>NC_140584.1:40563690-41842056 GCF_964204655.1 Triturus cristatus | reverse complement strand
ATTATGATGCCCATTTTTAAAAAGGGCGATAAGTCAAACCCCAAATGTGATCATTCCATTTATCTCTTAGATTCATCAGTTAAACTGAGGAGCAAGATATTACTTATGAGACTTGAGGGATGGGCCCAAGATAACTTCATCCCATCAGAGGTACAGTTTGGATTTAGGAAGGGCTTGAGGGCAGTCAAGCAATGTGTGAATTTAGAGCTGCTGATTGTGAAGTATGCCAGGGAGGGCCAAGTCAGGATCTCTTTACTTTTGTTTTGCTGATTTAAGCAGTGCCTTTGATTTGGTTGACCATTATATCCTGTGGTCAACCCAGATTACCCTTGGTACCCTGGAGGCAATTATTTGCTTCCTTGAATGTTTGTATGGCAATTTTTCAGCTAAATTTGGCATGGCCCCAATGATGAATGCTCCCCCTTTTGGGATAAGGAGGGGAATCAGACAGGGCTGTGTATTGGGTCCCCTTTTGTTCTCGCTCTTTATAATGGCATTGATGGTGCCTTCAGGCTCTGCCGGCAGATAAGCCTAGCATCGCCAGATGTCCTGTCCCCATGTTGTTATACGCCATCGATGCTGTTTTATTATCTAGGACACCCATTGGCCTGCAGAGGTTGATGAATGCTTCTGGGGACTTCATTGAATCCAAGAAAATGGTGATCAATAAAGCTGAAATTTATACAATGGCCTGTGGGCAAAATGCTCTAAAGTGTAGATACTTTTTTATTGCGGACTCACCAATAACAAGAGTAAACTCATTCTGTTACCTAAGGATTTTATTTTTGAGCAAGAGTTTTATTGATGTATTCTTTTTTAGAGATATATATGAGCACAGGATTTGTAAAGAGCAGAGAAAACCAACTGTTGCCTTTTAAATGTCAATTAAACTACAGGGGGAATGTCCATACTACTTGTCTTGTGTGAATATCTTTCAGCACCATTTTCTCTTGACTAGATTACGTGTGGGCACAGTGCATCATCTAGTTGCCTTCTTTAAGATCAAAGGAACACCCTCCGGATATGACACACTGTCCTTGAGATGGTCGGTCTAAACAAAGCACCAAGCACTTTCTGTTGTTTTGTGAATTCTATAAGAATCTTAGGAGTTATTACCTAAAACCATTTTCCTTGCAGAGAGCATTAGAGACCATAAAAGTGCACTGAGCTACTTGTTTGCACTTGGAGACCCCTTTGTATGTTTTAATGTTGCACTTTATATAAGGGAGGTATTAGAAAAAATATTGTGTGTTAGGTGTGTATTAGGGCAGGTGGTGGGGTTGTTTTTAATAATTGTTTTTAGATTACTTTGCTCTTTATGATGTATACATGATATTGTGTGCACTTTTATGGCTGTTTTTAACTTGCCGAATAAAGTTTTGAAGCGAAAATCGAGAAAGTGAGAAAACATGTTAGCATATGTGTGACACATTGTGTGAGTAACACAGTGGAGTGAGAAGGTGTCGGCATGTCAGTGAGACAGTGAATGCAACAGTGATTAAGATGTAAGTGACAATATGCGAGTGAGAAAATGTGTTAACGTGAATGTGAATGATAAAGTGTGCCGTGTGTGACCGTGTTAGTGTGTTAGTGAGAAAGTGTGTGAGCATGAGTGAGACAGCAAGTGAGAGAGTAAGTGAGCATGTGAGTGATACAGCATGTGAGTGAGTGAATGTATAAAACAGAAACATAATTCTCTTTGAGGAGGTTAATCCCTGAGTGATGTTTATATATAGTCCATCCTTGTATTGTGATTAAAATAGTAGTTTTATGTGTATCATGTTAATTTTATAAGATTAAGGTTCTGACAGAGCGGCTTGTCCACGAAAGAGGTGTTTACCATCAACTTTTTCTTATGTAAAATTCTCTTCAAGACTGAAGTATATGATATTTGGAATCCCTCCATTAATTAATGAATATAAAAATTAATACTTTTTTAATCAGACTATACGAATGGGTGCATTTACATACATGAACTTTGAAAAAATCCTCGTATGATTAACCTCCTCAAAGGGAATTATGTTTCTGTTTGACATAAAATACCACCGACTGGGTAACTAATGGTTGGAGGTTTGAGGGCTGGAACTTATTCTGATACCCACCTGAATTGGTGTGCATGTATGTTTGTTTGTGGATGTATTAGTGAAAGTTAGTGGGTGATAGTGAGTGACAGGAGAAATAGGTGATAAAATGAGTCATGATGAATGGGAATAAGTGGGGAAGAGTGGGATGTAGACCGTGAGGGTGAGTGAGACTAAATGTGAGTGAATGTAATTGAGAATTAGTGAGTGATAGTATTCATATGTGTGTTTTGTGTTAATATTCCAAGTCTGTTGTCGGCCCAGGTACACAGGAGATAAATCTTGGCATGTGGGATACCTTGGCAAAATGCTGGTGCTGGCATACTAAATACAATTCTTAGCATCTGATAAAATTCTGGCGATGGCACATTGAAAGTAATTTGCAGCATAATGGACACCTATGGCAAACTGCTGGATTTAATGCTTGGCATAATCTCCACCCACAAAAAAAGATGGTGCTGACTGGAGGGAATTCTTGACACAGGGGGCATGCATGGCACAAAGTTGGTGTTTGCATACTTAAGGTAATTACTCGCATGTAAGAAAGTTACAAAATGCGGATGCTCACACAATGGGCGTAATCTGTTTATGTAAAGTACAAACCATGTCAAAATGTTGTTTCTGGCATACCTGATGCCATTCTTGGCTTATGAGCTACTCAAGACAAAAGACTGGCATTATTGGGTGATTGGACATGAAGTACCCCTATCAAACTGCTGGCACTGGCATTAAAGAAATAATTATTGCTGTATGGGACATATAAGACAACATGCTGTGTTAGATCGGTCAGCCTTAGGGAGGTATTCCCCAAACATTTGCCTTCACTTCCCTTATTTTTGCTGGCCTCGTTTTGCTGGCTACATGACTCTGGGCACTATACCATTGCTGGTTCTAAGGTGCTTGTGCTGTCTCTCCTAAACATATTAGAAGTGGCTTATACTCAATTGGCATATTTAATTTATATGTAAGTCCACAGTGAAGTAGTACCACATGCACCTAGGGCCTGTAAATTAAATGCTACTAGTGAGCCTGCAGCACTTATTACGCCACATAGTTAAGTAGCCCTACAAACATGTCTCAGGCCTGCCATTGCAGCCTTTGTGTGTAGTTTTAAACTGCCATTTTGACTTGCAAAATAAACCTTTTGCCAAGCCCAAAACTTCCTGTTTAATACATATTGATCGCCCTTAGTGTAGGCCCAGAACAGCCTAGAGAGCAGGGCACAATGCATTTAAAAAGTTGGACATGTACTTTTAATGTTTTCATGTCCTGGCAGTGAAACATTTCTACATTTGTTTTTCACTACTAAAAGGGCCTATTTCTCACATAGGATACCATTGGTTTACCCTATTACATTTAATAAGTGATACCTTTCAATTTTGAGCAGGTGGAGAGATCGAGTTTGGTGTCTAAAGAATTGTAATTAAGAGCCCTCTTTAATGGTAAAGTTTGGTTTTAAGTCACAATTCTGAAAATACCACTTTTAGACAGTATTTTTTTGTCCCAACCATTTAGTGTCTGCTGCTTGTATCATAGCGGTACAAAAGGGGGTGGTGATGGACGGAGCATCAGAACCAATCAAACACTCACACCCAGTCAACAGATCTGGGTTTGATCCGTCACCGTTCTTTAGCCCACTCTGCCACCCCAGTTCAGACATGGCCATATGCAAATCAGTCTGACCCTGTGCCTCATGGGAACAGTCCAGCCCGAACTGCCAAGCCATGCCTTCCCTGGACCGGAAACAAGCTTCCTAGGACCGGTTTCTGGCATTTCAGCCGTCTTCAGCCAGGCTTGCTTGAATCCAGTGGCAAAGTGAGCAAGGGACTCACGTCTAAGCATACCCTGCCAACTTATGGCGAACAAAGCGGTACAAAAGGGGGTGGTGATGGACGGAGCATCAGAACCAATCAAACACTCACACCCAGTCAACAGATCTGGGTTTGATCCGTCACCGTTCTTTAGCCCACTCTGCCACCCCAATTCAGACATGGCCATATGCAAATCAGTCTGACCCTGTGCCTCATGGGAACAGTCCAGCCCGAACTGCCAAGCCATGCCTTCCCTGGACCGGAAACAAGCTTCCTAGGACCGGTTTCTGGCATTTCAGCCGTCTTCAGCCAGGCTTGCTTGAATCCAGTGGCAAAGTGAGCAAGGGACTCACGTCTAAGCATACCCTGCCAACTTATGGCGAACAAAGCGGTACAAAAGGGGGTGGTGATGGACGGAGCATCAGAACCAATCAAACACTCACACCCAGTCAACAGATCTGGGTTTGATCCGTCACCGTTCTTTAGCCCACTCTGCCACCCCAGTTCAGACATGGCCATATGCAAATCAGTCTGACCCTGTGCCTCATGGGAACAGTCTGGTCCGAACTGCCAAGCCATGCCTTCCCTGGACCGGAAACAAGCTTCCTAGGACCGGTTTCTGGCATTTCAGCCGTCTTCAGCCAGGCTTGCTTGAATCCAGTGGCAAAGTGAGCAAGGGACTCACGTCTAAGCATACCCTGCCAACTTATGGCGAACAAAGCGGTACAAAAGGGGGTGGTGATGGACGGAGCATCAGAACCAATCAAACACTCACACCCAGTCAACAGATCTGGGTTTGATCCGTCACCGTTCTTTAGCCCACTCTGCCACCCCAGTTCAGACATGGCCATATGCAAATCAGTCTGACCCTGTGCCTCATGGGAACAGTCCAGCCCGAACTGCCAAGCCATGCCTTCCCTGGACCGGAAACAAGCTTCCTAGGACCGGTTTCTGGCATTTCAGCCGTCTTCAGCCAGGCTTGCTTGAATCCAGTGGCAAAGTGAGCAAGGGACTCACGTCTAAGCATACCCTGCCAACTTATGGCGAACAAAGCGGTACAAAAGGGGGTGGTGATGGACGGAGCATCAGAACCAATCAAACACTCACACCCAGTCAACAGATCTGGGTTTGATCCGTCACCGTTCTTTAGCCCACTCTGCCACCCCAGTTCAGACATGGCCATATGCAAATCAGTCTGACCCTGTGCCTCATGGGAACAGTCCAGCCCGAACTGCCAAGCCATGCCTTCCCTGGACCGGAAACAAGCTTCCTAGGACCGGTTTCTGGCATTTCAGCCGTCTTCAGCCAGGCTTGCTTGAATCCAGTGGCAAAGTGAGCAAGGGACTCACGTCTAAGCATACCCTGCCAACTTATGGCGAACAAAGCGGTACAAAAGGGGGTGGTGATGGACGGAGCATCAGAACCAATCAAACACTCACACCCAGTCAACAGATCTGGGTTTGATCCGTCACCGTTCTTTAGCCCACTCTGCCACCCCAGTTCAGACATGGCCATATGCAAATCAGTCTGACCCTGTGCCTCATGGGAACAGTCCAGCCCGAACTGCCAAGCCATGCCTTCCCTGGACCGGAAACAAGCTTCCTAGGACCGGTTTCTGGCATTTCAGCCGTCTTCAGCCAGGCTTGCTTGAATCCAGTGGCAAAGTGAGCAAGGGACTCACGTCTAAGCATACCCTGCCAACTTATGGCGAACAAAGCGGTACAAAAGGGGGTGGTGATGGACGGAGCATCAGAACCAATCAAACACTCACACCCAGTCAACAGATCTGGGTTTGATCCGTCACCGTTCTTTAGCCCACTCTGCCACCCCAGTTCAGACATGGCCATATGCAAATCAGTCTGACCCTGTGCCTCATGGGAACAGTCCAGCCCGAACTGCCAAGCCATGCCTTCCCTGGACCGGAAACAAGCTTCCTAGGACCGGTTTCTGGCATTTCAGCCGTCTTCAGCCAGGCTTGCTTGAATCCAGTGGCAAAGTGAGCAAGGGACTCACGTCTAAGAATACCCTGCCAACTTATGGCGAACAAAGCGGTACAAAAGGGGGTGGTGATGGACGGAGCATCAGAACCAATCAAACACTCACACCCAGTCAACAGATCTGGGTTTGATCCGTCACCGTTCTTTAGCCCACTCTGCCACCCCAGTTCAGACATGGCCATATGCAAATCAGTCTGACCCTGTGCCTCATGGGAACAGTCCAGCCCGAACTGCCAAGCCATGCCTTCCCTGGACCGGAAACAAGCTTCCTAGGACCGGTTTCTGGCATTTCAGCCGTCTTCAGCCAGGCTTGCTTGAATCCAGTGGCAAAGTGAGCATGGGACTCACGTCTAAGCATACCCTGCCAACTTATGGCGAACAATGCGGTACAAAAGGGGGTGGTGATGGACGGAGCATCAGAACCAATCAAACACTCACACCCAGTCAACAGATCTGGGTTTGATCCGTCACCGTTCTTTAGCCCACTCTGCCACCCCAGTTCAGACATGGCCATATGCAAATCAGTCTGACCCTGTGCCTCATGGGAACAGTCCAGCCCGAACTGCCAAGCCATGCCTTCCCTGGACCGGAAACAAGCTTCCTAGGACCGGTTTCTGGCATTTCAGCCGTCTTCAGCCAGGCTTGCTTGAATCCAGTGGCAAAGTGAGCAAGGGACTCACGTCTAAGCATACCCTGCCAACTTATGGCGAACAAAGCGGTACAAAAGGGGGTGGTGATGGACGGAGCATCAGAACCAATCAAACACTCACACCCAGTCAACAGATCTGGGTTTGATCCGTCACCGTTCTTTAGCCCACTCTGCCACCCCAGTTCAGACATGGCCATTTGTTCGCCATAAGTTGGCAGGGTATGCTTAGACGTGAGTCCCTTGCTCACTTTGCCACTGGATTCAAGCAAGCCTGGCTGAAGACGGCTGAAATGCCAGAAACCGGTCCTAGGAAGCTTGTTTCCGGTCCAGGGAAGGCATGGCTTGGCAGTTCGGGCTGGACTGTTCCCATGAGGCACAGGGTTAGACTGTTTTGCATATGGCCATGTCTGAACTGGGGTGGCAGAGTGGGCTAAAGAACGGTGATGGATCAAACCCAGATCTGTTGACTGGGTGTGAGTGTTTGATTGGTTCTGATGCTCCGTCCATCACCACCCCCTTTTGTACCGCTTTGTTCGCCATAAGTTGGCAGGGTATGCTCAGACGTGAGTCCCTTGCTCACTTTGCCACTGGATTCAAGCAAGCCTGGCTGAAGACGGCTGAAATGCCAGAAACCGGTCCTAGGAAGCTTGTTTCCGGTCCAGGGAAGGCATGGCTTGGCAGTTCGGGCTGGACTGTTCCCATGAGGCACAGGGTCAGACTGATTTGCATATGGCCATGTCTGAACTGGGGTGGCAGAGTGGGCTAAAGAACGGTGATGGATCAAACCCAGATCTGTTGACTGGCTGTGAGTGTTTGATTGGTTCTGATGCTCCGTCCATCACCACCCCCTTTTGTACCGCTTTGTTCGCCATAAGTTGGCAGGGTATGCTCAGACGTGAGTCCCTTGCTCACTTTGCCACTGGATTCAAGCAAGCCTGGCTGAAGACGGCTGAAATGCCAGAAACCGGTCCTAGGAAGCTTGTTTCCGGTCCAGGGAAGGCATGGCTTGGCAGTTCGGGCTGGACTGTTCCCATGAGGCACAGGGTCAGACTGATTTGCATATGGCCATGTCTGAACTGGGGTGGCAGAGTGGGCTAAAGAACGGTGATGGATCAAACCCAGATCTGTTGACTGGGTGTGAGTGTTTGATTGGTTCTGATGCTCCGTCCATCACCACCCCCTTTTGTACCGGCTTGTATCATAGGTCACATGACTGGATGTATTTGGCAATTCGTCTTTGTGTATTGCTCCCAGGCAGTAAGGCGAAGAGAAGCTAGTTGTTGGCAGGATTGGCCACTCTGAGTTAACGATGGGCAGGAGCTGTCACCTACCACATTTGCTCATCAAAAAGGTCCTGCCAGGGGACTCTTATAAAGGGTTTGACCCTAGCCTGTTATGACCATAGAAAATCTAGGGACAGGGCAGGGAAGCAGGAAATTCCAAGCACCTCTTGGGTGTGGGAACCACACCTCTAGAAGCTTCTCCTACTTCAAAGGGGGCACCAGGTATAAATACTGTCCTCAGATCAAACTGTCTGTAGACGTTTGGACCTCTGAAAGACTCAGAAGAAGAACATCTGTGCTGTGCTGATGCAAGAAGGACTGCCACTCTGCTGCCCTGCTGTGCTGCCCTACTACCCTCCTGCCTCAGTGAAGGACTTGCATCTTGAACCCAGGACCACCAGAGTGACTCCAAGGCTTGTTGGCTGACCTCCTGATTGGAAGCCTCAGGAACAGAACAGGCTTCCTCCATCTTATACCCAGCACCTGGGCTCTGCCAGCTCTGAGTCCTACCCTGTCAAGTGGTGCCACCCCAGTCCGGTACCATTAGAAGTGGGCTGGAAGTTTCTCTACTAGCACCAACTGTGGTCCCAGCAGAATCAACATATTGGAGCTTCAGCGTAATGCATCACCATCCTGAAACTCAGGATCGGAGCCGCTGCTCAATGCTTTGCCTTACTAAGCACCACATCGAGCTCGCTTTATGGTATGTTTCTGGCTCAGGACTTCACATTACCATCTGCAGCCTTCCAGAAACTGCTGCTGCACAATGCATCCTCGACACAGGCTGTCGCATCGAAAGCCCCTCGTCAATAGTATACTCGATGACAACACAGGACTCCGCATTGCAAACCTCACAGCTTCTTCAGACAACATGCTCCACGACGGCACAGGACCTCGCATCGCAGCTTTGCAGCTCTTAGAAATTGCTGCTGCATGATGCATCCTTGACATGGAACTCCGCATTGCTCCACGACCAGGATTTCAGGTACTCTTGTTCTGCAAGCCTAACTAGGCCTGTAGCCAGGCTGCGCTTTATCGCAGTCGACCTGAACTTGTGACTTTGTCCAGGCCCAGTGCGACCAGATAGACGCAGTTGGCATGTCATATTTTTTTGCCCTATTTTCACTTCCGTCTTTAATATTACAAAATCCTGCTTCTACTTATTGGCTTTTTTTGTTGTGGTCTTAAATAATTTATTTCAATTTACTTTATTGTTAGAAAGTGGTGTGGGATTTTTCTTGTGTTGTGCTGTCACTTTATTACTATTTGAAGTGCTGCATACAAACTTTACACATTGCCTTTAAGTTAAGCCTGACTGCTTTTGTGCCAAGCTACCAGAAGGTTAGGCTCAGGTTATGTTGTGGTTTGCTTGTGGCTTCACACTGACAAGGATTGTGGCTGTTGCTTGAGTAGGGTTTAACCCCCCTAAACCAGTAACCCAATTCCTTACATGCTGGCACTGGCATAGGGATTGTAATTCGTAGCATTAGGTAGGACAATCATGGCATATGGGGTGTGGAGGGGCGAGTAACCGAAATAAACTGCTGGATACCAGAGGTCATTTTGGCATATGGGACACCCAGGGTATAAGAATGGCATCAATGGAAATATTCTGGTACTGGCACATTATATGTAATTCTTGACAGGCCCTGGAAGGATTGAGGTCATTATTGATGTATGTGAAGAACTCTCAATTTTGTTGAATACTTTCTTGGGTGCGAACCACTCCGAGCATTCCCAAAACAAGTAAGGGTCAATGACATTGCTATCTGAAATTCAGGTTAAGTATTATGCCCAACCTCTTTCAAAGATCGCCAGGTGCCACTGCCAAATTATGTGGATAAGCAAGGCAATTTTGAGAAGGATTGTTTCTGGGTATTGGGTGTGTACACTGTGCCTACTGCCAGTATTTTATCTGAGGTACTTATTTTCACTAATGTGTAACATCCCTTAGGATCTGACCATTTCATGAGGACTCAGTGATGTATTGTGCACTTGATGAGAATAGCCATCCCGCAATTGTTGGAGTAGGCTGCACATGCAGCAGTTCCACTCTGTCGGTTTGTTGCTCAGCTACTGCTAACTATCATGCCTACCCAACACTTATTCAATGTTAAAGATTTTTTCCCTGAATTTTTTTTTCCCCAAACAAAAGTTGTGTTGTGTATTCATTTAGTCATGCATGCTTAGACTGTGGGTGGGGATGTTGAAAATAATGCCACTATGCGGTTGTCCGCAGCCCCCGCAGGGGGCCACTCTAAAAGGGCGGCCCTTTAGTGCCATTCGGGCACAGACAAAACCCCTGCTATTGTTTGAACTGGGAGAGGAGTCCTCTTTCCCTGGAGCACGAGGCGCGTCACTTCCGGCGCGCAGAGGTCAGGGGAGGGTACTTATGCCTCCCACGGCCATCTTGGCGTCCTCTTTGCGCCAGCCATGCCGTCTCCCACCCTACCGCATACCCGGCGTGGGGGTGGCAGGCATGGTACATAGAACATTGTAATGTTTTTCTTTGTGTTGCAGGCGGAGTTAAAGGGTGATCTGGAAGCAGATGGGTACATCAGGGTACCTCTGCAGGAGCACAATAGGGGCACCAGAGCCAAATCCCAGGAGCCTCAGGGCAGGTTCCTGGAAAACCTCGTTGGCACCCCGTTAGTCCTTCGGGTGGTTGTGGGCCTCAACAACCGGGGGCTTGCCTTGCTACACTCCGCCCTGAAAGGGGCGTGAGAATAAGGGACCAATGTGTTACGTGATCTGGAAAGAGGATCACCCATAAGGTGTAGCACTGATTGGGTTCTCCACAGTGCTTGGCTCATCAGGCGGGCAGGGCAGCGTAGGTTGGTTACAGCTGCCTGCCCTTGGATCGCCCGTAAGATAACCCAGATATCTCAGATAACCATACCAAGAAGATCACATGTTTACTTATCAACTGTCGCTCAGCAATAAAACATGCCACTGACATTGCCAAGCAGCAGTGCCCCAAGAGGCGCATTTGCAGAGGGGTGTAAAAAGGGGGCGTGGCCTTGGACCACCTCTCTGCAATCCAGCAGTGTGGCGCTTATTGGAGGTACCTGGTGCGCCAGTTGCCCCCCAGGGACCCTTAGTATTCAAGGGGACTTAATCCCCCAAATTAGAACGCACCAGGGGGGCGCGTTTGCAGAGTGGTGGAGAAAGGGGGTATGGCCTTTGTCCACCTCTCAGCAATCCCACTGTGTGGGGCTTACTGGAGGTAAGAGGTAGGCTAGTTGGCCCTAAAGGACCCCCAGCAGTGAAGGGGACTTCAATCCCCATCCAAGAGCGCAACTGGGAGCGCGTTTGTATAGTGGTGGAGAAAGGGGGCATGGCCTTTGTCCACCTCTCAGCAATCCCACTGTGTGGGACTTACTGGAAGTAATAGGAGGGGTAGTTGGCCCCCAAGAATGTGCTTGAGGGCCAACTACCCCTCTTGTTACCTCCAGTAAGTCCTGCACAATGGAATTGCTAAGACGTCTTCGGAGGCCATGCCCTCCTTTCTCCACCACTCTGCAAACATGCCTCCTGGCAGACTACGGGATGGGGGATGAAGTCCAATTTACTCCTAAGGGACTTTGGGGGCCAAGAAGTCCTACCGGTACCGCCTGTAAGCCCTACGCACCAGAAATCCTGAGCGCTGGTAGGAGGCCCAGCACCCTTTCTCCACCACTCTGCAAACGTGACTACTAGTTCAATAAGTGTGTGCAATGTAATAGGTTTCGCATTCACGAGAATTAGAGCTATTGGCGTTGTAAATGCAAAAGTTTTCTACTAATGTTTTTTGGAGTGGAGTGGATGTACGCTGTGTGTAGTAGAATTATGTGGTATGTTGTGCAGTGAAATTATGTGGATAGAAAGTATGTGGTATATAGTGTATAGGAATTATGTAGAGTGGAATTATGTGTTATGGAGAGTAATTATGTGGTTTGGTAGTCTGTGTTGTGGAGTGGTAACCTCAGGTTTAATCTTCCTTGTTTCCATAAAAGCTCAACTATGAACTCAGTGAGACACAAAAAGATGGAATCACTGAGGAGCACTTATGGACCTAGTCAGAGGTATGAGTAGGGTCACTGGAATTATGTGAGTGTTTGGTTACACCGACTTTTGCACATATATATTTTCTGCATTTGCCACATAGTTCATCATCTGCACCCTAATCTGCAGATTTGAACAAAAAAAGCCTTGTTTCTGGCTCAAACGGCTCAAAAGTTACCAAAAATGCAGCGACAAGTGTTACAGCGTGATGGAAAGCCCTTTGCAAACTTAGAATGGTTACTTATTGCTAAATGTGGGTGTTAAATTGGTACTCATGGTGTGCAAGCCACTCTTCCTTAACTCTGCGCCTCTCTTACCTCTTTCTGCATTTCGGTGGCTTCTTTTTGCACGTTTCTTTCTTTTTCTGCACTTCTCTTGACCTCATTCTGAAAAATCTCTTGTACTTTCTGCACCTCTGTTTCCTCTTTCTGCACGTCTGGTGCCTCTTTCTGCACCTCATTTGCTTCTTTCTGTACCCCTCTTACATCTTTCTGCACCTCACTTGCCTCTTTCTGCACCTCTATTGCCTCTTTCTGCAGTTCTTTTGCCTCCTTCTGCACTTCACTTGCCTCTTTCTGAACTTCACTTACCTCTTTCTGTAACTCTCTTGCCTCTTTCTGCACCTCATTTGCTTCTTTTTGCTCCCCTTTTGCATGGTTCTGCACCCCTCTTCCCTCTTTGTGCAACTCTCATGCCACTTTCTACACCTCTCTTCCCTCTTTCTGCACCACTATTGTATCTTTCTGTACCTCTTTTCCTTCTTTCTTCACCTGTCTTGTCTCTTTCTGCACCCTTCGTGCTTCTTTCGACACCTCTGTTGCTTCTTTCTGCAGCTCTGTTCCTCTTTCTGCATCCCTCCTATCTCTTTCTGTACCCCTCTTGCCTCTTTGAGCACTTCTCCTACTTCTTTCTGTACCCCTATTGCCTCATTTTCCAACTCTGTTGGTTCTTTCTGCACCTCTTTTGATGTATTATGCACTTCACTTGCCTCTTTTGTTGTATCCAAGTTTTCGTCCCAAGGGCCACACTTACCGGTGGCCCGCAATGTAAGTCAAATAACGAGCAGTTGGCAACGTAGAAGGTTCAAGCGTTTATTGGCCAAACAGGAAACTCTACATAGAGGAGCCTCGTCGATCCTCACCCAAGGGGTGCGCCGAGGAAGACTGCTGGCTCCTTGTCAAAACCATACTTTTATACATTACAGTGCAACATACAAAGCCTTATAAGTGGAAAAGTACCAGCCAGTCTAGGCGCTCCTAATGAGCTCATCCTATATCTAGTTTCAATGATACAAAAAAAGGCTACTATCTTTAAGAATAGAAGGTCGACCGGGTGACTCCCTTCTCGTCCCAGGTTCAGAAGGAATTTGCTTGGTACTCCCTTTTGGCAGATGTGACCTTGCTTCTCGGTCGTAAATACAATTCAGCCTGTCTTCTGAAACTAGTGTCTGCTGAACAAGGGAAATATGGGTTCAGGGAATCACGTGACTGTAGCTCCTTTAGACGGAGAAAGAGCCGAGGGCCAAGATGGCCGCGGTTCTGTTTTCGGCCCTTTCCACCGTACTAACCAATGGATGCACAAAAGGCCTTCTTACAGGGCCGAGTCAAACTAGTTAGTTTTAGTTACACTGTGCTAATCATATTTCTGAAAATTGGATCCTACAGAACGGCCCTTTTAGCATAGTGTAGCTAAAATAAGATGAAAACAAGTATGACTAATCCTCAAAGATACCCTCATCTATCTGCATTAGATCATGAATTTCTTTCTGGGTCATTTGGGCATGAGCTTGGGTAGGTGGGGATTTAGGTAGTGCAGAGCGAAATTGGGTGGCACAATAGGAACAACAGGCAGGGCCGCACTGGATACAAATGCAGCAGGTAAAGAGGAAACCCACAATACCCAATAGAACCATGAATAGTTTCCACCCCCAGGTGGTCAGAAGGTCCCAGAACCAAGTTGACAGGGACCAGGTACCAGTCTCGGTATGGATTTCTGATGCCAGTCGGTGGAGTTTCAGAATGGCTAAATGAACTGAAGGGGCGGAGTCAGGTATATATACACAACAGGAGCTCCCGATCACCCGGCTTGCTCCTCCGCGGTCAGCCAGTATGACGTCCAAAACAAGGCGATTTTGAAGGGTCACAAGCCGGGTCGCCTGAAGCTCAACAGTGATATTAGTCAATATTCCGGCCGTGGTATTGACTACTCCCTCCACCACCCTGGACAGCCTTCTGATTTCCTTACTAGTGAGGATAGGGCCCCATATAGGTAGGACCCCTTTCATAATGTCTACGAAATGTTGGGCCGGGGTATCTGTTTGATCAGTGACATCATTATCCATGGATAGGGATAGCAGACTTCTTTTATTTAATGAATGAGATTTATGGTAATCTGAGGGAGCAATATAAACAGGAGGATAGAGTAAGGACAGATAACACCTGCCCGACCATCCCCTGGGAAGCCAGGTGTAAGCATTCTCCCCACATACAAAATATATGTTCGGGGGAGTTAGAATGGGAGGACTACTGAAAGTTCGCAATCGATAAGTGTAATTACATCTGCTAAATCCTACGAACAAGTGGCCGGAACCCTGGACACAGAAAGAGGATGACGTATTTAATACAGGGACAGGTATAATCTTGTCTTCGGAGACATTGCGTTCCTGAAAATATCTAAAGTACTCGGTGAAATTGAAAGATACAAAATCCAATACCTCATCCCTTAACCAAGTATCATTCTCATGGTCCATGTACACATTCATGCAGGCTGTTGGATCTAAAGTGCCATCAGTGCCTTCTGCATTGGGAGTGAATCCCTGATGCCTCTCTATGTAGGCCAAGATTAATTCATAATCTTTCTCCGAGAATCTATGCGCATCTACAGTATAATGCTCATATATCATAGACAACAATCTAAACCAAGCCTCACAGCTCCCTAGATGTGACAACCGCATTGATATAAACAAATCATGTTTATGCATTACTGAAGGGAGGAGGCCACATACCCAGCAATTGGTGACATTCGTGGAACTGTGAGTCTGATGCAACATTTCGATGAAGGCATTATGTACATAAGTCTGGCGATGCCTTTCTTTGTGGGGGGCCAAAGTCTGAAAATGGTGTTCCTGAGGAGTGGGGGTAGTTAACACCAAGGTATGGACTGGGTGGCGGAATTCTAAATAAATGAACAACCCTAAACATAATAGAAATGACACAGCTATTATAGAAATAAACACAATTTTAGCACGCAAACTCCATGTGGAAAACATCGGTAAATGTGCATATCTAGGGCGGGGAATTATGGGACGTTCTTCTTCAAGGGCGAAGCGAGCAAAGGGATACATTCTCACTAAAAGTCCAGTTCTAAACTCGGGAAACAATGAAAACAAAAAGAAAAACTATACGCAGTCCATTCTGCCGGAGGGTGCTTCTTTCCTGTGTCCGAGTTAGAGCCTCACAGGCAGACTCTTAGCATTCCAAAACAGTAGAAGTATCAAAAAGGAAAAAAGAATAAAAATCAAGGGTGCAAAAAACTTCTCGCGTGGGAGCTGCACTTGACGCAACTCTGGTCGAAGAGGAGGATTACCTGGGCCCCTCTTGCTATCAATGTCTCTATCTTCTTTCTGAACAGGGCTATCACTTATAGTTCCACGCCCTCCACGAGTTCAGTCCAGTGTTCATGTGATCCCCTAGGTCCCTTAACTCGGACTTCACCTTTTATGGTAAGCCGGACCGGGGAATCTCATTCCGTTTGCGGGGCCGCAGGTGGTATCGAGTGTGACCAGGGGTTTCAGGATTTGTGAACAAAACGGGCACAGTGGGATCAGTGAAGGAACAAGATGTGTGGCCCTCCTGGTCACGCGTTTGATCCCCAGGCAGGGCCTTATTCGACACAGCTGACCCTGAACTCGTGGCCCTCTCCCCCTGCCCTTCTGTTTCTCCGTGGGCTTCGGGGGAGGGCGGCTCTTCGGCGTCGGGCTCACCTCTGTGCCGTTCGTTCTCCTCTTGGTCCTGGCAATCCTCGGGCAAAGGAAGCGGGACACACTTCAGATGGGAAACATGAATCCAATGCTGCCTCCTTTCGACCTTTACCGCTGTCCTCGTGGCCAGAAGCACTTGATGTGGCTGGGTCCAGCGGGGTTCCAAGCTCGACTTTCGCTGGAAGTTCCGAATTAGGACCCACTGACCTGGTTCGATGCTGTGTCCGGGACCCTCCGGCAGAGGCTGCAGTACTGCTGAAATCTGTTGGTGGACAGAACGGAGATCTTTAGTTAAAGCATAAAGGTAGTCAGCCAGCATAGGATACTCAATATCCCTAAACGACTTAGGCCAGGGCACCCCCCATACATTGGCTGGTCTCCCAAAAACCACCTCGTAAGGGGAAATCCCACTCCGAGAATGAGGGGTGGTTCTTACAGACAATAGGGCCAAGGGCAGAAGATCGGGCCATTTCAGGCCAGTCGTGTCCTGTAGTTTAGCTAATTTTAACTTCAGGATCCCATTATATTTCTCAACTAGGCCTGCTGATTGTGGGTGCCTTGCGGCGTGGAACTTCTGTCGAATTGCCAAACCTTT
Source organism: Triturus cristatus (assembly GCF_964204655.1). Taxonomy (NCBI): domain Eukaryota; kingdom Metazoa; phylum Chordata; class Amphibia; order Caudata; family Salamandridae; genus Triturus; species Triturus cristatus. The sequence continues at coordinate 41,825,617 of NC_140584.1, read as the reverse complement.
ACATACATGCTGAACTAAGTTGGCATTAAAATGTGTCCCATTATCACTCCAGATTACTCGTGGTAACCCGTATCGGGGAAAGAACTCCTTTATTAGGGCTCTAGCAGTTGCTATAGCTGTGTTTTCTCTAGTGGGGTATGCTTCCACCCATTTACTGAAGGTACAGATTACCACCAGAACATATTTAAGGTTGTTAACCCGTTCCAGTTGTATATAGTCCATTTGGAGTACCTCGAAAGGCAAGGTAGGTGGGGCAAAGCTCCCTGACAACACAGGGGTACTACCCCCCGGGTTATGCTGGAGGCAAATCATACAATGCTGGACCAGATTTCTAGCCGTTTTCTGGATATTAACATTGTACCATACAGGGTCCAACATTGCACACATGCCTCGGACCCCGACGTGAGCGGGACCATGTGCCATGGCCACTACCGCATTCACGAATGCATTCGGCAGCAGCCATCTGCATTTTACTGATAAATCCGCCCAACACCCATTCTCGTCTAACCGCCCCACCTGCTCCTGCCAATACTGTAGCTCCTCTGGGGTCGCTTCTGTTTGCAACTCTCTCACACTATCTACACTGTTTCGAAAAATGTCTGCTTCTACCATCCTTCTGCATTGACTAACGACAAACATGGAGGGGGTATCTGACTGGGCTGTTTCCTTAGCAATCTTGTCTGCAAAAGCGTTACCCCTCCCAACATCATTAGTTACAGCCTTATGGGCACTACATTTCACAACGGCGAGGGCTTCTAGCAAAGGTAATGCGGCCAGCAGTCGTTCGACCAATTGTCCATTCTTTATCTTTTCACCATGGGACGTAAGAAACACTCGTTCTGCCCACAACCTCCCAAAACTATGGGCTACACCGAAAGCATACTGGCTATCGGTGTAGACGTTCAACCTCAGTCCCTTTCCCAACTCACATGCTCTAAGTAGTGCGATTAATTCAGCTGCTTGGGCGGAAAGATATGGTACCTTGGCCGCCTCTACCACGGTCCGCAAGGTGGTAATTGCATAGGCCGCAACCGTATTACCGTTGGGCAATTTAAAACATGAGCCATCAACATACAATTCTCCTTGGGGTTCCGATAAGGGGGTGTCTGTTAGATCTATCCGGCCCTTTGTCTCTTCTTCAGTCCGGAATATGCAATCATGTACATCCTGGCCACTTTCTCCTTGGGGGAGGGGTAGCAACGTGGCAGGATTCAGAGTCATGCATCTTTTAATGGTTATGTGAGGTGCAAACAGGGTCAATTCGTACCCCGTAAGACGCGCACTGGTTAAGTGCTGCGTCTGAGTTCTGTTTAACAATACGTCCACAGCGTGTGGTACCATTACTGTGAGATCCGTATTTAGGACTAGCCCTTCCGATTGCCTGATCGCCATCGCTACTGCGGCCGTGGCTCTCAGGCAGCTGGGAAGTGCTCTGGCGACGTTGTCCAAAACCGCAGAGAAATATGCACAGGGTCTTTGCTTACCTCCAAAGTCCTGTGTTAACATTGAAAGCGAACAACCGTCCACCTCATGCACATAGAGCACAAAAGGCTTCCGGTAGTCTGGGGTGCCAAGCACAGGAGCAGAACATAAAACAGCCTTCAGAGAAAGGAAAGCTATTTGACACTCATCAGTCCAAGGTAGGGATTCATGCACGTCTTTGGTGATCAAATACAAGAAAGGTTTAGTGATGAGAGAGTAGTTAGGAATCCATTGGCGACAGTAAGAGGTTATGCCAAGCAAAGCGCGGACATCACGTTGTGTGCGAGGAACAGACATGTTAGTAATGGATGCAATACGTTCCGGGGTCAATCGCCTTCCCTCCTTCGACAGGAGATGACCGAGATAGGTCACCTCCGGTCGACAATATTGGAACTTCGACAGTGATACCTTATTACCATGTTTTGCCAAATGTTGCAGCAATTCCACTGTTGCCGTTCGGCAGCCTTCCTCAGTATCAGAGGCCACCAGGAGATCATCGACATACTGGAGTAATACATTACCTGGCGGCAAACTCAAGGTGTCCAGTATCCTCTTCAGTGCCTGACTATAGATACTGGGGCTTTCTGTAAACCCCTGGGGGGTGCGACAGAATCTGAAGCTACGGCCCCCCAATGAGAAGCCGAAAAGATAGCGGCTGTCTGGATGTATAGGGATGCTAAAGAAAGCGTTTTTTAAATCAATAACTGAGAAAAATTGTGCCGTTGGAGGAATCATTGTCAGGACGGAGTTAATATCAGGTACCACAGGGTACTGGGGTACCACGATCTTATTGATTTCTCGAAGGTCAATCACGAATCGATAGGTATCAGCATAATCAGGAGTCGGTTGTGTCGGGGCTCGTTTAAGAATCGGAAGAATAGGGCTATTACATGTATTAGAGGCCGTTTCTTCCACTACTCCAGTCTTTATCAAATCATGAACGATAGCCATTAGAGCCCGTTCCCCAGCAGGGGCAATTTTATACTGGGGAATCTTTGGCAACTGGGCGTCCTGTTTTAAGGTAATCGATACTGGGGTTATTCGTAAATGGCCCACATCAGTGTCTCCGGTCACCCAGAGGGTTTCCGGAATGTTCGCTAGTTCTGGTGGTAAAGGTTCTGTCTTAGAGAAGCATTATGCAGAGAGGGGAGAAGGGTCTTTTATGGACTAGGGCACGTGAAACGGAACTGTTCATGGCCCCAGTGTCAACTAGAAACTTACCTGATGCATTCAGTAATCGTGCATGAACGTAAGGTCCAGCTTGATCAATTGGAATCGACACCTGCCCCTGACTCTGTCTTTGGCTGTCCTATGCTTGAGAATATCCCGATCCTTCGCCTCCCACATAATCGTCATTATAATACTGTCTTCCCTGACCGTGATCGAAACAGTTCTGACCTATCTCACCTGTCGCCGAATGTTCTGATCTCGTAGATCCCCCTCGCTGTCCAGAGAAACGTCCCCTTCCCCGTCCTCTCGGAGCACTGTTCTGTTCATATAGTAACGGACACTGGGCTCGCCAATGCCCCTCCTGTTTACAGAAGGCACATTGATTTATGCCCAAATCGGTCCGTCCCATCGTCTGCGACGGACCCGCCCCTCTCGAACCAAAATTCTGTAACCCTCTACCTCTTCCCCGTCCTCTCTCTACTTGCTGTAACAATACCCGAGTCTTCAAGTCCTTCGACTTCTTTTCTGTCTTGTCCCTACTTTCATTCTCCCGATGTTCATAATATTGAGCCATACTCAATATTGTCCACGGGGTGGTGGTTGTCCAGGTGCTTTCGGCGGCCTGTAATCGAGCCGACACCTCTGGCAACAGATTGGTCACGAATCGATTCACGAACAACCGTACCCCCCCCTCAGTGGCTAGGTCCTGTCCACTGAAGTCAATGAAAACCTCCTCAAATCTCGTAAAGAAATCAGATACACTCTCATCCTTCTTCTGCTTGCAGGCCGTTAACTTATCCCAGTCCACTTTTCGGGGAGGGATCAGTGAATGCATATAATTTATTATCCTATCAGGAAGGGCCAATATTTCCGCCCGGGGCTTATTCCCTGGTTTACGGTCTCTATCCCATCCCCGTAGCTGTTCCCAAGTCCCCCCAAACTCGGTTACATGGTCTTGATCATGCACCTGGCGCCAAATGTCCACCGGTACTAGTAGAGCGAAGAATAGCTCAATGTCTGCCAACGTCATTACTGCGGAGGAAGCTGCCTCAGTAAGCTCTTTGTAATACGCGGTGGGATTCTTCCTAGGATCTGGTAACTGACTTTTCAGTGACAACACCTCACTACGTTTCCAGGGTGTGTACACCCATTGCTCCTGGAAACGCGCCTCCACTCTGGGACGAGTAACTACCCCCTGGGCATCCACCACTTCCGTGATCTCGGGATGGTAGATGGGGTGTACTTCCCGCATAGGGTACTGGGATAGCCCCGTAGGATTAGTGGACTGCAGGCGGGTTCTATACGCCACCAGGGTCTGCACATTCCCATACACTTCTTCGGGGGTAAGGTGGGATTTATGGGCTTGTGTGACAATATCGTATAATATGGCCGGGGCCCTTCCCTCCGGGTGTGTTTGTTCCCATAATGATATAAGGCGGTTTGCCATATGTTCTAATGCATGCTGCTGCATTACCGGCTCGTAATCCCTCATAGTGCTCCAAATATCTGATAATAAATAAATGGGTTGCCGCATCCATTGGGATGCCTGCACAGCAATAGCGTCCTTTTCTTCGGTTCCCAAGGCCGACCGAGTAAACAACCTCTTACCCTCAGCCAGAGGAACCGGACGTGTCGGAGTGGCGACGGCTGCTACTGGCGTAGTACTCGCGGAGAAGGAGGGCAAGGCAGAAGGGGAGGTCATTGACCCGGGTGGCAGCTGTGTTGTCCCAGCTGCTGCAGCATTTAACAGGGCTGGTAACATAGTAATCACCTCCGACACAGACGTGGACAGTCGGGAGAGCTCTGTCGAAGGAGGGGGGCTGGGGGGAGCCGGAGGGGCTGAGGCCCCCGAGGTTCCTAAGGGTGTGGCCGTGGTTGGGGCCGGGACTCCAGTCACCTCCGGATACAGCCGTTGCGGCACATAAGGAGGTGGTGGCCGTATATCCAATAAGTCCTCTATCTCATCTTCAGCATTGGGCCGAGTCACATAGCTCTTATCTACCTTTAATCGAAATTCACGGTTCATACAGCCCCTTCTCTGCTCGAGACCTATCATAAGCTATGGCCTTCTGAGTCACATTCTGTCCTGCCTTAGCCCTAGATCGCTTCTCCTCCCTTATCCGGCGCTGCTTGGATTCTTTCAGCCACGAACCCAGGGCATCGAACATAGCCTGGCGGCTGCGCCTGGAGAACAGTTGTTCCTGCAAGAAAGCAATCTTTTTCTCGTCAAACGAGCCAATTTTTGGCCATTGCAATTCTTCGTTACTTTTAGTATATTTATGCCACAGAGTACAAAACAATAAAGGGGTAATTCCATGCTTCACATACATATAGTGGCTGGGACTGCCTTCCGGCGGGGCGGGCTGACTCTCAGCTAGCCGAGAGTCACCCGTCCGACAGCAACAGCTGAAACAACTCAACTTACTAAAACAGGGCATGGTAACTAGTCCAATACAAACACAAATGACATAAACCACAACCAAGAGGTTACAACGTTTTCCACCTAGTCAGTGAGCCAGTCCCACACTAATCGGTAGCATCTCCAACAATAGACATCCCTGACTACACCATGGATCCTCTCACTGCCTTTCCGGTTCACCACTGAGGCTTGTCCCGGGGAGGTCTGTGCCTCACCGAGGATATGTCTCGCGGCTACCCGGCTTGGGTCGTGAGTCTCTCAGGTGCAATCAGGCTATATTCCGCGCGCGGTTCATTAAGTCAGAAAAAAGGGCCCTTCAAATCATACCATATGTACATGTACTTTCAAATCAATGCCTAGCCGTACCAATCGGGCTTCAAACCAACAGTGGCACCGCTTCTCAGTGCCTACTTCAAAATCAATGCACCGCCCTAGAGCCTGTGCTTCAAACACCACTACACGCTCCACCTCGTGTGTTTCAAAACCAAAACGGGCACTGCATGTAGCCAGTGCTTCAAATCAAAATTCTACTCACCGGGTGCACCCTGGTACGAATGTCCGTTCTTCGCTGCCAACTCCTCTCGACCAACCCGGTCCGTTTCCTGAGTTGAGCCCGTAGGACCCCGGTGAAGGGTGACTAGCAGCAGAGGGCTTCCCGCCCGAGCGCGCGGAGCAGAACCCTTGAGCTCGTTCTCCGCTCACCCGACCGAAACGCCCTCAGACCTACCGCCCGATTACGGGGGAGGCCGGACCCTATCACGGGGTCCCTTCGTGGTCGCCAACTGTTGTATCCAAGTTTTCGTCCCAAGGGCCACACTTACCGGTGGCCCGCAATGTAAGTCAAATAACGAGCAGTTGGCAACGTAGAAGGTTCAAGCGTTTATTGGCCAAACAGGAAACTCTACATAGAGGAGCCTCGTCGATCCTCACCCAAGGGGTGCGCCGAGGAAGACTGCTGGCTCCTTGTCAAAACCATACTTTTATACATTACAGTGCAACATACAAAGCCTTATAAGTGGAAAAGTACCAGCCAGTCTAGGCGCTCCTAATGAGCTCATCCTATATCTAGTTTCAATGATACAAAAAAAGGCTACTATCTTTAAGAATAGAAGGTCGACCGGGTGACTCCCTTCTCGTCCCAGGTTCAGAAGGAATTTGCTTGGTACTCCCTTTTGGCAGATGTGACCTTGCTTCTCGGTCGTAAATACAATTCAGCCTGTCTTCTGAAACTAGTGTCTGCTGAACAAGGGAAATATGGGTTCAGGGAATCACGTGACTGTAACTCCTTTAGACGGAGAAAGAGCCGAGGGCCAAGATGGCCGCGGTTCTGTTTTCGGCCCTTTCCACCGTACTAACCAATGGATGCACAAAAGGCCTTCTTACAGGGCCGAGTCAAACTAGTTAGTTTTAGTTACACTGTGCTAATCATATTTCTGAAATTTGGATCCTACACTTTCTATACCCCTCTTGCATCTTTCTGCACCTCTGTTGGTTTTTCTGAACTGCTCTGGCTTCTTCCTTCACCTCTGTTCCAAATTCCTTTATTCTTCTTGCCTTTTTCTGCACCCCTCTTCTCTCTTTCTGCACCTCTCTTGCCTCAGTCTGCCCACTTGTTCACTCTTTCTGTACCTCTTTTGCCTGTTTCTGCAACTCTGTTGCCTCTTTCTGCAGTTCTCTTGCCTCCTTCTGTACCTCACTTGCCTCTTTTTGCACCTCTGTTGGTTCTTTTGCACAGCTCTTGTTCTTTCTGCACCTCTCTTGCAAATTTCTGCACCCCTCTTGCCTTGTTCGGCACCCCTTTTACCTGTTTCTGCACCTCTCTTGCCTCTGTCTGCACCTCTGTTTCCTCTTTCTGTAGATCTTTTGCCTGTTTCTGCAACTCTCTTGCCTCTTTCTGGAGTTCTCTTGCCTCCTTCTGCACCTCTGTTGCTTCTTTCTGAACTTCTCTTGCCTCTTTCTGCTCCCCTGTTGCTTCATTCTGCACTTTCCATGTTTCTTTCTGCACCTGTCTTGCTTCTTTCTGCACCCCTGTTGTCTCTTTCTGCACTCCTCTTCCCTCTTTCTGTACCTTTGTTGCCTATTTCTGCATCTCAGTTGCCTCTTTCTGCACTTTTCTTGCTTCTTTCTACACCTCCGTGGCTTCTTCTAGCAATTCTCTTGCCTCTTTCTGAAGTTCTCTTACCTGTTTCAGCACCCCTCTTGCCTCTTTCTGCACCCGTCTTCCCCCTCTCTTGCCTCAGGTTGCCCACCTGTTCCCTCCTTCTGTACCTCTGTTGCTTGTTTCTCCAACTCACTTGCCTCTTTCTACAGTTCTCTTGCCTCCTTCTGTACCTCACTTGCCTCTTTTTGCACCTCTGTTGGTTCTTTTGCACTGTTCTTGTTCTTTCAGCACCTCTCTTGCAATTTTATGCATCCCTCTTGCCTTGTTCTGCACCCCTTTTACCTGTTTCTGCACCTCTCTTGCCTCTGTCTGCACCTCTGTTCCCTCTTTCTGTACCTCTTTTGCCTGTTTCTGCAACTCTCTTGCCTCTTTCTGGAGTTCTCTTGCCTCCTTGTGCATCTCTGTTGCTTCTTTCTGCACTTATCTTGCCTCTTTCTGCACCACTGTTGCTTCATTCTGCACTTTCCATGCTTTTTTCTGCACCTATTTTGCTTTTTTCTGCACCCCTATTGTCTCTTTCTGCACTCGTCTTCCCTCTTTCTGTACCTTTATTGCTGGTTTCTGAATCTCAGTTGCCTCTGTCTGCACTATGCTGGCTTCTTTCTACACCTCTGTGGCCTCTTTCAGCAATTCTCTTGCCTCTTTCTGAAGTTCTCTTACCTGTTTCAGCACCCCTCTTGCCTTTTTAGGCACCCGTCTTCCCTCTCTCTTGCCTCAGTTTGCCTACCTGTTCCCTCTTTCTGTACCTCTGTTGCATGTTTCTCCAACTCTCTTGCCGCTTTCTGCAGTTCTCTTGCCTCCTTCTGTACCTCACTTGCCTCTTTTTGCACCGATCTTGTTCTTTCTGCACCTCTCTTGCAATTTTATGCATCCCTCTTGCCTCGTTCTGCACCCCTTTTACCCGTTTCTGCACCTCTCTTGCCTCTGTCTGTACCTCTGTTACCTCTTTCTGTATCTCTTTTGCTTGTTTCTGCAACTCTCTTGCCTCTTTCTGGAGTTCTCGTGCCTCCTTCTGCACCTTTGTGGCCTCTTTCTGCACTTCTCTTGCCTCTTTCTGCACCCCTGTTGCTTCATTCTGCACTTTCCATGCTTCTTTCTGCACCTGTCTTGCTTCTTTCTGCACCCCTGTTGTCTCTTTCTGCACTCGTCTTCTCTCTTTCTGTACCTTTCTTTCCTGTTTTTGCATTTCATTTGCCTGTTTCTGCACTTTTCTTGCTTCTTTCTACACCTCTGTTGCTTCTTTCTGCACACCTCTTGCCTCTTTCTGCACCCGTCTTCCTGTTTGTACAACTCTCTAGCCTCTTTCTACATCTCTCTTCCCTCTTTCTGCACCACTCTTGCCTCTTTTTGTACCTAGGTTGCTTCTTTCTGCACTTCTCTTGCCTCTTTCTGCACCCTTTGTGCCTCTTTCAGCACCTCTGTTGCTTCTTTCTGCACTCCTCTTCCTTCTTTCTGCACCCCTCGTGACTCCTTCTACAATTCTGTAGCCTCTTTCAGCACCCCTGTTGGCTCTTCCTGCACTGCTCTTACTTATTTCTTCACCTCACTTGCCTCTTTCTGCTCTTCTCTTGCTTCTTTCTAAACCTCTGTTGCTTCTTTCCGCAATTCTCTTGCCTCTTTCTGCACTTCTCTTGCTTGTTTCTGCACCTCTGTTGCTTCATTCTGCACCCCTCCTGCCTCTTTCTGCATCCCTCTTCCCTATTTGTGCAACTCTCATGCCTCTTTCTGCACCACTCTTGCCTCTTTCTGTACCTCTGTTGCTTCTTTCTGTACTTCTCATGCCTCTTTCTGCACCCTTCGTGCCTCTTTCAGCACCGCTGTTACTTCTTTCTGCACTTCTCTACCTTCTTTCTGCACCCCTTGTGCCTGTTTCAGTACCTCTGCTGCTTCTTTCTTCACTCCTCTTCCATCTTTCTGCACCTCTGTTAGTTTTTTCTGCACTGCTCTTGCTTCTTTCTGCACATCACTTGCCTCTTTCCGCACTTCTCTTGCTTCATTCTACACATTTGTTGCTTCTTTCAGCAATTCTCTTGCCTCTTTCTGCACTTCTCTTCCTTCTTTTTGCACCCCTCCTGCCTCTTTCTGTACCTCTCTTGCCTCTTTGTGCACTTCTCCTACCTCCTTCTTTACCCCTCTTGCCTCTTTTTGCACCTATGTTGGTTCTTTCTGCACTGCTCTTGCTTCTTTCTGCACCTCACTTGCCTCTTTCTGCACTTATCTTGCTTCTTTTTAAACCTCTGTTGCTTCTTTCAGCATTTCTCTTGCCTCTTTCTGCACTTCTCTTCCTTCTTTCTGCATCCCTCTTGCCTCTTTTTACACCTCTTTTGGTTCTTTTCGCATTCCTCTTATGTCTTTCTGCACCTCACTTGCCTCTTTCTGAACCCCTGTTCCCTGTTTCTGCACCGTTCCTGCCTGTTTATGTACTTCTGTGCACCTCTGAGTTAGAGGTAGTTTTAACCCCCCTGCCCTATTATGTACTAGGTACAAAGTAGGAGACAAGGAAACCCTAGAAGTTGGACAGGACCAAGAGTGGACATATATTTTAAGGAACAATGGTCCCATTCACATAAAGTAGGTAAAGTATCACAATTAATACAATGAGAAATTGTAATTATACAAGTAGTCAATGCAAAAAATAATAATAAATGCAGTTTTAATTGTGTTTCAAAAAGCTAATAATAAGCAGAACGGTAAGTGAGCTAACCGTGACGGGGTAAAAGGGAAATCAGCCGATTTCCTAAACCCAGGCAGGTGACTTAAAAGGTGACTTTTTGGTGCGTGAAAAATAGCAATTACAGAAAAGTCATGTCAGCATCTCATACTCAAAAATTCAGATAACAGATACAATATAGAGTTTAGAGACGGAAGTCGACGGCGTTTCGATCCCCATGAGAATAGTGGGATTTCTTCAGGACAAAACGATAACAGGAATGCCTGGGAAGTTAGCGCGGTAGAATTGCGCGGGTGACCTGTAGTGCATTTGTATTTTATCATTTGTTTGTTATTCCCAATTTATGTGTTTTTAAACCACTTACCCTCTCCCCCTCCTTCACCACTTCAGGGCACTACCCTGCTCTTGGACACGCCGCGCAGCCGATATTAACGCTGCCGCGGGAAACACCTAATCGATTCTTGCCGCCATTTCCTGCTCGTTCACGGAGGCCACGCCCCCTTCTGAGGCCACGCCCACCGCGAACCAGTATTTAAAGCGCTGACTACTAGCGCCGTAATTATCCTAGACAGACCTCCTGAGGCAGAAGCCGGGAGCGCGACCTGCTGATATTTTAATTTGTTATCAGAATCACTTGGTGTTTTTAAACCACTTACCCTCTCCCCCTCCTTCACCACTTCAGGGCACTAGCCTGCTCTTGGACACGCCGCGCATCCGATATTAACGCTGCCGCGGGAAAACACCTAATCGAATCTTGCCGCCATTTCCTGCTCGTTCACGGAGGCCACGCCCCCTTCTGAGGCCACGCCCACCGCGAACCAGTATTTAAAGCGCTGACTACTAGTGCCGTAATTATCCTAGACAGACCTCCTGAGGCGGAAGCCGGGAGCGCGACCTGCTGATATTTTAATTTGTTATCAGAATCACTTGGTGTTTTTAAACCACTTACCCTCTCCCCCTCCTTCACCACTTCAGGGCACTAGCCTGCTCTTTGACACGCCGCGCAGCCGATATTAACGCTGCCGCGGGAAAACACCTAATCGAATCTTGCCGCCATTTCCTGCTCGTTCACGGAGGTCACGCCCCCTTCTGAGGCCACGCCCACCGCGAACCAGTATTTAAAGCGCTGACTACTAGCGCCGTAATTATGCTAGACAGACCTCCTGAGGCGGAAGCCGGGAGCGCGACCTGCTGATATTTTAATTTGTTATCAGAATCACTTGGTGTTTTTAAACCACTTACCCTCTCCCCCTCCTTCACCATTCAGGGCACTAGCCTGCACTTGGACACGCCGCGCAGCCGATATTAACGCTGCCGCGGGAAAACACCTAATCGATTCTTGCCGCCATTTCCTGCTCGTTCACGGAGGCCACGCCCCCTTCTGAGGCCACGCCCACCGCGAACCAGTATTTAAAGCGCTGACTACTAGCACCGTAATTATCCTAGACAGACCTCCTGAGGCGGAAGCCGGGAGCGCGACCTGCTGATATTTTAATTTATCATCAGAATCACTTGGTGTTTTTAAACCACTTACCCTCTACCCCTCCTTCACCACTTCAGGGCACTAGCCTGCTCTTGGACACGCCGCGCAGCCGAAATTACCGCTGCCGCGGGAAAACACCTAATCGAATCTTGCCGCCATTTCCCGCTCGTTCACGGAGGCCACGCCCCCTTCTGAGGCCACGCCCACGCGAACCAGTATTTAAAGCGCTGATTACTAGCGCCGTAATTATCCTAGACAGACCTCCTGAGGCGGAAGCCGGGAGCGCGATCTGCTGATATTTTAATTTGTTATCAGAATCACTTGGTGTTTTTAAACCACTTACCCTCTCCCCCTCCTTCATCACTTCAGGGCACTAGCCTGCTCTTGGACACGCCGCGCAGCCGATATTAACGCTGCCGCGGGAAAACACCTAATCGATTCTTGCCGCCATTTCCTGCTCGTTCACGGAGGCCACGCCCCCTTCTGAGGCCACGCCCACGCGAACCAGTATTTAAAGCGCTGATTACTAGCGCCGTAATTATCCTAGACAGACCTCCTGAGGCGGAAGCCGGGAGCGCGATCTGCTGATATTTTAATTTGTTATCAGAATCACTTGGTGTTTTTAAACCACTTACCCTCTCCCCCTCCTTCATCACTTCAGGGCACTAGCCTGCTCTTGGACACGCCGCGCAGCCGATATTAACGCTGCCGCGGGAAAACACCTAATCGAATCTTGCCGCCATTTCCCGCTCGTTCACGGAGGCCACGCCCCCTTCTGAGGCCACGCCCACGCGAACCAGTATTTAAAGCGCTGACTACTAGCGCCGTAATTATCCTAGACAGACCTCCTGAGGCGGAAGCCGGGAGCGCGACCTGCTGATATTTTAATTTGTTATCAGAATCACTTGGTGTTTTTAAACCACTTACCCTCTCCCCCTCCTTCATCACTTCAGGGCACTAGCCTGCTCTTGGACACGCCGCGCAGCCGATATTAACGCTGCCACGGGAAAACACCTAATCGAATCTTGCCACCACTTCCCCGCCTCCTCGCCAGCCACGCCCCCCCCGAACGCTGACTACAGTCTTATAAAAAATGTGCTTCCCCCGGAAGCGCAGCGGACGAGCGCAGCGGGCGCGACGAATGCGCGCCGAAGGCGCGCCTAAGGCAAGCCCGTCTGCGCCCGTCCGCGCCAAGGTAGTGCCATGGGCCACTTACGCTACCGGTTTAGACCCTTTACATCAGGATCAGCTTCCTTCCGGGACACCCTACTCTAGAGAGGAGCTCATCCAAATAGGTAAGCAACATGCAGATAAAGGAATACTTTCTCTAGTACCTACATCACATCCCCGGGCCGACGTACTATGTGAAGACGTTTTGAATTGCGGGCTATTAAATGTTAGATCCCTGCCTAAACATTGCACTGAGATCCAACTTCTGATTGACACTCACGAACTAGACATTCTGTTCATGACAGAAACTTGGATGCGTCCAGACTGCTTGGTCGACCCTGGATTTGCTTGTCCACCCGGGTTTAAATTTCTCCACTCCCCTAGGCCTTCTGGTAGAGGCGGGGGTGTGGAAGCTATATTCAGAGCCTCTTGCAGCATTAAGGTCCTTACTCTTGACCTTACTTTGGGCACCGAGATGTTAGGGCTTTCAATCCAGACCCACGCTGGGACTACTGTCACAGCGATAGTTTGCTATCGCCCACCAGGGGCGTTTAGCCTTCAGCAGCAACAAGCGCTAACCACCACCCTGACTAACATCGCTCTATCGCACCAGAAGATATTTATACTTGGTGATTTCAATCTCTGGCATAATGGCACCCTTGACTCAGCTCTCAGGAACCTACTTCTTACCTGTGATAGTTTTGGTCTCTCTCAATTGGCCTCCAAGGCCTCCCACAAAGCAGGTCATCTACTTGATCTGGTCTTTGCAGCTCCAGATCTGGTGGTAATGGGGGATACCCTTCTGATGGACTGGACTGATCACTCTTTGGTTAAATTCTTTCTTCACAAGAAGACTGGTCCTTATAAGGCCCCTGTGCTGACCAAGGAAATTAAATGCAGAGATTGGAGAGCTCTCTCACGCTTACACCCTTCTGGTGAAGTGTTCCATTTGCAACAGCTCCTTGATTTGAACAAAAGTACAGGCGAAAATTATAACTCTCTTATCACCAGTATCTCAACGGTTGTCGACATCCATGCCCCTCTTAAAAGTCGGACTTGCAGAGGTAAAGACTCTGCCCCATGGTTTAACGACGATCTAAAACTGTTAAAACTTGAATGTAAACAAGCAGAGAGAAGGTGGAGACGCGACTATAAGGAAACGTCCTAAGAAACGTGGAAAACTAAGGTCCATGCTTATAAAACTCTCATTAAAATATCCAAAGCTGATCACTACTCCTCTCTGATCTGTAATACTACCAACAATTCTAGGAGCATTTTTAACATCCTTAACAGCGTCACTAACCCGGAATCTTGCAAACATTTGATCGTCCCGTCCCAAGACCTCTGCCACAATCTGGCCACTTTCTTCAAGGAGAAAATAGAACTCATCCTTAAAGACCTGGACACCCCTCCTGATATTGAATTCCCCTAGTCCTGAATCCTGTCACTCCGGAAGATCGATCACCTGACTCAGCTAGGACTCCAGATGAATCACTTCTCAGGTTTCCACCGCTTACATACGATATTTTTACTAAGATAGCAAGAGGGATTGTTTCCGGGTCTCCTCTGGACCCGGTGCCTCCCAAAATTTGGAAGGAATTTGAAGATTAACTTTTCCCCCCTCTCCACCTAATCTGTAAGCAATCTCTAATGACTGGCACTGTCCCTGCCCACTGGAAACGAGCGTTAGTCTCCCCCTTGCTAAAAAAACCTTCCCTAGATCCTGACTGCTCTAAAAATTACAGGCCCATCTCACTGCTGCCGTTCCCTGCCAAGATAGTGGAGTGGATTGTCAGTAATACTCTCTCCAACCACCTGGAACATCATCTACTACTTGACAGGGACCAATTTGGTTTGCGGCCTGCCCATGGAACCGAAACAGCCCTCATCACCGCTATGGACGAACTTCAAAGGCGGGCAGACAGAAGAGAGGCATCGTTCTTGATACTGCTCGATATGTCTGCCGCCTTTGACACGGTGAATCACAAGATCTTATTGAGGCGGCTGTTGGAGGCAGGAGTGACGGACACGGCGCTGCAATGGTTTCACTCTTTTTTGCAGGACAGGCAGCAGGCAGTATCTTTGCCACCTTTCCAATCAGCCTTTTCCCCGGTAACGCACGGAGTCCCCCAGGGCTCTGCTATCAGCCCAATACTTTTTAATGTATACCTCAGGCCGTTAATTCTACTTATCAAAAGTTTCGGCATTAAAATCGTCAATTACGCCGACGACACGCAGATGATCCTCTCCTTGGAAGGAGAGGATTCTATCTCTGTGGAGGTCCTACATAATTGTCTACGGGACACATCAAGGTGGCTGAAGGATAACTCACTTCAGTTCAATGCAGGGAAAACTGAGGTGCTCTTTAGCGCTGGTTCGAGGATCCCCCGACCGTTCCCTAACAACTTCCGGCCCCCGGAAACAGGCTCCAATGTACAGCCTGTGGACTCTGTCCGCAACCTAGGGGTCATGCTTAACCATAGGCTTAGCATGGAGAACCATGTTCAAAAAACATCGGCATGCTGCTTTGCCATCCTCCGCTCTCTAAGAAAAGTCTTGCCCCTCCTACCCACCCTGGCCAGCGCCCAAGTGGTTAGATGTACCATCCTGAGCAGGCTGGACTATTGCAATGCCCTCCTGCTCGGGTCCCCTGAGTTTCTGCTGGATAGGCTCCAAAGGGTCCAATCTGCGGCTGCAAAATTGGCCTTGGGGCTGCCGAGAAGATCTCACGGACCATCGGCCTTGGCAAAATTGCACTGGCTCCCTCTTAGACAGAGGATCCAGTTTAAGGCCCTCTGTATTGTTTTCAAAGCCCTCCATGGTACCGGTCCAGCCCCTCTCCAATCTAAGTTTGCGTGGTATGTTCCTACCAGACATCTTCGCTCCTCTGATGCCAAACTGGTAGTCATCCCCAAATTTAGGAAGGTGAGAGCCGGTGGTAGATCCTTCGAGGTGGCAGCCGCTAGACTTTGGAACACCCTCCCCATCGAGATTAGGCACATCAATGAACTCCTGCCGTTCAGAAAAAAGGTTAAAACTTGGCTTTTCCCTGGTTAGCCTATTCCCCTCTGGTCCACTTCTCGCTCTTCCTCTGATTCTGTCAGCGCCAGGATGCCTGCAATGGTGACAGTTGTGCTTTATAAATTCTTAAAATAAAATTAAAATAAATGTGGATACAGAGTGATTGCGTGGACGGTCACAGAGGGTGGTATGTTTTCTAGAAAACGCCAAGGCGGCTTTGATGACTGAAATGCAAATGCGAATTAGTCCTATATTTGAGGACTTGAAGAAAAAAGAGCCATCAGAAAACCCTAAAGGGTTTTGCTTGGAGATAGTTTGGTGAAAGGGTGTGGGAAAGAATGTTTCCAATTTCACCAGCCAGTATAAGGCACAGTCCTCGCTGAGGAGAGTTTTCGGGGATGTGATTTTGACAGGGTTGGAGCAAGGGGACGATTCTTTAGTTGGTCTTTTACAAGGTCCCAATATCAATCTCAAGGAACCAGCTCATTTAAAGGGTTTCAGTCTGCTACCGGATTTTACCCGCAGAGAGGACGAGGTGGTAGAGGAAGGGGATAGTTCTCTCAAGGGTCCCCAGCTAAGTATAAAACACCTTTTCAAAGACTTTCTTGTTCAAACAGTGAAACCAAGACAGATGGTATTTTAGAAGGACCAGCAAAAGTCTGGTTATCCCCGAGGTTCAAGAGATGTTGAAAAGGGAGCAATAAAGAAGGTGTCAGAGGATTACGTAACATTTGCAAGCACAATCTTTTTGGTCAGAAAAAGGACAAGGGTTGGAAGCCTGTGCTAAATTTGAGAAACTTGAATTGGTATTTGGTGTACAGACATTTCAAGATGAGGAGTATCCATCTGTTAAGAGATATTTTGGAACAGAACGACTGGTCGGTAAAACTGGATCTGAAAGATGCTTATTTTACCATACCAATAGCGAAGAAGAGTAGCAGGTATCTTCAATTCGGATGGTTATGGGACCTTTATCAGTTCAGTTGCTTACCCTTCAGAGTGGCGTCGACTCCTTGGTGTTTTATGAAGGTGTTGAAGTCAGTAACAGCATTTCCCAGAGAAGAGTGTTTGAATGATAATGGGCCATATGTATCAAGCCTTTTTCCCGTTTGCAAATGGGCAGATTCTCAGAATCGGCCCGTTTGCGAATTGGAAAAAGCCTTTTGGGATGTATCATCCCAAAAGGCCATTGCGAAATAGAAAATTGCTAAATTTACGATTCTCTATTTTGCGAATGCAATTAAGGATTTGCAAATTACGATCCCTTAAATGCAATTCTGGAAGCACCTGAAGTTTGCTATTTGGCCTTAAGGAATTGCAAATTCCTACCAACTTCTTTTTTGATTTTTTAAAAGTGCCATATGTCGCACATACATGCCCCTAGGGCATGTATGTGCGCAAAATGTGCACACATGCATATTTCAGGGGTGCAACAGGGTTTCCTTTTGGCACCCTTTCAACCCTGAAATTGCATTCTCAATTTGCGATTCTCTAATTGGTAATCGCAAATTGAGAATGTCTTCCCATTCATTCCCATGGGCCGCCTAGCCCATAGGAATGAATGGGAAGGTATTCCTTATTTGCGAATCTCAATTTGCGATTCGCAAATAAGGAATATGTAGGACTCGCAACATTTTTAGCAAATCCTACATACATTGCATTTTGCGATTCTCTAATTGCAATTTGCTAAAAATCGCTATTTGAGAATCGCAAAACTCTTTTTTGATACATATGGCCCAATGTATCTGGATGATTCTATGATTCTGTCACAGGATCAAGAGTTTTGAAGGCTCAACTTCATTAAGTCATAAGTCTCCTAGAATCCCTGGGGCTCTCAGTCAATATGGAGAAGTCAGTTTTGGTACTCGGTCAGGACACAAATTTCCTTAGCTTTCAGGTGATCACAGTGCTTGCAACCTTACGTTTGCCGGAGAAGAATGTGGTGAAAATAAAAACAAAAGTGATGCACATTTTAAAGAAACAGTTTATTACATTGAGGACTATGGCAAGGATTATAGGTGTATTCTCTTCTTCATTTCAGGTGATTTTCCCCGGACTGCCTCATTGCAAAGCTTTGCAGAGATTGAAGGGGGAAGGTCTCAAAAAATGTTTATAGTATAGGGACCAAGTACAAGTTTCAGTAGAAGCTCAGGGGGAGCTGATTTGGTGGTTAAACAATTTGGATGCTTGAAATGGCCAAGCGATTTTGGGAAGATGTTCAGATTGCATATTGGAGAGCGATGCAAGCCTTTTGGTTGGGGAGCCTGTTTAGATCAACAGGAGACAGATGGTTATTAGAGAAGAGCTGTGGCCATATAAATGGTTTGAAAATGAGAGCAGGACTTTTTGCATTACAAAGTTTTGGAAAAACATTAAATAAGTGCAATTTTTCTTTACAGATGGACAATGCTTCAGCAGGATGGTACATAAATCGATTTGGTGGCAGCAGATCAATGAACCTGACTCAGATTGCAAAGGAGATTTGGAATTATTGTCTGGAACAGAGGATAGGATTGCAAGCAGAGTATTCTCCAGGTTTGTGCAATATAGCGGCAGACTGGAATTTGAGATATCTCAGAGACTACAGCGATTGGAAGCTGAATGCACATCTATTCCAGAGAATACAGAAAGTTTGGAGTCTCTTAGAGGTGGATTTTTTTGTGTCAAGGCTGACATTTCAATGTCCCTAATATTACAGTTGGAGACCAGATCCCCACGCAGAAGCATCAATGCACTTCAACAGGATTGGAAGGTACTACAGGGGTATGCATTCCCTCTTTTTGCGATGAAACAGAGAGTTTTATTGATGGTGAGGAGACAGAGATGTCAGGTAGTCCTGGTCACTCCTTTTTGGACAGCTCATCCATGGTTTCCAGGGTTGTTGGTGTTTGTGGTGGAGGAGCCATATTTGATTCCGAATTGAGAAGAAATGTTGTCATGGACAGAAGGAGAGGTGCACCCTTTGGTTGTGGAAGGGGCACTGAGCCTTCTTGCTTGGAAGATTTCAGGGGAGGAAAGTATTTTGCAGGTATGTCTCAACAGGTTCACGAGTTGCTCAAGGAGTCTTTGGCACCAGGAACTGGAAAAGGTTATGTTGGAGCATGGAAAAAATGGGTTTGTTGGTGCAAGGAGAGGGACTTGGATCCTGTGGAAGCATTTCCCATAGAACTTTCAAATGTTTTATCCTCTTTGTTTGAAAAAGGTATGAGTTATAAAAAAATTAATTGTTATATGTCAATTGAGGCAGCAGGTCATGCTCCTGTGGTGGGGAGGGTCTATAGGAAAAAAATATTTAATTTGTAGAGTTATGAAAGATATTAAATTAGAGAGATCACCTAGACCTAGATATAATAGTTTATGAGATGATAGTCTGATATTTCAGAAATTAGAGAGTTGCTTTCCAGTAACTATTTGACTATACGACAGTATATTGCAAGTTGGCAACGTTACTATGTTTAATTTCTTTTAAAAGGGTTTCAGATGTGAGAGATTTGGATGTGAGTAATCACTTTTATAACCCAGCTGAGTAATATTTCAAATTACAAAATGGACTAAGATTTAGGGGCATATGCATCAACGAAAATACCGATCGCAACCCTTTGCGACCAATATTTTTGCATTTGGGATGCATCCACCCAAATGCAAATTAGCAAATTGTGATTCCCTAAATGCAATGCATGATGCAATTTCAAGTGGCGAATTCGCAATTATGGATTGCAAATTACCATCAATTTGAACTTGATGGTAATTTGCAAAAACTTTGAAAAATGCACTAAAGTTTATTTTTCATAGGTTCATGTTACACACACACATGTCCTTGGGGCATGTATGTGTGCAACATGTGGTAACATCTCAATTTCAGGGGTGCAACGGGGGTCCTTTTGGCACCCTTGAAATATCATGCGCAGTTTGCGAGTACCTATTTGGTATTCGCAAATTGCACATGCAATTCCAATTCATTCCTATGGGCCTCTAGGCATATAGGAATGAATGGGTAGCTATTCCTTAATTGCGATTTGCGATTTGCGAGTCGCAATTAAGGAATATGTAGGAATTGCAATTTGTTTTGCGATTCCTACATGCATTGGGATTTGCGAGTCCTAAATAACAATTTCTTAAAAGTCACTATTTAGAATTCGCAAATACTGACTTTGATGCATGTGACCCTATGTCTTCATCAATATTTTATTTAAGATTTGATAAGCATCCAAAGTTATGTGTAGTGGGCTGTTTGCGAGAGTATGAGAGTAGGATGAATGAGTTCAGATGGGATGGAATAAGTCAGTTGTTGATCACCTATATGAGACATTTTAATGTGGTGAGCTCAGCGACTATAGCACGTTGGGTGAGAACTTGTAAGCTCAAGGCAGGAGTATATTTACAAAGGTTTGGTGCACATTCAATCACAGGTGTAATGGCGAGTATGGTTTTTTCCTCAGGAGATGGTCTGGAGGAAATATTGAAAGCAGTAGATTGGTCTAATGCTGATGTGTTTGCGAGGTTTTATTTGAAACCAATGAAACACGTTTCGGCTGTTGAGTTATCGCAGCTTTAAGCATGCATAATGCTAGCCGCGGGTCTTGACATGAAATGTAAATTCTCCAAGTTTGTGTAGAGAGAATCTGGATTTCATTAAAGACATGGGGGCTAGCATTATTCCACTCTCCCTTCCCATGTAAGGATAATTTTCCATTGGTAAGTACTTTTGCAGCTGCAGCAACACTGTGCATTGTTGACTGGGGCAGCATCAGCAAGGAATTCAATTGGATGACTGGGGTTATAGTATCTCATTGTTGTGCTTGCTGACAGTGCATATTTGGTGTTTCTAAATACTTCCCAATGGCTGCTGCTCCATACCAATGTGGTCTCTGTCTTCTACAGGTCTCTCATTGGGTTTGTGGTGGTTAGCCAGGTTTGGAATAAAACGACCACAGTACATGACCATTCCTAAAAAACTTTTAATCTCTGGGATTTTCTTTGGAGGAGCAGCTGTCTTGACATCTTGCACCTTCTTCAGGTCTGGTGCAGCCATCTCCGCTATAAACCAAAACCCAAAGAGGTTGATACTCAGTACCAAAAAATCACACTTACTCCAGTGGAGCATCAAACTACATTCCTTGATCAGAGTCAGCAGAGCCATTAGAGAGTAGCTGTGCTCGTCTACAGTTGACACATGCAATAAAATGTCACAGCTGACATTTATAACTTCAGCTCTGATTGAGATCCAGAAATTGCAAGGTTGGTATCTTTAGAACCCAATGTTGGTGGTAAATGCTGTCATATAGTGAGATGCCATGAGCAACTTGAGTTGGTTGTAGCCAGACCTTAAGTCTAAAGCCCTTGGCTCCACTGACTTCAGTTATGATGCCATCTACCTCAAGGCTCCTCACTTAGCTCAATGCTCTTCAACCTATACATGACACCCTTGGCAAATATCATCAAGAGCAACGGACTCAACCACATCTCATATTCCAACAACACTCATCTCATCCTTTCCCTGACTAATGACCCAGCCACAAGTTCCAAAGCTGCATGAAAGATGTGGATTCCTGGACGAACAACAACTGACTCAAACTCAACACTGAAAAGACAGAGGTACTCATCTTTGGGAAAGGAAAAGACACCCTCTGGAACAAAGCATGGTGAGCTGGGTCCAAAGTCCAAACCCACCAAACACGCCCGCAACCTCGGCATCATCCTCAATAGCCAGCTATTCATGAAGAAGCAGGTCAGCACCATCTCCTCCACTTGCTTCCTCACCCTCTGAATGCCAGGAAGGTCTTCAGTTGGCTCCCACCTAACACCAGGTGAACAGTCACTCAAGCTCTCATCACCAGCAGACTAGACTACGGCAACTCCCTCTATGGAGGACTAACAGCCCAACTCATGACAAAACTCCAGACTATACAGAACACAGCAGCCAGACCTCCAGCCGCGACCACACCAGATGGACCCACATCATCCCACACCTCAGGAAACTCCACTGGCAATCCAGTCGTGAATAGATGCCAGTTCAAGCTGCTCACCCGCGCTTAAAAAGGACCCAACAAAGGACTGGTGTACCTCAACAATCAAAGGAACTTCCACCAACCTACTAGGAATCTCCGCCATGAATCCCTCTCCCTAGCAGCAACCCAATGCATCTGCTTGACAAACAGTAAAGGCTGCTCCTTCTCCCCCCTGTTGGCTAAGACTTGAAACAACTTTTCCCTGCACCTCAGAGCCTCATCGTCATTCCGGCAGTTCAGGAAGGACCTCAAGACCTGGATGTTTAACTTAACCAATAGGAGAACAGGCAGCATGTTCTACCAGCGCCTCAAGACCCTCACCGGTCATGCAGCCACGCTCTGCAAATCCTGATTGATTGATTGATCTACAGTTGAACTTAGGTGTCATTCACTTTTTATTGCTTATTCTGGCAGCTACAGACCCACAGATATTCACTCTTCCCTGAGCTGCTTCAGGTTTTTTTGCAGGCCATTGCTGTGGGCCCTTCAACTTTCTCAATGATTCCAGCAGCCTCCAGATTATCCTGTTCTTTCTCAACTTGTGCTCTAACATGAAATTGTATGTGACTATGGGGCCTTTCAATGGTGGTAGGAATCTGTAACCATTTGAACCATCATCTTCTGGATTAGAACCTTTGACTAAATGTGTGGTTTTCTAATACATGGTGTAAGATTCTTGACTAAAATGCTTAACATAACATACCATCTGTATTTGTGAAGTGCAAGTTCACCCAGAAAGGGATCTTGGCACTGAATAACAGATGTTTATTGTTACCCAACTCAATGGTACTCATTTTATCGACCTCAGAAGGATGAAAGGCAGAGCGGCCCACCGGGATTTGAACCTCTGACAATGAGGTAGAACACAGGCCCCTACAGTGGACACATCAGTTCACTAATCCACCGGACACAATCCAGAATCAATACTCATATGCATCAGTTTTGAATCATTAATAGAATAACCAATTTATCTAAATTTGCATGAATCTGTTATTGTGTTCTGAAATTCTTTCTTTAAAACTGTGCTTTCTTTGAAAACTGTGCTATTTAATTATTGATTCTGGATGTGTAATAGAGAGAGTCAAAGATTATTTTCATGGCGTTTGCTGCCAATTAATGGTCCTCCTTGGGTTGCCAACGTGGATCTGGATACCCTAATTTTCGCCCGTCCTACCGGCAGAGAAAGATCTATCAGAGGACCATCACCTCTGAGGGAATGTGAGGTAATGAGGAGTTGACTAATCATAGATGTCCCAGTATGGTTAAATAGTAGTGCGAAAAATCAGAAAAACGCTTTCGCTGGATCACTGCGGGAGACAGGCAAAAACAGAACAATGGCTTCCATAGGGCCTTGCCTGGTTTGTGTCAGGATAAAATGCTCATAGTCTTTGTTACCTGCCTGTGAACAGAACAGCGCATTGAGTACTGCGTACACATCAGGAAGACCTGTGCTGCAGGGCTGGACTGGCCATAGCAGGCTTCAGGAATTTTCCCAAGGGGATGGAAGGGAAGAAATTGGTTATGAAGCAGTGGGGGTCATTTTTAGGTCTCGCCTAAGCCAGCGCATGCTCTGATCTTGCGTGACATTTAGTGAGTGGGCTTTAAAAAGCCGACCACAGATTTTTGGGTGGCATAGAGAGTGTGGTTACGCGCACAGTCACGAGCAGAGGCACCATCTGGCTTTCCTCTCGCTCTTCCAAGTGCGCGCACGTCGCTCCGCCTCTCTGTCTTGCTCGCGCTTCAATGCTTCCTTTCTCTTTCTGACTCGCGCTCTCCGCCTCCTGCCTCGCGTGTTTGCCTCTCTGCGGTTTCCTGTGAGTGACTGTCTCAGATTACAACCCCAAACAGTCGGCCCGCAACTTTCTCTTAACCTGTCTGCCTGCCCTGCACCTAGTTCTCTGCACTGCCAAACTGCCCGACCTTGCCATACAGTGTTTGCCCTGGGCTCTGTCCTGTATCTATTTCCCGCCGCTGCTTTTTCCCTCTGCATCACCAGCTTGCCTTGTACTTTTTCTTTTCACTTTAGTCTGCCTGCAGCTTGGCATCAACTTTATTATCAGCCTACCGTGCCCCCATTACTTTGCGGTGCATATCTGCACTGTACCTCTTACCAGCATACCCCTCGCCTCTTTCCCGTCTGCCCTGCACTTTAATGAGTGTGTGTTGCTACCTCAATCCGCCTCCATAGCCCCTCAATTCTATTGTTTTCAGACGAGCGCGTGTATATATCTGCTCACATGCTGCGTATTCAGTTTCCAACTCCCAAACCACAGCGCTTCCCACCAACCCCAGCCCTAATCTCTCACTGCTCCATTTTAAATCCATCCAATGTCCTCCTAACTATGTGCCGCTTTGTCCTTCAGCGACTTCTGCCAACCCGAACCGCTTCCTGAAATCCTCTTCCGCTAACCATTTCCAGCTTCCTGATAATCCCCCAGCCGCTTCCTGTTTTCCTCCAAACTCTGCAGCCGACCGTGGCCCCCGCAGGGGGCCACTACAGCGGTCGGCGCCCTAGTGCCACCGGGGCACCGGTCGCCCCAGGAACGCCGACCGGTGTCCGCCCTCTCCTCATGTTGGCCGGATGGGACGCAAAAGCGCGTCACTTCCTGGCCCCTGTGGGGAAGGGGAGGCTATTTAGCCTTCCCCCACCCTCCTGGCGACCTCTTTGTCGCCCTCCACGCCGCATCCCTCCCTACTGCTTACGCAGCGTAGGCATTGGTGGGGGGGTTTCAGAGCGTTGTAATGTTTCTTTTTTCGTTGCAGGCGGAGTTACAGGGCGATCTGGAAGCAGGCCGGTACAAAGGGTACCTCTGCGCGGCACCATAGGGGGTGCCTGAGTCAAAACCGAGGAGCCTCATGGGAGGGTCCCGGAAGCCGTGTCGGCGCCCCACTAGTCCTGCGGGCGGTTGTGGGCCTGAACAACCGGGGGTTTGCTATGCGACGCTCCGCCCCGAGAGGGGGGGCGTGAGTAGAAGTTACCAACGGCACGTGATCGTAGAAAGAATCACCTGGAGGGCAGCAAAGACGGGGTTCGCTCCCGCGCTGCCCGGCTCATCAGGCGGGCAGGCGGCCCAGTTGGTTGCCTGCCCTTGGATCGCCCGTAAGATAACCCACCCATTACATATCTGGATTATGTAATAAACCTGCAGCAATTTTACCCAACTCAACAGTCTGTGTGTGTGTTGTTTGGGTATGCATTTTGGGGGAGGGGGGACAGAGGGGTGCCCCTGGTGGTACTATGTTGCGTTTCCTGCTAACCGGCGAACAAGATCTTCAAAGCCTGTGCTGACACCTCGCCTATAATTCTGTCACTTATGCCCCACTCCTAAGTTTCCCTCGCAAGGGTGGTAGTTTTCCTCACAGCCAAAAACGCACACTTATGAGTCGAGGTCACTGTGCACAGCAGGGTCGTTGTACTGTGTGTGTAGTAATGCATTTGGCTCTCGTGAACATCTTTACCGTGCACACCAAATAAATGCCTAGCACCACATGCGCTGCGCTGTACGCCCAGTCTCTGCACTGAGTGCCTCTACACATGATAGATCTCCTCTGCTTCTCCCCTCAGCTAACACCCTTTCTTCCATCTCATCCTCCGTCCGGCAAGTTTGTCCC
This sequence comes from Triturus cristatus, assembly GCF_964204655.1. Lineage (NCBI taxonomy): Eukaryota > Metazoa > Chordata > Amphibia > Caudata > Salamandridae > Triturus > Triturus cristatus. The sequence goes on along the minus strand of NC_140584.1, from coordinate 41,800,420 downwards.
GCTTATCCTCAATATTTCCCAACTGCCCGGCAACTTCTTCTCAGCACCGCCTGCCGTGCACCTAATTTTTTGCATTGTCCGGCGGCCATGCTTCTCTGCAGTATCCACTCGCCCCTCACGCCATCCTCTGCATTGTCAGTTTGTCCTCTTTGTACTGTCAGCATGTCTTGTAACTCATTCTGTGCGCTGTCTGTCTGTTCTGCAGCTTATCTTCAGCGCTGTCAGTCGGCCCTGCAACTTTCCCTTAACCCGTCTGCCTGCCCTGCACCTCATTCTCTGCACTGCCAAACTGCCCGACCTTGCCATACAGTGTTTGCCCTGGGCTCTGTCCTGTATCTATTTCCCACCGCTGCTCTTAGTACCCCCAGTGGCACCCCGCTCACCCCCCTCCCCCAAATTAGGTTACCCAAAGAAGACACAAGAAACAGTTGTAGTTGGGTAACAAATGCTGCAGGATTTATTACATAATTCCAGGATATGTAATCGGTGGGTTATCTTACGGGCGATCCAAGGGCAGGCGGCCATCTACTTCACCTGCCCCGCCTGATGAGCCGGGCAGCACGGGAACGACCCGCAAGTGCTGCCCCCCAAGTGATTCTTTTTTCGATCACGTGCCGTTGAGATTCTACTCACACCCCCCCTCTCGGGGCGGAGCGTCGCATAGCAAACCCCCGGTTGTTCAGGCCCACAACCGCCCACAGGCCTAGCGGGGCGCCGACCGGCTTCCGGGACCTCTCTGGAGGCTCCTCGTTTTGGCTCAGGCACCACGTGGTGCCGCGCAGAGGTACCCTTTGTACCGGCCTGCTTCCAGATCGCCCTGTAACTCCGCCTGCAACGAAAAGAAAGACATTAAAACGTTCAGCCAAAAACCCCACCCCACCACACCACGCCGGGTAAGCGGTAGGGAGGGTAAAAAAGGCGAGGTGGGCGACAAAGAGGTCGCCAGTGAGGGTGGGGGAAGGCTAAATAGTCTTCCCCTCACACCTGGGGCCCGGAAGTGACGCGCCTTTCGCGTCACTTCCGGCCCCCGACACGGAGGGGGGCACGATCAGGGACCCTGCCCCGCCCCCCCCGAAGTATGGAATGGGGAGGGGTGACCGGGGCCCCGGGGCCACTAAGGCGCCGACCGCCGAGTGGCCCCCTGCGGGGGCCGCGGTCAGCGGCATAGTACCCCCAGTGGCACCCCGCTCACCCCCCTCCCCCAAATTAGGTTACCCAAAGAAGACACAAGAAACAGTTGTAGTTGGGTAACAAATGCTGCAGGATTTATTACATAATTCCAGGATATGTAATCGGTGGGTTATCTTACGGGCGATCCAAGGGCAGGCGGCCATCTACTTCACCTGCCCCGCCTGATGAGCCGGGCAGCACGGGAACGACCCGCAAGTGCTGCCCCCCAAGTGATTCTTTTTTCGATCACGTGCCGTTGAGATTCTACTCACACCCCCCCTCTCGGGGCGGAGCGTCGCATAGCAAACCCCCGGTTGTTCAGGCCCACAACCGCCCACAGGCCTAGCGGGGCGCCGACCGGCTTCCGGGACCTCTCTGGAGGCTCCTCGTTTTGGCTCAGGCACCACGTGGTGCCGCGCAGAGGTACCCTTTGTACCGGCCTGCTTCCAGATCGCCCTGTAACTCCGCCACAGCCCTGGAGGCGGCTAACCGTCGCAACCAGGGCCCCCCACCAACCTAGCTCTTTACCTGCACCCGCTATTCACCAATGCTTCGCTTAAATCCAATAAAAACAGGTCCATGCCTATTTGGGAGAGGTGTACTCCATCCAAGTCGAAGTACCCCTTTACATTCCCCCGAATCATTTCATGGCGAATAAAGCCCAAACCCCTTTGGGCTGTGAACTTACGCATTGCTCCATTAATGCGCCTCCTGGAGTGCTCTACCGCTTCTAAGGATTTAGCTCCCCGCCAGGACCTGCGGGGGATGATCTCTGACCACACGATCTCACACTCGCCCAGACGCTTGCAGATTTCCCCTAAGTCTCTTTTCATGGCTAATAACAGCAATCGTCTCCCCAGGGTAACAAGGTCGTTACCGCCCAGGTGTATCACCAACAGGTGGGGCAAGGTGGACCCGTGTGCTCTTAGTCTCTGCTCGATCTTATTCCTGAGTTCGAACCATCTCATCCCCGGCACCCCCATCCATTCCACTTTGGTCTGAGGGAAGTGTCGCATCCACTTTCGGTGCAATGCCCATTGGGCCGCCCGGGCGACAAATGAATGCCCGATCACCCACACCACTCGTCCTAATAAAAGAGGAGACATGGTGTACACCAAGTTATTTAATCAGAAAGGGTGATTTCAACGATACACACCATAAATCACAAACACATTACTAAAAGCTGCCTCACGGGCGAACGTATACCTTATAGCAATCAGATTCCCAACGCCCCAGTTTCTTCACCTGAGCGGCCTCTAATCCCGCCAGGTGAGCGGCGGTGGCAGCGCCAATGCGGAAGGAGTGGCTGGAATACCTTCTGTCCGGCCGGGCACACCCCGCCCTGGTTAAACTGGCCCTGATCACCTGCTCGAACTGATATCTAGTTACAGGGGTACCATTTGAATGCAGCAGGAGATAACCAGGGCCCGGCGGTCTGTGCTCCAAAAACGCCTTTACCCATTGTACTGGGCAGAACCTGGGGTCACCTAGGGGCTGGAGAACTACCCTGATCCCCCGCCCCGCCTGATCAGTCTTGGACTTGCGTAAAAGAATGGTCAGTAACCCGGAAACAGACATGTCTGAAAATGCCAACGCATCCCCTGAACAGTCGACCCTGGACCTAGCCACTAACTCACTGACTCTGAAAGCCCCGAAGAATGCTAAGCAGAAAGTGGCTGAAAACAGCGTGGCCTCGTACTGAGAGTAGGTGACGAACTCAAGAGCCCCTAGCATGCCTTTCAGGATTTCGAAATCTATGGGCGCTCGATTGTCAGGGGCCCTGGGCTCCTCCCTAGCCCAACCCTTCAAGGCGGCCCGGATGGGATAGGAGTTAGTGGGATCCGCCCCGCCAGACAACCTAGTGTCGTGGCTTACAGCTGCCAGGTGACTGCCCACCCATGAACGGCTCTTCCCTTGTCCCCTAGCCCACACCAGAAATGCTCGGACCTGGGACACCAACGCAGCCCCTGAAGTACCCAGTGCTACAGAAGTTGCTCTGAATGTTGCCATGTGGGCGTTGTAACGCTTCCTGGTACCTGGGGCCAGAGCTCTTTCTCCCATCTCTTTCAGGCTCAGTCCCACTGCAGGATCCTCCATAGATGGTCCGGGAATGGGGTCATCTGCGCTCTCGCCCGCGGCCAGGCCTCCCTGAATCGGAGCCACTGAAAACGAGAAAGAGCGTCAGCTGCCACATTTTGAATCCCCTCAATGTGCCTGGCTTTAAACTCCACATTGATGCGCAGGCAAGCCCGGACCAACTCCCTTAGTAAGCACAGCACCAGCCGGCACCTGGCGGACTGGTTGTTAATTGCCTGAACAACCGCCATGTTGTCAGACCAGAACACCACCTTTCTGTCTGACAATGCCGCCGGCCATAGGTGTAATGCAACAACAATCGGGAAGAGCTCCAACACAGTAACATTCTTGGTGATCCTACGCCTGCGCCAAACATTGGGCCATCCCTGCGCGCACCATTCTTCGCCCAAGATAGCCCCGAAACCTTCCCTGCCTGAGGCATCAGTGAAAAGACAAAGTTCCTGACTATCAATCCAGGGCTGTTTCCAAATCACCGTCCCATTAAAGCAGGCGAGGAATTCGCTCCATACCACCAGATCCTGCTTCAGCCCTGTCCCCAGCTTGACCCAGTGATGTTTCTTTTTTATACCAGCGGTTGCCCTTGCTAACCTACGTGCAAAGACCCTCCCCATGGGTATGACCTTTACCGCAAAATTCAGGGTTCCTAGCAGGCATTGGATTTCGCCTAGAGTAGCCTTGTCCCTACCCAGTAGATCGCAGATCTCCTGACGCAAGGCCTGTACCTTATCCGCAGGGAGTCGGGACACGCCCTCTACCGTGTCCAACTCGATGCCCAAGAATACCAAAACCTGCGCCGGACCCTCGGTCTTACCAGGAGCTAAAGGTACGCCCAAGTGTCCTGCCAATTCCTTGAAACATTGCAGCGCCCGTGCACAATCTTGCGAGTCAGCTCCCCCGATGAAAAGGAAATCATCCAGGTAGTGGGTCACTCCCTCAATGCCATACCTGTTTGTTAGGGCCCACTGTAGGAAGGAGCTGAACGCCTCAAAGTACGCACAAGACACTGAACATCCCATGGGCATACACCTATCATAAAAGACCTGGTCCCCCCACTTGAAGCCCAGAAGGTGTTGGCTGTCCGGGTGTACTGGCAGGAGCCGAAAGGCCGATTCGATATCGGACTTGGCCAACCAGGCTCCCTTCCCTGCCCTCCTGATCATGTCGACTGCCAGGTCTAGGGAGCAGTAAGACACTGAGCATTTACCTTCGTCCAACCAGGAGTTCACGGAGTCCCCTTCTGGGTGTGATAGGTTGTGGATAAGGCGGAAAGCCCCTGGCTCCTTTTTTGGTACCACCCCCAGGGGAGAAATCACAAAGTGGGGCAAGGGGGGGGATGAAAATGGGCCCGCCACCCTGCCCAAAGACACCTCCTTCGCTATTTTATCCCGCACTACCTCCGGGTTTTCCCTAGCTGACTTCTGATTTTCCGCATCCCTGCTCACTAAGGGGCCTTGATAAGGAATGCGGAAACCGTCTAAGAAACCCTCAGAAATGAGGGACCCTTCCTTGCCAGTGTACCCGCGGAGTGCGCTGAGGAGGTTATTTACGCAGATGGGAGAGGGCCCTTTCACATGGTCGTGAGGGGCTAGGTCATGCGCGCTGGTGGCTGTGTACGCAGGGGGCCAGAGCGCAGGAGGGGGGGAACCCCCCGGGCTACTTGCTGGATGAAAGTTTGTCAGGGGTGTCGCGCTTGGAGCATGCAGTAGCGGCATGGGGTGCCCCGCACACGCTGCAGTTGTGGGAGAAACGGCATGCTTTGTCCCAGGAGCAGAACCCTGCATTGAAGAGCCTGCAAGTTCCAGGAGACCGTGCCCGAAAGCCAGGCCTGCGACCCCCCCCACGCCCGCCCCGAAAGGACTTCCTGCTCTCCCATTTCCTCTCCTTTTTATCCTCCTTCTCTTTGCTCTTTACACCGCTCTCTGAACCTGACTTTGTCGTAGACCCCTCAGTATGCTTGCCCATGTGTTTTACCCATAAACGGACCTCCAACTGGTCCCATTCCAGGTCAGGGCAGATTGCTCTCTGTCTGCGGAAGTCACAGTCGTAGTGATACCATCCCATGCCCCCACCCTTGGCAGCCTCTTCAGTAATCACGCTTGCATAGTGGAAAAGACCAGGCCCTTCATCTGGGAATTTCTCCACTATCACTGCCGCAAAAATGGCAAAGGCCTGACCCCAAGTCACAATAGTTTTAGTGGGATATACATGATACCGCACCCGCTTGTCCTCTTCCTTGTTGCCCATCCTCCTGGTATCTACCCCCTCCGCCCCATGCATGAGGAGGGTGAAGATATCAATAAATTCCCTGCGCCAAATCCCTTCTTTGGCCACTAGAGGGACCATCCAAGCGAGTGAACAGCGGCCCGATACTAGCGGGGCCGTGGTAACTAGAGGCTTAGGTGCTACGGCTAGTGTTGGAGCCGGCGTCGGTACCACTGGGGGAACCACTACTGTTGTAACGACCGCACTAGCCGCGCTCTCGGCCACAGCAGCAGCTGGGGGTGTGGGCCGCGGAGGAGGTTCCAACGCAGCCGGCGGCTGACACCACACCTGCGTGAAGCCCCCCGGCGCCGGGAAGACAGTCGGCGGCGGTGGGGCGGCCGGACCAACCCCTAGGGGTGAGCTGGCAAGCAGCAGACCGGATCTGACCTCGGCCATGAAGTCTTTTAAAGTGTCTGCAAGCTTACCCAAATCCTCTGTTGAGGCAAATGTCGCCTGGGGCGGGCCAGGCAGTCCGTTGTGTGCCCCCGTCCCCAAGCGAACCGCCGCCTGGGGGTGTGTTGGGGCCTTGTGGGGGGGGGCCGCTCTATTCCGAGCCGGTGGCTGTTCTACCGGAAAGTCTTTGCTCGTCGGGCGGCGGATTCTTTTCGACCGCGACGGGCCCGCAACCTCCCCTACATCCTTATCCGTAGCCGGACCGTCCATCGCTATCCCAGAGTCTGGGGGGGTACTGGCTTTCAATAGTTCCGTCGCCCAAGCTAAACCCTTGGCCCTCGTCAGCTCCAGGAAAGCGGCAATCCGTGCTTCCTCCGAAGTGTCCGTCGCGGACTCCTCAACCTGAGTCCCTGGTGTGAAAAGGGGGGGGGATAATCCTTGGCTGTCCATCACTTAGCAGTTGTTCTCTCTTATCTGTAATCGGGAAAGAGAGAAAGTTAACCGCCTGTTCGTCCCCTTTGAGGTTAGTTCTTCGCTCCTGAGTGCCACATGCTACTCCGAGAGGTACCCCCCTCCCCCAACTGCCCGTACTTACTCCCTTCCGAGCCCCCGAATACGAATGATCTTTTTGGCTCGCGTCTCTCAGTCGGCAATTAATAAACCTCCAGTCACCGAAAGCGTGGAATGTACTGAAAGAAAAACCCAGAATAAGCCCAAGAAATATGCATACACGAAAAGGCGAGACTGAAACGCAGAAAAATAAGGGGGGGGTGGGGGTGGGGGGGGGGAAGGACACGGGTGCTCGTACAATTACTTTACCATGCACACCCCGTTCGCTTTTGGACCATTCCCCACCTCGAACCTGGCCCCAGCATTGTGTTCGCTGGCGCCCCACCCCCATACTACAGCCTGGTGGCCATTTAGCCCAAAATCACTGTCTCACGTGAAGTGAACATGTCCAAAATCATTGATTCGCCTTTATATTGCGTGCGCTCTTGCAATTATTGGCGCACTTTACATTACATCTTCAGCCACGGGGCCCGCCTTTAACATCCAGGCAACTACGCGATCCCCTGCCGGTGACCCGCGCGCGGCATTGCTGCACACCAAACCCTTGTTTATTTTGCCGCTTACATATTGCCTGGGGTACGATGTACTGACGTCCCTCTCGCTAGACCTGCCTTGTTGCCCGGGATCGGCCCCCCGCTTCTTACTACCTGCACCCTTGCAGGGGAAAGCAAAGGGAAGGCGGCTACCCGCTCCCTGCTGGGACCCCCGAACCCGCCTACCGTGGGGCCGGGCCTTGGCTACGCTTGCTGGGGGCCGTTCCCCCCGCCGATCCCACTAAACAAATCAAACCTAGCAGTGGCAGGCCGCCGAGGGATACAATTGCATGTGTATGTATACAGATTTGGCCCGTATATAGTCAGTGCTTGCATGAGGGCACCGCATGTACATTGCACTTCAGGCCCCGGGAGACAATAAAAGCTTTGGCCGGGATCACACGGAACAGACGCGACACCCTGCCCAACCAGGCCCGGAGCAGACGCGCCCCCGAGGCTCAAATGCTGGTTCCTGCCGTAGACGGCAGACCAGCCTGCATCCCATACCTCTCCCCAGGCTCACCGCGTGAAGACATACGCCGCTCCGCGATCGCTGCGGCGACAGAGTGTCAAGAAGGTGGGTTTACTCGCGACTTCAACGGGCAAATCGTAAGCCTGGCCCCCCGCCTAAAACCGTTGAGCACCGCGACCCCCGTGAAATGGCACCACTTATGCGAGGTCGATCATTAACACCCTACCCTGTTTAAATGCGGCCTTATATAGCGCGAAGGTTATTTAAAGCGCTTTAGCTGTACCCCCGTTACCAGATGTCGGTGCCCTGGCGCACACGCGGGCCACGGCTCACCCCCACCTATTTATAAAGCGTAACTTCACTCTTTAGCGCGAAATCAACCCGGAGGTATTGGAGCCCATCGCGCCGCATCTACATAAATATCGGCACGGGGGGAATAAGTGATATACTCCGCATCACAGGAATGCAACCGCTGCCCCGAGACTCAAAAACGCCCAAACCATTCGATATTGTGGACCCGAGCCCCGGCCCTGTGTACGCTTAGCTCCTAAGCATAACTTCAATATTTAGAGCGAACTCAACCCATAGATATTGGAGCCCGTCGCGCCTCATTCCCCCCCATATAAGCACGGGAAGAATCAGAGACATACCCCGCATCGCAGGCAGCAACCGCGGCCCCGAGACTCGAAAACACCAACTCATACGCCTATGAAGCCCGGAGCCTTGGTCCCCAACTACGTTAACTTTTACGCACAAGCTTCCTCTAAAGAGAACTCGATCTTATTGCACCGTATTTAACCACATACAAGCACGGGGAGATAAAGCGACAGGACGGGGCCGGACAAGGGCTCACACTGACCCCTGGCCGCAAAGAGAAACATGTTATACCCCACAACCAAGATGGGAGCCAATATGCCCCCACACGCAAGATGGACGCCGCATTCCCGGCCGGTTGCGTCCCGCGATCGACTCCTCGCGCCCACCCGCGCTAGGCATCGTGGCAGGGAGACAAACAAAAACACAGCTTCCCCAACCATCGCACGCCCCGGTCAACGTTAATAAACACGAGCCTTGCTCCGAGCACGGTCCCCCCCCGCCCGTGGCACTCCGACCACAGGGCCCCGTCTCCTGGTACTGCCCAGGGACAGGGCCGGGGCGAGGGGGCAATCCGGCAACTCACCGCAAATATTAGGGGTTCCACCGCAAGGCAACGACGACGACCCCCGCGAAACGACGCTGCGTCCGATTCGTCGTCAAAAAAGGCGAGGTGGGCGACAAAGAGGTCGCCAGTGAGGGTGGGGGAAGGCTAAATAGTCTTCCCCTCACACCTGGGGCCCGGAAGTGACGCGCCTTTCGCGTCACTTCCGGCCCCCGACACGGAGGGGGGCACGATCAGGGACCCTGCCCCGCCCCCCCCGAAGTATGGAATGGGGAGGGGTGACCGGGGCCCCGGGGCCACTAAGGCGCCGACCGCCGAGTGGCCCCCTGCGGGGGCCGCGGTCAGCGGCATTTCCTCTGCATCGCCAGCTTGCCTTGCACTTTTCCCTTTCACTTTAGTCTGCCTGCAGCTTGGCATCAACTTTATTACCAGCCTACCGTTCCCCCATAACTTTGCGGTGCATATCTGCACTGTACCTCTTACCAGCATACACCTCGCCTCTTTCCCGTCTGCCCTGAACTTTAACGAGTGTGTGTTGTTCCTCCCAAAGCAACACATTTAGAAATAGCAACAATCTGCCCCAAAACTTTAAAGGATCATACAGGCCAATATTTTAAAATTAAACAAGCATTGGCATGGCCAATAGGTCTCGCCTTTGGGACCTTATAAGTATTTAGTTATGCAGCACAATATCCTTACTGCAACAATATTAACTGTTGCATGGCTAAACACTTATAAGGTCCCAAAGGCAAGACCTATTGGCTATGCCAATGCTTGTTGTTACAGGGTGCCGGTTTTGTAGCAATGCTGAAATATTGCCCCCCAGTAACAAAAGCAGCAGTGCTGGGGCTGGTTTAGTTAAGTAGCAGTGGTTCAAAGTAGCACCCCTCACCCACCCACTGACCCCCCCCCCCTTCCCACCTGTCCAATAGAATTGCCAGGGCGACTTTGTGTTCTCAGTCGGGCGCTGCTGTGCCGGCCAGGGTTTGAAACATTTTGTGGACGTCATCCCCAAAGAAATGCAAAAGAAGGTTGATAGAAAGTAGTCCTCAAATCTGGCCACCCTTTACCACCATCTGGGAGCAATGGATGATTAGTGGGATGTGGTGCAGTTTCACAGTTCGCTAGTTGGCCTCTGATGGCTCTCTAGGAGGTTTATGAGGTTAGTGAGTAGGCCAAACACATGAAAGGTGGGGAGTGGGAAAAGCACTCTATTTGGCAGGGCCCTGCTTTATTTTCGTTATGCATGAATAACTTGTGTTCATTTCCTTTCCTTACTTCTAATTTCACCAGCAGCCTGGAACGGTATTATTGCTTGCCAGTAGGTGGCGCCCTTCCCCAATCTGCAAACAGGTGCTCAGTCTCTGATGGACAATCTCAAGTGGCTTCAGCACTACAAATAATCAAACCTCTTGTCTTGTGGGTGGAGTGCAGTTTGCCTTGTCCAAGAGATGGTGGGAGGTCGCAAATTCTTAAGTGGGAACTAGGGGAAGGTTGGGAATCTGCCTGGTTCACTGTGGGTTTTACTGCTTTGTGTGTGTATATCACCTGTTAGTGTCGTGGGGTAGGTGTTGCGTGGGTGTTCAGAGGCCGCCCTCGCTGCCAGGTTGTTGAAGAGTCTCTCCCATGCCACCACTATGGTGAAGCGTACACACAGACGTTCTTGCTTGCACTGGGCACACATTCTAAGTAACAACTGCCATGGCCAGTCCCTTTATTTTACACATTGTTGACGCACCTCAACCCATACCACTCCTGCCAGGCCTGCAGGCGTCACAAGGCGGTATGGCACACACTGACACAGGCAACTACAAAACAAGGGGCTTATTTATAAGTCCCTAGCGCCACCAGTCTGTCACGAATTGTGATGCTCCAGTGGCGCTGGAGCCTGCTCCATATTTACCAGGCACTGTTTTTGGTTTAATGCTAGCTTGTACATATTGTTGCCTTTAAAGCAGTTTTCCACATTAAAGAGGGGTGCAATGGGTGTTGCTGGGGGCGTGCCGCAGCCCTCTGCAGCACACATAGAAAGAGGGAGAAGCCTCTTGTGAGTGTTTTTGTGCAGGAAGGTTTCCCTTTCTGCACAAAAATAATCATCCCCACAATGCAGGCACCCTTACTCCATGGTGCAGCCCAATGTGCACCAGCGCAGGGGACAAGGACAGAAATTTGCTGTATCTGATTGATACAGCGCATTCCTGCCCTTTTTTTTGCCGTAGGGCAGCGCAGCAGGAAAGCCTGCGGTGCTGTCCTATGGCAAAAACTCATAAATGAGACCCTAACTGCCTAAGTTGTGCAAATATGAGTGAATGCAGGACACTCAATTGTTCATCAGTGCTAGTGAGAAGCACTGCTCCCGCATTAGCTCTGCTGCCAGCCACTTTAGCTCTGCTGCCTCTTTTGTTACGGGGGGGGGGGGGTGATATTGCAGCACTGCTCCAAAGCCGGCCCCCAGTAACAAAACCGCCCCCACCGCTGAAAGAACAGCTCCCTGCCCTTCCAGCCTACCGGGAAAATGCTGGTACCTTATGGACAGTCTTGCAGGTGACCCAAGGTTAAGCTTTGGATTCAAAAGAAACACACTAATTGCAACTCAGACAGTGTTATTTATCTCATTCGCAGTCCTTGTAATCATTTATATGTAGGGATCCCAACCCGTAAGATCAAAGTCAGAATCATGGTACATAAAAGTAACATCAAATGCAAAAAAACATGGCAAATTAACAGCACATTTCTTGGCGAAGAAACACACGGTTGATGACATCAAATGGATGGTGTTGGACAAGTCTACTATTCTTCCTTATGTCAAGGATATGAAAAATTTCCAGCTCAAATGTGAACAAAAATGGATATATCACATCCGCAGCCATGAAATCGATTAAATAATGATATCCCATGGCATCAGCTAAAATGCCTTTAAGTCTGCATCTTGAGTTGAGTGCATGATTACGGAATATTACCATTCGTGTAACAGAGCCACGTACCTCCTGGGTGATCATAGGAATGTGTAATATATAGTACATTCCGATTAGACACAATAGAAATATATATAGAAAATGAAATAAGTGACTGATTTGATCCCCAAACTTTTTGTTTATAACCATAGAAAATATAATGGATTGGCCACTGTTAGACCTGGCACCATTGGTGTGAGTCTCCCTTCCATTTTTACTGTGCCTCCTCTGTTTTTTCTGGTTATAGATGCTCTGGGCGCTGCGCCACTGCCATTCAGTGCCGCAGCGCAGATGCTCCCTGTATAAAGATGACACATGGATTGGTGTATCCCTGATTGGCTTATTTGGTCTACCTGTTAGTCCCTAGTAATGTGGCCTGTGTGTGCCCAGGGCTGGTAACCCAAGTGCTGCTGGTGGGCCTGCAGCGCTGATTTGCGCCAACCACAGAAGCAGCTTGTAAAGTATGTCTCAGGCCTGCCACTGCAGTGTCTGTGTGCAGTCTAAAACTGCCATCTTGGCTGTGAAGTGCACCCACTTCCCAGTCCCTGAACCTTCCCTTGGCATCATGTAAGCCACCCCTATGGTAAGGTGCATTGTATGTGTAAGGTAGGGCATGCTCTGATGTGTGTAGCATGTCCTGGTAGTGAATTACACCCAATTTCGTTTTTCACTACTGTAAGGCTACCTGTTCTCCATAGGCCAGAATGGGAGGTTTGGGCTATTACATTCTATAGTCCTAACTGACCCATAGAACATGGTAGAAAAACGAATTTAGTATACCTAAGCTCAGAATATTAAAATACATCTTTTAGTGAAGGTTATTTTTATATGCTGTGTTTGAAACTACCAATTTTAGAATGTAGGTACTTTCTTGCCTAAGCCTTCCAGTGTGCTCTGCTATTATGTGTATTGGCTGTCTGGTTTTGGAGGGACAGGGAAGGAGATGAATGAACTGATGAGATGAGCCTGTGTTTCACATGTTTTCACTCTACATAACTGTAAGAGTTGCCATACAGTGTCTCCTTAGCAGTCTTGCAGCGGCCCACAGATGGGCCACATGCAGCCCCAGCGCAGTCCACACGCAGTCCCCCTGGGGACATGCCGAAGAGACCTCCCCAAGTGAGAAATTAACTCGATGCTGCTCCACCGACGAGAATCAAGAGGTGGCTGGGCCATTAAGGAAGTGCACCAGACAAAGATCTTGGAAAGTCATTGGGGAATTTCCAAGTCCCTAGAAGACTGCCTTCTGAGAGTCAAGCGACGCTACAAAAGAAAGCTTTGCAATGGACTCAAGCAACGCTCTTGACACTATCCACAAATGATCCTGGCCATCAGCAGGGCGGACCAACTCCATAATGTATGGACATGACTCTAGCAGATATGTTGCCAGAATATCTCACACTTTTTTGCACCAATGTTCGTGTCTTGTCTCACACCACATTATGAGATCAAACAGAGCTATCCTGTTGCAGCCAGCCTGAGACCTCTGTGTGTGTCTACTGATTGACTCTAGAGATCTATAGACGCAGCGGTGCCCTGTTTGTTTTGTTTCTTGGGTCTTGTCCTGTCTTTCGGGCATGGGCGTAGGAAGTGTGGGGGACGCGGGGGATATATCCCCCCCAGATTTTGGAGTGGGGGGGGGACACGGGGGACGAGGGTGGGGGGGACGAGGGGACAAAGGAATTTCCCCTCTCCCTTCTGTTATCGCAGGGCCATTAGCACGCGAAAGCGCGACCTAATGGCCCTGCACTTGACCTGCCTGGAGTCAGAGGCCACCTGCCCTCTGCCTTTTGTTATGCTGCAGGAAGGCTCAGCCGTTCTGGGAAGGGCAGACAACGGAGAAAAAATAAACGCTGTCTCTTTTCCTTCATGGCAAGCACCGTGTCCACTACTCCTGATCTGCCTCTGGCGGCTGCCCTCCTCGCTTTATTCCTCCATCTCATTCTGTCTCTGTCTCGCTCCTGCTTACGTGCTGATTTCAAGAGGCAGCTCTTAAGGTACTCTCTCTTGCCTCTCCTTTTCTTTATTTGTTCCCCTGTGAAATTGATCCAAAAAAGGCTGAACACTTTGGCTGTAAATGTCCTCATTTTCTGACCGTTTTCTATTGAAAAGAAAAACCACGGAATGGAGAGAAAAAATAGTTAAATACCTAAATAAAGCAATACAGAGTGGACAGCAGACAGGCCAGACTGTTATTTACACCCACACACATTAGCGCCACTTTACAGAGTTTGCCAGTGAAAGCGCTACTTTCTTTTTATCATCTTTCTTTGAACAACATTGTTTTCCCAGGGTGGGTAAGTGCGCCATTCCTAAAGGGACTGCAATACCTGGTTGATGGGCAGAGTGGAAACGTTTAATATGATCGTTTTCAACTTTTTAATTATTTTAGCTTATAAAATGCGGCTCTGTGTTTGGGGATGTGGTCTTTTTTAAACTGCATACATTTTGAAAGGATATAAGCAATGGACATTGAAAGGGGTCCCTTCCTGGTCCTGTAGCCATGTCTTGAACTTTTCAGGCAAAATCACTTACTGATTTCTGAATAATGAGTTTAAAACCGTTAAGGTAACCATGTTTTTTTCTGATTACAGTTCACATGCTTTACTTATTCTTGCATTCCCTATGAGTGTTTGCTTTTTCCAGGGTGTTATTCATTTTTTTTCAGGCAGCATTTTACTGTTGTCCAGTGCATAATTTGAATTTAGTCGCAGCACAATTGAGTTGTGCTGAAGGCAGTGTGAGTTTCTCTCAGTGGGGCAGTATGGTGTTCAGTGTGGGAGAGAATGTGGCACTCTGGCCAGAGCTGCTGAATTTGGAACTGGAGAACCATGTTCAGACCTTCATGACCAGTTCACCATACCACACTCCTGACAGAGCTTATTCCGATGCTACACCTTAGAAGGCCCGATAGACCTTAGAAGCCCAGGTGTCTTAGCACCCGCAGGTGGACCTGTCCACCACAATCCATACTGCAGTTCACTTTCAGTCTTACGGGCAGGCATATGAAGAAGCACATCCTAGATCGACAGTGAATCTGTCACTGAGGTCACAAGACCCTTGAGGCCAGTCCACCTCACCCATTGGTACCTCCATTGGCCTTTTTCCAGCACTAGCAGTGCAACTTGCCAGGGGTTGGCAATGTAGGATTTGCATGCACACCAAACTTAGGGGGTGATTATAATGGCAGTGGGACCGCCACGTCACCCCGTCGGTGGCGGTCCCACCGCCATTGGTGACTGCATCACAGCCCGCCATATTACAATGGCGGGTGGTTACCTGGCGGTCAGAAAGTCCAACCACCACGCACCCGACGGGCTTCTTGAGCCCGCCGGTGTGGTGGAGGGGCTCGTGGTTCCTACAATGCTGGTGGTGCCTACCATGCACCGCAGCAGGGATTACGATGTCCCTTACCCGCCAGCTTATCAATGGCGGTTCACCTGCCATGGAAATGCTGGCGAAAGGGACATTGGGGGCCCGTAGCAGGCCCCTTTACCCCTGGCCCTCAGACACGGGTCCTGGGGGGCATCTATGATGCCCCACAACATATCACTGCACCATGTGGCAGGCACCGATATATTTAACATGTTCCTTTTTTTTTTAACTTTGCGGCGGATGATGCAGCCAGCAGTACCTGCTGCAATGTAAAAGATAGGCACTGCGAACACCGTAGTGGCAGTCGCATTGTAATGCCTATCGTGGGGCCTCCACCTTGAAGGCCAGCGGTCCCATTCCCGATTCGATGGCGGTGGTACTGAAGTCCGCCTGCCATCGTAGTCAGCCCCTAAGTTTGCATTTTATGAATATGATTCAGCGGGAAATTAATTGATGTTTGCAATTTAATTGACTTTGGTTGGCCTCTTATCTATGAGATTTCCCTGTTGAATGTGCCTTTACATTATACATTTTTGGTTGTATGAATTGATTGCATACTACACTCTCCTACAGGTATTAATTTGAGTGTCATTAGGAGTGTCTGGGACCAATTGTTTTCTTAGGAATTGTTTTCTTTACTAACCTTTGCAAATGGCCCTAAACTTCACAGCAACACAAGTCACATTTCTTTTAGTAATTTGGGATCCGTTTGAGCTACAAAATTGTTTTGGAGGAAATCGTTAGATTATGCAGCAGATGATGTATTATGTGGCAAATATGATACAGCCATAGTTAAGTGGAAAACATTTTTCCACTTAATTTTGCCCCAACATTGTAGTTGATCTATTTGTAAGTTCCCCAAACCCAAAAATCGAGTTTGGGCACAATTTGCATTTTAAAAGCAGCCCTATAAGACAGGGCTACTTTTAAACTGACCTCAGGCTTCAGCAATGCACACATGCAAGCGCAGAAAGGGCTGCTGGCCTCTAAACTGCCATGCCTTATTATATTCTAGGGACTTCAAAGTAGTTCTAATCCCCCTACCTATTATGTACTAGGGCCTTATAGGAGAGGTTGTGCCAATCATAGGGGTACCCTAACCCATAGTGCACCCTAGTGTATATAGGTGTTTTCACTGTATTTTTAAGTGCCTCTTTCAGAATAGCACTGGCTGTTTAGGCAGAGGCCAGGGTCAGTCAGTCAGGTACCACCAGTACCAGTCAGCAAAAAGTTGGGGAGTGCCCAGGGCGGCTTTGCAACACAAGAAAAACACAAACTCAGAATGTAAAACATAACACCATGGTTGGGGGGTTCTCTTCAATAATCAGAATTGATTTCTATCCTAATGAACCCATTTTCCAACATTAGGATAGGGAAAGACTGGGGAAAAATCATAACGTTCTAATCTATACATTGAAGTTTTTATGCAGCTCTTTGATGACGGTTAATAGCTCACTGTTCAATGTTAGGATTTTAACTTATAAACTTCAAATACCAAAAGAATATCTCAGACAAAAGCAGTAACTCACTGACCTATTGAATTAAAACTTTCACTAGACAAGCCTTCGATCTCTCTCAAAAAAAGAACATTAATCACCAAAGTTATCTTCACATTTGTATTGTTGCCTCAAAATTGCTGGAGACCAGGAATGCAGAAGCAGGTACTTTTCAAACCCTAATGCACTTGCAAACACGACGCCCCCCACCCTAAGTCAGCGGCCTTTGTTTGCTTTGTGCATTAAGATGCAAGATTCATATATATGTTTTTTTTAAACATTTGGTCTCATTACTATATGAATGTAAATAACAATAAAGCATACATGCAAACTGTGACTACATGCCTGCTTTTCTCAATATTTCACTTCGAAAGTATGCGATTGTATTTGTTTAACGGGCGGTGATTTGTATAGGGTCACTGGAAAGTGCACAAGGTTGTCCCTGTCCCCCCCAGAATTTTAGTGTCTCCTACGCCCCTGCTTTCGGGTTTTGGGAGAAATGTATTGTCCTGATGGACTTTAGTATAGTGGACTATGGGCCAACTAACCCTCCCGACCTATTATCTGTTAATCATGATTTTGTAAATATTGTGATATTATTAAGTGATCAATTAATTGTTTAATGGACATTTTATATATATTTGAGTGTAAATAACTGCTGAGAAAAGATTTTTAAATCGTAAGGAGTTTACCAAAAACTTTTTTTACTGTCCTTTCCTGTTCTTTTAGAATTTATATTGTTATGGTTTTAATTAACTGAAACAATAAAACATTGAACTTGTATTGTCCTGATAGACACGTCACTAGGTAGCCCCGCCCTGGGGACTGTACATACACCTCGCACTCAGCCACCACAGGTGACCCAATTAATAAAACGGGAGGGGTGCATCATCCTGCGTCCGTGTTGTTTATTTACCAAGCATATGGGCATAGGGCCCACAACATAATATCTGAGGTAAGAAAGGTGGAGCTAGCACAATGTCAGTACCTTAAGTATCACCCGGCAATTCATTTAGGGGTCCGAAACCTGGCTTGTTCCACTCAATCCCCATTCCTCTTGAGCAGAAAAAGTACTATCACTCGAGTTGTCTATCCATTATGTGCTCAATGCATAATAATTGTTGAAAAAATTCAAAGTGATTACGCACATTTAGCACTCGTTTTGAGGGTGTCATTGAGGTAAGAAGTGCTTAGTGCTGCATTGACACTTTTCTTTAGCATCATTACTTGAGGCTAGAGGGAAATAAATTCTACCTTCGCTCTGTTATTGGCATAAGAAGAGCATTAACTTTCATGCGACAGGAGGTCTGACTCAACGTGAACTCACTGCTTTACCTATGCGTGCGACACTATTACAGCCTTACATCAATCAATTTGGAATAACTTATGACTCTTTAAAAAGCACTAGAATGCAATCACGCGTCATACGGGAAAACACGAGATCAACGCATCCTCTGTTTTAGCTCTGTTGTCCTTCCTTTTACCTGGCGCAGACTATGCTGTTATCTGGGTTCCTTGTGCCCTCTGCTGGCCATTCATAATTTGTGCAGGCAAAGTGAGTGAGTGAAATGATCATTTCTTTTCGTTAAAGTCAGGATGCCACCGCTCTATTAATGTTCGGTTCAGTAAGTTTTGTTGAATGGCACGCTAAGGACTAATATGTGGAGAATACTTAACTAGTAACTTTGTAATATCAGCCTATATTGCAATCAAGGGGTTCTGCTGAAATCAGAAACCTCAGTGGCAAGGCGTTGGCCGCAAACATATCATATCACGTTAAGAATCCATAGAAATTGACTGACCAAAACAAAGGTGCAAGTGGAATTATTTGTGAGGAAGGTAGTAAGATTTTAACTTATGTTAAAAAAAAACTAGAAAATCACTGGAAAAGGACTACCATTTAAAAAACCTAAAAGGCAGGGAAATTAGTCAGTTATACATAACTGCCATAAGTATAACTTGCACCGCTGTGATGCACTGCTTATGACCTCACATATTACATCACTGAAGACATTTATGGTGCTGAAAGTTATACTTATGTCAGTTTTGTATAACTGGTGAATTTCTCTTTCGGTGTTTTTGGGTTTTTTAAATGGTAGTCCATTTTCAGTGAATTTCTAACATTTTTTAAACATAAGTTAAAATCTCACTATCAGCCTCATATTTAACTCCATCTTAACTTCTGATTTCTTCTTCAGTTTAGTCTGTGTGTATATATATATATATATTATATACATATATAAAACCTACTGGCGGTCGCCAGTAGGTAATTATAGTTAGGACCTTGTTTCTATTCAAAAAGCGTTTTTTCTTTTGCCAAAATCTTTGACACCATTTGACGAATCTTTGTGAAATTTTCAAAACTAATGGTTCACTCGGGTCAGCTCCTGTCTTGGAAGTTTTGGAGTGATTCATCAGGCGGGGGCCAAAAAAATGGGGGGCCCCAAAACATGTTTTTCCCATGTTCATTTCCATAGGAAATTTAGACACGGCTACAACCCGAACTGCTGATCGTAATTACACAAAATTTGGCAAAAAGGTAGCCCTTGGTTCAGAAAGCGACCTTTTTTTTTTAATGGTGTAAATCCATTCAGTGGTTCCTGATAAATAAAAAAAAATTAAAATATCTATATCTGAGAGCCGAGGAGGATTCGTGACTCCGAAGAGCACAAACTTCATTTTGATTGGCTGCCAACACTCCAAACCAAAATGTGTTGGTAGCCATCTTGTGACTCGGTAGAACCGAGTCACAAGAAAACAGTAAAAAAAAAATATAAAAAACAAGAAAAAGGGGCAGGGTAGAAACACCCTGACCCCCTATGCCTGCTCAGGGGGTCCCAGAAGGACCTCCAGGGCCAATAAAGGCAAAAAAACTCATGTGCTTCATTTTCTATAAGCCCCCTGGTGGGCCAGGTGCCGGGCCAATACCTAATTATGCAGGGGCCCCCGCAGCCCAGGGGCCTGCCACCTCCCCGTGGCTTAGCTAATCATATGCGTGGGCATGCAGCCCCCCGCAGCCCCGGGGACCGCCACATCCCTGGGGATTTAAAAAAAAAAATGCATTGGGGGTGCCTGCCCCCCATGCTGCCTCAGGGACCGCCACCTCCCCGGGGCATTGTTATTTTAGGGTGGGGGCCTGTGGTACCGCCACCTCCTCGGGGTATATGATTTACATGCGGGGGCAACACGGCCCCCCATAGCCCCGGGGACAGCCACCTCCTTGGGGCTACTTTGAAAAACAAAGTGTGGGGGGGGCTCGAGCCCCCCCACACTGCCCCGGGGGCCTCCACCTCCCCGAGGCACTGTTGATTAAAATGCGCGGGTCCGTTGCGGACCCCCGGCCCTGGGGACCACCACCTCCATGGGGCTTTAAACAGCTGGGGGGGCCACGCGGCCCCACTCCTGGAGCCCAAGATGGCCCTGGGAACCGCCAGCCCCCAGGGCCAGCTCCTGCAATGTCCCAGGGTGTCCACCCCCGGGACATTGCCGTTTGCTATGGCAGGGCGGGAACCCCTGGTCCCGCCCTGCCATAGCAAACATTGCCTTACTTCTTGAAAGCGAGAGTAGGAAACCTGCTCTGCCTTCCAAGAAGCAAAGCAGAATTGCTTTTGGGCAAGGGGAGCTGCATGTTTGCAGCTCCATTTGCTCAAAAGCAATGTTGGCTCCCACAGGAGGCGGGGAGCCACCAATGTCCGGCAGGGCATTGGGGCTCCCCCACGGTTCCCAACATGTGGCCATGCCCTAGGGGATGGGGTCCCCGGGGCCATAAATGGCCCAGGAGGGGGACCCTCAGCCCCACTAAGTTTTTTTTTTTTTTTTTAAATGAATGGCCAAGCACCAGTGAATGGGGTTTCCGGGGCCAAACATGTCCCGGGAGGGGGCTGCGTGTCCCCCCTCCCTTTAAAAAAAAAAAAGGAATGGCCAAGCCCCGGGGGATGGGGTCCCCGGGGCCAAAAATGGCCCAGGAGGGGGGCCAAGCAGCCCCCCTCAGTTTATTTGTTTTTAAAAATGAATGGCCAAGCGCAGGGAAATGGGGTCCCTGGGGTCGAAAATGGCCCAGGATAGGGGCCACGCTGCCTCCCTCTCTTTTTCAATTTAATTTAAAATAAAAAAAAACAAAAGACGGTCAGCCCGGGGAATGGGGACCTCAGGAGGGGGGGCCATGTGGGCCCTCTCCAAAATAAAAAATAAGGCTGGATATGCCCGCCCCTTCCCTGCACGACTCTGCAAACGCGTCTACTGGCGCGCTCTGCGTTGGGGGATTAAGTCCCAGTTGCTAGTGAGGGTCCCTGGGGGCCAACTATGCCACCAGGAACCTCCAGTAAGCCCCACACAGTGGGATTGTTGAGAGGTGGTACGAGGCCATGCCCCTTTTTACACCACTCTGCAAACGGGCCTCTTGGCGCACTGCTTGTGGGCTGATGAGGTCCCCTTGTGTCCTGAGGACCTCAGGACTGAAGTGGACTTCATCCCCGAGCAGCAGTGCGCCAGGCAATGCGTTTGCAGACTGGTGTAAAAAGGGGGCATGACCTTGGACACTCTCAGCAATCCAGCTGTGTGGGGCTTACTGGAGGTAACAGGAGGGTTAGTTGGCCCCCAGGGACCCTCAGGAGGCAAGGGGACTTCCACCCCCAACCAAGAGTGCACCAGGAGGCGTGTTTGCAGAGTGGTGGGCAAAGGGGACGTGGCCTGTGTCCGCCTCTCAGCAATCCCACTGTGTGGGGTTTACCAGAGGTAACAGGTAGGCTGGTTGGCCCCTAAGGACCCCCAGCAGTGAAGTGTACTTTAAATACCATGCAAGAGTGCACCAGGGAGCGGGTTTGCAGAGTGGTGGGGAAAGGGGGCATGCCTTGCTATGAGGACTTAGCAGTGCTGCTGTGTGGAACTTACTGGAGGTAATAGGAGGGGTAGTTGGCGCCGAAGGTTGTCCTTGGGGGCCAACTACCTCTCCTAAGTTCCACACAGTGGGATTGCTAAGAGGTCTTCGGAGGCCATCCCCTCCCCTTTCTCCACCATTCTGCAAACACGCCTCCCGGCACAGTACTGGTTGGGGGATGAAGTCCACTTTACTCCTGAGGGACTTTGGGGGCCAAGAAGCCCTCCTGGTACCTCCTGTAAGTCCTACCCGGCAGAATTCCTGAGAGCTGGTTGGAGGCCCTGCCCCTTTTCTCCACTACTCTGCAAAAGCGCCTTCCAGTTAAAGAAGCATTTGTAATGTAAAAGGTTTTGCATTTGCAAGCGTTAGAGCTATTGGCGTTGTAAATCTAAATGTTTTTTACTAATGTTTTTTGGAGTGAAGTGGAGTGGATGTACTTTGTGTTTAGTTGAATTATGTGGTATGTTGTGCAGTGAAATTAAGTGGATAGAAAGTATGTGGTATTTACTGTATAGGAATTATGTAGAGTGGCATTATGTGTTATGGAGAGTAATTATGTGGAATGGTAATCTGTGTTGTGGAGTGGTAACCTCAGGTTTAGCCTTCCTCGTTTCCATAGAAGCTAAATTATGAACTCAATGACACAAAAAAAGAAGGAATTACTAAGGAGCACTTCTGAACCCAGTCAGAGGTATGAAAAGGGCCAATGGAATTATGCGACTGTTTGGCTGCTCCGACTTTTGCACAATTATACATTTTCTGCATTAGCCACATAATCCATCATCTGCTGCCTAATCTGTAGATTTGAACAAAAAAAGCCTTCTTTCTAGCTCAAACGTTACCAAAAATGCAGCGTGGTGGAAGGCCCTTTGCAAACCTAGAATGGTCACCTGTTACTTATTGCTAAATGTGGGTGTTAAATTGGTACAAATGGTGTGCAAACCACTCTTGCTTCTTTTGCGCCTCTCTTGCCACATTCTGCATTTATGTTGCTTCTTTCTGCAACTTTCTTTTTTCTGCCCTTCTTTTGACTCTTTCTGCTCATCTCTTCTACTTTCTGCACCCCCCCTTGCCTCTTTCTGCACATCTCTTACCTCTTTCTGCACCTTTGTTGCTTCTTTCTGAACCTCACTTGCTTCTTCTTGTACCCCTCTTGCCTCTTTCTGCACCCCGTTCCCTCTTGCTGCACCTCTCCTGCCTGTTTCTGTACCTCTCTTGCCTCTTTCTACACTTATCTTGCCTCTTTCTGCATCTCTCTTATTTCTTTCTGCACTTCTCTTGCTTCTTTCTGCACTTCTCTTGCTTCTTTCTGCACCTCTGTTGCTTCTTCAGAGAGAAGTGATAGTCATTAGGTTTTGCTGCGAGTGAGAGCTTTCGGTGTCATTTAATGTGGAAAAAAATAAGGTTCTGAGATGTGTGATGTATGAGATGAATCTCCAACCAAGACCTGCACAGTTTGAAGTGCTGAATGCATGGGAACAGGCTGTGCATGAGAAGGAGAAATATAAATATCAGATGGGAAAAAAGTCAGCAATTTGATGGAATACGAGATAGCAGTTGTGGAGAGAAAATGTGGTAAAGGGCAGAGGTACATATCCTATGATAGCAAAGGGAGGAACAGAAAGTAATTCACGAAACGGTGGTGGGAATGATGAGTGAGGGTGAGAGTGAGTAAGAAGGATGAATTCTTGAATGATTTGCTAATTCATGGTCCCTCCATACAATGTTGTTCATCAGCCAGTAGTGAACCAATAACCCCAAGTGGGGTTCATGGAATGAAGACAAAACTTGATTGTGAAGACACCTGCTGACCAGGGTTCCTCCGAGGGAGGCTTACACCTTGTCCATCATTAAAAGTCACTAGTACTCTTGTTGTCATTATTATGCCTGGTGCATCTGTTGTGATCACCCCCACGAGTAATTCAGATACTGGTGCGCTGCTAGATTTGGAAGCACAACCCATACAGAAAGGTGACCCCCCAGAAATATGTCAGTTGTTGCTACTGCTGTGTTTTCAAAGACACATCAGGAAAGAGAGACCCCTCAAAGAGTACTGGATATTTTAAGATTAAAAGCTAAATTTGGGGAACTTGCAAAGGTAAATCTCGAGTTAGATTTTAAAGAATCATATAATGGAAGCTACAAGACATGTTTTTATTGTGCATGAGAAATTTGAGGGATTGGCTACTAAATTTGGAGTAGATTTGAGCAAAAGTCAGAAGCTGGAGATGAACTTAAGAATCTTCATGACCGAAGATGCACTAAAGAAGATGAGAATATTAGGCTTGAAAATGCATCTCAAAGAATTGGTGGAATACTTTAGAGAAGATACACAGAAATATCAGGACAGTTGGGCAAAAAATGATGAAGCGACAGAAAAAGAAAGAGGATATAGGTGGTCCTGAAGGGGGAATTAGTGTGAGCGATACCTACGTTAGAGAGTAACCTACTGAGAGAGGTGCATGGAGTGGGATATGTTCATGTCCCTTTTTACATACACAAATATATTTCCAAAAGTTGCAGGAAACTCCCGACTAATGGTATAGGGCAGTGGACAGAATTGTGAGGATTTTGAAAGTGCTTTGGTAGGACTTGATTGCTTTCTTAGACATTCAGGTGCTTAAAGCTTTGTGAGAAGAATTCAAGGTGGCAGTACGTTGGCGGATACTGAACCACAGTGAGATTCTAGAACTAATGCACATTCTCCTACTGTTAAGAGCAAAGATACACAGGTGATTGCTCATATGGAAATGAATGTCCTACAGAAAGATGTTAATTGTCTCAAAAAAGCCCAAATAATCAGTGCATGCTTATTATGAGAGATTGATGCACGTTTTTGAAAGCACAGTGCCACAATTCATTCTTGGTTTGCTTCAAGAAATTAGCTCTCATATACAACAGAATTGAATTTGTCGGCAGTTGGAGTCATTGGATGAGATTCTGCATTATGCGAAATATTGAAGTGACAATTTGGAGTTGAAGCAGAAAAAGATTAAGGAGAAGTTCATGTCAGCACAGGCTCGCTTGCTGCAGAGAGGATGTCAGAATTGTCCTTATGTGGCAGATTCAGGGTTTAATTCTGCTCCCTCTGTGAGTACAGACATGCAGGAAGTGGGATTTCAAGGCAGTGGTCAGATGGTCCGCAAGACAGAGGCTGAGGGATGGTTGTTGATCAGAATGCAGGGATGGACATAAGTACGTTGAAGAAGACTACTACTAGTCATACTTGTAATAAGGTGGGTCACAGTAAAAAAAAATTGTAGCTGAACCAAATGAAATGCAAAATGATGTTCAAATGTCAAATATGAATGTGACGCCAATGCAGAATATGCAAGTTCAAAGGTCATATAATTCCATCATCCCCAAGCACCAACGATATGGAGTGAGACATGGCTAACCAAATGTACAATTTGAATCCAAATCCAAAGGTACCCAAGCAGCCCCTTAGTTTTTATCACTTTATAGTATAAATAAGCAATGCACTTTATTTGTACTTCCTACGTAAGTAAAACATTTGGATATATTCAGAAACATTAGAAGTGTGATAGCGAGCATTTTTTACATCTGTGGAATTTAGTACATATATATATATATATTCACTGAAAAAACCATAGGTTTCACACATGTTATAGTTAGCGGAAATTTTACTGATAAAAAACCAGTGAAATTCCCCCGTTATAGTTAGTGCAGGCAACTATAACTCACGCGACCGCAATCCTCTGCTGATGCTAATACTGTATTTAGACACTTATTTACCCATGTCTTCTTCCATACATTTTTAGCTATACATATATTACAAATATTTTTTTTTCATAAAGACACATATGTCATCAGCAGAAGATTGCGGTCGCGTGAGTTATAGTTGCCTGCACTAACTATAACGGGGGAATTTCACTGGTTTTTTATCAGTAAAATTTCCGCTAACTATAACATGTGTGAAACCTATGGTTTTTTCAGTGAATTTGCAAGGTTTTTTAAATGCTAATTCCTAACTATAACGTGTGTGAAACCTATGGTTTTTTCTGTGAATTTGTACGGTTTTTTAAATGCTAAGTTACTTTACGCCATTCGTGGCGTGCGCGCCCACTTAACGCAGTTCGTTCCGTGCGCGCACGGTGCGCTTCGCGCACCGTGCGTGCACAGTAAGCACGCGGTGCTTACTGTGCTTACGGTGCTTATAAGCCATGCACAAATGGTGCCCTTCGGGCACCATTTGCACACGGGGTGGAGAGAGTGTGGATAATTTTTTCTTTGATTATTTTTGTTAAAAATATTGTGGTTTTTTACACCTCAGATAAGCCGTGCACATTTGGTGGCCTGCGGCCACCAAAAGCACAGGGGGTAGGGAGAGTGTGGATAGTGTTTTTTTTAAAATATTTTTTACCGTACGCGTACGGTAAGCGTAATCGGCGAAATTAGCGAAAAAATAAAAATGGCTTTTTTGGCCTTGGGGGGTCTTGGGGGACTCCCTCATCATGGCTATGTGTGTGTGAGCTGTCAAAACAGCTCCTTTACATGTGTATTGGTTTTATTTAACTACCTAACTCTCAGTGCGAGAGAGAAAATGGCGGCCGCCGCTTCCTGGTTTCGGCCGATTCGAATGTTTACTAAGATCTAAGAGCCAATCAGAATCGCGCTCGTGCACGCCACCGTACGCGTACGGTAAGCTTACGGTAAGCGTACCGTAAGCTGGCTCAGATATATATATTGATTTAAAGGCTATTTTCTCAGAATCTACTGAACAGATTTACACCAAACCTACAAAAGGCACTTCCTTGACCTAGGGACTACCTCTCTGCCAAATTTCTAGTAATTCTGTTCAGCCGTTCGGGCTGTAGCCCTGTCTAAAGGTCCTATGGAAAAATGCATGGGAAAAACGCGTTTTGGGACCCCCCTTTTATCTCAGCCCCCGCTTGACGAATCCCCCCGAGACTTTCAGGGTAGGAGCGGAGCGTAGCGCCCCACCTATTTTGAGAAATTCGCGAGGATTCGTCGACCGGCGCCAAAGTTATTCAAAATAGAATGTTGCGGATTTCCTATGGAAAAGGGGTCCTAACTATAACTACCTACTGGCGACCGCCAGTAGGTAATTCACTGAAAAAACCATAGGTTTCACACATGTTATAGTTAGCGGAAATTTTACTGATAAAAAACCAATGAAATTCCCCCGTTATAGTTAGTGCAGGCAACTATAACTCACGCGACCGCAATCCTCTGCTGATGCTAATACTGTATTTAGACACTTATTTACCCATGTCTTCTTCCATACATTTTTAGCTATACATATATTACAAATATTTTTTTTTCATAAAGTCACATATGTCATCAGCAGAAGATTGCGGTCGCGTGAGTTATAGTTGCCTGCACTAACTATAACGGGGGAATTTCATTGGTTTTTTATCAGTAAAATTTCCGCTAATTATAACATGTGTGAAACCTATGGTTTTTTCAGTGAATTTGCAAGGTTTTTTAAATGCTAATTCCTAACTATAATGTGTGTGAAACCTATGGTTTTTTCAGTGAATTTGTATGGTTTTTTAAATGCTAAGTTACTTTACGCCATTCGTGGCGTGCGCGCCCACTTAACGCAGTTCGTTCCGTGCGCGCACGGTGCGCTTCGCGCACCGTGCGTGCACAGTAAGCACGCGGTGCTTACTGTGCTTACGGTGCTTATAAGCCATGCACAAATGGTGCCCTTCGGGCACCATTTGCACACGGGGTGGAGAGAGTGTGGATAATTTTTTCTTTGATTATTTTTGTTAAAAATATTGTGGTTTTTTACACCTCAGATAAGCCGTGCACATTTGGTGGCCTGCGGCCACCAAAAGCACAGGGGGTAGGGAGAGTGTGGATAGTGTTTTTTTTTAAATATTTTTTACCGTACGCGTACGGTAAGCGTAATCGGCGAAATTAGCGAAAAAATAAAAATGGCTTTTTTGGCCTTGGGGGGTCTTGGGGGACTCCCTCATCATGGCTATGTGTGTGTGAGCTGTCAAAACAGCTCCTTTACATGTGTATTGGTTTTATTTAACTACCTAACTCTCAGTGCGAGAGAGAAAATGGCGGCCGCCGCTTCCTGGTTTCGGCCGATTCGAATGTTTACTAAGATCTAAGAGCCAATCAGAATCGCGCTCGTGCACGCCACCGTACGCGTACGGTAAGCTTACGGTAAGCGTACCGTAAGCTGGCTCAGATATATATATTGATTTAAAGGCTATTTTCTCAGAATCTACTGAACAGATTTACACCAAACCTACAAAAGGCACTTCCTTGACCTAGGGACTACCTCTCTGCCAAATTTCTAGTAATTCTGTTCAGCCGTTCGGGCTGTAGCCCTGTCTAAAGGTCCTATGGAAAAATGCATGGGAAAAACGCGTTTTGGGACCCCCCTTTTATCTCAGCCCCCGCTTGACGAATCCCCCCGAGACTTTCAGGGTAGGAGCGGAGCGTAGCGCCCCACCTATTTTGAGAAATTCGCGAGGATTCGTCGACCGGCGCCAAAGTTATTCAAAATAGAATGTTGCGGATTTCCTATGGAAAAGGGGTCCTAACTATAACTACCTACTGGCGACCGCCAGTAGGTAATTCACTGAAAAAACCATAGGTTTCACACATGTTATAGTTAGCGGAAATTTTACTGATAAAAAACCAATGAAATTCCCCCGTTATAGTTAGTGCAGGCAACTATAACTCACGCGACCGCAATCCTCTGCTGATGCTAATACTGTATTTAGACACTTATTTACCCATGTCTTCTTCCATACATTTTTAGCTATACATATATTACAAATATTTTTTTTTCATAAAGTCACATATGTCATCAGCAGAAGATTGCGGTCGCGTGAGTTATAGTTGCCTGCACTAACTATAACGGGGGAATTTCATTGGTTTTTTATCAGTAAAATTTCCGCTAATTATAACATGTGTGAAACCTATGGTTTTTTCAGTGAATTTGCAAGGTTTTTTAAATGCTAATTCCTAACTATAATGTGTGTGAAACCTATGGTTTTTTCAGTGAATTTGTATGGTTTTTTAAATGCTAAGTTACTTTACGCCATTCGTGGCGTGCGCGCCCACTTAACGCAGTTCGTTCCGTGCGCGCACGGTGCGCTTCGCGCACCGTGCGTGCACAGTAAGCACGCGGTGCTTACTGTGCTTACGGTGCTTATAAGCCATGCACAAATGGTGCCCTTCGGGCACCATTTGCACACGGGGTGGAGAGAGTGTGGATAATTTTTTTTTTTAATATTTTTTTTTTTAATATTTTCTTTTTTCACTGATGTGATAAGCCATGCACAATTGGTGACCTTCGGTCACCAACTGCACACAGGGTTGGGTTAGTGTGGATAATTTTTTTTTTTTATATATATATTTTTACCGTACGCGTACGGTAAGCGTAATCGGCGAAATTAGCGAAAAAATAAAAATTCCGTTTTTGGCCTTGGGGGATCTTTGGGGACTCCCTCTACATGGCTATGTGTGTGGGAGCTGTCAAAACAGCCCCTTTAAATGTTTTTGTGCTTTGTTTGTTAATCATCTCTCTCAGTGCGAGAGAGAAAATGGCGGCCGCCGCTTCCTGGTTTCGGCCGATTCGAATGTTTACTAAGATCTAAGAGCCAATCATAATCGCGCTCGCGCACGCCACCGTACGCGTACGGTAAGCGTACCGTAAGCGCACCGTAAGCTGGCTCAGATATATATATTGATTTAAAGGCTATTTTCTCAGAATCTACTGAACAGATTTACACCAAACCTACAAAAGGCACTTCCTTGACCTGAGGACTACCTCTCTGCCAAATTTCTAGTAATTCTGTTCAGCCGTTCGGGCTGTAGCCCTGTCTAAAGGTCCTATGGAAAAATGCATGGGAAAAACGCGTTTTGGGACCCCCCTTTTATCTCAGCCCCCGCTTGACGAATCCCCCCGAGACTTTCAGGGTAGGAGCGGAGCGTAGCGCCCCACCTATTTTGAAAAATTCGCGAGGATTCGTCGACCGGCGCCAAAGTTATTCAAAATAGAATGTTGCGGATTTCCTATGGAAACGTGGTCCTAACTATAACTACCTACTGGCGACCGCCAGTAGGTAATATATATATATATATCACCAAAACGATCGCCAATTCCAAGCAATCCAAGGACACAGCGGGGTACTTGTCGGGAAGCCTTTATTCACAGGTAACAGCTGGGCATAATACATTTCGGCTTACCGCCTTCTTCAGATGCTGCTTGTTTACCCAGGTTTCACCTCCTCCACCTTTAACCATGCTGTGGCACTCCCATTGGAGGGAGATCAGCTGACCCTGCTGCTCGAGGCAACTACAGTCCATAGCACAACTACAGTTCCCAGAATGCACATAGCTGGTAAGTACCGCAGCAGGATCCTTTGAAAAATTGCCTCGCAAGAAGTGTATATATATTATTGGATGGATGTTTCCAAAATAGTCTAACTGGTGGCAATTGCTCGGTGTAGCATTTTAACCCATCGTTTTTTGCCTACTGTGCCACTTTAGACAGAGGCCCACCTGATCCAAATCATGACTGACCTTGTTCCTCTTGGAACCAGGTCATCTCACCTCTCCAACCTGCAGCCATTTCTTTTTTTTTGTGAGAAATTTGAGACCCCCGCACGCCC
Source organism: Triturus cristatus (assembly GCF_964204655.1). Classification (NCBI taxonomy): domain Eukaryota; kingdom Metazoa; phylum Chordata; class Amphibia; order Caudata; family Salamandridae; genus Triturus; species Triturus cristatus. Next base: position 41,770,433 of record NC_140584.1, on the reverse strand, counting down.
CCCCCCCCCCCCAAGTATCACTGACACAGCAAAAATTAATAAATTTTAAAGCTCGTCTAAGAAGATCAAACGGAGTTGCAAGACACCCCACCATCAGTTACTGAATATCAGAATGCCTGACAATGAGCAGCTGGGTGATTCTGCAATGGGGGTGCACATGTACCTGCCTACCCATGGGTGCTAAAACTTGTGTCAGAAGCTTTGCAGATGGTGTGGAAACCACAGGAGCCACAATTGCTACCTCTGGCAACCCCAGTAGTCACCCATGCAAGCTGTGTCCTTATTGTACAAAGAATGGTCAGAGGAAAGACGTTAGAAACGGCCAGGAAACCGCGGAGGGGTCACGCGCCCGTCTGTAGAGCCAGTCGTTATCTATAAACTCGAGTGCTCTGAGCCTGTTCTGAAGAGCTCTTCGGTGATATGTTGTCAGCAACTGCGAGACTCCCCCTGACGCCTGTATTGCAAGGAAAAGCCAAAAGATTTTCATATGTTTGCGAAAACAAATCTCCAAATGTACTCATCACTGCAGAGAACCAAAAAAAAACGAAGACTAAAAATAAATATTTTCCCCGGCGCTTGGCTCGAATTTGCCTGCCGCCTTTTGTGCGAGTGACAGGGTAGAATTCTTTCTATGCAAATATCTTCTGAATGATTTGGGGACTTCTAGGGAACTCAGAGTTGGTGAAAGTTATTAGTACGAAGTTGACAATCAATTTTGCCCATTATTATGGCTTTATAACAATTGTCAAATAATTCACCATCTGCAGCATAATTTATAGATTTTAATTATAAAAAAATCTAACACAAACGGAGGAAAGGTCAGATTAAATATTACCCTAGGTGGGTGTGCAACGTGGCCGACCCTTTGCAAAGATTACCTGGTCATGTTTCAGTTTATGATTATGAATTCAGCTGTTAAACTACTGCTAATGAGCTGAAACGTTCGCCCAAAATTTTTAAGTGTGCTAAAATGTAAGCATACCGAAATAATACTGCCACAGAATGTGCCGCATTAGGTTGCTTAATTTACCTTTTTTTAAATAACGTAGTCACTTATGGCACGTAATTTGGCCCGCCACTGACGCATAAATACACTGGCACTGCCAACAAAGGATCAAGTACGTACAGAAGAAGGGCACAGGGCACGCTGCTGTCCTGTGCCTCTCAACCCTGCTGCAATAGGGTCACCTCCTAAGAAAATAAGGTCTCCCTCTAGATAGGTTCAGTCCTGATGCTGGCATTGAAGGGAATTCTTAAGTTTGAGGAGGAAAGCATTCTTCTCCATGTGCAATCGTTCATTAGGATTTTAATAGAGACGCCTCTTTTTTTTTTGTTCCAATGGGAGTAAATTGTCATATATTTTATGTTATGTTGCTTTAGGTTATTGTGTTCTCTGTCTTTTGTAGCTTTCCCACTCCTCTTGAGGGTTTCTGGGTGCTAAAGAAAAAGGTGTCAAAAGCTGTAGCGGACGGATGAAGATCACTTCCATATTCGAATCGAAAATTGCAAGTCGCAAAATGAAATGTACCAATGTGTCGCAGACAAACTTAGCGTTTCTAAATACGGGTCGCAAATTACCTACTTCATCATTATTCATGTGGTAGGTCTCAATTTTCGACCCACTGGGACTGGCCTGTAATCACAGGGATGGGGGCCTGCTGGGGTCAGCAGACCAACATGTCTGTGATTGATTTTTAAATAAAGGATTTATTTTTCTGAAGTGCAGTCAGTTTTCCTTAAAGTAAAATGGGATGTATTTAAAAAAGAAAAAATACAAGTTTCCTATTCATTTTTTAAGAGTAAACAGTGGTCTGTAGGACCACTGCCTACTCTTAAAAAATGTTGGTGCCCCCATTTACAAAGGAGAAGGGGTCCCTTGGGGACCCCCTTCCCGTTTGGGAATGGGCTACCACCTCTTTCACAGAGTGGGGAAAATATGAATGTTCTGCAACCAGATTCCAGTCGCAAAACATTCATTTATGCCACTGCGACTCGCTATTAGGAAGGGATGCCCTTGAAATGCCTCTTCCTAATAGCGACTTGCAAAACCTATTTTGCCAATCGGTAATAGGTTACCGACTCCCAAAATAGGTTTAGTACAATGCAAAAGCTGTTTCAGGGGTTGAACACAGCCCGATTTTCTATTTGCGACACCTAAAAACGGTCGTACATCTGTCCCCAAATACTTTACCAAATATCTAGAAAATACACTCAGGCCTTTTTCACAAAAGTAAATTTGGTCATAAACAAATTTACTACAACGTTTAATTTTTCTAAACCCGCCAGCAATCCACAAAGTTACTTCTGGCATGAGTTTATACATTTAAGAGTGTGGATTTCTCCATAAATTAGTGCAGAGAAATCCACACACCCTAACACTGTAATCCCACTCATGGGGTACAAAACAGGCATTTAAGGTGTGGTTTGACTAGGATAGCTTGGAACTCCAGTAAATATGCACGTTTATGGGCATTCACAACTTGTCTACATCCCACTTCCACCCTAGAAATGGTCGCAGATTTACTCAAGAAAAGATCCGGAGTAACTCTCCTGTCAAGGTGGAAAGAAGAATGGATCAGCCCACATTTCGTCAGGTTCTAAGGAAATGGTTTACCCCAAAGGGAAGAATGTATGTTTCTGCAGAACAAAATGCATAGTTGTAGCAGCAGCTCCATTCGCCCGTTCAGATTTCTCAGCTGCAGAGAACTCCGTACGAGAAAATAAGAGCCTTTGGGAATGGAAAGGAACAGAATGCACTGAGTTCAAATAGGCAATCAACAAAGCAGCCAAACATCATTCACTTTTAACAGATTAAGCAGCTTTGGCAAATAAAAGGCAAGCGTGGGTGGTCCTGCCATCATATAACGTTTTTAAACCCCAACTATACCTGTCAGAGCACTTCTCAGAGTCAAAAAAGCACAAATGGACACAAATTAGGCTAGGAGTCTTTCCATCGAAAGAGTTAACCCTTGACCCTGCTAGGTAGGACGCTCCCCCTCCGCACAGCACCGCCTGTGTGTCCTTGCCCCAGCTGCCGCTGCTGAGGAAGATCGAGGCCCTCCTCCACCTTCAGGCTACCACCTGCACCTCATCCCTGGTGGCCAGTGGTAGGCCGAAGGTTTGTATCACCATCTGTATCTCATTGCATTGCCTTTTTGTTACTTGGTGTCAGTGACTGCTGTTGTCTGTCTTCCCCCGGTGCCTATACTTGGTCTGTGCCCTCTTTTTCCTTCTGTTCCCATCGCTGTCCCTGTGTTTATCTGCCCGTTTTTTCCTACTGTCCCCTTCGTTGCCCCGTAAATGTTGTGCCCGCTTTGCCTTCTGTTCCCTTCGTTGCCCTGTGTTTCTCTGCCCGTTTTTTCCTTCTGTTCCCTTCGTTGCCACGTAACTGTTGTGCCCGCTTTGCATTCTGTTCCCTTCGTTGCCCTGTGTTTCTCTGCCCGTTTTTTCCTTCTGTTCCCTTCGTTGCCCCGTAATTGTTGTGCCTACTTTGCCTCCTGTTCCCTCCGTTGCCCTGTTTCTCTGCCCGTTTTTCTTTCTGTTCCCTTCGTTGCCCCGTAATTGTTATGCCCGCTTTGCCTTCTTTTCCTTTCGTTGCCCTGTGGTTCTCTGCCCATTTTTTTCCTTCTGTTCCCTTTGTTGCCCCTTAATTTTTGTGCCCGCTTTGCCTTCTGTTCCCCTCGTTGCCCCGTAATTTTGTGCTCGCTTGCCTCCTGATCCCTTCGTCGCCCCTCACCGCTCCCGCCGCTGCATCCCCTGCAGCCCTGCCCTGCCTCCCGCCTCACAGCTGCTCCTCCTTCCCACCTCCCCATATATGGTGACCGCTGCGCGGCTGCGCAGCTGGCGCGGCAAAGGCGCGCCTAAGGCAAGCCCGTCTGCGCCCGTCCGCGCCTGGACCGCGCCCAGGACCAGAACCCCTGGTCCCCGCGCCCACCATGACGAACGCCGCCGCTACGATGCCAGCACACTCCACGCTCTCAACTCCATACGGACCCACACCTGCTTCAAAGCCGCCCCGAAATGCACACAGGGTCCCTTCACCTGCCGGAACTGCAGCTACACCAGCCTCAGAGCTGCCGAACCTACCACTAAGAAAGGCCATAATCACCTCCGATGCATCCTACTGAACACCCGCTCCGCCCGCAAACATGCCGTCGAGCTCTGGGACCTGCTCGACACTTCATCCCCGGACGTCGCCTTCCTGACAGAGACCTGGATGAACAACTCCTCCGCACCCGACATCGCCATTGCCATCCCAGACAGCTACAAGATCACCCGCAGAGACCGCACCAACGGAGTTGGAGGAGGAATCGCCATCGTCCACAAGAACAGCATCCGGGTCTCGACCAGCACCGACGACACTCTCAGCACCGCCACACACATACATTTCCAGATCCACACAGACCCCAACTCCACTCTCAGAGGCACCCTCGTCTACAGACCCCCCGGACCCCGACTCCAGTTCAGCGACTCCATCGCCGACTTCATCAGCACGCACGCCCTGACCTCCACTGACTACATCCTCCTCGGAGACCTGAACTTTCACCTTGAGAACAACAACGACAGCAACTCCACCACCCTGATCGATAACCTCGCCAACCTCGGACTGAAGCATCTCGTCACAACGCCTACCCACTCCCGGCCACACACTCGACCCCTTCTTCTCCTCAAGCTCCCACGTCTCCTTCAGCCACACCACTGAACTACCCTGTACCTACCACCGCTGCATCCACTTCACCTTCAGGAAATCCACCACACACCACCGCACCCAACAGATCCCCCGCTGCTGCTGGAGCCAAATCACCGAAGACCAACTACACGCAAACCTCGCTCTCAGCCCACCCACCGAACTCTACAACACCGACGACGCTGCCCACAACCTCAGACGCTGGATCGACGACTGCGCCAACACCCTCACCCCGCTGAAGAAACCCTCCTACAGAGACACCAGCAAGAGGGCCAGCTGGTTCACCCCAGAAATCCTAGCCTCCAAGCGAGCCTGCCGGAAACTAAAGAAGAAATGGCACAGTGAGCAGACTCCGCAGCCCACAAGGACGCCACCCGCAACCACAATCACCTCATCAGGACTGCCAAGAGGACCTCCTTCAAAGACCGCCTAGACAACAATGCACACAATAGCAAGGAGCTCTTCAACATCGTGAAGGAACTTTCCAACCCCAGCTCCAACACCAACGACATCCCGCCGTCGCAAGCCCTGTGCGACTCCCTCACCGCTTTTTTCCACTGCAAGATAGCAGACATCCACGACAGCTTCAACACCTAGACAGCCCCAATAGACATCAACACAACAGACTTTCCGCACACCATCGACCACAACCCCATGCTAGCCTGGGCCAACATGAGCCTCGATGACACCATCAAGACCATGAGCACAATCCACTTCAGCTCCCCATCAGACCCTTTCCCGCACCACATCTTCAACAAAGCCAGCAGCTCCATCGCACCCCATCTGCGCAACGACATCAATCTCTCCCTCGAGACCGCGACATTCCCAGAGAGCTGGAAACACACCGAGATAAACGCCCTACTCAAAAAACCCATGGTGGACCCAAGAGACCTCAAGAACTTCCGGCCCATCTCCCTGCTTCCGTTCCCGGCCAAGGCCATCAAGAAGATCATCAACAGACAGCTAACCCGATACCTTGAAGAAAACAGAATCCTGGACCCTTCCCAGTCAGGGTTCTTCAGCAACCACAGCCCTGAGACTGCCCTCATCGCCGCCACCGACGACATCAGGACCCTGCTGGACAATGGTGAGACTGCGGCCCTCATCCTCCTGGACCTCTCCGCCGCCTTCGACACCGTCTGCCACCGCACACTATGCACACGCCTCCACACCATAGGGATCCGAGACAAGGCTCTGGAATGGACCACCTCCTTCCTCTGCGGCAGAACCCAGAGCGTCCGCCTCCCCCCTTTCCGATCCGAAGCATCCGAGATCATCTGCGGCGTACCCCAGGGCTCTTCCCTCAGCCCGACACTATTCAACATCTACATGGCCCGCTCGCACACGTCGCTCAACAGCACGATCTCAAAATAATCTTCTACGCCGACGACACCCAACTGATCCTCTCCCTCACCAAGGACCCCATCACCGCCAAATCCAACCTTCACGAAGGAATGAAGGCCGTTGCCGACTGGATGAAGATCAGCCGGCTGAAGCTGAACACAGACAAGACGGAGGTCCTCATCCTCGGCTCCAACCCTTCAGCCTGGGACGACTCCTGGTGGCCGACGGCACTGGGAGCAGCCCCGACACCCACCGGCCATGCACACAACCTGGGAATCAGCCTCGACTCAAAGCTCTCCATGACAAAGCAAATCAATGCCGTCTCCTCCTCCTGCTTCAACACCCTCCGCATGCTCCGCAAGATCTACAGGTGGATCCCGACAGACACGAGAAGAACAGTCACCCAGCCCCTCGTCAGCAGCAGACTCGACTACGGAAACACTCTTTACGCGGGAGCCCCGACCAAGCTCATCAAACGTCTGCAACGCATCCAAAACGCCTCTGCACGACTGATCCTTGACATACCACGCCACAGCTACATCACTCCCCACATGAGAAACCTGCACTGGCTCCCCGTCAACAAGAGGATATCCTTTAAGCTCCTCATCCACGCACACAAAGAACTCCACAAGACTGGTCCTCAACAGACGACTTTCCTTCTACATCCCCAACTGCCAGCTCCGCTCTGCTGACCTCGCACTTGCCACCATCCCTCGCATCCGGAGAACAACCACCGGCGGAAGATCCTTCTCCCACCTCGCCGCCAAGACCTGGAACACCCTCCCACTGAGCCTACAACAGACCCAAGACCTGCTGACCTTCAGGAGGCTACTCAAGACCTGGCTGTTTGACCAGTAGCGGCCCCCCGCCCCCACCACCCAGCACCTTGAGACCCTCATGGGTATGTAGTGCACTCTACAAATGATTGATTGATTGATTGATTGATTGATTGATTGATGAAAATAACCTGGCCAACCATGAAGTGTTAACTCTGCGAATACAGTCGTGAAACATTACTTCACCTATTGGCCGGCGCTTCTACCACTCAGGAAGAAACTATTATGCCAATACTAAGACAGTCATAAATAAGATCATGTCAGCCGACCATAATAAAGCTACTAGAAGGGTCTTCGGTCCAGTCAACATGTAAGGCAGTGAAATTTATGACCCTAGCAGCCAAGAAGTTAGGAAAGGATAAATAAGAAAAAATAACAAATAAATTCACTCTGTAAATTCGGGCCTGGCAAGGCAGATGGCCTTCAATTCTTCTATTACGCTCTGTACCAAGGAGTACCAGCAGTTTAAAACAGGACCGAAAACCCAGTGGTCTTTTCTTCTTTTATTTTGTGCTTATAGCACTCCGGCGCTTGGCATTTGCGCACAGGCCATGGAACACTTGCAGTTCAGGCACAGAGGACAATTTATTTAATAGATTTGGTTGAGTATTTTATTCTCTTCCACCTGTCTCATTACACAAGTAAAAATGTCCTTTTAAACGCGCTTGCACTTTCATTAGTGTACTGCTGATCAAAACAAGGAAAATCAGCTGCTATCTACAAGCAATCGACCAATGTGGCACAATATTAGGAATAGGAATAGAATCTTTATTGCTCAGTTAATTAAAACCATTGCAATTATTGACACATAAAAACCATGAGTTAAATACAATTGAGGATTAAAAGAGAAAATAACAAATATATATTTACAACAAGATTAGCTTCAAATGAAAACAAAAAGGGTAATTATGATGATTTCTGTGAAAAGGAAAGTCAGTTTGTTTTGCGCCTGAGTATTGTCCAAGCTATGGTATTTATTGCTGGGCCTGTTGGATCATGGGGCTCCCCTGCAGTGTTATTGTGTCCTGTTTTTACCATTCGGATATCGGCCATTACCCATATCAAGCAAATGTTTCTTTATCAATTTTGGGTTTCACTTCGTTAGTATGCGTCGGCCTGTTATCGCCCTCTGTCATTCTTGTTTCTTAACTGCTTTGTCCAAGAATTTGACGACGTGGCTTGCTAATTGAATGTTCGCTCCGTCCAAGCAGGCCTTTACTCCCTGCCGGCGTGTTCTTATGCCCAGCCTGTTGAAATGCTTTTTTAGGAGGGATCTACGCTCTGCGTCCAGACCTTTACAAGTGCATAGTAGGTGGAGGATGTCTTCCTTTGAGTTCCCACAAACTCGGCAGTTGATAGTTTCTTCAGGTCTTAACCATGGGGGAAGATGGTTTTGCACTGGAAGTTGGCCCAGCCGTAGACGTAGGAACTTCTCCTTTGTACGCCTAGTAAACCCGACTCCTAGGTAGCTTTGGCAGTGGCTGGTTGTGTAGCTTTGAATGACTGTCCAGCCATGGGCCCGGGTTGCTAGGATTGCTTTGTCCTCGATTAACGACAAGGATCTAACTGATTTGTTGACCAATTGTTTAAAGATGTTATGAGATACGCTGCTCATCCAGGCTTCTTGAAGACACAAAGAATTTAAGGAGTGGTTAAGATGTAGCGCGGCCGCGCTCTTGCTCTTGCTTTCCATCTCTTTCCATAGGTGGTGATTTAGGGTTGTAGGTTCCCCTCTCTTTATTTTGTGCCAACTTTTGGCATAGGCACCCATTCGCTCTAGAGTTTGGTTTCTCAGGCCAAATTCCAGCCTAATTTGTGCCTGGGAGGTGTAGTTGGGCAGACTGAAGATTATTCTCATTGCCTTCGCTATTGTGCTATTCAATTGCTGGGCGTCCCTTCCTCGGAGGCATTCGCTACCGTAGGTCAGGGCCGATGTTAGTTTTGCCTGTAGCACTTGAAGCAGAGGTGTAAAGCTTCGGCCAACTGCTTTTGTTTTGAGGTTCCTTAGTGCAATCCCTACGCTAGTGCCCCTCCGTTTTATTGTTTCCTTTTGCTGGTTGAATGAGCCCTTTCTATCAAAGATTACCCCCAGGTACCTATACTCCTCTACAGTCTCCAGTATGGATCCTCCCATGTGCCAGTGAAATCCTGCTGATGACCTTATTGCGTTAATCCTCATTGTTTTGGTTTTTGAAAGATTGATGGTGAGGTTATTGTCTATCGAGTACTTAAACGTGGTGCTGATCAGATGTTGTAGCCCTATCGGTGTTCTGCTTATTAGGGCAATGTCGTCAGCATACATTAAGTTGGAGATAGTGAGGCCTCCTAGGCTAGGGGCATGAGAGTTAGTTTCGTCCAGCAGTTGTGCCAGGTCGGACATAAAAATGTTGAAGAGTGTTGGAGCTAGGACACAGCCTTGTTTTAAACCTTTCGTGGTCGTTATTTTTCTTGAAAGGAAATCTCCTGGCCCTAGCTTGACTTGGACCCATGTGTCCGTGTGAAGTAGGATCAGCTGTGTAAGAAGGCCTGATGGGATGTTCTTTTTTTTCAGTTTTTCCCATAATAGGTTTCTGTTGACTGTGTCGAATGCTGAGGTGAAGTCAATGAAGCATACATACAGGGGGAGGTTAGCTGCCTTTGTAGCGTCAATGAGGAGCGAGAGAGCTAACATGTTTGATGTTGTACCCATTTGTTTACGGAATCCTGTCTGGGTTATAGGAATAACTGCATTTTCTTCTGTCCAATCCTGAAGCTCCTCTAATAGGAGACCGGCGTAATATTTGGCTTCGTTGTCAATTAGGGCTATTAATCTATAGTTTTTTGGATCCTTTACATTGCCCTTCTTATGTATTGGTGCTATTATCGAGCCTTTCCATGACGCTGGGATAGTTGCAGTGTCTGTTATCTGCTTGAAGAGGGGCACTAGGGCTGCTGCCCAATAGTCCGGATTTTGTTTGTACAATATTGGGGGAATCCGATTAGGGCCTGGCGCCGCCTCCGCTTTCCCCATCGCAATCCTGCTTATTATTTGTTTTTCCGTAGGGTCAAATGCATTCCTACCCAGTTGTAACGTCCATGTTGGGCTATTTTTGATCTTATCCATTCGCCTGGTGGTTGGGGGCTGTGACGCTGTGTTGAAATGTGCCTGGAGATGATTGGCCCAGGCTTCCATAATATTATCATAGTAATATACCTGAACCTTTTGTTGTTTTTAAGAAGAAAAAAGTATTTTTAAATAGTAAATGTTTTTAGTACCTAAACAATATTTTATTATTATTATTACAAAGATTTACAGCATTATAGGTTGAAATTAATGTTGCAACTACATTTTAGCTATTGTCAGTGCTGTCTAAATTTAAAATATTGCTTTTTGAGAAACAAAAACATTGTAAAAGATTTAAATTAATCATACAGTAATCACATTCTAATCACCTTGGGAAAGTTAGCTAACATTCTCAAAAGTACACCTGGAAACCTTTGCATGGAGTTGTTTTCCAGGCACACTTTTTAGGTTGAGCATTCAAGACCTCTTGTATATACTTTAGTAAATAGTTTAATATATATACTTTAGTATATACTTATATGTGTATGTACTTTGTGGGCTCTGGAGATCAGCCCTAGGACTTGTCTGCTTCCGCTTTGGGACTTTTTTTTCGGTTCAACTGCCTCTATGTAACTTTCTTGTTAGAAAACGAGCAGCAGAGGTCAGTAAAATACCAGAATCACTTTAGGATTCTCTAGATTCCAGTCCATAGAAATTGTCTTTCACAAGCACCTGTAGACAATAATATTTTTTTCAAATCTTGTTTTTTCAGTGATATGACCACTGCAGGCCCTGCTTTTATATTAAAAACAGAGCTTTCTTTCCCGCTGAAAGGCAATATTTCTCTCCATGTGTTCCCATACCTGGCGTGTCACACAGTTTGGTGCTTACTTTCCCTCCATGTTAAAGAACAGTAGATGTTTTAGCACCCAGGCTAATGTGCTGCATAGCGAAATACATGTAAGGTCCCAAAGGTGAGACCGATTGCATTGCAAATGCTTGTTGGACTGCTTGTGACTCCCAAAAAGTAGTAGATATGAGTCTGCAAATAGGTGTAAATCTATGGGTGCAGACCTGCTACTCATTTTATGAATCAGGCTCTCAGTTTTAATCCATGTAGAAAGAAGATTTAGAATTTTCTGAAAGGAGGGAGGGAGGAAGTTCCAGAGAGAGGGAGCAAGTACTGAGAAAAAACTTAAATAAATCAAGATCAGAAATGCACAGTTCTCACTAAGATGAATAATTCCTGGCATGTTTTAAAGAAAAAAAATGTTTTTCCAAGTATACTTAGGTGTATGATGTAAAGAGTCTTGAATGATATGCTGGCCTCAAATCAAGTCAAGTGCAAATACCTTAAGATTTGAGTTGTAGGGCAGAACATTGAAGTTTAAAAAAGGAGATTTAATCAATCAAGCAATACATTTGTAGTGTGCTTCTTGTCACCTTTGATAGTATCCAGGCACCAGGAGTGAGCTGAGATTCAATGTTTATGAACATTACTTTCTTAAGGTTTTCCCTCTCAGGGTCTCTGGTAATTTACTTTTCAAAGTATACTGCATATCTGTTTTCTCAATGGAAGGGTATCATCTAGTAGCATTGGGAGTTCTCTCACAATGTACACACAGTCCTTAGGTTTTCAGTGGAAATTTCTCTTCTGTGAGTCATAGGGAGTATAGTCTCCATGTATGTTCACTTATTCACTCCTGAAAAACCTACACATTAATTTTGGTGTGAAAGAGTGAATTCTCTATGCCCTGTCCCTAGTGTGATTCTTTCCAAAGAGGTTTTCTCTATGGATCATGGGGATTTTAGTCTCCATATATTTTCAGTCCATAGCTTTTAAATGTCAGTCACGTTAGTGCTGGTACAGAAAATTCTCTGCACGGTAATGGAGGAACATCCCTGCCCTGTATGCCCTAACTGTACTGATGTCTGGATCCATAATGCTGATTTTGTTGTCATAGTCAAGCGTGGATCATGCATGTGCTCAATGATATAGGCCTGCTTCACGGATTGTGCTTTTGTTGGACCGGTAGAAGCACCAAAAGAGCTAGCCTCGTAGTGGTGAAAGGCTACTGCCTTTACCACGAGCTAAGCAAAATAGGTGCAGTGGTGGCAGTATACCATGTAGTGACCAGTATGAGTAAACAGGTCCTTGTTAACCTATGTCGCTGGATTGAGGCCTACAGGCTCACTGATGCAAAGTTCTGCGAACATGTGTTTATCTCACCCCCTGGCCTACATTGGGTTTGTGTGAAGTGCAGTATCTACGCTGGGCGTATGTGTTTCTGGGATTGGTACAATACAGGAATAATGCAGTGATGAGAAGTGTGTACATGGTATATGCATGTGCTAGATGTATGTGTGCCTGTGAGTGGTGTAATACCTGAAGAGTATACCACTGTGCAGGACATGCATTGTAAATGAATGTGCTGGGCATATTTGTGTATGTGAATGGTACAGTCCAGGAAGGATACAGTGGTGTGCAGTGTGTGCATATCAAATACATGTACTGGGTGAATGTGTGCCTGTGAATGGCACAATATATGGCAGACTATGGATTCCATTTTGGAAGACCCAGGCCTGCATAGTGAAACACGAGGAGGTAGAGGAATTCACCCAGACAGATTTGTGCATTATCATCAGCATGTGTTGAAACATTTCAAGGCAGGGTCTCAGACAGGCACTTCGGAACAGAGGTGCCAGCACATTGTTTTTCCTTTCATAGTGTCTCTGCTGTTTGCATTGTACTGGAAATCAATGTATTTTTCCTGCAAGGGTGCATGTGCAAGGATATCTCTGCTCCCTCAACAACTTAGCTGTTTAACCCTCAAGAAAAAAGGCTGTAAGTATTTGATATCTCTACGTGGGGCCTTTCATGTGCATGCTGTCTATGACGAGAGCAATTATTATGCACAACTGCATGCCATGTTCCTATGATAACTTGGTTTGCCATGTTTTCTATTATTTTTTATTTTAACAAACAAGATACCTCTGACACCACTGATCACAATTTACTTTTTCGCCAAACAAGTCCTTTTTATTCACTCTGGGCTTTAAGTTTTGATTTTTCTTTTTCTTTAAATCTTATTTTCAAATTGAGAATCCCTTCATCGGATACATTTACATGTCTCCAATATTTTACACAGCACATAAAACATTTATATACACAACATATACATATTTGTGTCACTCACTAGACAAACTTTGAAATGATCAAACATGAATAAACACACCAATAGACAAATACTATACATATAGTGTATTTTTGTATCTCACATTAGATAAACACTTTCTCAATTAATCCTATTGTAATTTTTCTAGGTTTAATTCACCAGCTGAATTACATATTATCTTTCATGTCCTACTTTTTTGTAAACATAGTCTACTGGGACCTTATGGTTATTAGTCCTCAGGACAATCTATTTGTATGGTCCTATACAGGGCCAGAGACTATTCTCAAAAACTAGAATTGAAGAGCAACGCTACTGATGCTCCACAGTCCAAGAAATTTGAACGACCAGCCAAATATGTTGACACCTTCTTGAAACCCCTAGTGTGTGACACAGCAAGTTACATAAGAGACACCATGCAAGTCATAACGTCCCTGGAAGACCAACCGTTTGAGGACCAACATGAAATATTGGTAACACTAGATATAGTCAGCCTCTATTCCAACATTCCACAAGAAGCGGGACTTGAAGCACTTCAAGTATTCCTGGAAAAACGTGTTTGCCCCCACAACGTGCCTACTAATTTTCTACTACAACTGGCAGAGATCTGTTTAAAATACAATTTCTTCACTTTCAATGAAAATCAATTTTTACAAGTTATGGGTACTGCGATGGGTTGTCCCTTTGCCCCAGAGATGACCATAATGTTTATGGCATTATTCGAAGAAAAGTGGATATACAATAACAATCCGTTTGATGGACACATCAAAATATGGCGTTGATACATCAACGACATGTTCATGCTATGAAGAGGAAAGGAAGAACAACTCAATGCGTTCGTCATCTGGCTGAACAATAGGAATCCAGATATCCAGTTCACCTTAAGTGCCAGCAAGATAGAAATTAACTTCCTGGACCTTACGATCAAGCATGAAGACGGGCACCTTTATACCACACTTTACACGAAGAAGACCGATAAGAATATATTCCTGCACTTCTCTAGTTTTCACCAGCGCCATCTACGTGAGAATCTACCACTAAGTCAGTTCCTTAAAATAAGGAGAAACTACTCCAAGAAAGAAGACTACTTCGAGAATGCTGCTGAACTTACAAAAAAAAATTCTTAGTGAGGAACTATCCCAAAAAACTTCTTAAGAGGGCCCTGAAAAGGGCTTGGTATACCTCCCTGCTTACTCTGCGACAGAAGAAAGAAAGTACGCCCCTTGTCTGCGTTACAACTTTCTCTGCCTTAACCAATAAGGTTCTATAAATTGTCCGAAAAAATTGGAATACGGTGAAAGGTCTTACTCTCTTCACACAGCCACCAATATTTGCCCTGAAGAAGAACAACAGTATAAAGGACAAACTTGTACAGGCAAACACCGCAATCAAAAAACAGGATAGTTCCCTAAGAACAATGTTGTCCCTACCACCAATTAAAGGACACAGGAAATGCGGTAACTGTGTGTCCTGTGAAAGCACCATAGAAGGAACCAAATTTGTATACGGCAACAAGTATATAAAACACGATGACTTTATGAACTGTAACACTCACAACGTTATCTATTGTGTCCTCTGTCCATGTGACAAATTTACATTGGGAAAACCAGCTAGCCCATTAAAAACCGCATCTCTCAACACCGTTCCTGTATTAGAAGTAAAACCCCGAATGCACCGATGGTAGCACACTGCACAGAAAAAGGACATAGCCCCAATGAAATAAAATGGAATGTACTATGTCACATAACAGGAAAGAAAATTGATAATCTTTTCTCTAAAATAGAGGCAAAACTATAATATTTTTGGTGACAATTGAAAATGGCTTAAATTAAATGTCGGAATTAACAAACTGTGGATAACTGGGAGGCTGTTATTATTTTTATATTATCACAGACCCCGTTTAAATGAATTGCACTCCCTTTAAACATTGCAGCTTTTGTGGGTATCCTGTATTTAATTCTTTCAGTGCATGTACCCTCTGAATATAACCCCAAGCAAATTCAAATGGTACACCAAAGTGAAAAATTGGAGTGTATAAACTTATTGTCCGCCGTGTGAAAATGCAAAAGTAAAGATCCACAAAATAAGAAATGGGCTAACACAAACAAACATGCCGAAGCAGGAAATGGTAGAACGGAGTTTTGTCCAATCAAATTAGTCCCGTCAGCATTATCTCGAAATACCATGACTATGGAAACGCATGCGTAACAGACGCCATTACGTCACACGCAATTTTTACAGAATCAGGAAGTAAGGAAATGACTACACGCCAAGGTCTCTGTTTACCCGGTGAATCCCGCACGCAAATGGGAAAGAACACCGACGCCAACAAAGACGATCGGCTTCCATAAAAAAGGTACGAGCAGAAACACATCTTCGTATCAATTGACACTTCAAGACTGAAAGTTGCAGCTTTTACCGCGTCCTAAATATAAGGGCTAATGGACTTGATAATATCCCGTTAAAATACCACAATCCGTGAATTAAACATGATAATACTCGGCACGATATACGCCCACTAACAAAAACAGCTACCATTTATTAGGTAAAAATACATAGGAAAACCCTCTCAAAACATCCATTTAATTGTATTTGTTTCCACCAGGAGCGGTACAATACAGGGTAAGAGGCACCACCACTGGGAAGATATAACCCATATGCAGAGAACCCGGTAGGTGTATGTACCCCACACAACCCCCCCCTCCCTATATAACATGTAAATGTAAATATGATACGAAAAGGTTCAGTTTCATTGAGACGATGTTTTAACTCTATTTAAACAGGCAGGAAGCTATATCACCTGCATGCAGTAATAAAAAGTGGTACGTAAGTAAATGAACTCTAGAAATTCTCACAGCCAAAACAAATGGATTAACACACTAAAACAAGCTATATTGCTATTTGTACAGGCAAAAGGATGTCCTACCCGAACTATGTCCAGCCTCGATGAAGACCTTACTACAAACAGCACATTTGGTCCCACCATCATAAGGTCGAAACGCGTTGGCATTCAATATACAGTGGTTCGGAGCCAACTAGGAAACGAATATACAGATTTTTCTTGGACTGTGGAGCATCAGTAGCGTTGCTCTTCAACTCTAGTTTTTGAGAATAGTCTCTGACCCTGTATAGGACCATACAAATAGATAGTCCTGAGGACTAATAACCATAAGGTCCCAGTAGACTATGTTTACAAAAAAGTAGGACACGAAAGATAATATGTAATTCAGCTGGTGAATTAAACCTAGAACAATTACAATAAGATTAATTGAGAAAGTGTTTATCTAATGTGAGATACAAAAATACACTATATGTATAGTATTTGTCTATTGATGTGTTTATTCATGTTTAATCAGTTCAAAGTTTGTCTAGTGAGTGACACAAATATGTATATGTTGTGTATATAAATGTTTTATGTGCTGTGTAAAATATTGGAGACATGTAAATGTATTTGATGAAGGGATTCTCAATTTGAAAATAAGATTTAAAGAAAAAGAAAAATTAAGACTTAAAGACCAGAGTCAATAAAAAGGACTAGTGTGGCGAAAAAGTAAATTGTGATCAATGGTGTCAGAGGTATCTTGTTTGTTAAAATGTTATATTGATTCTGGCCTCTGAACTCCTGAATTGAATCATTACCCTGTGTTATAGGTCTAAGATGTTTTCTATTATGGTATGCCATAACAACGCATTTCAATTATAATGGCTCACCCTGTTGATTATATGTACAGTGGGTCACAACGAAATCCCAGATATATGTTAATGACAATAAAAGTTTGTTTAATAAAAAAAAAGAAAAAAGGCAGGAAGTCAGGAGCAAAATTTTATTTTGCATTTCACAAGTCTGTCAATTAAACTATGACATATTAGGTATTCCTCGTCCCATTCCTTACAATATGAGGTTTACCTCATGCTTCATCCTTTTCCACACTTCCCCAAGATGTTTTTTTATCTTCATCAAAACATGGACTGCAGACCAATCCCTATAAATCCCCTCTGTCCCCAACTCAGTTTCAGTTTATTCCTGTGTGCAGGCCCTTCTCTCATTTCTTTGGACTCTGTGAGGTGCTTGGGCACTCCTAGTCACATTTTGTTTATCTCTTTATTTAAGCATTATTTAGTTTAGGAAGCTTGTTAAGTGGGTTGAGCTTCATGAAGCTGCTCCTGAGGGACTTTTATTTGGTACATGGGAATGTCTCTGATGAGGATTTAACTAAATACGGTCTACGGAGGTTTGTCTTAGCTTCCCCTGTAGTAACTTTCTTTTGCATGCTGTGGCCACGTTTGACATGGGGTGTGTTCTTTGGGGGATTTGGGGGTCTGCCCCCGGGTTTTTTGAGGAAGTGGAGCAGTAATGACTACCTGGGGTTTGGGCTTCATTTGGGGTACATATATAAGCCAAGGTATATAAATATCCAGCCACTTGGATGCACCAAGCCACCATTTCATTCTGGTGACACCGTAGCTGGTACCTGTAGGTCGCTTTTTTTTTTTACCCCACCCCCACGGCCCAATGTTTAGGCTTTTTGGGGTTCCTTTTCTTGAATCCCTGTTACTGGGGGAAGGGGATGTTTTGTTGCATACAGGTGCGCAAGGGGACATTATGTTACTCAGGTTGTCACTTTGATTCAGGTGCATCCGAGGTTGGCTGAGAAGTTGCCATAATTTACAGAAGTTTATTATTGTTGTCAGAGGTAATTCAGGCTGAAAGAGAATGGTTTGGCAGGTTTACGCCTGGGCGACCTAGGGAGTTCAAGGTTAGATAGGAAGTTAAATGGGTTGAAAGGTTAATAGAGGTAGGAAAAAGGGAAGGGATTTTAGAGGTCTCAGTTACAGTTGACCAGCTCTGGTGCAAGTACAATATTACAAATTTAATTTGTTGTGGTGGGGGGAGGGTATTTTTTGGGGTGGGGGTAGCTTATCATAGCTGATTATCTATGTATAGTGAGGTTGTAGTTTTGTAAGGCAAAGGCCTAGGTTGTTTTGTGATATGCACCTGTTTCAATAAAGCGACCTTTTCGACACAAACCTGGTGTCAGTCGTCTGTGCTACTCCCCTCTTCTCTAAGTTGGCATTCTACGCCGATTGCAGTGCTTTGGCCCGCCTCTTGGTTTCAGGTCAGAACCCAAGCTGAGTTGCAGGGTTCACAGGCAACGCATGTTTACTGTCTGCATCTTCGGCTTATCTCAGTATTTTGGCTTGCTTTGACCCTCTCAGTGGCAAATGAGTAGAAATGACTCTCCCTTCTCCCTTCCCTTCTATGGCCCATTACTTCAATCAACAGCTCAGCTTACCTCCAATTAGTGGTAGAAGAGGACTAGGCAGCTGGCGGAAGGTATGAAAAAAAGGGGGAGATAATGCATGTTTTGAGGTGGTTAACCATTGCTTGAGATTTTTTGTTTGCACACATTTTAACTCATGAGGGATGCATACCATCTTTATGTAATTCTGATTTTGCTTTTTGTGGCAAAATATTTGTTTATTGTTCCTACTCTGATTAAGCGTTATTTTTTGCCTCCTATGTTAAGGCCTCAGGGCTGTTTTTTCAAATCTCTTTCTCTATTTGTACATTTTATTCCAGTATCGCGATGGGAAAGCATTCTCAGAAGAGTCCTTATCTGTATCCTGCTTCCCCTGAAGAGAAAGCTTTACATGGACTCAGACATCACTGTCATGGTAATGTGCAAAATTGTCTTGTCCCAAAAAAGAAGCTGCAAAAGATGGTTAAATTGCTATCTGAGGCATACAAGTGATATGGAGAGCTCTGTTTCGCCTCTCCAATCTTCTCTATTAAATGTCCTCCCAGTGTTCAATTTCTTCTCTTTCTTTGATTTCATCTTGGGTGTCTCTCGATTATGAGGAAGAGCAATGATTTCCTGATAGCTCTAATAATGCAGGAGGTCAATACATTCGGAATTAGGAAATGAAGCTAATTATCTCCCCCTCTCTTTTAACTCACATTCTCTAATGGATTCTGAGCAGCCTCTACATGTAGTGGTTTGCTATGGCAGTTTTTAGAAACTTGTATTTCCTAAAGCTCCCTTTATTCCAGCTATTCTGAGTCTTGTTTAGAGAGTGGAAGGTACCAGACAGAATAACAATTCCACACTTCATGAGGAGAATCTCCCCAGAACTGGACCTCCTCAGACTTTGCCTGTTGATCCCATCTTGGCTAATTTGGCAGGTCAGCCATCTCTTCTGACTGAGGACTGTGTAGTTTCCGGTCATGTGGATAAGACGGCTGAGGTGCTCTCAAGAGGGCTTATGACGGATTGAGCCTTTCCACGAGATATCTTCTGTTCATGCCTCACAATCTGTAGTCTAGGACTTTCTGTCTCTTTCTTCAGCTATTTAAGAAGGGGGGCTATTCCTAGTTACTGGCAGGCATGAAGGTGCAGGCTAAGTTCATTTTGGATGTGGTATTTGATACTCTCAGAAACTTAGCTATGGCTTCTGCGTGAGTGGTGGCTACCAGACAAAACATTCATTATGGATGCTAGAAAGTGGATTCCTCACATAATGTCTTCTTTGAGTTTCTTTATCAGTTGGTAAGTTGGTTGGAGAGGAACTAGAAGATAGCCTGTGTAAATCCTTAAATAAAACATACTTAGCCCTTCAGACTCAAGCATAGATCCTCTGACAGGAGTGAAATAAGTTTTGATTAAAGCAAGTAAGAAAGAGCCTCCTTTAACAAATCTCTCTTTCAACCAAGACATCATGGTAATGACTCTTAATGTCAATCCACTGGGGTATAGGGAAATCCAAAACAACTGTCCTGAATATTCCAGGTCCACATAACCTTAACTCCAGGAGGGAGGCGTCTGAGCTACTTTCTGGATTACTGGACCAAAGCAGTTTCAGTGGGTCCTGCAGGTCATGGATGCGGGGTGCACAATACATTTTTCAAGTATGACTCTGAAGGACAGATTTCTTCCCACTTTCCTTCAATCCAATCAGATCAAGAGGAAAGCTTTGTTAGATAGTACTTTGACTTGATCCAAAAGTAGGCTATTTTTCATGTTAATATTTTTGGTGCAGAAGACTTCAGGGGACTTCCAGATGATTATGGATCTGAAAGATCTCAACAAGTATATCCCCATTATTCATTTCAAAATGAGTTCTCCTCAACAAGTTATTCCCGTGATATCACATAGAGACACTTAACTGCACATTCCTATTGCACTGTCATCCCAAAGATTCCTTTGAAACTTTGTGGGAGTAAATTATTGGTAGTTTTGCGTTCTTCCTTTTAAACTAAAGACCTCTCCAAATGCATTAACATTTTAACTCCAGTGATGGAGCTATTACACGACAAGGCAATATCAATCTATACTTATCCTGACTCTCTATTAATTCAGGATTGTTCTTTTTCTCAATTTTAAACTCTCACAGAGAAGGTGTAGGAAGTGGGGTTCCTTCTCGCTTACCGCCGCCACCAAATGCTGGAGGCGGGAGTCCGCGACCCCTCGCTTCAACGTTAGGCTAAGTAAGGACACCGTCTGAGATAGCCCTGCTCACCCCCTTAGTAGCTTGGCACGAGCAGCCCGGCTTATCTCCAAGGCACAAGTGTACAGTATGTGCAACCACGCTCACAGTAACCCAATGATGTCACCACAAATAAACTCCACACGAGTTTTTATAAAATGAGTATAATCTTAATATAAGAAATTATACGATACGAACACAAGATACAAAATCAACATATAAGCATGGGTAGTATTCTTTCCGGTGGGTTGGTAGGTTCCAATCCCAACCACCGCTTCTAACCAACAGTTAAGCTCACTTCTAACCGTTTCTAAAAGGTTAGGCAAGTCGTATTGCTAGAATCACACACGTTGCAAAAGGAAACAAATACTGCAATGAGTAACGATATTCTCTTATACTGTGCAACAGAGAAACAATGACATACGTAGTGCCACAGTCATGTATTTTGCAATTGAAGGAATAATGCAATGCGTATCACTACCAGTATGCCAAGTACCAGGAAGAAACAAAGCAATACGTCGAGCAACAATCCTGTACAGTGCAATGAAGAAATAATACACTGCACCGTGTTATAATCAGATACTGTGCACTGAAGAAATAATGCAATGCGCCACTTTACAATCAGGTAATCTGCAAGGGAAAAATAACGCAGTGCGTTGCTCATCCAGCATGTAGGTCGTCAGGCACAAATGAGGTCAGGTGTCATACGACAGTTCGATAGTTCGTTAGCAGCAATAATGCAAAGTTTAATACGACAGTTTTAGGTGCTCCGTTAACAGTGCCCCCATTATGGATCAAATGATGACACAAAAGTACTGCTTCCCACTCCGGCCCCAGTACTGCCCCTCTTTGGGCCAGCACAGGCCGAGATCCAAGCCGAAGCAACGGCTCATGCAGTTGACAGAAGCGAGAGGCCGAGAGAGTGTCCCTCCAGGCCGGCACCCCACCCCAGGTGGTGATCCACGTTACCTGGGGGGGCGCGACCCCACTCTCCTCTCCGACTTTAGCAACTTGGGCCTTGATCCAGAACTCAGTCACGGGATGCGGCGGACTCGGGCCGGTGGCTCAGCTCCTCCCGGTCTGCAAGTCCAGGCCGCTGCTGTTTTACTCCGAGGGCCCAATGACTTGGCTCTCCTTCCGGTGGTCTCAGTCAACATCGAGATCCGCCCTCAGCACTGTGGAGACTTTACTTCAAATTTGGTGCATACCCTACCCAGGCACTCCTCACCAGCACCTCAGGTTGCACCACGACACGCACACCGTGCGTCTGAGACTTGCCTCTTCGTTGGTGCTCACGACGACCCGGCGCTCTTCACCAATGCCCTGCTTGCAGCTCGACACGCACCCTGTGTGTCCGAGTTTCTCCTCTTCTCCTGGTGCACACGATGCCCAGGCACTCTTCACCAAACCCCTGGCTGCACCACAACATGCTCTTTGCGTGTCCGAGTCTCACCTCTTCTCCCGGTGCACACGATGTCCAGGTGCTCTTCACCAACGCCCTGGCTGCACCACGACACTCACTCTGCAAATCTGAGACTCAATTCAATTCAATTCGCTTTATTCGGCAATTAAGTCATAAAAGCACATTTACAAACATTACATATAAATACATATAAATTATCTAAAATATTAAAATTGCAATTAAATATGTAAATAGCCGTCAAGCTTGATTACTTTTTTTTTTAAGAAAGGTAAATAAAAAGCAAGACGTGAGAATGAGACCAGCCCATATCAACTTATAATATACAGACGGCAGCTAGACATAACTTTATAGACCCGGTACTTTAGCTGCATACGTGAGGTAGTTACTGCAAGAAATATTTACAGGATACAATGCTATTACACGGGGGGAAAATTGGCGATTTTCCTCAGAGCTTTTGTTCTTATACTCCAGGCCCACCCCAGAAACTATACATATTGGGGGAGCAGGATCTGTACACAGAATGCGAAGAGCAATAGCATATCTTCGGATACCCAAAAGTTTACAAATAGGTTGTAGCCATTTTTTCCGGGGTACCACGTACATTGGGCAGAAGAATAATACATGTCCAATGTTCTCACATACTTCAACACATCTGTAACATTTATCATTGTTAGTGCCTTGCCTCCCCCATCTGAAAGTGAATTCTGCGACGGGTGTTCCCACCCGCAACTGGAAGTATAACTTACGGTCAGAGGTTTTTTCAATAATATCCCAGTACTTCTCTAACTGGGGATGAGCTTTTAGATCCAGGAAGCGGGATGTTAGATGGGTAGAAAGGCCTTGGGTGGTTTCCAGCTTGTAAACCCATTCCCAATACGTCTTTTTCAGGTTTTCTTTAGATGGGAAAACAGTGTTTGCAGGGTTTTTCCAAAGTTCAATCAGGCCTATACTGCCCAAGAGAGATTTTATCCCAAGCAGCCATGATATTTTTTGGGACCTGTCAGATTCTATAATATCCGCAAAGCCACTCCTATAATGAATTAGTTCATCAGTACACCAGAGACGACGCCAATATAATATTGGGCGTAGCTTCACCAGATGTTCCAAAGGTTTTTTGCCCAAATCCAATAATAAGGGTCGCAGTGGTGTACTGGGAGGAAGGTTTGTGACTTTACGCAAAAATGCGTTTTCTAAAGCCTTCAAACTATTCAAATTATTAAAGCCCCAGAGCTCGGCCCCGTAGAGGCAGGAGCCCAGGACCTTGGTTCCATAGATTTCTATGGCTGGGGAGATTGGCTTTGTGAGTGAGGTTTTGAATCTAGTCAACAAGGCCCCCGCTTTTTGCTTATGTTGTAGCACAGCGCGGTCTAGTTGGTTTCCCCATCGCATATCTTTTTGTAGTGATATCCCCAGATATATAAATGAAGTAACTTCCTCCAAGGGTGACTTGTTCATGTATATTTTCCCTTTAAAGGATTTTGATCCATTGAATGACATGAACTTCGTCTTCCCCGTGTTTACTTCCAGACCCCTTTCTATGCAGAATTCTTCAAAACACCCGACAGCCTTTTGCAGGCCGCTGGAGGTCTTAGAAATAATCAGCGTGTCATCCGCAAACATGAGGATTGGGATAAGCACTCCTGCCAGAACCGGCGCATCAGTGGGGGTCTGCGAGAGCCGACCGGCCACCCCGTTGACAAAAAGCGAGAACAGGGTCGGCGCCAAGACGCACCCCTGCCTCACTCCTCTGCCAACCGGGAAGTCCTCGGTCACCTCTCCCGCACCCCCCCACCGCACCCTGGCAACATTTCCCTCATGCAAGCGGATGATCACAGTGAGAAGTTCGGGTGCAATTCCTAGTTCCATCAGGACCTGCCAGAGCTTGCTTCTTGGGACCAAATCAAATGCTGCTTTTAGGTCCACAAAGACCGCATAAAGGGCACCGTTCCCCAAGACCACCGTCTTCCAATATAGGTTGACAAAACGGAAGACTTGGTCAATTGTACTTATCCGGGAACGGAACCCTGCCTGCATTGGGCTTAAAATGTTATGGTCATCCATCCAAGATTGAGTTATGTGGAGAAACATGCGGCCTATGATCTTTTGGACCGAGTCAATTAGACTGATTGGTCTATAGTTGCTTGGGGTTGATTTGTCCCCTTTTTTAATACAGGGACGATTTCAGCACCCTTCCACGAGGGCGGGATATCCGCTCCCTGTGCAATTGCGTTGGCTAGTCGCATAATATAACTGGACCAGAGACTTCTGTCGTTGATAAACATATCTGCAGGGATTCCATCCCTTCCAGGGGCCTTTCCCCTAACCACTCCATCTAGGGCTCTATCCACATCCTTTAATGAAAATATGGCCTTTTTGTAAGGTACATTGGGAAATGTCTCAATAAGAGAATTTTGAGGGGGCGCGGCGTACTGAGGCTTGAAATAATCTATCCAAGCGTTCTGTGCCACATTGTTTTGGGGACGCTCTGCTGTGCCACCCCTGTCCCATTTGTATGTGTCCCAGAAGACTTTACTATTCTTGTTCCTTGAAGCTTCAAGAAGATCCTTCCATATTTCATTTTCCCAGGTTACCTTTGCCTCTTTGAGACACTTCCCATAGTATGACCTGGCAGATCTTACGAGTATTGGATCTTTCTGTTTAAGTGCTCTACCTAGTTCGTCCCGGGCTTTCCTGCACTTGTTATTGTACCAACCCTCCTTTTTTTGAGTCTTAAAATTTCTGTTAGGGGCGGGTTTAAAGAAATATTTTCGCAGGCCCGCAAAAAGCCTTGCGTGTATTCCCACTATTATTTGATGAGGGTCTTGTCCCTCTACTAATAAGCCCGATTCTTCTAGTGCAGAGATGACTTCTCCTTTAATTGCTAGTAGAGCTCTCGGGTCATCGGCAATCCGATCCCATTTTAGGTGGCGCAAATCATTTGACAGATGGTGCTCTGACTCGTATATACCTTGTGGCTTTAATGTAAGGTCAAGTAAGGACGTGTTAAATGAAGAGACTAGCGGGAGATGGTCACTCTCTGGTCGGTTGACTACCTCCATATCTATAAAATAGTGCCAGAGTTTGATGTGAATCAATAAGTAATCGATTCTACTTGCCCTACGACCATTGTCGAAAGTATTTAAACCACGTTTGTCAGACAGACTCCTGCCATTGGCTGCTCTCAGTTGATTCCCTAGGCATAGTCCACTTAACTGGATTGCTGCCCCTGTCCACCTTTTTACTGGTGCAATCTCAAGGGGTGGAATTCCCCAGCTTGCGTCTTCTTCAGCAGCAAGCTGGGATATGTCTCAAACGAGGCATTAAAGTCGCCTGCTATAATGGGTAAGTAATTCGAGGGCAGTGAGTCGATTATTTCTTCCAGTAATTGTACTACTGGGGACTATTTTCCCCCCGGCAAACCTCGAGCGTAGACGTTAAAAATGTCAAGGTTTGTCCCATCCTTTGAAACAATCTTTACAGATAAAATATCGTCGCTAATGTTGGGTCTTTGGGTGACTCGACATCCTAAATCTTATTTTAGCCATATAGTTAACCCGCCAGATGGGCGACCTTTTGCATTTTTTAGGGCTGGGATATAATAGTTAAGAAATCCTCTGCATAACAGGGGATCTGTCAACCAAGTCTCTTGGAAGAGACATATATCGAATTTAGATATAAAACCCAACCAGTCAGGGTCTGCTGTTTTTTGGCCTAGGCCTGCTATATTCCAAGACATTATTGTCAGTTGGCCACTTTCTAACAATCCTCCCTTGTAAGGTCTTGAATTCCATTGTACTGGGCTTGGATTTTCCCTTGCTAAAGGGATCAGATCAGGGACAGTGCTATAAGTACTCACATTAGTTGTAGTACCATGCTCAGTTTTGCCAGTTGTACCAACTGATACTGTAGCAGAACTCAGTGGGGATATTAACCCGGCCCCAATTAATGGCCGGTGTTTTTCCCCCAACTGGCACTGATCCAATTTTGTATTGTTAGTGGTTTTATTATCAACATAATCATCCTCGATTGAAGCAGTAAAAGCTACCTGTTTTTCTGCAAGGGTTATAACTGCGTTACTTAGGTGTTTCCTCATACAGTAAGAGTTTAGTCGTCAATCGCAGTCTTCCAAACCGGAAGACCTAGTTTCCTCAGACTGCGCATTGGGGCATCTGTTGTTTCTGGGCCACATATCAATACCTCTATGCCCGAAGGCCTCTATATTGGGCTGTAGGCGATTACCATAGAAGAAGGACAAGGGCAGAGAAAGAATAGGAGTACAAGAGTTGAAATTCGGCCAGTGGCAAATGTGCTCTACTGCCCTTAAATCTCTAAAGTTGATTATTATGCAGTCTCCTTCTATATTTTTCTTTTTTGGGCCCACCCAGTTGACTCGGCGCACAAAGAGGATTTCTGTTGATACATTCTGTGGTAAGGGGCGGTTGGAATTTAGCCAATACACACACTTGTTCTTCAGTTCCCTGTAGTCCTCCCTAGTGTCTAGACCCAGGGGCTTGACTCCTGCCAGTATTATCACGTAGGGACTTGACTCGGGAGGGAGGTGTATGCTTGGTAGTTTCCTAGTTTCTAAGAGGCTAGGTACTTCTCTTTCTGGTTCGTTTATCGCTTGGCTGCTATTGGCTGTCGCTAGTGTATTCCCCCCACTCGCTAGGTTACCTACAGTTGGTGTGTGGGTTATATTCCGGGTTACCTCACCCAGCACTGGGGGGTTGGTTTAAGCAATAGTTGGGTTGGAAGTGAGTACCGTATCAACAGTTGGGGCATTTCTATTGGGAGGCTTCGCAGATGATTTATCGCACCCCTGGCAATTGGTGACATATTTTTGCCGAGACTGCATAGACGAATACATCAGCTCCAAACAAGTCAATCTATTTTCAATACTATCCAGCCTTTCATAGATTGGTTGGCAAG
Source organism: Triturus cristatus (assembly GCF_964204655.1). Lineage (NCBI taxonomy): Eukaryota > Metazoa > Chordata > Amphibia > Caudata > Salamandridae > Triturus > Triturus cristatus. The sequence continues at coordinate 41,743,513 of NC_140584.1, read as the reverse complement.
TTTTATAAAAGATTGTCTCCAATTTCCCCCAAAAGTCTTCTCCCAGGTTTTGCAAGTCCTTAGGTGGGGCCGAAGAAGGCGGCATTAGGGCGCTCTCCTTCCCACCAGCTAAAGTTACTTCTTGGGGAACAGGGATGTTCTCAGGTATAACCCCGGGGGTGATTCTTCTGGACTTTGCTGTATGTCCGGCATTTGGCGGTTCTCTGCGCTTTCTCTTAGCTTTCAGGGATTTCAGACATTCTTTATTGTTCGAAACGGGTGTTATAACCTTTAAGTTCGTAGCAGACCGAGTCTTTACGCTCTCAGAAACACCGATAATGTGGGTTAAGTTTGGAGGGCCCTTTTTAGGTCTGGTATTAAGGTTGGCTCCGTCAGATTCTGGAATGCAATGCGTTGGTCTAACATGGCAGAGGGAATTATTTCCGGAAACATCCAGCACAAGGCTAGCATCATTGATGTCGGTTGCCTGTTCCACATTACGAGCAGGGGAACGTATTTGTGACAAATAGCCCAACGAGGAGCGTTTGTTGGTGAGAGGACCCAGCGACAATCGTTTCTCGGTAACATCAATCTCCTTGTCCAGAATAGATGAGACTCTTACCAAAAATTGATCTAGTGTGCCGACAAGGGACTTTCGACCAGTTACAGGAGCAGTGGTCATTCTTCAATGGTAGATTATATAACTCCTTACGAACAGCCGCAACTGTCCACCAAACACTCTGTACACTAGTTAATGTAATGCAGATTTAGTACATAGGGAGGTTGACCCTTTAAGTTGGAAACCAAAATAATAATCAGGAAATAACAGACCTTTCAATGTAGTTCAACGGGAGAGGGCCCGGCCCGGCCTTACACGGTCTCTAACGTGCTCAAACGGGCTCGCCCTTGGTCCGGGCTTCGTCCGGCGTGCGTCCGCGTGCGTTCGCGCGGCGGAAATAGTGGTGGTACCTTATTGGGCGGTGAGCGATGCGCTGCAGGTGTGAGGCTCAGGGCCCTCTGGGCAACGTAGTCCCGCTTGCTGGCAACTCCACTCTCAGGACGATGCGGCTCCCGCGCCAGCGGGAGCGGCGAGGTTTCTTCTAGTGGCGGTGAGCGATGCGCTGCAGGTGTGAGGCTCAGGGCCCACTGGGCAACGTAGTCCCGCTTGCTGGCAACTCCACTCTCAGGACGATGCGGCTCCCGCGCCAGCGGGAGCGGCGAGGTTTCTTCTAGTGGCGGTGAGCGATGCGCTGCAGGTGTGAGGCTCAGGGCCCTCTGGGCAACGTAGTCCCGCTTGCTGGCAACTCCACTCTCAGGACGATGCGGCTCCCGGGAGCGGCGAGGTTTCTTCTAGTGGCGGTGAGCGATGCGCTGCAGGTGTGAGGCTCAGGGCCCTCTGGGCAACGTAGTCCCGCTTGCTGGCAACTCCACTCTCAGGACGATGAGACTCACTTCTTCTTTTGGTGCACACAATGCCCAGGCGCTCTTCACCAACGCCCTGGCTGCACCATGACACGCACTCTGCGCGTCCCAGTCTCACTTCGTCTCCCCGTGCACACCATCACCAGGCACTCCTCACCAACGCCTTGGCCTGCACCACGTCAGGCACCCAGCGCGTCTGACACTAAGCTTACTCCTGCCTGCCCACGATCACGAGGCACAACTTCTGAGGGTCTCAAGCTGCAAAAGCACGCGCACACCGCGTTGCTTGGGACTTCTCTGGAAACTTTTATGATCCTGTATTTCCAAACGGGGAGCCAGCTCACCTCAGGCCCTTGTGGTTACAAGACACAGCCCAAGCAGGGGGACCCAGTGCCTCCAAGCACAGTCCCAACAGCCTCTCCCTTAGTTAGAACAGCAAACTGCAAAAGAGCCCCAGATCACGAAGCAAGGATTGGTCTTTCCATAGCAGTCTTTTCAGTTGCTCCTTCTTTAGCAGAGGTTCCTCTGGACCACAGAATGAGTCCAAGCCGTTTCAGTCTCAATTCATATCTGTTTCATTCCAACGTTCAGGGGTTTCAGCTCTAATAGTTATACCCCTTAATGTCTTTGAAGTTCGTTTGTGCTCAGGGGTCCCTGATCCCTCCCTAAATCAGTTCTGGGTATCTCCCTCCCAGTGTCACCTCTCTCCCTTTGATACCGGGGGTCTGGATCCTTAATCACTCAGCAGGAGATGGGTCAATTGGTTTATAGCACCAGCCCAAGCATTTTCACCTCCCGGGCTTCTCCTCCACCTAGTCTCCAGATGCAGGGCAGCCTGGTGCCATCTCAACTCCTCCCTGGTCAAGACCTCTCCCAGCTCTACTCACCTTTCAGTTTCAGACAGACAATCCATATTTCAGCAGAGACACACAGAGATGCCTAGAGCACAAAACTCAGCCACTTTCTAAAAGAGTGGGTTCTGAATTCACTGTGACAAATACACCTTCACAGAAAGATGTGTTATGACACTGTGAGTTCATACATACTAAACTTCACCTCTCCATTATAAACTGACAGGAAACTAAACTAACAAACACAACACCCAGCCTCCCCCATTCTGTCCTATGGGCAGGATGGGCTTTCAGCAGTGAAAAACAAAATGGAGTGTTTTTCACTGTCAGGACATAACACACCTTAGTATAAGTCCTGCCTTTTACCTACACTGCACTCTGCCCAGGGATTACCCGAGACCTACCACAGGGGTGCCCAATGTGTATGTCAAAGGGAAAGTCAGGTCTGACAAGTGGTTGCACTTGTTAGGACAACATGCTAACTTAGCGCTCTGCGTGCAGGCCCTACACTGCAGGCCTGAGTTCCCTTCTCCGCGCGCTTTTGCATTACTAGCCCTGGCACACACAGTGCACATCACTACGGACTTTACTAGTAAGGCAAACATACCAATCATGGCCAACCAATCACCATTACAATTTACACAGGGAACACTTGTACTTTGACACTGATCAGCTGTGGCAAAGTACCCCAAGCATCTAAATTGGCATCTCTATGTCAGAAAAATGGTCTAGGGGGAAAGCAAAAAGTTTAGGGAACTTTAACCAAAAAGGCCATGTCCTACAGAAGGTCTGTCAGATGTTACAGAATTTGGGATTTCTGATCAACCAGAAGACATCCAATCATTTCTCCTCGCAGTACCTGGACAATATTGGGTCCAACTTCAGAACAAATCTGGGCAAAGGGTTCCTTCTAGATACAAGGAGACTGGATTTACACAACCATTTGAGGCAGATTTTGAAGAAGTAGCAGGTTCCAGTATGAGATTGGCTCAGGAACCATGGGGGTATAATAATTATGGATTTTTTTTCGTTCAATAATTTTCCCTAAAGTCACATGAAAGGGGAAGGAGACTTCTTCACACACTTCCTCTTTTCTTTCAGTCAGTAACAGTAGTCATAATTCCTTTGGCACGCTTTCATTTGAGACAGGTTTTTCTTCACATTCTTCACCACTGGTGTCCAGCATCATAGGCCAATGTAGTTTGCATTCCAGTAACTTCAGTGATCTGGAATCAAGTAGCTGGGTGAATCCCTACTCTGAAAATCTTGACTACAGACACCAGCTGTCAGGGATGGAAAGCAGTTCTGTGGGACTTTTGTCTACTCAAGCCTTTTTGCTCACATTAAGCACCATTCCACATGTCCAATTGGAGGGAGTGGATGGCTGTCCAGAGGGCCCTGGATTTCTTCCATCCTCAGATACAAGGGTCTGCTCTGTTCATGCAATCAGGTAACAAAGGCCTAGATCAATGGGCAGTTTGGATCAAGGTGTCAAACCTTAAATCAGATAGCTCTGAACATAATTGTCATGGGCAGAAAAGAATCTCCGGTGTATTTTAGAAGTTCATATTCAGGAATTCCGAATGCCCAAGGAGATCTCTTGATCAGGATTTTTCAATTTCCCAAGATTATGTTCTCAGTTTTTCTCTTTTTCAGGCAATGTATCTCAGATGGGGAACACCGAAGGTTGATTTCTTTGTAGATCAGTCAAATGCTCTGGTCTCTATTTTTTCCAAGGTTTTTTAACAGCCATGCTCGGGGAGAGGATGCTCTTCATCATGCATTTGTCTTCATCAGCCCTGGCCAGGGGAACTGCTATATGCCATCCCCTCATTTCCACTAATTTGGATGGGTTCTATTGAAAGCTTAGAAGTTCCATTTAAGCCTACAAGAACTTGGTTTACTCTTCTTCTGGTCCCTGGCGGTGGGACAGAGAGCAGTTAGTTCCTTTATCTCCCTCACATCTATCCCATCCAATTGTGTCTCTTTTTTCCCTAGCTCGTCTTCAGCTGTCGGCTTGGAGTTTAAGAGAGAGGACCTCTTTCCTTATATGTTTACCTTTCTGTCCAGACTTCTAGGAGGGATTCTACTAAGATATTCACCAATCAGCATTGGGCATCCTAAGTGGTGTATTTCAGCCAGGTCTCTCATTTGCAGTGTCCCAAAGAGAAGATTCTTAATTTCCTTCCAGAGATTTTTCAGAACAATTGATCTCCTTCCACTCTAACGGTACAGAGGTCAGTCCCCAAAGCCTATAAAAATCCTTGGGGTGGTGAAAGATCTAGTCTCTAGACTCTTCAGAGGGTTAGCTCTGAAGAGACCTAAAGTTAAGAATTTCCCCTATGGGGGTGAAACTCTTTCTCAAGCAGCTACAACAATCCTTTTCAGGGTGCTGTCACAAGCAAACCCCAGATTAGCCTGTGCTCCACCCTCTTGTAGCTTGGCACAAGGCAGGCTGGCTCAACTTAGAGGCAATGTGTAAACTATTTGTGCAACAGTAATAATGTCAAAACACAACACAAGAAGAATTCAACACCAAATTAGAAAAATGCAGTACTGCCGTGTAGTTCCTATATAACCTATACAGGATCTGCGCATGTGGATAACATAAACTGTGGGATTGGTAGCAGACTGATTCCGTACACCCCCACCACATACGTTAGCCTATCTGTATTAGCTAGCTCACAGTGCCACTATAATCTCCTCTTAACAAGGAGAGAATAGATTCTGGCATCTTCAGAACATGTCAACCCTGTTCCCTCAGAATCAAGGAAACATTATACTACCTTTCTCTCAATCACTCGTGCTTACTTAGTTTGTCTCAGAGCGATACACAGAAGAAACAGTCTGGGCGTTTTCAATAAGTATTTATTGAACAGTTGTTATTCTAGTGTAGAATAGATGAGCTGCAACAACCATTAGACAGTAGCAGAGATATATGATTAGCAATACTACAAAAGTAAAGGGATGGAATAGTTCTACCATCTTGCAGAAATTATGAATATATACGTGTACATAAAACACATGATAAAAAGTGCGTACTCCTACGATGTCTCCCTAACTAGATGTGCCTAAATGTACCTAGCATCTGTTTAGGTGTTATGCCAAGAATCCCTCTAGGATCTAGTCAACCCCATTACCTGAGAATGAGAAAATATGGGACCCCGCCCTGGTCTCGAGTTGGACACTCCACGAGGTACGTTAGAACACTGCGAGCTGGAGTGTCTGCATGCAGAAACCTCAGTGTCTCTGGTCAGTGTGTCAGCCGGGAAGTCTCGGTCTCCACTCTCTTCCTAAGCAAGACATAATGTATATATACCCAGAGGTCTCCCCAGGGGTCCTACCTTGCTGTGTTACTGTGTCGGCCTAAAGGTGACGTCGGGCCTGAACTTTATACAGAGATATTATACAGGAGATGTTCGTCCTGCTGTTAATCCTGCTGTGCTTCCAAGAAGCCTCATGCATAAGATTTGAACTAGGGGGAAACCCGCGTTCTGAATTGTTATGTATGTAATGTAGGGAAGAATATAGGTGAAAGGTTTCAATGTTACCTGCGCCTATATAGGGTACCTATATAGAATATAACACCCACTCCTCTTCCAACTGGACCACTTATGTAACCTATTACTGTACTACTAGCATAACTAGATAGCGGTACGCACAAAGTTTATAAAAGCATGTCTTTAGCTAAAATGTTTAAAAACTTCTAAAACATTTCTAAAAAACTTAAAAATGTAAAAAGAATTTTTTTTCAAGCCCTAGCTCTAAAAGTGTCCGTACCACTACAAGCATTAGAAACCCATGTATGCCCCCAAAAACTGAAAGGAATGTCAATTTAGTTTCATAGTTCCAAATTTGAGCTTGCTTAGAAAAAGGGAGAGTTTTTTCCAGCACACAACGAGCTAAATGACTCAATTGTTTATGTGTCCTAGCTGGTAGACGCAACATTTTCGTTGCTTGCTTCTGCAGCATACTGCCCCGTAGCACCTTGCCGAGTACGTCAATTGAGCACAGATGATGTTCCACACTGTCCGCAGCCGGTGCTGGGGCAGTCTGTGAGCCGTCCAAAGGCTGATTGTCAGTGCAGGAGCCGGTATCCATACCAATATGTGCAGTTACTACCTCTGGTGGCTCAAGGAATGCCCCTATCAACATTGGAATACGCTGGGGGCACTGCAGAACATGGGCCGTTATCGGGTCCAGTAGAGCATTCCTGTCTGGTTGCGCACATGATGGGAATGTCAAACAAAGGTCTAACACGCATTCTTCTCCACAGAACAGGCATCGGAGGACAGGTAAGATGCAGTCCATCCAGACTGGTCGAAATGACAAGAACCAAGATGCACTTAGTTCTCTTAGGTGAGGCATGCCCAGATGTTGTACCATGCGTTCATGGTATTTACTCTCCAAGAGAACTTTCCCCATCTCCTTGGTGACTGGGACGTCCATTGCGTAGCAAATATAAAATAATCAGGATACCTGCTGCTAGGAACCGGATGAGCGGAAGTCCTCCAAAGATGCTTCCAAATACGGAGTGTATGAAGTTTGGTATAACTCCAAGTACCGTCTGAAAGGTGCTCAGAAGTCCCAAAAGTAAATAGGTGAACAATGCCTGTAGTATCAGACATGTTAAAGATACGATTTATTATTTCTGCGAAATGGAATGGGCAGTTTGTATGGATAAGCGCCTTCATTTCTGCCGAAGACCTTGCGATCTGGAGATCAAAAGTCTCTTGAATGGAGGTTAAGGGCACAGACTTCTGTAGAAGCATGGTTTTCATTCTAACTTAGAGTATCAAACCGTATTAAAGAAACATTCAGTGAAGGCCATAAAGGCACCTCGCTGACTGTATGTGTCGGTGGAAACAATACTTGCATACAACAAGTAACCCTGGAGCTCAAGGTTCCCAGATATGCGATGCCCGGGAGCTTTCCACAGCAGCCTTGACTGTTCAGCATCAAGTAACACACATTCGAAAGTAGCCCGAATGCTGGAGTAATCACTGCAGGTGGGGAACCCCTCAGATGACAGGACAAGTTCGCTACAGAACCAATTCAAGCCCCGTGCAGCATTATATCCTGACATATGAGTGATCCACTTAAAGCGTTCTCACAGTTTGTACTGCTTAGAAACACTACTCGATCCCCACTCTGGCATTGAAATCTGTATGGTAATTCCCAAGATTCCTCAATGTATTCCTTACCCATTTTTTCATATCTGCCTGCCTGTTTATCTGTCAGATTGTATTCAGAAAACATAGATGTGCTGTTGATAAAATGCCAAATCACATAGCCTGCACGCAAAGATTGCAGCGTCCAGCTTAACAACATAATAGAACGCAAATGAGATTGCCCGTGTTGTAATATGGCCAAATCTTGTTCTAGTATGTCTATCGCAGAAGATACAATATTGCCTAAGGAATATATCCTGGAGGTCAATGTCGTTAGCCCATTGTCTGCCACTGTTAAAGATTTTTCTAGATTGATACGGTCTATCTCCCGTAATCTCTCTGCTGCTTCTTGCTGGGATATTTTCCATATTTCATTGTAGGCAGCATGAATGCCAGCATATATGAACTGTTTCTGGCATGGCTTCTTGGGACCTAGTAAAGAGTCCCTAAGATCCACATCCTATGACAGAAAGGATAAGTGTGGTTTCACCTGTGTGAGTGTTGAGGTTTTTAGCCAATTGAGGCACAACTTCCCAACACTGTAGGATGTCACTACCCCTGGATGTTGTCTCTGTACATAGCGTGGATCTGGCCTATGGATACTAAACCCTTCGGCTTTAACCATGAATCTTGCCTGACAACTATTAGTGTCTGTGGGCCTAATCAACCACTTCTTCCTATCGAGGTCTGATCTGTTGTATTGTATTATGTCATCTATTGTAATCCTTTCCTGTGATGCTATGTTACCCTCGGTGTGTGATGGAGTCGGCATCCGAGGTGTGTTCAAGTCTTTGTTCTTGGCTAGTCTAATGCAAGATGTCTGTTGCACTGTCTGGTTCCAAAACATGATCTGTTGAGGGATAAGCCATGCTTTAAACAAAGCGTCTATCCCCTGCACCTGCCAATCTCTAGTGCCCCAGACAGATTTTAGGTCTATGGTGTCTTTCCATAAGTCAAAACCTTGTTCTGACAACTGGGCAATAAAGGAAGCGGAGTAAATCTGTTTGGTGTTCATCAACATATGTTTCTGTGCTGATGTTGGTGCAACCTTATAATAATATGAGGCTGGGTCTGACATATTAAACCCTGAAAAATATGGAAACTTCTGAGCAAATGTTTTTGAACTGCTTTTCGGCGGTGTTGGACAATGTTCCCACTGGTGGTATGCAATGAATTTCTGGGATTAGCAGATTTATGCAAAAAGTGATGACCATAGTGTTGATACCAATACATAGTTTTGAAATCTGATGTGCCTTCCAATGGTTCACTATTAGAAAACGCAGCAGTTTTTTCCAAATCAGACGACATATTATTTACAGTTTCAAAATCCCAATCATCGGAAAATATACTTGAGGTAATGATCACTCAACGATATTTTAAATAAGTGAGGAATTCTTAAAATTTCAGTCAGACCAAATATATTGAAATCAACATTGTCCCAAACTATACCATCAGGTATAGGAACTGCTGTAATATTCACTGATGACAAGTCTCTTTGTTCTCGATGAGATGATTGGTGTGGTTTTAAAATCAAGTTCACCTTTTGGGCTGCAGAGCCTTGTCGAAGGTATCATCCATTAACAAGCATGCTAAAAACTATTACTAAGCCTACCCAGAAAAGAAAGAAAAGTATCCCGGTGATTATCCATAGTTCTACCCAGGGTGACATCAGGTAAGTCTTTTTAAGAAAGTTCAGAAAGTTTTTTCTTGCTGCTTGCGAGATTTTTTGGCTCCAAAGAAAACGTATCAAAGTTTATGAAGTAGCCAGAAGCAGTTTGATCAATTGTTGGTATTGCATCATGATTTGTAGAAATTTTAGTTTGCTCTTGTTGAGGCATGTTGATCTATACATTTGTATTTGGTTGATTCGATATTTGTCTGTCATTTTGACTCTGAATTTGTCCTTCAGGTTTGAGGGGAACGAGTTCCATAGCATTGTTGCTTAGTCCATCATTCCCTGTCGGAGACTCTTCAAACGTGATGAGTCTTTCTGTTTGAACTTCTTGAATTGTAGCGCGAGGAGGGTGTCTGCTACTTTGGAGTCCACGTGGCCTAATACTCAGTATCGGCCACCGCATGTGGATAACATAATCTGTGGGATTGGTGGCAGACTGATTCCGTACACCCCCACCGGATCCGTTAGCCTATCTGTATTAGCTAGCTCACAGTGCCACTATAATCTCCTCTTAACAAGGAGAGAATATATTCTGGCAACCTCAATAAATGTCAACCCTGATCCCTCAGAATCGTGGAAACATTATACTACCTTTCACTAAGTCACTCGTGCTTACTTAGTTTGTCTCAGAGAGATACACAGAATAAACAGTCTGGGCGATTTCAATAAGTATTTATTGAACAGTTATTATTTTAGTGTAGAATAGATGAGCTGCAACAACCATTAGACAGTAGCAGAGATATATGATTTGCTATACTACAAAAGTAAAGGGATGGTATTGTTCTACCATCTTGCAGAAACATGAATATATATACATGTACATAAAAAACATGATTAAAAGTGTGTACTCCTATGGTGTCTCTCTAACTAGATGTACCTAAATGTACCTAGCATCTGTGTAGGTGTTATGCCAGGAATCCCTCTAGGATCTAGTCAACCCCATTAACTGAACATTAGAGAATATGGGACCCAGTCCTGGTCTCGAGTTGGGCACCCGTGAGGGATGTTAGACCACTGCGAGCTGGAGTGTCTGCATGCAGGAACCTCAACGTCTCTGGTCAGTGTGTCAGCCGGGAAGTCTTGGTCTCCTCTCTCTTCCTAAGCAAGACATGATGTATATATACCCATAGGTCTCCCCAGGGGTCCTACCTTGCTGTGTTACTGTGTCGTCCTAAAGGATGGTGTCGGGCCTGAACTTTAAACAGAGATACTATACAGGAGATGTTCGTCCTGCTGTTAGTCCTGCTGTGCTTCCAAGAAGCCTTATGCATAATGTATGAGATTCAAACTAGGGGGAAAACCGCGTTCTGAAAGCAGTGTTGTATCTAGGTAAAAGGTCAGTGCCTAAGAATCATTATGTATGTAATGTTTTGAAGAATATAGGTGAAAGGTTGCAATGTTACCTGCGCCTATATAGGGTACCTATATGGAATATAACAGTGCATTTTAATAAATAAAAAAAGAACAAAATGCCAAACATCCAATCAGTAGAATCAGAGATATGGAAGTTTCAGTGAAAATAGTGAGAAAAAGCACAAAGCGCCAACTGCGGATATCTGGTAGCGCCAGACTAGGACAAAGTCACAAGTTCACACTAACAGCAATGGAGCACGGGCCAGCTACAGGGACCCAGTTAGGCCTGCTCAACAAGAGTACCTTAAATCCTGGCTGCAGAGCGCTGCCAGGTTGTAAATCAAGCATGAATCGCACAGTAGAGGCTATGCGAGGTGTGGGCCGGAGATGCATAATGCAGAGCCATTTCTGGGTCACTGTGAGGCTGCAATGCAAGCGCCTGCATCGTCATCGAGGAGGCCGTTGATGAGGGGTCTTGCAATGTGAAGTCTTGCGTCGAGGAAGTCTCATGCCAGCTGGTTCCGAAGAGACTGCAAAGCTTGCGATGCTGAGTCCTGCATCGTCTTCAAACATGCCGTCAGAGGTGTGTCATGCAGCCATGGTTTCACTGCGTGCTGCGATGGTAATATGAAGTCCTTGGAATTGGAAAGTCCACGCAGCAGAAGCTGCATGGAGAGGGTCACACCACGCAGCAGGATAGGGTTCTGCAGGGCCAACCGAGGGGCTGGCAGAGCACGTACAGGCCCACTTCCAAGGGTATAGGACTGGGGTGGGACTCACAGTTGCAGAGTGTAGGTGTCGGTTACAAGAGACTATCTCTTGAAGTCACTCTGGTGGTCTTGGGTACAGGTTGAAGGTCTAGTCCTTATCACCCAGGCAAGAGGGCAGCAGGACTGAACAGTAGGAGAGTAGTCCCCAGGGCACCAGTCCAACAGAGTGGCAGCCCTTCCAGCAGCGTATCAGTCCTTCTTCCTGGTAGAGTCTTACACAGGTCCAGAAGTGTACTGAAGTGCTATTGTCTGAGGTCCAATATTCATACCTGGTAAAGTGGGAGAAGCTTATAAAGGATTCTCTTAGAAGTGCACCGGTTTTCTGCCTCCTCTGTCCTGCCACTTGAGTAACTACAAGGGGTATGCAGTCCTTGGTGTGAAGGCAGGACACAGCCTATTCAGGTGCAAATGGAACTCTGCCAAGCTCTGCCCCTCCATCCTACCAGTTGCCCATCCAAGCATACCTAAGCTCTCTATTGTGAGTGGCTGTCTGGGAGAAATACACAAAGACCAACTGTCAATGACACATAGTCATGTAACCTAAAGAGAAGCTGCAGGCACTAAATGGCTTAGGCAGAAACATGCCAGCTTTCTAAAACATAAAATGTGAACAGTGTTGAGATGTTCACATTTCATGTTTTGTGTATTTCAAATAAGTCATATATAAATTATCATTTTGCTAAGACTATTGTACAGAAAAAAGAATAACAAATAAAAGGTTATCATTGATATTAAATACACTGACCACAAGCTAAAAAGAAAAGCATATAGTTTCAGAGTCAGTATTGGTGTTTTGCATGTTTGTTTGAATTTTGAGTGGCCTAGTCTTGGTGACTAGTTAAGGGCCCATTACCCAATGTTGGTATTAAACTTTCTAAAAGGGGCATTTTCAAAATTGCAATTTGAAATCCAACTTTAACATAAAAGAGGTTTTCTCATTACACTTCCACAGCCACCAAATCTGAACTGTTTACCTGTTCCCATTTGGAAGTTATTCTTATTAAATGTAATATTGTAACCCCAATGGTATCCAATGGGAGAGGTAGGCTTTGCAATAGTGAAAACATGAATTTAAGACTTTGTCACTATCAGGACATGTACTACTTAACATTATTTCAAATGCATTGCATCCTGCCCTGTAGGCTGTTCAGGGCCTACCCTTGAGGTGAAATATGTATGAAAAAGGAAGGTTTCAGCATGGACAATGGTATTGTTATTGCCAGGTCTAAATAGTAGTTTAAAACTGCACACACAACAGGCTTCAATGGCAGGCCTGAGACAGAGTTCCAAGGCTACTTAAATGGATGGCACAACAAGTGCAGCAGGCCCACTGACAGTTTTTAATTTACAGGACCTAGGTATGTGTAGTACAACTTTATGAGGGGCTTGACTTATATAGTGAACTCTTCTTTTCACTATCAATCAGAGGATTATTCTGTACTCATTGCCTGATGTTACTTCCACAGATTATTCTATGCCAACTCTTAATGTGGTACGAGCTCTCTCCATTTATCTGGAACGAACAGTTGATTTCAGGCAATATAATAACTTATTTGCTAACTTCTGCCCTGTGAGAAGAGTAAATAAGTCTTTTAAGTCCAGAGGCAGCTGGTGTAGGTGTAGAGGAGGAGCAAGGGGGATGTACAATGGAGGATGACAAAAATAAATAAATACAATTAAGAACTGACCTGCCACTTCGCTACTCTTCCGATCTTCAGGCTCCACTGCGAGTAGATCAGGCTCCCAGACTTCCCTATATGACATGAGAGCAGCGTCAGGATTGGCCTGAGCACCCTCGATTTGTGCCTGCGCAGCTTGGGTTGGAGACAGCTTGAGTGCATATGACAGTTTGGCCGGTCTGAGACGGCTGGCCAAACCGCCATGCTCACTGATAACAGTGCCCACCAATTCCTCCGTGACTGCTCCCCCCAAGGCTTGTCTCGGAGAGCAGAAATAAAACTATAATAAAGACGTTTATTATTGTTTGATTTGCTCTTCAGCCATAGCCAAAGTTGGACAGGGATGAGCATTCAACAATTTCATGTACTGTGGCCCATACACATACACCCAATTGTCCCTGTTGCGCTAGGGGTCAAGTTAGCGTTTTCTTCACAAACAATACATTGTTATTAATTTTCACAACTTAATATAAATTTACCTTGGATTCAATTCTTCATCTACTTGATCGATGGCTCAATTAGTTGATTAATTGATGGTCTTTAGTCATTTCAGATCTTTGACAGACACAAACAACCACAACTTTCTTTGTAAGTCGTTAAATTTTATCTAACTCAATGCATTAATTCAGAAAACACCTCATGAGAGAGAATACAGTCTAATAATCATCTAGAAAATACCCAATCTCAGAAAATACAATTGTCACATGGAGGGGATAGATAAAGAGACACCAGGCAATAATTCATCAATTCAAAGTTCTCATTTCAGAAAGCTAGAAGAAGAGACAAAAGCACAAAAGGAATTCTCGAGTTATCAAGATACCAACCCAAGATAATAGGAACAGGGAAAACCACCACCCTGGCCTAGGCAGCGGCAAGGGACTCCCGATCAGATTGTCAGGGATCAAAGTCTGAAGATAAGGATAGGACTGAATCGACTAGGCCTCTCTGCAACCCGACAATCAGCAGCGCACTCTCACTCTCTCCGTCTCTCTCAAAGATCTCGCAGCAGCGACCCGTTCCTCTACAATGACAACGATGACCCCACCCCTAAATCACCTATTCTTTATAGCCTTTTCGTACATGTCCATCCCACTAAAGTTGCTAATGTCACCCATTCTAGCTACGGGATTGGTTAAAACGAGAGGTGGATGGTTATGCGACATTAGATCATGCTTTCTTTAGCTACCCCATTGTTAATTTTCGTTTCCCACCTATTCAATATACATCCCTACTCTCTCATGAGGAAAAATGTAGCATGTTAAGGACAAAGTTTATACATTTTATAAATTCGCAGGCTGTCACATGGAAGCACAGAAGTTAGCCGCTCTTCAAGTGTCGTGTCCTTCACCGCATCACACTCTTTCAGCAGGCTCAGCAAGTTTTTCCACAATGTCACGTGGTTCGTGAGCGCTGCAAGTTTCACTCATCACAGTTTGGTCAACCTTAAAAATATGGCGACTTGGACTTTTACTAAAAGGACTGGAAACAGACATTTATTAATAATGTGGTAATGAAACCTTCAGTGTTAACCACCCTCCTTTTCCTTTACCCATAGCCAAGTTGGCAGTTATTTAAGCAAAGCATAAGTAAAAGCAACGACAATTAGTGTTACTTAAGCATCACATGACATGCCTTCTAATATACTATGCGCACAATTTGCAGTGTAAGCCATTCACAACACATTCTGCTTCTCCCTACAGTATTACATCTTCGGTTATTTACGTTTGATTAAGATTAATTTCATGCAATTTGCGAATCGGTATACCCTCATGTAATGTATAGGTGCACAGAAGTATTCTATCTACTAAACATTAGTATATGTTATGGGGGTACAAGCAAGAGCGGGTTTCTTTTTTGAATCCCCGCGCCATCAGTGTGATTTCCTTAGCATATAAGCAGGCAAGTAAAAAATGTCTAGAAGGCATTTTAGTTAATCCCGCTAGAGGCATGACTGCTTCTTGGGCTGAGTAGGCTGGAGTTTAAATTTTGTACATTTGTGCGCCTGCAATGTGTGCTGCTCCATCCATGTTTATCTCACATTACAGGCTTAATTTAGCACAGCCAAATGAGCTCAAGTTTGGCTCTAGTGTTCTTTGTAAAGCAGCTTCTCCAAATTTACCATGATTATTGTTTCTTATTCTGGTTATATTTCCTATAATACTGGGTACATTTAATTTAAGAATTTTTCTATTCAGTATTCCAGGATCATTGTATGTATGCAAGCACACCCACCCGCCCCAATACACTAAATCATGTCTGGGAGGTGGTCACACCTTCCTGTGACAGGATACATATTGTTCTGCCTTCCCCTGCTTGAGCTTGGCTCAGCAGCAGGAGGGCAGAATCGTGTCTCCGGTCAGCAGCAGCTATGTTATGCTGTCCAGGTCTCGAAGACTGGTACTGAGAGCCTAAGAGAGGGCTCATCCAGTGCTTGGAATCATACCTACCACACTGCTTATGGTGTGGGGGTATGATTCCAACATGTTTGACACCAAACATGATAAGATTTGCTGCAGCCGATTTCGAGATGGTCATCGTGTAATTACGCGGTGCCTCTCTATATGGTATATGGCTACTTCACTTACAACCTGGAAAAATTGACTCCATAGGCTCTAGGGGTGTCCAGCTCATGCAGGGGCACCCTCACACTTAGAACCAAGCACCCTGCCCTCAGGATTGTAAAGGCCTGCTATAGGGGTGACTTATAGGTTTTAAGTGCAGTGACAATATATATATATATAGGAAACCTATATCTTTCGTAAGTGGTGCTAGCACCAGCTTACACAGGCTGCAATGGCAGGCCTGTAGTTAAAGTTTTAATGGTCTCCCATGGGTGGCATAATACATTCTTCAGGGGGAACTCTGGGGTACCTATGCCCTGGGTACCTTAGTACCATAAACTAGGGACTGACAATGGTACCCCAGTATCCAATCTGGGATGTACCTAAGTACTGAACATAACAATTTAGGGGAGAAAGTAGAGAGACCGAGGTCCTGATTAGCAGGCTCCCAGTCAGACTAGTCAAAAACAGCTTAGCACCAGGCAAAAAGTGGGGGTAACCATAAAAGCAGATCCTACTTTCCTACACCATACATTTATGTACTCATATAGGATCATGAAACCTACCTACCTAGCACTACTTTTCACTAATTATACTGTATCCTAGTTATGGGTTCCCTAGTTGTGGTAAGGTTATGTCTCTTATGTCAACATTTATAAACAAAGATATCAGAGCACTGGGTAAAAGTCCAAATAAAATCAATCCATGAAGTAGGAATTCTTGTAGATGTTACAAATCTGCAGGTTATTTCGGAAAGTAATTGGGTATTTGTGTGCATCTGTACATGCATTTTGAAAAACAGCACAGAACAGCCGACACATGTTTTGTCACAAGGCTTCAAGGCTGTGAATTATGTGTAAACATATGATCATTTACATATTCTTAAAAAAAAAGCAAAAGCATGTGACAAAAAATATGAATTTTTTTGTATTGTGCTTAAGTGCCCAGTGTGTTAAAAAAGTGAGAGAAATAAGAAAAAATGTGAAATCAAAGTACCAGAAGACAAGTCCAAGAAAGAGCTTGTTGTGATGAACAAGTTTAAGTATGTCTTGTAAAGATCAAACAAATAAATAGAAATGACAAATAACAGAAATGCCAAAAAGAGTATGCAGAAAGTGCGAAGTGTATAGTCTAGAAAAATTACCCTACAGTTGATACCATGCATACCAACACCAGCCAGGTGAGTAAAGTAGAAAGAAAAAGAAGAACACTACTAACATATCGTGGGTCAAGTAATGGTGGTAGACAATTTGTGTGTGAAGAGATTTGGGCAGCTAGGTCTGAGTGAAGTCGTAACCTAAGAAATAATGCAAGCTTCTTTACTGATTAGAATAGTAGAGGCCCGCGTCGCACATCGGTTCCATCGGAGCTCAATATTAGCCCAAGCAGGTATCCCGAATACGGTTACGACTTTTGATAAATACAGGACTTGAGAGTGGCTTGTATATTTCCAAGCACCATATACTGAGACGCGCAATAGCTTACAGTAACCAACAAACATTGGAGTAAAAAGGATTTGGGTCTCCACTTGTGAATACGTTTTTTGGACACCATCTACATGGACTTACTATAAAACTATTTTGAGCTACATTTCCACTTCATAAATGAAGAAGCAGGATCGGATATAGTCATGGATATCATTTATTAGCTTGAACGCCTTGAGGAAGTCACTGGATGTGACGAAACACGTGTCGGCTGTTCTCGTGCATCTTGATTGGAACTACAAAATTGTGAACTCTTTGCGCAAGCTTTCCCCTTTCAATATATTCCTTGCAACAGGGGTCTGTTTACAACTTGGAATTGTACAACTGTGAACTTTTTGTGCAAACTTTCTCCTTCCAAGAAATGTTTTTTATAACAGGGGTCTGCTTGCAACTTTGATTTAATTGTCCTTGTTTGAGAATTGAGAAACTTATTTATGCTATCTGACCAGTGATATATTAATGACGGAGTGTGTTATGGAGAAAGCCTATTAAGGCAATATATGAGAAGAGATTTAAATTCTTGAGTGCCGGGGTATAATCAGTGTTCATTGTGTTGCACAGTGACTGTTTTCAGTACCTGTACATTTGTGCACCCCGGGTAGTAGGGTACACTCTTACCCCTAGTGGCACCACTAACAACTATAGTTTTGTTTGTTTTAAGAAATATGAGACATAACCTTATCTGTAAATACCCTTTCTGATGTAATACATTTCTGAAGTGCGACTGTCTAGAAAACACTGCTACCATCTTCTGTATTGAAATAATACAAGTAAGTTAATTCTAATTTTGGTGATAATGGACAGTGTTGTAGTGTTATAAAAAAGTGATGTAACTTACAAAAAAGTCTTGGATAACTGACCCATATGTCAAAGGGGCTGCATAAGTCAAATCTTGCATCCGCTGTTACTGAAGATCTAAGGTCTTAGAATAAAGTTGTAACCTAAGGAATAATAACAGTAGGATAGGGAAGAGGTGTGGCGCCGCGGCCTGGGCGACTGATTCCGGAATCTGGGGATCACTTTTCGATCCCCGGCGCTGGCGGCAGATTAGCCCAGCACCATGTGACTCTGGGCAATTGCTTGCTTAATCTTCCCGACGGCCCCCAGCACCTAGAGACCCTTATGGGTGATTGTTCGCGCTTTTCAAATGTGGATTATTATTATACTTCTAATTTGAAAATAGTAGTCAGTGTTGTCGTGTTACATACTAATGTGATGTTACTTACAAGAAGAACTGGGATGGTGCAGCCAAATGTCAAAGTGCCTCATAAGTTAAAACTTGCACTCGCTGTTATGATGTAAGAGACAGCTCTTGGCTATAACTGCAGTTTGATAAAAAGTAAGATAGAAAGCCAACAACAACATAATGCTGGGAGCGATGGATAGCATGTAAACAAATCCCTTGGAGTTCAGCAGCAAAGTATTGCTGCAGCGCGGAAACCTGGGTAACGGGAATCAGGACAAAACCCCGCACCTAAAATCCTACCTTCGTCACAGACCAAATATCACATTAACACATTCACTCCTACAATCATTGGTGGGGCCCATAACACCAACATACACACTTCACTTCTCACTGGTCTGCACTTACAGGAGAGATGAATGTTCCAAGCACTGACATGAAAGGAATACCTTATAACCTATATAGAGAAAATAATTTACACTTTTATGCACTAATATCCTTATCACTACACATCATACACCTAAACATTAAGATACTCCTCCCATGTGATCAATGGATCAATTAATTGATTTGATATTGATGATTTAGTCCAGCTAAAACATACTCAAAGATCCTGATCTATCCTCTTTCAATAAATGACCAAACACATTTTCTTGTTAATCAATATTTGTGTTTATCTGATTAATGCAAGAATTTTAGTTCCATCTAGTAAATTTATTAATCATTACGCAAATCACAGAACATCATATTTACCTATTCTGGCTATCGGTCGTCCTCTAAGTCATCAAATTTAGTCGTCAGCACGCTACAGTCCCAAAGATTGGGTCATGGACCAGAGACGTGCAAGTATCGATCAGTGCCCATAGATTTTTGGAAGTCCTTAGTTCATCAAGAAATTGGGCAGCAATTCAGTCTGTCAAAGATTCAGGAACGCAGCCGTCACGTAGCGTCACTGTCGTCTTCGTCAGCAAAGGAAACACGCAATCTCAACATCCTCTCTATTCTAACATCACTTTTATAATGGAAATAAGGTCTAAAAGATACAATTTAGAGAATTTGGGCTTATCCCGTTGGTTGGGATCGTCCGGTGAGGTTTCACACAGTTAGGTCATCCTACATGTTCCATCCGGTTTTTATAAAAGTCTTTTGTCAAAATACTTGGCAGGTATCCCGTCGTGACCTTGCTTGGGCACATTGAGTCTAGGTCATATCGAGGCCAATGGTACATGTGGTTGGCGCAGGCGCACTTCGTCTGAAACCTCGTGGAATGGTGGCCATCGCGTCAAGTTAGTCAGGCGGCCATCTTGATTTTAGGCCCAAAGGACAACTTAAGCGAAACAAATACAAAAAGTAATTAAAACATAGAAATAACGAATAAAATGTTAAACCCTCACTAATTCCCCTATGTGCTTGTAATTATCTAGCATATGGCGACATTTAAAGCGTTCATATTCACCCATGGATGTCATCTGGTGCAACATTACGATAACGTCACAAAGCAACATATATCATGCGATATTCTATTTTTCCTAGTATTAGTATGCGTACATGTGTTAATTACAAATTATTTTAGCCATGCAAAATGCAAATCCCACATGTATTTCGTACATTAGTAATGTTGATTAAACTTCACACGAACATATTAATAGTATAATAATTAATAGATTATTCTAATTAGTATAAACATGCTGAATAGGGGGGGGTATAAAAATGTTTGTACTACCCGCTCCATCAGTATCACAAGCATTTGCAATGCCATAGGTCTCGCAATTGCGAGATTTTGACTTATTGGCATTGTGCATTTTCAATGCCATTTATGTGCATAAAAACATCAGAAAAAATAAAAGGCATTGGTGATGGGACTGTACTTGTCATCCTCTGTGGACAGCATTCACCCTTCATCTTGCAACCACCATTTTGACATCTGGAATGATTGGTGTTATCAGCTACTCCTAACTCTGACAGTTCCAGGACAATGATTGTGAAAACTCATTGGTGCACACTCTTTCCAGTGTTTGCAACCTTTGTTGCAAAGTTAATGCAGGTAAATATTTCCAAACACAGGAGAGGGTGCCCATCAACTCTGTGCTTTGGACCTTCTTTTAATCACGGAATCTTTGAGGCAATTTAGAAGGCAGCTGATCGCTTAGAAATGGGAGTAAGAGATTATTTGCATTTCCTTTTGATAGTATGTACATGCTGTAAAAGCTAAATTTTTATTGTTGTTTATTTTCAGTTTCTTTGAACATAAAGATATTACAGAGCGGCAATAATTCTGCTTGAGTTAAATGTTGATTGCATTTCAGAGTTAAACATGCTATCAGAAAATCAAGTACTGACATGTGTATTAACAATGGTGATGAAAGTGATAACGTTTTTAATAGCGTGCTAAAGACGCCCTGCCCAAAATTAACTTGTTGCATATACTTTGTCAGTTATGTGATTTTTTCTGAAGGAATTGCAGTGGTTTTATTCATACTGTATTTTACTTGTGCTTCCTTTGGAACTGTCACCGCTGCTTGTAACTGTGATTTAACCTGAATCCTGGCCCTGGCAGTTATAAATATAAATCTATTAAAATGTCAGCCTCAAGTTGTCCCCTTGTACCCAAGCTTGCTGGAATGTTCTGTGCTCAGAAAATATTTAACAGACAAAGAACAGAACAATAGTGCCACACAAATAACAGGAAAGACTAATAAATTGATGCATCTTTTTGGTGGCCCTTTATTAAAGGCGCATTCTTTTCTTTTTCTTGATAAATGACTTTGAGTAAGTCTCTTGGCACTAGAAGGGGTCAGTTGCTGATAAATCACAGTTGGTGAATACTAATTTGCTTTTAGTTTTCCAGCAGAAAGTAAAATCTTTTCTCTGTTTAATTTAGTAACGCAAGATTGGATTATGTCTTAAGTGTTATAGCAGAGGCCGCCCCCGAGGGGGGCCTCGAGGGCCGGCGCCATAACGGCCGCCTGAGCCCACAAGGAACGGATCCGGTTTGTGCTGGTTAGCGCCGCCGGTAATCGCCGCACGGCGAAAAGCGCCCAAGTCCCTCGCCTCCCCCTCTCCAAGAACAAAAAGAAGAAGGAAAGGGGGAGGGGATATAAGGCGATGCTCCCCCTGGGCAGCTCACCTTTTACATCAGGGAGCTGGGGGAGCTGCACCAACAGTTTTTGAGTCCCACCCACCCACACCTACAGCAGCAGCGTTGCAGTGCTGACAGGGACAAAAGAACTAAGGGTGCAACGATTGACGATGGAGACACACCGGGCGGTGTGTGGGAGTAAGGCCAGTCACTTTTAGATGCCTCACGGCTGAGTGAAGTGGCACCACTCACTTTGGGATGCCTCACGGTTGAATTAAGTGGTCTAACAAAAGGGGGTAGCAAACGGAGATGGCGCTCGCAGCCCAGCCCCTGCCGGACGGCAGGGCACAAAAGAGTCCAACATGGTAGCGAGCTGTGGCCTAACTCTGGGAAGAGACTACCCTCCATGCGAGGAGAGCGCCAAGAGAGTGCAAATCCAACCAAAAGGGGCAGAAACAGAAGATGTATTGTTTTGGTTATGGAAACACACCAACAGGGCGGTGTGTAGAAGGAGGGCCACTCACTCTTGGATGACTTACAGCTGGGTGCGTATGCCTGACAAAAAGCGTGGTAGCAAATGGAGACGGCACTCGCAGCCTAGCCCCCGCCAGACAGCAGGGCGCAGGAGAGACTAGCAAGGTAGCGAGTTGTGGCCTGGCTCCGGGAAAAGGTTACCCCCCACACGCAAAGGGGCATGGAAAACAACAAAGAACAATCTATAAGCTGTCAGGGTGTATTACGACCCTAGGATATGCAAAAGAGCAAAAGACAAACCAGAGCTTTATGGCCAGCCGATGACTTATGGCTGATGATTTATGGTGCCCATGCAGAATGATTTATGATGACAGATTCGTGACAGAATGATTTATGACATCCCGATGATTTATGACCATGAATTATGGCGTCCAAATGACACTGAGTGATAACCAATTGTGATAATATAGGATAATGATTTATGACCCCGGCACAAGAAGGTGTCCAGGGGAGTTGTACAAATATGAAGTATGTAGTGAGTAATAAAACTGCGACAACAACCACCACAAAAACAATGACTGTTGGCTATGTGTAGTAATACAGATACACAGGTATGGGATGGTTCCGGGAATGGGCGCGGTGCGGCTGTTAATGCTGTTACTTCCTCCATGTATTTTTCACGTCCCTTTATTTGTAATTATAAAGTCAAGGTGCATTGAGTGTAAGATTAGTTTGAAGGGTTTTATTTCACGTTGTCGGTGACTGTTTCTGTCTGTGGTTTGCTGTTGCTCAATTTATTTCTTGATTTGCTGACCACACTTTTTGCTTGACAACAAACGGCTTAAGTGTGTTTTCAAAGCAATTGCTGAGCTTTTATTACGCAAACGTGCATTTGACAGATACTGCGTGGGGATGTGAAGGGAAAGAGTGGGGAATGTGTTTTAATGGTTAATAAAAACAGATTTGTTTTATAACTATTAGTTAGTAGTTGGAAAATATTCTCGTTACTGAGGAATTTATTATGTAATTACTACAATCCTTCCCACCTTGTTTTCGGTATTTTAAATCATTAGAAAGCATGTCAGCTTTGCCAGCCCTAGCATGCTTCTGTTTGACTAAAACTTTGTAAATGAACACAATTTGAACAGAATCATCCTCCTAATTAACTTCCAGGGTCTGCTACAGTGGTTTTGCAAACAAAGGACAGAGGGAGTCAGAAGGAAATCTGTGTGCGGTCCTCCCCGCCCCAGTGTATGTTGCGTTGTATTTAGCCCATTCAGGCTAAACTGTAAAAATCCCCTTTAGTAACATGAGAAATAAAGAGGGAGTGTTTTTTTGGCTACACAGCTAGGAAGGAGCAGGAGAAATAGCCTGAAGCGTGTAAGTGTGTTCCTAATGTGTGCCATGCTTTACAGAAAATGAAGCCACTGCAATTAAAAATATAGATAAGGGACTGTCGCATGCAGATCTCTGCTCCACCTACAAATATTCCAAGCAGCTATTATGTGCTGCCATTGTTTTTTGGAGTTAGGCTGCATGTCACTGTTTTTATTTAGTTTTACTGTGGAGGCTGCCAAGGGAAAAAGTAAATCCGAATGTGCGCACGAGGTGCGCTGAAAATACCAAGCACTTATGAGGGATGGCAAAAGTCAAATTGCCACCATTGTGACAATTAAAAGTGAAATAAAGCTTGCATGGCGTGCAGAAAATAAGCACAAGAAGCTCCCGCCATTGTGTGAGTGGTGTGTGGTGCCCACCACTGCCATTGCACTGAGGGAGGGTGGAAGTAACATTTCTGTGATTGTGACAACTAAAAGTGAAAGCTTGCATGGCGTGCAGAATATTAAACACAAGAAGCACCCGCTATTGCCGCGAGTGGTGTGTGTGGCACCCACCGTTGCAATTGCATGGACGAGGGAGGGTGAAAATCAAATTTCTACCATTGTGACAATTAAAAGTGAATGCGCGCATTGCGCACAGGAAGTTAACACAAGAAGCGCCCGCCATTGCCGTAAGTGGTGTGTGTGGGGTGGGACAGCGAAAGTTAAATTGCCGCCATTGTCACAAATAAATCAAAGTAATGCACGTTAAAAGATTGCACTGACGTGGGACGGCGAAAGTCAACATTTAAAAAAAAAGAGTTCTTAAACACAAGTGCCGAAGAAACAAAGCGTACGAAAACTGTACTTTACCAGTGCACCTCAGCTGGAAGGGAAGTGATGTTTCGGCAAAGAGAACAAATTAGGTGGCAGCAATAAAGAAAGACAGTAGAATGAATCAATGGTAAGTAGCAGGCGGTAAAAAAGTCAGAATATCAATGACTGCAGGTCTTGCAGACAGCGCATGCGCACTGTAGCTCGACCTAAAAAAAAGAGAAATATGGGAAATTGAAATCAACCTGTGGCCCAAAATAAAGTGATGTGGGATCTTCTATTATTACCTGCTACAACAGAAATTATCTGCCTGGAATAACAAAAGGAGGAGAGAACAACTGTAAGTCACTGAGTAGTAACCTTCAACGAATCGCATAATGATGATGGTGAGTTTACCTCAGAACCATCAAATATGATAGTAATCCTAACTCAATACGTCCAGTCTAGCGTTATCTGGAAAAGTTTTTTTAAATGTCAAGGTCAAGAGTAAGTTTAAGCTCTTTGTTATTTTAAAGAAATTGGGTGTCTAAGATGCAAATCTTACCTTTCCGACCATGTGAAACATGTACCAGTCGGACAAACAATTACAAGAATCCGGCAGAGACCATGATAAGTTCCTGCCTGAAAAAACGAAAAAGTGTAAGAAGGTAACCCTCACCATATGCGTGCAGTAATGCATTAGTCGTAATCATGAATGTATGTAGATTGGAATCTCATGGTAATTAAATGACATAGCAATAAGTAATTCTACTACGATCACCTATTGGGTGAAAAATGAAGGGGATCATACATATACTAGTCACAGTCATGTGGGTTGCGGGTAAGCATAGTATGGATAAGTCAGAGTCCCAATTTATTCAATAAGTGTAACTCGTAACAAATCAAGCCAATTGCTTCTAAGCCCACTAAACTGAAGTAGGAAAGGTTGCAAACTGATAATGGTTTGGCGGAACACGTCCACAAACTGGGAATTCGGTTAATTTGAGAATTGCAGAGTAATCCATCTCGGATAGTTTTTAGAGGTGGAAGCAGCATAAAATCGAAACATCCAGGCAATTGCCAAGATTGCCACATATATACATGCTCATAGTGGCTTAGAGTATCGAGGGAGGTTACTTGCATTACATGACATCATGTATGATAAGAAGAAAGTAAATAACGTCAAGCAGAGTACATATACAACAATGAAAGAAGTATGGCATCACTTTCCTCGAAAACAAGGCACCAATGTGAAAACTAAAATAAAAGTGACCCTCTGCAGATGATATTAAGGTATGGAAAAACTATCCTAAAGTTACCTGAAGATATGGAGTAAGTCACGTGGTCTTAAGCCTCAGACGCGCGCTGTGTGAATGTAACATTACTTATGAATATATCCTTCTTTTTTTTTTTTAAATAAGCATTGAAGCACCTTGATTCAGCTAAAGAAATACCCTTTTTTCATATAAGAGGTGACTTTGGGCTGACATAGTGCAAGCTTTAGA
This sequence comes from Triturus cristatus, assembly GCF_964204655.1. Taxonomy (NCBI): domain Eukaryota; kingdom Metazoa; phylum Chordata; class Amphibia; order Caudata; family Salamandridae; genus Triturus; species Triturus cristatus. The sequence continues at coordinate 41,718,195 of NC_140584.1, read as the reverse complement.
CTTTCAGAGAAGAAATATAAGTAGGGCAGCAGCAGTGCAAGCTTTGCTCATCGCATGATGCAAACAAATCAAAAAACAGCGATGCAAGTTTTGCTTCCTCACAAAATTGGTACAAGATGGCAGAGGCAACGTAAGCTTCTGACTCTAGAAGAAGGCAGCAGGTGCAGTCTTCCATTCCCTGTAGAACATCTCCATCTTGGGAGACTAGCATAAGCTTTCTTCACTCAGAGAACATTTTCGGATGAGGCATGGATAACATGCAGGTTTGATACAAGTCTCTAGAGTAGGTGCGTAACTCACTGAGTGGATTCCATTGGTGGATAAGTGGGAGTCTATGCAAGTTCTGACTTCATTCTCACTCAGGTGATATTCCACATCAACATTATGAAGGTCCCAAGTTTTCCATATACTGAGAAGTAACCATTAAATTGTAGGTCATTGTTATTTGAAGCAGTGAAGTCAAAGCCTAAGTAACTATGTTCACGCAGGCCCACGTGGCAACCTCTTCAAAAAGGTTTTGAATTTGATAAAGTCCAGGCCCATTTAAATAATTTCTCTCCTGAGAGGGTACATCTTTCTAGTAGAGTTAGCGATGAAAGGAATCAAAACTCTGGTTATCATTTTAATGCAGAGCAACTAATGCTGCTACACATTGATCCACTTGACTCTTTGATTTGAGTTTAGTAGGTTTAATTATAAGTTCAAAAACAAATCAGTGTAAATCATTCTCAATAAAATCATATAAAAATACAAAAAGATCAGATTAAGTCAAAACCTCCTTAAGAAATGTACCCTATATAGTACAAAGCATATGATTAACTTAAGGTTAAATTGCATCTGATGATTCTCTTTAACGAGCATGAGTAACCTAACTTTCCCTACACTACCTTAATAAGGGCAACCCTAAACTAAAAGCATTTGAGCAAGGACAAAATCAAAGAAGGAAAATGAAGGTGTCAGCCATCAGAGTCTTCAGTAGAAACACTCTAATGATGGGTCGAGTAGCATAAAGCCACACAAGTAATAGCATATGTCTTCTCCCCAAGGAATCCCAAGATGAACTCTCTCCCTAACTTAAACACAGCACATAATATCATCTGCAGTCGACTCATGTGGATCCTCCTTGGGAAATTTCCATAGCTCTGGTACAACTGTATACTTTAGCTACCCTTCTCAATAAGATAGCACCTTATCTCTCTTCGTCCTTGGCCATTCCTTTCCCATGTGAACTCTTCTCCTCCCGTATTACCATAATTCCCTTGGCCTATTCTTCTGTCTCATGCTTTGCTATCTATTAACAAAAGTTCTTTATTCTAAATAATGAGGCTTATCCACACCTGCAATAGAAACTCAGCGACATACGGTCCACACTTCAAGTTTAAATGTGAATTCCATTTCAAAATCTCAATGTGAGCTGCAGCTGATCTAATTTCTTCTCCAGGCCTAGTTGCAAAGTTGACATGTGCACAGGGGTACAAAATATATACACCTTTATACAAACAAAAATTATAAATGCAACTACTTAAAACACAAATAAATGCAATGAAATATAAACGTTTCAGTATAAATGCATATGCACTTGATTAACTCAAATTATGCATATAAACGTTGAACATTAATTGTACACACAAGTACCTCACAATACGACATTTCAAGTTATGTATCCTGTCACATTAATACATAAATTGCTACATAACTTTTATTAATCACATTCTCAATACATGTATTTCAAACAAAATCCCTTTAGTGTAAACTGGTCCACGCCTTTGAGTACATTAATTACAACAGAATATATTTGAGTGTTGACTATGCATGAGTATGGTGCACTCCTACATTATCTCCAGAAGGGATCAAGATTACACTTCCTCAAATGCCTCTGCACCAGGTGCAGTGCAGTTACAGCCCTGTTGTTGCACCAGTTCAAACTGCTGAGAGCATCCAGTGCTGCATGTCAGGTATGGCAGGGGTTAAATCCTGACGCATCGCTATTCTCTGCAATAGTTACTTGTCATTTTCATTAGTCTTTATTCGATTAAAAATCATAAAAGACACATCAACAAGATATAGAATACTACATCATAGAATACAGTAAAAAAAAAAGCCCATCATCAATAAGTTGCGTTATAAAGATATTAAATATTCCTAGACTAATGTTATAACAATAAAAACAATACAAATCAATAATCCATAAAATTCTAATGTTAAATTTTTAAGTCTGGAGAAATTTTCTTCTTATAACCCAAGTTACTTGTCCTTCTTCACTAAGCAAACTCCAGCATTTGGACCAAACAAAATGAAATTAGTGAAACTTTAGAGAAGGCAAGTCATACAGGAAGTCAGCTCATTGGACGATTCATAGATCAGGAGCTTGATAATATTGACTGCTGGGCACAGCACACATTCATTTGTGATGGGAATAGGGCTGAGGGAGCAAGGTGTATTTGCGTTCACAGAGGGGGTGAAGAAGGTTGACATTATTTAATAGTGACTTACCCATCATGCGCAAAAGGCAACGTGCGCCCAGGTGGCTGAGGTGATTTCAACACTCATGTTGTGCTCTGTTGGAAGGCATGCAGTTGTCACAAATATAGTCTCCCATTCAAATCCTGTTAGTTCAAAGCTCTTGGGGTATGCTCAGGGCCACTGGAATTAAGCATCAGGATAGGAACACATTCCTGCAGCAGGGTTTACTAAATTATGTGAAGAGAACCTGCAAATTATCACATAATTCTGCACATTTTGTGATACCATTACTTCATTATTTTAAAATTTTTATATTTTATATTTCACTTAGCTAGTAACGGTTTAATGGGTAAATACAGCAATAAGCAATTAAAGCTGACCAGGTAAACTTTGCGAAGGGCCTTGCATTGCTTAGCAATGCGTGTCACTGCATTTTCAGTACGTTTTGATTATTTAGATTCAGAAACAATTTTCTTTTGTTGCTAAATTCTGCAAATTATGCATTAGATGATCAATTATTTGGCAAATGTGGAAACTCTATAATTATGTGGCAAATGCTGTAGCTACATAATCATATCATTCCAGTGGCCCTGGGTACGCTATAGGGAATAACGATTTCATACAATATATAGTTAGAGAAACTGACTTTAACTGTATTCACACAAGCATATCCTTTCCGTTGAGGGCCCAGATGTCAATCAGCATCTCTCCCCCCAGTTTATTTCCACAGCAAAGCACCAACTAGAAAAGATCAAAGACTGCAGTTGCACTACTCAGAAAAAGAAATATATTCACAAAGGCAGTGTAATGGCCACCTTGGTAAATGTATGGCAAGACGACTCAGTGTGAGGGTAAGCAAATTATCCTATGCATCACCTGGCTGTTGTAAACTGCAGCTGCGATATTTTCTTCTGTACATTAACTGTGTTTACTCTGATACGCGAGGCAATGGTTTGCATGAAAATAGTGTCTATCCTTTAGAAATTGGGTTCTGCTTGTGAAGACTGTTTGCTTTTGCCTCAGAAGAGCTAAACCTTGCATATGCCACCAGCCGCAACCAAACGTATGAGCATGCGACTGCTTCCTAGGTGCCACTGAGAGGAGGGGGCGCCTGGTGGGTCTGGTGCCCCATCTGTAAATTTCCTGTCCCACCGCCCTCTTCTACCTTACGAATGACGACAGCTCCAACCAGCAGAAAAAGGACAATGGCCTCTGCCTGAAAAAACTAATGCGGTTCAGTTTATGTTTACATTAAGGGTGTGCGAAATTACAATTAAGGGTGTGCAAAATTACACTTGTGAGACATTTACCACACACACATGGGTGATTGGAACTGCACCACTTTTAAGTCACTGGTGACGTTTTACACTTAAAATAAACAACACACATCACTTCTGGGCTTGACTCAGTATTCAGAATTCTGAGCTACCCTGGAAGTCCAAAAAAGGGATAATTTGAAGGAGGTTGGACACTTGAATATCCTCATTGGTCACTTGCTGTGCATGAATTACAAGAATAGCTTGTTGACTGCCGTTATATTAGTAGTTCAAGTGTGTGGGTGACCTGTTGTCCATCTGGTTGCTCTCTCCATATGGTGAAAGGTTCCAGGAAACAACTTACAAGGGTCCAGCCAGTCGCTGCTCTCAGTGAAGTAGATAGCACTGACTAGGCCCCATGGCAGAGCTCTAGTGGGGCCTACCCAGGGCCCAAGTGTGCGGCTGCCAAGTTGCAGAGTGCCTGGGGAGGACTGGTCTGATTCACCCGGTTGAAAAGATGAGACAAAACCCCAGGATCTGTTCTCCATCCTGTCATGCGTCAGAGTGCAAAGGACAGGATTCCATAGACCTGTAGAGGGCTATCCTGCTTCTCCTGTATAAGAAGCTCTGACAGGGCCCTGGGTCAGAATTCAAGCTTGCCTGGGGAGTGCAAGCCCCCAGCCCTGCACTCTATTCGCTATCCCACCATGTCAAAAAGTACACAGGACTAGGCCCACCAGGACTGGGAAGCTCTCCTGATTGCCCAGGTAACGAAGCTCTTACTGGGCCCCGGGACAGAGCTCCAGCTGCCCGTGGGCTCCATTTCACAGTCCAACAGGTCACCTAGAGCCCTGATGGGGTCCTGCAGGTGTGAAAAGTTGGCCTGGTATATGCTGTCCAATAGTTATAGTGGGCACCTTGTACCAGTCCAAACAACCCCTATTGATGATAGGTTTAAAGACAACCTTTATTGAAAGCTATGGAGAGCAGCCTTCAGGCTAACTCTTGAAGGAGTGTAAAACAGCTTGGTTTACCAGATTATAACCTCTTGAATCACTAAATGAAATGAGAACCACACAAGCTATAAATAAAATATATGTATTTATTTCTAAACACCCACTACTAATCTCTTTATGAGATTAGAGTCCAAGATACACAATAATACAGTTCTAAAACGACAGTAAATAACACAATATACAATGGGCCCTAGGGGCGGATCAAACCATATTTTAAGAAAGTGGTATAAGAACCACGACTTGACTAGACACAGTGCCTAGAGCACGTAGAATCGCTGGGACCCCAAGGAACCAGCCAAGGTAGTGACACAGGAGACCCACGGGGGACTTGTGCAGTGTTAGAACACAGCCGCGAACCCGGTACTATTCTATGGAAAAGTCACGGTTGGTATTTTAGAACTTAAGGACACTTAGGAGAGGACTTTGAGCAAACCCCTTTTGACTTAGGGGATTCTAGGGCCAGCACCCACGGGAGCACCGGAGTACTCGAGTTACCTAACCCAGGGAAGCCGGGGGCATAGGTGTCAAATGATGTTGGGAATCGTCGTTGATTTTAATGGCAATGTGCTGCAAAGTGCTGCTGCCGGGAAGGAGAAAAATGGCCAGTGTGATCCAAGCCTGGATCGAAGATCAGAAGAACCTGAAAGCAGAGGGGACAGAGTCTGGGTCACTTGCCAGTGACCATGGGCACGATAGCCGAATGCCCACCGATGTTGGGTGTTTTAGGTGCAAAGAGGTGACGCTTGACTCTGCAGCCACGAGGACCAGGAGGCGTCGACAACAACCAGGAGCTGTATTCTACCTGTCCTACTAAGGTTGCCGAGTGCTGCTGTGTCGGTGCCCGTATAGGACCCAACAAGCCTTGGCAACAGCAACCCACGCAAGAAGAGAAAAGATGCTTCGGTGCGGACCAGCAAGGTCCTGGGGACTCCCCAAGTAATGGAGAGTCAGGGCATGTCTGGAGCAGCCAGGTAAGCCCAATTAATTTTAAATTTGCCTTCACAGGGACCCGCAGTCGATGGACTAGGGATTGCAAAGGGACCTCGAGAGAAAACTCAAAGGGCCTGCTCATGGAACACTCGTGGAGTGTCGGCAGGCAATCTTTGGTGCAAATGCTGCTTGGGGTGAGGGCTACATGTAACCCAAAGCTCAGCTGCAGGAGTCGTTGGAAAGCTGATGCTTCTGCAAAGTGACGTGGTGTCCAGGGGTTTGGGTTGCACGGTCACCGCGAGGGATACAGGCCTCAGACTTGCTGTGGGCGCTGATCAACCTCTAAGACCACGGAAACCTACCTCCTGTGTTGCAAAATTCTTCGAAATTCGGCGGGAGCTTCGGAGATGCAAACCGGTTAGATGCGTCTTTGGTGCCTGCCTTGCAGGGGAGTAACTCCCTTACTCCAAGGGAGATTCTTCAGTCATCTAGTTCAATGTAGATTGTCGAAGTTTCAGGATTCAGTATCAGAGTTTTGTCCAGGTGTAATCTAAAGTCCTGTTGCCAGGGGTTCCTATCTTACACCCAAGGAAGGGGTTGGACAAACTCTAGGGACCCACCTATGGGAGGGTCAGGAAAGAGGGGTTGCTACACCCATTTCTTTGTCCAGTTTCGTGCCAGAGCAGGGGCTGGTAGCCCCTGCAACCGGTTTGAGCTGGACTATGCACAGAGACACCAAATGTGCCCTCAGGGCAGACTTCAAAGCACTCTTGGAGTGCATCCACCCAGCCCCAATACACTAAAGCCTGTCTGGGAGGTGGTGACACCTCCCTGTGACAGGAAACCTATTGTCCAGGCATCCCATGCCGGAGTTTCATCCAGCAGCAGGAGGGCAGACTCGTGTCTGTGGCTGGCAGCATCCATTTTGTGATGCCAGGGCTCTGTTAGCTGGTACCGGGTATACCGGTGCTATCATGTCTCTCCATCTAGAAGAGTGGGATCATACTCCCACACCAGTTACTGGTGTGGGGGTATGATTCCAAGGTGTTTGACACCAAACACAACATGTTTCCGTGCAGCCATCCCAAAGTTAGCATTTACCGTTTGGTTATAATGCGGATGTATGACGTTACAACGCATGCTTTTACAACGCATGCTGTTACAACGAATTTTTTACAACGCAAATGCTGTGACAACGCAAGTCTTTACAACGCAAGTCTTTACATCGACTTGCAGTAGATGGCGTGCTAACATTAAAAAAGGGTAATTTACTATTCTAACTCCAGTCCACGTTGCAGTAGGGAAGGTGTTTGGATAGTAAAATACACTATTTTTAATGTTAGCACGCCATCTAGTGCAAGTCGATGTAAAGACTTGCGTTGTAATGGCATGCATTGTAAATGCATTTGCGTTGTAATAGTTTCGTTGTAATAGTAGTGCGTTGTAAAAGTTGCGTTGTAAAGGTTGTTCCCCTTATAATGCACTTAAGAGTATACGGTTTGGCTGCATCATAAACAACCCCGGAATAAAGGTTCAGAAGGCTGCAGAGGGGCTCTGCTCATGCATGGGCACCCTCTCACATAGAACCCAGGACCCTGCCTTCAGGATTAGTAAGGCCTGCCATAGGGGTGACTGATAGGTTTATATGTGCAGTGATATTGAGAGATATAGTGAACCTATATCTCAGTAATGGGTGCATGCACCACCTTACCCAGGCTGCAGTAGCAGTCCTATGGTGTCATTTTGGAAGGCTTCCCAGGGGTGGCATAATACATGCTGTAGCCCCTGGTAAGCCTCTGGGGTACCTATGCCCTGGGTATATCATATACTAGGGACCTATAAGGGTACCCCAGAATCCAATCTGGAGTGTACCTAAAGTACTGGTAATCAATTTAGAGAAGAAGCAGCTAGGCTGTGATCCTGGTTAGCATGGCCCCAGCCAGACTAAAGTCGAAAAACAGTGAAACATCGCCAAAAAGTGGGGGCAACTATAAGAAGCAGATCCTACTCTCCTACAGCAGGCCTGTGGAGGGCTCTCCTGCTTGAGCGGGTTAAGAAACTCTGACTGGGAACCAGGTCAGCACTCTAACTGACGAAAGACAGAAGCCCACACCCCTGGGGTCCATTCTCCAGCCTGCAGTACCACTTAGTACCTAGGACAGGGTCCCACAGGAACCAAGAAGGATACCGTGCTTGGGAAGATTTAGAAGCCCTGACATTGCCCTGATTCAGAACTCCTGATGGCCAAGGAATAGAAGACCCCTGCCCTCAACTTCATTCACCCGCCCGTCATGTCACAAAGTACCCAGTACAGGGTCCCATGGGCACCCGCAAGGCTTTCCTGCTTGCCCAAGTTAAGAAACTCTGACAAGCGCCATGGTCAGAGCTCCAACTGGCCTGGTATTGGAAGCCTCATAGCCCTGGGTTGTATTCTCCAGCTCGACATGTCTCTTAGAGCACAGGATGGGTTCACATAGGCTATGGATGGCTCCCCTGCTTGGCCAAGTAAAGAAGCTTTCAATTGTCCCTGGGTCAGAGCTCACCTGGCTCTGGAGGGGAAGCCCTGGCCCTAGGTTCCATTCTTCTGCCCGTTTTGTCATTTAGGGCCCGCATCGAGATCCTGCAGACCCAGGAGGGTTCCCCTCCTTGGCTGGGCTTAGAAGTTCTAAAGGAGCTACAGGTCAGAGCTCCGATTTATCCAGCGGTGGAAGGCCCCGGTCCTGGGTTCCATTATCTGGCTGGCTGTGTTGCAAAGTGCCCAGGGTGGGGGCCTGAAGGCCAGGAGAGGTCTCCCCTGCTTTGCTGGGTTAAGAAGCTCTGACCAGGTCAGAGCTCCGGCTCACCTAGAGTTTGAAGCCACTGGCCCTGGGCTCCACTCGCCATTCTGCCATGATGCAAAATACCCATAATGGGGTCCCGAAAGCACCTTGAGGGCTTCCCTGCTTTGCGGTGAAAAATCACACCCAAGTTCCAGGTCAGAGCTTTGTGATGCCCCATGCAACCTGTGCCTAAGTCCCAGCTCGGGCTTCAAGAACCCTGCCCATCAAGTTTCTCTGTGCCAGGCTGGCCCCTCCAAGCAAAATCTATTTCATAAGATAGGGTATGACCAGATGGCTGTCCTTCAAGCTTGGCTATCTGGTTCCTCCGAGCCTGGACATCTGTTTTGCATACTCAATCGGAATGCATGACACACCTAGATGGACCATCTGCTCTGGATTGGCCATCTGCTCTGGAAGTCCCAATATGGGTTCATTTGACTTTTCAAGCCCAGCCGGAGCTCCAGGAGGTAGTTTGGCCCCTCCTTCACTGGGTGTGCGCGGATTAGAGGAATGGAAAGTGTGTTTTCTTCTGGATTAGTTGATGCAAGATACTAAGGACCAACTTGTCACCTGGTTTTTCTCCCCAGGTATTGTAAAGACCCAGGATGGCCTGGTCTGGGGCCTCAAGGACTCAGGTCTGAGGAAGCCTTCCGGCTCTGTCCAAAGGCCCTTTCCTCTGAGACTGCCTTCAAGGACAGCAGGCAGGGAAACAAAGCAAACACCTCTGTGGCCAGCACAGTACACTATATGATGGAAAGCGGGTGATTGGCTCATGGAAGCACCTCCTGAGCACTGGCCTCAGTGTGCATGGCCACTCTGGTCTTTTGCTGCAGTGGACCTCGGCACTCTGGTCACCACATGGCCAGGGCCATCTAGTTGTATGGTCAATAGGAGTGAATGGCACAACAAAATGACTATACACCCTCAGAAAACCTGATGAGAGCTCATTTGTTGCTTCAAACGTAGTTAGTGCTCCAGGAGTCTGGATACATGTGTGTGAATGTCCCCCTCGGTCGCCTGGTGTGCATTTATTCCAAGAATGGCTAGTGGACTTCCTCTGTATTAGTAGTGAGAGGGTGTGTGTGACATGCTGTCCATCTGATTGCTCTGCCCAGGTGGTGCAAGGTTTCTGAAAACCCCGTACAAGCAATCAAATTGTCATGCCATGCTCTTGGTGGGGTAAAAAGCTCTGCCAGGGTCCCAGACCAAACCTCAACTGGATCTTTTGGAACTGGGCTCCATACACCAACCCACTATTTCTCAGTGTGCACAGGATAGGCTTCCGCAGGCTTGAGGGAGTCTCCGCTGCTTTGCTAGGGTAGAAAACTCTCAGTGGATCCCTCGTATTTTGTGTAGACCCCTCCTTCCACGGCTGGGACTAAGGACAGGCCAAGGGTCCGAGATCTGTCCTGTGGAGTCTCTCCAATTTAAGTAGAAAAGCTTTCCAGAAGGCATGCTGTAAACAGATGGCTGTCCTTCGGGTATAGCCATCGAGTGCCAAGCCCAAAATGGGTGAATGGTGTGACCAGATGGGCTGCCCTGGAAGTACCAACGAGAGCCATTTGAAGCTTCAAGCCCTCAGAGGGCTCGAGGAGGTGGGACGCATTTGCTCAAAGGAATGTTCCCCTCTGTTTCCAGGAATGCAGAGATTACAAGAAAGGCTATTGGCCTTCCTCCATTTTAATAAGGACAAGGTGCTTGGGGTCTTTCACCATGGGTGGTTTGTGGACCTGTTGTCGTACTTTGCAATTTGGGACCGCGTAGGAGGCAGGGCCCTACCCCTGTCTATCCCGGTATTAGTGAACCGCGAATGGTCAATGCGGTATGTACAAGTGCTTTGTATAACGTTTTAGCTATGAATGCACTGTCTATACGTTATTATACATCACTACGTGGGTTCCATCTTGGAGCGGTGGCCATCTTATGGTTGCCCTCACATAGGCTACATATCATGAAGCAAATACGGGCCTTTTAGAGCACATGTGCTTTCCTTTGACTTTTCTGTGACCTGGGCAGCTTGGCTCCGCTGCCCCAGGTCAGTCCAGTCTCACGAGCTCCCCGTCCTCCGACCACCTGTGATTAGCATCAGGGCTTGACACACCATAAAGTCTTTTCATCCTACACGAGCCTCCAGCTAATCTCTTTCACACCTGACTGTTCCTGCTTTATGGCTTGTTTTCCAAACAGGAGATGCTCATGTTTATTGGGGCCTATCGATATCTGATGTGGGATCTGAGCCTTGCTCGGTAAATAATTATGGGCTGGCTTAACTGGAATGTGGGATGGTCATCATGACTCTGCCTTTTCGTTTGAAATGTATACATATAAATGACCATGCCATAAAACAAGGAATGTATGCCTGAAGCAGGATATTTTGTATTTAAGGAGAAGCCCGTTTCTGTGATTTTTAGCAGTCTCCTGAGAACATACACGCTGTTGTACTTCTAGGATACCTGTAATTGGTCTGCAGCCAATAAACTGATCTTTGACTTCACCCAGAAGACTCTGTGTTTCTGTAGGTCTGAAACAGGAAGAACCCGAAGTCATAGGGTGTGTTCCCCTGCACTGCTGGGCTTAAAATTCCCAGTACTTCAGTTGGCGCCCAACTCGGCGCGATTTCATCGGTACCGGTCCAAGCCAGAGGTTCGTGAGGAGCTTCGTGTGGAAATTCTGGAGGAAGGCCGCCACTTCATCGACCCCTGCATGTCGACGTGGTCCGAAAGTCTTTTCTGCGAGGTTCTCCGCGTCCCGACGGCTACGAAGGACTGCTGCCCTGATTAATCGCCCTGTTTTGGACCCTTGACGATTTTGGTAGAGCGAAACAATCGAGAGAGTCTTCTGGTGACGCCATTGATCATCGATATTCAGTTAAGTATAAGTGGAGCGTCTCCCAGTTTGAATTTGGTATCCTTCGGGATTATTTTGATTTGGAGTTTGCAAACCCCAAAGCCAGAGGACTCGTGTATTCACGAGACTATCGTAATCGATAATCCTTTGAAGTTTGGAACTAGACTAGTGAGCAAAGATGCCTGGTGCTAGTGTATTTGGAAGATTGTTTTGTTTGAGTTGTGGAAGGGATTTCCAGTTAGAGGATTCATGTCCGGTTCCTCCAATTGGAACTCCAACTTATGAGCTTTATGTAAAACATGGCGTGGGCCCCATTGCCTATAATGAATTATGGATCCGATATACCAGAAAGGACGGTGTTTTAAAATGGCCCCAAAATGGTAGTTTCGATACAGATATCTTAGATAATTTGGAAGTGAAATTGTTTAAAAAGAAAGCCTGGCCGGCGATGTTTGATTCTTTCCGCCTATGGCGAAAGGAAGCCAAACAGAAGGAAATTAAGCTAGCGAAAAGAAATAAGAGAGAAAGAGGTATGTCTGTGATGCAAGCAGCTGTGCAATTTAAAGATAATGAGGAGGAACAAATGAATGAGCAATTGCACAGACAGCGCAAACTAGGGATTGATAAATGTTACCCTGTTTTGTCACCCCTTGTGCAAGATGAGACAAAAGAGAAAGAGAAAGATTCCCTAATGTCCCATTTGCTAAGTTCGCCACCCCCATATGCGCAAAATGCCACAGCACCTCCACAGCTTGTAAATGTGCAGCCTCCAGTAAATATGCCGCAAGCCTTCCCGCAGCCGCCAGCTCCTCTTCAGCTGGCTCCTATCCCTGCAGTGCAGCCCTCTCAAGGGTCGCCAGTTTTGTTACCTGTTACCCCCGCGCTTCCTGCGACTTTGCCTAGCACGCCACCGGTTTCCCCTGGCGCTCCTTCTTACACTACCCAGGTACCTGTATCTGAATCCGTTTTTCTTCCCTCTATCTATCCCCCCGTTTTCGCCTCAACTTCTCCTTCAGCACGACAACGACTAGCTAATGTAGTTACTAGTTTAACGTCGCCTCTCTTTGGGTCATCCAGTGCGACTCGTGGCTTACAGCGTAAGCAATTGTGCAGTCAGCTGCCTGGTCCCGACGAGAAAGAGGTGTTAGATCACCTGGCACGTAGGTGGATTGGTTCCCTTCACTCTCTGATGTGGAATCAGTTGTTAACGTTTTTCACCAATGGGATGCCCCAAAACAGAGGTATGTCTTTGATAAAATGTGTGAATTCCTCTGTGACGAATTGGAGGATAATGGTGCAAACCCAAACCCACAGGAATTGTGTCGAGTGCGATTTGATTTTGAAACAGGTATAATTGTGGGCCCCAATGTAGATAAAGCAGTCGCGACTTTACTGTCCCTCAGAAATGGTGATTGCCAGCAATCATTGTTCGAACAGGAACTCAATGTGGGGAAAAAGGTAAAAGCGCGCCAATATCCGATGCGTGAGGTTCCCCCAGTTTGGAGACCTGCTGATCCAAATGCTAATCCACCTGTCTTAGCACATTTTCAACGTGTTTGGGTGCATGTCCCATGGAAGCGATCTGAGGTGTTAGCGCTCAAGCAGACATTGCCTGACCCCCGTAAAAACCCTACAGGATATTATAAGGAGTTATCCCAAACTGCAGAATCATGTGTCATGAATTTGGCTGACATAGATATGTTATTCGGGAATGTTGTTCCACAGCCTTTATGGGGATCCATCCGTAATACGGATCATGCTGCAGAGCTAGGGGGTACATGGGCTAATATCGTTGCTGCAGACGCTAGACAGGTTGGTGGCGCGAAGTCTGATCCTTTGGTAGCAGAACTCCCTGGTAGAATTATCACCTACATGAAAACTATAATGCCTGCGATGCGCGTAAATTGGGATAAACTATCCGCATGTAAGCAGAAGAAAGATGAGACAGTGTCTGATTTCTTCACCAGGTTTGAAGAAAAGTTTATCGACCACAGTGGTCAAGACATGAGCACTGAAGGTGGCCAACGGTTATTTGTTGATAAATTTGTGCAGAATCTACTTCCCGAGTTGTGTAAAAAATTAAAAGACTCAGAAAGTTCCTGGGCTGTTTCCTCTTCAGCGCAAATACTGGCTACTGCACAGTATTATGAGAATAGAGACAAAGATGAGAAGGATAGAACAGATAAGAAAACGAACGAACTGAAAACAAAGGTCCTCTTGCAGCAGGCTTATCCACCACGTGGAGGACAGAATAATTATAGGCAAACACAAGGTATCTATCAGCAGCCCCAACAATTTCAGAATAATCAGCAAATGAATGGGTGTTATCAACCACGAATCCCTGTAGGTTCCAACCAATGTTCATATTGCAAAGAGGAAGGTCATTTTAAATATAGTTGCCCTAAATTAATGCAGCGTAACAGTAATGCGTATGGCGCAAGAGGTAGAGGTGGTCAGCAAGCTCCTAGAGGCAGAGGGCGTGGAAATGCTCCCCAGAACGCGCGTCCTCTTCCGCCTCAAAATACCATAAATAGCTTTGATCAGCAAGCCAATGCGACTGGTAATACAGCTCAGTACTACAATAATGATTATTATGCAGAAGATGACAATGTAGAAGATAATGATTACTAGGACGGCCGTAGACAGAGAGAGGGAGTTGTTTCAGTGCCAGTGGATCAGAGTGGACCCTATGTTAAAGTAACTACAGCAAATGTAACGGAGCCCTTTTTGCTGGATACTGGTGCTGCAAAGAGTTCAATTATGCATTCAAAACTCCCTGGCGCGCCTTTGTCTGGCAAAATGAATGTTTCAGTAGGTTTTTCTGGCGCCCCAGTTAGGAACCCGATTTCTAGTCCTATGTCACTTTCTGTTGGACCTTGCGAGTTAGAAGCACCCCTCATCCTAACGACAGGTTGTGGTGAAAATTTGTTAGGCTTAGATTTGCTAAAAAGATTGCATGCAACGTTATATTGTTCTCCCTCAGGAGTACAACTTACATTAGGTAAGAAAGTGATTTCCCCAATGTATTTGTCTAAAAATGCAATGCCACCTGAATTTTCATCCCTCCCGGATGTCCTTTGGGCTACTGGTCCCAATGATGTGGGTCTCCTGGAAATACCGCCATACGTGGTCACTTTAAAAGCCAATGTCAGATTGCCACGTATTCCCCAGTACAAGATCTCCAATGAAGGTCAGAAAGCATTGTTAGCAATTGTCAGTGATTTGATTAAAAAGGGTGTAATTGAAGAGACAAGAGGCAACGTTTGCAATAGTCCTGTTTTACCTGTCTTAAAACGAACGGACCCTTCACAGCCACCTGTTTACAGATTTGTGATTGATCTTAGAGAGGTTAATAAGATTGTTGTACCACAGTTTCCAGTTGTCCCTGATATAACTGCCTTGTTAACCATGATTCCAGCCTCTGCTGCATGGTTCTCAGTGATCGATTTGAAGAATGCCTTCTTTAGCATCCCAATTGCAGAGGAGAGCAGAGACATTTTTGGCTTTAGTTTAGGAGGCCGCAGCTTCCGCTTTAAACGCGCTCCCCAGGGCTACTGTGAAAGTCCATCAATATACAGTCAGGCTTTAAAAGCGCAGCTTGATGCACTTGTTTTACCAAGTGGCGCTATCCTCATTCAGTACGTTGACGATTTACTAATCGCCGCGGATACTGAAAAGATTTGCAAAAACGCTACCTTGTCATTGTTGCGTCATTTGTCTGCCTTCCATCACAAAGTGTCTCTCTCAAAGCTGCAATATTGTCGACAAGAAGTGACCTACTTAGGTCATCTCTTATCGAAGGAGGGAAGGAAACTGACCCCAGAAAGAATTCAAGCCATTACACAGTTGAGTGTGCCAAGAACACAGAGAGAAGTGCGTGCTTTCTTGGGCATTACTTCATACTGTAGGCATTGGATCCGTAATTTTTCCTTGTTGGCAAAACCTTTGTTAGCATTAACATGCAAAGACACACCGAATCCTATTCCATGGTCTGAAGAGTGTCAGAAAAGTTTTGTGGAATTGCGTAATGCATTATGTTCAGCTCCTGTGTTGGGTACCCCTGACTACAGCAAGCCTTTTACATTGTATGTTCATGAGAAAGATGGTTGCGCATTATCAGTGTTAACACAGCCTTTTGGCGACAGACCGCGTCCATGCGCATATTTTTCGTCAACCTTGGACCCGGTAGCGAGGGCATTGCCAAGTTGTCTGAGAGCCACAGCCGCTGCAGCTATGTCTATTCGACAGTCTGCTGGCCTAGTAATGGATAATACATTGATTGCTATGGTTCCACATGCTGTGGACACATTGTTAAACAGGACCAAGACACAACACTTAACTAGTGCGCGATTATCTGGTTATGAGCTGACACTGTTAGCAAACCATATACACATAAAGAGATGCAACACGTTGAATCCAGCTACACTATTGCCAATTCCAGCAGACCTAGATGAGATTGAGCAACATGATTGTCTGTTCAGAACCGAAGAAGAGACGAAAGGGAGAGTAGATCTTAAAGATACTCCCCTGACTGAGTGTGATGGTAACTTATGGGTGGATGGTTCGTGTTTCAAGCTTCCGAATGGTGATACGACTGCTGCATATGCTATCACGACTTTGCATACGATTGTGGAAACTGCACGTGTGCGACAAAATTCGGTTCAAGCAGCAGAATTGATTGCTCTTACGAGAGCATGCGTGTTGTCTGAAGGGATGAAAGTGAACATATACACGGATAGCCAGTACGCCTTTGGCGTGGCTCATAGTTTTGGGCGATTGTGGAAGGAACGTGGGTTCCTGACTTCGCATGGAGCTAAGATTCAGAATGGCAAGTTGGTGAATGATCTTCTTGAGTCACTGACCCTACCGTTACAAGTTGCGATTATGAAATGCAGTGCACACAAGAAAATCACTGATGACGTTGGTCGTGGTAATGCGTTTGCTGATGAAACCGCGAAAGAAACAGCAAAAGATGTGAAGACTCGAATGTATGTTGCAGGCCCTGCAAGATGGGTTGGTGATGTTGGAATGTGTGAAAACACAATAGAGAGTGTAAAGTCCCTTCAAGCTGAAGCCACAGAGAAAGTGTTAAGCAAGTGGAGAGAAAGTATGGGTAAGTTGGATGAGAATGGTTGTTGGCTTGATCTGTCAGAACATAGGCGATGGTTGTTACCTGATGCATATGTGCTTCCAGTGGTTACTATGGCACATGGGATGGCACATATCAGTATGAAAGGAATCTGTAAGTTGTTGGCTCCAGTATGGCAGAATGCTGGAATTCCCAAGTGTGCAGAGAATGTGGTCAAAAATTGTATGGTATGCTTGAAGAACAACCCTGGTAGGGGAACCCCAACTCCAGCTGGTCATTTTGCGCCTCCATCATATCCATTTGAAGTTTTGCAGCTAGATTTTATCCACATGGAAAGGTGCAACAACCTGAAATATGTATTGGTGGTTGTTTGCGCTTTTTCAAAATGGATAGAAGCCTATCCCCTAAAGGACAACACTGCTCTGTCCACAGCCAAAGCCCTTGTGAAGGAATTTTTCCCTAGGTTTGGAATGCCAAGAATGGTGTGGAGTGATAATGGGAGTGAGTTTGTGGGTCAAGTGATGAAGAATGTGTGTGAGGGGTTGGGGATAAAGCAGAAATTCCATGCTGCAAATCACCCCCAATCAGCTGGATTAGTAGAGCGCTACAATGGCGCTCTAAAACTCAAGCTGGCCAAAATCCAAGCGAGCTCAGGTCTTAAATGGCCTGACGCTCTGCCTCTAGTACTCCTGTCCACCAGAATGACTGTGCATTCACGAGTGGGACTTAGTCCCTACGAGGTCGTTTTTGGCCGCCTGGCCAATGTATGGGGTGTGCCAAGACCGACAAAATTCAGTGAAATCGAACATCCAGTACTGCTTGATTACTTGTATGAATTGACGGCTAAATTGCGTGTTTTACACCAACAGGTGCACGATACTCTTCCCCAGGCCTCTGAGGCTCCAGGACACCCTATCGACCCTGGCGCGTGGGTTCTGGTCAAAAATTTCCAGCGCAAGAGCAACGATGAGCCTCGTTGGATCGGCCCTCATCTCGTACTTCTGTCTACAAGATCAGCTGTTCGAGTAAAGGGGAAGAAGAACTGGATCCACGGCGCCCATGTTAAAAGGATACCTTTGCCTCTGCCGTATGACCAGTGGGTCCAGGAGGGTATCGCAGACTCTGAAACAGACACTGTACCTCGTTTTGTGCCGTTCAGTGATGCACGCATAAAAGGCACAACTTCAGCACAACAGAGTGACGATATTTTGCAAGAAGCTGTGCCACCGTCAATTCGATTGGACACCACAGAGCCTGAACTCTTGTTTCAAGATCAAACAGTACCTGGCCGTCTCCACTATAATCTAAGACCAAGGCCTATGGACAAATAAATATTCTTTTTCTTTTACCTTTTTATTTTTTGATAACCATAGCTCTCCCATCTGAAGGACTTTCTTGATTTTTGTTTTTCGAACCGCCATCCGGGTTCAGCCGCAGGGTCGCGGTGCCAAGACTTTGGGGTACAGGCCGAAGACGTTAGGTCAACGGTTCTGGTTGGTCTAGGGCGTTCCCTGGACTGACAGGCGTACTCCTTAGCAGAAGATACTCACCCGCCGCGAGCGGCACGATTAGAGGATGGAGTTTTTCAAGATGGAGAGACCCGCTGAGGAAATGAACTTTAAAGCAAAAATATGTAAAATAATGAAGAGCAAACGTTTTGTATTTTTATGTCTGGTTATACTATGTAGTATGATGGTGTTTACTGTAGGATTTGTATTCTTCTCCTCTCAAGAGCCCACTGCACCCACTGTACAGCCTATACCTCCTCCTACTGTCTCCTCACACTCTTTTCACCCTCTGCCTGAACATGAACAAGCTAGACGGTCTGAATTTGTAAACAACTCGTTTATTCAGCTCCTGCACCAGCACCAACTAGTGATGAATACAACAAATTGCTGGGTGTGTGGTTTAATGCCACATACCATTAATAAGGGTATTCCTTATCTAGTGCTGCCGTTTAGTTACAATGGATCATCATGGGCATTCCAGACCATGTTTTTCTTTGCTCTAGATGCGTACTCCCCGCGACAACCGCGTTCCATCAGACCTAGTACAAATAATAAAGCTTTAATGAAAGGAGTTGCCGATATGAGCAGAGATATCGATGCATACTCATCTATTCCCAAAGAAGAGTTGAGAGCTTATGTAGGGTGGAACGCGACGGGGTATAGTATTAGTCTGGATGAAAGACAGCGAAAAATCTCATCCCCAATCTGGGTCGTACCCCACATAGGTCGGTTCTGTTTGCAAGGTAATGATCAGAATCCTAGAGCTCAACTGGGAAGAAGTGACTGTACTGAAACGTACACCTTTCCATCACAGTTTTCCCCAGCGTTTTTGGCTGCCAAGGGTACATATTTTGTTTGCAATGACCGAGCATATACATGGTTGCCCCCTGATTTCTCGGGCACATGTTATATTGCAAATCTGCTACCGCCAACATTTACTGCTGCCTCCGACTATCACAGGACCAGAGTTGTGAGAGGCGTGATTAGTAAGGAGGATACTGCCGGTCAGGAAGCGGGAGATTTCTTTTTGGGTTTCCTGCCGTTTTGGGGACCTATGGTCAACAGTAGGAACCTGAGACAACTGACTCGTGTGGTTGAATCCACTGTTAATGTTACGGCTGGTGCCCTTGGTAACTTGACAGCTGAGCTCCAGGCGGATCGCCTCATGACTTTGCAGAACCGCATGGTTCTAGACGTCATACTTGCAGACCGCGGTGGGGTATGTAAGGTTATCCAATCTAGTTGTTGCATTTTCATACCAGACAACGCTCCAACAGTTTATCAAGCCATCTCCAAACTGCATAAAATATCTGAGTCCATACACGTGGATAAAGGAGATTGGTCACTGGTGGGGTGGTTCTGGGAACTGATATCTGCCTGGGGTTGGAAAGTTCTGATGGTCATTGGAATGATATTAGCCATCCTTTTCCTGTTCTGTCTGTGCATACAGTGTGCTCCTGCGATATGTGGCCTCTGTGCTACATTATGTGTAAGGAAACCTGTACCGAGGGACGAGCTAAGTAATAGGATGATGCTACAGCAACATCTCCATGACTTCATGAATATCGACCTAGACTCGGATTGAAATGATTATAGTTATTGCCTATGTAAGGGCAAAAGGAGGGTCTGTCGTACTTTGCAATTTGGGACCGCGTAGGAGGCAGGGCCCTACCCCTGTCTATCCCGGTATTAGTGAACCGCGAACGGTCAATGCGGTATGTACAAGTGCTTTGTATAACGTTTTAGCTATGAATGCACTGTGTATACGTTATTATACATCACTACGTGGGTTCCATCTTGGAGCGGTGGCCATCTTATGGTTGCCCTCACATAGGCTACATATCATGAAGCAAATACGGGCCTTTTAGAGCACATGTGCTTTCCTTTGACTTTTCTGTGACCTGGGCAGCTTGGCTCCGCTGCCCCAGGTCAGTCCGGTCTCACGAGCTCCCCGTCCTCCGGCCACCTGTGATTAGCATCAGGGCTTGACACACCATAAAGTCTTTTCATCCTACACGAGCCTCCAGCTAATCTCTTTCACACCTGACTGTTCCTGCTTTATGGCTTGTTTTCCAAACAGGAGATGCTCATGTTTATTGGGGCCTATCGATATCTGATGTGGGATCTGAGCCTTGCTGGGTAAATAATTATGGGCTGGCTTAACTAGAATGTGGGATGGTCATCATGACTCTGCCTTTTCATTTGAAATGTATACATATAAATGACCATGCCATAAAACAAGGAATGTATGCCTGAAGCAGGATATTTTGTATTTAAGGAAAAGCCCGTTTCTGTGATTTTTAGCAGTCTCCTGAGAACATACACGCTGTTGTACTTCTAGGATTCCTGTAATTGGTCTGCAGCCAATAAACTGATCTTTGACTTCACCCAGAAGACTCTGTGTTTCTGTAGGTCTGAAACAGGAAGAACCCGAAGTCATAGGGTGTGTTCCCCTGCACCGCTGGGCTTAAAATTCCCAGTACTTCACTGTGCATCCCCTGCCAATCCCCCAGGTGCCTATGCCTCCCCAGATGCCTTCCCACTATGATGAGCTTGTCTGGGAGCCAAGCTTCTGAGAGAATAGGCAGGGTTTTGGAAGAGAAACCTCTCTCTCAGGGTAGCCTGTTTGGGGATGCTTAGAAGTCCTAATGAGGACAAATTTTAGTACAGATACATTTGCTCAAATGTCTCCCCTTTGTCATCCTGTATCCATTCGTTACAAGAAAGACCAGTGGCCTTCCTCCATTTTCATAGGGACAAAGTGCCTATAACCTGGAAGTCATCAGTTTGTTCTCCATGGGCATTGCAAAGGCCCTACCCAACCTGTCCTGGGCCCGTGTCATCCCTCCACCTCTGCCTGTGGAGTCTGTTCAGGACGTCACAACAAGGGTATGCAGTTCTTTTTTTTAAAGAACAGATGTAGTTTGAGAAAATAGGTAAGGTTATGAACTTCACATACAGCATTTTATACAAAATATCTCCGGTAAAGAGCCCTCTTGTGGTTGACGGACAGGCATTGCAGCGCTGGCCCAACGAGGAGTATGACCTATGATGAAGCATGACACCCTTCTGGGTGTGTGGAGACTCAGCTCCCTCTATCTAGTTCCTCAGTTCATAACCATAACTAGTTTCTCAAACTATATCTGTTCTTAAAAAAAGGAACTGCATATCCTTGTTGTGACGTCTTGTATAGTTAGGAGCACGTATGCTGGACCTATAAGTGCTCTTGGTCCCCTATTTTTGGATATGGAGTCCAGGAGCCAGCCTTCCTAGAGAGCAGACAGGGACCTAAATTAAACATCTGAGGCAGGATGGACTGCTTGGGGACAATCTGGCCAGCACTGTACTGTGATCAATTAACCATACTTGATCTACTTGTGAAAGGTCTGCTTGGCAAGCCTCAGCTGTTATTTCAAGAAAAGATCTTCTGGCCTGCATAGAACTTTCTGACTTGAGAATGTGCCTTCCATGGAAGCGGTTCTATTTTGTTGCTTTTTGGAACTGGGGCCTTGCTTAAGAGGGACCGAAGAGGACATTTATATTGTGCGGGAAATTCATGGACAGACACAAGACGAGCCAATGAAAAATCATTTGTCAAGAATGTTTTCATTAATCAAGAACAAAAGTCAGAGTTTCGAACATGATCAGATTCCGTCATAGTTCCAACCATAAACAAGGCAGACTAGCAATCCAGTGGCATTATTCCCATGACCCGCATTGCAGGTCACAGGAAACTAAAGTGGTTTGGTACCTGGGGTGAGTATGATTGCCAAGCTGAAACTTTGAGGAATTTACAGAAGGACTCCACCATGAAAGGAGCTCTTGGCTTAATTTTTCTCCACACAGAAAACCTCATCTGGTCTTAACAGAGAAAGGACTGACGGATCAACAGCTTTTTCTCGATTTTGTGGGTGGTGATGCAGGATGTTCTTAATTTGTGGAGTACTTTGTCTTGTTAATTCCAATAACAAACAAGATTCCTCCATGCTAATTAGTTACATGATCCCCACAGGTGAGCACTAGTCATACCGAGGGAAACTGAATTTGGAAAACACTATTCTAGAAAGAGAGGATAACTTTGATTATCTGGGTATCAGAATTTCAGAAAATATGTCATGGTCACAGTATATAGCAGCTTGATAATTCAGCATAGAGCGGCTGCTGTATTAAAAATGTGCAAGGCTACCTCACTAAGATCAGTGACTCCAGCTTTACAATTATATAGGCCTAAGGCTGTGCTTTATAGAGCTGATATGTGTGCAACCAAAATGGCAATCATTTGGCCATAAGGAGAAAACATTTGTAAGAGAGCTCCTTCAAATGCCCACCAGCACACCTCTACCCCCCCTGATTTTGATTTGTATTTAAAGAGGATACTTAATATAGCATATTTGATACCTTTAGTATACTGGTTAAAAATGTGGCTCACTGAAGAGCTACAATCATACAGGAATGGGCTAATAGAGATGTTGCATAAACCCAAATCAATGACTTGGCTGAACGACATCAAAAATTGGCTTGATGTCCTAAGCTTGTGCTCCTTTTGGAATGATCCAAGAAGTATCAATGGCAGTCCATAAAACCACCTGAAAAAGAAATATTCACTCTTTATAGAGACAAAGGTTTGCAAGCCTCACAGGAGGAATATTAACTATTCAATTCATACATTTTAAGCTCTGCTGCAAATTAGAATCTTTTATGGATGCTATAGTGCCACAACATCCTAAAACTCAATGTATTAAATTTAGATTGGGGATCCTACCCACAAACAATTTTACACAGAAATGAAGTATAGGCACTAACAACTCCACCTGCTGCCCATTCTGCATAAATGTGTCCAAAACGCAGGAGCATATTTTGTTTTTCAGCCCCATTTATTTAGAGGCCAGATGAAAATTGATTTGACCAATATGTCTGACTCTGGGTGTGAGACGCTATAAAACAGCAATAAAAATGTTTTAAGGCGTACATTCAAGGCTATATTGTCTTTGGACTAAGTAGATTTTTGTACTTGCCTTGGTGCCTAAGGAAACATGTTATGAACGGAATCATGTGGATGTATGTTTGGAACATAGTATTCTTATACTGAAGTATTAATATTTAAAAATCTTTTATATTTAGTTATGTGTTCTTAACCATTTTTAATTGGGACTATTTACTGTGCATTGTATGCTTTATGAGGAGATTCCCCAAAATAAACAACAGAACTAGATCCGCATTCAACTTCTTAGAGGGATAAGTGGTATTCCGCCATACAAGATTGAATAATAACAGGTCTGTGATGTCCATAGACATCCGAGACTGCATTTGTGCTACACTGAACAGATCAGTAAATGTCTATCCTTCACCATCAGGTGTGCATACCCCACTCAACCCTGTTTTTGTGATAGTGATTGGGTATTGCAATTATTTCCCATGAACATGGAATTCCCATTAAGTACGGGTCATAAACTCACATTGATGAAGTCCCTGCCCTATATATTCTCCATCCGTTGCTTCGATGGACTTGATGAGTTACTGAGGTATTTGGATCAGCCTAGACGGTGGCTGTAAACATCCCTGGCAGAGCACCAAGAAGATGATCAAACTTGTCTATCTAGAAGAAGTAAAAGTCTTAACATTAACAGCTAAGCAGCCTGACTGTCTATGGCGCCAGCCTGAACTTCTGCTGCCTCCCAGATGTAACCCAGGCACAGTACGAAGTACATCCCAGTGCAAGTTGGCTGCTTGGGCAGGGGCTAGATGTTGGGTGGGCTCTTCTCCCCAACAAGAACGACCTGGCTTAAACATGCCGGGGCTGGGGGCAGGGAAATCCTGGCCTCTGAGTTTGGGAGGGACCTGATGTGTTAAAAAGCCCTCCTCTGATGGAAACCATGCTCACCCAGCACAATCCTGGGGAACTGTACTGTAGTGCCTCCTTGGGCTGGGCCTGCTGCCTGGACTCCCCTGTGCCTTATCATGGCCCATCTCAGCTTTGGGTGACTGAGGTTTCGCTGGGCCTAGGCAGCAAGAAAGAATGGAATAGTACGGAGGTGGGGCCATGAGTGAACACCTGACTCCTCTCGGCGGAGACACTGTGTCACATACAGAAGCCCCAGCCATGAACCCGAGTGGTCACGGGCAATTGCTGCTTTGATAGGAGGGAGGGGATCTGGCGCAGGCTGCTTAGACGTCCATGCACCCATCCCAAGGGTATTTGAATGAGTTGTTCTGATGGTGGGGAATAACTTAACTCTTCTCCACTGATGCATACCCCACCGGGCATGGAGTGGACTGGCCCAGGGGAACGGCTGATGCTGATGCCTCGGCGGGCAAATGGAGAGTGGCAGACAGCTGATGCCCAGGTGGAGGAACCCTCCAACAATGCCAGGTACCTGGCTGCCCAGTCTTGTGTGACTGAGCTGGGGTTGGGATAATTGTGCAGACCCACCTGGAAGTCTGAGTGGGCTGGTGGTGGAGCTGCCTGGCTCCCCTGCTGTGGGATCAGCTCACCTGCCAGGTGCCGCAGGGTGGGGCTTCCGGGCTGAGCGCCTGTAAACTTTTTTATTTGTCCAGTCTGAATCCCGGAGAGGAAGCATGTAGTAGGTGAGAGAATTGAATTGCAAGACACATTGATCATCACCACTTCAAACCCACTTTATGACCCAAGGTTCCTCCCAGGGCTATGTTTGTCTGAAGGTTGCATGAACATCAATTGCCCTGAGGCCCACCCAGCCTGGGGCTGTCACGGGGGCTCTACTCCCTTTTACCCCTGATCATCTGTTGCAGGGCCTGCCACCAAGGTCCTATCATATAGCATTGACAGTAGTGTGTTTCTCCTTCCCAGGGACGGTGTAATGATCTAGAGTCCCCCTCCCCTAGAGATGCAGAGGTTGGATATTTAAACCCCTAGTGCAAGGACTGAGGTCAGTGCACCAACACAAATTAGAAATCCAAGTGGACTGCAGCCCAAACTCAACCCACTGAGCAATACTGTGATGGAAGTGTATTCTGGAAATGTTTCACTCCCATTAGATAAGTAGGGGAACAGTAAAGGCACTCCAAACCCTCTTTTGTTAATGAATCACACACTCAAGGGTCACTCAAAATAGAAAATGCATTTTACAATATTTATTTTAAAATTCCTAACTTAGTGCATGCAATATTGAATGGTGACATCACAGAAGATGAACATTGAAGCAGCAAAGCATTTCAGGAACAATGAAAACCGAACGAAAACGTTGTAACGTAATCATTGAATTTTGTGGACCTAACACTCTCACGGTGCTGTCTCTAGGTGCTATATTCATTCTAGCAGAATCAATAAATAATACGCCTGTTCTCTGAGTTTCAGAGGTGGTGTGCATAACTGATTTAGGACAACAAGATGTGTTGTCCATCTAGAATAGCTGGCCTGTTATCCGGGAAAAAGTGCTAGAACATTGGGTCTGTTCAAAGCATGTCAGTAAAGGATAAATGCTTCGTAGAGCCCCAGAGTAGTCCAAACAGAGCCGCCTTTGTTTAAGGTGGAATATTGTACCCTGCTGGCCGTCTTGGTATTTGCTCACGTGAAGTTCCTCTCCTAACTATGGTCTGAAACCTAGGGTTATTTAGGATTTGAAAAATTATTTTTTCTTATATTTCCGGAATAAAACAGGGCTTGGAGATACTAAGAAACCTACAAGACTAAACTAACATGGCACAAAGTTCGTTATCTAACTCCACATAAATACATTATGGAAAACATGTCAACCTAAACAATGAGCAGCCATAATGATATAAGCATTTCCTGTGTGTGATTCAAGAACTTCACATTTTTCACTAAAAAGAAATTGGAGAATCTAAAATAAAAATAGAAAGGTCTGAACCTGCAGTATAATGGAAATAGAAGAATCTAAAAATGTATTTCAGAGCAAGTCGCACTTACTATGAAAGAAACGGAAAAGTCTGAAAAGACAAATGGTGAAAATATAAAAGTCTAGAGAGAGAAATGATGACAGTTATAGAACCTGAAAATTAATGGTCATAGTGTTTGCGAAATCCTCGGAATAAGTTGTAAAGTAAACGATAGACAATAGGACATCAGAGTGCTAAACTAAACAATCAGCTAAGATTTAAGCATGGAGAATGTGTTTTTCAGAATCTTGATTATCACCACTTCAATGCAGAACAAGTGAATACACTAGAAATGTGCATTTGTTTTATCCGGTATTGGTCATAATTCTAACTCTTATCAATCTTTTTGGATACCTGTTGATATATATTTATCTTCTTAAATTATATATTTATATCTAGTTTTATTGTAATTTTATTAGAAAAATGTTTTTGCTATAGTAGCTCTTTATCTACTAGTTAATGCAATAGTTTTATAATTGTATTCCTTCCCTTCCCCTTTTCATTTTTCATTGAGTAATTGTAATGTTGTTACCTACTGAAATCCATTTGCTGCTTTTGTATGTCTATATTATGATTAGGTATTTTCACTCAATAATATTTTTTCTGTATTGTCTTTATGTTTTGCTTAATACAAAAACTCAATAAAATCTTTTGAACATAAAATAAAAAAAAAGAAATGTGCATTTGATGGAATCACAGTTATTCACTTGGCGCATGTTCAATAACACACATTTTCATAACCGAAATAAAAATGTCCCTGCATTGAAGAACACAGTGATATGATGAGGGCAGGTGTCTGAACTGGCCTGGGGTGTGAAACCCCAGAGCCCCTAGTTGAGTGCAGTCTGTGTCTCTATGTGTTGTCCCAGGGCTGCATTTGAGCTCTGTCCTTGGGTGACTGCCTCTGCTCCAGCCAGCTGTGACCCCTGCCTATGACATGGGAAAAGGTGCGCTGCTGTGTGAAAGAGACCTTCATCTGTGTCGACAGGGTTGTCTCAGCTCCTCATGCTTTGGCATCCGACCATGACCTCAGATTAAGCATGACGGTAAAGCTGAGCCAAGCTTTTTTCTCCGTATGTTGGTGTCCACATGTCAGTGTCCCTCCGCTGTGGCTGGAAGAAGGGATGGGGCGTCAAGGAAGAGCTGCCTCCACGCAGGGCAGGGTGTGCAGCTTTCACCCCTTTCACCCTGCACCACTGGTTGCAGGGTTGGTGGCACCCCTCCTTGCAGGTATGCATATGACCAGATGATCTAAGCGGGCACCAGCAGAGGTGCAGAGAATCAAGTCGTTGACTTCAGGCATGCTCTCATGGTGCAGACCACTCTGGCAAGTAGCTCCTTTGTAACAGGGATATCTGGTCAGTGGCTAGCCTGGGCCATCTGGTTAGTGGCTGGGTGACCAGATGACTGGTGGGCCAGCTGGCAGGGCCATCTGCGTCTTGTTGCTCTTCCTGTGTTCAATAAGCCCATGCCATTTTTAGGCCCAGTTGGACTCAAACCACCTCGACTCATTAGGGCTGAGTCTCCAGTAGGTTAAAATAACCCTTGGCATCCAGGGCCTAATGCCTGGGTTAGAAGTAGCCAGTCAGGGAAAGGGTGTGATGTGCCCTACCCATGACAGGGTGGAGTTGGACTGGGAAGGCATCAGGGGCGCCTCCAGGCCAACCAGCTCCAAGAATCAACAGCAAGAGATGGAGTGAAGCCAGTGCTCACGCATGAAGGGATGCAGTCCCGCAGGCATCGGCCAGAGCATCCTTCCCTTCCCATGACAGGGCAGTGCCATTCCATCAGGAGTTTGGGGCTCCTTCGGGCTGACCAGCCTCAAAAATTGAACAGCGGAGGTAGAATATACAATGGCTTTCATTTTGGAGGCCTGGTCCTTTAGGCTGGGGCTTCCGCCACCTAACATGACCGGGGAAGAGCAGTGTTGGTCCAGGGAGGAGTCCGGGGCACCTCTGAGCTGAACAGAGGCAGGATTAGCGATGGCTTTAGCCATGGGGCAGAACAACCTTACCTGCCTATGGGACAGAGTGACATTGGACCAGGAAGAAGTGTGAGGCTCCTCCAGGCTTAACAGGTCCATTCATCCTCAGTTAAAAGTGAGTAAAGCCATGGATTTCTCATAGGAGGCCCGAGCCCCAGAATTTGAGGATTCAGCCACCGGAAGGAGCCACCTAGCGCCCCCTGGGTAGGGCGGTGCGTCCCCCTCCTTCAAGTGTTTGCCAAGTTTCAAGACATGACCAGTTAGCTTGCTGGCTTTCAAATCACTTTTCATTTTCAAGGCTGATCCAGCCAATCAACAATTATGGGTGTACCAACTTGAGGTCTTGTCTATGAGCCATGTCACGGCCTAATTTAAATTTCACACAGCCCCAGTTTACATTTTACATTTTACTTACTCTTGCATTCCCTAAGAATATGTGCTTTTTCCAAAATGGTTTGATTCTGTATTTGTTTCATGCAACATATTACATATGTATAGTGCATATTGTGAAAAAGTCGCTTCTGGGGTCTATATGAGTTCAGGTTGCACTGTGGGTATTTATAAATGGAAACAATTAAGAGTTGTGGCGTTCAGGCCAAAGGCTTTTCACATTTCTCACAGTGCCTATCAGTGGATCATAAATGAGATCGAAGTATGTTCTTATCAAATCCTTGGCCTCTCTGCAGAGCGCACAGAGCAATGGTCATGTATGCCAACTGGAATTGTGATTAGATGCGACAGTGTGTGAAGGAAGTACACAGTTGTCAAAATATTAACAGTGCGAAAGTTGAAGGAAATGCAGGGATTACAGGGGAATGGGTGCATTTTATGAATGCAAAGCAGGTGAAGTATAGGAGAAGCAAGGAAGTACGTTCAGATGGCAGAAGAGGAAAGAGATGAGGTGTGGGGTATGCAGATTTTTTCAGAAACATATGAAGAGACAAAGAGTGTAAATGTCCAACACAAAGACTTCAGAATAGAGTGGTGTTAAGAGGAGCTCGGGAGTGTGTGAGACACTCCAAAGACCTTATATACATGTGTTGCACAGACATGCACACACTATTCATGACTGCCTTCTGTAAGTAGCTCACTCCTCAAAAATCACTTTTAGACACCACCGAGTCTAGGAGTACCAATCAATGTGTGCCTCACTCGCTTGACTCCACCACACATTCTAGGAGATCACCGTGTTGGTTTGTTCTGTGTTTCACAGTTCTCTTTTTTAACAAATACATTTTCAGATGACAATCAAAATACCCTGTCATATATATATATACAGCTAACTTCAGCAAAAGACATGTGTACATGCTGAAACTGTCACCCTGCTTCATGTCAAGTAAGGCTCTGTTTGGTTTTTGCATAGTTGATCCAACAAAGGGCTTTAAAGCAGCAGTAACGCAAGCTTTGCAGTCCTATAGTCGATTTTACTACTACTTAATTCAATTATCTGTAGTCTCCCACGGTCTCCCAGTTAATCCAATATATAGTTATATAAAATAACAAAAGCTTCAGAAGCCACTGAAGACTACAACAAGTACTTTGAAATGAGTGCCCTGTGCTCAAATCTCCCCAAATGTCCATGTCATTAAATCCCCATCTCCTTAACGGGAGAAAGGGAGTTTGAAGGACAGAAAGAAGCGGACAGGGCCACTCCTCTAAGACACAGACACAGCTGACTCAACTCTCAAGATGTTCAGTGTGGATGCCCACTGCTGCAGATCCTGCACCCTGAGCTAGACTGCTCTCAAAACAAATGAGTGTCTGCACACTGCCAGATGGATAGTACTGCTCCTGGAGACACCGGGTCTCCACAAATGGAATAATGTAAAATATGTTTTAAAGCATTGGCAAAGCCAATAGATCCTCCTCTTTTTAAAGAGGTTATGGTGTTTCCATTTTCATGGGCAATCAGCTTCAAAAGCTGCAATAGGCTCTTTCCCAATGCAGGCTGTAGCACTTTATGAATTTACTAGCGGTCCCTGGAGCTAGGCACAAGTGCTCTCTGAAGCTGGCTTTGATACCATAAGTCCTTTCTAAATATCCCATTGGCATATCATTTCCCCCTTTTTTCAAATCCTTCAGTAGGTGAGTGATAGACACAATGCAGAAATGGTGGGAGGGTAGGTATTGCAAGTAATTTAGGTATGGAAGGTTATGTATGCTAGGTAGGTTAGCTTGCGTATGGTGTGTAGGGTAAGTTTGATAGGTGGGGAAGGTAACTACGGAAGGCAGGTTTAATGGGTTAAGGACAGTAGGTAAAATATTGTAAGTAGGTACAAAGGTTAGGCAAGTAGAGACGCTATATAGGTTAGATAAGTCGGTTAGGCATGGAAGACAGGATAGATGTGATAGGTTAGTCAGGGTAGTTAGGAAAGGTAGGATACACATGGAAGGTGTGATAGTTTAACGGTATTTGGGATTTTAGGTTAGATAAAGAAAGTAGGTTACCCATGGTAGGTATGGTTGGCAAGTATGGTGGGTTTTGAGGGTTTGGTAAACACGGTAGTTAGATATAATTAGTTAGACATGATAGGTGCCTATGGTAGGTACAGAAGATGTAGTAAGCAAGTTAAGGTATTATAAGTATGGTGAGAGGAAATGTGGGTATGATAGATGTAGTTGACAGGTGTGGTTGGTTAGGTAAGTAGGTTAGCTTAGGTATGGTATTAACTTTAGTAGAACACACTGACATTTTAGTTCACTATTTAGAGATTTGCCATAATAAATAATTTTCTAGACTTTTTTGAAAATTGTAGCTTGGTTAATGAGAAAAACAAACATACCTTTTTTAATAAAGCACACATTTTACCTAAACATGAGTGATGTATCTGTGTTTACTTGTATATGCTTAATAATTTTCATAATAATCTTAATGACACTCTTAACAATGCTGATTTCAAAAGACACCTTTGGTGAACAGATTGCATTGGCATATTTATTATGTACCCTAAATGAAGAGAGTCATGAATTTGAGAGAGAAGATGACATTTGCCTTGGTAGGATGTGGTGAATTTAAAAGATGTACAAAGAAAATTACTGTACAGTAGATATGGTTTTGTTTAGAGCTCAACAACTTTGTTGCTCTTTAAGAAAGTGTTGTGGCCAACTCTACTTACCTCTCTCTTTTCCTTTTTCTCTACATCCCTGCTTTGCCTTTCTTTCCTTTCTATCCCTGTTGCTGGGATGTGTCACTACACACCATGTGTCATGACATGACAACAGAATGTTCTGGTTCTGGACTGGAGCTCTGGCAGTTGGAGCTGAGCTGCTGCCTGAGCTGGTGGTCCTTTGGTTTGTACTACTGAATAAACTACTAAAAGACTCCAGCATTTCCCCTGGATTTCTTTCCACTGGCGATGAGTTGTGCCTGCGTGGGGACAGAAATTTGGACCACCAGTGCAAAGAAATCCAGGGGAAACGCTGGAGTCTTTAAGTAGTTTTATTCAGTAGTACAAACCAAAGGACCTCCAGCTCAGGCAGCAGCTCAGCTTAAACTGCCAGAGCTCCAGTCCAGAACCAGAACATTCTGTTGTCATGTTATGACTCATGGAATGTAGTTACACATCCCAGCAACAGGGATAGAAAGGAAAGAAAGGCAAAGCAGGGATGTAGAGAAAAAGGAAAAGAGAGAGGTAAGTAGAGTAGGCCACAACACATCTCCTTCCCATACAACAAAAGGAAAAAGTTGCAAAATTACAGTAAACTAAATTGGACTTGCAGAAAAACAAAATGCACAATATTACAGTCATAAATGTCTGGAATAATTTCTTTCTGAGCTGTAATGAGGCACAGTACAGCAATCACATACATCTTGGACATTTGATAGTCTTTATGCCAGGTTGGTCTGCATCTCAATCTCCGGTAACTCCCAAGATCAGGAACATCGGAAACATGATCATCTAAAGCAGACATGACATGAAATGGGGAAGCAGACAGACACCACAATACAAAAATTGGATCACAGCCATGACTTATCGCAAAGAATAATTCGAAAGCAATGCAGAAGAACTACCGGAGGCATTTCACCCAAAAGACTTTTAGGATCCGCTCATGAAATACTTAAGGTCCATACAAACAGATGAATAGTCACTTACAACAGAATAGAAAGCTGGGGTAGCCATCTCACGCGTCGGCAAACGCAGTAAATGTAATAGATGTTATAAATTGAGTTGCAGGTTGTGATGGAATGCATATTGGTTATAGTTAATGTTTCAGAAATGGCATGTCAATAATACCATATAAACAACGCACCCTGGACGCAGAAGATAATGACTCGAAACAATGTAAAACTACCAAGTATGAAATGTCTGAATTGTGTACTGTATCTGATCATTAATAAAAAACAATTAAAAAAAACAAGCACAGGCACATAGCCTTCTTCCGGGCTTCCGAGACTCTGCTAATGCGCTGGTGATGGCCGCAGTGGCGCTTGCCAATAGCTTTGCGAGCTACTATCGATCTCTATACACAGCCCAGGAGGCCCTTGATGCCTCTGAGATTGAGCAGTTCTTTGTAGTTCTCCCTCCGCGTGCCCTCTCTGAGAAGGCTCGGAACTCGCTTGAAGCACCTCTGACCCTGGAGGAAGTGACCACTGCTACTGTCGATTTACAATTGAGAAAAGCACCGGGCCCCAACAGTTTCCCCCGCAAATTTTATAAAGCTTATATGGCCCTACTAGGCCCACATTGCCTTGTGGCTATACAAGAAGCAGACCAGACCACATTCATGCCCCTACATTGGAGGCATGCAGAAATTGTTGTGTTCCAAAAAACAGGATTTGCCGGAACGTCATGCTTCCTATCGACCAATCTCCCTCTTAAAAATAGAAGCAAAGCTTTTAGCCAAAGTGCTCACCACCAGACTACTAGTGCATCACCCTGGCCTGGTCCACCCAGATCAGGCCGGATTCATGCCTCGACGCACTACATGCCACAACATTTGTCAGGTCTATAACGCGATAGCTGCCGTGGACCGTCTTGCCCGCCCTGAAGGCCTCCTTCTGGTCGACATTGATCGTGCCTTTGAATCGGTCAGCTGGACATACTTATTTATCCTTTGCAAGCATCTCAACTTTGGCCCAATATTTATGTCATATATTTGCATGCTATAGCATGGGCTAACCGCCTCCGTGCGTATAGCTGGCCAGGTGTCATAATCTTTTCCAATAAGCTGTGGTACCAGACGAGGATGCCCATTGTCTCCATTATTGTTTGCTCTGGCCATTGAGCTGCTGGCAGTGTGGGTACGAATTAATGCTCAGATCAATGGCTTTGAATGGTCTGAAGGGGTCTCCGTTATACACAGACAATGTCCTCTTTTTCGTGACCGACCCTCTGTGATCGGGCCCTCGCAACCCCCAAATTATGCGAATTTTTGGTGAGACCTCAGGGCTCTTCATGAATGTTAATAAGTCTACATTATGGCCTTTGCCTTTGTGTGGGTCCGCGGCAGATTACACATGGACATCAGACCTTTCCCAGACTCGGGATGGCATAACATATCTGGGGGTCTTCATAGCCAATCGA
Organism: Triturus cristatus; assembly: GCF_964204655.1. Lineage (NCBI taxonomy): Eukaryota > Metazoa > Chordata > Amphibia > Caudata > Salamandridae > Triturus > Triturus cristatus. The sequence continues at coordinate 41,684,883 of NC_140584.1, read as the reverse complement.
CAGAAGATATCTAGGGCACGCAAAGTTGACACAGTCCTCGCTAGGGTCAAGGTGGAGCTAAAGTGATCGGCAGGCTTGCCCCTATCCTTGTACGGCGGCTCGGCAATTTTCAAAATGATATCCCTTCCTCGGCTCCTATGTCAACTACACAACCACCCCTATCCCATACCACAGACATGGTTTAGGCAACTGAACGCAAGTGCTCAATGGGTTCCTGTGGGGTAGAGGAGCAATCAGAATAGCGATCTGCACGTATTTCCTTTCTACTTACTGTGGGGGTATAGCGGCTGCTGACATGCAGTCATACTATGATGCTTCCCACCTGCAAGTTCTTAATGATTGGTGGTATTGTCCCAGAGACGAGCCGGCCTGTGCACTGGAATGATGGCTGCTGGGTGATCCGTCACTTAATAAATACTTGTACAGCCGGACCGGCTCCCATGCTCTTCCTTCGGCTACCAAGGTAGTATTGACATTGTGGCATCAATCTCCTAGCCGTATGGGATGATTGAACCGCCTGACAGGTGAAGCCCCGTTATGGTGTAATTGTCTTCTTTCACAGCTTCAACAGCTACAAGGGTTCGAGGGCTGGGGCCGAATCGGTATCTCCACACTAGTAAACGTTCTCCAGGGTCTCTCTTTCAAATCTTTTTCAGACCTTCTAGAAGAAAATTCCATTCCACACACCCAGGATAAAAAATATATGCAGCTTCTTCACGCAGTTACTCCCTATCTCAGGGATCTTACTGTCCTCCCCGAATTTATTCCACTGGAAGGGAAGCTCCTTATGGGTGACCTGATCGATCACAAAATATCTAAAATATATCAAACACTTGTCACTCATAGTGCACCAACACTGGAATCCCTTAGGGAAGCTTGACAGACAGATTTAGGCACAATTGACAATGACGATTGGAGGGAGGCGTTGTAGTCCCCATCGAGGGGCTGCTATGTCCTCGTGACAACGAATAATACAGTTGAAATACCTACATAGAACATATTTTACTCGGTTGCTGCTTCACAAGGCTGGTCTTCTTGCCTCCCCAGCATGTCTCCTCTGCGGAGAGAAAGAGGCCACCTTTCTGCACACAGTGTGGGCATGTCCAGCTCTTGACAGGTTTTGGAAAGGTGTAAATGGTTGTCTGGCTGACATGTTGGGCTGGGTCATACCGAGTACACCACAACTAGCGTTACTGCACATTAAAAAGGACATAGAGGGTAATAGATACAAACAACATTTACTGTTCTTGGGTTTGACAGTAGCTAAACACGACATAGCCCGCTCCTGGAAGGAATCCTCTCCACCCCTGTTGAGGGTATGGAAGTATGGTTTAGATTTCTGCATGGGTTTGGAGGAGTCCGTTTTTAAAGCTTGTGGTTGTTCTCACAAACACACACGCATATGGCAGAGCTGGGCAGATTACAAAGGTATTATCCTGACACCACCATTGCTACCCCCATCGCTGGATATAGAGGTTCTGCCCCACAACTAAAATAGTTTTATGTACATTGTTTCAAATTGATAATGGGATTGTATCACCCGAATAACATATGGAGACCTGGACACCCCATAAAGACAATATTCATACTCTTTCTATCGTAGCTGGTTCTTTTTTGTTCTGTGTTATATCTTCATTTGCTTTTCTCTCTTTCTCTCCTCCAGTGGTTCAACATAAAATGTGTAACAATGCTCATGTGTACCAATACTGTATTTCACCTTAGTTGGATACGATATTATTGTCTGAATATATGGTGGTCAGGGAAACATCAATAATGTTTGTTCTTTCATTTCATTTCAAAGCTTCAAGGTGCTTTTATGTTGCAGACACAAGCACCTAGTGCTACATCCAAGGATGCATCATCATTTCACCCTACTTTGTAATCCACCTTTGTCAATGAAGGTAGAATTCAGAATGCTTCACAGAAATCCCTGATACGGTCATTTCTGAGGATACGCATGGGTTAACATAGCATAGGCAAAGATCAACCGATTCTATATAAGGTAAAGGACATCTTCTCTATGATGTGCTATGCAGCAGTAAAACTGCTTTGAATCGCATCTAATCCGCAGCGGATACATTTATTTCACTGGAGATTGTCATTTTGACTGCTCTATCAATCTAAATGTATAACAAAAGCGCTCTATTTAAAGGCGATATCTGACTGCACATTGACCTTTACTCAAGGTCATTATTTGTGTATTTGATACAAAACGTCACACAGTATTTTGTGAGTTAGGTTTTGATGCTGGCAGAGCTCTCTAATTATAGTGAGCAATCTTCCACTGAGGGTGTGAGGCCAGAGTCTCCACCATTCCGGCAGTATGGAAGGCTGCACTCCAGACCTCCTGAAAATACATCCATAATGTACAATACCAACTATCCTTTGAAAGTCACATGCATTATGGCCATGATGTCGAACTAAAATTTTTTATGTCTTTTATATAGCGGGTGCTTCCTGTAATGTTCGTTGAGTCAACAATTCGCCATTATTTTATTATTGTTGAGTAAACTGTGTAGAAAGGTTGGTTGTTGATGCACAGGGTTGGATGTGTGTGTGTGGGATGTGTGGGGGCACTGTTGTGATTTGACTTGGTTGCAATGCATCCTCCCCAGAATTCCATGTCCCTGCTGCTCAGCCAGTGGGTGAGGTCATTAGACTTTTGAGCGTGTTTGTGGTTGGATGAGCGTCAGTTGACGGAATAGGCTGAGCAGCAAGGATGCTGCTCCTGGTGATACATTATCTGTAACTTGGAACAAGCTTAATAAACCTTCATCTTTAATCCATACTACTTGTTGACGCCTCATCTTTTATTCATTATAACAGGCACGTATCAGCTACACTGAGCTGGCCTCATAGTGTAAGTATTCACACCAATGGTGTGACCATCAGGGAGCTGGAAGGAACGGCCCCTTGAGTGGGTTTATGTAATTTAGAATAAGTATTTAAAAAGTAAAAATGCTGAAACATTTACATTTGTGTTCTGTGTAGCTTCCCAAGATTCAAGTTGCACCTGCAATTAGACCAGTAAATAAACAAGAACTCTTGCAACCACCTTTTACATGCCCATCATCCATCTTTTATCTTGTTCACCATGCCCTAGAGTAAAGAAGAGAGAGGTAGAGAATAATGAGAATGTAGTGTTCTGCGGTCATTATGACTTACCAATCTGCTGTGATTCTGGGTTGTGGACGCATCTCCGTTTTCTGTGCTTTTAAGCGTTCTATCTAAAGCCTGGGGAAACAATCTGACACTCTGTCCCTCATGCAGTAGCAGCTGCTCCTGGTAAGCAGCAGTGGGGTAGGGAGGGAGAAGAGAGGGAGGAGGGGGGTTAAGAGAAAAAAGAAAACATTTTCCTGCTGGTAGGCTTGCTGGCCGGCCGCCGCCGCCACTGCCGCCTCTCCGGTGTCCTCTTCCTGGCTTCTTCTCTGCAAAGCAAGCAGGAAGTTTCCAGCCTCCAGATAGCCAATCACAACGTTGCAATGCAGTGTTGTGATTGGTATGAGTGCCGTGGATCAGCGCTCAGCCAGAGAATGGGAGGGTGGGCTTGTTCTCCATGTAGGTTATAATGCAGCCTGCATGAGGCTGCAATGCTGCCTGCATGGAGAACATGCAAAGTGCGGATGAATGTTTGGTCGGCCCCAAAGGGCCGGTCAAACCTTCATGCGCTCTTACACAGTGCCCACCACTCCTCCCCCTGCTCTGAGAGAACAGCAGATTTGACCCGCCACACCCGCCGAGAAGACGTAAAGGAAAAATAAAATTATAATAACATAGAGTTATTATCATTTTAGTTTTCCTATTTACTGCTGTGAAAAGCAGTGGGGCGATGCTCCTCCGCCTTAGTGGAGGAGCCATCACTGCTCTCGTGAGCTGGACAGCGCCATTTAATCTCTTGACAAAGTGCAGTGAGCTGATTATCTACTGGCGAGATCTGGTCTGTTTATTTGGGTTATGCATTTTACCATTTGAAGGCGTTTGGAGAAGGCTCTCATCCAAAGCCTGCCTCCGCCTTTCTCAGTGGCCACATCCGCGGAGGGACCAGCTAATGCAGTGCCAGATGACAAACAGGTCATTAGACAGTGCTTGTTTTAAGATGTTTTATTATGCCTTCATTTTGAGGGCCTCAGAATTCCAATTTGCCACAAACGCGATTTTTTTTCTGTGAAACATCTTGAAACCGTTTCCAGCTAGAGGCATTTTGGGGTAGCAGCCAAGTGGTGGTTTCTCCAAGACATACGTTAGCTGCATTGCCTACTTTAGATGCCATGCATCTCCTCTGTGGCCTGCTGATTCAGTGAAGCCTTGACTTCTCTGTGTCGCTTTTAATTCGTTTCCAGCAACGCCTCAGCCTCAAAGGGCCCTCGGGAGCTTGATGGCACTGCAAGGCTGCAATACCCACCATCCCTGCTGCTGAATTAACTACTGCATTCACTGCTACAGCGAGAAAACACAAGAGGTCAAGTACATGGATGTGGGAGGCCATCACTGCCTCTGGGGGCTGGGAAGGTCTTTAATCTGAGGAGGAAATCAAACAGGGGAGGTAGAGAGAGAGAGAGCAATAAAGAGATGTAACAAAAATAATAATAATGGCAACAGTTTTTATTGTTATACATAATAATAGTAACTGTTGGCCCGGACCGTCTCTACAGGGTCACTCCCAAATGTTTTGTCTTCATCCCTCCCATTATTACTGAATTCGTTTTTGTTAGCCTTAGGACTCTGCACTTTACACCTGCTAACCAATGCTAAAGTGCTTGTGCTCTCCTCTCCAAACATGGCAGAACTGGTTTATATCCAATGGGCACATTTAATTTACTTGTGAGTCCCCAGTAAAGTGGTACTAAATGTACCAGGGTCTGTAAATTAAATGTTTCTAGTGGGCCTGCATCATTGATTGTGCCATTGTGGGACATTACAAATGTTAATAATGGAATAGTCATGAAATATGAACGTTGGGGGAGTTCTTGTAATGATAGTTTGCCAAGAGTAGCAGTTATTGCTGGGAGCTAGCTGACACTGCTATTTACCCCTGGAATGTAGCTTTTGGTAATAAATCAAGTTATCTCAGTCCACACATTGTGAGCCCATTCTTAACAATGGCAACGAGGATTTTCAAGAGTTTTGTTGGTGTGAGTAGTAGGCAGTGACTTTGAAGAGGTGCAGTTGCTGGCCTGGTGTCCTGTGTGGCAGCGTGGCATACAACATTTCATAAGGACCTCAGGTATTGCTGTTCAAGGATCCGACTGTCGGCGTGGAGAACCTGCAAGTGTGGCAGCTGCGTTATAGGTGTGCAACTGAAGTTGGAGAAGGAGTCTAGACGTGGTCCAGTGGTGACCAATTTTTAAGCTGTTCTTCACTGCCTGGCCACATGAAACAAAGATCATACAGATCGGGGTGGGCTCGCCCCAACTCTGATTAGCCAAGCAGGTTGTCTAAACATATTTTTCACAGTGGCCAGCAGCGGGTGATGTTGTCACGTCATTACCGGTCCAGCAGCCATTTTGGGCTGTAACTAGAAGTAAACAGTGGGGCGACGCTCCCCCGCCTTAGCAGAGGAGCCTCCGCTGGACTTCTTATCCATTAAGATCTCGTATGAATGTCTCGTTGTGTGTGGAATGGTTTATAGCTGGGGTACAACTTTAAATTTCATATTACTTTTGTTTCATTGTCTATAGGCAAACTTCTGGTATACTTCATATCAAACCATTTGCAGGGCAAATGCCTCTCAGAATAAACTGCAATGTATAATTTATTCCCTAATAAATATAGTTACACGGCAGTCATTGTGAATTGGGTTCAAAGTGAATGCCGTTTCTCTAGTATGAGTTTTTCTTTTCTCAGTGGGACATTTCTTTTAAACGGTGAATTAGTTTCGAAGCCGACCGCGCTTTGCCTGTTTGTTGAACGACCGTTACACCATTTTCAATTTCATTGAAATTGTTTGCAATGCATTTAAAATATTGGTTGTGAAAATGCCAATAGTATTTTTATTTTTTATGAAATTGAATGCATTTGTACAGCTGTTTATGCGATATGAATCAATCAGTCACACACACCGTGATTATGTTTTGCGATGATCCTTTGAAATCTGGAAAGGGACAGATAAAATCTGCTACAATGCACATTACATAAAGATTTTTGCAAAGAACAAAGTAATTCGTCAAAACTAATTTGCTCTAAGGCATCTGTGTTTATATAACAAGACATTGAAAACATACACTTAAAATATGAAATATGCAACAATATTTGAGGAGAAATCAGTGTGCTGCTTGAAAGAACAGTTCATATCAAGTTTCTTTCTTTGTTAAAGGGTGTATCAAACAAGGAAAGCATTTATAAACGGTTCGTGTACCATTCTGATTCGGTAGCTCAGTGTGCTGAAGCCACCCGAAAATCTTTGCTTGACTCAATGGCTGCATGATCAAATCGCAGTGAGTCCGCTCAGCTTTCCATTTTCGGAGATTGGAGGTAAACATACTCTTTACAAATAACAGGGTTATGCCTCATGCATCTTTGCAATGTCTTCTACATATTTTGCATTTTATCAGAAATCTCTTTATAATCCAGACTCCATTTGTTTATATTCAGTAGCCAATACTGGTGAAAAAACCTACTTGTCCTCTTTTTTCGCTAGCGCAAAATGTAAACTGCCCCATTTATGGCTTCCTGACTTGGGGAGTCCTGCGACAAGACCGCAGCAATAACATTAATTTCCACTAATAACAGCTATACACTCAATACAATTTGGACAGGATTTGCAGGGTGGTGTGATGTTAGTCCAGGAGGTTTACATCCATGCCAGATTTTCAGGCTTTCTGTCATCTTTGTAAACGGTGTTCCATTAGTATGAGTGTGTAAATGTATCTCGTGTGAATATACTTTAAATGTGGCACAACTCTGGCCCCATGAAGCAATATTATAGACCCCCTGTAGGGAAAAGCTTGGGGTAAAGCATGGGTGTCAACTGTAGGTCTAGGGGATCGATCCATGTCAGGTTTTGAGGATATCCACATTGGACATAGTGAGGCTCTGAATAGATCTCACTTACTTACATTGTCAGTGGGTAAACGGACAGCTTGGCACGGGTTCATACCCCCGAAGCTGCAATAGATGCCGCTGACGACGTTAAAAACTGAGCTGTTGCAAACTTGGCCTGCTGGAGACACAATGCCGCTTCACATCCTAGACTCTTTAATGCTAGTTTTGGAGCCCAGGGCGCTGATAATAGAGATGACCTTCACGGCATTCAAAATACCAATAGCGAGGACTCTTGTCTTTCAATGTCTATGATCAAGAAGAGATATTAAAAATCCTCAATCCGTCAGGGCTCTCTGCCCAGAGGCTGTTTCACAGACTCAGAAGCCTGTTTACAACAGAACTGACCTTTGCATGTTTACCGACTTCCGGACTTCCGGTAATTGTTTTTGTGCTGTTCAGTCGATTAACATTTGGGACTCCTCTCTAATAGCCTTGTAGGGCACACAGGTCTCAGCTCGTGCCACTGAAATGCAAGATCGAAGCTTTATTTCATGAAATTATTGCAATCAATAAATCTGTTCCTGCGTCATTGTTTGAGGTTCCCATTCCTATGGATTAGCTGGAGCAAAGAAAAAGACACTATCAAGTATGCGGAAAATTGAGTTCTAAACGAAGGCGGTAGACTCAGCTGAACGGCGTGATTACCTTGTCAACCATGCAATATGCGGTGAAATAGGCTGTTATTTTGGGGACACCTCTGAGTGGTAAGTTCTGAAAGCCGTGACACATTCATAGCAGGATGTCCAAAGCTTGTCCACAAGGACTATATCCATGCCACATATGTTGAAAGATAATCTGGTGGTGCCATGTGCCACTGGCATATTTATGAGGCCACGTAAAGCCATGTTACATGGCTTTTCATGGCCTTCTAAATATGTGCCCCTTTCACGCAGAAAACTGCATGAAAGGGACATTCCATGAGTGTTGCTGGGGGCGTTCACAGCAACATCCATGGCTTTTTGACACTGCCCCAGATTTATGAGAAATCGTTAGTCTGAGACATGCCAAAAGCCTATTCCTCCCCAGGGGAGGCACAACTAGGAGAAATATTTTATTTCTCCTTGTTTTTGCTCTTACTAAGTGTGCTGCATGCTGTAGCACACATAGAAAGAGAAAATAAGCTTCTTGTGATTATTTTTGTGGAGGAAGGTTTCCCTTCCTCCACAAAAATAATCATCCCCACAACGCAGGCACCCTTGCACTCTGGTGCCTGCGTTGGCGCATGGCAGCCTCTTGTGCGTCGGCGCAGGGGAAAAGGACAGGAATGTGCTGTAGCTAATAGATACAGCGCATTCCTGGTCTTTTCTTTTGCCGCAGGGCAGCGCAGCAGCATGGCCTGCTGTGCTGCCCTATGGCAAAAAAACCCATAAATGAGGCCCAATTAAACTATTTTTAAACTCTGGCAGGGATATGTCCTACATGGGTCCCCGTTCCTCACAGCGAGTACAATGCATGCACTCCTGCATCATACCAAGCTAGAAGAACGTTCTACTTCCACAGCAGTAAAATTTCAGCTCAGACATCCAGCTCTCTGTTCCCATCCCTCCGTGCTTGCTGCGATCATGGACATATTTCATTTTGACATTCATAGTTTAAAACCAGGGATCTCAATTACTAAAGACCAACACCAGAGTGGTCATTTTAGAATGGTTCTCTCATTGCTAGATGCCACCCTAATTCAGTGCATGTGCTTCTTTGATTAGTAAGAGCTTTCTGCCCTTCTGCCAGCGTGCGTGATGAAATTGCTAAACCCATCCGCCAATGCTGTTAATCTATATATGTGTATGATTAGCAAGAGCCTCCTTTGATACTGTTAGTCTATAGATGTCTACAGGCAGTGCATGTTTAGCAATGATTAGCAACAGCTTCCTCTCGTACTACCAGCATGTCTGTTTCTACTGACTTCTTCTGAGTTCTAATAGTTAGAAATAGCTCTATCTCCTACAGTGTATAGCTTTTTTCTTCAGTGTGCATTTGTTGGGATGGAAAAGTATTCTGCATGGTATAAGATGTGCACCCCTGCCCTTGGTACCCAACTGAACTGTTGTCTGGATCCCTAATGCTGATTTTTTTGTCATAGGCAAACACGGATCATGCGTGTGTCCATGTCATAATCCAGTCCCATGGTTTGTAGGCTTGTTAGACCAAAAGAGGCACACAAAACGCAATCCTCATAGGGGTGGAAAGCTACCGCCTTCACCAAGAGTTAAGCAGCACAAGAGCAGTGGTGGCAGCATGGCGCAGAGTGATCAGTAGAATTGATCAGGTCCTTCGACCCCGGATCACTGGTGTGAGGCCTACAGGTTCATTCACCTTTTTAAAAGTTCTGCTGATCTGTGCTTAAGTCACCCTTGACCTACATCAGGTCAATGTGAAGTGCTGCACAGCAAAGAGGTAGGGACTCTGCACAGGATGCATGTTTGTGCCTGGGAAGGATACAGTACAGGAATAGAGCAGTACTGTGCAGTATATGTGTGGTTAGTGCATGTATTGAGTGTATGTCAATGGAAGTAGTCCTGTGCAACACCTTCAGTTATTCTTTGTTTCCTAGCAAACACAACAAGATGATGGACGGAGTGCTAAAACTTTTCAACCACTCACTCCCAGTCACAGATCTGGCTTTAATCCATCATTATTTTTCTCACACGGCCAACCCAGTTTGGAGCCAGCTATATGCAAATCAGTCTTGACCCTGTTCCTCATAGGAAAACTCCAGTTCGAACTTCTAGGCCAGGTCCTTCCTGGACCAGAAGCAAAAATCCTGGGACCGGTTTTGGGATATTAGCCAAGGTCCCTTGCTCACTTTGTCACTGGATTCAAGATAGCCTGGCTGATGAGGGGTGTTACCGATCTGCCACTTGGGGTGAGTGTCTGACAAGTTTCAGCACTGCGTCCATCATCACCTTGTGTTTGCTTTGAGTGTATGTATGCCTGCGGAGAATACATTACATGAGAGATGTAGTGCAGTGAAGTGCGTGCGCAAAGGGAGCATGGGCTGGGTGTATGTGTGCTTTCATGAAGTAGAACACACTGGAAGAAAGGAGAAAGAGGCTCCCCTACTATACGTCAAAAGGCTGCTCTTTGAATCAATGGTATGTCACAGGGAAGGAGACTGGACACATCTTAGGAAGGAGACTAGGCTGATAAGGAGCCACAAAGAGTTGGGTTGGGAGACCAGGATTAATCTTTTGATGTACCTATCACTGTTGCTGACATACAGGTGTGAACTCTGGTCACTCCCATTGACTTTGTTGTGGGTTTACCAACTTCGGAGTCTTTCCTGCTGAGACAAACAGCCTTTCAAGAGGATAGAAGAAAAGGAAAATGTGCACATGAAAAGAAGCAAAACCACAACATAAAACTGCAAAGGCTCTGACCCTAAATAACATTTGGTGTCTAGAAAAGTACTATAAGAGGAGAGGTTGAGACTCCAAAATCTGTCACTGACGTGCCAGATGTGCGGTGTGAGAAGGGGAAGCTCTGCAAGACTTCTGTCTGGGACCAGGATGGGGGCAAAGGCCTACTAGTTTCCCTGCCGGGTGAGGAGACATCACCCATGGAAACCAAGATCACCTGTCCAGGACCCAGAAGCACCATTGTCTGTCTGCTTGCCAAGACCAGTGTGCCCTGTGACAGTGGCGGCTGGCATGGACTGGGGTGGCAGGGCGGAGTTGAAAGGGGGTAAAGAAGAAGAAAAAAAGTAACTTTTTTGCCGTGGTTAGGTACTCAGATGGGGACTGGGGTCCTGGGCATGTTCTCCATGCAGGCTGTAATGCAGCCTGCATGGAGAACATGAAAAGTGCAGATGGCTGTTTGGCTGGCCCTAGAAGGCCAGCCAAACATTAATGTGCACTATGGGAGGGCAAACCACTTCCTTCCCTCCCCTGCTCTGTCAGCAGAACAGCCCCGCCTACAAAGGCTGCCACAACAAGGACAAAATAAAATGATAATAACTTGGAGTTCTTATCATTTTATTTTTCCATTATCTATACTGCTTTATTAGCAGTGGGGCAATGCTCCTCCGCCTTAGCAGAGAAGCCGCCATTGCCCTGTGAGGAAGAGTTGGAGGGAGGAAGGTCCAGTGGGGAACCCTACTGAGAGAACTCCCTGAGTGAGGTGTGAGGGAACGGCTGTGCAAAGATCAAGCCATTGCCCGTGTGAAGAAGTGATCCGGCGACCCCAGTATGCCAGGAGAGGGCCAAAATGACCCGAGCTGTGTCATGACTGCCATGTGGGAAGTGCCAGGCCTCCACTGCCTCATTGTGGTGAACCTATATGCCAGAAGGGTCCAACTCTGAACTATTTGTTGCTAGAGCGTCAAGACCTGTTGCCGCCTTTATCAATGACCCCTTATACCAGAAGAAACCACTGCGGTGGGGGCAAGTGTACTAGAGGAGTCTGCACTTCAGCTGGGAGTAGCATGGCAATCCTCTATGCCAAAAGGGGCTGCCGGTACCCATATTGCCAGAAGGTAGAGTCGTTACCTGGGCAGAAGATTGCAGCTGTGACTGGCAGGTCTAGCCCACACACTAAGGCCTGCACCTGACTATTTCCCCAGGACCGTGAAGGCCATTGCCTGAGACATTGAATTCTCACTGGGCTCCAGAGGGGATTAGGTGGATCAAAATATCCCAGGAGGGACGAATGACTTACCTCGTCTTCATGGAGCTGGAGCAGATCCGATCATTAGGACAAGCGGACAGTGAGGGAGAGAGCCTGCACCTGCCAGGTGCTGCTGCATGTACCGAACAGGTTCAGGACTTATGTGTGCCCGCAGAAAATTCACTTGCTGCACAGCTGCATGCTTCCATCCTGCTGGAGCGGATAAGCCTAGAATTGAGTCTGTGGGGTCACGGGGGACTTGCTGCTAATGGTGCTGTGGCACCATACACAGTTTTGACTTGAATACAGCCTATTAGTGAGCATTACTTGGTTGCGACCACCAGTAAATAGGAAATAACCCAGACCAAGTTATAAGAAAGAGGGTGGGGCAGGGATTTGCCTGACAACTGCAAGAGCCTTCAAGGGGATTGTGTTATTGCTCGGGAATGTCGTTATTCCATTGAATGTGTAGAGTTAGAAATAAAATACTTCCTTTTTTATAAAAGTAAGTATTGGACTGAACATTAATTGACTGGTTGGATTGTGTGCACTTTAAGTTATGAGTTGTGTTCTTTTACCTGTATCTACACTTCCTCCCTGAGGGATCCTTTGAGCGCTCGTCCACAGCTACCATTGAGAGTCAAGTGCAGAAAAGGTACTTGGCACAGTTATTCAGGGTCCATAGTAGGTCGGGCCCAGGGACATCAGGAGTAAAAAGCCTCAACCTCCGCAGTTGGGTCCAGTAACCCCTGCGTTCCCCGTGGCCGTCTAAAAGGTGTTCTGACGGTATTGAAATGGTTCTTAAAAGCCACCTCTCTTGCTGTCGGGCGATATATTCTCCAGAAACAATCCTTCTTTATTGCAATATATCTTTCAGTGATTAGAAAACCACTCCTCATGCTGCCAATGTATGTGTTACTCTCATTAGAAAGTACTAACTCTCCTAGTACATGTGCTTCAATCATTAAGAGCAATATCTTTTAACATCAAGAAAGCTGAAAAAGAAGCAGAACATTCTTCAGAAGAATCAAGCACTGCTTTGATCTTGTGTCTGAACCTCCCATCCCACATTCCATGGACCACTGCAACTAAATCGACCACTTCCTCAATAAATACAGACAATGCAGCAAAACGGTTGTATGACATAATTTCGACAGACAGAAAATCGACCTACAAATATATCGCAACAAAAATATCGATGTCAAGAATATCGACATCCTATCTACAACATGGTAAGTACAAAAATATCGAAAAGTAAATATCGATGTCAAAAATATCGTTATTAAAAATATCGTTTTTCTTTTACTTTAAAAATATATATAAAATAAACCAAATTATACTTAGAAATTAAATAAACATAATTAAATATATTGTATAATATTTAAAATGTATAATTAATATATATAATTTAATAAAACTTTAATTAAACATATACATATAATATATAATATATATACTTACTTAATAATTAATTTTACTAATAATTTCTGTAACGTATAAATTATTAAATGTTTTAAAAAATTACCAATACATGTATACACATAAAATAATAACATTAATAAATATTTAATAATTACATATAGCAAATAATAATCAATATTTTTAATGTAAATAATTTTTATTATTAATGATATATTACAATAGCAAAAATAATACAAAACATATGAAATATGAGACACAATAAAACTACTAGTCCAACTCCAACAAAAACAACAGTAAGGAAAATGTTGGATACCGTAGGGGTAAAAATTACTATTCCAACTCCAAAGAGTGCAACAGTAGGGAAAGCGTTGGATAGCGTAGGGTTAAGATTACTATTCCAACTCCAGAGAGTGCAATAGTAGGGAAAGCGTTGGATAGCGTAAAGGTAAAAATTACTATTCCAACTCCAGAGAGTGCAACAGTAGGAAAAGCGCTGGATAGCGTAGGGGTAAAAATTACTATTCCAACTCCAGAGAGTGCAACAGTAGGGAAAGCGTTGGATAGCGTAGGGGTACAAATTACTATTCCCACTCCAGTAAATGAAACAGTAGGTAAACCGCTGGATAGCGTAGGGCTAAAAATTACTATTCCAACTCCAAAGAGTGCAACAGTAAGGAAAGCGTTGGATAGCGTAGGGGTAAAAATTACTATTCCAACTCCAAAGAGTGCAACAGTAGGGAAAACGTTGGATAGCGTAGGGGTAAAAATTACTATTCCAACTCCAGAGAGTGCAACAGTAGGGAAAGCGTTGGATAGCATAGGGGTACAAATTACTATTCCCACTCCAGTAAATGAAACAGTAGGTAAAGCGCTGGATAGCGTAGGGGTAAAAATTACTATTCCAACTCCAAAGAGTACAACAGTAAGGAAAGCGTTGGATAGCGTAGGGGTAAAAATTACTATTCCAACTCCAAAGAGTGCAACAGTAGGGAAAGCGTTGGATAGCGTAGGGGTAAAAATTACTATTCCAAATCCAGAGAGTGCAACAGTAGGGAAAGCGTTGGATAGCGTAGGGGTACAAATTACTATTCCCACTCCAGTAAGTGAAACAGTAGGGAAAACGCTGGATAGCGTAGGGGTAAAAATTACTATTCCAACTCCAAAGAGTGCAACAGTAGGGAAAGCGTTGGATAGCGTAGGGGTAAAAATTACTATTCCAACTCCAGAGAGTGCAATAGTAGGGAAAGCGTTGGATAGCGTAAGGGTAAAAATTACTATTCCCACTCCAGAGAGTGCAACAGTAGGGAAAGTGTTGGATAGCGTAGGGAAAAGAATTACTATTCCAACTCCAGAGAGTGCAATAGTAGGGAAAACGTTGGATAGCGTAGGAGTAAAAATTACTATTCCCACTCCAGTGAGTCCAACAGTAGGGAAAGCGTTGGATAGCGTAGGGGTACAAATTACTATTCCCACTCCAGTAAATGAAACAGTAGGTAAAGCGCTGGATAGCGTAGGGGTAAAAATTACTATTCCAACTCCAAAGAGTGCAACAGTAAGGAAAGCGTTGGATAGCGTAGGGGTAAAAATGACTATTCCAACTCCAAAGAGTGCAACAGTAGGGAAAGCGTTGGATAGCGTAGGGGTAAAAATTACTATTCCAACTCCAGAGAGTGCAACAGTAGGGAAAGCGTTGGATAGCGTAGGGGTACAAATTACTATTCCCACTCCAGTAAGTGAAACAGTAGGGAAAGCGCTGGATAGCGTAGGGGTAAAAATTACTATTCCAACTTCAAAGAGTGCAACAGTAGGGAAAGCGTTGGATAGCGTAGGGGTAAAAATTACTATTCCAACTCCAGAGAGTGCAATAGTAGGGAAAGCGTTGGATAGCGTAAGGGTAAAAATTACTATTCCCACTCCAGTGAGTCCAACAGAAGGGAAAGCGTTGGATAGCGTAGGAGTAAAAATTACTATTCCCACTCCAGAGAGTGCAACAGTAGTGAAAACGCTGGATAGCGTAGGGGTACAAATTACTATTCCCACTCCAGTAAGTGAAACAGTAGGGAAAGCGCTGGATAGCGTAGGGTTAAAAATTACTATTCCAACTCCAGATAGTAAAACAGTTGGGAAAGCACTGGATAGCATAGGGATTCTATAAACATAATAACCAATTAAATAATTAGTTATAAAAAAATAGCATATTAATAATTAATTTACAAAATATGTATTATTAAATACCAATTATTTAAAATAAATATTTATATAAATAACTTTAAATTACATCCCACACTATTCCCCCTTTAACACACAACACACTACACATACAAAATACACAATACATTTAAATATCAGTTTATCTATTATTTACAATTAATAATACATTCTTTATAATTAATATACTTATTATTTACAAATTTATACATATTAACTACCAAATTACAATTATTCACAAACTAATTATTAATTAACAATACATTAATTATCAATAACAACAAATAACATGAAATAATAAATTATTTATATTTACTATATTTAACGTACTAATAACAATTAATTACCAATTAATAATTAATTAACAATTAATTATTATTAATTACAAATAAATAAAAATTATCAGTAATTATTTGAATTTAATTATATCCCACCCTATTCCCCTATAAACCCACAACCCACTACACATAAAAATTCACATAATTAATTTAATCATCAATTAATCACTTAATAAAATTAAATCACCAATTAATTAGTAATTATCAATTAATTAACAATACCAATAAATAAATATTAATATTAAACTAATTATAACTTATATAATTAACCAATTAATAAAATTAATTTACAATTAATAATTAATTCACAATTAATTAATCAATTAATATATTTAATTAACAATTAGTAATTAATTAACAATTAATTAATCATAAATACCAATTAAACAATACATAATAATTAATTAATTATAATTAAATTACTTCCCACCCTATTCCCCTATAAACCCACAACCCGCTCTGGTACTAAAACGCTAAATTATATTTTAAATAATTATTAATCTCTAAACATTTATTTTTAAATGTATTAAAATACATTACAATAATCTTTAACATACAAATAAAATACATATTAAAATACATTACACTAATAAAATATCGATATTCTTGACATCGAAATTTTTGATTACGATATTACTTACATCTATATTAATGACTTCGATATTATTAACTTCGATAATACTTACCTTGGAGTCGATATTCTGCCCATCGATATTCTTGACTTCGATATTCTTTACCTACGATATTTACAACTCGATATACTTGTAGGTCGATATTTAAAACTCGATATTTAGACTGCTCACCCAGCAAAACATCAACAATGCCAAACCTGTTTCTCATCTTCCCTCAAGCTCTGAAAACACACAGGATCCTCCCACTCCTGAAGAAATGCACACTAGACCTCAACAACCTTGCTAGCTACCAGCCCATCATGGAAAACAGCCTTTACAACAAGGTTTTTACCACGCTGTATCTTTACCATGCAGTTTTTTTACCACGCATGGTTTTAGAACGCATATACGTTCACAACGGAAGCCTTTACCACGCACTTAAGGTAAGTTCGGGGTCTTCCCCCACAAATACATTGTTTATACATATAAATATTTTTTATATAAACAATGAGTGGTAAAGACACGTTGTAAAAGCATATGCGTTCTAAGAAAATGTGGGGTGAAAAATGCATGGTAAAGGCATACAGAGTATTTATCTGCGTTGTTCCGTCATACAACCGTCCTTCATTCATCCACCTTCCACTAGCAAAATCATCATAAAACAGTGTATGTTCAACTTCAAGATCACATCAACACCAACCATCTCTTGTACTAACATCAATTCAGGTTCACATCATGCTGCAGTACAGAGACAGCTACCTTACAAATCATAGATGTTGCCATCAAATAAAGATGACCTCTGCCTCTTGATATCAGGGGACCTCTCAGCTGCTTTTGACACTGTTAGCTACCACACCTTCATCCACATCGTAATGTCTCAAATGTGATTTTTGGGAAACATTCTTCAATGGATCTCCTCCTACTTATAGATAATCAAAGGAGGAGGGATCACTAGTTACTGGCACCAGGGTTCAGGTGGTTGTCTCTGGTATAGGTAAAAAACCCTCAATCACGTCAAGAGTATGTTGGGGCGGTATATCTTGATTCTCCGCCGTTAAATACGTGATAGCATCATCATTGGGTTGATTCCATGCATCCTCCGCCCGGAGGGAACCACTGAGTTTTCCAGCAGTGATCAGGGAAAAAAATGATAAAATAAAAAAGTGAGGAGTGCTCAAGTGAGTGATAAAAAGGAGTCGTTCCTCATGCTACCTATAAAAAACTTTATTCTGATAGGTGCTGGGGAGACGTTAAAAAGAGATAAAGTTGCAGGTAGGGTGAGTAATGGACCCTCTGCAACTTTAAACGTGGTGATTGGTCGACATGTTTCAGCTCATTCAAAGCCCAAAGGTCAGGGAGCTTTCTTCAGGACCACAGGTGAATAATGTGAATTGAGGAAGTACATCAATTAGAAGTTCCAAGGTAGATTCAGATGGACTTCAACAGGACTAATACCTATATACAGAGAAAAAACCTTAATGAGGGTAGATAAGGTGCCAAAAGGAGTTTTTTTTAAAAAAAGGGGGAGAATATAAAAGCAAATATAAATGGCAAGTCTTTATATACTTATTGGTATACATTTTGATCTGCAAGTGAGGTTGCGAACCATCGCTCTTACTTAAGAGAATAAACAGCAATGCCCCTAGGAGACAACGACTGGTGAAGGATAATTCAAAAATACAACAATTCTTCAGACATACATGTAGAATCAATATATATATAGCGAAGGTGGTGAAGACTGCTCGTAATGTACGTGTGTTCAATTCGCAGGTAAACTGTTTAGCCATACCTATTGGGAATTGGAGGTTCCTTCGGTCTAACATTTGAAGTTGTAAACATGCGAGAGAATTAAGTAGGGCGCGCTATTTGAAGAAATGTATCAATTGTGCCTCTAATATAGAGATAGCGTGCAATATTCACTGAAAAATACCTGAATGTTTCAAAGTACGAACTCCGTACGAAGATACAAGGCTGCGTTAATACTAGACAGTGAAAGAAAAGAAAAACAAACATTACAAGGGGGAAACCCCAGGTTAACGTTACGTGTCTTCCAAAGGCTGCAGAGGTGGAGGTCTCCGTACCGCATGGTCCGCTACGACTTGTGCTGACTCTAGTTTCCTGTATGCGTGCGTAGGCATAGGGGTGTGTCTTAAATAGTTGATAACATAGAGACAGTAAAAGGACTATAGAGGGCCGGTTTGTAGCCTAGAAAACTTTATTAGGTTGTTGTCTACGGTTGCCGTGAACAGAGTACTAATCAGCGTATCAGCTCGATTTCGTCTGTTGCGTGGTTTAGGGTGAAGTTTCTTGACAGATAAGGGGGCAAGGTTGTTCCAATGCCAAAGTGGTGGTTACTAAGAGCTGGTGTGCCCTCAATAGTTAATAATCTAGAAAAGGGACTGGAGCGGGCCATCGCCTGGAGAGATTTTTGTTTAGCCATAAATAGAGTGTAAGCACTAAGTAGCGCATACGATTCATTTCGTCTGTTGCTGGCTTATGTGCGAGGTGTCTTGACAGATAAGGAAGGTACAGTTGTTGGCATGCCAAAATGGTGATTGATAAGAGCTGAAGTGTCAATGAGGAGCTCGATGGTGTCACATTAAGGAGACAAATATGGCTGGTGGAGATTTCTGTCTACACGCTCAACCATGGGACATCATCATTCAGTCCTATGGTGTTGGTCTTGAGGCGATGGACCCATCGCTGTTCTTTCTGGAAGAGTAATTTTTCTGCATTTGATGTTTTTAATACCAGTGTTTCAAGGACTATCCAGCTGAGCTCTTTGACTGTGTGTGGATGTTCAATGTAGTGTGAGCTCAATTTGGTAGTTCCTCTACCACATTTGATGTTGCTGCGATGTTCGCATATTCTTTGCTTAATCTTCCGGCAGGTCATTCCAATGTATCGGAGATGACATGGGCAGGTAATCATGTAGATTACATGTGTCGTGTTGCAGTTAGAATGTTGTCTCATCGTCCAGGTCAGTTTGGGTGATAGGATCACACTCTTAGTGATTGCAGTCAGGGAACACACAGAGCAATTGCCACATGGGAAGTGGCCTGTTACTGGGGGTAGGGACCACAGAGTGCTCTGACTTGGATTAGGTTTTACGTCAGGTGGACGTGTGTGTACCAGGATATCTTTGTAGTTTCGAGTTCGTCTATTGGCAAACATGGGTTTAGGCCAAGTGAGATTTCCAGACGTAATGATGCGCCAATTTTTGTTGATAATTTTCTTTACAGAGTTTGTAACAGGACTGTAGGTGGTGACACATGTCAGTTTTTCTGTAGATTTGATTTGTGGTGTTGGTTCCAAGAGGCTTTCTCTAGGCTGGTTCCGGGCTCGTTTCTGACATTTTTTGATAATTTTTTCTGGATAGTTCCTTTTCTTGAGTTTGTTTGAAAGGTCTTGAGCTTGTTGTTTATACTCACTTAGTTCACTACAATTCCTTTTGAGGCGAAGGAATTGGCTGTAGGGCAAATTCTCTCGTAGAGGACGCGGGTGGAAGCTATTGAAAGAAAGCAGGCTATTCTTAGCTGTTGTCTTGAAGAAAGTCTTGGTTTTAATGGTGTCATTTTCAACGTAGATGGTAAGGTCTAGGAAGTCCAAATGATCATTATGTGCCTCAAAAGTAAACCTTAGACAGGGGTCTTGGATGTTCATCCAGTCATGAAATGTTTGTAAATTGGTTTTGGTACCTTCCCAGATCATGATGACATCATCTATATACCTTTTCCAGAAAAGGATTCTTGGAAGGAAGGGATTGGTATCATTAAGGATGTATGTACTCTCAAAATTGCTCACGTAGAGCCCTGCCACACTGGGAGCAAAGGTACTTCCCATGGAAGTACCGTGGCATTGTTGGTATAGAGTATCCTCGTATTCAAAAAAGTTCTCAGTTAGGGCCAGTCTGCAGCATTCTAGGACGAAGTGTCTAGGCGTATGGTATGGCCATTCGTCTCGAAACAATAGATCTTCTAGAGTGTCTAAGGTGGCTTGTTGAGGTAGGCTCGTATAAAGACTTTCAATATCGAGTCCTACCAACAGCATAGTTTCACTGGAGAAACTTCTGTCCGTGAGATGATTCAGAAGATCGCGTGTATCTTTAAGGTAGGTGGGTGTCTTTTGAACCATAGGTTTGAGAAATTGGTCAGCAAACTGGGAGAGGGGTTCCAGAACTGAGCCGATCCCAGACACTATGGGGCGGCCAGGTGGAGGTTTTCTTGCCTTGTGCACTTTTGGCAGCGAATAAAAGTATGGTATACGTGGAGAAGTGGTACGTAGAAAGGAAGCCTCGTTCTTAGAGATCCACCTATTTGTCTCTGCTTCCTCAACCATTAGATTGATGGTTCGCTGCAGTCTGAGTGTGGGATCTTCTGTTATTATCTTGTAGAATTTATCGTCGGATAGAAGCTCTTGACATTGTGTATGGTAACCTTCTTTGTTGAGGATGACAATGCCTCCGCCTTTGTCGGCGGGTTTGATAATGATGTCAGGGTGCGCTTTCAGTTCTTCCAAAGCCTTCTTCTCTTTGTTTGTTGTATTCATAAATGGTTTTGTAGCTGTCTCGCCAAGTTGATTGATTTCCTTCCTGACTGCTTGCTCGAAGGTTTGAATCTCAACTGGGACTTGATGTTGTGCTGGACAGAATGTTGACTTGGGTCTCAAAGAGGTGTCTCCTTTGGTAGTATTATCTTCCTTGCCCTGAAAGAAAGCTTTAAGTTTTTATGTTCTGCAAAAATGGGCCACTTCACTCTGTAGTTTAAAAATGTCCAGTGGTGGAGTGGGGACAAAGCCAAGGCCTTTGTTTAGTACCGATTCTTGCTCTTCTGTTAATGGAATGCCAGAGATGTTGAAGATTAGTGAGTCGTGCTCGTGCTGGGTTTGTCTTTGTTCAAGTTGGACATACTCCTTGTTAGTATTTGCCTTTCTTGGTCTAACCAAGTCACACCTCTCCTCCTCCCTCTCTGGTTGGACCGGCCTCTCCCTAAAAAAGGCGGTGGTTGTTGAGGGAAGGGGCCCATATAGGGACCTAATGGAGGTGGTATTGTTTGATACGGATTCATCCATCCTTGGTAGTTTTGAGCAAATGGATGGAAAAGAGGTGGTGGATGTTCCCCAAATGTTGGGTTGCGCCAGGTGTTCGGTCTTCGTCTTTGTTGACGTCGGTTGGAGCCTCTAAAATTACGTTGTTGGGTGGTATCTTCTCCACTGTAATCTGAGTTGTTGGAAGAGTTGGCACTGGAGTCGTTGTCGGATTGATAGTTGGGTGCTACAAAATCGTCTCTACTGTATGGATGCATTTTCTCTGTGGAAAAGCGTTTCAGATCTTTACTCAGTTTTTGAATTTTGTTTTGTGTCAGATATTCCTTCGTCTCGTTCATGTCCCGGTTGATCTCTTCTAGTTTTTTCTTGTACACTGTGATGTGTACCATATTTTTGAGTTTTGCCTCAGTCAGTTGAATCTTGATCGTGAGTGCCTCAGTTAGTCTTGTCGCGGTTTTGATTATGAGGACGAGGTAATCCCTGGTGCACTTCCATGAGATGGCCGACCAGTCTTTTCTAAAGGCCAAATCTTGTAGAAAAATTCTCGGAGCATTGTGAACCCAGAGGCCTCTGGGTGCAGCGTTTGCGCGTAGGTACTCTGTCATGATGACACCATGAATAGCAGTTTTTACCTGTTCTTTCTTGTCTTCTGATAAAGTTTCCCAGTCGCTGTTCTGAGCTAGGGTTTGCGTTAGGTCTCCATCTTGTAAGAAAGATGAGGGGGCAGCAAGGATGGCGTTGATTTCGTCTAAAGAGTAACTTAAGCCTAAGTTCTCTGCCATCTTCAGTAAAGGGGAGGGATTCAGTAAGATCGAGGTATTAGATAACCTAGATCTGGTTATTCCTGGTTAATACAGGAATATAGGAAAAAATTCCCACAGCTGTGCGCTGCTACATATGATATAATCAGAGTAGGGAAAGAGAAGCTGTGATCCGACCGTCTTCCGGCTAGTCATAGATAATCAAAGGAGGAGGGATCACTAGTTACTGGCACCAGGGTTCAGGTGGTTGTCTCTGGTATAGGTAAAAAACCCTCAATCACGTCAAGAGTATGTTGGGGCGGTATATCTTGATTCTCCGCCGTTAAATACGTGATAGCATCATCATTGGGTTGATTCCATGCATCCTCCGCCCGGAGGGAACCACTGAGTTTTCCAGCAGTGATCAGGGAAAAAAATGATAAAATAAAAAAGTGAGGAGTGCTCAAGTGAGTGATAAAAAGGAGTCGTTCCTCATGCTACCTATAAAAAACTTTATTCTGATAGGTGCTGGGGAGACGTTAAAAAGAGATAAAGTTGCAGGTAGGGTGAGTAATGGACCCTCTGCAACTTTAAACGTGGTGATTGGTCGACATGTTTCAGCTCATTCAAAGCCCAAAGGTCAGGGAGCTTTCTTCAGGACCACAGGTGAATAATGTGAATTGAGGAAGTACATCAATTAGAAGTTCCAAGGTAGATTCAGATGGACTTCAACAGGACTAATACCTATATACAGAGAAAAAACCTTAATGAGGGTAGATAAGGTGCCAAAAGGAGTTTTTTTTAAAAAAAGGGGGAGAATATAAAAGCAAATATAAATGGCAAGTCTTTATATACTTATTGGTATACATTTTGATCTGCAAGTGAGGTTGCGAACCATCGCTCTTACTTAAGAGAATAAACAGCAATGCCCCTAGGAGACAACGACTGGTGAAGGATAATTCAAAAATACAACAATTCTTCAGACATACATGTAGAATCAATATATATATAGCGAAGGTGGTGAAGACTGCTCGTAATGTACGTGTGTTCAATTCGCAGGTAAACTGTTTAGCCATACCTATTGGGAATTGGAGGTTCCTTCGGTCTAACATTTGAAGTTGTAAACATGCGAGAGAATTAAGTAGGGCGCGCTATTTGAAGAAATGTATCAATTGTGCCTCTAATATAGAGATAGCGTGCAATATTCACTGAAAAATACCTGAATGTTTCAAAGTACGAACTCCGTACGAAGATACAAGGCTGCGTTAATACTAGACAGTGAAAGAAAAGAAAAACAAACATTACAAGGGGGAAACCCCAGGTTAACGTTACGTGTCTTCCAAAGGCTGCAGAGGTGGAGGTCTCCGTACCGCATGGTCCGCTACGACTTGTGCTGACTCTAGTTTCCTGTATGCGTGCGTAGGCATAGGGGTGTGTCTTAAATAGTTGATAACATAGAGACAGTAAAAGGACTATAGAGGGCCGGTTTGTAGCCTAGAAAACTTTATTAGGTTGTTGTCTACGGTTGCCGTGAACAGAGTACTAATCAGCGTATCAGCTCGATTTCGTCTGTTGCGTGGTTTAGGGTGAAGTTTCTTGACAGATAAGGGGGCAAGGTTGTTCCAATGCCAAAGTGGTGGTTACTAAGAGCTGGTGTGCCCTCAATAGTTAATAATCTAGAAAAGGGACTGGAGCGGGCCATCGCCTGGAGAGATTTTTGTTTAGCCATAAATAGAGTGTAAGCACTAAGTAGCGCATACGATTCATTTCGTCTGTTGCTGGCTTATGTGCGAGGTGTCTTGACAGATAAGGAAGGTACAGTTGTTGGCATGCCAAAATGGTGATTGATAAGAGCTGAAGTGTCAATGAGGAGCTCGATGGTGTCACATTAAGGAGACAAATATGGCTGGTGGAGATTTCTGTCTACACGCTCAACCATGGGACATCATCATTCAGTCCTATGGTGTTGGTCTTGAGGCGATGGACCCATCGCTGTTCTTTCTGGAAGAGTAATTTTTCTGCATTTGATGTTTTTAATACCAGTGTTTCAAGGACTATCCAGCTGAGCTCTTTGACTGTGTGTGGATGTTCAATGTAGTGTGAGCTCAATTTGGTAGTTCCTCTACCACATTTGATGTTGCTGCGATGTTCGCATATTCTTTGCTTAATCTTCCGGCAGGTCATTCCAATGTATCGGAGATGACATGGGCAGGTAATCATGTAGATTACATGTGTCGTGTTGCAGTTAGAATGTTGTCTCATCGTCCAGGTCAGTTTGGGTGATAGGATCACACTCTTAGTGATTGCAGTCAGGGAACACACAGAGCAATTGCCACATGGGAAGTGGCCTGTTACTGGGGGTAGGGACCACAGAGTGCTCTGACTTGGATTAGGTTTTACGTCAGGTGGACGTGTGTGTACCAGGATATCTTTGTAGTTTCGAGTTCGTCTATTGGCAAACATGGGTTTAGGCCAAGTGAGATTTCCAGACGTAATGATGCGCCAATTTTTGTTGATAATTTTCTTTACAGAGTTTGTAACAGGACTGTAGGTGGTGACACATGTCAGTTTTTCTGTAGATTTGATTTGTGGTGTTGGTTCCAAGAGGCTTTCTCTAGGCTGGTTCCGGGCTCGTTTCTGACATTTTTTGATAATTTTTTCTGGATAGTTCCTTTTCTTGAGTTTGTTTGAAAGGTCTTGAGCTTGTTGTTTATACTCACTTAGTTCACTACAATTCCTTTTGAGGCGAAGGAATTGGCTGTAGGGCAAATTCTCTCGTAGAGGACGCGGGTGGAAGCCTATCACCCAAACTGACCTGGACGATGAGACAACATTCTAACTGCAACACGACACATGTAATCTACATGATTACCTGCCCATGTCATCTCCGATACATTGGAATGACCTGCCGGAAGATTAAGCAAAGAATATGCGAACATCGCAGCAACATCAAATGTGGTAGAGGAACTACCAAATTGAGCTCACACTACATTGAACATCCACACACAGTCAAAGAGCTCAGCTGGATAGTCCTTGAAACACTGGTATTAAAAACATCAAATGCAGAAAAATTACTCTTCCAGAAAGAACAGCGATGGGTCCATCGCCTCAAGACCAACACCATAGGACTGAATGATGATGTCCCATGGTTGAGCGTGTAGACAGAAATCTCCACCAGCCATATTTGTCTCCTTAATGTGACACCATCGAGCTCCTCATTGACACTTCAGCTCTTATCAATCACCATTTTGGCATGCCAACAACTGTACCTTCCTTATCTGTCAAGACACCTCGCACATAAGCCAGCAACAGACGAAATGAATCGTATGCGCTACTTAGTGCTTACACTCTATTTATGGCTAAACAAAAATCTCTCCAGGCGATGGCCCGCTCCAGTCCCTTTTCTAGATTATTAACTATTGAGGGCACACCAGCTCTTAGTAACCACCACTTTGGCATTGGAACAACCTTGCCCCCTTATCTGTCAAGAAACTTCACCCTAAACCACGCAACAGACGAAATCGAGCTGATACGCTGATTAGTACTCTGTTCACGGCAACCGTAGACAACAACCTAATAAAGTTTTCTAGGCTACAAACCGGCCCTCTATAGTCCTTTTACTGTCTCTATGTTATCAACTATTTAAGACACACCCCTATGCCTACGCACGCATACAGGAAACTAGAGTCAGCACAAGTCGTAGCGGACCATGCGGTACGGAGACCTCCACCTCTGCAGCCTTTGGAAGACACGTAACGTTAACCTGGGGTTTCCCCCTTGTAATGTTTGTTTTTCTTTTCTTTCACTGTCTAGTATTAACGCAGCCTTGTATCTTCGTACGGAGTTCGTACTTTGAAACATTCAGGTATTTTTCAGTGAATATTGCACGCTATCTCTATATTAGAGGCACAATTGATACATTTCTTCAAATAGCGCGCCCTACTTAATTCTCTCGCATGTTTACAACTTCAAATGTTAGACCGAAGGAACCTCCAATTCCCAATAGGTATGGCTAAACAGTTTACCTGCGAATTGAACACACGTACATTACGAGCAGTCTTCACCACCTTCGCTATATATATATTGATTCTACATGTATGTCTGAAGAATTGTTGTATTTTTGAATTATCCTTCACCAGTCGTTGTCTCCTAGGGGCATTGCTGTTTATTCTCTTAAGTAAGAGCGATGGTTCGCAACCTCACTTGCAGATCAAAATGTATACCAATAAGTATATAAAGACTTGCCATTTATATTTGCTTTTATATTCTCCCCCTTTTTTTAAAAAAAACTCCTTTTGGCACCTTATCTACCCTCATTAAGGTTTTTTCTCTGTATATAGGTATTAGTCCTGTTGAAGTCCATCTGAATCTACCTTGGAACTTCTAATTGATGTACTTCCTCAATTCACATTATTCACCTGTGGTCCTGAAGAAAGCTCCCTGACCTTTGGGCTTTGAATGAGCTGAAACATGTCGACCAATCACCACGTTTAAAGTTGCAGAGGGTCCATTACTCACCCTACCTGCAACTTTATCTCTTTTTAACGTCTCCCCAGCACCTATCAGAATAAAGTTTTTTATAGGTAGCATGAGGAACGACTCCTTTTTATCACTCACTTGAGCACTCCTCACTTTTTTATTTTATCATTTTTTTCCCTGATCACTGCTGGAAAACTCAGTGGTTCCCTCCGGGCGGAGGATGCATGGAATCAACCCAATGATGATGCTATCACGTATTTAACGGCGGAGAATCAAGATATACCGCCCCAACATACTCTTGACGTGATTGAGGGTTTTTTACCTATACCAGAGACAACCACCTGAACCCTGGTGCCAGTAACTAGTGATCCCTCCTCCTTTGATTATCTATGACTAGCCGGAAGACGGTCGGATCACAGCTTCTCTTTCCCTACTCTGATTATATCATATGTAGCAGCGCACAGCTGTGGGAATTTTTTCCTATATTCCTGTATTAACCAGGAATAACCAGATCTAGGTTATCTAATACCTCGATCTTACTGAATCCCTCCCCTTTACTGAAGATGGCAGAGAACTTAGGCTTAAGTTACTCTTTAGACGAAATCAACGCCATCCTTGCTGCCCCCTCATCTTTCTTACAAGATGGAGACCTAACGCAAACCCTAGCTCAGAACAGCGACTGGGAAACTTTATCAGAAGACAAGAAAGAACAGGTAAAAACTGCTATTCATGGTGTCATCATGACAGAGTACCTACGCGCAAACGCTGCACCCAGAGGCCTCTGGGTTCACAATGCTCCGAGAATTTTTCTACAAGATTTGGCCTTTAGAAAAGACTGGTCGGCCATCTCATGGAAGTGCACCAGGGATTACCTCGTCCTCATAATCAAAACCGCGACAAGACTAACTGAGGCACTCACGATCAAGATTCAACTGACTGAGGCAAAACTCAAAAATATGGTACACATCACAGTGTACAAGAAAAAACTAGAAGAGATCAACCGGGACATGAACGAGACGAAGGAATATCTGACACAAAACAAAATTCAAAAACTGAGTAAAGATCTGAAACGCTTTTCCACAGAGAAAATGCATCCATACAGTAGAGACGATTTTGTAGCACCCAACTATCAATCCGACAACAACTCCAGTGCCAACTCTTCCAACAACTCAGATTACAGTGGAGAAGATACCACCCAACAACGTAATTTTAGAGGCTCCAACCGACGTCAACAAAGACGAAGACCGAACACCTGGCGCAACCCAACATTTGGGGAACATCCACCACCTCTTTTCCATCCATTTGCTCAAAACTACCAAGGATGGATGAATCCGTATCAAACAATACCACCTCCATTAGGTCCCTATATGGGCCCCTTCCCTCAACAACCACCGCCTTTTTTAGGGAGAGGCCGGTCCAACCAGAGAGGGAGGAGGAGAGGTGTGACTTGGTTAGACCAAGAAAGGCAAATACTAACAAGGAGTATGTCCAACTTGAACAAAGACAAACCCAGCACGAGCACGACTCACTAATCTTCAACATCTCTGGCATTCCATTAACAGAAGAGCAAGAATCGGTACTAAACAAAGGCCTTGGCTTTGTCCCCACTCCACCACTGGACATTTTTAAACTACAGAGTGAAGTGGCCCATTTTTGCAGAACATTAAAACTTAAAGCTTTCTTTCAGGGCAAGGAAGATAATACTACCAAAGGAGACACCTCTTTGAGACCCAAGTCAACATTCTGTCCAGCACAACATCAAGTCCCAGTTGAGATTCAAACCTTCGAGCAAGCAGTCAGGAAGGAAATCAATCAACTTGGCGAGACAGCTACAAAACCATTTATGAATACAACAAACAAAGAGAAGAAGGCTTTGGAAGAACTGAAAGCGCACCCTGACATCATTATCAAACCCGCCGACAAAGGCGGAGGCATTGTCATCCTCAACAAAGAAGGTTACCATACACAATGTCAAGAGCTTCTATCCGACGATAAATTCTACAAGATAATAACAGAAGATCCCACACTCAGACTGCAGCGAACCATCAATCTAATGGTTGAGGAAGCAGAGACAAATAGGTGGATCTCTAAGAACGAGGCTTCCTTTCTACGTACCACTTCTCCACGTATACCATACTTTTATTCGCTGCCAAAAGTGCACAAGGCAAGAAAACCTCCACCTGGCCGCCCCATAGTGTCTGGGATCGGCTCAGTTCTGGAACCCCTCTCCCAGTTTGCTGACCAATTTCTCAAACCTATGGTTCAAAAGACACCCACCTACCTTAAAGATACACGCGATCTTCTGAATCATCTCACGGACAGAAGTTTCTCCAGTGAAACTATGCTGTTGGTAGGACTCGATATTGAAAGTCTTTATACGAGCCTACCTCAACAAGCCACCTTAGACACTCTAGAAGATCTATTGTTTCGAGACGAATGGCCATACCATACGCCTAGACACTTCGTCCTAGAATGCTGCAGACTGGCCCTAACTGAGAACTTTTTTGAATACGAGGATACTCTATACCAACAATGCCACGGTACTTCCATGGGAAGTACCTTTGCTCCCAGTGTGGCAGGGCTCTACGTGAGCAATTTTGAGAGTACATACATCCTTAATGATACCAATCCCTTCCTTCCAAGAATCCTTTTCTGGAAAAGGTATATAGATGATGTCATCATGATCTGGGAAGGTACCAAAACCAATTTACAAACATTTCATGACTGGATGAACATCCAAGACCCCTGTCTAAGGTTTACTTTTGAGGCACATAATGATCATTTGGACTTCCTAGACCTTACCATCTACGTTGAAAATGACACCATTAAAACCAAGACTTTCTTCAAGACAACAGCTAAGAATAGCCTGCTTTCTTTCAATAGCTTCCACCCGCGTCCTCTACGAGAGAATTTGCCCTACAGCCAATTCCTTCGCCTCAAAAGGAATTGTAGTGAACTAAGTGAGTATAAACAACAAGCTCAAGACCTTTCAAACAAACTCAAGAAAAGGAACTATCCAGAAAAAATTATCAAAAAATGTCAGAAACGAGCCCGGAACCAGCCTAGAGAAAGCCTCTTGGAACCAACACCACAAATCAAATCTACAGAAAAACTGACATGTGTCACCACCTACAGTCCTGTTACAAACTCTGTAAAGAAAATTATCAACAAAAATTGGCGCATCATTACGTCTGGAAATCTCACTTGGCCTAAACCCATGTTTGCCAATAGACGAACTCGAAACTACAAAGATATCCTGGTACACACACGTCCACCTGACGTAAAACCTAATCCAAGTCAGAGCACTCTGTGGTCCCTACCCCCAGTAACAGGCCACTTCCCATGTGGCAATTGCTCTGTGTGTTCCCTGACTGCAATCACTAAGAGTGTGATCCTATCACCCAAACTGACCTGGACGATGAGACAACATTCTAACTGCAACACGACACATGTAATCTACATGATTACCTGCCCATGTCATCTCCGATACATTGGAATGACCTGCCGGAAGATTAAGCAAAGAATATGCGAACATCGCAGCAACATCAAATGTGGTAGAGGAACTACCAAATTGAGCTCACACTACATTGAACATCCACACACAGTCAAAGAGCTCAGCTGGATAGTCCTTGAAACACTGGTATTAAAAACATCAAATGCAGAAAAATTACTCTTCCAGAAAGAACAGCGATGGGTCCATCGCCTCAAGACCAACACCATAGGACTGAATGATGATGTCCCATGGTTGAGCGTGTAGACAGAAATCTCCACCAGCCATATTTGTCTCCTTAATGTGACACCATCGAGCTCCTCATTGACACTTCAGCTCTTATCAATCACCATTTTGGCATGCCAACAACTGTACCTTCCTTATCTGTCAAGACACCTCGCACATAAGCCAGCAACAGACGAAATGAATCGTATGCGCTACTTAGTGCTTACACTCTATTTATGGCTAAACAAAAATCTCTCCAGGCGATGGCCCGCTCCAGTCCCTTTTCTAGATTATTAACTATTGAGGGCACACCAGCTCTTAGTAACCACCACTTTGGCATTGGAACAACCTTGCCCCCTTATCTGTCAAGAAACTTCACCCTAAACCACGCAACAGACGAAATCGAGCTGATACGCTGATTAGTACTCTGTTCACGGCAACCGTAGACAACAACCTAATAAAGTTTTCTAGGCTACAAACCGGCCCTCTATAGTCCTTTTACTGTCTCTATGTTATCAACTATTTAAGACACACCCCTATGCCTACGCACGCATACAGGAAACTAGAGTCAGCACAAGTCGTAGCGGACCATGCGGTACGGAGACCTCCACCTCTGCAGCCTTTGGAAGACACGTAACGTTAACCTGGGGTTTCCCCCTTGTAATGTTTGTTTTTCTTTTCTTTCACTGTCTAGTATTAACGCAGCCTTGTATCTTCGTACGGAGTTCGTACTTTGAAACATTCAGGTATTTTTCAGTGAATATTGCACGCTATCTCTATATTAGAGGCACAATTGATACATTTCTTCAAATAGCGCGCCCTACTTAATTCTCTCGCATGTTTACAACTTCAAATGTTAGACCGAAGGAACCTCCAATTCCCAATAGGTATGGCTAAACAGTTTACCTGCGAATTGAACACACGTACATTACGAGCAGTCTTCACCACCTTCGCTATATATATATTGATTCTACATGTATGTCTGAAGAATTGTTGTATTTTTGAATTATCCTTCACCAGTCGTTGTCTCCTAGGGGCATTGCTGTTTATTCTCTTAAGTAAGAGCGATGGTTCGCAACCTCACTTGCAGATCAAAATGTATACCAATAAGTATATAAAGACTTGCCATTTATATTTGCTTTTATATTCTCCCCCTTTTTTTAAAAAAAACTCCTTTTGGCACCTTATCTACCCTCATTAAGGTTTTTTCTCTGTATATAGGTATTAGTCCTGTTGAAGTCCATCTGAATCTACCTTGGAACTTCTAATTGATGTACTTCCTCAATTCACATTATTCACCTGTGGTCCTGAAGAAAGCTCCCTGACCTTTGGGCTTTGAATGAGCTGAAACATGTCGACCAATCACCACGTTTAAAGTTGCAGAGGGTCCATTACTCACCCTACCTGCAACTTTATCTCTTTTTAACGTCTCCCCAGCACCTATCAGAATAAAGTTTTTTATAGGTAGCATGAGGAACGACTCCTTTTTATCACTCACTTGAGCACTCCTCACTTTTTTATTTTATCATTTTTTTCCCTGATCACTGCTGGAAAACTCAGTGGTTCCCTCCGGGCGGAGGATGCATGGAATCAACCCAATGATGATGCTATCACGTATTTAACGGCGGAGAATCAAGATATACCGCCCCAACATACTCTTGACGTGATTGAGGGTTTTTTACCTATACCAGAGACAACCACCTGAACCCTGGTGCCAGTAACTAGTGATCCCTCCTCCTTTGATTATCTATGACTAGCCGGAAGACGGTCGGATCACAGCTTCTCTTTCCCTACTCTGATTATATCATCTCCTCCTACTTATGCAACTGACACCAGTTCATATACATGTGCACCTCTGGTTCCCTGAAGATCTTGATCATCTATGGAGTCCCCTTAGGCTGAACATATAACCTTAACAAGGACAACCAAATCCTCCCGCAGGACATGGGTAAACATTAATTAATATTAATCATGTGCCACAGGTGACGTATTTTAAGTCAGAGCCACCATCCAATCGGTTTGTGGGCTCTGAATTTTACTTTTGTTTTGTTAATATAAACTTAATTGAAACCACAATCATTTAATCAATACTAACACACAGGTCTGAAATGTCAGAAGAACCATCAAAAACATGTGCTATACAAACAGAATTTTCTTTCTGTCATATATATTTTCCATGAAGCAATAAATATGGATCAAGGGTAAAAAAGTGAATGAATGGTGCACACGATGCAGTGTTCACATAATACCAAAAAGTAGCTGATCTTTACCAAAATAACACACTGTATAATCCCCAATCAAATTGAAAAAATTCAACTTTTTGTCTGAAGGGAAGCCAGTACAAATTAGCCAGTCCTATCAATTGTGGCTCTCAACCATTCAGGGGACTTCTTTGTTAGCGTTTCGACCCCACTTAATTTAAGAGGTCTCCTCAGGACACCATCATTCAACTCCCACACCACCATGATGCCAAGGTATCGTATCTTGAATGGGTACTTCAAAAGAGTTATGGGATCCGAAACATACTCCAATCAGCGTCTCTAACGCCGTTAGTTAATCTGCAATTGGAGCCCTAAGTCTTACTCCGTGCACAATAGCATGCCCGATGATGGGTCCGTGTATCATGAACAGGTCAGTCAAATTTGCCGTTCTTTAGGCTGGTGGAGTTCTCAGTACTCCTTGCAATCTCACCACTCACGTCTTGTATGCAAACAGCATAAACAACATTTAATTGAATTAATTTGAAACCCAGTTTTCACCCAATGGCAAGTCCCTCAGATTCACCACGGACCCGAACTCACCCTTAAGAAACACATCACCAAGAAAACTAAGCACCATCGCTCTACTCATGAAAGTGAAACCAAGCTCAGCTCCACATCCTCCCAGATGCCACACTCTACCTTCTTAAGGGCATCTGATCCTACATGAATCTGCACAAATCATGACCACCTCACACCCATCCTTATGGAACGCCAATGGCTCCCCTTGCTGACTCGCACCATCTTCAAAATCAGCTGCATCATCTATAGAGCCATCACTGCAGGCACCCTTTTTTATCTGGCTGATAAGTTCACCATTAGGTGTGCACATACCTCGTGTAATTTCAGGTAGGGTGCTTACTTGAAATTACTGAAAAATGACACAAAATTAATTACTCATCTTGTGGTGAGAAAATTACCCGAACAAACTTTTTGAGAAAAAAATCAGCTCAAAAAATCCAATTTTGATTTGGTTTCCAGTTGCTTTCATTCGGATTTGTAGCTTTACTCTAAAATATTACCCAAACTGTCCATTCGGGTAAAGAAAATCTCACTGAAATGCTGCTTGGGTTAAACAATTACTTGAATGTTACATCTTGCGTTAAAATTTCTCCCGAAGTGTGGGGTAATCTTGTTAATTTTGCATACATTTTGTAATGCAAAATTACCACAATTATGCTAATTCCTCCTGCTCAATTAAAATTTCGCCCAGGCCTACTCACCATCTTCAGCAGCTCTCGGCACATACACTGCCAAGGCACCATCAGATTGGAGACAAAGAAGTGCAAAAAAAATAACAAGGAACAGGCCTTCTACATCTATGTACCTCGGATCAGGTATGATCAGAAGTGCCCCAACCCAGTTTCAATTTGGGTAAGAACTGAAGAAGCACCTCTTTAAAGAACACAATATCATGATGCGGTAACAGCCCACTTTCACTCTTAGAAACCAGCTACTCCTCAAATCACACTGTGACAGTAGCCCTGATTTGGATCTTGCCGGATGGGATTCTCTGTCACAAATGTTACGGACATCCCATCTGCCATATTACAAGTGCCATAGGATAGGATGCACTTGTAATACAGCAGACAGGATATCCTTCACGTTTGTGATGGAGTATCCCATCCACCAAGATCTAAATCAGGCCGGGTTCTTTTCTTTGGACTCTGTAGAGCACTCCACTGCCTTTCAGCTAGTTTCTGCTACATAAATTTAAAAAACTAACATACAAACACACATTTTGTTCTGCCAGTGTTCATATGTATACACTAAATAAGAGCCATTACTCTGTCAAGTCATGTGTTCCAAGGACTAGGACAGTAAAAGTCATCAAACTTAGAGAAAAGCTTATGTGTCACCTGTCAGCATATGTGTTGCAGTGGGTAAGAGCCATCTCCGTTGCTGTTAGTGTTTGTTCTTCTGTAACAGCCAATCCTGTATAGTCAGTGTATATGTGTGTAGTATCAAAAAGAGCCACCTCTGTTACTGTTAATGTATGTGCTTTAATGGTTAGTAAGAGCAACATTTCTTAGTATATAATTGGCATGATTCATCTCTATTACCGTCAGTTAATGCATGACACCAGTTAATAATATCCATATCTAGAACGGTATCATTACACATTCCTCTTCTTGATTAGAGGTTACTCTTGCTGTGCAAGTATATTTCTTCAGAGGGTATATCTTTATTGATGCATAGACATCACTGCTCACTGCGTTCAGATTATATAGTAAATATGTCACTAAGAAGTAATGTCTGTGGTTTTTCTATGTGACCTACAACTAATGAACCTTTGCCCCTACAAATCTTTTATTCCATGTGAACAGTCAGTCTACACTTTGCCAAAAGAGGAATGCAATATGATGCCTGCTTAACCCTATAAGGCCACAACATAGCCTTACCGTTTCCCCCCTCGGAGGATCATTTAAGAAGATGCCCCTTCCCCTTCCTGGTAGGACTCTTAAAGGCCCTCCTACCTAGAAGATATGAATGTCACAAAGCCAAGGCAGACCATAAGAAGTGGGATCCCGACAGGGAGAGTAGGCGGAGACACACAGTTAGAAGGGAGAGACACTTTTTAGTATTGCAAAGACCTGTAGTAGAGAGTGTGCAAAATCAGGATTGTGTTGTGAAATTTTGCCACAATAATGCAAATGGTTGTGAAAGTTGCTTGCCGGGATCTCGTGTAAAAATCAGGGTTATTTTCAGCAAAGATGTAACGAAATGAAGGGTTATAGGAAGCCAACTGAAATCCCCCCGTTGACCCAATATACAACAAAGAGACAAGAAAGGAGACTAGTGGACTTAGAAACCTTTCTGGAGCTTTTTCTCGCTGGGTCTCTCGATGCTCCTCATGTAGCTGGATCCGGTGAGGGTTCGCCGACGTCAGATTTCTTCTAGTCCCGGTCAATCTCTGGAAGTTGATGCGATGGATCTTTTAGCGGGGCGAACCTGGATGGCTTGGCTGGCTCGCGGTTAAAGGCAGGCAGCCTGGCTGGCCAGGTTGAGTCAGTCCCTCTATGGAGCTTTTTTTCAAAGTTTCTCCAAAGTTCTTCAAACTTCTTGAACTTCTTCCTGAAGTTCCTCAAAGGGTCCCAAAGTGTCTCAAACTCACTCCAAGGGTCTGGAAGCTCCAAGATGGTCCTTGAAAGTTGAGGACTTCAGTTCCCACAATCCACCGGTACAAAACCCTTACAAATCCACTGGTGGTTCTCCCAGTTGCGGAATTAGGTGGTGATGTTCCAGTTGAGCTCTTTTCACCTGTAGCGTCCAGGTAGTCCACTCTTTACTTCTTTTCCAGCAAGGTAATCCACAGGGCTGCAGTTTCAGTTGGTGCAGTCTTCAGAGGTCAGTTTTCTAGCACCAGGGCTTATAAAAACATATTTTATAAGTATTTCCCTAATTTCTACAGGACCCCCACCCCCTGTGCAACTAGGGGAGACTTTATGGGTTCTGAATCTGCAGAAATATTGCAGAGCCTCCTTCCACAGTGCTCCTAGCATCAAAGTCGGAAATGAGCAGCACTTTAACACAATGTGGGGAGTGAACTGTGAAATTTCACTTAACCCAGGCATATAAAAACTAATTTTATAAGGGTGTACCTTATAAATACCTGAGCCCCCACCCCTGGGATACCTAGGGGAGACCCTGGGGGTCCCTAATATGCCAAAACATTGCAGGTTATCCATTTTTAAGTGCCCCTACCACCAAAGACGAGTTTGGGCACAATTTACTTTTTAACCCCTTCGCTGCTAGAACTTTTCCCCCTCCTGTGCTAAGCCTTTTTTGGGCTATTTGGGGTAGTGCGCGCTTAGGCCCCTGTAACTTTTTGACCACATTAGGTATCCACGCCAAATTTGCGTCCTTTTCTTCCAACATCATGGGGATTCTAAAGGTACCCAGGGTTTGTGGATTCTCCTAGAGGGTTCCCAGGAATTAGTCAAAATACAACAAAATTTTGTTTTTTTTTGTGAAAAATGGGAAAAACGGGCTGCAAATGAAAGCTTCTGGGTTTTTCTCTGCAAATGCTATCAAAAAAGGGTTTGTGGGGCTGAAATCACCATTTCTCAAGCTTTTAGGGAATGACAGAATTTTGTCAGAAAACCAACATTTTTCACACAGTTTTGACATTTTTCTGGGACATACCCTATTTTTGCTATTTTTTGTGCTTTCAACCTCCTTCCAGTTAATGGTAGAAATGGGTACAAAAACAATAATGGATCCTGGAAAGCTATACATTTTTGAAAAGTAGACAAAATTCTGAATTCAGCAAGGGGTCATTTGTGTAGATCCATCAAGGTTTCTGTATAGAAACTACCAGTTAAATATAGGAAAAATTAAAAATTAGTTGCAAAAAACCAGCCTTTTGAGTCAACGTTTTCACCTGTAACTTCTTCTAATTATGACATCTCTTAGAAAGCAATGTACCGTTACATCCACTGGATCTTCCTGGTTGTGGGGATATATAGGACTTGTAGGTTCACCAAGAGCCCAAGGATCCCAGAGTAAAAAAATGAGCAGCATTTTGTAATGGGTTTTTTTTTAGTTCTGGGTATATAGCAATTATAGTGTGAAAATGTATACATGGAAAAATTGGTATGAAAAACACCTTTGTATTTCTGAAATGGGAACAAATTACAGAGTTTAGAAACAGTGTATATTTGCACTTTTTCGAGATTGGGAATACTCATACTTGCATGACAATTATTGGTCATTTTTCAAAATGACTTTTTTTCTACACAATGTCTTTCATTTGGAAGGGAGAAATGCATCAAAAACCAATAGGTAATAACAGTTGCTTTACAAATCTGAACTACCCTAAGTCTCCCGATAAAAACAGTACCTCACTTGTGTGGGTAGGCATAGTGCCCACGACAGAAAGTGGCTCAAAACAAAAGGTGAACACACCACATTTTCACACTGAAAATTTACACATTTTTTGCGAAGAGTCTAGCTGTAGTTTTTGAAACCTAGCCCTGCCGGCACCTAGGGAAACATAGCAAACGTATACATTTTTGAAAACTAGACACCCAGGGGAATCCAGGATGGGGTGACTTGACTGCCTCCTACCAGGTTATGTTACCCAGAATGCCTTGCAAACCTAAAAAATTGCCAAAAAAAACAAATTTTCCCCACATTTCTGTGGTGGAAAGTTCTGGAATCTGCGTGGATCCACAAATTTCCACCCACCCCGCGTTCCCCAAAGTCCTACGAGAAAAATGGTACCTCACTTGTGCAGGTCGGCCTAGTGCCCATGACAAGAAACGGCGCAAAACGCAACGTGGTCACACCTCAATTTTGCAGTGAAAAATGACCCTTTTTTGGCAAAGGGACTAGCTGTAGTTTTTGAACCCTATCCCTGCCAGCACCTTGGGAAACCTAGCAAACCTATACATTTTTGAAAACTAGACACCCAGGGGAATCCAGGATGGGGTGACTTGACTGCCTCCCACCATGGTCTGTTACCCAGAATCCCTTGCAAACGTAAAAAATTGACAAAAAAAACACATTTTCCCCACATTTCTGTGGTGGAAAGTTCTGGAATCTGCGTGGATCCACAAATTTCCACCCACCCCGCGTTCCCCAAAGTCCTACGAGAAAAATGGTACCTCACTTGTGCGGGTCGGCCTAGTGCCCGCGACAGGAAAGGACGCAAAACGCAACGTGGTCACACCACAATTTTGCAGTGAAAAATGACCCTTTTTTGGCAAAGTGACTAGCTGTAGTTTTTGAACCCTAGCCCTGCCGGCACTTAGGGAAACCTAGCAAACCTATACATTTTTGAAAACTAGACACCCAGGGGAATCCAGGATGGGGTGACTTGACTGCCTCCCACCATGGTCTGTTACCCAGAATCCCTTGCAAACGTAAAAAAATGACAAAAAAAACACATTTTCCCACATTTCTGTGGTGGAAAGTTCCGGAATCTGCGTGGCTCCACAAATTTCCACCCACCCCGCATTCCCCAAAGTCATACGAGAAAAATGGTACCTCACTTGTGCAGGTCGGCCTAGTGCCCGCGACAGGAAACGGCACAAAACGCGAGGTGGTCACACCACAATTTTGCAGTGAAAAATGACCCTTTTTTGGCAAAGTGACTAGCTGTAGTTTTTGAACCCAAGCCCTGCCGGCACTTAGGGAAACCTAGCAAACCTATACATTTTTGAAAACTAGACACCCAGGGGAATCCAGGATGGGGTGACTTGACTGCCTCCCACCATGGTCTGTTACCCAGAATCCCTTGCAAACGTAAAAAAATGACAAAAAAAACCCATTTTCCCCACATTTCTGGGATGGAAAGTTCTGGAATCTGCGTGGATCCACAAATTTCCACCCACCCCGCATTCCCCAAAGTCCTATGAGAAAAATGGTACCTCACTTGTGCGGGTCGCCCTAGCGCACGCGACAGGAAACGGCGCAAAACGCAACGTGGTCACACCTCAATTTTGCAGTGAAAAATGACCCTTTTTTGGCAAAGTGACTAGCTGTAGTTTTTGAACCCTAGCCCTGCCGGCACTTAGGGAAACCTAGCAAACCTATAAATTTTTGAAAACTAGACACCCAGGGGAATCCAGGATGGGGTGACTTGACTGCCTCCCACCATGGTCTGTTACCCAGAATCCCTTGCAAACGTAAAAAAATGACAAAAAAAACACATTTTCCCCACATTTCTGGGATGGAAAGTTCTGGAATCTGCGTGGATCCACAAATTTCCACCCACCCCGCGTTCCCCAAAGTCCTACGAGAAAAATGGTACCTCACTTGTGCGGGTTGGCCTAGTGCCCGCGACAGGAAAGGACGCAAAACGCAACGTGGTCACACCTCAATTTTGCAGTGAAAAATGACCCTTTTTTGGCAAAGGGACTAGCTGTAGTTTTTGAACCCTAGCCCTGCCAGCACCTTGGGAAACCTAGCAAACCTATACATTTTTGAAACCTAGACACCCAGGGGAATCCAGGATGGGGTGACTTGACTGCCTCCCACCATGGTCTGTTACCCAGAATCCCTTGCAAACGTAAAAAAATGACAAAAAAAACACATTTTCCCACATTTCTGTGGTGGAAAGTTCCGGAATCTGCGTGGATCCACAAATTTCCACCCACCCCGCATTCCCCAAAGTCATACGAGAAAAATGGTACCTCACTTGTGCAGGTCGGCCTAGTGCCCGCGACAGGAAACGGCGCAAAACGCGAGGTGGTCACACCTCAATTTTGCAGTGAAAAATGACCCTTTTTTGGCTAAGTGACTAGCTGTAGTTTTTGAACTCTAGCCCTGCCGGCACCTAGGGAAACCTACCAAACCCACGCATTTCTGAAAACTAGACACCCGGCGGCTTCCAGGGAGGTATGGCTTGCGTGGATCCCCCAATGTTTCCTTACCCAGAATCCCCTGCAAACCTCAATTTTTGCTGAAAAAATCACTTTTTTCACACATTTTGGGGTGGGAAAGTAGTGGCATCACTGGGCTCACACAAATTTACCACCACCCAGCGTTCCCCCAGGTCTCCCGGTAAAAATGGTGCCTCACTTGTGTGGGAGGCCCAAGTACCCGCGGCAGGCAAGGGCCCAAAACGTAGTGAGGCGACATCAAAATGGCCTATCGCAAAACCACCTGGTTTTGCAAGGGGGGTCACTTTGGTTTTTGGCCCGGTGCGCGGCGCCCACTAGGGAAACCTACCAAACCCACGCATTTCTGAAAACTAGACACCCGGCGACTTCCAGGGAGGTATGGCTTGCGTGGATCCCCCAACGTTTCCTTACCCAGAATCCCCTGCAAACCTCAATTTTTGCTGAAAAAATCACTTTTTTCACACATTTTGGGGAGGGAAAGTAGTGGCATCACCGGGCTCACACAAATTTACCACCACCCAGCGTTCCCCCAGGTCTCCCGGTAAAAATGGGGCCTCACTTGTGTGGGAGGCCCAAGTACCCGCGGCAGGCAAGGGCCCAAAACGTAGTGAGGCGACATCAAAATGGCCTATCGCAAAACCACCTGGTTTTGCAAGGGGGGTCACTTTGGTTTTTGGCCCGGTGCGCGGCGGCCATCTAGGGAAACCTACCAAACCCACGCATTTCTGAAAACTAGACATCCGGCGGCTTCCAGGGAGGTATGGCTTGCGTGGATCCCCCAACGTTTCCTTACCCAGAATCCCCTGCAAACCTCAATTTTTGCTGAAAAAATCACTTTTTTCACACATTTTGGGGAGGGAAAGTAGTGGCATCACCGGGCTCACACAAATTTACCACCACCCAGCGTTCCCCCAGGTCTCCTGGTAAAAATGGTGCCTCACTTGTGTGGGAGGCCCAAGTACCCGCGGCAGGCAAGGGCCCAAAACGTAGTGATGCGACATCAAAATGGCCTATCGCAAAACCACCTGGTTTTGCAAGGGGGGTCACTTTGGTTTTTGGCCCGGTGCGCGGCGGCCATCTAGGGAAACCTACCAAACCCACGCATTTCTGAAAACTAGACACCCGGCGGCTTCCAGGGAGGTATGGCTTGCATGGATCCCCCAATGTTTCCTTACCCAGAATCCCCTGCAAACCTCAATTTTTGCTGAAAAAATCACTTTTTTCACACATTTTGGGGAGGGAAAGTAGTGGCATCACCGGGCTCACACAAATTTACCACCACCCAGCGTTCCCCCAGGTCTCCTGGTAAAAATGGTGCCTCACTTGTGTGGGAGGCCCAAGTACCCGCCGCAGGCAAGGGCCCAAAACGTAGTGATGCGACATCAAAATGGCCTATCGCAAAACCACCTGGTTTTGCAAGGAGGGTCACTTTGGTTTTTGGCCCGGTGCGCGGCGGCCATCTAGGGAAACCTACCAAACCCACGCATTTCTGAAAACTAGACACCTGGCGGCTTCCAGGGAGGTATGGCTTGCGTGGATCCCCCAATGTTTCCTTACCCAGAATCCCCTGCAAACCTCAATTTTTGCTGAAAAAATCACCTTTTTCACACATTTTGGGGAGGGAAAGTAGTGGCATCACCGGGCTCACACAAATTTACCACCACCCAGCGTTCCCCCAGGTCTACCGGTAAAAATGGTGCCTCACTTGTGTGGGAGGCCCAAGTACCCGCGGCAGGCAAGGGCCCAAAACGTAGTGAGGCGACATCAAAATGGCCTATCGCAAAACCACCTGGTTTTGCAAGGGGGGTCACTTTAGTTTTTGGCCCGGTGCGCGGCGGCCATCTAGGGAAACCTACCAAACCCACGCATTTCTGAAAACTAGACACCCGGCGGCTTCCAGGGAGGTATGGCTTGCATGGATCCCCCAACGTTTCCTTACCCAGAATCCCCTGCAAACCTCAATTTTTGCTGAAAAAATCACTTTTTTCACACATTTTGGGGTGGGAAAGTAGTGGCATCACCGGGCTCACACAAATTTACCACCACCCAGCGTTCCCCCAGGTCTCCCGGTAAAAATGGTGCCTCACTTGTGTGGGAGGCCCAAGTACCCGCGGCAGGCAAGGGCCCAAAACGTAGTGAGGCGACATCAAAATGGCCTATCGCAAAACCACCTGGTTTTGCAAGGGGGGTCACTTTGGTTTTTGGCCCGGTGCGCGGTGGCCATCTAGGGAAACCTACCAAACCCACGCATTTCTGAAAACTAGACACCCGGTGGCTTCCAGGGAGGTATGGCTTGCGTGGATCCCCCAACGTTTCCTTACCCAGAATCCCCTGCAAACCTCAATTTTTGCTGAAAAAATCACTTTTTTCACACATTTTGGGGTGGGAAAGTAGTGGCATCACCGGGCTCACACAAATTTACCACCACCCAGCGTTCCCCCAGGTCTCCTGGTAAAAATGGTGCCTCACTTGTGTGGGAGGCCCAAGTACCCGCGGCAGGCAAGGGCCCAAAACGTAGAGAGGCGACATCAACATTGCCTATCCCAAATGTCCCATCACTACGTTTTGGGCCCTTGCCTGCCGCGGGTACTTGGGCCTCCCACACAAGTGAGGCACCATTTTTACCGGGAGACCTGGGGGAACGCTGGGTGGTGGTAAATTTGTGTGAGCCCGGTGATGTCACTACTTTCCCACCCCAAAATGTGTGAAAAAAGTGATTTTTTCAGCAAAAATTGAGGTTTGCAGGGGATTCTGGGTAAGGAAGAGTTGGGGGATCCACACAAGCCATACCTCCCTGGAAGCCGCCGGGTGTCTAGTTTTCAGAAATGCATGGGTTTGGTACGTTTCCCTAGATGGCCGCCGCGCACCGGGCCAAAAACCACAGTGACCCCCCTTGCAAAACCAGGTGGTTTTGCGATAGGCCATTTTGATGTCGCCTCTACGTTTTGGGCCCTTGCCTGCTGGGGTACTTGGGCCTCCCACACAAGTGAGGCACCATTTTTACCGGGAGACCTGGGGGAACGCTGGGTGGTGGTAAATTTGTGTGAGCCCGGTGATGCCACTACTTTCCCTCCCCAAAATGTGTGAAAAAAGTGATTTTTTCAGCAAAAATTGAGGTTTGCAGGGGATTCTGGGTAAGGAAACGTTGGGGGATCCACGCAAGCCATACCTCCCTGGAAGCCGCCGGGTGTCTAGTTTTCAGAAATGCGTGGGTTTGGTAGGTTTCCCTAGATGGCCGCCGCGCACCGGGCCAAAAACCAAAGTGACCCCCCTTGCAAAACCAGGTGGTTTTGCGATAGGCCATTTTGATGTCGCCTCACTACGTTTTGGGCCCTTGCCTGCCGCGGGTACTTGGGCCTCCCACACAAGTGAGGCACCATTTTTACCGGGAGACCTGGGGGAACGCTGGGTGGTGGTAAATTTGTGTGAGCCCGGTGATGCCACTACTTTCCCTCCCCAAAATGTGTGAAAAAAGTGATTATTTCAGCAAAAATTGAGGTTTGCAGGGGATTCTGGGTAAGGAAACGTTAGGGGATCCACGCAAGCCATACCTCCCTGGAAGCCGCCGGGTGTCTAGTTTTCAGAAATGCGTGGGTTTGGTAGGTTTCCCTAGATGGCCGCCGCGCACCGGGCCAAAAACCAAAGTGACCCCCCTTGCAAAACCAGGTGGTTTTGCGATAGGCCATTTTGATGTCGCCTCACTACGTTTTGGGCCCTTGCCTGCCGCGGGTACTTGGGCCTCCCACACAAGTGAGGCACCATTTTTACCGGGAGACCTGGGGGAATGCTGGGTGGTGGTAAATTTGTGTGAGCCCGGTGATGCCACTACTTTCCCACCCCAAAATGTGTGAAAAAAGTGATTTTTTCAGCAAAAATTGAGGTTTGCAGGGGATTCTGGGTAAGGAAACGTTGGGGGATCCACGCAAGCCATACCTTCCTGGAAGCCGCCGGGTGTCTAGTTTTCAGAAATGCGTGGGTTTGGTAGGTTTCCCTAGATGGCCGCCGCGCACCGGGCCAAAAACCAAAATGAACCCCCTTGCAAAACCAGGTGGTTTTGCGATAGGCCATTTTGATGTCGCCTCACTACGTTTTGGGCCCTTGCCTGCCGCGGGTACTTGGGCCTCCCACACAAGTGAGGCACCATTTTTACCGGGAGACCTGGGGGAACGCTGGGTGGTGGTAAATTTGTGTGAGCCCGGTGATGCCACTACTTTCCCACCCCAAAATGTGTGAAAAAAGTGATTTTTTCAGCAAAAATTGAGGTTTGCAGGGGATTCTGGGTAAGGAAGAGTTGGGGGATCCACACAAGCCATACCTCCCTGGAAGCCGCCGGGTGTCTAGTTTTCAGAAATGCATGGGTTTGGTATGTTTCCCTAGATGGCCGCCGCGCACCGGGCCAAAAACCAAAGTGACCCCCCTTGCAAAACCAGGTGGTTTTGCGATAGGCCATTTTGATGTCGCCTCACTACGTTTTGGGCCCTTGCCTGCCGCGGGTACTTGGGCCTCCCACACAAGTGAGGCACCATTTTTACCGGGAGACCTGGGGGAACGCTGGGTGGTGGTAAATTTGTGTGAGCCCGGTGATGCCACTACTTTCCCTCCCCAAAATGTGTGAAAAAAGTGATTTTTTCAGCAAAAATTGAGGTTTGCAGGGGATTCTGGGTAAGGAAACGTTGGGGGATCCACACAAGCCATACCTCCCTGGAAGCCGCCGGGTGTCTAGTTTTCAGAAATGCGTGGGTTTGGTAGGTTTCCCTAGATGGCCGCCGCGCACCGAGCCAAAAACCAAAA
The DNA here is from genome assembly GCF_964204655.1 of Triturus cristatus. Lineage (NCBI taxonomy): Eukaryota > Metazoa > Chordata > Amphibia > Caudata > Salamandridae > Triturus > Triturus cristatus. Next base: position 41,640,283 of record NC_140584.1, on the reverse strand, counting down.
TGACCCCCCTTGCAAAACCAGGTGGTTTTGCGATAGGCCATTTTGATGTCGCCTCACTACGTTTTGGGCCCTTGCCTGCCGCGGGTACTTGGGCCTCCCACACAAGTGAGGCACCATTTTTACCGGGAGACCTGGGGGAACGCTGGGTGGTGGTAAATTTGTGTGAGCCCGGTGATGCCACTACTTTCCCTCCCCAAAATGTGTGAAAAAAGTGATTTTTTTCAGCAAAAATTGAGGTTTGCAGGGGATTCTGGGTAAGGAAACGTTAGGGGATCCACGCAAGCCATACCTCCCTGGAAGCCGCCAGGTGTCTAGTTTTCAGAAATGCGTGGGTTTGGTAGGTTTCCCTAGATGGCCGCCGCGCACCGGGCCAAAAACCAAAGTGACCCCCCTTGCAAAACCAGGTGGTTTTGCGATAGGCCATTTTGATGTCGCCTCACTATGTTTTGGGCCCTTGCCTGCCGCGGGTACTTGGGCCTCCCACACAAGTGAGGCACCATGTTTACCGGGAGACCTGGGGGAACGCTGGGTGGTGTTAAATTTGTGTGAGCCCGGTGATGCCACTACTTTCCCACCCCAAAATGTGTGAAAAAAGTGATTTTTTCAGCAAAAATTGAGGTTTGCAGGGGATTCTGGGTAAGGAAACGTTGGGGGATCCACGCAAGCCATACCTCCCTGGAAGCCGCCGGGTGTCTAGTTTTCAGAAATGCGTGGGTTTGGTAGGTTTCCCTAGATGGCCGCCGCGCACCGGGCCAAAAACCAAAGTGACCCCCCTTGCAAAACCAGGTGGTTTTGCGATAGGCCATTTTGATGTCGCCTCACTACGTTTTGGGCCCTTGCCTGCCGCGGGTACTAGGGCCTCCCACACAAGTGAGGCACCATTTTTACCGGGAGACCTGGGGGAACGCTGGGTGGTGGTAAATTTGTGTGAGCCCGGTGATGCCACTACTTTCCCACCCCAAAATGTGTGAAAAAAGTGATTTTTTCAGCAAAAATTGAGGTTTGCAGGGGATTCTGGGTAAGGAAGAGTTGGGGGATCCACACAAGCCATACCTCCCTGGAAGCCGCCGGGTGTCTAGTTTTCAGAAATGCATGGGTTTGGTATGTTTCCCTAGATGGCCGCCGCGCACCGGGCCAAAAACCAAAGTGACCCCCCTTGCAAAACCAGGTGGTTTTGCGATAGGCCATTTTGATTTCGCCTCACTACGTTTTGGGCCCTTGCCTGCCGCGGGTACTTGGGCCTCCCACACAAGTGAGGCACCATTTTTACCGGGAGACCTGGGGGAACGCTGGGTGGTGGTAAATTTGTGTGAGCCCGGTGATGCCACTACTTTCCCTCCCCAAAATGTGTGAAAAAAGTGATTTTTTCAGCAAAAATTGAGGTTTGCAGGGGATTCTGGGTAAGGAAACGTTGGGGGATCCACGCAAGCCATACCTCCCTGGAAGCCGCCGGGTGTCTAGTTTTCAGAAATGCATGGGTTTGGCAGATTTCCCTAGATGGCCGCCGCGCACCGGGCCAAAAACCAAAGTGACCCCCCTTGCAAAACCAGGTGGTTTTGCGATAGGCCATTTTGATGTCGCCTCACTACGTTTTGGGCCCTTGCCTGCCGCGGGTACTTGGGCCTCCCACACAAGTGAGGCACCATTTTTACCGGGAGACCTGGGGGAACGCTGGGTGGTGGTAAATTTGTGTGAGCCCGGTGATGCCACTACTTTCCCACCCCAAAATGTGTGAAAAAAGTGATTTTTTTCAGCAAAAATTGAGGTTTGCAGGGGATTCTGGGTAAGGAAACGTTGGGGGATCCACACAAGCCATACCTCCCTGGAAGCCGCCGGGTGTCTAGTTTTCAGAAATGCGTGGGTTTGGTAGGTTTCCCTAGATGGCCGCCGCGCACCGAGCCAAAAACCAAAATGACCCCCCTTGCAAAACCAGGTGGTTTTGCGATAGGCCATTTTGATGTCGCCTCACTACGTTTTGGGCCCTTGCCTGCCGCGGGTACTTGGGCCTCCCACACAAGTGAGGCACCATTTTTACCGGGAGACCTGGGGGAACGCTGGGTGGTGGTAAATTTGTGTGAGCCCGGTGATGCCACTACTTTCCCTCCCCAAAATGTGTGAAAAAAGTGATTTTTTTCAGCAAAAATTGAGGTTTGCAGTGGATTCTGGGTAAGGAAACGTTAGGGGATCCACGCAAGCCATACCTCCCTGGAAGCCGCCAGGTGTCTAGTTTTCAGAAATGCGTGGGTTTGGTAGGTTTCCCTAGATGGCCGCCGCGCACCGGGCCAAAAACCAAAGTGACCCCCCTTGCAAAACCAGGTGGTTTTGCGATAGGCCATTTTGATGTCGCCTCACTATGTTTTGGGCCCTTGCCTGCCGCGGGTACTTGGGCCTCCCACACAAGTGAGGCACCATTTTTACCGGGAGACCTGGGGGAACGCTGGGTGGTGGTAAATTTGTGTGAGCCCGGTGATGCCACTACTTTCCCACCCCAAAATGTGTGAAAAAGGGGATTTTTTCAGCAAAAATTGAGGTTTGCAGGGGATTCTGGGTAAGGAAACGTTGGGGGATCCACGCAAGCCATACCTTCCTGGAAGCCGCCGGGTGTCTAGTTTTCAGAAATGCGTGGGTTTGGTAGGTTTCCCTAGATGGCCGCCGCGCACCGGGCCAAAAACCAAAATGACCCCCCTTGCAAAACCAGGTGGTTTTGCGATAGGCCATTTTGATGTCGCCTCACTACGTTTTGGGCCCTTGCCTGCCGCGGGTACTTGGGCCTCCCACACAAGTGAGGCACCATTTTTCCTGGGAGACCTGGGGGAACGCTGGGTGGTGGTAAATTTGTGTGAGCCCGGTGATGCCACTACTTTCCCTCCCCAAAATGTGTGAAAAAAGTGATTTTTTCAGCAAAAATTGAGGTTTGCAGGGGGTTCTGGGTAAGGAGACGTTAGGGGATCCACGCAAGCCATACCTCCCTGGAAGCCGCCGGGTGTCTAGTTTTCAGAAATGCGTGGGTTTGGTAGGTTTCCCTAGATGGCCGCCGCGCACCGGGCCAAAAACCAAAGTGACCCCCCTTGCAAAACCAGGTGGTTTTGCGATAGGCCATTTTGATGTCGCCTCACTACGTTTTGGGCCCTTGCCTGCCGCGGGTACTTGGGCCTCCCACACAAGTGAGGCACCATTTTTACCGGGAGACCTGGGGGAACGCTGGGTGGTGGTAAATTTGTGTGAGCCCGGTGATGCCACTACTTTCCCACCCCAAAATGTGTGAAAAAAGTGATTTTTTCAGCAAAAATTGAGGTTTGCAGGGGATTCTGGGTAAGGAAACGTTGGGGGATCCACGCAAGCCATACCTCCCTGGAAACCGCCGGGGGTCTAGTTTTCAGAAATGCATGGGTTTGGTAGGTTTCCCTAGATGGCCGCCGCGCACCGGGCCAAAAACCAAAGTGACCCCCCTTGCAAAACCAGGTGGTTTTACGATAGGCCATTTTGATGTCGCCTCACTACGTTTTGGGCCCTTGCCTGCCGCGGGTACTTGGGCCTCCCACACAAGTGAGGCACCATTTTTACCGGGAGACCTGGGGGAATGCTGGGTGGTGGTAAATTTGTGCGAGCCCGGTGATGCCACTACTTTCCCTCCCCAAAATGTGTGAAAAAAGTGATTTTTTCAGCAAAAATTGAGGTTTGCAGGGGATTCTGGGTAAGGAAACGTTGGGGGATCCACGCAAGCCATACCTCCCTGGAAGCCGCCGGGTGTCTAGTTTTCAGAAATGCATGGGTTTGGTAGGTTTCCCTAGATGGCCGCCGCGCACCGGGCCAAAAACCAAAGTGACCCCCCTTGCAAAACCAGGTGGTTTTGCGATAGGCCATTTTGATGTCGCCTCACTACGTTTTGGGCCCTTGCCTGCCGCGGGTACTTGGGCCTCCCACACAAGTGAGGCACCATTTTTACCGGGAGACCTGGGGGAACGCTGGGTGGTGGTAAATTTGTGTGAGCCCGGTGATGCCACTACTTTCCCACCCCAAAATGTGTGAAAAAAGTGATTTTTTCAGCAAAAATTGAGGTTTGCAGGGGATTCTGGGTAAGGAAACGTTGGGGGATCCACGCAAGCCATACCTCCCTGGAAGCCGCCGGGTGTCTAGTTTTCAGAAATGCATGGGTTTGGTAGGTTTCCGTAGATGGCCGCCGAGCACCGGGCCAAAAACCAAAGTGACCCCCCTTGCAAAACCAGATTAACTATTGTTCCTACAGCGTGAGAATTTTGGAATAATATTGCAAAGAAAATGTGGCAGACATTTTGAGGTTTGCAGGACATTGGGGATAAAAAAATGTTTTGAATTCACAAGAGAGACATCACCATGAACTCCCATGGGTTTTCGACAATATCTACAGTTGGTGGGTTATTCTTGAATGGAAAGTGTACCTTGGCAGAGAAACTAAAAACAAAGTTTCCTGCACAACCATCTATTCCTCAAACACACACACATACTGGTTGGATTTGGCACGAGGGCGAGTCATGGTTCAGTGTATTAAATTTTATTAACAAGAGATTTCACAAAAATGAAATGCACTGTCAATAATTAAATTCACAAAAAACCAAACCAATGACTCGCAGCTCGTGAGCTGTAAAGCCACGTCAAGGCACCAACCACTTTACAGGCCATTCATACACCTTTCATACGTGATACAAACAAGACCATTCGCACCACCAGGCACAAAAGCAACACATTACAAAATTCACCAAAAAGGGACAAGGTACACCCTGCTTCAGAAAGACAAATATTACTGCACAGCCATCTAATCCGCAAGCACACACACATACTGGTTGGATTTGGCACGAGGGTGAGTGATGGTTCAGTAGATACAATTGTATTAGCAAGTGATTTCACAGAAATGAAATGCACTGGTAATAATTGAAAGGGCAAGAAACTGAACCATTGACTCACAGCTCGTGAGCTGTAAAGCCACGGCAAGGCACCAACCTCTTTACAGGCCATTCATACACCTTTCATACGTGTGAGACATACAAAACCATTCACACCGCCAGCCGCAGGCCCATCACATAACAAAACTCACACCAGCAGACAGCGCCATTCAAGGGCCCATCACTTTCACACGCCCACAATCAAGACACAGCAACTACACAGGCTGATGGATTGCGTGGAGTGGCACTCAGCTAGCAGTGTGTGTAGTGACCAGCAGAAAGTCACTACTCACACACAGCCAGCCGAGCACCAGTCCACACACACCGCTAGCCAAACACCAGTCCACGCACACCGCTAGCCAAGCGCCAGTCCACAGACACCACCAGACAAGCACCAGTCCGCACACACCACCAGCCAAGTACCATTCCACGCACACCGCCAGCCAAGCACCATTCCACGCACACCGCCAGCCAAGCTCCAGTACACGCACACCACCAGCCAAGCTCCAGTCCACGGACACCACCAGCCAAGCACCAGTCCACACACACCACCAGTCCACGCACACCGCCAGCCAAGTACCAGTCCATGCACACCGCCAGCCAAGCACCATTCCACGTACACTGCCAGCCAAGCTCCAGTCCACGCACACCACCAGCCACGCACCAGTCCACGCACACCGCCAGTCCATGCACACCGCCAGCCAAGCACCATTCCGCGCACACCACCAACCAAGTGCCAGTCCACACACACCAACAGCCAAGCGCAAGCCTACACACACCGCCATCACATTTAGGATTTTTTTAGAAAAAAATAAAAACACAAACAAATTGCAAATAGATACAAATCTTCTAAAAGAAAATCAGCAACTAAATACATTGCACTAACACCAACCTTGAAACAGAATCAAATTATCCAAAGAATACAGACCAGGCAGTTCACTTTACCACTCAAGAATCCTCCCAAAAATTCTTTCGTGTGTGGTACGCTCTAAAACAAGCAGGGAGACACAGTGCAGGATGAGAAGGACAGTCGGGGCAGTACATTCGACTCTCCTTCCGCAAACCTTTTCGCCAACAGACTCTACATCTCCTACTGGGAAAATCTTTTGCGGGTGTGGGAGGAATGTGATCTGGAAAGTGGCGTTCTTTCAATCTAGCAACATCCTCCACCACTCCAACTCTAGGAACACTTGCCTGTTCCACTACAACAAGGCTGCCTATTACAGACTCCTGAAACTTAGCAAAAGTCATCTTTGACTCAGGGAAAGAATCCTGGAACACAACAAAAGCATTAAACATTGCCAAGTGGAAAAGATGGATAGCCAACTTCTTGTACCAAATGTAAGCCTTACGAAGAGCAGTGTAAGGTTCCAACCTCTGATCTACTCTGTCAACACCACCCATGTGCCTATTATAGTCTAAAATGCACACAGGTTTGCGCGCTTCAGCGACCTGACCCCAAACAGTCACAGGTGCAGTGCTTTCATCATGGATGGTAGTCAGCATGTAGACATCTCTCCTGTCTGTAAACTTCACAGCAAGAAGCTCCTGGCAACGCAACGCACTGCACTGTCCCCGCACAAGCTTTTGACAAACAAGTTCTTTCGGGAAACCTTTACGGTTAGAGCGGATTGTGCCACAAGCAAGAGTGTCCACTTTGGCCAATTCCCTGAACAACCGCACACCAGTGTAGAAGTTATCTACATATAAATGGTGGCCTTTGTTAAAAAATCCTCTTCCAAGTTCCCAAACAATTTTCTCAGTCACTCCAAAAGTGGACGGACAACCAGGGAGGTTAAACCTAGATTCCTTACCGGTGTACACCCTGAAATTAGAGACATATCCAGTCCTACTGTCACACAGCATATACAGCTTTATTCCATAGCGTGCCCTCTTACTAGGAATGTATTGCCTAAAAACCAAGCGGCCCTTGAACAACACCAAAGACTCATCCACTGCAATTTTTTTCCCAGGGGCATAAATCTCAGAAAATCGATCAACAAAGTGATCAAGGACAGGCCTAATCTTAAAAAGACGGTCACAGTTAGGGTGATCTCGTGACAACGCTAAACCATTATCAACAAAATGCATCATCCGAAGCAGAAGCAAATACCTGTCACGAGTCATGACTGCCGGAAAAATAGACGTTGCCATCAAGGGACTGCTAGACCAATATGAAGACATTGATGGCTTCCTTAGCAAGCCCATCAAAAAAGTTAAACCCAAGAACTTCTTCATCTCTTCAACATTTGTGGGAGTCCACCGGGTAGCTCTAGAGTGTGGCTTAAGACTGGCACAGTTGTCCCTCAAAAACTGTTCGGCATACAAATTAGTCTGCTCAACAATCTCTGCAAAAAACACATCGTCCATAAACAACTGAAAAAAATTGACCGGCAAAAAGTTTTCAGTATTCACTCTAGACCCTGGAACACCAGTAAACTCTGGCAATGCCGGCTGCACCATGCCAGGGGCAACCCAGAGGTCATCACTTTCAAAGGGAAGCCTTGCAGCCCCAGCCTGCAGCCCAGAAGCCTCTTGCCGCACTAACACCAACGGGAAGCCTTGCAGCCCCAGGCTGCAGCCCAGATGCCTCTTGCCGCACTATCGGCACATCAGTCTCCGCCTCTAACACAGGCACTTCATCCGCACTAAGAGTATCTTCATCATCCGATGACTCCATACGGAGAGACAACTCACTGCCAGAATCGTCCCCTGCCTCCTCTCCCTCAGATGCAGAGTCAGTCTCTGAACCAATATCAGAGGAAGACTCAAACAGCAAACCAACAACCTGCTGAGCAGTCATCCTGCGGCTAGCCATTATACTTACTAAGATAGAAGACTGCACAAACAAGTCAACAACAACCAACAATGTGCAAACCGAGTAAGTAAAGAAATGTGTACCTTTATCACAAAGATCAATGTACTCAAAAACTATACAATCCAATTACAAGAGACAGCTGCACTCACCAGAAACCAACTCTGCAGTGACACAGCAAAAACCAACGATATCAAACTAGAAAGAAGAAAAAAAAACCAAATTACTCACAAGACAACAAAATACACATCGAGCACCAATGCAAAAAGTTTTTGACACTCAAAAAACAAACATACTGCTATTATTACACCATTTGCAAAAAAAATTCATGCAGAGAAATCAAACACATTTACATTGTACAAAAAAGAGTCTCTTACCAAACTACACAAACAGCAGAACCGCCAGAAACACGGCAAACTGAAAAGATCAAAAGCCTTTACCTAGAACAAAAAAGTTAAAAAAAAAAACATTACTATTGCAATTCACAAAAAAAAACAATAAACATAACAACATTCTATGTTACTACCCAAATGGTCAATCGTTATGTTCCAGGTGGGGCAGAAAACAGCAGGAAAAAAAAAGGCTACTCTGTCCCGGGGCGGGTGGGCCAAATACATATTATAACAATTGCCCCCTGGAAGCGACACTTGCCAAAGGGGTCACTTCCATTTTTATTTACACTAATTCCCTGGTGTCTAGTGGGCTTTTCTGCCCCCCCCCCGGGGCCAGACACGGAGCAAAAGTGGACCGATCTGCCCCCAGGGGGGGCAGAAAAGTCTGTGCAAAAATTATTCCCCAAGGGAAGCGACCCTTGCCCAAGGGGTCGCTTCCCGTATCACTATAACGAAATTCCCTGGTGTCTAGTGGGCTTTTCTGCCCCCCCTGGGGGCAGAAACGGACCGAAAGTGGACCGATCTGCCCCCGGGGGGGGGGCAGAAAAGTCTGTGCACAAATTCTCCCCCAGGGAAGCGACCCTTGCCCAAGGGGTCGCTTCCCATAACAAAATTGCGAAATTCCCTGGTGTCTAGTGGGCTTTTTTGCCCCCCCTGGGGGCAGAAACGGACCGGAAGTGGACCGATCTGCCCCCAGGGGGGGGCAGAAAAGTCTGTGCACAAATTCTCCCCCAGGGAAGCGACCCTTGCCCAAGGGGTCGCTTCCCATATCAATATATCGAAATTCCCTGGTGTCTAGTGGGCTTTTCTGCCCCCCCTGGGGGCAGAAACGGACCGAAAGTGGACCGATCTGCCCAGGGGGGGCAGAAAAGTCTGTCCAAAAATTGTCCCCCAGGGAAGCGACCCTTGCCCAAGGGGTCGCTTCCCAAATGGCCAAAAACAACATCCCTGGGGTCTAGTGGGGGCATTCCTGTCCCACGATCGCGACGCTGTGCGCGATCGTGGGACAGGAATGCCCAGCATTGAGACATCAGGGGAGAGGAAATACTCTTTCCTCTCCCCCGATGCCTCAAGGCCCTGGAATTCCGCCCCCCCGCCACACCGCAGCAAAACACTTACCCTCCCCGTTGGACGCGCTGGAAGAAATGAATTCCAGCGCGTCCAACGCTTCCTGATGACACCAGCGCGCGCTGTGCGCGCTGACGTCATCAGGAAGCATGGGGGGGTTCGGGGGTGGCAGCGGAAACTCTTCCGCTGCCATCCCCATCTGTGGGGGCACGATCGATGCCCCAGGGGGGGAGCGCCAGCGCTTCCCCCAGGGGCTGTGCTCATGACGGAGCGGTTCCGTCATGAGCACAGCTCAACCGATGCTCATGATGGAACCGCTCCGTCATGAGCATCGAAGGGGTTAAAAGCAGTCCTGGCACACAGTGCTGCTTTTAAACTGACCTCAGGCTTCAGCAGTGCACACATGCAAATGCAGTAAAAGGCTGCTGGCCTCTAAACTGCCATGCCCCTGGGTACTGGGGGCTTCTAGGTAGTTTCAACCCCCCTGCCCTATTATATACTAGGGGCCTATAGGGGAGGTCATGCCAATCACAGGGGTACCCCACCATACCATTGTGTACCCTAGTGTATGTAGGTGTTTTAACTGTATTCTAATGTGTCTCTTTCAGCTTAGCACTGGCCCTGGGCCTAGTTAGGCAGAGCCCAGGGTCAGTCAAAATCAGTTACCACCAGTATCAGTCAGCAAAATGTTGGGGGGTGTCCAGGGCACAGGATGACTTTGCAACAAGAACATTTAAGTTCACAAAGTGAGTGCATCATTGATGGCCCATTCATCAACTTTGCTATTTTTAATGTTTGCCTGCTTCTTGTCGAGGCATGTCGCATGGAGTCTCTGCGCAATGGCTTGATGAATTGCTCCTCTAGTACTCCCACTTTTTTCAACAGTGCAATCAATTTCTACGCTATCATTCTTCTTTTTAGGTCTCACCTACGCAGCGCACATGCGCTACATAGGAGACCTTTAGCCGTCGTTCAGCTCTTTTTCGCAGCACATACTCGTGCTTGTGGCAGCATACACCTTGCGGGAGCGCGCAGAGGCGTGGCACAAGCATGAGTGTGTGCTTCGATAAAGAGCAGAGAGCGCGCGCACAAGTGCACCACTCCTGGGCTCACCTCCTGCTTCCCCTCTCTCTCACGCGCATGCCTTTTTTTTTTTAAACTTTCAGCACGTTTTCATACGCGCATTCCTTATTTGTTTTTGCTTTCAGCGTGTTTTCACAAGCACATTCCTTGATCAACCCTCCTCTCTTGCTTTCTGTCACTTTCTTTCAGTTCTGTTTTTCGCTCCATCTTTCCATATTTCACTCTCCTGTTTCTTCTTATAGATGTCTATCTGTCTTGAGCCCTCTTACTCCCTCCTTTGCTCTCTCTCCTCATCTCAGTCTGCCTCTCCCTGTCTTTCTTGTGCCTCCTGAACTTTTCTCTGACTCCTGTCTTTGTCTTTTTTTCTCTCGCTCTCTGTTCATCTCGAACTTTCCCCCAGATACATTATGGTTGAGGCAAGACTCAGTCAGAGTGACTTTAGCTCACTCACAAGTATTCAAATGTTAGCCATATGTTGCCAGTGCTGAGTATGTGTGGAGCATAGGTGACACGTGTGCTGATAGTGACGCCAGGCAGTGTGCGACACTCGCCCCTGTGGCTCCTTCTTAGAGTCGCTGGCTGACGAGACCCTGCGGATACACCTGCATTCTGGGAGAGGTACTTAGCCTAAAAGCCATTTCGACGCATTCCCGTTCACCCCCAAACTGACGTGTTACTCTCTGTTGCTGAAGGGCAATAACCTAGAAATAAATCTATCCAGAGAACCTCAGCATTGGCTGCGTGAACATTTGGCAGACCCTTCAATATTTTTGAATAAGCCTAGGTAACTCTACACACTGCCTTTACCATAACACATCTGCGGGAAATGTATACTGACTGGCAGGGTAGGGTGACCAGAATTTTAAAGCAACAAGCATTGGCATAGACAATAGGTCTTGCCTTTGGGGCCTTTTAAGTGTTTAACCATGCAACAGTTAATGTTGTTGCACCAAGGATATTGTGCTGCATAACTAAATACTTATAAGGTCCCAAAAGCGAGACCTATTGGCTATGCCAATACTTGTTTTAAGATGCCCCTATTCGTATGGTGCTCTGTCTTTCCAGTCGCCCCACCCCTTAGCGAACGAGTCGGTTTTCTCACCTTTCCAACCAAGGATATAAAATAGGCTCCCTTACCATTCTTCTGGAATCTGGAACAAAAGTGGTGTAGAACTGCATTTACGTGGTCCACAAAGAGGGCCACTGCCAGACAATCATACCTTTGGCAGATCCTTGCAATTATGTTCTTGTTATGTAGTCAAGGAACTAGGCAAAAGTAGTGTTTAACATGTCTAATTTCACATTGTCCACCCCATGGAAATGAACAGCCTAGGGGGAGGACTAAACAAATGTTTTGTTTCGTCAGTATGCATGAACCTTTGCTGTGATGTTGCCCATCCTGGTCAGAAGACTTACTGGCATCTGGATCCTTCGAGTGACCCCTTTATAGATTACATTAAGGTCTACCCAGTTTGACACCCTCCCGAATTATAGAGGTAATGTACGAAACCAGAATTGCAAATGACCCAGTTAGGCCCCTGCACACATTGAACTGGCAGTCAAAGTCAGGACCAAATGAAAGTAAGGGTTGTTAGACGTGCTGGTCAGAATATGCGGCTCCAGCTACCAGAGGAAATGCACCACATCTGTTCCTTGGCATTATCAAGGTTTCAAAAGATGAAAGAACCAGAAGCAAATAATGCTTTCTCACTAGCCAATGCAGTCCCATCCAGGTGGGGAAGAGAAATGTGAATAGGCGCATAGGTCTGCCACCAATAACCATAGCTAGCTCTGCTAGGCTAACTTGATCTGGAAGAACAATGACAAACAGCGCTGCAAATTCGTGGACTGCAGATCTAGGAGAATAACTTCAATTTTCTGCTATATTTTAAAGGATTTGTGCACAAAACACATGGAATAATGTCCTTCCATCGAGTAGCAAGCAATGCTGCTGAAATATATTTATCACTTGTTTAGTCTTTTGTCGCTAATTCTAGAGGAGCAGCATGAAGCCAGCAGATGTCTAGAAAGAGACAGATGAGAAGATTCTCCGCCTCGGTTCTCAAGATCTTTATGAGTGCACGTTCAACACACTTGAAGCCAAAGGCGAGAACACACAATTTTATGTGGGGACCGTTTCAACTTAGGACATGCATGAATTCGTCCTGAGATCCAGTGTCTAATATTGTGCCCTCGACCCTTGGTTAAGGCATGTGCATGAGGGCCCTTTTAATTCCTGCATGTCACTGGGCAAAACTCTCCTAACCCGCTCCAGTGAATGACTGGGGGAAAAATGTAAACCCATCACTTATTCAAGGGAAACAAACCACTTCTTAGAATCATAACTTGGACATTTCTTGTTATTTTTAGATGTTATGCTGCAACCCCTGTTACACTCAATCAGCATTACCTCCCCCTTCACTTTAGTTTTCTTTGAAATCAATACATTTAGGCATCACAAGCTTATATAGTACCTTAGCGTAGTTCCCATCATTGCTGTCCTCACTGATCACTGACAACTCCCTTCGTCAGGTTCTGTTCCAATATCAACCGTGTACACACATACCATGCCACATTACAAAGTGTACAATGTAAATTGAGTTAATCTGTTTTGGTTTAAATGGAATCCCCTTTGATTAGTTTAGGGTGAGAATGATTAACTGGGCCATGTCACATTAAAAATAACATCACTATTTTAGAAAACCTAAAAAGTATTCATTACAATTAAAACAGATGTTTAATTCCTAGTATTCCTATTCCTAATAAGCCATTAGCACACCAAATATTTAGTTACATTTTACAAAGATCTCAGGATCTCTTGAGCTACACAATCTATTTTAAACAAAAAGCTTCTAAAATTGGGTTCAGTGAAGAAGCTGAAGTTACCATTGTCTATAGGCGGCTGGTAAAGGATATTATTTTTTTCACAACAGATTTTATTGTTGACAGACAAAAGAAAGCCCAGGAGGGTGCGGAGCAGTGCATCACATACATAGTATGGCATTGGTAAAGATGCTAACTTTTTACAGTGAGTTCGTCTAGAACATAAGGATACATAGGACAGAATCAGTAAAGAATACGCATTATAAACAAAGAACAAAAGTGTCACATGATCTACGTAACTAATATTTGAAAATGGCTCCAGTCGCGATAGAATAGTATATGTACAATAGGGCCCAGTGTGCATACCCAACATTAAATCAACATGGCAGATCATCAATACTTCGTGTCGGAGGTACACCTTCAAGGTAAAGACCGCGATAGTCGGCCCATCGCTTCCATATTCTCGGTTGTTTCTGGGGGCATCCACGTGCTTTGAAAATTGGGATTTCTAGCCCCATGGAGAAATCAAGGCCACGCTTCCAGGCCCCAACTGAGGGCGGAGAAGCCACCTTCCACGCCCTGGCAATGTCGCGCTTAGCAAGGGTAATCCCTAGGCTGGTAAAGGAAATTAAGGAAATTATTTTTCCAGATTCTTCTCCTCTTATGACCTTGAAAGGCTTATTGACTTAAGACTGCATATTAAACAGATATGGAGAAAGGTATGGGAAACATAAATATGTAAACTTATATCCACATTTTACCTTCTATTAAACCTCTGCTTCATTCCCATCGTCTGAAACTATGAAACTGTGAGGCAATGCCCCTTACTAAAACTGACAAGGAAAGACAGAGATTCCCTATGTCCGTGCGTTATCTCTGCAGAAGGGAAGGGAGCCATGCCATTAATGGGTGGCCTAATATTACATGCATTCAGTAACAGACAAGGCTTAACAGGTAAAGGATACCATCTAAAGACCTCCTTATTTCCTCTTTCTTGCAAAGCTATCGAAACATCATCAGCCCAACACATGTACTACTGACATTACAATGGGATGGCTTTTTTTATTTGTAGCACTACAAGCATTTCCACAGATGCAGCTCGCCATATCTCAATTGTTATAGACGGACTCTATCTTGGTATCAGAAATCTGAAGTTAACTGAGTGACTACTACAATACAACTCAATTCATAAAAGTGTTGAGAATTACTTTATCTTTTTATCCTGCGGTGACACCTCCTGTAGTCATGCACAGTTTTCTTATGGTATTAATGCAAGGAAGACTGATCCAAGGAATGGACATCTAGCAAATACTTCAAACTCAGAATTTGTGGAAAGGTATTACAAGCCAAGAGTACTAAAATTACGAAACTGTTCTTTAATCAGACATCTTGATCCCTTAAAGATCAATGAAATGTCTTATGAAAAGTAAGTAATTTAAAATGAAAAAAATAATAACGTTTAGAAAAATGCATTTAAATGGCACTTGACATCTGCAGACGGAGCACCAATTGTTTTCACTTGGAAATAAATAATACTGCAGAATTGGGATATTTTAACAAATATTGACAATTTAATAACATTTCATTTTGAAAACAGCCGATATCCTCTTTCACTCAAATTAGGAACTTGTTAAATATGTGACTGGGGCAGCTTTTTACACTAAACAAGATTTCATAAGAGAAAATAACCCAATAAAATAGAAGTGGAAGATGAAACAATAAAATGTTCAAACTTAATTCCGGATCCTACAAATATTTTGTTATACCATTTGAGTTTTGTACCGCGGCAGCTGCTTTTCAGTAGTTTGCTAATTAACCCACCTGAATGACATTTTCATATTTTCTTCGGAATTAGTTGAATGTATTCAGCAAAGAGTAAAATGGTTGTCTTAATTACAGAAATACTCTCTCATATTACTGAATAGAAGTTGAGTCCAGATTGTTCTGGATTGACTGAAAATAAGTCTTATGAAGCAATTAAAAAGCTTTGTTTGTTTTGCTGAGTTTTATTTATCTTGCCCGGTCATAAGATCACTAAAGCAGATACTTTAGCTCGAACATATCAAAATCTAGATAATTAAGATAACTGTTAGGAGGGCCTGAGGTGTTATTCTTTTCCCTCAATAGTGGGTGATGTTAACAAATTTCACACTTCAAGCAGTTTGCAAAGTTTGTTGAGTTTTCCAATTTCACACAAATTTGTTTCTGGAAGATATTTCCTGCAAAAAAGAAAAAACAAGGTTTTTGCGTCAGCATTTCCTTGAAAAATTAGTTTAATGACAGAATTCCCATGCAAAATACCTTTAGTGATATTTCGTATCAGAATGGAAGCGCACAAAATACTATTATGTAAGACTTTTTTTCTCTTATTATTATATAATCTGTTTATTGGCATTTATCAAGGTTTACAGCACACATTGAAGCCAGGACAACTGAAAGCAATAGCGATGTCAACTACATTAACCCAGGTAGAGACACATGAAGTATCAGAAGGCAGGCGTATGTCCAACTCTCGTAGCAGTAGTCAAGGCGTCTCAGCTGCAAGGAACCAAATAGTCCCTGTCAAACTCCTGCCGCCGAGAAACCTTCCTCCCATAGGGGCCTGTCAACATTCCGGCCGCCTTTCCTAGATGTCTTTCCATAAACAGTTAGTAAACCAGGACATAATGGGGTAGAACATCAAATACCCAAGCAAAACAACAACAGCCCTAGCGACATCTGACATATGTTCCAGCATCATTTAACTCAGTCCCCAATCCCATCCCCCGTCTC
Organism: Triturus cristatus; assembly: GCF_964204655.1. Classification (NCBI taxonomy): domain Eukaryota; kingdom Metazoa; phylum Chordata; class Amphibia; order Caudata; family Salamandridae; genus Triturus; species Triturus cristatus. The sequence goes on along the minus strand of NC_140584.1, from coordinate 41,624,411 downwards.
GCTGCCCCTTGTATGACCTTTCAATCAGCAATGTCATATTCGTTGTGTGCCCCCACCCATGTGGCTATACCCTTGTCGCCATACTGTCTGCCCCATCCCTGGGCCGCTCACTTTCCAGCCTCTCTGGGGAGCGCTCATCCCACTCCCGTGACCGATCCCTATACTCTCCCCGGCTAGTCTCACCATGGCTTGCAATAGCGCCTCCCACTGATGTGCTATGGGCGTCTTCCTGAGGCCCAGTGTCTCCTCCCTTGAAAGTGCCGCACCCTCCGCCTTGGCCCACACGAGGAACGACCCCCGCCATGCGTGCGCGTGAGGTGGATCGGCTGCTTTCCATCGCTTAGTAAGCAGTCGCTTCGCCACCACCATCCTCAGGTCGATAAACCTAGAGGCGGTCTTAGTGGAGGGAGTCCTGCGGAAAAGGTGCAGCAAATAGGTATGCCATTCGAGTGGGATGATATGTCCCGTGCATGCGCAAAGTGCCTCATGTACCACCCGCCAGTACGAGCTCAGTGCGGGACAGCTCCATAACATGTGAACCAATCCGGCATCCAATTCTGCACAGCGAGGGCAAGCCACGTCCGCACGATGGAAATATCTGTTGATGGTCTCGGGCGTAAGGTACGCTCTATGGAGAATGAAAAAAAATATTTGTCGGAAGTGCATGTTCCGGGGAACCTTTGTCGGGCCCTGCAACACTCTGCCCCACTCTTTATCAGTCATAGGTCGGGCCAGATCCGCCTCCCACTTACAACACAGTGGAGTCAGACTGATCGCCGCATGAGCACTCAGGGAGGCCGCAAACCATCTGATCAGATGTCTCCCACGCCACATGGAGGTATTGCACTGTGAGGTGCTGTTCCGGCTCCTCTCGAAGGTCTCCCCACAGGCTCGCGAGCGTCTCCACCAGGGACCGGTGACGAAGGAAGTGGCCAGACGGAAGCCCCGTCTCCTCTGCCAGGGAGGCGAATGGGAGAAGGGCACCATCTCGATAAAGGTCCCCCATCGTTTGTATATCTGCCGCGGTCCAGTCCGCCAGTTCCAGGGCACTAAGCACACTCAGCCCACTGGGAGAGCCCTCAATCGGTATAACCGGCGCGTAAGGAGTTCGAGCCCAAGTAAGGTAGAGAGCGCGACAGTAGCACTTGTAGGCCACCACCATAAGGAGGGGCACAGGCCTAACTGCCTTCGCAGCCGGATAAAATAGGTTGAGCAGATCAGCCAGAGGGAGAGGGGCCGCAGTGGTCGCCGTATCGTCCCGCCCTCTATCCGTCAACCATCGGGCTATCCATTGCAGCTGCGTGGTCAGGTAATAATGCTCAAAACACTGCATCGCAAGGCCTCCCTGGCTAGTGGGGAGGTATAGCTTAGGCAACGCGACTCTATGATGGGCATTACCCCATATGAAGTCCCGGAGAGACCGTGTGAGGGTTTTAAAGAAGGAGGCCGGGATATAGATGGGCAAATTGGCGAAGTGGTACAGAAGCCGGGGTAGAATCACCATTTTGACTTGAGCGATTCGCCCCGTGACCGCCAAGGGGAGGGTGCCCCAGAACCGCATCTGGGCCCTGACCGCTGTTACCGCTCTGCCTAGGTTGCCGTCCACAAGATCTGCCGGTCGCCTATATATCTGGAAACCCAGATAACGGAAGGTGTCCGGCTGCCATTTAACCTGCACACCTCCGCGATGGTAGCTCGGGTCCTGGGTATCGGCTCGAAACGCGTAGAGGCATGATTTAGCAGCGTTCACCCTGTGGCCCGAGAGAGAGGCGAAGTCGAGTAGAATTCACTCCAGTACGGCCGGAATGTGCGCCACATCCCTGACAAAGACCAGTAGGTCGTCTGCATAGAGCGATACCTGGTGTGTCGCGTCCCCCAGCGGAACTCCATCGGCTAGCTCCCTGGGCAGCGTGGCGGCAAGGGGTTCTATTGCCAGTGCAAACAGGAGGGGTGAGAGCGGGCACCCCTGCCTGGTGCCACGACATATCGGGATGGCGTTGGATATATATGGCCCTGTTCTTACCCTCACCGTGGGATCCTTGTACAACAGAGCCGCCACTTAAAGAAACCCGAGGTCCAGCCCGTAGTGCGACAGTGCCGCTACCAGATATCCCACTCCAGACAGTCAAAGGCTTTCCCAAGGTCTAGGACTAGACAGCCCACCCTAGGCCATTGCTGCATACTGTCGTGTGCCACCCAAAAAAAACGCCGCAAATTGAGAGAGGTACTACGCTTGGGCACAAAGCCATTTTGGTCCCCATGCACTAGCACCGACACCGTGGGGGCCAGCCGCTCCGCTAGCACCTTAGCCAAAATTTTGTAATCCGCATTAAGCAGCGCGAGGGGCCGGTATGATCCCAGGTTGGTGGGATCCCGTCCAGGCTTGAGCAAGGACACCAAGTGAGCCTCTCGCACAGAGGCAGGTAACGTGCACTCTTCAAGGGCCGCAATGTAAAGTGTGTGCAACCTAGACACAAGTGACTCTCGATAAGCCTTATAGTATTCTGCTGGGAGTCCGTCTGGCCCCGGCGCCTTCCCAGAAGCCAGGGATGACACCGCATCCCCGATCTCCTCTTCCGTGAGGGGGCCCTCAAGCATTTCCTGGTGCTCCTCGGGGACCGTAGGCAAGCAGGCATCCTCCAGAAACCTGTCCAGGTCCTGTGCCTGCCGACGCCCCGTTGAACGGTATAGGGCCGCGTAGTGTTCTGTCATTACCTGATGTATTTCCCACTGCGTGTGCACGAGCGACCCATCGGGCCTACTGAGCGCATCTATCGGTGCATGAACGGACTCCCGTCTGAGTAACCAGGCCAGCAACAGCCCCGCCCTGTCAGACGTAGCGTGAACGCGAGCAGAGTGGGCAGCGTAATTGTGGCAACGCAAACGCTCCAGCAACTCAGCGTGACGTGCCCGAAGCCGCATTAGTCGTGCCGAGTCGCGACCACCACCCTCACCGTGAAGCTCACAAGGGAGAAGGCGCATCTCCAGGCCCGCAAGCAACAGCGCGAGCCGCCGTCGGATGTTCCACGTCGCACCCAGACAGTGTCCCCGGATGGTGGATTTGTGAGCATCCCACTCTACTAATTCATTACTCGCTGTTCCCCATTCAGGTCAAAGAATTGCTCGATCGCTGTGCCTAGGGAGGCGTGAAATTCAGCGTCCTCCAAAGCCGCCGGTTGGAGCCGCCACGTAGGGGGAGGAGGCCGCCCGGAGTCCCACGTAAGACGCAACTTAAGAGGGTTGTGATCTGAGTGGGTCCGACCCAGATACTCCGCCTGGCCCACCAGGGGGACCAAAGAATGAGAGCCCACCACCCGGTCTATACGAACGTGCAAATCATGCACCACTGAGTAATACGAATAGACGCGATCGTCAGGGTGTAAAGTGCGCCACATACCGTATAACGCCCAACGCGACAGCCAGTCGGTGAGGGTCCGCGCATTAGAGACCGCCTGTGTGTTGCGGAGGGGCGGAAAGGACCTATCTAATCATGCATCAAGGACAGAATTAAAGTCCCCACCCAATAACCAGGGAAAACCCGCATATGGCGTCAGCACTGTGGACAGGTCGGCCAAAAATGACGGCTGGTCGACATTCGGGGCGTAGACTGAGCCTAGTAACATATGTTGGCCGTTTAGTTTCCCATGAACCAGTGTATATCGCCCAGCTGTGTCAACTACCACCTCTGTGCATGCCCTCACCCAGATCAATGTACCACGGGCATGCACGGAGTATGTAGTCCCAAATAACTGGCTCCTCCAACGAGCGCGTAGCCGGTCGAGCTCAGGCTGCATCATGTGGGTCTCTTGAAGAGGGGCAATGGCTGCTTTATGCCGCTGCAAGTAAGCGAAAATGGAGTATCGGCGTGCAGGAGTGTGCATCCCCCGTATATTCCATGTGATTACGTCGGTGGCAGCCATCTAGAGCAGGTGAGATCCCCAGCAGTCACTGGGGCAGGAGCAAATCGGACGAAGGGGCAGATATAGGTTCTATGTGTCATGCCAGTGTGCTGTGGCAGAAACCCCCTGAACAAAAGAACACTTAGGAACTGCTGAGTGCATGATGAGGAACAATAACAGTGAAACTACCAGGGCAAACCCCAAAGGAGGCATTCGTCCAAACTTCAAGCTAATCGCTTCCTGAGCAAAACTAGGCCAATGGATGCCTAACGGGTGCGCTATGTGACTGTAGCTAAGGCGACCTGTCCTATCACAAGTGGTGCAAAGTATGTGCAGGTGGCCTCATCACACCTCCTGACACCGCCCGCCGCCAACCCCCCCCAACGCATTCAGTCCCCCCCCCGAGTAGGAGCTCCCCCCTCCACCCCCATCCCCCTAGTAGGACCCGGCAGACATGTACATGCCCACGTCGGACACTGCACCACATCTTGCAGGAGGAGAGGGAGAGACCCCCCCAGCTATCCCCACCGCGTCCTGCCCCAGTTAGTACGGCCCTCGCTTCAACAGTTGCCTTCGCCCCAACACCCTGGGCTCACAAAATGTGGTCAGCAGTTTGGGGCGTCACCAGCGGGAGGGCCTGGTCATCTGAAAGTACGGTAGACGGGGAAGACGACCTGCTAGTTCCAGGCTCACTATCTTCATGAACAGCTGTTGTACCCAGGCTGCTCGTGGACCCCAGAGTTGCCACCACTTCCAGGGCTTCCTGTCATTCTTGCCGCATCCTTTCCGGGCTAGGCGCCGCGTTAGGGCCTGGGCCCACCGACCCGCGGGCCTCCTTCCGTCGTCGCCGTCTCGGCCGCCTCTCCTGGCACCCACTAGCTCCCGGTTCCATAGGTCTCCGGCCCCCGCTCAGACCTGCCTCCTCCAGCCAGTCCCAGACGTCAGATGGGGCATCAAAGAACCGGGTCCCGTCTTTCGTAATCACTCTGAGGCGTGACGGGAGCAGCAGGGAGTATGGGATCCCCAGGTCCCGCAACTGGTGCTTCACCGCCAGGTAGTTACTTCTGCGTTTTTGGACTGTAGCAGTGTAATCCGGAAACAGCATCACCCTACTTCCATCCACCGTAATGGCATCCAGTTTCCTGGCCTCACGAAGCATCACATCCCGATCTCGGAAGTTAAGGAGTCTGAAGAGAAAGGGACGTGGTCGCGCCCCGGGTGGAGACTTCCGCGCCGGGACCCGGTGTGCACGCTCCAACACGAACTGTTGCGAGAGCACCCCCGGGGGAAGGAGGTCGCGAATCCACCCTTCAACAAATTGCTCCGGGCTCCGTCCTTCCGCACCTTCTGGCAGTCCCACCACTCGGACATTGTTGCGCCGAGAACGCCCTTCCGCGTCCTCAGCGCGGTCTTCCAAGGTATGGACACGGTCGATCAGGTCCTGTAGGGCCGCAGTGTGGTGGCGCACCACGGGGTTTACCTCCTGGAGCACTTGCCGCTGCTGGGTGACAGAATCCGCTAACTTACAGTGGTTTGCGTGGCGGAGGGTGAAGTCCACCGTGACTTTATCTATTTGGGACTCCATGAGGTCCTTGTCTGCTCCATTGCAGCACCGAATCGCTCCACCACCGCCAAGACTGTGTCCATTTTCGCCTCGAGCGCTGTCGCCGGAAGCGTCATATCACCGTCCGGACGCCCAGGTGTGGTGCCCAGCTTCTCTGCCTGTGACCGACCCACGGGCAACTTGTTCCGCAGCCGGCCCATGGCCAGTTGTTGTGCGGAGGGCATTCGACGTTAACGCCCGTCCCAGACGTACTGTCCAGCCGCCTCCGTCAGCTTCGCCAAGGCACAACAAGGAGAACACCACTCTCAACTCGCTGGTGCGGGGATAGGGAGGAGGGACTGGAGGGATGTCAAGACCTCCCCCCAGAGGGACGGCCAGGGCCCGTGATGTCCAAGGCCCACTACTCGGTGACCGCCAAGTCCCGGGGCCGCTGGCGTCGCCTCACCTCGTCCACACCTTGGGTTGGCGTCCCCAGCCGGGAACCGCCCCTCCAACACAGCATCCGTGTCCCACAGCTGTCAGACCGGTCACTGCGCCACCTTCACTGCCCACTGCGCCTAGGCCACTGGCGGACTAGTCACTCTTCTTTTACCTCCAGTTGCGCGTAAGTAGCGGTGCGGTCCAGGTAGGGCCTCGGGAGTCGTTCAGGGCTGGGCCCCCTACACCAGAGACCCCAGCCGAATCTCCCCCCGCGTGCGCGGGGTACTCAGGGGCGTAAGTCTCTTCTCAATGTGCCAGCTTCGGGGGGGTACGCACCAAATGCCCCCACCAGTCCCACTTTAGGTCTAAGCCGCTCCCCTTAGCCTCCTCAGTCGTGTGGCACTTGGGCTGCCTACGACGATCGGGGCACCAGTCACAGATCCCACAGGCCCTTGATTTCCGATGTAGTGTCCGCTAGGGGTGGGACATCCTACCACTCCCCATTCGGGCGCTCCAGTCGTCGCTGGGTCCCCCACAGTGCTGTGATCTTCAAGGAGGCCCACCTCCCTCCCGGGCCTCCCCGCCACGTCCTACGCCCTCTCTGAAGCACCTGGGTCAGGCCCACGTGACTCACCTGGGCAGTTCCGGCGGGGGGGGGGTCCTCCAGTTCTCACAACGAGGTCCCTTGGGCCAGGTTCTTGTGTTGGGCCTCGGGCGGCCTCCGTAACTCGCCTCCAGCGCGGGGCCCCGAAGGCCTGCAGTGAGCCGCCGCCTCCCTCGCACTGCCTGCCTCGCTTCGGACCTGCCGGCTGGGTTCCTCTGGCGTCCGGCAGCCCCAGGGGTCGCCGCCGTCTTCTGCAGCCAGCACCAGTCTCTGTGCCTCTGATGGCCAGCCGCCGCCTCGATTTCGCTGTCTGGAGGGCCGCACCCGCGGCCCAGCCACCTCGTGACAAGCCGCTGGCTAAAGTTGCTCTCGCGGCCTGCCAAGGTCCGGGACACGCCGCACGCCCCCCGCCGGCTCTAGACTCAGCGCGGCTCGGCTGAGGGCTACAGATTGTCTCCGGCTCTGAGCGCGGCTCCGGAGCTGCGGGAGGTGTACGGTCCACAGCTGGCAGCGTCCGTCGCGGCCACCCGCACCACAAACAGGAGAAATCACAGGATTTCGGCGCCCGATGGCAGGAGCTTCACGCTCCGACGTCCATCTTGTAAGCGCGCCACCTAGCGCCCCCCTAAGACTTTTATTTATCTTATAATGCAACTTGCAGTATACGGTAGGTTTTCTACTGCCATTACTTTTCTTTGATAATGTGAAAACCTTTATCAATCTCACAAATATAGCAAAGTTCAAACAAGAACTTCATCACGCTGTCAAGAAAACAACTTTGCAAACTCTGCTTTTTTTAATACCAATACCACCTTCAGAAAAACCTGTGAAGTTCAGTAGTGCTAATGATGAAGGCAGTATCATAACATCATGTCTCTCTACCCTCTGGGTCACTATAACGAGATAAACATACATCGGGTGCAGTGGACCATCACACCTCTTGGCCTTGGTGTCACTGCATGTGATGTGTTAGTGACAGCTACACTTTTGGAAAAGATTATGCAAACCAGTTTCAGTATTGTTATGATGGCCAAAGAACTAAAACTTTCTTTAAATAGCAACCTTTACATAAAGAACACGTGCGCTACTGTATCATCAAGTTGTATTTCAGAATCCTAATGTACCAAATCAACAACTACTTTTCCAGTGGTACTTATCTCATCCTGTATCCTAAGACCCAGTTATTGTCAATACCCTAAAATTCGTAAAGGCATATACCTATTGGAAAGAAATTACATGACATTTAACTAAAGCAATCAAAGTATTGCATCTTCCACTCCCAACACCTCCAGAGCACACCATTTAAATGGATTATTATAACAGAATTTCAAAGAACCTATTTGAATAGCTTCCTTTTAGACTCTGCCTACAGCTCAGAAGTTATACAGAGCATCTGTACTGCATTTGAACTCTGTTGTTGGCCTACTGCTACTGTGCCATACTGTGGCTCGGTTATGTGTTGGTATTCATTGACTGACGGCCGCCATATAATGCACCTGCCCTTCATGTCTTTGAGAACCCAGGGCCTCATATGTGATTTATCATTCATGAATGTTGCTTATTTTTCTATAGCTATATTATTATCATATGATATGTGTTATATGTATTGAGAGTTTCGATTGTGTGCCTTTAATTCCTGTGTTCATACATTTGTATTATGTGCAGTGTTTAATTATCAGTATATAATGTATCATTAGTTTTCTTTTCATGTTACATCACTAATCATGAGGACATTATCTCACAATAGCTCTAAGAGTCAAATTAAAACAATGTTTTCGGCTCTTTCGAGGACAAAGGCATACTTTTGAGTTCCAGGTAACACTTTTGTACCAGGATGCAGACTGAGAAGAAACTGGCATCTCAGAAACTGTAATTGGGTTTTTAAGCTGCTCAGATATGTTTTCCTTCAGCTTTCCGATATGTGAAAAATGCTGTGCACCCCTCATGATAGCAGGTAGTATGTTGTCTATTTTCATAATAGTTATTTTTATTCATATGTAATCGCTACATTTCTTTTAATATTTGGTGTAATCACAAGCATTGCATCAGATTGGCTTCAAATAAAGCCTTATGAAATAATGTTTATTTATTATGTGTGCTCTCTTGGGAAAAAAGATGAAGGAAACCCACTTAAAAGAAACGTGTCTCTGACAGGTATTTGTGTTAAGTTCATCATGAAAAGTTCAGTAGTGGCTCTGGGACACCACCCGCCCATTTTTCCTTCCTCTGAATGGTAAACTTGTATACATGCTTTTGCCCTAAGGCCTACGGAAATCCACTTGTGAGTCCTCCTAGAGGGTCACAAACAAGAGTGAGTACCAACATGGTGATATCTGAATTGTATTGGAAGAAATTCCTCCTTTAGATTAGAAAGGAATCTCCTGTTTTACTGAAGGATTTGTTAAGAATAATTATGAAAAGGACTCCCCGTTGTTTGGCTGAGCTTCAAATCGTATTCTGATTCTGTTGCAAAATTGTAGATGGGGATGTGAAATAAATTTTGACATATGGGCTCCGGTGACTAATTACCTGGCTGGCGGCGGGGGTATTTATTGGTTGTTATTGGCACACAAGCTTAACTGTTTGAAATACTTTACTCCTGGGTATAATTAGCACCTTTTAAAACTGATTTTGGGTACTTTGTCAAACGCCTGCTAGCTAAACGTGCTACAAAATATGCACCTTATGGGAGATTTGGAAATTTCTATGTCTTATGAAGAATGTCTGAATTAATTTCATGTGCAACTACCACATGTAGTTAGAATGCCACCATTAATGCTTCCAGCCACATGTAGTTATAATGCGACCATTAATGCTTCCAACACCTACATGACCAATGATGGAGCAATAAACATGACATTCAAATCCACAGAATTGAAAAGCAGATTAATTGAGACATTTGTAGGTAGAAGGAGTGATGGTATATTGTGGGGCCTTGTAAGTGGTTATGTCATAGTGGTTGGAATGTGGAATGTGAGGGCTCGACTCTAGTGTCTCGGTGTGGCAGTTGCTGCCTGGGATGGAGGGCTGAAGGATGCATAAAGACTTGGTTTATTATCACTTCGATCCTGTGTCTTCCTGTAACATCCTTGCATGGTCCACGGCATGCACTAGCATCTCAGCATTCCCTCACGTGGCCATGCAATCCTGTGTATTTTCAGTGTTAGTTCTAATTCCATTCTGGAATCGTTGGGTTGGGAGCCTAGGCGGTTCAGTCCAGTTATGTTGCTGTGCTGCTCAAATACATCGCTTTGGAGACCTACTTGTGGAGAGTCTACTTTTAATATTGTTGATGAGCGAGGAAACACCCCTGCCAACCGCAATCAGCAGCACAGGAGTGGTGTGTTTCCTGTACTTGCGGAATAGATATTTACTACATGAAGGCTACCATGTCAAGGAAGCCGTGAAGCAGATTGTGTTGTACAAAGGACCTGCCCAATGGACTTCACATATCATATCTGCCTGCGGTCAGTGAAATCGGATGGTGAATATTGATTTATTTTCTGGAAATTCAGACCACTGCGTGTGGTGAGGGCCAATGGCAACAGCGCGCTGAATTTCAAAAAGGAATACCTTCGGGAGCAGCATTCTTCCACCGAGCCGGCGTTCGAGGGATCACAGAACGTTGCTGCTCCTCGTGTTCCTGAGTGCCCCGGCAGACACGCAATGTGTCTTGCCTGTCGGTCAGGCACCGTGCTGACCTAAGACGCGACATGGTGGACATTTTGGATACCAAAACACTTCTGGAATTGCACCATAGCAATGCCGGTACACGCATAATACAATCGGGAGCTAAATGTGTGTACAACGGCGATAGAAACCACAAAGGATGTTGGGGGCAATTATTTCAATTGACTTCAAGTAAGTTAATCCAATACTGCGCAAGACTCTCTGTTTTGTTTTGGATGAGTGCAGATTGGTGTACTGCTCTAAACCCCTATTCATCAGTAGCACTTAACTTATTGGTCACTTGTACTGTTATCACAACAAGTTAGCAAATGTGTGTAGTGAAGTGCCTGTAAACAACATGCATATTTGACCCGCCTGCAAAGTTTTTACAAAATAAAGGGAAACCCTCAATTCTGTGGACAAGGTGGAAAGAAGAATTCCTTACGTACATGAGGGCTACAGATGGAGAGCGCATGGGGGTGGAAAGGAAGAAAAGTATTTTCCTACATTGTCTGGGGTCAGAAGGCCAAGTTGTGTTTAGAGCTTTGCATCAAATTGTAGCCCCAGAAGGTGATGAGGATTGTAATATTTATAAGGAGGCCATGTTAAGAATGGAACACAGATTTAAGACCACCACAACCATTGCACTTATTAGATTCAAGTTCTACACCAGGGCACAGAATGAAAATGAATCTTTTGATGATTTTCTAACTGCATTAGGGCTCTAAGCACGCATTGCAATTTTTGCACAATGTCGGATGAGATGATCAAAGATCTAATTATAGTACATGTCAGAAGCAAGAAAACCCAAGGGCAACTTTGGGTCATGGGAGATCCCAAACTATCAAAAGCTATATCCACAAGGCGTTGGTACAATTCGAGAAGTGGATGCACACTTGTGAGGAATGTGAACAACAAAACTGAAAATGTGGTGGTAGTGTGCACAGTTATGCCTCTGGAGAAACAACGCACTGAACCATTAAATTCAGGGTCTAATATGTCTATGATGAGTAACAATGGGGGTACAGGGGGGCGTAGCCAGCCGCATGGTGAGCTAGACGTGTCCATCCGGAGCGCCGCTGGCCCAGCAACAAATCCTGTCAATACCATTCATCCCACATGAAATCTGGACCCCTGCAGCCATCAATACTACTGAAGACGCCGCTGTCGAGCAGGAATGCAAAAATAAAGGAACCCGAATCGGCTGGTAGGCGGTTAAAATAAGGAGAGAAATTGCAGTGTAGCCGGAGGCAAGATGGCGACACGCCATGGCCCTGTGCGACAGTAACTGAAAGCGGAGACACAAAGAGGGAAAGGTGAGCGAGCCGGATGTAGAGGGGGCGAAAAACCGGAGAACAAAACTACCCCCTCCCCCCATACCTAGAGAGACAAACGAAGACACTGGTGCGGTGAGGAGTCGGGCAGGAGGGGCGTGCACGACTCCGACTGGTGTTGCGCGGTGCCTCACCCCGGAGCGAGAGGCTGCCCTCCGGCACCCCGCCACTGGCTGATAGTGGAGCACTGGAGTGCCAGACAAGTGCAACATAGGGGGACGGAGCGCGAGCAGTGGGAAGGCCCTACAAACCCAAATCAGCAGCCAGAGCGTGGCATGACCGTGGTGAGTTGCATTCTGGCATAGGACCCAGAAATGTCGTCCCCGGTCTCGAGCCGCAACGTAGCTGCATTTGTGCTGTAAGACTGTGGATCCGGACCGGAAACCGTGAGGTAGCAGCCGGCTGAAGGTGAGGAGTGCTTTTGGGGTGGGGACTGGATCGACGTCAAGACACCCCCCCCCCGGTGACTGGCTGCACATAATGAGACAAGTGGCCTTGGAGCCCTGCAATAGTTGGGCACCGCCGACCCAAGAGACAGGCCCAATACCTGCTGGCCGGAGGGGGAGGGGTGAGATCGGTGCCCGGCGGGCCCCCTCTCCCCCCTATATGCTTCTTAACATAGGGGGACATCACAGCCGGGAGTCCCAAAGCAAAACGTATGGACGAGTTGAACAGGTTACGGGAGCAATACATCAGGCCACAGGAGTACATCCTCCCCCCCTCGTCTACTGAACAGCAAGGGGAGAATCAGAGGCGTGGTGATAGGTGTTCCCCACCCCCCAGGACCCTAGCCGTGTTTCTTGGTGGTCGGTGGCAGCTGAAATTAGGAGAGTCTATGGTAATCTGTGTTTTGGAAAATTGCAATGTGCAAACAGAAACACTAACCCCAAAAGTCAGCTGGGTGAGAACACCTCCAGACAAGGCCAAGTGTCCATACGGCCATGAACAAGAGCCTGTGCAAAATTCCTGCGAGGAGAAGAACTGGAAGGGGCACAGTATAGAAGGAAATTTAGAGTGAGACCTAGATAATATGTAAAGGGAGACTCTATATATCTAAGCCATGATGATTACACACTATCGCAGCCCGCTACCTCCTACGATAGTGTTGGGAAGCAGCCTCAGATGACAAAAGACAAAGATCCTAAACCGCCTAGGCAGGGAGAATGGATAAGTACACTAAGGTACTACCACCCCTGCGGCTCAATCGGAGGCCGCAATAGACATACCGTGCAATACCATACTACTACAGGCAATTCAATCCTCTAGAGAGGCACTGGAGGGGAAGATTGATGACATTCGCATAGAAGTCAACTTGTTGCGCCAAGATCTCCGCAGAATTTCAGAGAAAGTAGCGCAAACCGAGAACCGAATATCAGAAGTCGAAGACACTTCGCATGCCCCCAGGAAGGAGGTCACAGCCCAGCCATGAAGGAGGTGACATGGAGGGTTGACAATGCCGAAAATCGTGCTCGAAGAAATAACCTTAGATTTATTGGTTTTCCGGAAATGATAGAAGGCTCAGATGCATGCGCTTTCCTGCGCAGATGGCTAACGGACTCACTCCCAAACGCGCAATTCTCCTCCTGTTTTGTGATTGAAAGGGCCCACAAAATGCCCGGGGCAAAACTCCCCACCGGGTCACCGCCACAGCCTTTGATAGCACGTTTGTTAAACTATCAAGATCGAGACTTAATCCTTAGAGAAATGCGCAAAGTTGGAGAAGTGAGACTGCACAATACCTAAATAATGGTGTTTCCGGAATATTCGAGGCAGGTCCAAAAGCCACGCCGCAAGACATTTGATTCAGTGAAAGAGAAATTGCGGAGCTTGCAGATACAATACATGCTACTCTTTCTGGCCAAATTAAAAGTGCTATATCAGTCAAAAACTCTCTTCTTCCACTCTCCGGATGAAGCTTGGCAATGGTTGGAGGAATGCCCTCCAAAAGGGTGACCGAGGCACGGGCTGCGTCTTCCAGAGGGAGGATCCCAGCAGACAACCAATCCAAACCGCAGAATCTAAAATTGAAACTTTCCGCAGGCCGATTGAGAGACTCTGTCAGGGCCACCCATATAGGAATAGGAAAACTACCCGCATAGTTTCACAAGCATCTGACTCTGAAGACACTAGCCCAAAAGATCAACTTAAGAGGAAAACTCAGAAAACAGAGACAATGCAGAAATATACCCCAGAGCACACAGCGAGGGAAATCACCTCTGATTCAGACAGCGATCACCCACTACTACAGGACATTAACCGTCTTGAAGATCTAAATCCCGAAAGAATGACACAAGAACCAGCACCGACAGATCGACAAAATGGGAATGAAGAGTGAAGGCCAGTGACGGGCCACTAAGAGGCTGAAGAGGGGTCAAGCTAACAAGAAGCCCTTCCCCTCGCCCCCTGTTTGAGTGTATTTGTTTTATTAGTTCTCCTTGTTTAGTTTATTGTTGGATTCCTTTATTTTTCGTGCTGTTCCTTTCTCAACCTTGTGCCTCCAAGTGGAGACGTGAATATGGCTCCTCGACTATTAAAGTCCAATAGGTAGCTAGGGAGATAGGAGAATAGGTGCACACCTTGGGTTTCAGGGTGTTGGCAACAGACCTCTCCATCCATAAACGACACAGTTGGTAATGTTGACCCAAAGGGGTTCTCACGTGGGCGGTGGGGAAGAGTGAGGGGGCAGGGAGGGTTGGGCGTTGGGGTATGGGGAATCAGAAACTTCAGTTAAAAAACAAATCAGGAAGCAATCTTTTGAGACAGTATGAGCTGAGCCAAGAGAGTACAAGAAGCACCCTACAAAATACGACTCGATGCGGGCAGTTGTGTCATGGCTGAATACAATAATGATACGTACTCAGTCTTCTCCTGGAATGTGCTTGGGCTGGGAAACGAAGTAAAAAGGGGTCTAGTATCTGCATATATTAGGAGGCTAAAGCCCAATATAGTATTTCTCCAGGAAACACATTTGAAGGTAACACAATGTGGATTCTTAGGCAGAGGGGCATACAAGATGCTAGCACATGCAGGATTCACTACTGGCGCGAGAGGAGTGGCAATCCTTATTAGAAAATCCCCACCCTTTCGAATTGAGCATACATGGGTAGACCCAAATGGGACATACGTGGTGGTAAAGGGAATATGGAACAGAAAAGACATCACTTTGATAAGCGTTTATGCACCCCTAGATTGCAGAACCAGATGCTGGGGAAGCTCACAGATATCCTGTTGGAAGCAGGATCCAATACTCATCTGATAGGGGGAGATTTTAACGATGTAATAGACTCTCAACTAGACCGCACCACAGCGCCCACAAGCCACCCCAAAGAAACACTATTCAAAGGTTTCTCAGATACAATGGCGCTGACCGACACGTGGTGTACACTACATTCACAAACAAAGACATATTCCTTCTACTCAGGCGCCCATAAAGTTTTTTCCAGAATAGACTAGATCTCCGCCCCTGCGGGAGAAGTAGTGGAGACTCAGAAAGCCGAGTATCTGGCAAGAGGTCTTTCAGACCACTCGCCTCTCTGGCTCACAGTGGGGAAAACTAATCGGCAACGCGTCAAGGGTGGGTGGACACTTAACGCCTGGGAACTAAAGGACCCCCAAGTTACCAAGAAAATTAAGACAAATACCGATCTCTATTTTAAAGAAAACGTGGGCTCTTTGGAGTCTGCCATAACACTCTGGGAGGCATATAAACGGTCCTCAGAGACAGAGCTCAAAATATCATTGCACATAAGAGATCTAAAGAGATAGAACAGATAACCGCAATTGAATCAAAACTCCTACGATTAGAAAATCAAGTCCTAATGGGTGAAGATCCTTCGGTAATTTGGAGGTTGCAAGGTCTCTGATAGGATTATTCGGCCCTAGCTCAGAGAGACGTGCAACACGCGATACAAGCCATCCACCGGCGTCTATACGATACCAGAGACAAAGCGGATAGGCTGCTTGCGTGGCTCAGCAAAAAAGAGATAGAAGCAAGATGGATGACTCAGATAGACACAGAGGATGGGCAGACTTGTACTACATCCACTGATATAGCGACTGCCTTCGCTCGATATTATGAAACTTTTTATGCTAAACGCCCCCTTGCAGAGACAGAGCAAATAAAGCAATATCTGGCAGAAATTAAGGTTCCCGTACTGGAGGAAAAAGAAGCCCAAACATTAGACAATGAGCTGACAATTACAGAGGTTAGAGAAGCCATTAGCTCCCTGAAGCCCGGGAAAGCCCCAGGTCCAAATGGGCTACTATCAGAGCTCTTCAAACAGAATGCAGAACTGGATTTTAGCTTGTATATTAGCCAGTAAGCTCACGACGGTCATCGCTAACCTCATATATTGTGACCAATGCGGTTTCATGCCGAGAAGGTCAACTAGATTGAACCTGTGACGAATCCATAATTGGCTTGAAACCGTGAGTACCAGGACTGTCCCACTTTTAACATTGTCACTTGATGCAGAAAAAGCATTTGACACAGTCCACTGGCCCTTTCTTATGCTAGTCCTTGAAAAGTTTGGATTCAACCCCATTTTAGACAATGGATAACTATTCTCTATGAAATGCCGTTGGCCCGCGTGAGAGTTAATGCTACAACTTCCAGGGAGTTCAAAATTGGACGTGGTACAAGACAGGGGTGCCCATCATCCCCACTCCTCTTCGCCTTAGTGCTAGAGCCCCTCGCATGTATTGTCAGGATGCATCGAGAGATATTTGGCTTTCGTGGATTAGAGAATGAGACCACAGATGAACGCATATCCCTATATGAGGAGGATATCCTCCTCTATGTTACAAAACCTAGGGTTACCCTTCCAAACGGTCAGGACACTTTTGAAAGATACGGAAAGCACGCAAGATATAAAATTAACTGGGAGAAATCCTGCATGTATCCAGTAACTCAAGGCTTCGAGCCGCAGGAGCCAATGGGACATCTTAAAATAAAAAAAGAGGGGATAAAATACTTAGGCATATATGTCTCGATAAATAGATGAGAAGCCTTAAACCAAAACCTTTATAGAGTCATCGCGTTATTTAACACAGACATTGAACGGTGGAAAACATTGCCCCTGACACTTCTAGGGAAGGCGGCGCTATATAAAAATGATTACGCTACCCAAATTCACATACATACTCCAGAACACATACTATGCATTCTCAGACGATGTCTTCGTTAAAATAGATGATGCGCTTCGGACATTTCTTTGGGAGGGGAGGACCCCCAGAGTGGCACTTGCCACCCTGCAATGAAACCAATATAATGGGAGTATATCAATCCCAGACATTAGGGCATATTACTGGGCGACCCATTTAATTGTTATTAATGACTGGGAACACCTCCCAGGAAATCACCCCACATATGCACTAGAACGAATCCAATTTGCGACACGTCCCCATACCCACTACCTCTATGGAGGGAAGGGAGTCAAGAACGTATTAGTTGCCACACAGGTAGTGATACAGGCGTGCAAAAGAGCAGAAATACACATGAAATGGAGCAATACAGTTACAAGAGAAACCCACTCTGGGTGGTGGGAAGACTTCGAGAATTCGCAAAACTAAAGGGTTTTAAGAGCTGGGACCTAGTGGGTATCTCCAAAATGAAAGACATACTAAACCATAAGGAACTAGCCACTTTCCCATATCTCCAGGGAGAATACGAACTGCATCAGACAAAACAGTACAAATATATGCAGTTGGCGCATGCATGGAGGGCGCAGAAAATAGATATGGAAATAATCCCTGACTATGCCCCATTGGAGGGAAGACTCCTCATGGGAAAACTTAGTGAGAAGGCAGTTTCTTGGACATATCGCATGATAATTAATAACAAGCCTGACACACTCGCGTAGCTGAGAGCAAGGTGGGAATCAGAGCTGGGTGGCATGGACAACTTGGACTGGGAGACTGCATTGATACACCCACGGGAAGTACCAATTAAGTCACGACTCCACATCATTCAGTTTAAGATCCTACATAGGATCTACTACAACAGGTCCCGATTACAAAAAATGAGGAGGGTCAACGCTGCTAACTGCCTAAAGTGTATTTATGCTATTGGTATGCTTCTTCACATGATTTGGGAATGTCAAAAGGTACAGGGATACTGTGGTCTCATAACGGCAGAAATACTAGGGGATAAGATATCTATGGACCCTAAATTCGTACTGCTAGGTATATCCACAGATGTAAACCTCCCCAGGAATAAGTTAATATTGTCTAATCTGGGCCTAGTGGTCGCTAAGCAAGATCTGGCACACAAGTAGGGGGCAGAGCAGATACCTACACTAGATGAATGGAAGAAGGGAATGGACTTTACATGTCGGGGGAAAAAACACATATGTAGCTAGAGGGTGTCCAAACAAATTCAAGAGAATCTGGAACCCATGGATACAATACTATGGGCTTTTAGAGGAAGGTTCGTCAGATGAACCCCAACCTGAACCACAGGACAATACAGGAGAGTAAACGGATAGGACTAAGAGACGAAAAAACTGTGATATATGTAATATTGTACTATGTGTCAGTGTGCCATGTGTGCAAGCATATTTATCTAATGTAGTGGTGCTCGTGTATCGGGTGTCTGAAAATGTATGGTATACCTGTACTGAAAACAAAATTAAAATACAAATATAAAAAAATTAAAAAATCAATGAAGGTACTAAGAGATTTGAGAGGCCTGATAGATTTGGCACATGTTATAGGTGTGACAGTAGAACACACATTGTGTCATATGGAGATGCCCTGAGGTTAATAAGGAGTGTAGGAAATGTGGCAGAATAGGCCACTTTGCCTGTGTGTGCAAAGATCCAAAAAAAGGGGTGATTCAAGTACGAGGGTAAGTGTTTTGCACCGCCAAGAGGTGAGACAGCAGGCTTGTGTGTTAGTGTGGTACACTGGGTGAGAATAACAAAGGTATTGTGATATGCATTATACACAGTGTGACAAATTCATGTGAGTCTGAAGGGGAGTTGGTCAAGAAAGTGCCCATGTGCATGGTGAAGGTAGTTGGTGTGGAGCTGGAACTCATGGCGGACTCAGGATCCCCATGGACCATAATGACCAGGGAATATTATAGAGACAAATTAAGTGGTGCGTGTGCTTATGAACAGTTATTACCACCTGACGTTGTGGCTGAAAGCTTTGATAGTTCCAAAATAGATATGGATGGTTACTTAAATGTGTTGTTATGTTTTAAGGGAAGAGTTGCGCAGATCAAGCTGTATATTGCTGTTCAAGGGGTGAATGTATTGGGATGGAGAGGCCAATGGAAGTTAAGAATCATTTTAAATCCCTGCTCAAAGGAATCTGTCTTATTAGATGGGAGTGAGTGGTTCAGACAGGTGGCAGTCATAGGGAATGGTGAGAGGGAGACTTATATTAAGGAATATTTTTAACAGGTTTTTACAGAGAAATCTGGTAAGTTAATGAACTACACTCCCAAAATTAAGCTCAATGGTAACACTGTTCCTGCCAAGCAGAAATTGTGAGGAGTACCCATCAATGTCCGGGAAGAACTTAGAGATATGCACAATGAGTTAGTTAGTGAGGGTATTATAGAAGCCATTGAATCGGCTGAATGGGTTTCGTCCATCGTTTTGCTTCGCAAAACCAACCAAAGGTTTAGGGTATGTGTGGACTTGAGAGCGTTGAATGCTGGCATAGTCGTGGATTGTCACCCTTTGCCAAATATCAATGAGGTGGTGTCTATGTTGGAGGGAGGCAAGATATCGTTTATACTTGATTTGAGTTCGGCTTACCAGCAGATTGCTTTGTCTGAAGACTCCAAGAAGTTAACAGCGTTCATTTCACCACAGGGTTTGGACCAATATACCAGAATGCCATTTGGGTTAGCATCCGCTGCTTCAGTGTTCCAGAGGGCAATGTTTCATATTTTCAGGGATGTTGACAAATTTGTTAAGTGTTTCCAGGATGACATTTTGATCTTTTCACCCAATGAGGAAGAACACATGAAGCATTTAGTGGAAGTGTGCGACAGATTGGCAAAAAATGAGCTGACGCTCAAAGCTCATAAATGTAAGATGTTTAAGGAATCATTTGAATATCTAGGGTACACCTTATCTGGGGATGGAGTGGTTCCGAAGCAACCCAATGTAGAGGCTATTGTGAGTGCTCCTGCTCCCACTAATAAGGAACAGTTATTATCGTTTGCTGGCATGTGTAAGTATTATAGTAAGTTTGTCGATACTTTTTGCAACCATGATGGAACTGTTAAGGAAATTGTTGCGGCATAAGGCAAAGTATGAGTGGCAGGATGAACAGCAGAAGGCATTTGTGTCAATCAAAGATGAAATCGTTAAAGCCCCCACTTTAAAATCCTTTTGCATGAAAAAATAATGTATAATCACGGTTGATGCAAGCTTGTATGGTATTGGTGGAGTATTGTCGCAGAGATGTGGCATGGAGGAATGGAAAGTAGCGTTTGCCTCCCGCACCCTAAATGAAACTGAGCGCAAGTATGCAGTAATCGAAAAAGAATTACTGCTTGCGTATGGGAAATCGAACATTACCAAAACTATGTGTGGGGCAGCAAATTTATTTTGAAAACGGATCACAAACCACTAGTGAACATCTTATCTCCAGGTGGTGGAAGGAACTCAACAGCGCGCATTGCAATATTCACATCTAAACTGCAGTAATACTGTTTTAGAACTGAATTTGTGCCAGAAAAAAAAAATGTGATGGCTGACTTACTGTCACGTCATCCATGTCGACAGGTTGAGTTGGAGGTATTGGATGAATGCGATGTAGCGACTAGTATTCGAGACGTAGTTTCTGGTGATTTTGGAGATATTTCAGAAGAGATGTGGAGAGTGTGTAAAGAGAAAGATCACTTAGGACAAATCACCAAACAGTACATAATGAATGGGTTGCCAAGAAAAAGGGATTTAAGTGCTGAAGTCATGCCCATGTTTAATGTTGCGGATAAATTGGAGTTAGAAGGGGACCTAATCTTCAAAGGGGGGAAACGTGTACCGCCCAAGGGGGTGCAAGAGTTGATTTTGAAACTCGCACATAGAAGTGATCCAGGTATGTCCGCAAAGAAATGCTTGGTGAGGATTTTTTTCTGGTGGCCAGGCATGGACTATGCTATTGATCACACTGTTCGAGAATGTGAGGTGTGTGCTTCAAATGAGAAGATGTTAAGAGTTAACACGCCTCCATTGAGAAGTGTGGGGTGGCCTAATGAACTGTGGAAAAAAATAGCTGCTGGCATCTCAGGTCCTTTCATGTGTTTGCCTTATAATTCAAGGAATGCATTGGTTCTTGTGGATTACCACTCCAAGTGGCCGGAGGTTACGTTTGTTTCACAAACCACCACCAATGTAATGACAGAGTTTTCCAAGGAGGTGTTCGCAAGAGAGGGGTGTCCATCCACATTGGTCACAGATAATGGTGTGCAACTCACGTCTACTGAGATGGAAAAATTTCTTAAGGTCTTTGACATTAAACATGTTACTACCTCTTTGTGTGAACCACATGAAAATCGTCAAGTTGAGAGGTTCAACCGGATATTGAAGGGATATGTTTCTGATGTTATGAAATTGGGAGGCGATTCGAAAAACTTGCTAAGGGAAAGGTTGTGGTTGTACAGCATTACACTGCACACAATCACTGAAGTCAGTCCTTTTAGGCTACTAAAATGGAGAGATCCCGCCTCCAAATTGTGTCCATGGTGGTTCTAGGAGATGTGCAGAAGGGAAAGAGGGACTGAAACTGTGGTGGAGAGTGCTGCAGATGAGGTCAGGAGAAAGCAAAACAAGCTCTAGGTGTGGTATGATAACAAGTGGAAAACCAAAACACATGAGTTCAAGGTGGAAGACTGGGTAAGAGTCCAAACACCAGGTTTGGTCAATAAATGTTCAGGAATGTATGGTAAGGCCATGCAAATCATTAAAGTTTTCTCCAACCGTGTCATCACACCAGATGGCAGATTGTGGAAAGCTAGGCATGTGGCAAGATGTCCCAATGGAAACTGCATGCCTACTATTGATGATGAAACGAAAGGAAATTCAATGGTAAGAGTGAGTAATCCTGTTCGCAGGTGTGACCATGGTATGGCCATTTGTACCCGCACAGAGGCAATCAATGGAAGTGAGGGTACTGTTGCCTCAATAGTTAAATGGTCATGATGTTTTAGACAACCTCCCAGAAAGTTACTTGATTTTGTAAGTTAAGTTGTGTTCCTTTCCTCTCCTGTGTTTTCTCTCCCCTCTTTTTACTGTTAGAGCATAGTGGTTCTTTTTGTTTTTCATTTATATAAAGGAGGTATGTAACATCCTTGCATGCTCCACGGCATGTGCTAGCATCTCAGCATTCCCTCACGTGGCCATGCAATCCTGTGTATTTTCAGTGCTAGTTCTAATTCCATTCTGAAACTGTTGGGTTGGGAGCCTAGGTGGTTCGGTTGCACTGGACTATCCTAGGGTCCAGTTGTGTTGCTGTGCTGCTCAAATAAATCTTTTTGGAAACCTATTTGTGGAGAGTCTACTTATAATACTTCCTTTTATTGGCGACAAGCAAGGGCAGCTCCTCCGTAATGGTGGAGGAGTGTTGCCCCACAGCCTGTGCCAGCAGACAATAAATAAAATGATAATAACACAATGTTATTATCATTTTATTTATGCTGTCTGAGCCCTGCAATACAAAAGTATAGGGTGGGGCCAAGCATGTCAGAGAGGAGTAAAATGCATTCATTAGTGCGCATGTGTGTTTGGCCGGCCGTTCGAGGCCGGCCAAACACACATGTGCACTTATGTGTCTCCAACCTGGTTGTGTTACACAGCTGGGCTGGAGAACCAGCACAGACTCCAATGCACCATCTGAGTGGCAAACGAGGCAGCTTAGACCAATCCTGGCTCTGCTCTCTTGTGAGAGCAGAGCCCGGATTTGGTGCGGAGCCTGTGCCCTGAGGGCCTATCCCCTTCCGGCCATCAGCTGCCGAGAGGAGCAGCGACGCAGGAGGGAGAAGAGCGGAGCAGGGTAGCAGGTAAGCCTTTTCTTTTTTATTCAGATCTTTTATTCCCACCTCCCCAACCCACCGCTCACTTCACCCGTGGCCACCCTACCGCTTTAGGTAGGAGACTGCTGCCACTGGCGACAAGTGGCATCAGTGTCTCCAATACCTAGAACTTCCTGGTTAGGTATCATCCGAAATGTTATACTTCAGAAGACCGCATTGGCCGACTTGTCCGATTGAGGATGTGTGTGCTTCACTCCGCAAAGCTTGGAGGAACAGTTATGGAGAAGCCATGAGGTGTGTGGTCACGGAGGAGTTGCTTGGTGCTTAGTTTCACCCTCTATTATTTTTCCGAGCTCTACTTAGGCTGTGCTTTGTGCCATGTGCGTGCATTCATCCTTTCTTGTTTACAGCCAGAGGGGCGCATGCATCATTGCTCACCTGAAGTACTGTTTCACATGTCTAGGGAGTAAGCATCATCACATCGCCATCTTGATTTGAGAACCACCCTGGTTGGGAATTAGCAGCTTTGTTCGAGCTCAGCACCATCTTGAATTTGGAGCAAGTAAATGGAAATTGATCATTTAACAGGATAATTGGAAAAACTTACATGCTATCAATTCATGTGTATTTATTGGTTTGGAGGGCAGCCACTCACCCACTGTGTGCCTAAATAAACTCGTGTACAACCATGGAAGAATATCTCCACCATCTTCTTTCTTAGTAACTCCTGCCACACTATCTTTAAACTGATCACAGTGGCATGAGGATTTTGAAGCTTACCTTGATGCCATTTATGGCCATACATTTATATCCAAGAAAAAGAAAGCATTATTAATTCACAACTTAGGACACACAGACAGGTCCATAATCAAAGCGTTCCCTTTGGAGGTTTTACATATGCCAATTGCAATTGCGGTCGTAAAACACTCACAGTTTACCACCTACTTCAAGTAGGTGGTAAGCCAATCGCATACAGGAAGCGGTCCCCAGGGGACCCCTTCCCCTTTGTGACTGGTAGCAAAAATATTTTTTAAGAGCAGGCAGTGGTCCTACGGACCACTGCCTGCTCTTAAAAAATGAAACAGAAATGTTTCATTTTTCTGTTTTAAATACATTCCGTTTTCCTTTAAGGAGAAACGGCTGCATTTAAAAAAAAACTGATTTATTTAAAAAGCAGTCACAGACATGGCGGTCTGCTGACCCCAGCAGGCCATCATCCCTGGGAGTGCTAGCCATTCCCATTGGGGGTTGCAAATTGCACCTGCCTCATAATTATTAATGAGGCAGGTAATGTGCGACCCCATTAGGAATTGCAAACAGTGTCTGAGACACTGTTGTAAATTCCATTTGCGAGTCGCAAATTGCGAGTCCCTAAACAACGCAATTTGCGAGTCACAAAATGGAAGGGTCGTATATCTAGCCCCAGGTTCTCTAAAACATAGCACAAGCAAGAGAAAGATCCTTAAAAGGGCTCTTGACTGAAGGAAGCCCATTCCAGACACAACCTCCATCTTGGATGAGGAGCAAAAACCCATTGATGAAGCATGCAAATTCAGTTAGTGAATGATTTGTGTGCTTTTAAAAAGGAAACCCTAAAGTTACTCCTATCATGCCATCTTGGCATACCACCTCTTTTGTACAGTCCTGTTCAGAAGGGATGCTGGCTGACAAGTCTAACTTTAATTCCCCTCTTCCTCCACTCAATCTGAAGAGTATACTCAAAAAGAGACACAGATGAAAAAGTAAATTATCCTGAAAGGATATATAAGGATAGAAAATGACATATCAAGCATGTTAAAAGTGTTTTGGTCAAATGTATCAAAAGCTTATGGAAGCATCCTAGTTGAGGAGGATTGGCAACCACCCTCTTATCAATTTGTCCAGCGGAAAGGATGTATTAATAGGAGCATTCACTCCTTTAATACATGAGGAACTTGAGGAATAAGATTAATGAAAATGGGCTTTAAAGCAGGCTCTTATACTGTATATTGATCAAGCTGGGTGGAATAAACGTGAATGAATGAAGGAATAGTTTATTGCTCAGTTAATTAAAACGTACTATTAAAATAAAGCATTAACCTAAAACCACATAAAATCCACCCATCATTACGATTTTTACACCATGTGCCGATGCACCAAAAATACAATACATAGACGGAGAACTCGTGAATGAAAGGTGCTTAGGGCCAGATGTATCAAGGGATTTCCCGTTCGCAAACGGGCTGATTCGCAGAATCGGCCTGTTTGCCAACGGGAAAAAGTCTTTTGGGATGTATCATCCCAAAAGGCCATCGCAAAAAAAGGAATTGCAAAATTTGTGATTCCATATTTTGCTAATACATTTAAGGAATCCCAAATTGCGGTTCCTTAAATGCAATTTTGAAAGCATCCAAAATGTGCGATCTGGCCTTAAGGAACCGCAAATTACCACCAACTTCAAGTTGGTGGTAATTTGCGATTTCCTAGAAAAATTAACTTTTTTGCATTTTTCTAAGTGCCATGTGGCACACATACATGCGGGTGCACACATGCATATTTGAGGGGTGGAACAGGGTGTCCTTTTGGCACCCTTGCACCCTTGAAATTGCATTCGCAATTTGCGAGTACCTATTGGGTACTCGCAAATTGCGAATGTCTGCCCTTTCATTCCTATGGGCCACTAGGCCCATAGGAATGAATGGGAAGGTATTCCTTAATTGCGAATCACAATTTGCGGTTCACAATTAAGGAATATGTAGGAATCGCAATTATTAATTTGAAACCTACATACATTGCATTTTGCGAGTCCTTAATAGTAAATCGGTAAAAATTGCTATTAAGGACTCGCAAAATACAATGATGATACATCTGCCCCTTAGTCCATTAACCAGTTACAGAATGCAAGGATACTAACCTCATATTCTTGAAAAAAGAAAAGTATGCCAAGTTAAAGTGCCAGTGATTTGAGAAATTACCATGACCGTGCAAATTAGACCAGTAAATATAGACTTTAAGACATGCTAAGGTAAAGTGCTTTGAGCCTAAACAAGTTGCGAGGTAACTACAGCTATATCCCCTAATCAGTTATTACCACAGTGCAGGGAAGATCAACATAAATCATTCCCTTGGACAGATTCCCAGTACCCCACTTTAAGCTGATCCTGTTACTGCAGATTATGCATAGTTATTTTTCTCTCAGCCAATGACATGAACTTCTAGAATTTTCCACTGAATATGTCGTTCTCCTTTGAGGCAGGTATTATGGCCTGTCAACACGTGCAAATTCCTTTCGTTCTAACGTGGGATTTCAAGAGACCTCTTCTCTCTTCCACCAAGGCAGGGCAAATGCAAACTATGTGGCTAATGTCCTCCTTTGCATACTGACACAGCTGACATGCAGTCACGGTAGTTTGTCTCAACCCAATTGGTTACTAAGCAGCTTGAGTTTTGCCCTCAACCCAAACAGTTTGCCTAGGTAAGGCTGTGGCTTCAGTAAACTATAGTGCCAATTGGTATCCAAGTATGATATCTTTTAGCCAGCAGAATTTTATCTGTCAGAGAGGAAGACTTCTTGACTACTGAATTGATTGCTTTATTAAAAGAGGCCTGACTGAGTGTTAGAGCCCAGAGCAGCTAGACCAGCAATGTTGGTACAGCCAGCTTCAAGTATTCGTGTGCCTGGGTATTGCCAGATTCGGAGATTGCTCTCCATGAGACGTTGCTTAGTGTAGCTACCTGTGCTCTTTTTAGTTTGTAACAGATTTTTAAGAAGGTGCCAGGATCAGACAAGTTCTGCCTTCGTAGCCCAAACTCTAGTCTTATTTGGGCTGAATATGTATTTCTTGGGAGGCAGAACACACGCGGATAAGTACCAGAGATTGCATTGTCTATTGAGCTGTCTGCTCTCTTCCTAAGAATTTCTGCTCCATACGCTACAGAGGGGGCTAAACAGGCCTTTTAATATAGACCTTAAGGTGCAAAAGGCAGCCATTAGAGTGTTGCTCGTTCTTGCTATTTAAGGACAGAGTGTTATGAAAGAGCCTCTTGAGTTGAAGGAGACCTCCAAGTTCTTGTATTCTAGGACTGGTTCCAGGGATGAGCCTTCTAGCTGGAACGTTGGTGCAAAGCTTCATCTTGGGCTAACTAGCATTGATTTTGGTTTTTTTAAGGTTGACTGAAAGCCTGTACTCTGCCACATATGTTGCTGTTGCATTGATGAGTTTCTGTAGGCCAACCTTCATTTGGCTGATCAATACTACATCATCGGCATACTGTGGGATAAGGGCTCAGTCCCATATACAATTCCTCTCTGCAGTGAACCATAGTTTGAAGCTCAATGGCCAATGAGGCAGGAAGCTAAGCACAATATATAAGTGATTGTGACCGAATTGCAATATCAGAGAGTGATAGTATCTTGCCAACTAATAATTCTCCTTTATTTTCCATAGTTAAAACAGATAATTCACACAGTCCACTACTGGACTACAGAAATTTGAATTTGCACATTAGCGGTGCAAAACGCTCACAGCACAGTACTAATGGTGAACTTAGTACATAAGAAAGCATAAAACGACTTTAGGCATCATGAATGGAATCATCAGTCAAATATAGTGCCTCAATCACAGTACTTGACAGCATTCACATTTGAGGGTATCCCGTATGCAAATAAGATATTATCACGGTATAAGAACAGTCCTGGTTTATACTCTGCAAGAATAATGGAAATGTCACTGGACTGTAATGACATTATCAAATATTGATGATCTTTTATTACAAATGGCACACATGAACATTTTGAAATAGTGGACAGGATAGAAAGTATTGTAGGATGGATACAAATTTATTTCAGGAAATCAAAGATTGTTTCCCTCAATATAAAGTTTTCAGGATGTGAATTATCCAGTGAAGGCAAGGAGTTGACTCCAGCATTTCTAAAGAAATGTGCCAGCCTACAGCCTCCAAATATGTTTTTAAAATTACAAGCCCTAATGGGGTCTGTAATTTATGGAAGGGTGCACCTACCTCATGCTGAGTAGATGAAACCGTTATATAAATGTGCTCGCCCACAGTTGGGATGGAAATGTCCTCTGCATGTTTTACAGTCTATCTGCCTTCATTACCCCAAATTACACATCAGCTGTGCCTGTCTGTATGAGTAAATCTGTGTGTGCTTCTCTAACTACCTCACTAGGGGCCATATGTAGGAAGCCAAATACCGGTCGGTAACGGCCAAAATTCGGTAAATATCCCGTTACCGACCAGTATTGAGGCACTTGAGATGTAGGTGGCTGATTTCTGGATTCGGTATTTACCGAATCGGAATTTTAAGAAATCGGTAAAATACCGATTCGGTAAATACCGAATCCAGAAATGCTATGTAGGGGGCACTCAAGTGAGTGCATAATTGGTGTCTGGATTCGTTATTTACCACCAACTACAAGTTGATGGTAAATGACGAATACCTTTAAAAAAGCATTTTTGTGCAATTTGTGAAGTGCCATGTGGCAGACATACATGCCCTTAGGGCATGTATGTGCGCCACATGTGCACACATGCACGAATCAGGGTTGCAACAGGGTGTCAATGTGACAACCTGCCACCCATGATAATGCCTCCCCTATTACCGATTCGGTATTTACCGAATCGGTAATAGTAACTGGCTTCCCATTCATTCCTATGGGCCTCCAGGCCCATAGGAATCAATGGGAAGGGATGCATTATTACCGATTCCGTAAATACCGATATTTACCGAATCGGTAATGATTACCGATTAATTACCTACATACTATTTACCGATACATAAATACCGAATCGGTAAAATTCGGTATTTATGAATCGGTAAATGTTATGCTACTTACATATGGCCCTAGGTGTTTCACTGTCTGTCTGTTTTTCTACATAGCTATCTCGGATTTAAATATGGGTGTAGGCTGGATGCATAATTGTGCACATAGGTTTCTATGAGTGCATATAGCTCATTGAAACATCAAACTGCATCTTTTCATTTTTAAGCGAGTAGCTCCCTGTGCTATGGCCTAGCTAGAGCCTAGCACACTCTTCAGTTATATATGTTTTAAGAGAAATGTACACCCTGTCTATCAGTTTGAAGTGATAAGGCAGCCCTACCAATAAACCTTCATGCATAGATCAATTCAGAATCATAATTCCTATACAGCTATAGTGCATAAATTCCACTTTTAAAACTGACTGTTGTATTCATGTTTTATAATGGAACAAATGAGACTACAACTCCCACAATTCAAATAAAAACATTAGTTATAAGCAGCACATCATGTATGCACATATACAACTTTGACATGATATACTACAAAATAACATATGGGTTTAAGTATTAGTGTGCAGTTTTTTCACCTACGTTCCAGAATGCAGAAATGCAAAAAAAGTGAAAGATTGACCTCAATGGAAACACATTCTAAACTAACTTGACAGACATCTCATCGGCACCTGAGACAAAGTATGTCTTACTTACCTATTAACCCCTTCGCTGCGGCGCGAATTCCGCCGCAGCGCTGGGGGGGTTTGGGGCGCCGCTATGTTCATGACGGAACCACGCCGTCATGAGTCACGGGCGAGCTGTGCTCATGACGGCGTGGTTCCGTCATGACTCCACCCACTTGCGCTAATCGCCTGCACAGGTGGGGAATTAGTGCCGCGTGGGCGGAGCGGCCGCAGCATGACGGAACCACTCCGTCATGAGCACACGGCGCCCGTGGCTCATGACGGAGTTGTTCCGTCAAGGGCATGCAAGGGGTTAATAGAATCTAAAAAAAACTTGTTTTTTAGATATATCAGCCTTTCTTTTTTTAAAGAATTATATATATTTAAAAAAAGAAATTTTTACAACATGACATAATTGTGTACCTTTTTAATAGTTTTTTGACCTACAAAAAAATTTAATTAACATACCAGAAGTTTGAGTTTGTTGGTAAAATCGCTTACTTTTTTCTCTCTTATATAGTTGCAATATTTTCAGGGTTTGTAAAAATTTAGTACAGGAATGGCATACCTCTCTCATACAAAGTAACCATAAATGGCAACCTTCTGAACTTTGCAATGTCTGATTTGGCGAAAGTCAACAAATAAAACCATTGCTTTCATTTCAGTCTTGTAATTGCATTTCTAAATGGTTACTGTCTATTAACCCTCTCATTCCTGTTTGTAGGTAGTCCAAAATGCATGCCTTTGTGTCACTAATCGCGACGTAATTGCAATCATCGCAATGAATTCACGAAAAAAACGGGAGTCAAAAAACCTACTTCCCTTAATTGTTTTATATTTCTATCACTATGCTACACTCTCTTGGAACATCTTCACTAGGGAATCTTATCTACCCTATGTTATTTTATGTTACATTAATCTTATAATGTGCACAGCTACCCAACAAGGGTTTCCCTATAAAATAATTAACCTAAACCTCTCCAATTATTTTTTAATGAATACCTGTTTATTTACCACCCTTTGCCCAATACTCCCTCTGCAGATTCTCCATAGAAACACACTAGAACCAGTACTTTACAAGTTCACAACACATTCCAGAAGGGACATACTAGTTACAAAATGAACCAGAGCAGGTGTGGTTTACTGCACATACTGTAAAGCATATCCAACTCTGAAGTATATTTTTTTCTATTTATTAGAGCCAATAAAGCATCTATTTACTAATTATTTCCAAACACAACCTACTTGTATTCACCTACATATTCCCTTCATCCAATCAAAATTCAAGTTTTTTTCAAACCACCAGCACACATGCATTTTCACTGTCTTTCAAAGTACCAACTGTCATGTTAAGCTGCAGACCTGGCCTGTGTGCTACTCTTCCTCCCTACAAATGCTTAGAGAGTAGATTGTGAGCCACAGCTATGTCTATTGGGCTAAAGAGGCTGCAAAAAACAAAGGTATAGACAGGGACTTAGGTTTGGCAAATGTGGAGATTAATTGGTTTGGCCAGCGAGGGTTAAAGTTTCATCAGCTACTGATAAAACCAGTGTTGATTCCCAAGCTCCTCGCCTCATGATTGTGCACTTCGACTATGGCAGGGCTGGAAATACTAATAAAGAATACCTTTGGAGAACTGATGTCGCTTTTTCCTCACATTGTCTTGGTGTACTCAAATATATGCCAAAAACAGAAATGGAAGTGGTCAAATCAATTATGTCCACAGATTGACAAAGCCAGGAAACATGTTAATAAAATTGTTTCTGCTTTCCTCAGAGACCATAATATGGGCTCTATCTATAACAACAATCTGCGTTTTGACATGCATGGAATGTAAAGAAGTGCTGGAGAGACTTTAAAGACGAAGGGAACAGTGTGTTTCTAAGCAACCTGAAACTTTGCATACAGTCTTATCTGTAGCTGTCTTATCCACACTCTCAACAAAAAAGGCTCGTTTCAGAGCTACCCAAGAAGCCAAAATTTTGTTTCCTTGTAAAAGATTTTTTTTAGAGGTTTAGAACTTCGCGGCGACATCACAATGATTGCGATCATGTCGCAAAATTGCAAAACACAAGCAGACATTGGACGACCACCACCACATTAAAAAATTTGAACTTAAAACATTAATTCCAACTATTGCAATACACATGTTACTAACATAAAGAACATGTTTGTACACATATATTTGTAGCAGCTTTTTTTCAAACTGTGTTTGAACCCTACTTCCTGTTTTTGCGATCAAGCTGAAAGTCGCAATGGCTTTGGTAATCGCGAAGATTGTGCATTTTTTAGGGTGTGCAAAACACATATATGCACACATTTTACATTATTTTAGACACTAGGGGATTGTTACTGCTCTTTTTAAAGCCATATTTCTGTAGGGAGTAATGATTACTGCTGCCTTCGGTAGACCACCATGTAGATGTACATCATTCTTCTTCTTCTGTACAGCACTGCATGGATATTGAGTGCTATGATTTGAGCTTCTGTCAATACTGTTACAAAATGTTAGTCGAAGGGGGATTGTACCACTTGGGTGCTTTATGTGCCACTTTTGGCGAAACATTTCTATTTAAGTTACAGCAAATACCGTCACAAAATGGTGATTTTGTTAACATGATTATTTCTACCTCTATTAGCCCGTTTTCTACGTTTGTGTGTGGCACTGTTGATTTTCTTTTAAACCTGAAAGGGGGTGCCAGATACCCCACCTGTGAACAAGGCGACTCGTTCGTCATAACACATAGGGTGTTTGTAGGAAAATGGGTTCCTGTTGCAGTAATCCTTCCACTTTTTGCCAGATTTCTGATGCACTTTGAATAGATGTGCCCGGGGTCCCTACTAATCAGCTTCCCAGGGCCTGTTCTCTTTCCCAATTGGCACCTCTCTGGCCACATGTACGTCCCTTGTAAAAGGTACCATAGGTACCAAGGGCACTGTGACCAGGGAAGGCCTTTAAGGGCTGCAGCACATAATGTACCACCCTTAGAGGTCCTGTACCTTAACACATACACACACACACACTGCAATGGAAGGCCTCGTGTTTTTGTGCAGAGAAAAGTGAAGAGTCGACATGGCCTGCAACCGCCTGCCTAAGGTATAGGGAAGATACTCCTCCAGCTGGGTGCACTATACCACTGGTGAGGGTACAGTTGCATAAGCACTGTATCTCTACAGTGTCTAAGTCTATTATTAGACATTGTAAGTGCAATAAAGCCATAAAAGAGTATATGGCTCTGAAGTTTGTCATGGCAAACTCCACAGCACTATAATGGGTTTAATAAATTCTCTGACATTTGGTATCAAACTTCTCAGCATAATAAACCCACACTGATGCCAGTGTGGATTTATATTATACAATGCATTCAGAGGGCATCTTAGAGATGCCCCCTGAAAAATGACCAGCCTCTGGTGGGTTTCCTGACAGGTAAACACCAGCCTGCCACCACGAGACATGTTTCTGGACCCTAGGGTAGAAGCCTTCGCTCCCTGAGCCCAGAAACAAAGCCTTTCCTGGGCGGAGGTGTTGACACCTCTCCCAGGTAACGAAGAACCAGGTGCGGCAGGCGAGCTTCAAAGGCCTTGCTGCCTTTGTAACACGACCCACAGCCTCTCCTGCTATCAGGAGCAGGCCCCCTTCCTGTCTCACCCCCTTTTCGGTGGGAAGACAGGCAGGAACAATTAGAGAAGCCCAGAAGGTGAGCCCACCTCTGCCAACCCCACCCCTCAGGTGGGGGAGACGAGGTGAAGCCCACTCTTCAGTGCCCACCATTTTGCTGATGGCAGGCACTCTCTAATCAGGATTAGAGATTGTGCTCAATCCACCACGTGGGGTGAGCACGCCAAGGGTGCAGTCAACCTACAGTCAGTAGCCCAATGGCTACTGACCTTGAGACCCCTAAAACGCCCTCTAAATACAGTATTTAGGGGGTCGGGCCGAAACCAAGAAGACAGATTCCTGCAACCTACGAAGAAGGACGAAAGAAAACGCCCAGTAGAGGAGACAGCAGAGAAGAACTGACTTGGCCCCATCCCTACTGGCCAGCGGCAGCTTCTGGAGACCCTGTACCAAAAGTCGCCTTGTCCTGCAGCCGGCGACCTCCAGAACCCCGGAGGACTGAGTGCCTTCAACAAAGACCGGATCTCCCGTGAACAGCAGCTCTGTTCAAAAGAAACTCCCAAGACAGACTCTGAGCCTGCTGAGGACAAAGAAACCAGACGCCTGGAACCACCACGGCCCAAGTCTGAGTGGCCCACTGACCCCAACAAGGTCTCCCAGAACTCCAGAGTCCGAGTCCACCATGGGTTGACCCCTCTAGGAGTCCCTAACATCGCCTGCAGCCTCTGCACAAAGACCCCCCAAACAGCGAGTGGTGCAGTAAGGTGAAACCCGACCTCAAAAGGCACCCCTGCATCCAGCTGCCCAGCGCCCTGGAGAAGAGAACCCGATGAACAACTATGTTCCCAAGCCCTCCAACTTACCAGCCCAGCTGTTGGTTCCTCCCCGAAGACTTCCTGGACCGAGCCTGCAGCCAAAATCCACAACCGGCAACTCCTATTGAAAACAACAGGGCACCCTACGCCAAAACAGCACCCTGCACCCGGCGCTCCCTGTGCTGCTGTAGGTGCAGTAACTCGGACCCCCCTTTGCCCTGAGCTTAAATCTAAGAGCTGTGCTCCCACAACCTTGTGGCCTGCTCGTGAGCAGCAACCAACCGGAGGCCCCTTATCCCAATTGGATAACATTGGGCCTCAGCACTCTGCACCCTGCCGCCCTAGTGTAATTGAGGATGCTTTGAGAGTGCATCCTCGACCTTGGGGGAACTCTGGTTCTAATCCCCTGACACCAACTCCAAAACCTAAGTATTTACCAATAATCCGATAATGCTGTTTTCTCCCATAGGACTGCATTTACTGTTTTTCTCTGAAAAATCTTTTATGTGTGGAGTTGGTTTATAGGAAAACTTTAAGTGACTGCATATGTATAAAAACTGAATTACTTACCTTTTGTCTAGGAAATGTCCCAGTGTGACATCTATGCATCTCAAACTGAGTAGCAAAAGTAACTTAAAAAGTAATCTGAAGAGTAATGTACACAGTAATCTACAAAATAACTGAAAAGTAATTTTACCTGTAAACCAAGCAACTGCATTTAAACTGCATTTAACTTGTATTTCACTGCATAAATCTTCCAAAGTATTTTTATACATACCTGTACCAGGCCTGGCTTGGTTCTAGAAATAAAATGCAACCACAAAAAAAATGTTATACAAACAAATTGGTCTGACTTCAGTCTTTGAGTGTGTGACATAATTTCTTGCCTGAGTGTGTACAATAAATGCTTAACACTACCCGCTGATAATGCCGTACTGCTCACCCACACTACCACAAATAGAGAGTAAGGTATTATCTACTTTTACATCTGCCTTCCTTTGGGGTTCCACTGGAATCTGTACATGCCATACCTTACTGTGGTATAGTGTATACAGAGCCAGCTTCCTACAGTGTTGCTGTGCCCATACCTGTCACTTTCCATGGTGATTGAAATATATATATATATATATATATATACACACACCCTGATAAAACCATAGGTTTCAGGGATGTTATAGTTAGAAATAAGCATTTAAAAAACCTTAGGCATTCACTAAAAAAAAACACAGGTTTCAGGCACGTTATAGTTAGTTGGACATTTCACTCATACAAATCCAGAGAAATTTGGCCGTTATAGTTAGTTGAGCTAACTATAACTCACGCCCCCGCAATGCACTGCTGATGACATCACATATTACATCAATCATGACATGGTAGGCGATATCATTGATGACATCGCTGATGACATCTCAAATGACATCACTGATGTCATCATTGACTGCGCTTCCTTTTAGTAATCCCCCAGGTGATCCAGGTCCCAGGGGCAATGTTGATAATTGATGAGGGGCCGCGCGGGCCCCTGCAGCCCCGGGGACAGCCTATATATATTTATCTATGGCAAAGAAGAAATACATGCACTTTCAGCTGCTTGAATCAAAAAGGTTTATTTTCAATCACCATAGAAAGTGACAAGTATGGCCACAGCACAACTGTAGGAATATAAATCAGATACACACATAGTTTTGTAACAGGCATCCATTTTGATTTTCAAGAAAGCTAAGCTTGACGTTAGGCCTTGATTGAGAATGCCTATTTTAATGCTGCCAGTGTGTTCATCCTGAATTCTGCAGGGGCGTCATCATGCTTCTGGTTAATTAGAGATAAGCTCATTGTTTGTATTACACTATAGATAGTGAGGGCTGCAGGGGGGAAGTTGGCAATGAACTCAGAGAAATGATTATGAGTGGAGACTTTCAATTCACGGTCTACCAGGAGAACGGGATGTCCAAGGATACCAGCTGCATACCTAATGGGAATTTAGTGAGAATGTTGACCCCCTTCACACATGATGACTTGATTGGCTCTTGGTGGAGGACAACCTGCTCATTATATTTAATTGGTGTTTCCACAATTAGTTAGGCAGACTTTTCCTTGACTCTGATATTGAACAGATCTCTTCGCTGGATTTTTCTTGAGTGTAAAGCTTCATGTGGAACACTTCTCATTTCCTTGAACTTCTATGGAAGTTCGACTCTATGCTGACACCTTCTATGCTCCGAGCTAGGAATCTCCTTAAGGAAATTGGGTCTCAATTTATGATTAAATAAGAAAAGAGAGTTTTCTTTACGGGTCACCCTATTGCAACAATTGCTGTTCTTTGCATTGTAGCCGTTTCTATTTTGTATCTTGTTTTATTACGAATGAACTTACTGGCACATGGCCTTCAAACTATATTTCTATATCTGCTGAATTTATTTTTACTTACCATATATACTGCATGGATTAATATTCTAAAATAAACCCATATATTTGAATTAATTGATTCCTGGTCTTCATTTTGGAGTCTAGAATTAATTTTACAACTGTTTCAGATCTAACCACCAGATGAGAGTTGCACATAAAACATCTGAACATACAACACATCCATGATTAAAACCCGTTTACAGTCTTACTGGTCGGTTCAATTCAAAAGCAGCTATTAAAACTGGGGTCTGCTGCCAAGACTCCCATTGCAGTTAACGCAGTCCCTCAGGCCTCCAACGGCATCACCTTATGTCCAAAGAAAAAAGTGCAGACTTTCGATACTCATCTATTCCAGTGGCGCGCACTCAGATAAGAGGGCAAAATGCAAAATGCTCAAAAATTTTCCCAACAGCTTCTCCCAACCCAGAAACAAATAACTAGTGCAAACCAACACTGGTATTCACACACTCACACAAGCACAAATTCTGTCCCTAACCACACACTCTTCACAGTCCTAGAACACATGCACTGTTCTTACTTCGTAGTCCAGGGTCCATAATCAGTCGCCTTCCTCAAACCCTGACCGCTCTTCCATTCGAAGTCTGAGAAAAGATGGTTCCACCCATAGCATTGTATTAGCGTGCCAAGTTCCCATTACCAGGCAGATGGGAATGGGGGGAAATGTCTCTGGTCCAAAGGGCAATTGCTGGGTGAGGTTGTCTTTCTGAAGGAGTGTGTTCCTTCCTCACAAATGCCCTGTTATGTGCGTGCCTGAAACTTTACCGCCTTTGTCATGTACTTGATGAATTTGAAGGGTTTGTACTTTTCACCATACATATTCAGGTGGTTCACCTTCAGCCCAGAGATTGCCAGCAGCTGAATCTTGAGGTTCAGGTTGATTTTGGGGTTTCCGTCAGGTTTGAAGCACCCGGCCTGAAGACTCATGGACCCTTTCAAGATCAGTAACTTCTGTGGGTTTATCTTCCCCACATCCCATGACAGCAACGTAGTCACAGGGTCAAACGTGTATGTCCCCTGCAAAGGGGTCTGGGTCATATTTAAGACTCCTTAGGGCATCTGGCTTGTGACGTTTAGTCCTTCCACAGTTTTCCCCATTGTCTGCTTTTCTCTCACGGTGATATCAAAGTGCCCAATGAAGCTTTCTCTCGGAATGTAATGTTCTGTTTTACGTAGACTGGAATTGCCACAAGTTTTGAGCACTAACATGATAGGACAAAAGCCAGAAGTTCCCATCTGGCAGAATGAAAGACAGAATACGCTCAGACTCCCAGCGCTTGAAACAGACACAGGGATGAAAACTGACATCATCGAGAAGTCGAGGATTCATGAAGGATAGTGTCACATCCACCATTCCGGTCAATTTAACACAGCATCAATCACACCCTGAATCTCTGCTGTAACTGTTGAGCCAGATTTATCCATGAAGACATCAATTTCCTCTATCACATCAAAGTTGGCCTCGATGTTGGTATATTTCACCCCAGTGGTTCACCACGGCATGACAGAGAGCTTCCCTGTAGGAAGCTGGCCTCCAACATTAGTGCTTCCTGTCATGGTGTTGACAACGGGGCGTAGAATTGTGGGGGGTTTAATGAGCTCCCTCAGGATATTTGACTCTGTGGCCAGTGGGAACTCGTTGTCCAGCATTTCCTCCAGCACCTCGTACACAATCACAACATTATTCTTAATGACCACCTCCGAACACACTCCAAAATAATCCTGGAATGTGTTCACCACATGATGAAGAAATTTGATGGCAAAGAGAGGAGACACCTCGGTTTGGATCACGGCCACAAAGAAGATCTTGTGCTGGTAGACACTCAACAGGTAGTGATATGGGGGGTGAGAATCACAGGAGGTACGTTTCTGGCCTCAAAAGCCCGCTCCTGAGCCTCGAAGAAGTAATGGCAAACAGAGCAGCTGACCACGCTCTTCCAGTGTTTCTCCAGGTGGATGTCCCCCGAAACATTGATGAGGAAGAGGCTGTGAATCATGATTGGGCTGTGTAGGAAGCTGGCTCTGTATATACTATTCCAAAGTGAGGTATAGTGTGCACAGAGTCCAGTGGATCCCCAAAGGTTGGCAGTGGTAAAGTTAGATAGCACCTCACTCTCTATTTGTGGTAGTGTGGTCGAGCAGTAAGGCAGTATCAGAGGACAGTGTTAAGCATTTGTTGTGCCCACTCAGCACATGATTTCACACACTCAAAGACTGAACTTCAGACCAATTGGTTTTGTATAAAAATATTCTTTTAGTTATTTTATTTTCTTAGAACCAAGCAAGCCTGGCACAGGTGAATTGATAAATACTTTGCAGTAAATATACAGTTTGAATTGCAATTGTAAATGTACTTTGAAATGGTTACAGTTTGAATTACTGGTAATGCAATACTGTGAAATGCTGTACATATACTTTGTATTGATTTTGCAATAAGAATTACAGGTAAGTTAGTTTTACGTTACTTTTGAGATTACTTTTTAGATTACCTTTTCTACTCAGTGTGATATGCCTGGATATCACACTGGGACATTTCCTAGAGAACAGGTAAGTAAAGTCAGTTTTGCACAATTGTTATTTTTCAGGTTTCCATACAAATCAACTCCACACTTAGAACATTTTTCAGAGAAAAACAGTCAATAGGTTCCTTTTTTTTTTTTTTATTAAT
The DNA here is from genome assembly GCF_964204655.1 of Triturus cristatus. NCBI lineage: Eukaryota > Metazoa > Chordata > Amphibia > Caudata > Salamandridae > Triturus > Triturus cristatus. The sequence continues at coordinate 41,585,967 of NC_140584.1, read as the reverse complement.
TATATTTTTATTAGCAATTCCAATAAATACAGATGATCAAATCGATCGTACAATAAATATAGCAGCAATATAAACACATTAATTCACACTCTATGATGACAATAAAAAATATACATAGCGAAAAAATACAAAGCAGTATGGAGGGACCAGTTCTATCTGGGAGAAATTCAAAGACTACTTAACATTGCCGAATTCCATTCGCCCAAGCTGTAATCGGTGCCCAGATTTTTTCCCCCAAAATTCTAGACCGCAATGTTCTAGTAGCAAATATGGCTTTCTCTTGATTATACACCCCCAAAAATCTGGCTAACCACATCTGAAAGCTGGGCGGATGCGAGTCAATAGGTTCCTATGGAGAGAAATGAAGTTAATGGTTACCAGGTTAGTAATCAGCCTTTGGAGTTAAGCTTCTGGGGTTAGAAACCAGGGTTCCCCCAGGGTCAAGGACGCACTCTCGCTACACCCTCATCGGCACTAGGGCAGCCGGGTGCAGAGTGCTGAGGCCCAATATTATCCAAAGGGGGATAGGGGGCCTCCGGTCGATGGCTTCTGGCAAGCAGGTCACTGGGTTGTGGTAGCAAAGCTCCTGGCCTTTAGCTCAGGGTAAATGGGGAAACAAAGTAGCACCAAAGGTGCACCCTCAGCGGCACTAGGGCGGGCGGGTGCAGGGTGATGTTTCGAAATCGGGTGCACTGCTGGTTTCAATGAGGATCTATGACTGATCTATGCCAGGGCAGTGGGTTGTAGACATGGCACACAGAAATGTGTGCCATGTTGACTCTTCCCTTTGTTCCGCATCAAAACACGCAGCCTGCAAAGGTAGTGTGCGTGTGTAAGGATACAGGGTGGCACAATAATTGCTGCAGCCCTTAGAGGCCTTCTCTGGTCACAGTGCCCTGGGTACCTGTGGTACCATTTACCAGGGGCTGACCTGTGGCCAGAGTTGACAATTGGGCATAGGCTTCAATGCAGTTTTAGGGAAAGAACATAGGCCCTGGGTACCTGATTAGCAGGAGCCCAGGGCACACTCATAGTACATCAGCAATTCAGCAAAAAGTGGGACTTTCTCACACGACCCCCCCCAAACGAAAAAGGATGAGACTAACCTTTCCCTAGAGAGTCTTCATTTTCTAAGTGGAAGAACCTGGAAAGTCCATCTGCATTGGCATGTGCAGTCCCAGGTCTGTGTCTATGAAAGACCTCTAGCAAGACCTATATTTCTTTTAACAATATCCTGTGGCTTATACACGCCCCCAAGAGAACCACTTTTTCCTTCTCCAAAGATTCATTTAATAATAACAATTTTTTATTTAAAAACATTGTTTTTGTTTGTTCGATTTTACTTTTCAAAAAGTGAAAATTCATTAATAAAAGTGCTAAATTCACAAATCACAAAATTACATCATGACAAAATTAACAAAAATACAAACATTTGAGATCAGAAACATGTCAATTCTTTATCACTTTCCTACCCCAACAAACTCATACACAACAGCTTACAAACTTCAACTCATACCAATCATTCACTCTAACTTACAACATATGGATTATAAGTACAAATGTGCGACACTAATGGTATCCGTCAGTGTGTATGAACAATAAATCATTTCATTAATCATATTAAAGCATTTCAGCAAATTCGACAGTATATAAAACTCAATGTTTCATTTCATTGTTGTATGTGAACATCACATTTGTCTCTGTTCCCATATAGATCTCATATATATCACTGGATGGATTCCCAAAAGTCAATGGCCGACGTATGTTTTGGTGAAACAAACAATCTTTACACCACCTTCATCAGGACCAATGTTTTGGTTGTACAGATATTATATTAAAAAAGGAAGAGGAGGGAGTACGGATATCTGGAAAATCGTTAGTACAGTCCTAAATAGTGGCTTTAAGCATCCTATAGACCACTGTAGGAAGACGAGAAATCTTCTGCTCAATATTCTACCAGACAATATTAAAGCACTATGGACCAACTTTTTCGTGGGTATACACCCCTCGGTCATTTCTTTGTGAAGAACACAGGTCCAAAAATCATTCCATCCTGCATGGTCGAGACCAGGCCTCCGTGTGTATCCGAGTGCTGGCGCAGTCCAATATGCGTGTCTGAGACGTGGCTTCAAAGTGACGGCGTGGTATCGGCAACGTCCGTAATGCTCAAAGCACTGGCAGCAGTTGCCTGGTCTTAAATACACACACTAAAATTAGCGTCGCACAAACACCCGCGTGATCCTAACCTGTCTGATTTCACTTCCCGTAAGTGAGACAGCTCCCAGGTCTGTGTTCCACTACAAAGTCCATTCCCTGTAGGGAGATGGACCACCTCAACAGTTTAGGATTTTCACCTTCCATTTGCCTTAGCCATCTGAGAGGTCTGGGATCAGTTTGAACTAAGAAGTGTGTACCAAACATGTATGGTCTCAGCTTATTCAGGGACCAAACCACAGCAAAGGCCTCCCTCTCAATGGCACTCCAACGCTGCTCCCCGGGGAGAAGCCTTCTGCTTATAAAAGCAACAAGTTGGTCTTGGCCTTCATCATTGGTCTGGGATAGGACCGCTCCTTTCCCTAGCTTAGAGGCATCAGTCTGCACAATGAACTGCTTGGCATAGTCTGGAGCTTTGAAAACTGGTGCTGAGCACGTAGCCGCTTTCAGGGTGTCAAAAGCCTTTTGACAACTAACCGTCCAGTTTACCTTTTTGGGCATCTTCTTGGAGGTGGGTTATGTGAGGGGAGCCACAATTGACCCATATCCATTCACAAACCTCCTGTAGTACCCAGTCAAGTCAAGGAATGCCCTGACTTGGGTTTGGGTTGTTGGAGCTGCCCAGTCCAGGATGGCCTGGATCTTGGGCTGTAAAGGTTGTACCTGGCCTCCACCAACAAGGTGGCCCATGTACACCACAGTTCCCTGCCCTATCTGGCATTTGGATGCTTTGATAGTTAGGCCTCCTGTTTGCAGGGCATTTAAAACCTTCTCAATGTGGATCAGGTGATCCTGCCAGGTGGAGCTAATGACGGCAATATCATCTAGATAAGCTGCAGTAAAGGACTCCAATCCAGCAAGGACTTGGTTCACCAACCTCCTCTAGAAGGTGACAGGGGCATTCTTTAAACCAAAGGGCATAACAGTAAACTGATAATGCCCATCAGTTGTGGAGAATGCTGTCATTTCTTTTGCTCCTGTGGCCATGCCAATTTGGCAGTACCCTGCAGTTAAGTCAAAGGTACTTAGAAATTTGGCTGCACCCAATGTGTCTATCAACTCATCTGCTCTAGGGATAGGGTGAGCATCTGTCTTTGTGACAGAGTTGAGCCCTCTATAGTCCACACAGAACCTCATGTCTCTCTTTCCACCCTGTGGATGAGGTTTGGGGACTAGAACCATTGGGCTGGCCCAGGGGCTCTCAGAGGGTTCAATAACCCCAGTACCTATCAATGGACTGGGAAGAGTTTTGGGACCCACCCCCCTGTGCAGGTTTTTGGGGCCCTTTAGAAGACTCAGGCTTTTTATCTTAGGGATTCTCACCACCTTTCCCCTGTGGAGGATTTGTAACCCCTTTCTTTTGGTCACCCCTAGTGGTTGTTTTTGTCATCCTTGTCTTGACCCAGCGGTCTGCCTTCTTTCCCAATTCTTGGGGAGAAATTAGACCTAGGTCTACCAAATGCTGAAGTAACTTTTCATTAGTGCAATTACTTTAAATATGTCCTTTCATAAACAAATTGCAAAGTTCATTGAAATCATGCACATTGTGCCCAGTGAACCACCCATCTAGTGTTTTAACTGAGTAGTCTACAAAGTCAATCCAGGATTGGTTCTGGGTTTTGTGAGCCCCCCTGAATCTAATTCTGTATTCCTCAGTTGTGAGTCCAAATCCCTCAATCAGAGTTCTCTTCTTGAGGACATAGGACCCAGCATCTGGCCCTGTAAGGGTCAGGAGTCTGTCTCTGCAGTTACCAGAGAACAGTTCCCAAAGGAGTGCCCCCAGTGTGACTTCTTTACTTTTCTCATTCCACAGGCCCTCTCAAAGGCTGTGAACCATTTTGTGACATCATCACTCTCTTCATATTTAGGGACAACCCCTTTGGGGATTTTAGGATCATAAGAATGCTCTTTATCCTTATTAAGTAAATGGCTGTCACCATTGATGGGTGCTAGGCCCATCTCTGCTCTCTTTCTAGAGCCAGCAACCTGGTCTCTAGATCCAGTATTTTGGTAAGCCTTGCTAAAAGGTTGTCCTCATCATTGAGCCTGCCCTCGATGTCCTAAGTAGTGCTCTAGTGCTCTAGGCACTGGGGGGTTGATTCTTGGAGTCAAGGGTACTTAGACCCTGTTTTCCCTAGGTAGAGGAGGGGGTTGATCTACCAGGTCATCCCCTTCCACTCCTTCCTCATTTGACTGGTCTTCACCATTTTCAGATGGGTGGTGCTTAGCATACCCGACCAACAGCTCCTGGAGCTTTTGTTTGGTGGGATGGGGACTCTTGGCTGTGTTTTTAAGTTTACAGAGGGACCTTACTTCCTTGAAAGACAAGTGAAGGTAAGGGGTGAGGTCAAGCTCCTCAACCATGTCCTCTATGTCATTATGGTTATTTTCACTAACAGCTGGGTTCTTGTTTTGAGACATAGTTGAAAAAACGTCTAACCCCTCTAACCTTAGCTAAAGTGGCTTTTTATTTTTCTAAAATTCTACAGGGACTTAACCAAGGGCCTAGCAAGACTTTTAGCAATTTTGCAATAAACGACAATATGAGAAATCAGAATTCTGAATACAATTTAAGAGTTTTGTCGTGTGATCAGGTGGTAACCAAGTAGTCCAACAAATGCAAAGTTGTATATCCCACCGCTGATCCACTAATGTAGGAAGCTGGCTCTGTATATACTATTCCAAAGTGAGGTATAGTGTGCACCGGGTCCAGTGGATCCGCAAAGGTAGGCAGAGGTAAAGTTAGATAGCACCTCACTCTCTATTTGTGGTAGTGTGGTCGAGCAGTAAGGCAGTATCAGAGGACAGGGTTACGCATTTGTTGTACCCACTCAATCAGCACATGATTTCACACACTCAAAGACTGAACTTCAGACCGATTGGTTTTGTATAAAAATATTCTTTTAGTTATTTTATTTTCCTAGAACCAAGGAAGCCTGGCACAGGTAAGTTGATAAATACTTTGTAGTAAATCTACAGTTTGAAATGCAATTGTAAATTTACTTTGAAATGGTTACAGCTTGAATTACTGGTAATGCAATACTGTGAAATGCTGTACATATACTTTGTATCCATTATGGTGCTGTGGAGTTCATAATGACAAACTCCCAGCACCATATACTCGTAATGGCAGCACTTCACTTACAATGTCTAAGAATGGACTTAGACTCTGTAGGGGTACAGGGCTCATGCACCTGTACCCTCACCAAAGGTATAGTGCACCCAGCTAGTGGGGTGACTGATCTATGCCATGGCAGTGGGTTGTAGGCATGTCACATAGAGATGTGTGCCATGTCAACTCTTCACTTTGTTCTGCACCAAAAGACGCAGCCTGCAAAGGCAATGTGTGTGTGTAAGGGTACAGGACCTCTAGGGGTGGCACAATAAGTGCTACAGCCCTTAGAGGCCTTCTCTGGTCACAGTGCCCTGGGTACCTGTGGTACCATTTACCATAGGCTGACCTGTGGCAAGAGATGCCAATTCAGTTTATGCATCAATGCAGTTTTAGGGAAAGAACGTAGGCCCTGGGTACTTGATTAGCAGGAGTCCAGGGCACACTGAGTCAAAGTATATCAGCAATTCAGGACTGAAGGTCAGGTGACAGAACTATTCAGAAACAACGGGCACCCATTCCAGGACCAAGACCTTGCGGACTGCATTATATCCCTCAGGATACGCCATATCGGGACCAATCACCGGTGGCCCATGCCCTTCATGTTAGAAGTCAGGGGAAAACCAGTATTGTTAACATGTAAATGGAGTGCTCTGCTTTCCAAACATTTACATTTGTTCTATGGAGGACAACACTGATTTACTTTTAATCCTTATAGTTTGGTGAAGAATTGTATAGTAATTTTGAAGATAAGCATTCCTGATTGATTCACACTGAGTTGACGACTACATTTTTTGAATGATTTCCTATTAAGTCATTTACAGCAAGTATAAAGACAGAGGCAGCTCATACGGCTGAGTTGTGAGCTGCGTTACTGGAACTTATGCTACAATCGTGGCATAGAACTTCGGCCTTCTGTGTGATCTTGGGCAAACAACTTTGTGTCACGGTAACTCGATGTCCTTAAACGCAAAAACTGAACCTTCTGTGAGTAAATCAGTCCAGTTAGTTATGCACAAAAAAGAGTTTGTTTAGAATTTTAAGCGGATTTATCATATTTGTAAAATTAATTTAATTTGAGATATACGTGAAGGATCTTTCATTGGCTCAGGTTGTGCTTTGGCTTTTCGGGTAAAACCAAGATGGAAGGGCGCGGCTCGGTATGTGAACTTGGTACTTGTCCATCTCTAATGAAAGCTTCGTTAATTAAAGTAAAGTAATATTGTCTACCGTTAATAAATGTTTTTCGTTACTCTGACATTCAGCCAAATCAATGGTGCCCGTTCCATGACCCTGGAGTGATGAGAAGCTGAGCAAGCCCTTCCAGGAATTCCCACCCAGACCTACAATTCAAAGGCAGCTCTCCGCGCGCCGAGTCGCTTTACTAATTATTGCATCCTGCATTTTCTGTGTAGACTTGGGAAATTGGGTGGGGCAGGACGTGCATTTCGTTCAGTGAATAGCTGTGCAAAGCCCTCTCCTTAATCCTTCCCCTGTGCGTGAGACAGGCGCTCCGTCCTTTCTTGTTAGAAAGGCTGGTGGTGGTTTCGCCTCGCCCTCCCTCGAGAATGTCAGGTTTCCAGCCATGACGCGGCGGGCCCTCCCACCTGAGACCTCATTACTAGTGAATGCATATCCAGGTAACAGAGCATCTCAGTCGTCAACTGCAGGCTCCTGGGCGCGTGCCAGCACTCATCCTCAGAACCAGGTAAGACGTGACTGCCCCGAAGGCCCTGCACCCCTGTCCGTCCGATGACAGTCAGAGGCAGAAACTCTCTTTATATCCAGGCCCAGCGTCCTCTGCCCATCCGAAGTCATTTCGACCCAGATAATAATCACAGGAAAGACAGTCTATACACCTCGGAATCCGCCCAATGGAAAATCGCGCCGACCTGGGAAGCTACCTCGGCAACCACGGCACCGATTCCTCATTACACTCGGGCCCAGTGCCCTACGGCCACTGACAGGGAAACAGACTAGGGGAAGCCATCTCAGCGCTCGTAACCTCATCCACTCATGGGTTGGTTACTATGAGATACCATGGAAAGTCTCGGACCGAGGCATAATGGACAAGGAAATAACTGGAAGTCCCTGCAGTCTGCTTCACCCACACCCAAACGTCTGAAGGGCTACCGGTACAAAGGAAGCCCTTAAATGAACACCAAAAATCCACTTCAACTCATCAATCCCCAGAAACCTCTCTGTACCCCGACCCTTGGGGGACCCCCGCTACCCCAAATCTCTTATGCCCTCCTCTAAAACAACCAAGGACCGTCAGGCGCAGGGAAGACCCTCTCTCTCTCTCTCCCCCTTCCGCGACCCACTTAGGACCATTAGGCACAAGGTAGCCCCTCTTTACTCTCCCCACTCCTCACCCACCCATTCAAGGACTATCAGGCCGAAGACAGGCCCTCGTTACAGGCAGCCAGGTCCAGGCTCTTTCCTCCAACCGCCTTCCCAATCTTTTCTGCATCCATGGACCTTCGTCCTGCCGAGGTGGATTCACACTGTTTTTCAAAAGCGTTGAATCTGTTTAAAATGGGGATGTGTCTGGTATTCCAGCAGCTGGTGAGATAGTCGGAGTGCTCGCAGTGCCGCCAATATATCGCCTGAGTAATTTGTGGATGTCAGCAGCGTGCACGTGTGAGAAGTGCAGTCTTTTATGTCTTAATTCTCATTTCCTCGGCAATGTCTGTTCATTCCTCGGGGGCAGTAAATGAGGCCTAGTGATTAGGTGTGCAGTTAAAGAGATGGATTTGTGCAGATGGCAAAGCGAATCGGTGGCGCTGAGATGGGACCGCGGGCACCGGAGTAAATGGGCACCCAAGTTGAGGGCTTTCGGATGGCGTCAATACGGAGATGCAGTATTGCTCAGAAGAACGTGTCCTCGTAAAAATGGAATTGCCTTTTTTCTGTATGTGACCTTTACGTGTCGATGTTACTGTGATACAGGATGTGTACAGACTTTACGATGTGCTGCTCTGTCTTTTCCTCAGAGGTTAATACGTCAGACGAGCGAGGGGCTTCAAAATACACAGGGCAGAACGAATCGCCATTTGCCTCTGGTGGATTGGTTAAATGTAGAGCGTGGCCACATTGATCTCAGTTAATGTAGTAACGAGAAAACCAGATACTAACAAATCTGCCATTAGTTCAGAAACGCATGGGCATTGGAAGGGAATCATGGAGGGGTAGGGGTATGGGGTGGTGGCTAGGAGTGATTGAACGGAGAGATTTTGGGCCAGATGCGCAAACAGGTTAGGGCCATGTACAAACCCTATTTAGTGAGTTGCAATTTATTTGCGACTCTCTAAATAGGATTTGCGACTCGCAATTAGGAAAGGGCGTTCAAAAGGCGTCCCTTCCTGATTGCGACTTGCTACGCTAGCTAAGAATATTTTGCAACCGCAATTGCGGTCGCAAAGCACTCTTAATTTACCGCCCTCTTCAAGAGGGTGGTAATGCAATCACAAATGGGAAGGGGTTCCCTTCCCCTTTGCAACTGCAGGGGAAAATATTTTTTAGGGGCAGGCAGTGGTCCCAGGAACCACTACCTGCCCTTAAAAAATGAAACAAAAACGTTTCATTTTTATTTTTAGGTCTCGCCTGGCGTTGCAGCACGCATGCGTTGCTCGCTCTGCGAGGGCTTCTTGAAATCAATACGGTTTCAGAAGTTGTGTCTTTGTTCCGCCCATACTTTTCATTGGTGTACGTCTTTTGGCATAATTGAATATGCTGAACAGAGTGTAATGATTGTACCGGAGGCTTTTTAGTCCCTCCTGGTTGCCGCCCTGTCCTCTTTTGGCCCCGCCCCCCGGACTGGATCTTTTACTTGCGGCGGGAGACAGTCTCTTAATTAGCCGCTAAGCACTTTTTTCTTGTATTACCGCGTTTATCTTCAAGAATGGCTGATGCGCCTGTCATTTCTCTGGCGCGGCTTGTTTCTTGTATTAGCGCCTTTATCTTCAACAATGGCTGCCGGGCCTTTCATTTCTCGGCGCGGATTGTTTTTTGTTGTTAATGAAAGAGGACCGTGCTTGTTTTCAGCAAGCGGCGTGTGGTAACTTCTATAGAACTCTCTATCCACGCACGCACTGATTATGTATTCACAGTTGCATGAGTGCCGCTATCTTGTTTATCTCTTCTTACTTGTTGATTAATCATCAACAATCTCTGCAGTCTTGAAGATGGTGGCACACTGACCCGAGCCAACCGCCTTCTGTTGTTTGCAGAGTTGATCTTGGACGAGGATTTTTGGGGAGAGAGAGAAAGGGTTTCCTGGTCCCCCCAGTGTGTGCTGCCAGGAGGGAAAAGGAGGTTGTGGGGGTTCTTGTGCGGGAGATCTGACGGCGCCCCCACTTTTCTCCTCAGACCGGCTGGATCTCGCAGGCTGATCTCGCTTCTTTATCAGAAATGTTATTGCTCGTCAGGACCTCAGTCTCAGAGCATTACGTCAGTTTTAAGACACCAACACTATTAATATCAAAGGAGTCTTTAGCAGAGGGAAGCACCACCCCAGCTTGAGAGCTCTTAAAGTGACAGGAGTCTCGCAGCCGGCAGCAGCCACCATTCCTCTACGGAGGGAGGGATACAGCGGCGGCGTAACAGCCACACTTGTCTGGCCCAGCTGCAGCAGCCTGCACCACTTCACGTGCCTCCCCTCGGCAGCCCCGTCTGACCCATCCTCCCCGGCGCTCCGAGCGAATGAGGGCATTGAATGGACTGCCCTGCATGCCTGCTACTGGGAAAGAAAAGGAAGGCAGCAGAGCAGGCGAAGCCCCCGCACTCCTCGGAAGATAAACATTTAATTTTCAATGTCCTAGCTGATAAAATAGAACTGCAATCTGGTTCCTTCATTGTTAAAAATAGTATTTTTTCCGCGCTTTCTATCTGTTTAATTTATCGCGCCTATTTTATTATAGTTGCTTTCAGCGTTTTGCTTCCAATTGTTTTTTCAGAAGCGAACTCAAATAGTACAACTATGTAAGCATGTGTTGGTACCTTTAATACGTTTATAGCGTTTTATTTAAAACATTATTTCAGTACAAGGCGGTTTTTGGAATTGCCGTGGCGTTTCGGAACTTTTAATAAATCCGCTTTTTGGATTAGATGCCAATTACCAGTTTATTTTATTAATACTAAAATCCGTGGCCTTAAAATACAACCTGGACCCTCTAATCTTTGTCACGTTTTCCTAGTCGCCTCTGTTTTGAACTTGCGCTTGCGCTTTTAGTTTGTGTTTCAGACGGTCCTTTTAGAAGTTGTTATTTTATAAATAAGGCTTCCTGGTTTGGAAAGTAAGTAACTTTCCCAATTGCAGCTTGGTGTTGATGTCATCGCAGGCCTACTTAAACAAATTAAGTTAGGGAGCTTCTACAAAGCAGCTATGCTGTGACTGCAATTACACGTTCTATAGAAGAGAGTTGCCTTCCTGTTTGGGGGACGCACTTGAACACGTGCCCTACGCAGACTCCAGGCCACACTGTCCTGTGTTGGTTAGGGCTATTGTCTGAGATGTACGCACTGACCGTGACCTCACAGGACCCTGAAAGGTCATTACATCTCCCCCGACCCACATCTGTGACTAGTTTTCGACTTCTCAAATTGTAACTGGGTGTGTTTAGTTTTCTATTTCCAGTCCTAGCCATTTGGGGTGCTGCAGCTAAACCGAGGCAAGAGCACGTCCAGGTCATATCCGAGGTCACTTGATGCTATTTTAAGGTATTTTGTAAGCGCTATCCCTCAACATCAAAGTGGTCTCAGTGCACCATTCCTTGCTCCTGTACAACTCTCTGTAGCCTTGAAACAAAGTTTGTGCTCTGTAAATCCCCACAGACTCCCACACGAACTAAGATAAATATAATAGTAAGGAAGAGAATCATTCTGCTATAAAGGTTTTTACAGATATAAAAATAGTGTAATGGGGTTGAGGAGATGGCGGCGCACCCAGCACCACAAGTAGTGCCCATGGGATCCCTCCAGAGCTTGCACTAGTGCTTACTATCCATATACCTCATACTACTTTCATCCACACTCACAAACTTTCTAGCACACACTGCTCTTCTCCACCACACTCTCCATCCTTCTGATTAACACTGCTCTTATTCTCATCACTCTCAGTCCTTCCGCATTACACTGCTCTTCTCCTCCTCCTCCTCTTACAATCTCCCTCACACTGATCTTCTACACCTATCTACTTCCTTATGCCTAATACTAAGTAAATAATCTTACCTTTCTGCTACCTAACACTACTCTTCTACTTCTCACACTCCTTTTATATCCCTCCCACTACTCTTCTATTCCTCTCCCCTTCCTTATTCCTCATACTGCTCTCCACGCTTTCCTTACTTCAAAATCACGCTAATCTCCTCCACGCTTTCTTCCTTCTCCCTCATACTAGTCTCCCCACTCCCCTTTCTTCTGCCTCATGCTACTCTCCTCCTCACTATACTTCATTAACCCTCATGCTATTCTTCTACTCACTCTCTGTTCCAAATCTTAAACACTGCTCTTCTCCTTCTAACACTATGCGTTAAACTACTACACACATAACAATTACAATTCAACCAACATAAAGGCACAACATATCACATACAAACACTCAATAAGACATATCTAAAATATAATACCATTAGCAAAGCAAGTAGCTTTAACTTAAACAAAGGTGAGACCTATTGCAGTTCAAATGCTTGTTTTAAATGCATCCCATTTTCCATTAAGGAAAACGGGCTGCATTTAAAAAAAAAACTTGCTTCATTGAAGAGTAGTCGCAGACATGGAGGTCTGCTGAGCCCAGCAGGCCACCATACCTGGGAGGGCCAGCCATTCCTAATGGGGTCGCAAATTGCAAGTGCCTCATGAATATTGAGGCATGCAATTTGTAACCCCATTGGGAATCGCAAACAGTGTCTCTGCCACTGTTGTACATGGCATTTAGCGACACGCAAATTGCGACTTGCAATTGAGCGCAATTTGCGAGTCGCTAAATGCCCCGGACGTACATCAGGCCCTTTCTTTATTTCCTCAGATTTTGGCATGGAAGAAGGGCCTGGAGACACCTCTCTAAAACCACTGCACCCCCTCCCCCCTCCGCTTCCAGTCCTCCAGAACTCAGGATATAGTTGTGGCAGACACAGCATAATAATGAGTGGCGACTTCTCCGCTAAGGCACAGGAGCGTCGCCCCACTGCTGTGCAGCAGCCAAAGAAAGGAAAATAAAATGATAATAACTCAAGGTGATTACCATATTATTTTGTCCTGCTGCAGAAGCTTTGCAGGGTGGGGCGGGGCTGCTCTGACACAAGAGCAGGGGGAGTGGTGAGCACAGTCTGCAAGTGCGCATTAATGTTTGGCCAGCCGTCTTGGGCCGGCCAAACATTCATGCACACTTGGCATGTCCTGAGTGGAGAACATGCCCAGGCTCCCATTCCCTGTCTTAGCACCGAATCACAGCGCCACCATTGCAGCATTGTGATTACCTTAGGGGAGCCTGGGTGCTTACCAATCAAAACGCTGCATTGCAGCGCTGTGATTGGCTTAGGGAGCCTAGGTGTGCTTCATGTTCTGTTCCGGTGGTGTGGAGAGACAGAGGAGAGACGAGGCGGTACAGTAATTGTTTTTAAAAATATATTTTTTATTATTTTCATTCTCCTTAGCCCTTTCACAAGGAGCACATCTGCTCACAAGGTAGTCTCCTTCAGTGCCAGTGTTTTTGTTTTCACTTTATAATTATTTTAGAGTTGCCCTTGTTTGTAGTGCTGCCAGATGAGAGCACAGGGCACATTCCAGCTTTATCACATCATGCCTCCTTCTAATGCTGTTGTAAATTCCTTTTAAAGTGGCCGTTGTTTATTTATCTAACTGCTACTTTTTTCACATAATACCACCAGCTCACATGTCCTCTGAATATAAGCTCATGGGGGTGCTCTATCTTTGCACCCTAACAGATTGTCATCCCTGCTTTCTGTCTTTCTGCCATTGTTTCTTCCTTTGCTCTTTTTGTTTTCTCTTTTTGTTTCTTTTTTCTTCCCTTTTTCTTCTTGCCTTCCTCTTTCTTTCCTTCCATATTTTCCTTTTCCTCCCTTATTTCCCTTTTTTCTTTCTTTCTTGCCTTCCTCTGCTTTCTTTCTCTTTCTTTCTTTTTTTTCTTTCTTTCTTTCTTTCCTCCTGCCTTTCTCCTTTATATCTCACCTTCATTCCCAAAGTCAAGAGACTGGCAGCCAATCCCAGACCAATTGGCTTTCTTAATCCTGTGTTAGTGAAGACCTTTTGATTTTAATAAAATTATGCATATAACATAGTTACCTATAGGGGGTTTCAACCAGACTTCGTCCATTAGTCTGTGGTTCTGTCATTCACATTTCTCTCCCATCCACTCCAGCATGCATCAAGGGGCAACGTGCTGGCCGGCTCCTGCCATTGGCTGACTTTACTGTAAGTTATGGCTTCCGGCCATTTCCCAAAAAACATATGAACACAGAAAGTATTTTCCTTTAGTGCCAGAGAGTACTATTGCAATGTGTGTTTTTTTGAGACCACAACAACATTTTTGCCTTTAGCCAATGTTTTTGTTTAGACTGATAAAGGCCCTGCAGCTTTAGAACAAAGTTTTGAAAAAAACATAATGAAACAAGATAAGAATTGCCATAAGGCTGGTAGCGAACACCAGACCACCTGTCTTTAAAAATGCTAATTACACAAGCTAACTTTGTCTTGTCAAAGATTTCACCACATCAGTACTAGTTTAATAAACAAATACAGTAATAAGCAGCTAAAAGATGATGAGTCAGTCTTTGCAAAATGCCTTCCACTGTGTGGGAAATCGTGTTGCTTCATTTTTAGTAGCCTTTGATCCATCTGAGCTAGAGAGAAATGCTTTTTTGTGCTAAAATCTAAAGATTATGCAGTGGATATTGGATTGTGTGGCAAATGTGACAAACCCATATTCATGCGGAAAAAGCCATGGCGACAGAATCACATAATTGCAGTTGCCCTTAATAATACTACTTGAATAACAATATTTGCATAACTAAACACAAAGACAGAAAAATATAAACCTACAGTCTTGGAAGTGCACAATATGCAATTCTGGACTCAAAACCCAGCTTTCCCGCTTGACCATATTATGTGATCCATAGCTTGTAGATTTACTTGACTATGAATATTTCTCCTTAGTTCAATATAACTTATACAAATAGAGAACATCACTAACTAACATTTTGTATAACTTGTGGCAAGGTTGTCGTTACATGGGGGTATTCCTAAGTGTTCCATTAACAACAACAAAATACTACTTTCCATAAATATCACTCAATTAAGTGACATAATTGTATGTATTTGAGATGTAGAAAAACTATCTTATTAATTTTAAAGTCTTCATCATATTTTTTCATGGCATCTGTCGATGGCTTGGCTCATGCTTTGGCTGTTAGAGCCACTCCAGACCTTTTACTTGACTCTCCCCAATGCTCTCCTTGTTCCCACTACGCCCTCCGAGAAAGGTGTTCAGAGTTGGTGTTCCAATTTAGGTCACTGTGCTGTGACTGCTGAACAGCGTACAGGTTTGTGATGGTGGGTTTGTTACACGGGATTACCAGGCCACGCCTGCTGGTAAAGGTGCTCCGATCGATCCATACCGACAACACCACAGATGAAGCGGTCAGCAAGTTATGAACAGAATGGCTTAGAAATGCTGGTCTGGCACGAGTAGGCCACTCAACAATCGTACATAAAGCAAAACTCTGCAATGTAATAATACTATAAATTGGCAAAAAAGACTTCACGTTGATCTGAAACCAGGTAACTACACAAAAGCAGCAAAGTGGACCACGTGCATGACCCCGCCCGCCAAGTCTATGTTTATAGCTAACCGGCCTTTTAATACTAACACTTGAGATAATATTTCTAAAGCTCAGAATAAAATTACAGGTTCCAAAATGCAAACTTCTGTTGGCTAGAAAGCAAGGAATGCAACTCAAAAAGATGATGGATGGAATGCTGAACATTGTCAAACATTCACCCCCAGTCACAGATCTGGGTTCAAATCATCGTTATTTTGCTTGCCACGCCATTCCAGATTAGACCCAGCCATATGCAAATCAGCCTTAACCCTGAACAGTCCATCCCGAACTGCCAGGCCAGGTCCTCCCTGGACCAGAAAACAAGCATCCTGGGACCGGTTTCAGAGTATCACCCCTCCACCAAGCTAGCTTGAAATCGATAGCTTAGCGAGCAATGGGCTCAAGTCTGGGCATACCTTTCCCACTCAGGGTGAAAATTCAACACAAAAAGATGATGGACGGAATGCTGGACCCAGTCACAGATCTGGGTTTAATCAATCGTTATTTTTGCTCAAGACTGATTTGCATATGGCTGAGTCCAAACTTTGGTGGCATAGTGAGCAAGTTATCTCTTGACTGGGGGGTGAGTGGTTGAAAAGTTTTAGCACTCCATCCATCATCTTGTTGTCTTTGCTAGGAAGCAAAGAATAACTGAAGGTGTTGCACAGGACTACTGCCATTGACCCGTACGATGCACCTTAGTCCAGCAGGGAAAGGCATAGTTTACACACTGTCTTTGCCAACATTTTGTTTTATTTGGATGTGTTCACCAATCCATTTGGCTAGTTCTACAAGTGCATCCACGTGGCCTCCATGACATGGGTCAGACCATCAACCAGCTGAACGCAGGCACAGGCAATCAAGTATATCTGATGCTCACTGAAGGCGTATGGAAGAATAATTATCCCATATAAAAACACACAGATTAAAAAAAACATAACTCACCAGTGATGAAGCAACAGCTGTCCTCTTTGCAATGTACCCATGAGGAATGCCTCACCCAAACCACACTAAGGAATTTGAAGTTCTCACCTGACTCACTTGCCCTTTACTGGATACACAAACGCCCACAAATCTGCTCCATAGTTCATTTGAATCCTCCATTACAACTCTTAAATTTACATCTGGAATTGCTTTAAACATTCCAGCCAATAGACACCTTTTCATTCTTATATATCTACGCATTCTTCTTTGAGTAATACTTTTTGAGCAATGAAATATGAGTGGAGGTTTTACCGTCGGTTTCCATCTCCTACCCTGGAGTCTTTGGGAAGAGAAAAGATTCTACAGTGAAAACAGCAATTCTGATGCATATGGATGTGACTGTTGAGGTAATTGTAGGCAGGGGTGGGTAAAATCAGTTTAAGCAGCTGCATTCAGTATTTGCAAAAACTCAGTGTCATTATCTGGGGACTGTATCCTAATTGGGTAGATGATCCACTTTGCTCATGGAGCGAATCATTTCCGACCACTAACCTGGGTTGGAGAACCGCTTTGATGGAACAATATGTTTACCACTGTGTGGAGAGAAATGCTATGCATCACCGCTTTTGTTTGACATTCTTGTTAATCCTGCAGCTTTCTGCCTGAGCAGGCTGAAGATTTGCTATTTGGTTACCTGTACCCATGGGAACACCTCTACCTCTGCAGTGGGGCATGTTAATTCCTCTTTGGTTTCCTGAAAACCCAGCTTGCGGAACAACAACTCCCTGCATTGTGCACTGATTTCCTGTAAAAGACAGGTTCTGAAAACGTTTCTGTGCTAATTTAGATTGAGCCAGAATGAATTTCTCTTCTATTTTCCTCTGCTTCATGTCTAATTCATCACTACAGTATTTTTCATAACGCAGGATTTCGTCCACAGACTTATTTTTTCAACAGATCACACTTTGCGTGATGTGGGCAATGATTTCAGGCTTCAATCCTAAAACAAACTGGGACACAAAGATCCCCATATCCTTTTTCTCAGGATACTCACACCCACTATGCTGTAAAAACACCTGCAATAACCTCTCATAGTATACATGGACTGTTTCCCTCAGCTCCTATGTGGTTCTTTTAATATTTAACCAATCTGTAACCTTTGGAGGTATTTTCCCTTGCAAAAAGGTAATAACTGCTTCATATTTCTCCATTTCTACTGGTGACGGTTCATTTATCCCTTTCTCTCTTGTCAGTTCTCCCTTCTGCCATTATACCACAGTCTTACATCTGTGAATGTAGTTTTTTCAATTCTATAAGGTGCAAACAAATTCTTGTAATCCTCATATTTTCTATAGCCTGATCATCAAATTCAGCTCTATGCAAGTTTATATTGCTGAAAAGTTCCACATCATACTTCTTTGCTATCCCTGTCAATCTGTCATGTACTATAGCAGCTCTCTGAGGAATCTCCTTGCACAAGTAGATTAACTCATTTGTCTGGTACTGATCTACATGATCAAACTCCGGGCATTCCTTGATTATTTCTACCTTCAATTTTGGATTGTCCAATGGTATGTCTTTTCTATTATTTATTATTATTATTATTTTTTTATTTATTGAGTTTTATTAACAATTGGCAGAAAGACAACCAACAAAAGAACACGAGTCTTTTCTATTATTTAATTATTTTGGGAGCTCTGTGACATCTATCTTCTTTTCTCTTGCGTCTTCCTCTAGCCATGCTGGTAAATATCCATTCTCATTGACACTCAAGTCGCTAGATGCTAACGGAGTTGTAAAGACTAGGGTCGCTCCTCCGTCTACCAAAGCCTGCAAAGTTTGTGGGGGTCTCCACAGAACTACCTGTGACTTTTGGGTTGTCGGTATGCTTCCAATAGCTAATGTTGTTAAGACATCTGGCCTTCTCTCAATCTGGAGTGAAGCGCTTGCAACGACTTGAGGTGCAACTGGATCATTCTGATCAGGAACTATAGCTGCTGGTCATCTCACAACTGATGGAGCAATTTGTAAAATGTATAAAGATAATTCCATTGGAAGTGGAACTGGGTCAACAGGAGCAGTAGCACTTGCACTTAGCTCTACTAGGTCAGTAAAAACAGTAGGTGTTAAAATGAGTCGGGAAGACAACATTAGTTCTAAAATCCTGTCTCCAGAATCTATATGTGAGTCATCTCCCTCTTGGCTAGTAGTATCCTCAGCAAACACAAGAGGATGATGGATGGAGCACTGACACTTTTCAGGCACTCACCCCCAGTCACAGATCTGGGTTGAATCCATCATCTTTCTTTAGCTCACTTCGCCACCCCAGTTCAGACCCAGCTATATGCAATTCAGTCTTGACCCTGTGCCTCATGAGAACAGTCAAGCCCAAACTGCCAAGCCAGGTCTTCCCTGGACCGGAAACAAGCATCCTGGGACCGGTTGCCGGGTAACACCCCTCATCAGCCAGGCTAGCTTGGATCCAGTGGCAAAGTGAGCAAGGGACCCACGTCTGGGCATACCCTGCCAACTCAGGGCGAACAAAGCAAACACAAGTAAATGAAGAACGGAGCGCTGAAACTTTTCAGACACTCACCCCTAGTCACAGATCTGGGTTGAATCCATCATCGTTCTTTAGCTCACTTTGTCACCCCAGTTCAGACCAACCTCTATGCAAATCTGTCTTGACCCTCTGCCTCATGGGAACTGTCATGCCTGAACTGCCAAGCCAGGTCTTCTCTAGACCGGAAAGAAGCATCCTTGGACAGGTTTCAGGGTTAACACCCCATATCAGCCAGGCTAGCTTGAATAGAGTGGCAAAGTGAGCAAGGGACCCACGTCTGGGCATACCCTGCCAACTCAGGGCGAACAAAGCAAACACAAGGAGATGATGGACGGAGCGCTGAATCCTTTCAGACACCTCACCTCCAGTCACAGATCTGGGTTGAATCCATCATCATTCTGTAGCTCACTTCTCCACCCCAGTTCAGACCCAGCTATATGTAAATCAGTCTTGACCCTGTGCCTCATGGGAACAATCCAGCTGAAAATACCAAGCCCTAAGTTGGCAGGGTATGCCCAGACGTGGGTCTCTTGCTCACTTTGCCACTGGATTCAAGTCAGCCAGGCTGAGGAGGGGTGTTACCCTGAAACCAGTCCCAGAATGCTTTTTTCCAGTCCAGGGAAGACTTGGCTTGGCAGTTCGGGCTAACTGTTCACATGAGGCACAAGGTCAAGACTGATTTGCATATAGCTGGGTCTGAACTGGGATGGCGAAGTGAGCTAAAGAATGATGATGGATTTAACCCAGATCTGTGACTGAGGGTGAGTGTCTGAAAAGTTTCAGCGCTCTGTCCATCATCTCCTAGTGTTTGCTTAGTAGTATCCTTACTCTTTTTTGTCGCTTCTGATGTAAGAACTGGATATAATCTGGCTCCTTCAATAATGCCATTCCTCCATCTACGCCTTTCCTTATCCCATCAAGCGCTTGCATAATTCTCCATTGTTCTTTCAGTCCTTCTCTGATATTTGTTCTTCTCTCTCGCAACTTAGTCCCAAGCATTAAAAGGCTCATATTGCATGGGTCGAGGTGGTGGCTTCATTTCGTACAATTTTCCCTTCAAATGATCTAGGATTCTGGTATTAAATGGTCCATACCTAGGAAAACTCAAAGCACCCTCATTTTCCATAATCCTACTCCAGCGCCAAAAACATGAACTTAAACCATGTTCGGTAGTCATAATGTATGCAGGAGTACCCTCAGGAGGTGACACCTCACCTCTGCATACAGGAATAGTGACATCCCCTCTTAGCAATTTCTTTTAAAAAATTCATGTCAAGCCAAATGTTTTGATTCTGTCCTGCACATGTCAAATTTTAATTCCCCAATAAAATGTCAGCTAATAATTTCATGCGACTCCTTACCAAATCCTAAAACAGCTCTAAAACTGATGATACCCAATCCCAGCATGGCACTGAAAATCCACTGAGAATCCACTTAGCCAATGGTAGCGCGAAAGCACACCAACTGTCCAATCCCAGTGTGAAACACTATGTATACACTCTTACTCCTCGCGACAGTCTCCCTCCTTTATAATTTTCCTTGCATTTACATGCAACTTTCACATAACTTCTTTAAACAACTTCTTGTTTGCTCTACTAAAAGAAATAAAGTACTATAACCATTCAAAAGTTTGCTACACTCGTAAGTGAATTCTCGACCAGCAAAAAGTCACAAAGATTAATGCTGTTTCTCCCGTTTGCTCAATAAGGTTCTGCTAACGTTAACCAAGATTAATCAATCACAACAATTTGTCCCTACGTTATTGGTGCAAGTGATGGTACCTCATACTCCACCTAAATTTCTGTACACAAGTCTAAGGTTATATTATTATCCGGGGATCCTTTGACTTCAACAAGTCTGAACTCAACTTCTTCTCTTAATCAATTTCTTGATCCCTCTACCAGTCACTCACACCACTCAAAAGAAAATACACTCACAACTGCAACATTCACAACCACAACATTTTCACCCTATTAATACTCACACCTTCTAAACCACAACTGCCAAACTGCAACGCCTTGGAATTCCGCTCTGTCACACCGTCAGGATCTGGACACTGGAAACAGGATTACTTTAATATAGCTTGGATGCTAGTTTTTTGCTCCATGTGGGGTGTAAACAATATCCTCTGCTACCAGAGCCCAAGGAATGTAAAAAATCTGGTTTTAAACCAGACACCCAAACTTACAGCTTGGACTCTCGAAATCCTGTGACTCTTGACAGGTCGGATGGACCTTTGCCACAGTTATGCAAATGGAGCAAGGACAAAAGTAAAGGTCATGTATATCATCAACTGTCAGGTCTATATTTTCAGTCAATGACAAGAAGTTGAAGAAGTCTACAAAACCTTCATTTATCTTTAAGGAATTAATATGGTTTTGCCATCTTTTTTCCAGTTAATCCACATTACAGGAATATCGAAAAAAAATGGGTTGATTAGTAACAGCATAAATCAAACTGAGTATTCCATAAAATAAATTTGTCACTAAACTAGCTGAAAGAGCCTATCCTATTAGAGAACCCATGAAGAGTCCTTTTTAGAAAAGAGCAAGATTTTCAGAGCATAGATAAAATCTTGCATTTCCCTTAAAGGGTCGTTCTGGAAACTCAGCTGAGTTCCCCACAGCTGCAGTAGCAACTGTTAAAATATATCAGTGATAGTGGAATGATCATTGCAGAAGCACTGATCAAGACAAGTCAGGATAAAGGAGGGCAAAGTCACGGTCAGCAGTAACTTTCATAAACAAGGAGCAAGGAGTGGGTCTAAGTAGAGTCAAAAAGAGTCTCATGCGCTTTAACTAGGAACACTGAACTTTAATATAAAATGCACAATGATGTATCACACATTAGTAGGTGTATAATGCTTTCAACCAATGGAAATCGCACATCCGATAATGTCATTGACATCCGCTGCTTTTCCTCCCATTTCCCATGGTAAACATTCATACTGGTACATAGTAAATTGAATGTTGCAACAATGGTAAAACAGAGCAATGTTCTCATAAGGACATTCTTACCTAAGCTATTAGCTGCTTTCAATGTCCTGTTGTGAATACAAAGGGCTAGTCAAAAGCAATGAAACAAATCTATCAACAGTTTTCTGGTTAAGCATTCATAAAATATCTTTGAATTATTCTTTATTCTAACAGTCTATTGTTATGTTATGGTATGGAGTTTTATAGAGCGCTCTTGTACCCAAAGGTGTTTTGCCGCTGTTCATTATGAATCCACAGCAAAGTTCATTGCTAAAGGATGATCTAATATGGTGTGATGAAGCAAACAAACATAATCTTGAAGTCAGCACATTATTTAGTAGGATGCTGGTGCTAGGGAAAATGTTCTAATAAACGTCTATTTAACTGTGAGCAAGAGTCGAGAAAAAATTGTTTTGGCCTAGTTACAGAAGCACATTAAAATGATAGTCTTCACATTATTTATCCTACTCGTTTAAGGCAAGCACATTTCCCTATCGTAAGATTTACTTATGAATTCTTTTAGTAGAGTTGAAATGCATTCTAAAGTGATTCTTACACTTTTAAAGCAAGCACATTTTCCCTCAGTGTTGTTTTTCTTTGCAAGATTATTTCTGAAAAGTCTAAAGTGAAATTCTGGGAAACAGCATTTAAAACGCTGCTATTACCACGCAGGTAGGTAACAACGCGGTCGTTACAACGAACACGTTGTTACCGCGCGTGGCTTTACATCGCAAGTCATTTCTAGGTAGCGTGCAAGACCAAGGAATGTGTTGGATTTTAAATCCAACACATTCCCTGCTGTTGTGCTAACTGGAGAATGAATAGTAATTTATACTATTCCTAAGTCCAACGCGCCACCTAGCGCAAGTCTTTGAAACGACTTGCTATGTAAAGCTACGCGTTGTAACAACGAGGTCGTTGTAACAACCGTGTTGTAACCTACTGCGTGGTAATAGCACGCGTAGTAACGTGCTATTATCTGAAATTCTAATACAGTATGCAAGTCGAAATTTGAATTTAAAATGTGTTTCCCACAGTGCCATTGTCCAAGGCCAGGGGATGGGGAAGAGGAAATTGTGGTCTCTTTAACAAAATATTGTTGCTTCTTGGGGTCTTTTTGCTAAGCCAAAATATTTAGCTTGGGTCCAAAAGATATGTTTTTAAATATATATTTTTGTGCTTTTTTGTGCCATTTCCAGATTCTGCTTAGTACATTTTGTAACAAGCTGTGCTCTCCTGTTCTCAGAGACTTTCCTTCTTCATTTATTTTTAAGAACAACTGGGTATAATTTTCATTATTATGGCTTAAAAATTTTAAATAAGTGTGTCAACGATCCCAGTCATGACTTTATTGGTTTGATTTGTGATTGATATTAACTCTGTGGGAATGCTCTTTAAGTCAGATGAGATCCTTGATTTTAGGTTTGGCACTGCTAGAAACCAGATGCACAGTTGAGAGTGCAAAGTATTCTTGACTTTCCTGGATAGCTTTGTTGAGCAGTCAAGACATTTCAAAGGAAGTCGTGAAGTTAGAGCCTGATACAAACTAACTGTTAGAACGGCACACACACACACACACAAGCGCGTACACATGCAATATCTATGTGCAATCAGGGTTAGAACTTTAAGAATACTGAAATAAAAAGTCCGAAATAATGGTAAAGTAATACTGAAATACATTTCTCAGTGACTCAAGTTTCTAGCACTGACCGTTCAAGAAATAGTCAACCACATAGGTTAAGGGTTTGAGACATGTTTTGAGGGTGTGGACAAATTCAGATTATGTTCTGTGACTCTTCACTACTAAATACCTCTCAGCGGATACAACTGGTCAATATTATTTGATAAGAGTTCAACATCAATGATAGCTCAAAAACTTCTGGTGTGTTAACATTTTTAAGAGATGATTCTATATTAATGCCACTGAGTACCATAGTTTAGAAAAATCAGATTGTACACTAGGGATAACCTCTCTCCTCCATGGTAAAAGGGAAAGTTTGATGGTCTTCTTCCAAATCGTAAAGATGACCCCTATAACTTTCAAGCTGGAGATCATTGGCCACTGACTGCTATGGGGGCATAGCTTCTGACCAATCAATATTTGACTATCACCTCTTCCAATTCTGGGAAACCTTCTGGTCACTTAAATGATTCTGTATCTCAAACTGGTAAAAGTAAAACAAGAGTACCATCTACTGTCTAAGTAACAGAAGACACAATACCATTATTTTCTGACTGTCTTCTATTTTAGAATGTCACTGACAACAAACTATTTGTGCAACAACTGTTATACTTACATATTGGAAAGACAGATATTGAACTGGTAAAAGCTGAAGCATCACACCGATTTCTGCTATTGATAATTTCAAGCGCATGACACAAGCATGCATGGAGACAAACGAGAGTTCCATGTTTATTTCTCTCAGCATTAACCAAGCAATCCCTCCACTCCACACCGTTTCCTCTTAGTAAAACAGTTGGGTAGCACTCTAACCATGCAATTATTCTGTAGATATGAATCAAATGCTGCATGCAAATCCTCTATTTATTCCCAAATACCTCCATAATATTCGCAGGCATAAAAGCTGTGACAAGATTACAGCGACATGACCATACGGTATGTTAGGACCTCATGCATCACCCAATTACCTCATCACAGGACATGCTACAACCAATGCCCTTACAAGCAATCATACAGGTCCACCTATAATTGCGTCAAACCTTTTGACGGCTTCCATGCCACATTAATGGTAGTTGTGAGATATGCATAACGTGGGTTCAAAGGGCCATCAGCTTCATTATCTTGGCTGAGCTAAATGTTAGTCCTCAATACATCTGGTTGTGCAGTTGCTGCAGCTGGGCTGATCTCATTGAAGCTATGTGATTGAAGAATTTTGGCCCTCACTTACTAATGCTTCGCACCAGGTTTGAGTTACTTTTTTAACGCAAACCTAACACAAAGGTTATGCTAGGAATTACTATCCAACACAAATCAGGATTTACATTTTATAGTTTCCCAAAATAACACAAAGTTGCGCAGTAAGAAAATAGGTTATTGGTTAAGGGGTGAGTAAACCCTTGTCAAGCACCAACAACTTGTCAGGGTGAACCAGAAAAGTCACCAAACTAAGCTGCGCTTATCTCTTTGGTAGCTTGTCACAAAAGCAGTCAGTCTTAACTTGGAGGCATTCTGTTGAGTAGGTATGCAGCACACAACCGGTAATAAAGTGAAAACACTAGAAAAATCCCTCACCAATTTAGAAAAATAGAGTAAAATGTAAAAAATAAAATTAAACCAAAACAATAGTGCCTAAAAAACAAAGCACCATGTCGGGAGGAGCTGGGGATACCGACTGTAAATCTCCCCTTTGACCCCCTTGTCATGGCCATGCAGGTACGGGGTGACGACGACGGCCCCTTTAACCCGCTCCGTCGTCAGGAGGAGGCGGGACTGACATCTGTGACGCCGCAACTCCGGGACCTATCATGTGTGAAAGAGGGACAGAAAAGAGGCAGCAAGCATGAAGAAGACGCGGAGAACTCCGGGGAAGCGACGTGAGGAGGAAGAACGCTAACGGAGGGCAGCCGCGAGGATCCTGCAGCACGAGAGAGACCGGGAAAAGAAGCTGCCATTCTACTTGTTGAAGAAGGCGTCGGCCCCGACCGACACCGCGCCATCGTCCGCCACCCCCCAGGAGGAGGGTGGCTCCAACAGGTACAGGGACGCCTCCGGGGACTTCTGAACACACTGGGAGGGCAAAACTAACGAGGGCGGTCACGGCTCGCGGTTCTACTTGGAAATCACCCCTTATAGCCGTGGTGCAACATCCCTCATGATCTATCCTCTCCTAACTACATCTCCCTAAGGAGAACCACAAACCTGACCCTTTGTTTCTTTGTTTTTTTTATCTTTCCGGCTTCCCCCCCCTGCAATTGAGGCATCCGTTCCAATCCTCGAGGAGAGCTCTGGCGCAAGAGTACCCACCTAAAGAAACTGGAACAACGGGCAGTAACGAAGACCGCCCCTTGCAGGCCCAGGCATTGGACATTTGTTTTCTTTTCGTTTGAGCAGGGGGACTTCCTAAGTTATAGACAAATAAAACCCCTTGTTTTCGCAAACCCACAACGTGTCTTTCTGTCATTTGAGGCTGCCCGTCGCTGGTAGCGTGACAGAAGTGGTGGAGAATGCAGGCAAATGCTCTCTGATACAAGATGGAACATATATTACTCAAAATACGGGAGGCCCAGACCAAACTGGAATGGGCCATGGAGAAAAGCTCCAATCAAGCTAAACTGGACCGTACCGCGTTTACCGCCGCCATTCAGTTACAGGCGGACAACTTAACCAAACTGGCGGGGGGGGGCAAACCCAGCTCCTACAGACATTGGGGCAGGGCAGAGCCCCTGCCTTTCCATGGACTGTTGTTCCCCTGCAGAAATACCCCCCTGTTTCGTTCTTTTTGAATTTTGAAAGGGCTGCCAGGGGGAGTGGCTGGTCAGGGGATAGCTGGCCTTTCTATTTAGCCTCCCCTTTTTACAGGTGAAGCCCAAGCAGAATATCAAATTGCCAATCGTGATGGTACGGCCGCGTATGGACATGTCAAGCAGTATATCCTCGACCGACTCGGCATAGATGACGAAGCTCATCGTCTTCGCTTCCGGCAGGAAAGAGGAGTTACTGGTGATACCCCCAAAACCCTCTTCTATAAAATCAAGGATACTGCGGTAGATGGCTTAAGCCCTTGGAGTCTACCCGGGAAGCTATTATGGAAAAAATATATCTTGAACCAACGGTGGTTACGTCAGCATGCCGGCCTCACTTTGGAACATGCAGTTGAAATGGCCACCTCCTATGTAAGGGCCCAGAGTCGAGGGCCACCCAAGGAACCAGAGAAAAATCAGAAATCACTTCCCCTGGGGAGGATGGAAAGGAAAACAGTGAAACCTTTCTATGAGCAGCCAAAATCCCGGGTAGGATGCCCCGAAAGCACTCCAGTGACAGGTCCTCAATGCTACAAATGTGGGGAGTGGGGCCACATTGCCAAATTCTGTAGGAAAAGGAAATGAAGATCAGAAGACGAACCGATGGACGTCAGCTACCAACCACATTCCATCCTTTTCGCACAAGAAACCGGTCCAGTATACTATGTGAGTCTGATCCTAAATAACCAATCCATAACCGCCCTCCTGGATTCTGGGTGTAAGCACTCAGTCATACGGGAGGAATTCGTACCGTCTGCTTTCTTGTTACCTGGAAGGCACGTCTGTATAAGATGCGTGCATGGTGATGTCAAAGAATATCCCCTAGCCCGAATCATCCTCCAAACCCTCCAAGGCCTAAATATAGTGGTTGATGTAGGGGTCTTGCCCCAACTTCCTGAGCCTCTCATTATTGGTATTGACAATCCCTGGTTCTTTGAAATGTTATGGGGGGCGTTAAAACATGGATCTCAGACCGCTCTTATGGCCTCTGAGCCTTGCGGCATGGATACGCACTTTAGGACTGCCCAACTGAATGACGGCAGCCTTAGTAACGCCTGGCTGAGTGCTAGGGCTTCCCTCCAACAGCCCCATAGAGTGTACCCCTGTTTTGTTGAACTGAAAGGGCTATTATATAGAATAGGCAAGGAGGGGAAGGAACCACAGCTATTGGTCCCTGCGGCCTTTAGGGACCAGGTCCTTTTTTTTGCCCATACACACCTTCTGGCAAGACACTGCGGGGTAGGAAAAACATCTCACTCCATGCTCCGAATTTTTTTGGGCCAGGTGTACATGCACAAATAAAGAAGTACTGCCAAGAATGCGCCATTTGTCAGAAGAAAAACCCATACATCCCACCAAAAGCCCCCTTGTGCCCCTTGCCTATTATCGCCAAGCCGTTTGATCGTGTAGGCATGGACCTCATAGGCCCCCTCCCCAAATCCAATAAAGGCCATCAGTCCATTTTGGTGATAGTCGATTATTCCACCAGGTACCCCGAAGTGTTACACTTGCATACCGCAATACCACGATGATAGCCCAGAGGCTGAAGTGTTCTCTAGGATGGGGTTTCCCAGAGAAATCGTAACAGATCAGGGAACCCCATTCATTTCCCGCTTGATGAAGCAGATCTGCCAGCAGCTAAGCATTAAACACATAAAGACTTCCGTATATCATCCCCAGACCGATGGTCTGGTGGAACGTTATAACGGAAACCTCAAATTGACTCTGAGGAAGCTCCTCACCAGTGATAGGAAACGCTGGGATCAGCTTCTCCCCTTAGCCTTGTTTGTGCTTCGTAGTCAGGTACAGAGCAGCCTGGGCACCTCTCCCTTTGAATTACTGTTTGGCAGGAAATCGCGGACCCTTCTTGAAATAACCAAAGACAGCTAGGAGGCCGAGGGCACTCAAGAAGACCAGGCCCTCCTGGAGTACACTACTCAAATCAAAAGTCGCCTCCACAAACTAAGGGAACTTGCCCATGCCTCTCTGGAAAAGGCCCAAGAAAAACAGAGACAAACCTATGATAAGGGAAAAAAATTGTGAGAATTAAAGATTGGAGATCTGGCTTTAGTTTTGCTCCCGTCCTCCTCTCATAAACTACGGAAAGAATGGCAGGGCCCTTTTCCTGTGGTATGCAAAATAGGTAAAACCACCTATCTGTTACAACTCAACACCAATAAACCCAGATGTACCACATAAACCTTCTGAGAAAATGGTTAGGGCCCCCCCCCCAAACCAGCCCAGACAATATCCTTGGTGATCTCCAGCTCTTCCACTGTCAACTCCACCATCCTTAATAATGAACTGACACCTGAATACACCAAGGACATTTACGCTGTCTTAGAGTCCTTCCAAGACATCTTTTTGGACCAGCCTGGTAGGACCCATCTTGCCCTACATTCCATTCCCACACAGGAAGGTGTCACTGTGAAACAACGACCCTGCCGGGTCCCCGAGTACCGACACCTGGCCCTCTGAGAGGAAATAAGACAGATGTTGGAGACGGGGATAATCGTTCCCTCCCGCAGCAATTGGTGTTCACCAATCGTGTTAGTGCCTAAACCGGATGGCAGCATCCGGTTTTGCATGGACTTTAGGGCAGTAAACCGCATTTCCAAGCAAGACGGATACCCCCTCCCCAGAGTGGATGAGCTGATAGAACGCCTTGGTGAGGCCCAATACATCTCTACCATCGAGCTCACCAAGAGCTATTGTCAAATCCCTCTGAGCCCCAAAGACCAGGAAAAAAACAGCCGTCTCCACCCCAGACGGGGTTTTTCAATTCACCGTGCTACCGTTTGGTCTACACGGCGCCTCAGCCACATTTCAAAGGCTGATGGACACCCTCCTACAAAAGCATACAAGGTATTCATAGGCATACCTGGACGATATAGTCGTATTTAGCAGAACATGGGAAGACCACCTGATACACCTAGCGGCTATATTCCAAGAGATTTGTTCTGCACGTTTACACATAAATGCCAAAAAGTCCAGTTTTGCCTTCCAAAAAGTCAAGTATTTGGGGTACCTACTGGGGGAGGGCATGATTGAACCACAAACATAAAAGGTGAGGAGACAGCGTTTCCTTCATCTAGGAGGGACTTACGGGCCTTTTTGGGGTTGGTGGGATATTATAGACGTTTTATTCCCCAATTTGCAGAGAAGGCGGCTCCTCTCACTGACCTCTTAAAGAAGACTGTCTCCTCCGCGAGACTGGCCTCTCCTACCCCCCTGGAACAATCTGCCTTTGAGATCCTTAAAACCGCCCTAACATCTTCTCCGGTGTTACAGACCCCTGATTTCCGGAAGCATTTTGCTCTCCAGACTTACACCTCAGGGGTGGGCTTGGGTGCTGTCCTCTCCCAACATGATAGCGAGGGTAGAGAGAGACCGATACTCTATACATAAGCCGCAAGCTCTTCCCCCGTGAAAAGTCCTATCCTACCATAAAAAAGGAATGCCTGGCAGTGAAATGGGGTATCGAGAAATTAAGGTATTACCTGGAGGGCAGACCCTTCATCTTATACACAGACCATGCCCCACTCACCTGGTTAGAAAGGAACAAAGGTTGTAACGACCGAGTCCTCCGCTGGTTCCTGTCCCTGCAACCCTTTCAGTTTGAGGTACAGCATCGGAAGGGGGCTGAACAATGCAATGCAGATTTTTTGTCCCGTTTCCCTGTTTCCCCCGATCGGGGAAATCCTGGGGGAAGGGTGTGTTGGGAGTAGCTGGGGATACCGGCTGTAAATCTCCCCTTTGACCCCCATGTCATGGCCATGCAGGTACGGAGCGATGACGACGGCCCCTTTAACCCGCTCCGACGTCAGGAGGAGGCGGGACTGACATCGGTAACGCCGCAACTCCGAGACCTATCGTGTGTGGAAGAGGGACGGAGAAGAGGCAGCAAGCAGGAAGAACATGCGGAGAACTCCAGGGAAGTGGCGCGAGGAGGAAGAACGCTAACGGAGGGCAGCCCCGAGGATCCTGCAGCACGAGAGAGACCGGGAAAAGAAGCCGCCATTCTACTTGTTGAAGAAGGCGTCGGCCCCGACCGACATTGCGCCATCGCCCACCATCCCCCAGGAGGAGGTGGCTCCAACAGGTACGGGGACGCATCTGGGGACTTCTGAACACACCGGGAGGGCAAAACTAACAAGGGCGGTCATGGCTCGCGGTTCAACTTGGGAATCACCCCTTATAGCCGCGGTGCAACATCCCTCACGATCTATCCTCCCCTACCTACATCTCCCTAAGGACAACCACAATCCTGACCCTTGGTTTCTTTGTTTTTTTTTCTTTCTGGCTTCCTCCCCCTGCAATTGAGGCATCCGTTCCGATCCTCGAGGAGAGCTCTGGCGCAAGAGTACCCACCTAAAGGAACTGGAACAACGGGCAGTAACGAAGATCGCCCCGTGCAGGCCCAGGCATTGGACATTTGTTTTCTTTTCGTTTGAGCAGGGGGACTTCCTAAGTTATAGACAAATAAAACCCCTTGTTTTCGCAAACCCACAACGCGTCTTTCTGTCATTTGAGGCTGCCCGTCGCTGGTAGCGTGACACACCAATAATGGGTATCTGGTCCACGGGCAAGACATGTGCAAAGTCAAAAGTTAAGGCCAACCCCAATGGAGCACGGTTCGGTTACATGAGGTGGATTGGGACCGGTCTCGACTTACCTTCGTACTTAAGAGAAACTTATGAAAGTTCCTGAGAAGGGAAACTTCAGTGGGGCATTGCAGCCGGCTGTGTCCGAGGAGGAGGCATTGTCATCGGGTAGCTGCTGTATGGAGTCGAGGTGAAGACGTCTACCTTTGTACATTGTCACTTTTTTGGAAGTCGAAAATCTCTAATTTGATGAAGCTGCAGACTGTAGGCGATGAGGACTCTGTGAGGCCGGATACATTTGCTGAGAAGGCTACTTGAAAAAGATTTGCTGCTGAGGAGAAAACATAGCTGAAACTACCGCAGAGTCAGGTCGACAGGCGATGCACCTCGACAGGCAGGTAGCTCCCAGTCTTCTGTTGGTTCTCAGGCCAATTTTTGGTGAAAATATTACAAGTCTCAACTTTTAGGTTTAGTCATGAGCAGAAACTTAAACACCACAATCAAGGTCCAGGACTGGATGCTCACCATTTCGGGAGTCAGGACTCACTCCAACAGAGGACAGGTGCAGGGCTCAAGGGGTCTGGAGCTTGGTAAGTGCCAATAGCTCACACAGGAGACCAGCAAACAAGCCCTTGGAGTCACTCTAGTAGTCGTAGGTTCAAGTGGCAAGGCAGGCCTCAAGCAGTAGGGCAGTCCTCTGGTAGCAGCTGGACAGTCCTGTGAGGTACGTGGCAGGCCTCAAGCAACACAAAAGTTGTCTGTGGGGTCCAAGGCGGTCCTTCTGATGTCCTCTGCAGGTTAGGGAGTACTGAAAAATGGGTCTGAGGATCCAATATTTATACCACTTGCCGACCTTTGAAGTGAAGGAATCTTCTAGGCTACCCTCACATCTGGTTCTGGAAAGTTTCTTCCTTCCCCTGTCAAGGATCCAGAAAAATCTAGGGTCACAAAAGGCTAGTTTTAGGTTTCTTTTTGTGTGCTGTAGGAAAGTTCTTTGAAGTGCAAGTGGAGGAAGGAACAGCTCCGCCTTGACTCATCTTGCCAGGATGG
Source organism: Triturus cristatus (assembly GCF_964204655.1). Classification (NCBI taxonomy): domain Eukaryota; kingdom Metazoa; phylum Chordata; class Amphibia; order Caudata; family Salamandridae; genus Triturus; species Triturus cristatus. Next base: position 41,554,204 of record NC_140584.1, on the reverse strand, counting down.
CCCATCCTACCCACACTTAAGCCCTATTGTCTCACTGTCATACGTCCCACTACACTGGCAGCAGGCACCAAATGGTTAGGACAAGAAAATGCCAACTTTCTAAAAGTGCCACTTTCAGAAAAGTGCCCTTAAATCTGACTTCACCATTTAAGATGATTTTATATTACAATTCATTTGAGACCAAACATGACATAACTACCTGTTCCCAATCAAAATCTATCACGTATTAAATGTATTAATGTAACCCAATGTTATCTTATGGGAGAGGTAGGCCTTACAGTCCGAAGAATACATTGAGGGGGTTTTCACTAACAGGACATGTAAAATGTAAAAACACATTCCACTTTTTATATACAATGTACCCTACTCTGTAGACTGTTTAGGGCCTACCTTAAGGGTAACATGTGGATTAAAAAGGAAGGTTTATTTTGCCAGGTCAAATTAGTAGTTTAAAACTGCACGTCAGGCTGCTATGGCAGGTCTGAGATATGTTCCAAATTGCTACTCAAGTGGATGGCAAAATCGGTGCTGCAGGCCCACTAGTACAATTTAATTGAAAAGACACTGGGTACATGTAGTACCACTTTACTGGGGACTTACAAGTAAATGAAATGTGCCTATTTGGTATATGCCAATTTTACCATGTTTCAAGCAGAGAGCACAAGCACTTTAGCACTGATTAGCAGTGGTAAAAGTAGTAAAATGCAAAGAGTCCTAACAGAAATGAAATTCAGAAAATAGGAGGAGAGTAGGCAAATTGTTTGGGGGATGACCACACCAAGGATGTGAGGGAATGGATGTGAGGTCTAACATGCACTATGCATTGCTTTGCATTATTTTGCATCAGTGGTACATGGAAGTTCCCATGCAACCAACCATTGATTTTGATGCAAATCCCTTTCAGCATATAAACGTAAAGAAGGATTTGCATCAAAATCTTACGCCTCCTTGAGGCGCATGTGACAAGGAGAAATGTTTGAATTTCTCCTAATTTACATACACATAAAAGGACATACACATACAAAGCAGGAAATATGGCAAAGGATTTTTTTTCCAGGAAGGGTCCCTTCCCAGCACAAAAACTATTCCTTACAGAACACACATACTATTCTGTAGGAGTGTGTGCATTTGTACATGACAGCCTAAAGTGTACCTGTGCAAGCAGAGAGAAACAGCTCCATATCTTAGTAGATGTAGTGCTGTTCTGCTCTCTTCCTTTTTTGCAACACAGCACAGCTGCTTTAGTTGCTGTGCTGCCTGATTTGTTTGTAAATTTGGGCCTATATACTTACCTATTAACAAAAACATTTTAAAAAGTGGTTGTAAAGTTAAGCTTTTTTCAAATGTCCAAATCTGTTTAGTTTCTTTAGGGTAGTTATTGGGACACGTGTATTCAGGCATTCGTACCAGCTGTCCTAATCTTTGTCATTAGGTCTGAGGTTAACCAAGACCTTTTGATTTTACTGAAATTATATGTAAAATGCACTCTTTTGCATGGACTTTTAGTGAGCCCTCTTCATGCATTGGTCCGCAGTTCGGTCATTTACATTTTACTCTTGCCTACTTCTGCCATTGACTAATTCTACTGTGAATGATTATCATCATCAATATCTTTATTGGTTTTTACAAGAAAACCATAAAAGAACACATAATTAATACAGCTAACAACATCAAAGTGTAAAAATTAAGGTTTTGACAATAACAGCAACTCCCCTGAGAAGTGCTAAAACCACTTCAAGTATTAAATAAAGTATTTCACAAGCGAACAGCACCTGAGAAAAAAATGAGCCATGTTAAAACAAGTAAACACATCTGGTAATAACATTAGGTAAAACAAAGCAAGATGAACTGGTGCAAAATACTTGTCAGCAAATAATGGGAAAAATAAGGACTTGCGTAAACTTTTACAAAAAGTGCAAAATATAATAAAGTGCAACCTGACCTAAGCCGATGGGTTATCCCAGCTACATGGGATAAAGGATGAGCCGAAAGAACTGCCTGGGGGGAAACTGCAAACAAATGATGAATTAAGTTTAACCCCTTCGACGCTCATGACGGAGCGGTTCCGTCATGAGCGTCGGTTGCGCTGTGCGCATGATGGAACCGCTCCGTCATGGCCCCGCCCGCTCAATAGAACCCTAAGCACAGCGCGAAAATCCGCGCCGCGCTGAAGGGGTTAATCTAAAGTGCAGCAAAATAAATCAATAGTAATCAGGCATGTTAAGAGTAAGATACTGTTCGATTACAAAAGTAGTCTGAAGCAGTAAGTAGGCTCTTACAGATGGTTTATCCTTAGCCAATGAGGCTCTCTCGTTTACCCTTCAACTCTTGTAAGACCTCTTGGTCCAAGACTAATCCTCTGTAACTAAAGACTTTGAATGGTAAAAAAAACCTCTGTTCAGCCCAGCTTGATAAAACTGTCCTTGATACTACTTAACGAGGGGATACTAAATGCTCAATCAAGGGCCAGACAGTCTTTCAATACTAAACAGTTAAAACTTTTTAGTGGGTTGTAACCACACTAAGTCCAGAGGACTAGAGGCCTTAACAACAGTTTATCCTCTAGATAGTCAATGCCTTCCTCCTCATGAATAATAATGGAGGATGAACACTGGGGGAGGGAAAGGAGTCTACTTAAAAACATATTCTCAAGAACTTTAAGGGAAGACACATTGGCATACCCCCAAATATCGCTACCGTAGCGGTGATGGAACCACATTTCGATTTATAAATCTCTATCTTGGCCTTGACGAGTTTATGCCCCAACCTAGATGAAGAATCAAACACAGAAGCGATGCTCCTGGAGAACATATGTAAATGTTGACATTCTGTTCTTTCACGAGGAGCACACCTGCACACAATGTAGTGCCCTTTATTGCCAGGGGCTGCTACAGAAATACATGCTTTTTCAAACCGACATTTGTTTTTTGCTTTGAGCCAATTTTTCCATATTTTGCACCTGTGAGGATCTATGAATAGTATTTTGCAATATGTAAGTAATAATATTGTGGTATTACTTTACATACTACAACATGCAGTTTATGATATACCCCTCATACTCTGTTACTATAGGTCTTCAGTGTTCATGTTTTCAATTGAGTAACGCTGTGCACTTTTACTTATAAGGCTTTAAAATAGTTATTGCTGAATGCTTGTTTATTATTGTATAGCAAAATAGAGCTTTAACCCAAAACGACTTAATAAACTTACCTGCACAGGCCTATAAAGCTGCTAGCATCGAGGCAAGTTGAATTTCAGGCTCCATGCCTCACCTGTCACACCCTTGATGAAAATTATGGTCACTGATACATCAGACAGATATTCTAACTGAAGGCCCAAGAGAGCTCCTTTAGGGGGTCAGAGTGTCCTCCATACATCCAAAGCCTCCTTCATGCATCCACTCTGAAGCAATTTGAGGGTGCCTCTTAAAGTAATTCCCCACTGTCTTCTTACCACAGTGAAAATGTGGCTTGTTCTAAAAAGGATAGAGTTAGTGTGTTGGTTTAGTGTTGTTGCCCACATCCTGGCACATTTGCACCAAGATGTCATTGACAAGGCCTAGGTGTGCTATGTAAAACATTCTTAACAGAAGTAAAACAGGACTCTTTCAAGCACATACCAATAATTAGGAGAGTGGATATTCATAAATATGAGAAGGTGGAGAAGAATGTGTCTGAAATAAGCTAATAAAATATACACCGAATCAGGGTAGATATGGATCAAAGTACAGAGATTATTTTTCTCATGAAAGTAGGGTTGAGCCATTGGGTGGCTGTAAGGATACCCAGGCAGGAGGAAAGAATATGGCAGGAGGATTTGAAGGTAAACACTTAGGACTAAATAAACTCTTCTGCAAGATAGAAGATAGGACAGTAGGCAAGTTGGCTAGACTCGGAAACCTCTACCTGCTGTTTATTTCCAAAGATGTTGGAACCTCTAATATTTTGACAGACTGTGGCTTGTGTGTGTCTTTCCATTTCAGTATGGGTCTTGGAAGTTGGCACCTCTGGCGTGTCAGACACAGAACATCAAACCCTCACCAACATCTTCTGACATGGCTCATTACGGGGTTCACTCTTGGCTATGGCAATACAGCTGTAACCAGTACGAGGGGAATAGTTTCTGTGGTCTGGCATCGGTTTTCTATGTTCGGGATTAATTATATAAATACTTACTTTCATCTTTGTAAGCGTTCTTTTGCATTGATATTGCCAGCAACAAACAATCATTTATCTCCATGCACTAAAAAAGCTGCTCTAAATTCCCTGGTATCGCCATTGGGCAATATAAGTGTAGGGAGCAATTCATCTTTATTCATGCATTCACAGCTCAATGTCAAACCCAAGGGCATTATATTTGGAACCCATCGCATCTTATGTGAATGCCTTTCTGCCTACTTGAATTCCCTTGAGAGGTTAGAGGCATTCTTCAGGATGTGGTCCACCTGAATGAGACCACCTCCCAGTATGTATAGTAGTGCACTGTAAAGGATACACTTGTTAGGGGTCTGGCATTCACATCTCCAAAGACGCCTAACGTTTGCTCTTGTACCTGCTGGCGAGCTTGATTATTGACCTATCCCGTCAGTATGATGCTTGCACTTTTCCTTTGTTTTTTGTTGGAAAACTGGTCAGAGCATGCAGGGCCTGCTGAATAATGAAGGCACAGGCCCTGGATTTTCCTTTGATTGTTGTAGGATATTTGCTTCCTTTAACTGCAATGAACTAAAGTAGCAACTCCCAGAAGACACTGATCTGTTAATTGAAAGCCAAGGGACAGGATTATGGTGGCACTAAGTGATTGATTAAGCCTTGCTGCCATCCATAACAAAAACACTACAAATAACAATCATTGAAAATCTCACCATTGATGGCTGTGAATCCGTAGTGGAGCGAGTCCAATTCACTGGACAAAGAGATAACAAGAAAAACAAATCTAGAGTTAACCACAAAAAGAACACAACATGGGTTAATGACAACATCAAAAGAATGAAAACACAACTCAACATACAACAACACAAATGGAGACAATTAGGAGATGAAAGAGACAAAAGCATGCAATGGCACTATAACAAAGCCTACAAAAGAGCCATCGGAATCACAAGAAGACACCACTAATCCACATGTTTAACTGAAGCAGAATGCCTTCTCAAAAAACTTCATAACATTCTAACAGAATTCGGCAATCCAGAGTGCCTAAACACAGAAAAACCTTGATCACAAGACAAAATCTTCAATTAATTGATCTTGCAAATTGCAAAGATTGAAAATTACCTGAAGGAGATCACAGACAAAAACACAACAATGTGTGAACTAACTACCACAGAGAGCGACACCAAAAACCATCCATCAACCCATACCCCTCAATACCCTGTCAAAAAAAGATTTTCTTAATATTGTCTTTGCAGCCAGACCATCAGGATCACCATAGGACCCATCACTGCCAAGGATCTTAAAAGGTATGCTTAGCTCAACCTGTTCAGGAGAGGTTGCCAGATGCCTAGTCAGCAAGTGCCTGGAACAAGATTTATTTCTATCTGAGCTTGAAACCTCCTACATCAGGCCTCTCCTCAAAAAGAAAAATTGTGACCCATCTGATCCAGCAAACTACAGGCCCATATCCAATGGACCATTCTTGGAGACAAATCTGGGCAGATTTAATAATTTGACATACACAGGCCTCATTTATGTAAAGTGTTCCATCGCTTTGGTAACACAGCGGTGTAACACTTTTCAGTGCACCCTCCATGCGACACCATGAATGCACCTTATTTACTTTACAGCACTCCATGTCGCAAGGACTTACAGAAACGTCAGGAATCCTGACGTATGTCAGTGCAAAAATGGCACCTTGCTGGAGTGTGTCTGGAAACAGACACAAATCCAGCAATGTGTACTTTCACATGGAGCAAGCTCCATGTGAAAAGGCACTGAGTCACCCCTTACGCCTGCTTCAAGCAGGTGTAAGGATTGATGCAGTGAGGCCGTAGAAGTGTTGCAGTGAAATCTCATAGATTTCACTGTGACACTTTAAAGAGCCTTTTCTGTACCTGAACACCCACACTGCATACATTATACCTGTTGCAGGTACAATGTAGCTCACGGTTTACATAGTGACGCATCTGCCTAGATGTCTCACTTTGTAAATATGGTGCATTTTTTACGCCTCCGCAGCATCACAAAAAGTGACGCAACGGCGGCGTAAGTGCCTCATAAATAAGGCCCACAGCGTTGCGAAACAACCAAATTTGCTGCTTTGAATTTTGCAAGAGAGAAAACACATAGCAGGGCCATACCTACGGAGAATCACCTGTTGATGATGTCATCCACCGAGAATGCCTGGCTGGTAATGTCATCCACTGACCTGACATGCTAATTTTACATCCTGACACAATGGTGTAGAATTGAGTGTGGGCAGTCCAGCATAAATCTCGTAATGGAAGACCACCCCTCCAGTACAAATGCCTAGGCAAGCTCAGAAGGCTCCTGTGTTATCCCCTTCTTTAAGCACGTGTTCTTTTTTTAGGCAACGCTTAGTCAGTGCTTTATTAGTTTAAAAGGCCTTTCATTAAAAACTATGGGAGTTTGAGTTGATTACCCCAAGTGACGCGCAAGTAACAGCCCCTAGACACGAAACAACTAGGGTGACCAACCGTCCGTAAATTTCACGGACAGTCCGTAATTTTGGCTGTCTGTCCGTTGTCCGTGAAGGATTCTTTAACGGACGCCATTTGTCCGTAATTTTAACCGGCACCGATCGCACCCCCCTAAAGCCGGCACAGCTTCCACCCACCTCCCTTCTTGACTCTGATGCTGTTGAGGTCGGGTGTAACAGACTCCGATGCAGTACCAAAGCTCAGATACCCAGCAGCATTGGAGAGGCACAGCGGGATGGCTACCCTCACACCTTCAGCCCTTGATGAGCTGCTAAGAGGTGCTTGAAGGTGACTGAGAGGGAGGGGCTGCAGCTTCAGGAGCAGGGGCATTTATTCAGATGCAAACAGCCCTGAATGTGTCATGTCTCTGAAATTTAGAGGGGCCTCGCACATTCCCTTTCTGCCCAGGGTCCAAAACATCCTTGAACGGGCCCTGATTACCCCGAGGCAGCACGTGGTTCTCGTCACAGGGCTTAATTATTCTGTCACTAAATTGTAAGCAAACCTCGGTTCTTCAAACATGCAGTCTATAATGTAATAAAATAAAGAAATGCCACAAACGCACCCACACTGATTTACAAAGTATGGAGGACAATCAGTTAAATCAGTTCTCTTGGAGTATCTCCTTTAAGTACTGTACATCATAGTGGGGGATGGAAAAACTAACATTTTGGAAAGAGAGCCTGTCTTCTCGTTGTCTTGCCCAGGAGGGGGTGACGAGCCCTACCCCACCCTGAAAGAGACCACGATGATACTAGAATACTGCATGCCCACCCCTGTGCCCACCCTGGTGGATCCTGTTCCCCCTCCTGTGATGGCTCCTGATCCCCCCCCCCGTGATGGCTCCCGCCCCCCCATGTGGTGGCTCCTGTCCCCCCGCCTGTGATGGCTCCTGCCCCCCCCCCCATCCTCTGTGATGGCTCCTCCCCCCCCCCAGGTGGATCCTGTCCCAGTCCTGGAATGGCTCCTGCAGCGAGGGTGAAGTTCTTGATGGGCCTCTTCTCAAAAAGGCTCAGCTCAAAATTAATATGAAAAGGTGGGCGAGTGAGTAAGTGAAGGGATTGGTGGATGGCTGGATGAATTAGTGAAAGGGTGAATGGATGAATGAAAGATTGAATAGATGGATAATGAGAGAGGATGGATGGATTGATGAGTGAGTGGAAGGATGGATGAGAGAAAAGGTAAATAGCTGGATGTATGGGTGGAAGGGTAGTTGGATGGGTAAAAGGGTGGATGGATAAGTGAAAGGATGGATGAGTGAAAAGGTGGATGATGAGTGAGTGGGTGGATGGATGAGTGAAATGATGGATGGATTGATGAATTGATAAGTGCAATGCAAGGGTGGATGGAGGTATGAGTGAAAGGGTGGATGTAAGGATGGATGAGTAAGTGCAATGCAAGGGTGGATGGAGGTATGAGTGAAAGGGTGGATGTAAGGATGGATGAGTGAGTGAAAGGGAGGGTAGATGGACAAAAGGATGAATAGATGAGTGAAGGAGTGAAAGGATAGATGGATGAGAGAAAGGATGGATGAGTGATAGGGTCAATGGATGGATTCATGAGTGGATGAGTAGATGGATGGGTGGGTGGATGGATAGAAGGAAGCATGGCTAAGTGAAAGGGTCGATGGAGAGAGAAAGAGAGGATGGATGGATGACTGAAAGGGTGGATGGGTGGAAGGATGAGTGACTGGGTGGATGGATGAGTACGTGAAAGGATGGCTGGATGGGTGAAAGGGTAAATGGCTGGATGGATGAGTGAATAGATGGGTAGAAGAGTGGATGTATGAGTGTACAGATGGATAGGGTGAAAGGGTGGATGGATGGATAATGGATGGATGAGTGAAGGGTTGGATGAGTGAAATGATAGATGGAAGGATACATGATGGATAGGTTTGCAAATGGTTGAATATGTTTGGATATGGCTGGGCTTACTTATATACTATTGCGCGACCTCCTCTGATGTGTCTTTAAAACGTACCTATTGTCCTGAAGTTTTGTCCTGAATTTTGACCTCCTGTCCTGAATTTGTGTCCTGAATTTTGACCCTTTGTCCTGAATTTTTACACTCACCGTCCTGAATTTGCACCAATGCCAGTTGGTCACCCTAGAAACAACATTAAGCAGCACAAAATGATGTTTAGGCTGAGAAAAGGGCATTTCTCCAGTGCAAGAAAGTAAAACCCCAATGCCTCGCTTTACATCTCTTTCCTCAGTCAAGCTCAGGGGTCCGTTTGACTGTCATATGAACATGTGCAATACAAGAGATTAATGGTTAGGTGGGCACTTGTTACTGGGGCACAACGCTCCAGCCGTAGCTTTTCTTTTCCATGCCATTGATTTGTTCATTAAATGTCCCGGACTGAAAACAACGCGTTTCATTAAAATAATCGTGAAGTCACCTACTTTTTGATGAGAAAAGGCTCAAAATGTACAGGAGCCGCTGCACTTAACGCAGAATACGTGCGACGGGTGAACTGCGCATCCCTACGAACAGGGAAAGGACAATGCAAGGAACATCGGCCCTGCCCTCTCCGCGCACTCCCAAACAGCCGGTGCAGGTAAGAGCGGTGGGGCCGGCTGGGGGGGATTTCGAGAGACGCCCACAAGGGAAAATTAAATAAGCAATATTCAGCCTCATGCATCAACCCAAAATCCAGTCGGTAAAATACCGATTCGGTAATAGCTCCCGGTATTAAGTAAAAAATACCCAATCCCAATGCATCAACCCAAAAGCAGAAATCGCTATTTAAGGAATCCTTAAATAGCGATTCTTTAAATAGGGATTCCTTAAATACCGATTCCTTAAATAGCGATTGCATTTAAGGAATCCCAAAGTGAGATTCCTTAAATGCAATGCATCAAAGTTAAAAAATTAGCGATTTCGCTAATAGGGGGAGCAAATTACCATGAAGATGAACTGCATGGTAATTTGCAAAAACTTTGAAAAATGCACTTTTGTGCATTTTTCAAAGTTTCATGTTGCGCACACACATGCCCTTAGAGCATGTGTGTGTGCAACATATGTGCACATATCATTTTCAGGGGTGCAACAGGGTGTCCTTTTGACACCCTGGCACCCTTGAAAGTGCTCCCGCTATTAGCGATTCGGTAATACCGAATCGCTAATACAGACTGGCTTTACATTCATTCCTATGGGCCTCCAAGCCCATAGGAATGAATGGGTAGGTATTCCTTATTACCGATTCGGTATTACCGATTCGGTAATAAGGAATATTAAGGAATCGCTATTTGAATAGCGATTCCTACATGCATAGCCTTTTGCTATTCCTTATTAGCGATTCCTTATTTTGCGCTAATAAGGAATCGCAAATGGCATTGTTGATGCATAGGCCCCATAGTTTTCCCTCGTGGTCGTGCCTCGAAATACCCCCCAGCCGGCCTCACCGTTCTTCTTACCTGCAGCGGCCGCGGCTGGATTGTAAACTCACTTCATGCCCTGACGTCTGACGAGGCTTTCAAGTAATTTTTGGTTTTTCAGTTCCCAGTGCGCAAAGTCCTGGAAACTGTAAGTACATATTCAGATCAAGTACCAGCATGCTCGGTGCTGTAGACCCAAGAACCACACCTGCCTCCGAACCAAGCCCATGACTCGGGGCAAGATGTAGCGAGTCTGTCCGTCCCTGCACACCTTTCACCGGCCGCCGAGGCTCGCGTGTATCCGGGGTTGGGATTCGAGGAGCTGAGAGTCAAAAAGAGATCTTCAATTATCCTGTTCCCAGCTGTGGCGCACCCTGCCCAAGCAACAAACACGGCAGATGGGAGACCAAGGCGCCGGAGGACGTGTTTTCAGTCAGGGTTGGGCAAATTCCAGTCTCGTTTTGCCATCAGAGGGGTCACGGTACTGTCAGAGTTCACAGCATTAAGGCTTATGGAATTTCCTACCGTTGTTTTTGACGAAAGGTTTTAATAAAAGGCGTAATGTCTATAGATGAAAAAAAGATAATAAAAAGACCAGGAATCCCAATATTAGCACTTTATCAATGGACGGCAGTACTTGAAAGCAATTCTTACCATAGCTGCAATAATTTACCTGCACTTCTGTTAGTTTCTTCTGCGTAGTCCTTCAAGCTCCCACATTATATCCTCATAAAATTAATTCTACCGGTGTCCTCCCCTAGGCGAAGGCATCTAGCCAGAAGGACATGTCTCACAGGAAGGGTCCCAGAGAGCAATTATTTAGGTTTTGCGAAGCATAAACCTCCGCATGCGAAATCGAAAAACCCTGCCCTTTAAAAGACAGGCACAACTGTTTCCCGCCTTAGCTCGAGCACACGTTTTACTTCACCCTACCCCACATGGTCAGTGACTGGCTACCGCCCTCCCCCTATGACCACACCACCCCCGGACACAGCACCCAGACGTGGTATCTTTGGAAGGCGGGGGGTCGCGAAACCCCCCGGCCGTATTTATTAAGTACAAAAACAATAAATTTCAAATTTGCATGATAAACGGTTATACAAAATTCAGCAGGACATTAGATACATAATTGTCAACAGGTGTGAGTGTCTATCCTTAACAAAGACTCTAATACAGATTGTTTCCTAACCGAATCTAACATCCTCCTCTGCAATTTTGTATACTAACATTTCTGGGCCATATGGCAAGGTCGCTAACCGGTGTCAGGTCCTACTAGCTGCGCCTCCCCTACAGGTGTGCGCATGCGCAGCCGGGCCCGGTAATTACCCGGTCCACGCCGTGAACTTCATTTACCCACTAAAGGAGGGCCCTTACTCTGCGCCATCCGGTGACGTCATGAGTATGCGCGCGCGGGGTGGCTACCAGCCTAAGGAAAGCGTGACTCCCCAACCCGCGCCCCTTTGAAGCACCAGTTACCTTGCCCCTGAAGTTCTAGGAGGGGCCAATGGCCCCTCCCCCTGGGCGGGCACCTCCGTAGGATGATGCCCGCCCCCTCAGACCTTCAAATAGTTGCTCACTGGTCATGACCTTACCGCATGCCCCTCATACCTAATAAATACGACGACCTAAGGGAGAAAATTCTAAAGGACAACTACACTGACTAAAAACACAGGTCATGTATAACATCATAAAGCTACTAGGGAAAGAAAAGACCTAAACACGACTGCAACAGTTTACACATAATCCAAAATCATTCGCTACCTTGGGAGAAAAAGGCCTACAAAAGCATAGTCAAAAACATAACTGCACCATACCATATTGATCACTACAATGGGAGAAAAAGTCCTAACAGAAAAACCTCATCAGAAACTAACATTTCATGACAATTTCCCGCGCCCAAATGCCCGCTAATTGGGCTAGCAACACATCAACCACGTACTCCAGGGATGGTGGGTGGGGAAAAGTTATCTGCCCCGAGCGCCGGGGCACGTCCTATGTGGGGGAGCGTCCAGGGAACAAGGGGGTCACCTGGGCGCTCCCCACCGCTTTATCCCCCCCCAGTGGCCCGCCCCCCTCCCTTCCGACCCGGATGTCGATTAACGACATCCGGGTCATCCAGGCAACCAATCGGCGGTAGGGCGCGCCCCCCAGTGACGCGCCCCACCACCGAGTAGTCCGGGGGGAGGTCCCCGCACAGCCATGCAGGCGGGGGGGCCAAAAGCCCCCCCTTTCCATTCTCTGCAGGCGGACGTTCTGCATAAGATGGATGGGTATTTAGGCTGCAGCTAATTGTATCTCCTCACTGGCACGCAGGGCTGCCTTAGCTCTGTGTGGCCGTGGTGAAACACATAGGGGTGCACCCAGGGCCGAGAGGGAACGTGCAAGGCAGGCCTCTCTCATTTGCAAAGTGATACATTCAGGGCTAGAAGCTGCTTTGTGCAGACACCTCCTGGGCCAAAGCTCTACCTCTCAGCCACCTACAAGCACCTCTTTTACAGCTCATATCGGGCTGAAGGTGTGAGAATTGCTTGTGGGCTGAGAGTTAAAACTGTGGGACCCTAAAGTGTCTCTGAATGGGCAGCTGGGCAGGACGCCTAATTGCAACTGGGTCTCCTTGCAACAGGGACCCGAGGAAGTGTCACCCTCCCCTAGGCCTTCCCACACCATCCCCGAGAGGCCCAGGGAGGGGAGCCCCTCCCATGGGCCCAAGTGTTACGAAACACCTTTCTTTTGATTGGCCGGCAGGGGTACATTAGCAATGAAGGTGTGTTGCACTTGTGCGGGGCCCCGTGCTGGTAGGCTGAGTGCGAGGCCCTGGTCAACTGCCCATGCCTTGCGCCGGCCCTGGGTGCACTTAACTCCATATGATCACATATTGGGGTTTCCAGAGGTGAGGGTTTACGAACAAGGACACCATACTCCTGGCATTACAGGCCAAATCAGACGAGTTTCCTCCCTTTGGGACCTTGATTCTCTCCATCTTAGTACAAATATTGCACAAATCAATCACTTCTGACGCTGGTGGGCAGGAGAGGTGACAGGGAACATCTGGCATGCATCTATATTACATTTAGAGAAAGGCACCATGGATGGCCGTGGGGAGGATACGAGTTTAGAATCTGGTTTTATTAAGTCAAAACACTGATATACTAAATTGATTAGTGGTACTTGGTCATTTGTGGGGAAACATAATAAACGAACAGGAACATATTCTAGTTATTGGTTATAAGTTTTCTATTTTCAGTATCTTTTTAGTATCATTTGAAGCTCTATATATTTATGATGACGTATTGCTGACGATTGTCTATATGGTGGAGATGAGTCACTGATTTGTAACGCATGTTAAGAAACTAAATGTTTCTGTTCATGTGTATGCATCTGTGATTAATGAAATACAGAACTATTATTTTAAAAAGATCACTGACCATGTTTCCAGTTCTGAATCTGTAACCTACAAATTATCGGTTCAGGTAAGGTAGTCTAATGAGTTCAGGAGAAGTAAACCCAGTCACCCAGAATTGCTTTATTCTTCCACCCACCTGCCCAGGACTGAAAACTGTATCCAGGATGAGATGGAGTGAGGTGTTCATCCTAGAAACACGATAGTTGTCACTCTGCAGATGCACACTATTCATTGCCTTCTGCCGGCTGCCCCGCCCTTGGAATTTCCTGAGTGGGGAAAGATACTGACTTCGCAAAACACCGGCAGTCTAAGCCTGGGCGGAGATCGCGAAGTGCCATTACGTGTTACTCCGCGAAGTGACATAAAAACTCAGAGGAGTTCCACAAGCAGCCGAGTGCAGCACGAACTGCTGTTTGCACTGATCTTCCTGCCGCTCGGGTAGAAATTCTACACGAGCAGCAGCTCGCGTTTGCCAACTTACCGTTGGGGAGCACGAATGGGTAAAAAAATTGGCTGCGCTACATGGAGTAGAGTTTTCTACACTCTGTGAGCTCCGCGGAGTGCAGAAAACTCTGCAAACTCCGTAAACGTAGCAGAGTTCACTGCCCAGAACTAAAACTAAGCAGCTGCAAAATGGCACACTTACTGTCCTGAGCAGCAATGGGAGCATTAAACCTGTTGTACATTATCCTTTTCACTCTCTCTTTTTTTTAAAACCTTTGCCAGTTTCACACTCTGCTTAAAAAACTTAAATTCTTGTACTGTTAAAATTTGCAAATGCATAACCCTTACCTCATCGGATATGGGGAGCACATCCTGAGTAGTTGCATCAATATTTTCATGTCATACATGGTGGCATAGTTCAGCTCATCGGCTATCAAAAGCCCATAACTCTGCTCAACATCTGTGTATGTAGTGCGATTATATGACATACATTTTAAGTCTTGCCTGTGACAACGAATAAGCTATCGCTTGCAAGATATTTTGTTAGCTTACAGTGAGCTTTGAGCTCACCCGCTGATTATCATTGGCTGGCTTAATCATCACTCTCATTTCCTTGATTCTCTTTTCTCAGTGGGTGCTGACTTCACTTCTTCTTTGTGTGTTTGTCTCTCCCCTGGAAGATGGCCCATGTACTTGTGATCATGCATTGCTTTTGGTGCTACTTCTTTTCTTTTAGTTGATGCTCTCCATAGAGTGCAGGTATTTACAGGCCGCCTCTTTCATGTGCTTCTACCCCACCCTCCTGTCCCACTCTATTTTGTTGCTTTCTCTCCACCACACTACCTCTTTCCATGTTGTTGCTTTCCCTCTATGTGTTGTTGCTTACCCTCTCCTACCATGCTGCCCCACTCTGTGTTATTGCTTGCCCTCTACCACATCTCTTCATGTTGTTGCTTGCCCCTCCCACCCTCTTGTCCTTCTCCATGTTGTTGTTAGCCCAACCCATCCCTCTCCATGTTGTTGTGTTCCCCCTCCCACCCTAGCATCCTTCTCCATGTTATTTTTCCCCTCTCCAAATACCCAGTCCCCATCTGTGTTGTTGCCTCCACACTGCTCTGTCGTGTTGCTTGGTCCCTCCAGTCCATCTTCGTGTTGTTGCTTGCCTCTTCCACCCTCCCATCCTTTGTGTTCTTCCTTGCTCCCTTGAACCTTCCAGTCCCTCTTTATGTTGTTTCTACTGCCCAGCCTTCTGCCCCTCTCCGTGTTGTTGCTTTCCCCCTCCCACCCTGCTCCGTCCTGTTGCTTGCCACCTGCTGTCTCGGTGAGTCAGGTTACCTCCTCCCTCCCACCCTGTTCTACACTGTTGCTTGCTCCTGCCCCCATCAACAAGTGTTGTTGCTTGCCTCCTCCTACCCTACTGCCCCAACCTACGATGTTGCTTGCTTCCTCCCAGCGTAATGCTCCATCCGATGTTGTTGGTTGCCCCCTCCAGCCCAGTCCCACATTACTGCTGGTCACTGCCTAACTTCCCATCAAATCAGGAACAACAAAATATTGGCAAAGCCAATAGGATTTGCCTACGCGGCCTATTGGCTTTGTCAAGGTTTTTTGCCATGTTGAAGAGCAGCACAGCTGCTGTGTAGTATGGCTGAAAGTTAGAAATTCAAAGCGCAAGATAACATTTTTTTAAAGAAAACAGCACTATATGTAGTCAGCACTGGCCACGTCATACCGCTTTTTTTAAACTTTCTCCGTGATTCTGCACTGCAGTGCAACATAGATAAAAACATTAATAAAGCCAACAGTTTACATAGGCGAGACCTGTTGGCATTGCCAAATGCCTGTATAGGTCCTAGCCTCAACCAGGAATGTATGCTTGAGGGAAAATGTTGGTAGTGTTGGGCAGGATTTATCATTCAGTATGTTCATACATATTTAGTGTTGTATTATTTCAATTAAAACACGTAACGTAGAGAAAGATACTATTAAGGTTGTACATATCACTATGAGCACCAAAAGACTTTCAGAGAGATCGTCAGCCTTGTAAGGAAAAATATTTTTTACGAAACAGTTAGTTATTAGATTATCAATATCCAGAAGAGCAGAATTAGTGCACACATCTTAAGTCACAATTGTCCTGAGAAGTATACAAAATCTTCAAAAAAATATAAGCCCTGTGATGATTTCTATCTGTTTTTTCTCTCGCTTTTTTTGATATATTCTCATATACTTCTTTCCTTAAGGTCAGGGTACTGGAATTAAGCTAAACTGCCGCCATGGCGTTTTTCCATATTTTTATGCACTTGACACATAATCCATTAGCTGTTACATATTTTGAAGATTTGAACAAAAACAAAATGTTTCTAACTGAAATGGATGACAAGTTACCAAAAAAAAGCGACTACGTACTGCTGCATACTCATCAGCCCAGCACCCCTTGAGCACTAGCGCAGCACCTACTCATTACCAGCGCAGCACCACCGCCACATCAGCACAGCACTGTCTCAGCATCAGCAAGGAACCACCTCCGTAACAGTGCACCACTACCAGCGCAGTCCCACTTCAGCACCCCCACCTCAGTAGCAATTCAGTAACAACACAGCACCACTTAAGGATCAGCACAGCACCAACTCCGCATCAGCACAGCATCACCTCAGGACAGCACCACCTCAGCATCTGGCAGCACCAGCTCAGCACCAGCACAGCAGCACGACCGCAACATCACTCTGCACCACCTCAGCATCACCTGAGCACCACCACAGAACCACCATAGCATCAGCCCAGCACCATCTCATCATTAGCACAGCACCACTTCAGGATCAGTGCTGCACCATCTTAGCATCAGTACAGGACCACTTTCACATTAGTGCACCACCACCAGCCTAGCCCCAGCGCAGCACTAGTGCAGCCCAAACCTCAACAGCAATTTGGCCACGTGGGGTCCCTCAGGGATCCTCTCTCAGCCCATTGCTCTTCAATATTTATGTCACCGAACTGGCCGCCCTGATCAAATCGTTTGGGTTCTCCCTCAACTCTTTTGCTGACAATCCGCAGATCTTTGTGTTGGCCTCTAATCATGTAAATGTCACTATTTCCCATTTTCACGATTGTATGAGAGCTGTCCGCAATTGGATGGGCAAACTCTGTCTTAAGCTGAACTCAGATAAAACTGAGGTCATACTTTTCGGTAACAGACCACATTTCTGGAGTCCACCTTGTTGGCCAGCTGAGCTAGGAACTCTCCCCACTCTGGTTCAAAAAGTGAGAAATTTAGGAGTTCTCATAAATGATAAATTAAAATTTAATAAACATATCAGCTCAATTATCTCTTCTAGTTTTAAAACCTTGAGAACCAGCAGGAAGATCCTTCTCTTCAGTCTACTTAATTCAAGAAAAAACAGTCATTTCAATACTAATTCTTACCAAACTGGACTATTGTAATGGACTTTATGTCAGACTTCATAAACAATATTTGAAAAAGTTACAGAGTGTAAGGAATGCAGCAGTGAGATGTATTCTTCATCTCCCCAAATTTCAACCTGTTTCTGCCTCCATCAGGTGACTCCACTGTCTCTCAGTGAGCAACCACATTACATTTAAGGTGTTGTGCCTTACCTATAAGGCATCGCATGGCTCAGGTCCTTGTCAGCTCAAACAGTCCCTAACCTGGTATATCCCCAGCAGAAACTTACGATCTAAAAACATCATGAGGGTCTCTCGCCCCAATTTCAAGTGACTTAAATAGGGGGGGGCAGCTGTTTTTTCTTCAGAAGCCCCCGTACTTTGGAACGACCTGCCTATAAGCATTAGAGAAGTCCCCACCTTACTGATTTTTAGGAGACTGCTTAAAACTTGTCTCTTTAACATCTAGCCCTCTCTCTCCCTGCCAAACTGCTAAAGCTATCCGCACCAAGACACCCACGGGTCAACTTGTGCTTTAGAAATGTATTAACATAACATAACAATTCAGTAGAGCTGAAACACTACTTCAGCATAAGTGCAGCACTACCTCCGCATCAGTGCAGCATCACCTCAGCACACCACAAACTCAGCATCACTCAACACCACCTGAGCACCAGTGCAGCACCACCACCTCACCATGACTCCGCACGACAGCAGGACACAGCACCACCCCAGCATCACTCAGCACCACCTCAGAATTACTCACCATTACCTGGACATCATACCCGCACCAGCACACCACCACCTCAGCATCACCTGACTATCATTCAGCATCACCTGAGCATCACCTCCGCAGCAGCACACCACCACCTCAGCACCACCTCAACATGACACAGCACCACCTCAGCTTGCATTTGGAATGTGGCATCTGTTAATTCTCCCCTAGTGCCCCTCCACTGCCCGTGTTGTAATTTAGGTACTATTTCCCAACCTCCACCTTTCAGTTGTTTATGTCCCCCCCTTCCCATGACAAAAAAAGGCTATTACAAATAAGCACTAAAACAGGCAGGAAGAAGTTGTCAGCATTGCAAGGACAAAAAAACTAGAAGACATTTTTATGCGTTTTCTTGATTTAACATGGTTGTTCAATTGCACATAATGTCGTCTTGGTTATATATATAGGGTAACTGAAATGCTTATAGCTCTTATTTATTATAACTTTTCAACATGCTGCACAGCAGCCAACATGCTCTGCATCATAGCTTAAAGACACTGGCAAATCGAATAGCTCTGGCTAAACACTTATAAGGTCCCGAAGGTGAGACCTATTGGCTATGCCAATGCTTGTTTAGGAGTAGGGACAACTGCCTGTTCCTCAAATATGTTCTAGTCCACTTTCACAAAAGAGAAGGGGTCTGTTGCGGGCCCCTTTTAGTTTGCAAATTGCTTTTATCTCCCTTGAATGAACATATTAATGTTTTGCAACTGGATTTTGGTTGCATAAGGTTAACACATACCTTAAGTAATCAGTATTTGGAAGGGACGTCCTAGCAAGCCCAAATTGCTATTCGGCAATGTGCTACTGCCTTCCAAATTGTGTTCTGTTAAATTTAAAAATGCTATTTTGGGTTTGCAAAGGTTCCGATTTGACCATTGTGACAACTAAAAGTCTTATGTGCATGAGATCCATTAAAGTCCTAAATTGAGATGTTTCTCTCTAGACTCAAGTGCACCTCCAATTGTATGTGTTGAAAAAAATCAATGAAACACGTCTAAGCGCCGAATGAAATGTTCTCAAACCTTGAAATTCCTTCAAGCAATACTGTGCGTTTTTTTAAAAGAACACGCCCTTGGACTCGAACCCCCAACAGTCATTCCCGTGAGAATGCCCCCGCCCGAAACTGCCCACCAGTTACCTAAACGACAAAGATGAGACGTGCCCGAACAGCCGCGTCTAGGGGTTGTTTAGGCCTGCACTGGGTGCGTCGCATTCCGGAGCGGTTTGAGCATAGTTTGACTTCTGTTTTGCAAAACAGAGCTGGGGTGGGCCTTGTACCGAAACTGACAGCAGAGGGACACCTCTTATGTAACATCTGTGCCTTGATGAAATCGTCCCTCCCTCAGTGTTCATGGTGGTTTCTCCAGGCGCTTTATTCTCAGAGTTCGAGACCATGGGAGTTTGCTCTCTAGAGCTTCTTATGTTCCTGAATGCGAACAATTCAAGGCTCTAGACTGCAGTATATTGCAGCAGGTCTATTTTTATGATAAGGATTTAGAAACTGCAACCCCACCATGGACCAGATTTACTTTTTTTTCACGTAGCGCACTGCAGCAGCCGCAAATGCTGGGCTGCGCCACGTGACAAGGAGAGAGGAGGAGAGCGCCCTATTTACAAAAATAAGGCACTCTCCTCCCCTCTCCCTAGCGCCGGTGCTGAAATCTGCTGCCCTGCCCCACAGAGGCACCTTTGGTGCACGGGTGTCTCCCTGAGTCTGGCATAGGTTTTGTTCTAGAAAGAACCCTTGCAGTACAAAATACTATGCACAGACTCACTTTAACCATTTTAGCACTTTGTATGTGTGCTGTAAAGTGCAGCACACATGCAAAGTCGGAAAAGGAAGGAGACATGAAATAATTTCTCCTTCCGTGCGCCTAATTGAAAAGGGCGCAATTTTCTCACGCTAAACCCAATCTACTTTATTTAGTAAATCAGGTTTAGCATGAGAAACCTTGGGTGGTTGCATGGGAATGCCTATGCGCCGCCCTTGGAATGCCCCCATGGTGCAAAGTAATGCGAAGCAGCGCTATGTGCTGCTTCGCATTACTTTTCCACTATTTCCAGCACTAAAAAAGGTTAGCGCTGGAAAGGAAATTGGGAAAAAAAGATTTTGCGCTGATCTGTGTCACTCTTGTGTGGCAAACACGGCGCAGAATCTTAGTAAAACTCCCCCGTTGTGTTTAAGTGTCGTGTTTATTAGACCGATCTTCGTGGCAACTTGAAGAAGTCTTATTCAAAGCAGATTTCCGGGATGCCGTGGCAGGGTTTGCGTTGAAGTATTTGTCTTGCACTTCTTAATCCTTATGAGCAAGTGAAGCCCTCAGATTTTATTGGTTACGACTGCCTTTTCGGAGGTGGTCGTTGCAAATACGCTTGGATATTCTGAGGCGTTTGTAGGATGTGTTCATTGTAGATCCTGAGGTTGTAAGAGACACAGGGCTTTACGTGGGATGAAAAAACTGTGTGTGGGGGGGTCTCTCCAAGGGTCGTGGCCTATGAAATTAAGGGCGTGGTTTACAAATACTCAAGCTAAAAACCTGTGCTTAGCATTGTGTGCCACTCGGTTGGTATTTTGCTGCTTCTGTCATTGCATCTAGACATGTAATACAAGTAACATTACAGCTACAACATGCCAGGAATATTAGCTTAGTCAGTGGTTTTTAGTTGCATTAGATAAATGTGGAACAACTATGGCTTAGTTGTATATAATATTGAAAATGCTTCAGTTCTGAAAATATGAGACTATAAGCGACCTACAACGCTCCTTTCTGAAGTTACATCAAAGGCAGTGAAGGGTGGTACTGCTGCAGAGTCAAGTTTGTTTTTTAATCGAGGGTGAGGGCAAAAATGGTGAGCCCAATGGGGACCCTTCTCTGCACCTGCTTTTTAGAACTGCAGATGCTGAATACCTGCAGCATCCGGCCCACTTACAGCTCTGAAGCTACATTTACAGCAAGGTGTGGCATGGATCGCTGTGCAAAAACAAGAGGTGTGTGGAGAATGTGAGAGGATAGGCGAAGTCGCAATCACAGATTTCCAATTTTACAAGTCAAAGTTTGCATTGCGTATTTACATTCAATCAATCAATCAATCAATCAAACATTTGTAGAGCGCACTACATACCCATGAGGGTCTCAAGGCGCTGGGGGGGGGGGGGCGCTACTGATCGAACAGCCAGGTCTTGAGTAGCCTCCTGAAGGTCAGCAGGTCTTGGGTCTGTCGTAGGCTCAGTGGGAGGGTGTTCCAGGTCTTGGTGGCGAGGTGGGAGAAGGATCTCCCGCCGGTGGTTGTTCTTCGGATACGTGGGAAGGTGGCGAGTGCGAGGTCGGCAGAGCGAAGCTGGCGGTTGGGGATGTAGAAGGAAAGTCATCTGAGGTAGGCTGGGCCGGTCTTGTGGAGTGCCTTGTGTGCGTGAATGAGGAGCTTGAAGGATGTCCTCTTGTTGACGGGCAGCCAGTACAGGTTTCTCAGGTGGGGGGGAAGTGGCCTTGGCGTGGTACATCGAGGATCAGTCGTGCCGAGGCGTTTTGGATGTGTTGCAGTCGTTTGATGAGCTTGGTCAGGGGCTCCCGCGTAGAGGGCATTTCCGAAGTCGAGTCTGCTGCTGACGAGGGCCTGGGTGACTGTTCTTCTTGTATCTGTCGGGATCCACCTGTAGATCTTGCGGAGCATGCGGAGGGTGTTGAAGCAGGAGGAGGAGATGGCGTTGACTTGCTTGGTCATGGAGAGCGTTGAGTCGAGGATGATTCCCAGGTTGCGTGCCTGGTCGGTGGGTTTTGGGGCTACCCCCAGGGCCGTGGGCCACCAGGAGTCGTCCCAGGCTGAAGGTTTGGACCCGAGGATGAGGACCTCCTTTTTGTCCGTGTTCAGCTTCAGTCGGCTGATCTTCATCCAGTCGGCGACGGCCTTCATTCCTTCGTGGAGGTTGGCTTTGGTGGTGTTGGGGTCCGTGGTGAGGGAGAGGATCATTCGAGTGTCGTCGGCGTAGGAGATTATGTTGAGGTCTTCCTGTCGGGCGACATGTGCGAGCGGGGCCATGTAAATGTTGAACAGTGTCGGGCTGAGGGAGGATCCCTGGGGTACGCCGCAGATGATCTCGAAGACTTCGGATCAGAATGGGGGAGGCGGACGCTCTGGGTTCTGCCGGAGAGGAAGGAGGTGGTCCATTCTAGGGCTTTGTCTCGGATCCCTACGGCGTGGAGGCGTGCGCGTAGTGTGCGGTGGCAGACGGTGTCAAAGGCAGCGGAGAGGTCCAGGAGGATGAGGACTGCGGGCTCACCATTGACAAGGAGGGTCCTGATGTCGACGGTGGCGGCGATGGTGGCAGTCTCGGTGCTGTGGTTGCTGCGGAACCTTGACTGGGAAGGGTTTCTGTTTTCTTCAAGGTATTGGGTTAGTTGTCTGTTGACGATCTTCTTGATGACCTTGGCCGGGAACGGGAGCAGAGAGATGGGCCGGAAGTTCTTGAGGTCTCTAGGCTCTGCCTTGGGTTTTTTGAGTAGGGCGTTGATCTCGGCGTGTTTCCAGCTCTTTGGGAAGGTCGCGGTCTCGAGGGAGAGATTGACGACGTTGCGCAGGTGGGGTGGGATGGAGCTGCTGGCTTTGTTGAAGATGTGGTGTGGGAATGGGTCTGACGAGGAGCCGGAGTGGATTGTGCTCATGATCTTGATGGTGTCATCGATGCTCACGCTGGTCCAGCCTAGCAGGAGGTCGTGGTTGATGGTATGCGGAGAGTCTGTTGTGTTGCTGTCTGTTGGGGCTGTCTGGGTGTTGAAGCTGTCGTGGATGTCTGCTATCTTGCGGTGGAAAAAAGTGGTGAGGAAACAGACATATTTTAAATCCTTTCTGGTACTGAAAATGAATCATGATTGTTAGTCTGACTGTGTGGTGTATTTCACCACAGATGCCTTTTTCTTTTTTATTGACATATATGTTTGTGTTGTATTCTGTAACTATCCCTAAATCAAACACATTGGTTTATAGACAAAGGGCCAGATGTACAACGAGGAAATAGCGCCTCTCAAATTGCGAGTTTTTTGCGACTCGCAATTTGTGAGGCGCTATTTCCAATGTACAACAGTGTATTTCACACTGTTAGTGATTCCCAGTGGGGTCGCAAAGTGAGAGGCTCATGAATATTAATGAAGCAGTTTTTTTCAATGCAGCCTCTTTTCCTTAAAGGAAAACGGGATGCATTTATAAAAAGTTTTTTTTAAAATTTTCGTTTAATTTTTTATGGGAAGGCAGTGGTCCCTGGGACCACTGCCTGCCCGTAAAAATATATTCCCCTGCATTTCCAAAGGGGAAGGAGTCCCCTTCCCTTTTGCAAGTGCATTACCACCCTCTTGAAGAGGGTGGTAATTTGTGAGTGTTGATAGAAAATGACACCCAGCTGCCTAAAAAGGAGTTCACATAATAGAAGGTGGTAAAAGAAAGATTAATGCTTGCAAGATACAGCTCTTCAACTGCCCTGCAGTGGTGATCTACAACATGCCCTGTCTCCTTCAGTAATAACTTGCAGTGCTAAATTTGAGCCGGTGGTTTATGGTGCTCGACACCCACCGGCTATTTTCAACATCAGCACATGCAACAGTCTGCCACATGGTGCCGCTGCTTGTATGCTCTCGAGATTAACACACCAATGGCTGTTTATTCATCCAATATACATTAAAACTGACTAGTACCTGCTGTCCAAGCCATCCTTATAGCTTTGGGGGGCCTAGAATTGTCTGACTTATCACAGTTGTAGAAGTGTGGTAGTTAGTAGTTGTGTTGGTACTGTCATTGATAGCGCTGGGAGGAGTACTGGCTTTCGCAAGCTGCAGTGGCCTGACAAGGGCCCTGGCACTTACTTTTTTTTTTTTTTTTAGAAATTAAGCACTAGTAATAGGAGCTTCAGTCCCAACCTATGTAACCTCAAAAATCATGACTTAGAAAGAGGAGCTGGACTACTCACAATACAGCTGGAGTGACTCTTATGGCCAGAGTAGATTTGTGCCTTGGAACATTGAAGCTGCATTGTGCCTTTGCTGACCTCCCAAAAGTATTTTACAGCATTGTTAGGTGTCTTCTTTGGCCAAATTATTGTGCTTGGATGATCCCCATAGACTAGTAGTTATTAGGAAGCTGTTTAGGAATATGTTAGGAATGGGAATGGCCTCTAGTCAGGTCATATCATGATTTCTTGTGTTATGTTGCCATTTCACATTAAATTTCTAAGAGTAAGTAGGAGCACTAAAGTCTAAATATCCCACTCAATAGCTGAAATCTGTTTAACTAAACCAGTCTGATTAGTAGTGTACACGTGCATTCTATTGACCATGGGTAGGGCCCCCTGACTCACATACATACAGACAGGAATAAGGGAATTTTAAGTACACAGTGTAATCCCTAATCAGTATTAGCATAAAGTAAAATAATTTCCAAAGGTCATAAATTCCACACTGATGATTTTCTTGAAACAACTTATTTTTTGATTTGGTGTGGAAATGTGCTTTTTAATGAGCACACCGGTGCAGGGGTCACCCTTCTCTGTCCACGGGTCCGTAGACCAACAAAATACAGATTGGCACACAAGCTGGAATACAAATAAGTTTATTAATCACTCATGAGTGGGACTACGTCCACACAGCACTCTCAAGTGCTGCCTGAGGTAGTACATGGAATACACAGACCATGGTGCTTATATACAGAGTCTGTTGCAGAGTAAGCATGAAGTTACAAATAGAAGGTACAAGCATACACAGGAATAGTTACAGCCAGACATGGGCAGATGGGTAATCACTTAGTCAGAAAAGTGGGGTGGGGGGGAACAGAACTGCTTACAGTTGCAAAACACAGTTGACAGTTATATCTTTAGCCAGGTGCATTCTAGCAGCTACAGGCCTTTTCTTAGCACATACATTGCTTTGGCTTAGTACAGAAGGAGTTAACTAAAGCTGATGACTCAAGCAGAATAGAAAGGCAAGCAACAGTGAAGATAGAAGAATTACATAGCTAACAAAATGGATGCCACAAACAAGATGGCTTCAGATTATGCTAACGGAAATTATTTCCTATTTCCACATTGGTCCTTTAAGTTTTCATCTTAAACTGAATACCAGCATTGTTTTGACAATCAACACATGGTGCGCTCCTTACATGGTTTGCAGGCCTGTGCCATTTTTAAAATAGTACAGAATCAGATATGAGGCCCTAGGACTGGATGAGCTCTGTTGACCACTGCACAGACCACATCCAGAGGACCTACAGCCTCTCCTGACCCAGGACACCATACCTCAAATGCTCGCTCCAAGGCTCCTACTAAACATAGATGTCGCTGCTCTGCAAGTACCGCATTACTCCAGACCGCAACTTGACTCGTCCTGACTGCAGCTCCAGCGACCTAGGGAGTCACTATCCAACCAACCACTATGCACCTGAAAACACAACACCACATTTCTGATTCTGCATCATTTCACATATACCCTGTAGCGACCAGCTATTTGGCCGTTATTTTTTTAATTTTTTGTTTGAATATCTTTACTTGCATTTTGTCAAACAGACAGATTACAATTGAATAGAAGGTGAGGAAAGGGGAAGGAAGGGGGAAAGAAAAGATGAGAGAGGTAGGGGAGGGAGCTCGGGTGAGACAGGGAACAAATAGTCATTACAGGTGCAATAACGGGGACGTCAGGTATTGCCGGGATATTTGCAAACTGTGATAAGCATTAAGACCATGTAGCAAGTGATTGTCCGCAGATTGCATTCTTGTTGTGGTACATATGTATCAACTATTAGCAAGACCACCCCCTAGTGCGCCAACAGATATAAGAAAAATATTCAACCATTCTCGGTCATGTACATCAATGTCTGTACCTGGTTTTACAATTCGATATTAAATTGAGGCAAAATCAGATACAATTTATAATTCAACAATCAAACAAAATAACAAACAAAAGGAAACATCATCTTACCGTCTTTGGCTGTTATTTTTTTTATATAGACACCTTTAGAACTTTGCAGTATGACTTGGTGCACAGACCCTATCTTCATTGGTCTATCTGCAGCGAAAGCTGACATCTTTACCCTGTCCTTCAAATTGCTGTTGCAACTCTACTGTAACTCAGAAGTTTAGAAAGAAAACCACTAACTGTTGACAAAGTAGAGTACACATAACTCCAAAGAGGATATCAGCAGCAACAGTCTCCTTCATGACTGCCAATCCCACTTCAGATCAAGCTGCAGAACAGAGATGGCCACATTATAAATCATAGACAATGCCCACTTGACTACAAATGAAGGTGACCCCTGCCTCCTGATATTACTTGACCTCTCGGCCAGTTTTGACACAATTGATCCTCTCACCCTCATCAAATCCTGAAGCCTCAAATGGCATTCACAGGCACTACCCTTCAGTGATCCACCATCAGTTCACCTTCATGGTTCCAGAAGATCTGTGCCATCTTTAGAGTCCCCTGGAGCCCCTTTGTTCTCTCCACACCGATAGCGGCATCGAAATTCACCAATGCTTCAACAACATACATCTCTGCTGGAAATTGTCCTCTGCTACAGTTATCCAGTGCCTCTAACACTGTCTGTACCTTATTTGGACATAGATGTCTAACACCCGCCTGAATGTCAACCAAACCAAAAAATTATTCCTACAGTGTGCCAAGTACCAACAAGCAACAAACAGTCTCAAGAAAAAGAATCTGGACAGATTCAAATCCAATCTTTCATCAAATGCCTGGTCACTCGGATTCACCCTGAACACTGACCACACCCTCAAAGAGCACATTTCATAGGAAACAAAATGGCCTAGTACCAGCTGTCAACTAAAGGAAGTGAAGTGAAATCATTCCACGAGAATGGAACTGCAAAACTGCTACTCAAGACTCTAGTGATTGCATGGGGATAATGGCAAGGCCTGGTTCATGATCTCCAGGACTCCAGACTAACCTCCCCGTAAGATATTCTATGTGCTGGAGCATGCGTCATCAGGGGCCTGAAAAAATATGACTGAATCACCCATGCCCTGATAGATCATCCCCGGCTACCCTTGCCAGCCCATATCAACTTTTATATCAGACTAGCTCCCCATCTACTTAGCAAGCAAAGTTACCAACTTTGGTGGTTCTCAACACATCCACCAGGAACAAAGACAAGGCAAAAGGCTTTCTAAATGTATGTACCCAGGATGTCTGGTTGCATCATTGTATCCATCAGTACAGCCCCAAGCTTGCTCCAGTGTAGGAAAGGAGCTTAAGAAACACCTCTTTAAAGAACACTGAATCATTATGATGTAACAGTCCACCGCCATGCTCCAAACCTGTCTTTCCCCATCTGTCCATGGCAGAGCTTCACTATATTTTGGCTAGCTTTGTGCTATTCAAATTCTATATGTATATATTCTACAGAGCAGTGGTAGTCTCTCTGTGGTTATAGTTTGGATTCAGAGACATGGGAATTCCTCAGATTTTTGCTGGTTAATAACTTTTTCACTGTTGGATGAATTTCTACGAACCTTTGCAGTCCTATTCCTTCCCTCAAAGGAACTTCAGGAAGCAATTCCAGAGGTTTGGAGATGTTTCAAGCATCTTTGAAAAAAAACTCCAGAAGTAGACCGACGTGAAGTGGCCAGCGAAGCCGGCGACGCATAACTGCGAGCCAGCCTGCCGTCCAGGTTCGTCCAGCTGAAAGGCTCCGGAGGTCCGACTTCCAGAGTTTGACTGGTAGTAAGCTGAAACCCAAGCCGGTGAACCCTCACCAAATCTATCCTACATTGAGGGACCCCGCAAGAAAAAGCTCTGTCAAAGTTTCTAAGTCCCAACGTGGGACAGGTGACCGGGACCAACAGCGGGAGTCAAGCTGCCCACCTTCAACCCTGCGCTGGCCTGGATCTCTGGTTTGTCCCACTGGAAAGCTCCGGAGGTCTGACTTCCACAAGTTTTACCGGTAGCTCAACACAAGGCAAGTCAGCGAACCCTCACTGAATCCAGCCTGGCTGAGAGCTTCAAAGGACTACAGGATGAAAAACTCCAGAAACGTTTCTAAGTCATAAGGTGAAAACTTTGACCGAGACCTACCGCAAGAGGTAGCCGTGCAGGACTCCATTGCGATCGACCTGCTTTGACTGTGTCCCAGGCTAGCTCGACCAGGTGTCCCAATAGGTGCTATACGTTTCTATGTGCTATACAGTGCTAAATCTTATATATATATATATATATATATATATATATTAAGATTTAGCACTGTATAGCACATAGAAACGTATAGCACCTATCTGGTTCCCTACATTGGATTTTTTTCTGGTGTCATTTTAAAGATACAAATATTTCCTATTTTTATAAATTGATGTTGGATTTTTATTGTGTGTTGTCGCTTAATTATTTACTCAATGTGTGAGTTTGAGTGCTTTACATACCTGTCTTTGAAGTTCAGCCTGTCTGCTCCCAGCCAAGCTACCAAGGGTTGAGCATGGGAATACGTTTCTAAAACACATACTGAGCCCTATATTGTGTTTCTGGCCTTAGTGTCTGTGATAGATATATATTTACCACTACTAATAACCCACTTTCCAGCACTACAATCAACAGAGTTGTAAGCCAATTAAATGCTGTTTTTGAAAAGCAAATATATGGCAGAAGTATCTCCATACTACTGTATCACTATTGCAGTATCCGTATAGTTCACAAACCCTACTATTGAAGAACCACTATTGAAAGCACAACTATCACACAGAGAAGGCTGACATTCATAATGAACTTCGACCTATCGCGACAGTACCGTGGCACCAAAACAAAACATTTAAATAATGAATACTATAATAAAAAACATTAAATGATTAGAAACAAGTAAACAGAGTCGAAATTCAATGAAAAAAAAAGTTTAAGATACTTTATAGTTAGAAAAGAGGGAGTGGCTTATGGGTGAGTTGGATTCTATGTGAGTGGCTGCATAGGTGTGTGAGTGGCTGTATTGGTGACTGAGAGGCTGTATGGGTAAGGGAGTGGGTGTGTCAGTGGCTGTATGGGTGAGGGAGTAGCAGTTTCAGTGTGTGTATAGGTAAGCGAGTGGATGTGAGTGGCTGTCCTGGAGAGTGAATGTCTGTCAGTGGCTGTATGGGTGAGTGAGTGGGTGTGTAAGTGGCTGTATGGGAGAGTTGGTGGCTGGGTCAGTGGCTGTATGGGTAAGTGAGTGTGTGTGATTAGTTGTATTGTGAGCGAGTGGCAGTGTGAGTGGCTGTATCGGTGAGTGTGAGGGGAGTGTGTGGATGTGTGAGTACCTGCATGGGTGAGTGAGTGGCTGTGTGAGTTTCTTTAGGGGTGATTGAATAGGTGAACGAGTGGCTGTAAGGGTGCATGGTTGGGTGTGTTAGTGTCTGTATATCTGTATGACTGGATGTGTGAGTGGCTGTATTAGTGAGTGAATGAGTGCATGAGTGGCTGTATAAGTGAGTTAGTGGATGTGTGAGTGGCTCTATGGATGAGCTATTGGTTGTGTGAGTACTGGTATGGGTCTGTGAATAGGTATGTGAGGGGTTGTGAGAGAGTGGGAGTGGGTGTATGAGAGGTTCTATGCAGATGTGAGTGGGTGTGTGAGTGGTTCTGTGGATGATGTCATCAATGATATCATTTGAGATGCCAAAGGTGATGTCACTGACCATGTCATGAGTGATGCAATATGCGAGGACATAAGCAGTGCATTGTGGAGTCGTGAGTTAATTTTACTGGAACATTTCATGAAGATTCATCAACCGGCACCAAAGATATAGGCAAGTCAAAAAATGCTTTTCCTATGGAAACATGGTCTTAACTATTACTTCCAACTGGTGACTACCTGTAGGTCATATATATCTTTTTTGTGTTTGTTTAACAGACAGAGATACCCACACCAACCATTTTATGGGATTTAACAGACGGACAGCGTCAGCAGCAGCCCTCATATGGAGCATGATAGGACTATGTAAATTGCACTTTGGAATTAATATAGTTTGCGGGCCAAGAGAATCAAGAGACTCTCTTTTGGAGGGTCTGATCAACATTTAAACTCATTTTACAGTGACCCTCATTGTAAGGGTGCAACAAACATAATACCATTGGGCCTGTGCATTATCTCATCCATTCGATGCTCGAGTAGGACCATCATTTGTTTTACAGAGGAAAGGGCCTTGAAGACAACTTTTAAAGGTTGAACCTTATATGGCTGGCAGTGGCATGAAGGAAGGGCAGTTTAGGGATGGATTTACTGTGTTTTTTGCCTGTTGAGGTGCTATTTCGTTGGTGAGATACGGGGAATAGTAGTTGTATTGCTTGCTGAGATATGTCTACCTGTATAGAGCTAGGTATTCTGCATATATCATGCTATTTGCATTGGTCTGCCTGTCAGAATTTCTCTATTTCTGATAATGTATCCATCAAAACACAATCGCAAGAACATAAGAAATAACATTTTAGTTGAGTAAAAATACAGGCACATACAAATCCTTTATCAGCCTAAGCCAAGAGTTCAGCATTATTGTTAGCTTTTAAAATGCTAATTTTAGAAAACAATGTATCCCTCCAAGGGGCAAGTAAACATATGAAATGGCGGAGGTAATCAGGATAGAATTATCAGATTTACACCACCTCAGCATATTATTGTGAGTGGCATCCCTAGTGATGATACCCACTTTTTTCATAGAATATCGTACTTAGGACAGGAGAACCGGAAAAGGATTACTAATGCGATGCAAACATGACAATTAAACCGGTTACAGTCTTATTGCAGGACATCTCCTCAAATCCCCCATAACTGAGTGAATGAAGCTAAAGGGAGAATATCTAGAGGAACTTTAGTCGAAGAACCGCCCCCAAACCAGTGCTCATTCTATAGTAATTATTAATAGATACATATTAACACGGAGTTCCTTAGATACAGCCAAAGTATTATCACTAGTTGTGACTGGCCTCCCTCATTTGAGCCTGCTTTTACCACAATTGGTTGTAGCTGCTCAGTGCACACTCTGCCGTAGCCCTCTAGCTGAGCAGATCCCTCTACAATGTCTACACCTTGCTCAACATCGACTACAGGAAGAGGCAATCTACACCTGTGGTACAGTCAACAATGCAAGCTAGCTAAGGCAGATCTGTTGATATAATTTAAATTCAGACCCATGGAATATATAAGGCGATAAAGGAAAATGTATTAAACTGGGATCCAATAAAATTCCAGCTGACCTTTACAAGCCAGAACAGGAGCGAGAGGAACCAGAGTCTTGTAATTCGCCCGGGGGGGGTCCCACTGAGCCAACAGATGAGTCACCAATGGTTTGGGATGCAGAGGAGCCCAAGGAACCACTGCAGTGGTGGCAGCTATCAACCCCTGGACCCACAACCAAACCCGAGCCGAGGCAGAAGGGCCACCCAACAGGTCCCTCAACAGAGTCTGCAGGGAAAGTATCCGAACAGGAGGGAGAAACACCGCCCCCAGAATGGTGTCGAACAGACCCCTAATGAACTGAAGTCTCTGAACAGGAACCAGATGAGACTTGGCCAGATTCAACTTGAACCCCAGATCCTGGAACAAGACCAACATAGCTTCCACTGCCAGAAGAGTCTTAGGAAGAGAGGAAGCAGAGATCAGACAATCATCAAAATAGGGAAACACGGAGAAACCCTGATGTTGCAAAACCCCCACAGCAGGTGCCAATACCTTGGTAAAAGTCCTGGGAGCAGTGGAGAGACCGAAAGGCAAAACCTGAAACTGGAAATGCATCCCTTGCACCGCAAATCTCAGGAACCGCTGACTGGGTGGATCGACAGGAATGTGAAAATATGCGTCTTCCAAGTCCAGAGAAGCCAAAAAAAATCGCCCTCATGGATGAGGGTAATGACGGTCTGCAAGGTGACTATCCGAAAATGATCCAGCCGCACCAACTTGGGCAAAGCCCAAAGATTCAGAATCAGCCGAAGGAACCATCGGGTTTTGGGACTACAAACAGAGTGGAATAGAACCCCAGGCCCCTCTCCTCCACCGAAACCAGCACAATAGCCCCGTTTGACAACAATAGGGTGACGCCTGACGACATGGCAGCCCGCCGCATGGGGTCTCTTGAGAATGGGGTAGCCCGAAAATAGTCCACAGGGGGAGGGCCCCGGAAGGGAATCTTGTGACCCAGCCCGATGACAGACAAGACCCACTGGTCGGATAAGACTTGACCAACGGGCCAGAAACAACCAGAGCCGAGCCCCTACCACGGCATAGTCACTTTTGGCCTGCACCCAAGGGAGGCTGCAGCTGCTGCTGCTGCTGAGGCCGAGACTTATAATGGAACGCAGCCCCCTGACTTCGGGCCTGACCACGAAAGGGCTGAGAAGACAAAGCCCCCTGAAACCCCTGTTTATGGAAAAAGGATTTCTTCTTTGGCACAGGCTGAAAAGGTTTCAACATCTTTTTCTCCTCCACAGACCGCAGCACCATCGCTTTGAAATTGTCCCCAAAGAGACGTGGACCCTCAAAAGGCAGCTTATGGACCAAGACTTTCTGAGCAGCATCAGGATGCCAACTCTTGGTCCAGAGGGACCTCCTACCAGCCACCACCACCCCGGCAGCCGAGGAGAAGGCCCACAAAGAATCTAAAGTCACATCATAGAGGAAATGAGCCAAGACCTCCATCTGCGCCAAGACAGGAGTAGGGTCCCCTTGATCCTGTAAACAGTTAAACAATTTCTCAAAATCCTCGAGAAGGACCTGCGAAGCATAGGCCGAATAAGTGCTAGCCCGCACCCCAAAATGAGAAGCAGCATAAGAACGCTTGAGAGCTGATTCCACCTTCCGCTCAACTGGATCCGCCAGGTAAGCCTCCTCCGAGGACAAAGAGGAAGAAGAAGAAGCCATGGAGGACAAAAGAGAATTGACTTTAGGAACCGGAGGGTACTGGGTGTCAAAGTCCGCAAGGCAATATCGCTTGTCGACTTCAAGCCATTCCTAAGCCAGAATATCCTTTAGGACAGCATGAAAGGGCAAGTCATCCACCACAGAGGAACTACACTGGGAATAAAACCCTTCATCGGATATGGACTTAGGGTCAAAACCCAGCACCTCCCGAATATGGAACAACAAGTCCGAAAAAACCTTGCCCTGAACGTATTTTCCCATAGGAAAATTGTCCATGTCCTTATCATGATCCTTAGACTTTTTAGCCGCAGGTTCGAGCAGCGCAGTCTGGACAGCAGAATTCATTAAATCAGCTCTGGAAATCTGCAAAAGATCATCCTCCTGCAACTCCTGGACATTATTCTGCTTGGTTAAGGATTTTGCAGGCACCGGAGAAGAAGCCCCATCACTCATGGCCACAAGCAGGAAGAGCAAACCACACAGAAAGCCCAACACACACCAGGAAGTGCCCAGCTACTCACATAAATACTGCCCCCAATCAACCAAGTCCCGTAAAACACGAGAATTGGAAACCTCAAAGGACAACCCTGCAGTCTCCCCCCTCCAGCCACAGAACAAAAAAACATAGCCGCTGGAGCCGGACGCTGCTGGAAGACCCCAGCGCCGGAACGACCGGAGGCCAGAACACAAGTGAAAGCTCCCCGCCCCAGCCAAGTATTCTGAGGTAGGCTATAAGTCCTTACTTAGTAATATCATTCAAATATTCTGAGCTATAAAGGGTCAATTTGGGTAGCTCTCAATACTCAATACAATATTTATCCTAGAGTCAAACATGCAACAAAACAGCATCAAAAATTCATATAGCATTTTATTCTTTTTATAATTTTCTTTTGACAATTCTTTTCATCAAGGTTGCTCCAAGAGGAACGTGCAAATAGTAAAAGTGTTTGAGTGTGAAAAAGTGAAAAGAGAGAGGAAGTATTCAAGCGATTGTGACATAAAATACTTAAAAGAATTAAACACTGGACTGGTTGTCAATCACCGTCCAAATGGAAAAACCTGGTCACGTTTATCAATTTATGCACAAGATGAGTTAAACAATTGCAAAGTCAATTGGAAACCAATTCCAATATAGCACGTGGGTAAATGAACGTATCCCAGGCTCATCTGTATAGGGCGTCCAGGTTTTTCCATTTGGACGGTGATTGACAACCAGTCCAGTGTTTAATTCTTTTAAGTATTTTATGTCACAATCTCTTGAATACTTCCTCTCTCTTTTCACTTTTTCATACTCAAACACTTTTACTATTTGCACGTTCCTCTTGGAGCAACCTTGATGAAAAGAATTGTCAAAAGAAAATTATAAAAAGAATAAAATGCTATATGAATTTTTGATGCTGTTTTGTTGCATGTTTGGCTCTAGGATAAATATTGTATTGAGTATTGAGAGCTACCCAAATTGACCCTTTAAAGCTCAGAATATTTGAATGATATTACTAAGTAAGGACTTATAGCCTACCTCTGAATTTAGGTCTAGGACCATTGTTTTTTGTACTACATTGCACCCAGGTCCTTGACTTTTTGGGTTACCCCATTTTTGTAATGGTTCCCCACCCCAGCCCAGCACATGAGTGGGGAGGGCATTCTGGCCAAGGAGCAGGAGTGCCGCCAACCGGAACCCCAGAGCTGCTGCGCGCAGAAAATGCAGCAAAGTAAACCTTTTACACAAAAAAGTAAGTAAAAACTCCCGGCCCCGCATACACAGCCCGTCCTAAGCGGAACCGACAACAGGAGACACGGAGCACATCAGCGTTCCGACCGCCGTCAGACACCAAAAGATGTCATGTCGGTGGGTGGGAGGGGCTTATGTGACCTTTGACTTAAAGTTTAAAGTGTTTTGATTGGCTGCTGGAGGCAGAACTGCCTCACTATGTTAGGACTGGGACGAGGAGGACCCATGAGGGGGTAATGCAGACAGAGTCGGTGGCATCTAAGGCATTTGTTTAATGGAAATGAGAGAAAATCTACTATAATCAGGTCAATCGTGTGGAAAATCAAGACTTGACTGATGCTAGGCAATGCCATTTTGTATTCTCGCTTGCAGACACTCCTCTGAGAGGAAGACGCCATGGGAAGAGCCAGTAAAATCGTTGCTCTTGCTGGCCTGCTGTGCTGTTTGTACTCCACAGAAGGTAAGAGATTAACCAATAACCCAGACTTACTGCCCTCTGCCTAGTCATAGTAACCCTTTACATTGTATTGCCCAAGGTTTTTAGACACCCACTTCATCTTACTGGTGCTAATGGCTCTGCCTCTTTACACCTCAGTGTCTTTAATAATGCCTTCAGCGCACTCCACCTGGGTTCAGGTATTCATCTTCACTTTACTCTGCACAAAACACTCGTCATGCTGCGTGACGCAGTAGCCCTTCCTCACTCCAGTGTCCAACAGTAACCACACCTCACTTAACTCTTCATGCCTGCTTACAACTGTTCCTCAAGTGCACGCCATGTAGGCCTTGAAACCGTTCTTCGCTCAATGCTCCGCGGGGCTTCCAACCACTGTGACTGATTCCAGAAGTCCTTCCTTTCTAGAGTGTAATACTCCATCCTGACTTTCCTCTTCGAGATACTTACCTCGCTGCTTCATCCAGTGCGGGTGTGTGTAGTTGTTCCTCGCTGCACAACCCCTCTTTACTGCACGGTGTCGACACCCGCTTACTGCGCTCTCCTTGGTGCTGATACACCTCTGCGCGGCATTTAGCCACTACGGCCCGTAACCACCCCCCACTGAACTCTTTCAGACAACGAGCAAACACTACCCCACTGCACTCTGCCTGCGTCATCGTTACATGTCATCACTGCACCGTCGAGGTCTAGTAAACGTTGTGTGCAGCACTGGGCATCGGGCCTTGGTAAACGTCCCTCACTGTACTCAGGTTCACACTTCTTGTGCTAAACTCAGTACCAAGATCCTTAGTGACCACACCGTCATCCGCTTCAGTCAACACGCATACACAGACGTCACCCAATGATTACACTGACACTTTATTTGTGGGTGAAGAACTGCTGCAGGTTTATTTCATACAACATAGTATGATAATAAAATTGGGTTATCTTACGGGCGATCCAGGGCAGGCAGCCCCTTGCTGCTCCGCCCGCCTGGTGAGCCAGCACACACGGTGGGTCGATGCCCGGCAGTGTGGCACATAATTATTTACAGATCATCCACTGGGTCACGTGATCTGTATCCTACTCCCGCCCCTTCCGACAGGGGCGGAGCGTGTTGTGGCACACCCCCGGTTGGTCAGGCCCCCCAACCGCCCGAAGGACTAACGGGGCGCCGTCGCGGTCTTCCCAGAACCCCCTTCGGCTCCTGGACCTTGGCTCGGGCACCCTTACTGTGCCGGACAGGGGTACCCTTACTGTACCGCCTGTCGCAGAGGTACCCTTACTGTACCCGTCTGCATCCAGATCGCCCTGTAACTCCGCCACAGCTCTGGGGAGGCTACCGTCGCTGCCAGAGCCCCCCTTCCTCCGTTCGCTGTTTATAGGTGCCCGCCCCTGCGAGCCAGCTTTCAGTGGGCTGACTAATGGGTCCTGTTCTGTAACCGTAAATATACGGCATTAAGTTGCAACATTACTCAGAAGCCCAGGGCAGACTAACAATGAATGACTCTTGGCCCCAATGCCGCTCAGCTTAGACGTGACTGGTGTTCCCAACCTTCTAAGTGAAGCTACAGCAGATCATCCTAACGTAATTATGGGAAGATCTAGCACCTGCATATGGAGCCAGAACTGAACCACAGCTGAGTTCCTCAGTCCATCGATTCCCTTCATATCCTAGCACGAAGGTTTTAATTTCCACTCTATCTACAAAGGTGATGTATTGATAGCGTCAGGTTCCTGAGTTGCTGCTGCTACTGAGAGGATTGCATGATTTCTCGGCTGGGCACACCATTCTAACGCGACTGCTAATCGGACGCCGTTTATCCTGACTCCGGATAAAGCCAATTTGATTGACTGAGCTGCCGCAGCAACATCTCTCAGCTCGTGGACCCAAATGTGTGAATGTTTCCCATCTCCCGGGCTCCAAGAAAGGCTGAGCGGGAAGAGCAACACCTAAATCTGTTTCTCAGACTGGGAATTGTGGCATAGGTAACAAGGCATAGGTGATTTAGGCACTTGTGGACCTGCAATCCTATTAAGATTTTTCACTTGCCAAATTGAGTGCCTTCCTGGCTTGCAATTTCGTTCCCAACAGCTACAGCACAACAAGCAGGGTGAAGGTAGCGTGTGAGTCAGCCACTTTACCTACGTAATAAACACAAGCGGACATCACGGGTATATCAATTTGCTTCCTTTCACATGGTATTACGCTATTGTTTACTGCAAACTGACCCATATCTTAGCAACATCTCCTCTTTTTCGCCTTTCCACTTGCAAATTAAGTGACATTAAATGGACGATGGAGTCTTATACTAGTCCCGCTGTCAAACCCACTCTTTTCTTGCTCCCCACTGGGACAGCGTATCCAGTTGCCTCGCTTGATTAATAGAAGCTAGCTTTCGGACTTTATTGCTGCTGGAAAAGGGTCAATAGGTGTGCCTGCAGTCCTTGGTACACCGGTGTTGCTGTGCTATGGTAATTTGTGGTGCCGCCTTAGTGGCTTAAAAATGAAACGTCTTATTTTATCAAATGAATTGTTGTGAGCCCCGGTTGTGATTTCGATCCTATCTACATAGTTGACAGTGTCTCTATCTTGTCAATACCTGGAGCACGTCCGCCTTAAATGACGACATTACATCCGGCTTTTCCGCTAGCCTTGCCCATTAACCTGTCAAATGTCTGTGGAGAGCAGCACGTCTCTGGTCATGCTCCTGGTCGCTCTCTGCTCTC
This sequence comes from Triturus cristatus, assembly GCF_964204655.1. Taxonomy (NCBI): domain Eukaryota; kingdom Metazoa; phylum Chordata; class Amphibia; order Caudata; family Salamandridae; genus Triturus; species Triturus cristatus. Next base: position 41,516,385 of record NC_140584.1, on the reverse strand, counting down.
TCCATTATTACTATGTAGCTGAGGGCATGCCATACACGGGTGTCTGGTTGAAATGTGCACAGGTCTTTGACACTCTCCCACGTGCAGTGCTGTGAACCGTTTGAAGTAGTTCATCGGATTCAGCCAACCACCCCCTAGGTGGAGGCTTGCACTCCCAAACTTCTGCTCATTATCGATAATTCGTGGCACCGACATGGTGGCTTGAAAAGAAACTTCTTATTTTATCAAATAATTTGTTGTGAGCCCCAGTTATGATTGCGTGTACATCTTCATAGTTGGCAGTGTCTCTATCCTGCCAATACCTGGGTCACTTCTGCCTTAATTGATGACAATACCTCTGGCTTTCCGCTAGCTTTGCCCATTTAAACTGTCACATGTCTGGTCGTGCTCACTTCAGAAGGTGTTAAGCCCTTTCCATTATTAGAAAGTTTAAATGCAAAGTACAAGAGGTATGGTCGCTCTCTGCGGTCTCATTATGACCATGTAGATGAGGGCATGCCATTCTGGGGTGTCTGGTTGAAGTATGCACAGGTAATGGACCCTTTCCCCCGTGTAGTGCTGTGAAACGTTCGGAATAGTTCAGCAAATTCAGGCAGCCACCCCCCCTAGGAGGAGGCTTGCACTCCCTAACTTCTGCTAGCGTAAGACCCGGTCCCACCTCCAGTTCAGTGAAATGTAGTAATTCACGACACCGACAACCCCAGGGGCCAAATACTGGGCTGTGTAAATGTGGCCCAAAACCACCATGAACAATTAGCTTGGAGTGGATGGGCGTTTCCTAGGCTGGCTGAAGGCAAAACCTTTGACCATCACTCCTGGCAAGATGTACCAACGCAGGTAGAATAAAGAGTCATGCAGCCCTCCTTACTTCCTTTCCCAGTGCGACACAGGCGAAGAAAAATGCCCCTTCCAGAAAGGTCATGGCCTTATCCCTGAAGCCTATCCATACAGCACTCTACCGGAAATCTACAGCATTGCTTTGTAAAGCGTTTTCTGGTTCCCCAATTATTTGTGGTCGATATGCTCTCCCTCAGTTTGACCAAACTCTTAGCTAATCGTACGCCTGCCTAATTCCCAGGGCTGTCTGGCTTAATGCTTTCGCCTGGAATTGCCCCCCCAAAATGTGGCCTTGCACTGAACCTTCATCTGGCCCTGGCGCCTATCAAACCACAGTGACAGCCTCTACAAAAACAAACCTCACAAGGTCGCAGAAGCGGCAAGCCAGGCTAAGTCTTGGTCAACCATGTCACTCCGTGCTTTCCCTGGCCTCCCTGTGGAACAGGGAGAATAACCTCAAAGATGTTAAGTATGATAGACAAACCCAGGCCTTCCGCCTGTCTCCAAACAGCTCATGCTGCTGCCTTTCTTGTATAGACTAAACTGCCACTCTGCCTGAGTTGCAGAAATATCACACCCGCTGTTTCCCAATAGCAAGGCTAAGGATAAAAGGCCGCCGCCCATAATACCGTAACCCAGACGTTGGGCAGAAAAACAATGACCAACTGATGCCCCGGGTGGGCGTGCATCCCTAGTCTTGGTGGGAGCACACCCGCCGTCCTTGGGAAAACCTGGCACTACCTATCCATCACCAACCGTGCCCATCTCGCCTTCCTGATGCACACACGCCCCTCATGCTAAGACAGGAAGACACATGCTAAACGTGCCACCATGTGTCCAATGAAATTAAACAAGTGATAGGCTTTATTGCATCAGCCAGACCATAACTGGGGTCACGGCAGAGTGGTCTAAGCGTGGGCCAGAATGGAGGAGGTATATGTGTGGCTAATGCAGGCCCAAAGCTCTGTGTAGATTGGTGTCCTTAAGAACTGAAAACAATAACTGGCCCGCAATGAACCAAGAACCGATAGTGACTAGTGTTGTCCACATGGGAACACAGCAGCAGCTCACTAACATTACTGCAAATGATATCTGTGACACCCACAAATTTTTATTTTTAAGGTCCTGTTTTGATCTCAGAGATACTTTATATGGCTTTTGTGTGGAACCAACACAAACATTTCTGCAAATAACTAATATTTCTCACACACCACCCTGTGCAAGTCCACATCAGCCGACCTGCTGCTCAAGTTGCTCCTCCCCACGGCGACGAGGGGGGCTAGGCCTGTTTGTGCATGAACTTCTGTTAGGCAATTCTACATATCGTGCCGTCAAACAGTCCTGTACATTATTTACAACAACCTCAAGTTGAGGTACAACATTTATGTAAAGTTGCAATCAGCAGCATATTTCGGTACACAAAACTTATAAGATCCCCAAGGCGAGACCTATTGGCTTTGCCACTGCTTGTTTGTCGTAGGCCTGGGAGTTTAAGTGATTTGCCCAGCATCACAGGATACTGAGCCCATGCCAGGCTCAAACCTGGTTCTTCAGCTCCAAAGTCAGCAGCTCTGGCCTAGACGCCACAAGCTCTCAATAAATGTTTGCATATTTATATAGCGCGATCTCGACCCGAAGATATTGGAGCGCTTTACACGAGCACTGCATTTACATTACACATTCAGGCACAGGGAGATTAAGTGAACCGCTCAGAATCACAGGATGTGAACACGACCTCGAGGTTTGAACACTGGTTTCCTGCACCAAAATCGGCAGTTTAAGCCGGTGGACCACATTCCTCTACCATTTATTGTGTCTGTAACATGCTTGTACTCTGAAAATATGTAAACCATACCATGGTTTCCTGCAGCTTGTAACGTTTACAAAATGTTACAAAAATTGCTACCAAGGATCCTTTGCCACCGTTGGCTAATGGGCATAAATGAGTGCAAAACCAAGCCCCTGTGAAAGCCCCCATGTGCCTGCCTAACCCAGGCAGTCGCCCACTGCCGAAACCGGCTCCCGTAATTACCCAATTAACCTTCAATGCCACGAGCATATTTTTATGGTTAGACTCGCAGGATGTTGAGCCGACGGGATGCTCGGCCATGTTATCATCTCAGGTCAGAAGTCACCTGCTCTAGCCCCTACGCGGCCATTTTAGTTGGTGCCCTTAACTTATAAGGCCTCCCATGAGGGCCTTCCGATCCATTCTCCCTTGAACACTCTGTTTCTGCCTTCCCGCTCGTAAATCTTGTGACCCGGCCGTGCGGGAATCGGCCTCTGCCCTGGCCCTTTATTCGGCTCTACTGTACCCAATATTTTAACCATCTCAGGTCAGAAGTCACCTGCTCCAGCCCCTACGCGGCCATTTTAGTTGGCGCCCTTAACTTATAAGGCCTCCCATGAGGGCCTTCCGATCCATTCTCCCTCGAACACTCTGCTTCTGCCTTCCCGCTCGTAAATCTTGTGACCCGGCCGTGCGGGAATCGGCCTCTGCCCTGGCCCTTTATTCGGCTCTACTGTACCCAATATTTTAACAGTAAATCTGCAAAGCACTAGTAAGAAAAGAAATCAACAGCAGCATTCAGAGGCTGTTACTATTGAAATGGCGTCCACTGTCTTGCCATCTTCATGTATTCCCAGCGGAGGCCTGCGCCATGAACCTCAGAAGGCCGGCGGGGTCGTGGGTGGCAAGAGCCTGTATTCTAAAGCTGCGGGGGGGACTGCTGCTAGCAGCCTTCATCTAGCAGTGTGTGGTTCAAACTTGTAGACAGCGCTGTAAATACGTTCTCATACAGTGGGGTATCAAAGGGCGAAATGATCCCTTATAAAAGGCAAGATAATTTTTTCCCAAACCCCTACTTTGGTAGTTAAAATAGCTACCCTCTGGGTCCCGGTGCCACTGCACCTGCTGCACTAATAATAGCTACGCCTCTGATCCCGCAGAAAGAAGGCCCATCCACGGCCTGTGTGCTTCGGAAGCTTTTTCCTGTACTCCAGGTGCTCTGTGTAAAAAGCGTATTCAGCATTCTCGAGCACACGATTAATAAAGATGACAAGGTTTAACGCAGTCACCCTGTGATGGCGTAAGTATGGGGACGGAAGCCACCAAGGTAGAGGACGCCCAACATTCTTGAACAGAAAAAAGCCCGCGAAGAACATACCGGATACCTCTAAGAAGGCATTAAAACAGCCTCGGCAGCTGTTCACTGGAAATTATTCCAACTGATTTCCTCGCAAGTACAGCGTGTGCATACGAAACAATAGGCCCTCTCAAGGAAAAAAGAATTAACACATCCATACATTCCGCAATACCGCAAAACCAATAATTAGTTGAGAACTAAGGAATCGTGCGGCTCTGTCAGGGAACGAAATGAGCAGCTCCCCTCTCCCCCTTCTTCTAACTCAGTCGAAGCAGCAGCTGTAGCTAAATGATCTTGGTAAATATGACGTGCAGTTGTCTAAGTAAGGAAAATGGTGTGGCGCTTAGCAGAAGGAGGGCATGAGTCATTGTTTGACACTCTGGCCACAGGAGGACCCGAATGGACCATAGAGACGCCCGGTGGGTGACACCGCAGCTTACCACCGGGCGCGACCGATGTTTTCATCCTGCGGAGAATGGCTTATTCACGGTCCTATAAGTGTATATTTACACCCCCATGGACTATCTAGGCAGTAAAACATTGACTGGTTCAAATGGTCGTGCAAACCCTCAGTCATGGATTTTGAAAATTACATAGCAGGTTGCCTTTCGCCCTGTGCGACGGAGACTTTGCTCGAAGTGCTCTAATAATATTCGAACTCGCAAAATGTATTTCCCAGTACAGTAGATGTGCTGACCTGCTTTTAGTCACCATGGCAACCGGCTGAGTTTATTTCAAGAGAGCCCACAGACTGAGATGTGTTCAACAGGTAGGCGCACTAAGATTTCGCATTTTCAGTGTCTCGTGTTCACACGACCAAAATGCTGTTAATCTGAATCAGCAGAATGAGAGGTTATTCCCATGTAAAACGTTTTCCAAGGCCTGTAGAGATTATATGATTAGCCCCTGAAATCAGACAGTGGACGCGACCCCGAGGCGCGAACCCTGGTTTCCAGCAGGCTAGCCGATGCGCCACATCCCCTCCGCGATGTATCCACGGATCTGACCTTCCTATCTAAATCGCGAACTCTGCCGAACTCTGCGCTACTCGCCGCGCCTCAGGAACGCCCGAGGGAGTCACCAGACGCCGCTGCTCCGGGAGCGAACGCGACCACCGGCACCTAGCGCGGGGAAAGGCCAGCAAAGTACACACGCCCCCCGCGCCAACCACCGGCAGCGACAACACGCTCCCCCGGCCCCAGACACCTCACCTCGGGATACCGTTCCGCACCACGCCCCGCCGCCGACCACAATCAACGCGACGCTGCCACGACAGAAACAACCACGACATCTCGCGCGGCCCGGAGCGAAACAGAAATCGCGTGTCCAGGCTGGAGCGGCGCGCAGGAAACAGAGGAGGAACTGGGCGAGAGGGCCTCCTAAGTAGGGGGGGCAAGCCGCGCCCCCCGCCCCCAATGGCCCGTCTCCAGCTCCAACTATAGGGAGTAATACCTTAGTGGGCGTAGCCTCGCGCGCGAGGCAGCAAAGGGGGAGGCTCCGACGGGCGGCCACTAACAAGCTGCCCTGCTGATGTCCCACTGCTTGGGACGCGGGCAGCGGCATTCCTCATTGCGCTCTCCCTGGTGCTGATAACCTTCACGCGCTTGCACTGCCTTGATTCTCATAACCCTTCTGCACTGCACTCTCCGTGCTTCCAGTAACGCACATGTTACATGAAGTTAGTCACCTTTTCTCACCACTCCTCACTGCACTGCCTGGCTCCAGTATCCTCTCTGCCCTGCTTTCCGTCTGAGTTCTGTGACCTCCCCTGAGCCCTCGTAAGTGCCCCTCACTGCACTTTGTATGTGCCTCATTGAACCCAGCTTGCTAGACAGGTGCTCCAATACGATGCTTAAGAGCTCTTCTGGGGTCTGGAATTCGGTTCTCTCTGCATCCCCCTTGGTCCAGTGCCTTTCCCGTGTGCACTTCCCCATTGGTCCAGTGCCCTTCTTCAGCGTCCTTCCCATTGGTCCAGCGACCTTCTTCACCGTCCTTCTCATTGGTCCAGTGCCCTTCTTCTGTGCATTTTTCCATAGGCCCAGCGTCCTTACCACTACACTCTCGGTGTTTCCAGTACCCTGCCATTCTACTCTGTCTCTGAGCCGAGTGCCCTTACTCACTGCCTTCTCCGTGGTTTCAGAGTCCTTCCTGACTGACTGTCCCTGGGTCCTGTGCCTTCCTCACTGCACTACCCGAAGGTTCAGTACTCTTATCCTCTGTGCTCTCCGGTGAACCTTCCCCGCTCCCTCGGTACAGCAGACCAAATTCCCAGCACTCCATGACCCTTCTTTACTGAACTGTCCCTTTATTCCGTAGCCCATCCTGTCGGTGAGCTTGCAGTAATCTCTGCGCTGTCTTATTTCTCTGCTTTCCCTTCGCTGCTCTTGCCTTCTCACTCCTTCTTTAGATTGATAATCAATCTTCTCTGAACCCTCCCTGGGTCCTGCAACCCTTTCTCTCTGTTCTCTCTTTTGGTTCAGTGGTTCTTCTGTACTGTACTCTTCCTGGGCTCAGGACCATACGGCTTTTCACTCGTCATGGGCCTAGTAGTAATGTCTCTACACTCTCGAAGGCTCCGGTACCCATTTTGGGCACTGTCCATGGTCCCGGTAGCTCTTACACTCTGCAGGGGTTCAAGGGAGTAGTTACATTCTAGTGCCTAAAACACTCTGGCACTTCACTGTAAATTTGGTGATTTGGGGGGAAATATGAATTCAGTGCATTATATATGTGTAAGGAATGTAATTAAATTGTAAATATGTGAAATGTAGTGCGATAGTGACATGCTCGAGGAAATCTGCAAATTGATGTAGCATGCGCCAGTGTTACCCTTCTTCAATATTCATGTTGTATCGAGTCCAGTACATACAGCAGCACCCTCATTTGACTCAGTACTCTTATATCCCAACACTTCCCTCATTCAAGCCACTTCTCATTGCACTCACTATGGGCCCAGTAGCTGGTTTCTTAGCCTTGATTCCACCTCATGCCTCTTCCATCCACCCGCAAACACTCTCTGCCCCTTCATTGCATTCTTCCAGGTTTTTCCACATCCCTGCTTGCTCTCTTTGTCATTGTTTTCCGTCTTTCTCTCCCTCTTTCTTTGCCCCTCTTCTCCTTTTCCTCTCTTGCACACGATCAAAGTTTGCAAATTAAGCACTGTGTACAGCAAACACAAATGTCTGAACTTTGCAAGGCCCCAATCCCCTCCATCGCTGCACATTCGATAAACCTGATAACAATTAATCTCTGCACCCATTCGGCGCAGTAACATTTAATCTCTGCGCTCTCTCTAGGCCCGGTACATTTCATCTATGTGTCTCCCTGAGTGCTAGAAACCTTACTCTCTGTCTGTTCTTAGGTCCACTGATTCTTAATCCCTACTCTCTCTCTCTGGGCCCAGAAACGTGTAATTTCTGACCCCTCCCTAGGCGAAGTAACCATTAATCTTGTTCTCTCCCTCCACACAGTAACCATTAATCTACTTGCCCTTCATGGGGTCAAAGGCCTTTCCTGGGCTTCTATAACCCTCCATCACTATACTGTCATTGTCTTGGTCATCGACTCTGGTACGCTAACTCTTCCCTATTTGTGATCTTTCTGACTTATTACAAAAACTCCTCTTCGATTTCTAAAACTAAATCAATGGCCTCCATCTGTGCCCTGATCCAATGACCTTTGTCTCAGATCCCCTGCTTTAACTCCCTGAGATTGTATCACTCTTTTAAAGGGTGGTCTGAGCCACACAAAGGAAACTGGACTGTAAAAGTATAAAAGTTTTGTGTGACTTCCATATATGTTATTGCATGTTTTGTTAAGTTATTGGCATGTGTATTGTTCTTTGTATCATTAATGCAGCGCTGTGCACATTTTCTTAATCTGGGCACTGTTTCAGACAGTTCTCCGATCTCACTATTGCTCACCAGTTATAGTTAGTGGGCTTTGGGTTCGCCCCTTTTAAACATTGGGTTCCTTCAACCAGACATTTTCCAGCTCCTGGGTTGTAATTTTATCAACCATATCTTTGCTCAGCCCAGTAGAGTTTTTATATTTTACCTAATACTATTGGCTGTTTCCTTCTGCCTCCACTCCAAGTGTTTGCATTAAACTGCATGAGGGACTACTTTACCACTATGGCCTGTCCTATTCACTCCCTCCGACGTGTATCCCTCTTGTGCTAGCTAACACTGCATGCTTTAGCCCATTAAATCTTGACCTGTTGACTTTGCCAATGCTGTATTTCTTAGTCTTTGGCTGTGTTGCTAAAGAGGGAGTTTATTGAATTCTTAGTAAATGTGAACGTCATATGTTGTTATTCTTGGGAAACGCCTTGTAGGGCCTTATGTGTTTCACTGCTACCTATTGACCAACTCTTGTTCTCACCCTGCAGGTCAGAAGGCAGAAAATACCAACGCGAAGGTACTGCAATTTTATTTTTAGCGTTTGTTGTTTACTTTCATTTATAAAGGACTACCAGGGTACAGCCTTTCTAACGCCCCTTGCTGGAAGTTGCAATATTTTGTTTTGGTCTCACTGACTGTGGGTCAACTTTTCGAGTGTACTCTGGGAGCGCGCCATTTAAAACGCTGGGATTCTCAGTGAGAGCTCCAAGCGTTGATGACTCCCCTCATGCATTGACTGTCACTGTAGTTAGGAACAGAGAGTCACAACGCCAAATGCGGGGCTTTTCGAGCCAATGGCTGTTATCCCTACACTTGCCTGACCGACCAATCCAGTAAAAGGAATTGTTCAGGCATCTATCAGAAGTTAATTCCTTCAGGTCGTAATAGGTAAAGCTCCAAAACATTTTCGAAAACAGAAAAGCGCCCACCTCAAAAGAAATGCATAACTTTTAAATCTAAAGAAATTAACTGCACATAAAACATGTTTAGGCAATTGCAGAGGAAGGATAAAACAAAGTGTTAAAATAGACTTTAAACAGTAGCAGACAATTGAAGTATTTTCCAAAACGTCATCAAAACTTTCCCAGAAAGAACAGTGCATTAACAGATATGGAAATTAAAAAAGATACATGTAATTTTACATTTTTTTATGTATTACAATAAAAACGATGCCTTATACTTTAACTTAAACGTAATCTTGAGCATTACGCGTTTGTTTTTCAATGATTTATTTTTTAATTGTATTGAAACTGGTAACATCAAACCTGCGTTGCAGTTTTCTTTTATTTTCCTAACAAAATGTTTGCGCTCAGCCCCCCTGTGTATCAAGTGAGTAAAATACGGCGTCATGAAACTCACTATATGAAGGGAACACCTTAAGCCCCTCCCTGACACCGCGGCGTGCATATTAAGTGAACAATGAAATCTCGCACAGGGCTTCGCTCTCTTCGCCATGCTTCTCACAGAGGCCATGTCGTTTTTCCCCCTATTACACCAGGATGCCTGCAACGTCTGGGAAGGAATTCTGAGGCAGGAACTCGCTAATAGCTCTGCGACCATCTCGGCCTTCAACCGTCCAGATCTCTACACGGTTTCAGAGAAATGCATAGCCACTTGGAGCCAGTTGTCCAACCTCACGCAGTCGAGGAATCTGTAAGTATACCTGGGAGCGTGCACTGTGAGTGAGGTAGGAGGTACCACACGTGCCTCACGAGAGCTGTTTGTGCACAGTGAGAGGGCCACCAGTATCCCGCAGGCAGAGGTATGCCCATACTCAAATGTGGAAGGAGGAGCTATCAAAACGGAATAACTAATGTGAACAAAGCTCTTTGTATGCCTCGAAGGAAATGATTATTGTGCCTTAAGAGAGAGGAGGCTACATGTGTACGACAGTGACAACAATTAATAGGAGTGATGTGAATATACTACAGTTGCATTGTAGGCAGAGGCGCAACTAGAGCCAAATTTCGGGGGGGGGGGGGGGGGGGCTAAGAAAAAAATTTGGGGGGGGGGGGGGCTGAATCTTTTAAGCCACAGGCAGAGTGGAGCTGCAGGGGCTCTCAGAGGGGTGAAACAACAGCGAGGCCTCATTAACATGCAAATAGTCTTTTAAACACCTGTAAAGTGCTCGGGTGCGGCTGTGTGTGCGCCGCGAGGCTGTCTCATCCCGGGCTGCCACACGCGACGGGGGGGGGGGGGGGGGGGGGCGGGGGGGGGGGCTGAAGCCCTGTGAGTCCAATGGGTGTTGCGCGCCTGATTGTAGGCCTACACCAAAGTGGATAAATACCCCACAGTGGCAGCTGCAAACATCCTCTTAGGAGATGCGAAAACAAACAGGCAGAGACCACCCCGAAGAGCCTACCCGGTTCACAAACAGTCCCGAAGCTCAATTGTGCCTCATATCGGGACTGTTCCACTGTAGTTACCAGTTCATGTTGTAAACGCATTTTAACAAACTATATCATTTTACAAATGTTACCAAATCAAAGGGGAGAGAACAGAGGCAGACAGCCTCCAGTATAACATTGCTTAAACCAGTGCATTAAACGGAAAAAAATAAGTGCAGGTACTCGCCAAATTGAGATGTAGACTAGGGGGCGGGGCTTGGGGTGGGGCTAGGGGGCGGAGCTATGGGCAGCGCAAAGGGATCCGGCCAGGGGCACCCATTTAAGCATTCAGGCACACAGACAGGGCATTCAGTGCATGTATTTTAGAAACACTTACATTCGCTGCTGCCCACATTAATAAACCTTGATTCCCACCTGCTGTGCTACAGCATTACTATCGCCACCTTCCTCCTCAGTCTGGTTGCAAACAAGTGCTGCTGTACTCTGCTATGCCAGCAGGAAGCCTTCTCTTCGATTTCCCGAGAGTAATGAAATATGTCTGTTAGCAGGCCCTGCTCACACACGTACAGTCCTATGCACTCCACAGAACCTAAGTGGACAATGTGCAGGCGCGCAACGCCCAGTGGGCTCAAAGGGCTTCAGCCCCCCCACCCCTCGTGAGTGTCAGCCCGGGCTGGGACAGCTTCCTGGGCGCACACACACACACACACACACACACACACACACACACACACAGCCGCACCCGAGTACTTCACAGGGCTGTAAAAGACCATTTGCTTGATAATGAGGCTTTGTTCTTTTTTACCCCTTCTTAGAGCCCCTGCATCTTCATTCTGCCTATTGCTGGGAGAATAAGCCCCCCCCCCCCAAATCTTTTCTTAGCCCCCTCCCCCCCGAAATTTGGCTCTAGTTGTGCCTCTGACACTGTGTCAGTAATCACAGTGTGAGTCGGCCCCCTCCCAAACTTCCTGCCAACTCTGAATGAATGCCTTCTGAATGGCGCTCAATTAGCACATTGTAAAGCGAGATTAGCACTCGATCAGAGTGTTTCACGTAAACGGATCCACTCGTTGTCAGCTGTGTTGCGATTCTTTTTGAAAATGCCAATTTCACTGAGCTTGCCTCACGTCCCCATGAGTAACAGTACTCTCTTAGGACAAAGAGAAGTTTCGGTACTTAAGCACAGAAAATTTAGAAGTGCCGTTACTCAGTACCGGTGAGTACCGGCCCATTTAAAGCACTGGCTTAAACAAAGAATATCCTGCAAAAGCGAGTAGCTTAAGAATGGAAGCCTCTCTTTGCTGGTTATTCACTTAATGCACTCTCTTGCGATCCATGTTGGAACAGCTGTTATTTTCAGCCACAAACCAGTTATATGGACGAAGCGCCTTCAGCCTGCAATAGTTGCATGCTTCCTCACAGGATCACCTCCTTGTTCATATGGGATTGTTCAAACACAAAAAGGAGCCCCCAGTAGAGAAACCATTAAGCCCCCAACGATGATGTATGGCAAAATGAGGCTACATTGTTTTTACGTGTCTTGATGTTTTCTGTTGGATTGGGACAGAGAGAGAAAACTAACCTGTAACTGACGTCCAGAACAGTATTTTCATCACTAGCTGGGACAAATAAAATGATAATTGAAGGGAATGGTTTGGTCCTGCTATGAGGTCAACATGTTCTGGCAGACAATCAAATTCTCTTAACATAGGTCCAGACAGAGCTTTCTTCAGGACCAAACCTTGATGTCAACATTACCTCTGTTGACACCCTTTTACTATGCAGGTATCCCTGAGGCAAGTGTGCAAAGGTGAAAAGCGTTGTTCTGGGATGATGGCAGCCACATCTACGTGAATAAGCAGGGATCTTGTCCTTTTTAGCGGATTCCAGCTCAGCGTTCCCCTCCCCTCCCCAGGAACCATATATACCCCGTAAGAAAAGGACACTATAACGAATGGTACAACAGTTCACTGTTTGGCCAAGCATTCCTGGTTCAGTATACAATACTTTCTTATAACTGTGTTCATTCATTACTTTCTTCAACACTGTTCACATTTACACATTGAGCTCCAACACACCGCGTAGCATTAGGTAGTCAATAGAGGTAGTACTGGAATAGGGAACTTAGTTCTGAAGAAACCCCAAGACATAAGTACAGGCGTGTGGTTCTATACTGAAACAAGTCAACTTCATAGCAGAGCTGAATTATTATCCTGTCTTTATTATTTTAATGCTAACAATGAGCATCAACAATAAATCCGTGGACGTCAGCTAAGAGATATTTTTAATAGACTCCCCACACGCCATTCTAATGTAGAGGTTATTGTGATGAAACTTGACCTATTAATCTCCGTTAGCACTTATTGGAACTGAAACATAGCCATTCTCACCGCTTGCCACCACAAATCATAATTCATAGGAGTGCCAGATGAGCCAGTGTTTATTGGGTTAAATCTGAGCACTAAGTATACCCCTTCAGCACTTGACCATCAGTGTCGCGAAGATTAGATATCTAAGGCTTATCAGAGAGATAGTGTGAGGGATAAGAGCTCAGAACTCAACAGTAAACCAATAAGTATAATAACATATTGACCAGTCCAGTGCTTATAATTTATTTAAAATAAAGCTCTTTGATCTCACAGCAGAACTAAATACTACACAGTTCAATGTGAATGCAATACTAGGTAGTTATATAAGATGCACTTAACATTAATGTGCTACCCACCTCTTTTCTGGTGTCCTCTCTCCCTATTAAAATTAGAATCCTATGTCTACAGTCTGAAATACACTATGGATTGGGCATTGATTGGCCACAAATTTTTTTTTGTACCAATTGTAGCGTTTGTCACCTAACCGCACATACCAAGGTCCTCATTCTTGAACCTGGGAAAACATGGATACAGCGTGCCCACACCAACTGCAACTCTGCAAATGTGGTATATCTTATCACATGCCCATGCGAGTTGCGGTATGTGGGCATGACTACACATAAGATAAAACAAAGACTGTGTGAACACAGAAGCAACATAAGATGTGGGAGAGCCACTACCAAAATGAGTGAGCATTTCCTTCAAAATAACCAAACAACTAACGACCTCAGATGGACAATCATTGAACAAGTTAAGTCAGGGAACACACAACAGACCCTGTTTGAAAAGGAACAAAGATGGGTCTACCGTTTGGGTACACATAGACTAGGATTGAACGACAACATTCCTTGGGGTACAGTACTAAGACACTAGCACACACCCCTGTGTACTATGACTCTGACGCCTTGTCTCCTATGTCACAAAATACCCTAACTACCTGGGATCAAAATCATGATAGTTTTTATTTTAAACCTGGGGGATAGATTTAAGTCACCAGTACCCCCTGCCCACAACGACTACCACACTCTGTTTCCTATGTTACAATACACCTAAAACATTTGGGAATATAATTATGACAGATCCACATCATAAACCTGAGATTAGAACTATGACTTCTCCATAAGATACGACCCATCACTCTGAACCCTTGCCCCTTTCGCACTGACAGCTTTTTCTCTCCCTCCCCCAAAAGCATTTACAATTGATGGATTATTTTTCTTTTCCTCCTGTTTTTGCTTTTGTGGTTGCTTTGTTAGTAAATACCACCTGGGACCTACCTTGAGTGGATCCACAATACAATAATCATTGATGTCTGTCCAACATCGTGTGCCACTAAAGTTTTCTCTTTTCGGAAATAAGACCTATAGAGTTAACGTTCTAGCCTTTCCTGGCTGTTGGCCGAGCTCATGACCATGCCAGAGGTACTGATTGGTGAAACTTTTCCAATCACCAATTACGCGTCCCGGGATTGGCCGCGTCTGTTGCAACGTCTTACACACAGACGTAATGACGCGCTCAGACACGCCTATGGCCTCTCCGGGACTGCGTCCTACGGGTCTGCCCGTTCACATATTAAACCTCCAGGGAACCGGCTCAGTTATCTATGGGGTCCGGTGTAAGAGGAAAGTAGCAGGTGCCGAGCGGGTGCCTGGCAACGACGGCGTGAGTTAACATCACGCGCCTTCATGAGATAAGTAATCAGTGGTTTTGGGGTTACAACATTGATTTCCCTGTAATTTTCTCTACATACAGGGTGTGCCATATTTGCCACCACCCCCCTCCCGAGACCCATGGTGTGAAAATTTGTCACACTTCAAGTGAAACATTCTTGTGTTTTTTGTTTTGTGTGTTAAGTGCAGGATACTGGCAAAAGCCACACCGGCTCACTCACTAAAATTTGAATAGCGTCGCTCACAATACTACTGATACCGCTAAACGCCCTAGTAGGTGTGCAGGTGATATAGCACTTTATTTGTGGTACCTATAAAATTCAAACTGGTCATCCTGATAACGGTGAATTTAAGTGCATGTTACTATTCACTGCTAGATATTCGTGCACTCTGAGTTATACAGTAAGTGCACTACGAAGAGCACCAGAGCATGAGAATTCTATGATGACAAACGTGCAACATGAATAATATTTGTTTGTTTTTATTTGTTTGTTTGTCTTTGTCCTTATTCCAATTACAGGCGCAATCAGGTTTCTCTAAATAGAGCAACCACTGACAATTTTAGATTGCGTTTTTTTCACAATTTTTCACATTTCACGTCCTCTGGTTAGGGTGGGCCTTAGCGCGCCCATACCACCGAGGTTCAGATTGTTGGTCCTGAAGAATGCCTGGTAAATAACACCATCAAGGCAGAAACATGTCGACCCCACACAATGGGATATAGCTGAACAATCTATTCAGTTTTTTTTATCCCACACCCTGTTTTTAGTGTGTCTGATTGGCCATCTAATTAACTTTTTTTGGACACAATCTAGACCTTTTTAAATCACCAAATTTTCACTTTCACTTGTCACTCGATTAAATCCAGCTCCACAGTAATTCTGGCGTTGAAGCACACCGGGGAGGCACTCTGCCTCTCCTAGTGGGGCCCGATGATGAAGCATGTCACCAACCAGGTTGGTGAGTGAGGGATTTCTTAAAAATCTAATTGAGATTCTTCATGCTTGCTCTTCTCAAAGTAAGGCACACTCTTCTGTTGTTGTCATGGCCACAACTGTTGACAGTGTCAAATAGAGGGGAGGTATGGATATAGAGAGTCAACTCTCAAACAGATGTAAGTCAACAATTCAATGCCTAACCAATGATTGTTCTTAGCAAACAATAAATATTTTACGAAAACATACACATCATAATACAGTGCATAACATCTCAGCAGTAGCACATTTTATTGGCTAGTACTGCTATACCTCAGTGATTAGAAGGAAGGCAGCCTATGCTGTTCCCAGTATTTCATAGGCAATATTACTAGACCAGTGGTGCTTAACCTGTGGATCAGGGACCCCATGGGGGTCTGCAAAGCCTACTCGACTGCATGGGAAAATGAAATAATATTAACAGTTTAATAAAGAGTATATAAATAAAAGGGAAGAATGTATAACTGAAAACTTTAAAATGTACTGTAAATGTGTAGGAATTTGAAATTGGAGGCTAAAAATTAAGGGCTCGACTCACAAAGGGCCTCCGCATTCGTGGCATACTCTTGACGGGAAATCTGCACTGAGAAGCTTCAATGCAGAGGTGCCGCCATTTCTGCGGGGCATTCATCACAAGTGCAGAGGCCCTTTGTAAATCAGGCCCTAACTTAGAATCCTCAGATTGATTCTTGGTTGCAGTGTAAGTGCATCAAACAGAATATAGTATGAATGATGAGTGGCTTCAAATGAATTTAAAAAAGCTCCAACCTTCTTAATATATATTGTTTTATATTTGTTGTTGCATTAAATAAAATATTTAATCATTTGTGTATTTGTTTGATGAATGCTTCCTTTTTTGTATTTTTTGTGCATTATTTTGCCATCCAAATCATCCAAAATGCTTAGGCCAGGGTCTTCAGCTTCCAGTAGTGACTCAGTGGGGTCCCTGGAATCCAGTAATGATTAAATGGGGGTCCACAGAAGTGAAAAGGTTAAGAATCATTGTACTAGACAAGTGACTGGTGGCCCTTCATAGGACTTTGGTAGCCCAACAGTCTCTAGGGAGAATACTACCTAGCAGGTAGGTCAGCAGACTTCAAGATTCCCTCCACTTTTGAAGCAGTCTCTTCCCTCCTTATTCCTCAGTTCTCATGGGTTTGCATTGTACCTTATTAGTTTCCTAATTTAGTCGTTTGCTGGTACAGGCCTCACCTGCGATAGTCAGCAAGGTAGCACAACTTGACATGGTGTATCCAGTAGGACCCACAAAGTGAGAGGAGCAGTGACTCTGCCCTAGCCCTGCTGTCAGGTGTGCAGTCAATGTCTGTGGTACCACTGGGAGGTTGGCACATGCAGCAACAGTTTAAGTCATGGAGGCTGCTGTGGAGTCATGGTGCTCAACAGACTTTGTGACTTGGATTCTTCCTAGGGTCCAGACACAAATCCCCCACCCAAACAAGCAAGGTGTCCAAGTCTTGTGATCTTGGTGAGCACCTTATGCTGGATGCAAGCATCTTGGATGATGTGGTTCTCGATACTCTTGATTCTTTCTTGTAGAACTGGAGACTACAGTCCGATGATCTTGACCACTGCATTGCTTCTTGGTACTTAAGTTCTGTATTAGAACTTTTAAGACAAGAGTTCCTTCCTACCCTCTATCCGCAGGGGTGCAGGTTTTTGCTCTAGCTGCAGGGTCCTATTGAGAAAAAGGAACAAAGTGGGGAGTAGAGAGGTACCACTCGCACGAGTGGTGGAGGTGGATACTTCCTCCCAGTCATACGCTCATAAACATAGGGATCCACCCGTGGGTACAGTATGTCAAGAAACTCCCGCAGAAAAAATATGTATCCCACAGTCGTGGAGAATACACATCAGTTGTTTAAATACCCCTCACACACCAAAAGGGCCCTTGGTGTCATGCTTCATCATAGGGGTCTTCCCGCCCCTCTACGGGACGGGCGTGCCACGACCTACGTCTGCGTGGGAACACTGTTATTATGACTATGTGTGATGCGAGGGTGTGAGAGGAAGGGTCAGGAGTGGATGGAAACGTGAATTAAAAAATACCTGGCTCTTTGGTCAAAAGAAGTTTATTATACCGTTTGAGCTGGTATTAGTAAAAAGGTGAGGGGGAGGAGGGAGTGTGCCTCAATGAGCTGTAACTCTAGCCGATTGGGCACTTCCACCACTCGGTCCACGAGCTCATGAGGTTATTTACTCTCTTTACAGCAAGTCAATGGACCATGTAAGACCTATCTAGGCATTACTAACCTTAGGAGGTTATTTACTTCCTTTTACATTTATTCATTCATTATTTTTTATTTTTACACATCACAGTGAGTTTTAGGAAGGGATCCTTAAGGTCCTGAAGAAGAAGCATGGGGAAGCTTCGAAACATGTCGGCACCACTAGGAGGCACAGCTCATTGAGGCACACTCCCTCCTCCCCCTCACCTTTTTACTAATACCAGCTCAAACGGTATAATAAACTTCTTTTGACCAAAAAGCCAGGTATTTTTTAATTCACGTTTCCATCCACTCCTGACCCTTCCTCTCACACCCTTGCATCACACATAGTCGTAATAACAGTGCTCCCATGCAGACGTAGGTCTTAGCACGCCCCGTCCCGTAGAGGGGCGGGAAGACCCCTATGATGAAGCATGACACCAAGGGCCCTTTTGGTGTGTGAGGGGTATTTAAACAACTGATGTGTATTCTCCACGACTGTGGGATACATATTTTTTCTGCTGGAGTTTCTTGACATACTGTACCCACGGGTGGATCCCTATGTTTATGAGGGTCATATTGAGATCCTTGGGACACAATCTTACAGAGCAGTGCACGTCCTTCCCCGCCTGACGCACTGACCAGATGCTGTCATCCTCCTCGCAGAGAATCCAGTGTTTCTGACTCCCCTTGCGGGGTGTTAGAGATCGAGACTCGGAAAGAGATTCCAACCTCACTCATTCTAAGGTATGGAGTGGACTAGAACCTAGAGGGACTTTTGGCAAATCTTGGCAACTATATCTAAACTAGACTATAGATGAACAGCACCTACTTCTCACCTCGTACTACACTTACGTTAGGTACACTGGGGTAGAACTAGCTAGACGCATCAGATGAGTATCAACATTTTAGCCTGTGTTATTTATGTATGTATTTTTATGAATATCTGTCATAGCTATAAACCATGCTATTGCAGTATTATTTTATCTTACTGCTAACACTGTACGTATTATACATCGCATTCTGTCTTACGATTGTAGCAGTTCATATCTCTTGCACGAGAAATAAGACTGTTCAATAAACCCTTTTTATTGAAACGCCCATCTATCTATTTCTGTGTAACTCTGTAGAAACGAAGCATGCACGATTGACTGAGTGAAACTGTTATCTATTGTTTCCACAATTCTGAGATTGTCCCGATTCTAAGGAAAACAAAGTTGTCATGTTTATGCGGTTGTCAGAAACGAATCCCTTCTTGTTTATTCGAGAAGTTTCTAGTGACCTCTGAGTTAGCTGGCACACACAAGTTAATTAAGTTTAATGTACTCGATAGAGACATACTGACCTCAGTCCTATGTCAAAACTATAGTGTATATTATTCCAATGCGTAGAGCCTATCAGGGATATAGGAACTACACTACATGGCGCCCAACGGTTTGGTAAGGCACTAATTTAACACTAGATACTGAAGTAACTCAGTCGTGCTTTTCTCAGAGACCCTACTCATAATACTCCATAAGACGTCTGGAGTGGGTAGGGATAATATCCGCCATAGCTGAGTAGGACAAAAATCCTATTTATTAGCTGTTTGGTTTGTTGAAGGATACAGTGTTCCAAAATATTGTGCACCTTATCTTTGTTCCCTTGAAACTTGCTCTGCAATTTTCATTAAACAATGTCCGAAGACAGTACAAACACCGAAACTGGTGGAGCTGTACCCGACGATATCGCAGTACTTTTTGCTAATACAGGTTTTAATGAAACCGATGGAATGCAAAAATCATTGCTCCAAATTTAAGGAGAGCCATCACTCTAAAACTTATAAAACATGGCCTAACACCAAGAGGTGGTGGAGCAGTTTTTGTGATAGAGGAACACGAATCTCAACAGACAGAGGTATTCTATTCATGGACAGTATTCCCAGAATCAAATCCAGTAACTAAAACGTTTCACTTCTACAAAGAAGATGAACCACCTGAGGAATATATTCCTTTCGAGGATAAGACATCTGCATACTTATCATTCAGCTTTTAAGTCAAGTGATCACGGAGGTAACCTCAGGGCTCTGCCCTTAGCCGCACATTGGTCAACGTCTATATTAGACCCTTGGCTCATTTGATAAGATCACATTGCCTATGCTTCATCAATTAACCACATGATACACAATTGAGTATCACCTTTGATCAAATTACGCCTATGGTCACAATCCCTTATACAATTTCATGAGGGACATATTACATTGGTTGGGGGGGCAATTCTCTTTAATTTAACCGTGCAAAAACTGAAACCATGCCAGATAGGGAAACCCAGACAACTCCTTCCCAACGGCTTTTGGCCCTCAGAGGGAAGGCCAACCCTAGTAGTTGGAACCTCGGTCCTGAATCTGGGGGTGAAAATGGACTGCGATCTTTCTCTGTGTCCCATGTCAGTACGTTTTTTACTTTTGACTTTTCATTGATTAGAATCTTACGCAAAGTCCTATCACCTCTGACTAGTCACTGACACCCAGTTAAAGTGAGGAGTGTCATTCTGAGTAGGTTTGATTATGGAAACGCCCTGTCATCAGCCCTGAAGGCTGATGAGCGGTGATACCCCAAAACCTATCCTAGGATGCTTGTTTCCAGTCCAGGGAGGACCTGGCTTGACAGTTCGGGCTGGACTGTTCCCATGGGGAGCAGGGTCAAGACTGATTTGCATATGGCTGGGTCCAAACTGGGGTGGCACGGTGAGCAAGAGAACGGTGGATTAAACCCAGACCTGTGACTGGGGGTGAGTGTTTGAAAAGTTTCAGCACTCTGTCCATCATCTTGTTCTGTTTCTACCACCACAGCGGCATTACATTCCCTTCACCCATCTACTGGCTCCCGGTGCCTAAACATATTTTATTCAAGTTTTTTTGTGTGGCTGATAGCATGTACCAATGGGTCGTACCTTGCTTTCAGGCAAATAACTTCCAACATTTTGCCTCTTGTAGACACAGCCTCCTCACAGATGCTAACCTTCTTAAAGTTCCTCGGTTTACCAAATTCCAAGCTGAGAGGGCACAGGAGGGGGTATGAGCTTTCTAAATCAAGGCATCACAGCTCTGGAACACTCACCCCTTCACCCTTTGAAATACATATAAAAACATTGCTTTCAGAAAAATTGCAGAAACTTGGCACACACATGCTTTATCCAAGTCCTACATGCAGGGGACATGTAGACTAATGTGGGCACTGCAGGTAGAAAAGTCTATTGGATCACTATAAACAATATTGCTGCTACCACTGTCAGCCTTCTACAGCCTAGCAATCTGACAGTCTCAATCCATGTCTCAAGCCTACATCCAGCGTACACTCATGATCATCATATGTGCTGAGGTAGAAGTCAAAAAGGTGCAGCTTGGTATCATGGATTTCAAGGCAGGTGTGCATGCTCTCCAGAGCCATGCAGGGGATGTTTCTTCGTCCTAACGTATACATCTATATAAGAAATTGGGTTATTGGTTGACAAGGGCAAAGTCCCACTCAGGCAACTACTATAATCCTGGTCAGGATGAACCACAAAAGTCGCTAAATTAACCTGTGTATAACCATCTGGTAGCATGGCACAAAAGCAGTCAGGTTTAACTTAGAGGCAATGTGCAAAGAATGTATGCAGCACACAAACAGTAATAAAGTGAAAGCACAATGCAAGAAAAATCCCAAAAGAATTTTATAAAAACTGATTACATTTGACTAAATAGCATGACACTGGAATAACACAAATCCGAAGAGTAGGACCGGAGGGATTCAATTTTAAAGTTTTAAGTGAAATAGAGCCTAAAAGCACAAAGTGCCACTCGTAGTCATCTGGTCACTCTAGACTGGGGAAAAGTCACAAGTTCAGCTGACTGAGATGGATTGGTGGGATAGAGGGGCCAGGTTAGTTTTGCTGAAGTTACCTTCTAAAGTCTGGCGTGAAGAGTTCCGTTCACGTTGGAGGAGGTTGCGAGGAGGAGGCTTTCTGCGTAAAGAGCAGGTCAAGCGTCCCGGACAGTTATAGCAGTAGCACGATGATCCAGTTCTCACTGGAGCTTCGCACTGACAGTCGTTGTGGGCTGTCTTTGCTGTAGTGCGGAGTAGGCCTTCCATTGCCAGTCGTCGCAAATGGTCCCTGTTGGCGCAAAGAGCCAGTTTCATCGAAGTTTTGCATTGGCAGTCATCTTGGGCAGCAGAGTTTCAGTGTAAACTGATCCTGTCATGCCACGAGGTGCCCAAACTTTAAGATTTTCTCTTTTTAATCTTGGAGGAGCTTTCACTGATGCCAGCCAAGGATACAGGACCTGGGGGCATCTCTTGGGGACCACTACTCACACTAGCAGAGACAAGCAGCAGGGGTCAGGCAGGTCTAAGCAGGTCCAGTTGCAATTGGTCAGCTGGGTAGTTGCACAGAGGCCTCTGAAACTTGTTGTGTCAATGTGGCTCACACATGAAGTCAGCCAACTGACCGTTGAAGTCACTCTGGGTAACATCGGATGAAAGAAAGCTTGTGCAATCTCCCTTCTCAGACATCAAGGCAGTCCTTCAAGTGACAGGGCAGTCCTTTGTTAGCAGGGCAGTCCTTCTTCTGAATCCTCCATTGGTCCAGGATGGTTCTGATGAGTAGCTCTGAAGGTCCAATATTTACACCTGGTACCAGCCTTTGTGTGGGGGGACTCCCTGTCCTATCCCCAACACTGGTTCAGCAAAGTTAATTCCCTTCCTCTGGAGAAGTCTCCAAACTGTCTAGGGTGTCAAAACGAGGGCAGGCCTGGTGTCAGGTTCCTTTGTGTGTGCTGTAGGATAAGCCCATTAAAGTGTAATTTGTGCTGGGTACAGCCCCTCCTAAGTCATCCTGACAGAATGGCCCATCCTATCCACACTTAAGCCACCTTATCACACAAACCCCAACAGCAGAGCCATTCACAGGTATGTGACTGTGGATACTGGCAGAAAGACATAGTAGTTTGTGAAGGAATATGCTAACTTTCTAAAAGTGTCCTTTTTAGAAATGTGACTTAAAATCCGACCTTACTATTAAAGAGAATTTTAAATTACAATTAATTTGAGTATAAACAGCCAGCATATCTGTGCTCCCTATCTGAAGTTAGCACTTACTAAATGTAATAGGGTAACCCAGTGTTAGTCAATGGGAGAAATAAACCTTACATCGGGGAAAAATGGGTTTAGGAGTTTTCCACTGCTAGGACATATAAAATGTAAGCACATGTACCCTACGTTTAAAAATAAAACGCACCCTGCTCTATGAGACTTTAGAGCCTACCCTAGGGGTGACTTTTAAGTATTAAAACAGAAGGTTTACACCTGGCAAAGGCTTATTTTGCCAGGTTGAAATGACAGTTTAAAATTGCACTACAGGCTGCAGTGGCAGGCCTGAGACATGATTTAAACAGCTACTTTATTGGGTGGCACTACGAGTACTGCTGTTCACTAGTAGCATTTAATTTACAGGCTCTGGGTACATGTAATACAATTTATTAGGGACTTACAAGTAATTTAAATGTACCAATCAGTTATATGCCAATTGTACCACACTTTAAGGGGAGAGCATGGCACTTTGCCATTGATTTTCAGGGTCCTAATGCCAACATAAATGGGTTCAGAAGCAGACGGTTAACATCTGGGGGGGACCCTGCAAAAAAGGGACAGGTCCAGCAATATACATCCCTATATACACACACATATGAACAGGGTGGAAGATTTGGCTGAAAACACTGCAGGTTTCAATGGTTCAGTGCCATATCAAGGGACAATAGTAATGTTTTCCCAAAACATGGACTCTTGTGTGGTAAACGTTTTTCATCTAGTGATTTGGCACTATATTTTACTAACTACTTACTAGTGTGTCAATTGACAAATCATTAGATATATTTTTCTCTCTACCATTATCTCCATATCAATGAAAGTATTGGATAATGTCATTAGCTTGCCACTGATAGTGATGTTGGACAGTCTTCATTAGCAGTGATGGGGTAATTTCATAGTAATGCGTAGTATCTTTGTTTTGAACTACTATAAACACTTTAGAAGGCCTGTGAGGTTGAAGCAGAGTGCACTGGTCTCTCTATGCCATCTGGTCTAGACTCATCAGGGTGAATGACTCACAAGCTCCGCCCCAAACATTGTATTTTCACTTTAGAGAAGGAGATTTGTATTGCATTCTAGCTTGACCAAGAATAAGAATGTCTTTTCTGCGCAGGGTAAAATTGATCGTCCCCTACTATGACACAATGAACCCAGGATCCAGGGTTGCCATTTTCAAATGGATTGAAGCGATCCACACTGTGAAGTCCTCGGCAGACAGCAAGGGTAAGAAGAGTCCGGATATATATATAGAAGATGAGTGACGGAGTAAGCATGTCAGCTACTGACCCTCCACAAAGGTGCACCTTGCTACAATGAGATGTGATCTTCCCGAGCTTTCAAACACCGCTGCAAATGCTTCAATGCACTTCTGATTCTGAGATGAATATAATATGAAAGATTAGAATTTACAGAAAGACCATGGAGCAATGGGGGGGGGGATGATCTGGACTTAAGGCATCAGTATTAAGGGAAGAGATTCATACATTTAGAGTATGCTCGATGGTTAGATCCTAATATACTGGTCTTGCATTGAGTAGCGTTTTGGAAACTGTTTACAGAAAAGTTAGGATTTGAACTTTATATTTCAATGTTCTCAAGAAATGGGTATCTTGGATCAGTCCTCGTTGTGCTGTTTAATTACTGGTCAGATTCAAAATCATTTCATCTGAGGTTTATTCTGCATGACCATACAATCTTTGGTCACAATAAAAACCTTATCTCTATGATTGCAGGCAGACTTTGTTCTCAAAGCCAAGATAATGTTTGATCTCTGCAGCGAATATCATCTAGATGTTGAGGAAACCCCTAGCACATATGAGGCATTCAAACAATGTATCAGTGACACCAAGACCGATAACTGTGTTTTGTTTCTTTGTTTTTTCTTGTTTCTCTATGAGAAATGAAGATTTTTTTAAAACACGTATCACCTCGATGAATGAGGTGAGAGTTACCCCTGCATAGCATCAAATTCGTCTTTTTCTTTCTTAATTTTTTAATTTATCTGAGTCAGAGGGATCATGACAGCTTACAGGATTAAGTCAACTATTAATACATATCATCACATTCTGTAATTAACAAGAGAAAAACCAGAGAAAAGTTCAAGAAAAAACACACACACACACACACACACACACACAAAAAGAAGAAAGACACCTGTACCAAAGAGAGAGAAGAGAATAGGTATTCGCAATACTATTATCAATACCATACTTAGCCTTTGTACTATGGATAACTTACATCCATTGAAGGTTGGACCTGATCGTAACCACTTTCTTAAATTTCCTGGTACCATGTGCCTTAGCTATTGCCATTTCACACTCATACGTTTGTCGGAGTAATGACCAAAATTCAGCAACTCTAGGTGGTATGACCTCCAACCATGCCCTCTCAATGCAGAAGTGCGCACTAGCTGTGATGATTGATGTCAAAGATTTAAGACTGTGATTGTCCCTACTCTGTAAACCAATAAATATCTCTTTGTTATTTAAGCTAAAGTTCGGCCCCATCTATGTGGATAGCATTCGGAATATACTATCCCAAAATTCTTTAAGGGCTAGACATTCAATAAACATATGTACAATGTATGCGGCATAGATATTACGTTTTGGGCAATGTACAAGTGGTGAATTCGTAGAGGGTGTCCATTTTGAAATACGTTCTGGTGCATAATGAAGCATATATATGGTTTTAAATTGTTGCAATTTGAGATTCACAGAAACTATTGCTTGATCAAGTGTTTCCTGTGCCTTTTGCAATTCTAATCTTGTTATTGTAGTTGCTAATCGCAGGCTCCATTTTGCCGCTATCTGTGAGCTATCATCTTCGCTATGCAACATAAACTCCAGATAAAATGTACCTATGCCGCATTTTGAAGATTGAGAGAGTAATCTATAAACTCCGGAGATCTTCTGGTAGTTATTAAATTTGCATTTGTTAATAAGATAGTCCCTGACCTGAAGATATTTAAAAAAGGATCTTTGCGGTAGACCGAATGTTTCCTGTAACACAGCAAAGGATCGTACTCCCTGAATATCATATAAAAGGCCCAGCTTTTTTAGCCCTCTATCTCCCCAGACTCACCCCACATTGTCCTGAAAGATATTCAGGAGAATTGGTTTACCCCACAATAGAGTAAGTGCGTGAATAGTTGGCAAAGAAAACGTAATACATATTTCACACAAGACTTGAACCACATCCCGAAACACCTTAAATCGCACCCTTTTGAAATAATTAGGATCTGTAAGCTTATGCATTACATATCTGATATCTGGTCCTAATTCTAATTGATAACCAGCTGTGCACTCCCTCAAGTTATCTGTGAGAAGTTGGCCTGGTATATGATGTTCACTAGTTAAAGTGACCACCTTGTACCATGCCAAGCAACCCTTATGGTGTGGTTGTAAGTCAACCTTTTCGGACCAGCTGCCCTAGTGGTAGCGTAGGCTAAGCAGTCGTTGAGGCTAAACTCGTTAAAGCGTGTTAAGCAGGCTGTTTTACCAGATGTAACCCCCTTTTATACCAATGAAAGGACACCACACAGATATATATTCAAAATATATATGTATTTATTTCTCAAAGTATCCCCTAGACTCTTTATGAGCACAGGAGCACAAATCGTTAAACAAGACAATGTTATAATATACAGAAGTTGCACTTTATATGGATGGGCCCTGGTGGCCACTCAAACCATATACTAAAATAGTGGTATAAGTACCACGAACAGGAAAGGGAAAAGGCCTAGGGCCTCTAGAATCGCTGGGCCTACAAGGAGCTAACTTCAGTTAGTGACCAGGAGGTCCACGGGTCGCGTGTGCAGTGAGTAAAGTTACACGCGGGCTTCCATAGGTTTTCAATGGGTGCGTAAAAGTTTAAAAGTTACTGCAGAAAGGATCTTCTGGTTGGACTACGATCTCAAGATTTAAAACACAGACACTAGAGATGTTTCTCTACACTTGGGCACCGGAGTGCCAGCGTTACCTCACCCACAGGAAGCGGGTGCATAGGTCTCGAAGTGCGTCGGGTTTCTTCTATCGATTCAATGGAGCCTGAGGACAAAGATGCTGCAGGCGGTCGGTCCGGAAGAGCTGCGTTGGATCCAAGGGTGGATCGGAGTGGTAGAAGACCTGAAAGCAGAGGGGACAGTGTTCACAGTCACTAGCCAGTGACCAGCGTGGCACCAGGTAGGTACCAGGCGATGTCGGGTGCAAACAGGTGATGAGGGGTAGCTTGTCTCCGCAGCCACGTGGTCCCTGAAGGTCGACGACGTCCAGGAGTCGAGTCACGAGCTGTCCCACGCAGGCTCTTGCTGTCGGCGGTGTCGGCGACTCGAAAGAAGCGAACAAGCCTTGGCAAAGGCAGGAGTCGTGGAAAGAGATGTAAGCTGATTGTTCTGACCAGCAAGGTCAGAGGGGCTGCTCTTTTGGGGAGCAGCTAGGGCCAGTCTGGAGCAGTCAGACCAGCATAGTTGATTTCAAGTTTCGTCGCCAAAATGGCCACTAGCCAACGGGCCAGGGACCGGGCAGGCGCGTCGAGATGCAAAGTGCAGAGGGGCCCCACGCAGATCGTGGAGATGCTGGAGGGCTCACCTTTGGTGCAGATGCTGCTCGGGTGTTGGGCTTCTCAGGACCCAAAGCACAACTTGGAGGGAGCCTCTGTCGTTGCGCTTGCAGCTTGTCGTCGGTCTTCCAAGATGGCTGGCTCCACGTGTCTCGGTGCCTCCACGGGTTCCTTCTTTGCAGGGACTGTGGATCGGGCTGTGAGAGGTCTGGAGGTCCAGGTCTTGTCGGGCTCTGGGCTCGGGCTCCGGCAGGAGGCGGCGGCAAAGCAGACGTTCAATAGCTGGTTGGTGCTTGCGTTAGCAAGATGGTCACTCCCTGACCATAGGGGAGATTTTCCTTCTGTCCTCTGTGCAGCAGAGCGTCGAAGTTCCCGTCTTCTTCTTAGTGTTAAGTTGATTCCAGGATGTCTGAAGTCTTAGGACACAGCTCCTACCTTTAAGCGGATTCTAGGGGCCGGACTACCTGCTACGTCCCTCCCTATGGGTGGGACCAGGAAGGGGGGTGGTTACACCCCCAATCCTTTGTCCAGCTCGCCCCAGGTCTGGGGCTGGTGTGCCCCAGGACCGGTTTGAACTGGCATATGCACCGAGGCTCCTTGTGAGCCTCAGGCATGTCTGATTCTATTGAAGCCCTACTTGACCAATACACAAAATCCTGTCTGGGGTGGTGCTCGCACCTCCCCTGGCAGGAAACCCTTTGTCCACGTCTCCCAAGCTGGAAGGACTCCCAGCAGCAGGAGGGCAGACTTGTGTCTGTGGTGGCAGCATCCATTTTGTGGAGCTGAGGCTATGTCTGATTTTACCCGGGTTTCAGGTACTGTACATGACGTGTCCCTCTATAAGGGTGGAATGCTAACCCCGTCGCCAGAATTGGCGAGGGGTTAGTATTCCAATTCGTATGACACCTTACTCGACATGTTTTGATAAAGCCAAATCAAAGATAGCATTTAATCGCGAGGTCCATAATGCACTTAAGAGTCTATGGTATGGCGATATCTGGAAACAGTAAAAGGAAGTGGTTCCGATCACTGCAGACAGGCTCAGCTCATGCCAGAGCACCATCTCACATGAAACCAAGCACTCTGCCTTCAGGATTGTTAAGGCCTGCCATAGGAGTGACTTATAGGTTAATATGTGTTCCATTTAAGGTTAGGTATAGGTATACTACACCTAAGTAAGAGGTGATTACACCAACTTACCCCAGCTGAGTGATCAGCCAGTTGTGTCAAATTGTTAGGCCAGGCCAGGGGTGGCACAATACATGCTTCAGCCCCTGGTAGGCCTTAGATGCACCCATGCCCTGGGTACCTAGTGTACACTGGTACAGGGGCTCACAGGGTGATCCAGTTCCAATGGGTTATGCACCTAGGGTACATGGAGTCCATTTTAAAGAGAGAGCAGATGGGCTGAGATCCTGAATGGCCGGATCTCAGGCCAACTAAGTCGAAAAACCAGCTAGATACTAGGCAAAAAATTGGGGGTAACCGTAGTCAGATATCCACCTTCCTACATTATCCCCATTCAATAAGCCCAGAATTCGGCCGAAAAATGATGCCCAAAACTAAAGTTTAAAATCCGGCAGTTTGAGTTTGCCCTGCTCATATGGCAATTTCAAATACCTAATAGCCCGTCTAGCTTTCCTGTAACCCCATAAAAAAATCCCTATAGCTCCTTCAAGTCGCCTAAAAAACACATCTGGCACCCGCAATGGTCTGGAGCGAAAAATATGAAGAAACTTGGGTAGAATATTCATTTTTATGATATTACATCTACCCAATAAACTCAGAGGAAGTCGGTTCCATTGCCGTAGCTTGGCACTGACTAACTTTAGTAGTGGCTCGTAATTGAGGGTGACTATACTTTCCACTCTGCTGCTTAAGCGAACCTCCAAGTAGGTGGCAGCGTCAGTAACTCCCATAACTGGCGTAGATGGAGTAGGCGTTTCATAGTTCAGGATTGTTTGCATTTTCAGTAGATTCAACTTGTATCCGGATTACACCCCAAATACTTCTTCCTCCTTAGAGACACAGCTCATGGCAGTACATGGGTTGGTGGCATATACAGCAATATCATCTGCATATGCAATTATTTTAAACTTGACCCCATGTAGCATTAATGGCTGTATGCCCTGGTTCAGCAGCAAATGTTTATTATATGGTTTAATGTAGAGGGCAAGTAATAACGGAAATAGCGGACATACCTGTCGCGTCCCCCTAAATATGGAAAATAAAGAGGATACTTTACCATCTGAGACAATTTTGGCCCTTGGCTCAGTATATAACTTCTGGACTAGGGCTATATACTGGTCACCTATGCCGAACGCTCACATGGTCACCCAGAGTGCCTCCCAGGTTACTCTATCGAAGGCCTTCTCTGTGTCTAGCATTATCATTCCCATTCGTTCTTGCATTTTACCAGCAACATCAAAGGCAGAGATGGCAGTATTAATATGCGCCGTCATGTCTCTTCCAGGCACAAACCCATGTTGTTGTTTAGAGACCAACTCATGCATAAAACTGGCCAGACGCATGGCTAAGATTTTAAAAAATATCTTTGCATCTGCGTTTATTAAGGAAATTGGACGGTTGGACCCTCTATCTTTCAGTGATTTACCCTTCTTAAGAAAAACACTTATATTAGTCACTCCCCATGATGCTGGAGCTTCCCCACCACTGTATATGTAGTTTTTCAGTTCTAGGAATTCAGAGGCTAGAATATGTATGAATACTTTATACAGTTCCAAGGGGATACTATCGTCCCCAGCAGCTTTCCCTGAAGATAAGTTACTCACTGCCACCTTTTGGGACCTTATAAGTATTTAGTTATGCAACTTCTGCATGGCTAAACACTTATAAGGTCCCAAAGGCGAGACCTATTGGCTATGCCAATGCTTGTTGTTCTTACTCTAGAGAATCAGTTTCGCGTCAGGATGAAAAATATCTCAAAGGGAGCCCTGAATACATTTTTTAAGCCTTTGAGTTGACCTTCCTGGGTGGCGCAAAGCAAAGTTAAAGCATTCCTGACCAACAGTGCAGGCAAGCAGTACCTACTTAGCCTCAGACCAACAGAGAATGAGTCACACTGCACAAATAAAATGTTGTCTTTCGTGAATCAACTGTAGTGGTTAAAAGGGAGAATCAGCCTTGTGATTTTTCCTGTTTTGGTAGAAAGTTGAAAACTGTGACTTTAAGTGGAAACTGCTATCCTCTTTGACCCCAATAGTAGGTCTAAGAGGATATCAACTTCAACTTATAATTGATTTTCAGATTCCTCGGCGTGGAAAATAGAAGTACTTAGCCTTCACTTTTGAGAGCCTTCCAGCTAGCAACCAGAAAACTAATAA
Source organism: Triturus cristatus (assembly GCF_964204655.1). Classification (NCBI taxonomy): domain Eukaryota; kingdom Metazoa; phylum Chordata; class Amphibia; order Caudata; family Salamandridae; genus Triturus; species Triturus cristatus. Next base: position 41,485,908 of record NC_140584.1, on the reverse strand, counting down.
ATAATTTCAGACCAAGTCTGCATTTAGGTAGCTGCAAAGGTGAGCCCAGGTCTTATATCAGTTCTTATATCGTATCTGTTCTTACTTTTACAATATCTATATTTTGGTTCTACACAGGGAAAGATGGCAAGGCTTCCTGGATCACATCTGATGCGCTAACCTTTCTGGACCGCTTCATGCTTCAGGCTCCGATATCCACTTTGTCGACTGTAGCAAGTATGGAAAAGAGCTCAGTGAGTATCATTTAAGTACATGTACGTGTAGATCAGATGGGAGGACAAGATGCCACCATGCCACTGGAAAGCCTTATTTCCTACGTGGGATTTTCTGAGAGGGGCCAGGAGAGTGGATGGGAAAAGGGGCATACTTACTGCTAAATTGGAGGGGTTTAGGGAGCAGTAAGGGGGGGGTTAGGTTGGCCTGGGGAGGGGTTTAGGGAAATACATACATAGCAAAAGTTCAGAGGACCAAAGACCTGAAAAGGTAGGCGAAAACTCACAAACCTTCCCCTTACGATTTGATTTTCAAAAGACACCCAGGGTATTTGAATTGACGTACCTGACATGTAAGCGCTATAATAAAATTATTTAGGGTCTTTTGGCAGATGCAGAAAGTGTTTGAATTGTGTGGTTTGTGTCACTGTGTATCATCTTAAAGAAGGCCATCATGTTCCTATATATTTATAAAGACATACCCTTATATCAATAAACTTATTCAGGATGGACCTTAATTTTATTGCATGTGATTACTCTGAGTTCCAGACCTACTGCCACTACTTTAAATAAACCTTGACCTCTCAATGTAGATACGTTTGGAGAAGCAAGTGTACAAGAGCAGTAACTTGCTTATCCTGTTGCAGCACAATAATTCCTAAGGTCCTATGACACTCCTGTTAGAAATCAATAGTCATCATTGTGATGGCTGAGTAAACATCGACAGACAGTCCGCAAAGGCATCACATTGAGTCATATGGATTAGCTCTGCATAGGTTTCCATCGTGTCAAGGGGAAGAGTACTCAGCCTTTGTCCATGACCCTTTATTTCTTAGTCTTCCTTGCAGGGGAGTGGTGATCAGATGTTTGCTGTAGTTTTGAAAGCAGGAGAAGTGACCTGAAAAGTAATTTTTACTCAAGGCTCCCTGCCCTCCCTTATGGTATCATAAGCAGAATCTTCCATTAAGAATCTGTCTCCAACTTTCACACTGCTAATTACACATTAAAAAGTTTGTCATGTTCATATATGCCTCTGTCAGGCCCTCCCCACATTAATCACTCCCTTAGATTTGGCTAAGTCCTTTGCTTTTATCACTTTTTAAGTGCTAGTTTCTTTGATCATGCTTTCCTTAATAATTCAATCAATCAATCAGGATTGGTAAAGCGCAACTACTCACCCGTGAGGGTCTCAAGGCACTGGGGGAAAAGCTCCATTGAGTGTTGGGGTAAACCGAGGAGCCAGGTCTTGAGGTCCTTCCTGAACTGGGACCGTGTGGGGTCTTGTCAGAGATGGAGGTTGTTCCAGGTCTTGGCTGGAAGGTAGGAGAAAGATTTTCCTCCCGTTTTGGTCTTGCAGATACATGGAACAGTGGCCATAGAGAGGTCTGCTGAACGGAGGTGTACTTTGGGTGCGTGGAGGGAGAGGTGGTTGTTCAGGTTTGTTGGTCCGGTGTTGTGGAAGGCCAGAACCTAACATATTCTGACAATCCAATTGTGATCCAATTGACTTGTGACAAGTTTCTTGTGACTTTATGCCACTTGCTGTATCATTTCCTGTGGGATATTCTAAAGGATCCGATTTGACTCAACCTTCCCTATGAGTTCCAGTCTTGCATAGCTCTACCTCTCATACAGCATGTATACCAGGTAATAGCTGGATCACAGAAGGAGTAACACACAATGTGGGTTTATAAACCTGTTTGGCATTACAAATGCCAATAAAGAAACATGTGAGTACGTACCTGTTTGGCCTAAAGTGGAAATACAGGTAACTCTTGCATGCATGGCCAACTTGTGGGCGCACATAGCCTCATTAAGACATTACATTGCCACACACAGAGGAAATATATTACAGGGAATATTGCTTCTCCCCAACGCAATAGCTACACATCCGCACTGCCGCCACCGAGGTCAACTCGCTATACGGCATTCGGAAGACTGCCAGAGTGGTGTTCTACTGGCGGGTGCGGACACGGTTCTTGGGTGGTTGAACAGCTAAACATGTAATCAGGCCCTTAGTCTTTTTCCTGAAATTTAAAGTCTGTCTCTGAGTGAAGCAAGATCCATGGCTGAAGTTGGTGAGGCTCCCTCACAGTTGCTAAGTCATCATCAAGTTTCCAATGAAGCTGCTAGTTTGGTGCCAAAATCAAGCAGAATAAAACGGAATTTTGAAGCCACTTAGGTTACTTTCCCACTGCAATAGATTGCCACTTCAACCTGTTCCAGCATTCTACCTTCTGACTCAGTCACTATTTTGGTTCTCAAAATCCATCAATGGGGCAAGGCTTGAAGCTGTAGCCAGGCAAAGTTCCATGAGGCTGGATAACTTTGCCATGAAGTGCAGCAAAATCTGTTTTTAACGTAGTATTAAACTAAGAGTGGGGAGGACTTGTTATACTTGCCTGCCTTGGGTGGGCCGGCCCGTGAAAAGTCTCTGCACACTGCCCCGGTATCTGAATTTAGAAAAATAATTCTAAATCCCACTTTTCTCCAACTCCTGATAAAGTTTTTTTGGTCACTTCTGCTGCCCGCTGGAGCTCATGGCAGGCTTCTATGTACCAAATCTTCCCCCAGACAGAGATCCAGCAGGGTCCAGTCTTCTGTGGTCAGCTGGGCTGCCTTGGAGTCAAGGCGACTTCAGTTTTTTGTTTCCCTGTAGCAGCCAAACACAAGGACAGTATTCTGGCCCATTGAGAACAGTTACACCCCTGGGTGTCAGCAGGACTCAGTAGTCCTTAAGTCTTCATCCTTCAAGTAGGGCCTTCTTCAGGTGTACTCTTCTGAGATCCAGGAATGTTCTGAAGCAGTGTTGGTAAGATGCCAGTCTTCTCTTGTTTTTGATTTTTGAATTTTTAATGAATTTTGCCCATCCAGTTATGTTTTCTTTCTCTCACTTTACACACCTCCTTTTGCAGTGCTTAGTTTTTGCTTTAGTTTAAAAATTACCCAAAACCCTAAATCCAAAATGGCTAACCCCTCCTTGAACCAGGACAGTCTTTGCTTTCCCATAACCATGCACCTATTTATATTAGTTAACCTTAAATGTCTCAGGGTTCAAACTGTTCTGTCTCTGGCTGGGTTTGGTGCATGATGGTCCAGGAGGGCCCTGGAAATGAAAAGTAACAGATACTGTCTACCACATTTGGCATCTCCAGCTAACAAGAGATAGCAGTAAATCTGCCCTTAGTTCTGACACCTGTCCTTCTCTTCCTTTCAGAGTGCGAATTCCTGCTTAGTGGCCACTTATTAACCATATCAGTGCCTTTCTGAGCCCAGACACCCAGCCATTCTCCTCTAATAAATAAATAAAAAATAATAATAATAAAAATAATAATCGGGCTTATAAAGCGCCTGGTTACACTATACAGTGTGTCCCCACGCTGCGGTGCACGTCGCTCTCGTGATCACAGAGACCTATCCAGGCGGGAATAGATGAGTTTTCAGTTTCTTCCTAAACATGCCCTCAGAGGGTTCCAACCGAAGGCTCTCAGGGAGTTTGTTCCAGAGTTGGGCCGCCAAAAAGCGGAAGGAGCGACCACCCATCCTAGCTCTCTTTACAGCCGGGACGCGTACCAGTCCCCTCCCCTCAGACCTCAGGCGGCGGGTTGGAACATAAGGGGTAAGGAGGTTCAACAAGTAAGCAGGCGCAGTCCCCTGGATAATGCGATGACAGACACACAACGCTTTAAACCAGACTCGTTCCCGTATAGGTAGCCAGTGGAGAGAAGCAAGAGATGGTTTAGAGGCAGTTCTCCTCAGGAGCATCAGGATCAAGCGGGCTGCTGCGTTCTGAACGCATTGAAGTCTCTTTATACACTTTCCGGTGATACCTAGGTATAAGACATTCCCATAATCGAGACGAGATGTCACGAGGGCGTGAACTAGGGTCTTCCTAGCAGCAATAGGTAATATATCCAAGGTTTTTCGGAGACTTTTAAGGATTCCGAAACAAGCTCCTGCGACCCGTCTGGTGTGATATTCAAAGGATAGGTGAGGGTCCATCCAAACCCCCAGGTTTTTGGCCTGGGCGCATGGCACAGGGGTGGGGCCCAAGTTCTGTGGCCACCAGGCAGAGGACCATGCGGATGGAGCTCTACCCACCACCAGTACTTCTGTCTTGTTACCGTTAAGTTTCAGACAGTTTTTGTCCATCCAAGAGGCTAATTCTTGCAGACACGCCACCAGATTGGGAGCTGCCGACTGCTGTTCCTGGGTCAGGGACACCACCAACTGGGTATCGTCGGCGTATGAGACGACTTTAATCCCAAAACCATCAGCGATCTCCGCTAAGGGAGCCACATAGAGATTAAACAAAGTAGGGCTCAAAATTGAGCCCTGAGGAACCCCCTGCTGCAATCCCATGACCCTCGAGTAGAACTCGCCCTGTCTCACCTGGAAGCTGCGATTAGCTAGAAATGATATAAGCCAATCTAAGGCCCTCCCAGACACACCTTCTTTCTTTAGATGGTGAACTAGAGTGTGGTGAGCTACCGTGTCAAAGGCCGCACTAAGATCCAACAGGATCAGGGCGGCCGTTTGACCAGCATCCACATATTCCCGAATGGTCTCAGTTGCCAAAAGAAGGGCCGACTCCGTCGAGTGGTGTTTACGGAAACCCGATTGAGTGGGGTGGAGGAGGTGACATTTCCCAATGTGAGCCGTAAGTTGTTCATTTACCACTTTCTCTGCGATCTTAGCAAAGTAGGGTAAAAGGGATATAGGTCGCAAATTATCTAATCGCTTCGGGCCTAACTGAGGTTTTTTAGGGAGGGGAAGTACTACTGCCTCCTTCCAACAGCCAGGGACTGTATTGGTCCTGAATGAGACCTCCAAGAGATGTCTGATAAAGGGCTCCAAGGTTTCTAAGCACCCCTTAAGCCTACTCGGGGAGGTCGGATCCTTTGGGGAACCTGACTTGATGCTCAAGCAGAATTTTTTCAGGATTTCAGGGGGGGGGGATCATAAAACTCTCTAGTCTCTCCTCCTCACCTATAGGTCCTGACACATCCAGAAGATCCTGGTCGACCCCAGCCGACTCAGGAAAAGTGGAGTAGATAGTCACCACTTTGTCAGAGAAGAAATTCGCTATAAGATTACAGCGTTCAACTGACCCTACAGCAGGAGCTGCCACTATATCCATGGAAGAGATCTCCTTATAAACCCTAAATAATTCCCTAGTAGAATTCCCAGCAGACCCAATTCTTTCAAGGTAATATTCCACCTTAGTTTTCCTGATGAGCCCATGATATGCCTTAAGCACCGCTTTGTACTCGCACCTTCCTGAGGTAGAGAAGTCCTTCCTCCACTGCCTTTCAGCACGTTTACAGTCTGCCTTAACATTTTTCAGCACTGAATTAAACCATGGGGCAGATTTCTTTGCTCTTGTTAGTGTTTTCCATGACCAAGGGGCTGTACTATCGAGTGCCTCTCCTAGCCTCCTATCCAGCTCTGAGCAAGCGCTGTCAGCATCTTCCCCCCCCAGGCGGACCCCCCACCAGGAGGGCGTTCTTGAACTTGCATGGGGAAAAGCCACCCCATTTACGGTAGGTTATTCCCTCCTGCAAGTTCTCCTGCACCTTAGGCTTAGGTAATCGCATAACAAAAGGGACTAGATGGTGATCAGTCCAAACCAAGGGCTGTGGTAGACCAACCTCCACCGCCTCCCAGTTAGTAAAAATGGGATCAAGCAAATGACCCTTCTGGTGCGTCGGCCAGGTTGCACTAAGATTTAGCTGTAGTATCGCGAGTTACTGGTTTAGCGCTGCAGCCACCGTACATCCTGCATCTTCCAGATGTAAGTTCAAATCGCCTAGCACAAGGAACTTGCTATAGCGCAGGGCTGGTTGAGTGAGATAATCAACCAGGTTAGAAGTAAAACGGGAGGGGTAGCCCGGAGGGCGATAGACCAGGAGGCCCTTGATAATGCAGTTACTGTCAACCGTGATGGTAAAAAGGCCTGCCTCACTATAGATAAGAGGAATGGGTTCAAGGTGGCACTGGATGGCTTGTTTATAAATCATTGCCACCCCACCTCCTCTGCCCGAGTCCCTATCGATTCGCTTTACAGTGTAGCCACATGGAATCGCCTCAAGGAGTTCCGGAACAGAGTCCTCATCCAACCAGGTCTCTGTAAGAAACATAACATCCACCTGTTTGTAGATCAGGAGATCATGAATCTCAAACCTGTGCTTCCTAAGAGATCGACAGTTCAATAGGCAGCAATTCAACAGGGGCGAAACCCCCTTTCTCTCGTATCCATAGTTGAACGAAAAGGCACAGTGCCTGCACATTGAACTGAGCCCCCGACTTGCATGTTATGAGCACAGATATCGGCAGTTTGGGGGCGAAGAGCGCGAAGGTCCAGGCTAGAATAGCAAAGTTTCAAGCCAAGACTACCAGGGGGAGTGGTCCCGAGCCCCGGACGGCCGCGGACGGGCGCAGACGGGCTTGCCTTTGGCGCGCCAGCGGCACACCCGCAGCGCGCGTCTGCTGCGCGGCCACCGCAGCATCCGTTTTTATGTGCCCTGCTTCCTGTCTGCCCCCGGAAGTGTCTTGCTCTGACCTGCTCCGCCCTCCGCGCAACGGCACTAATTGCCGCGTCGGACCGGGGCGGGCAGGAAGAATGAAGGAGCTAAGACAACACCCCGCTTGCTGAGGTCCCACAGGTAAGCCTACACTGCCTACGAAGTAGCTGCAGAGAATGTATTTCAAAATACACAGTCCCCACAATCTTAAAACGATAAAAAGCACAGCTCAGCTGCTCGTACCTCGAGCTGTGTCTGTCAACCCAAAAGCGGCTCAGGGTACTGCCACTGCCCTAGACACCGCTGCGCAGCCGCCGGAGCATCTGAAAACAGGATTGTTAACTCCAACCAAGAATTAATGTTGAGCTTCAGGAGGTGAGATGAATGGCAAAATTGGTCTTAAGCCAGTACTTGCTCAGGCAGTATGAATTACATTTTTACACAGCATGTTTCCACTGAAGTTATCATGAAACATCTGCATTCACTATTAAATAAGATGCTGATAACAGAGGGGGAAATTATGTTGATTCATTTTCCCTGTATTTACCCAGCCAGCGATATGAATTAAAGACTTTAATTGTATCTGGGCATGTCCCTGAAGAATGTATCCTAAACCTACTCTATGAAAACAGTTTGTTCTGGGCATTCAGTCACTTTGAGAGCACACCATTCAAATTTGTAGTGTGCCACATTTTATATAATAGGCTTCCTGTCCTGTCCGCTTACAAGACACACTTTTAGGAGAGATTATTTAAAAGCAGGTTTCCTAACATGGTGAAAGCACTTTTCCTTTTAATCTGTCTTTGCAGTGCATTTAAACTGTCATAGATGTTTATCATATATGTTAGTGGTTTAAATATGCACAATAGCCCACAATATGGCTTTCATCTTCTATGCAGTTACTGCATTTTCTGCACATTTACTTTAGCCTTGCTGGAAATTTAAATAAACCACATTGGTAAAACTAATTTTAACACTACCATTTGACAGCCAGAGAATGCACACAGCATCACTTACCAATTCTGTCTCAGTACACAACATCCTAATACTACCTAACAGTCCAGAAAAAGTGAAAACTCAACTTTAACCATGCGGAAAATGCTGATTCCCTCCACATTGCTATGGCAGGCACATAAATCTGCATCATTTTGCACTGTTGACTACTTAGCCACCATAGTGATGGCCAAAATCACTGCCATGTGCTAAATCAATCAATTAGTAGATTTGTAGAGTGCTACTTGTCACCCATGAGGGTATCCAGGCACTGGCAGGGTCCAGTTGATTGGCTGAAAAGCCAGGTCTTCAGGGGCTTTTGGAAATCTGCAAGAGATGGCGAGGTTCTTAGATGAAAGGGTACCTTCTTCCATGTCGTTGCTGCTAGGTAAGAGAAGGAGCGACCTCCGCATCAGCTATGTCGGATGCGTGAGTTGAGGGTTAGAGAAAGGGAGGCAGAGCGGAGGTGTCTGGTAGGCTGATGGAAGTTCAGGCGGGAGCCTTTCCAAAGACATTTTGCCCAAAAGGGATCAGTCTGGTGACCATTACATATTTTTCTAGAGCATTTAAAAGTAGTCTAGCAAATAATTTGCAATTTGAAAGAGCTATAAGTCTATAGGTTGATGGATTCTGCCTTTCACTATTTTAAGGTTAGAGCAACACAATGATCTGCATCAAACCAGCTGCACTTAAAACAGACCTTCTTAAAATACCGAACAAAGAAAATAGTGTGCAAATAATTTCCTTCTTAAATAACACCAATGAAAAATCTCTGAGACTGTTTCTCTTCCTTTGGTTGGTAGACCTTTTATTAGTTGCTAGAGAGGTAAGAGGGAGTTAGCATCACCTTTAATTATCATAACACATGAACAAAGGTAGTCATGCAATAAAGTCAGGACTACTAGATGAAGTTAAAGGGACATATTACAAACTCAGAAACAAACTGATATAGATGAGTCTCAGAAGCATATTATAAAACTATAGTATCACAAGAATAAATCTGAATCTCCTGATGAAATTCAACCTAAACAATAAAAGCACACCAGAAACTCAGTGGCGGCTATGCAGGAGATGAGGAAGAGGATCTGCAGATTGAACTGCAAGATTCGATCCTCCTTCCTAGTCATTAATAGATCTAATTATATCTAACTTATCATACTCTAAACTAAATACAAAAATCCTAATTAATCTAAGGAAAACAAAGAACAGGTGTCACCATTATGGAGTCTTTTGTAAAAGTACTCCAAGTGTGAAGAAAGTGCAGCATGAAGACACACAGTGAGATGAATAGCAAAGAGATCTGCACCTCGTGAAATCCTAAGGGTCTCTGCTCTCCTAACCATACTACACCTATTAACACACAACGTATTCAAGGTAACCAACTTCATAATCTCCAGCACATTTCCACCTTCCTCGGTAGAAATTGGAAACATTCAGCTCATCTCCCATACCTTCCATTGGGTAGATTTGATCGACCTTTAGCATCCTCTCTCTGCCATGAGAACACATTTCTAGCTTCCTTAGCACGTCTCCTTCTCGCTAAAAGTTTCCTCCTCTACCTTACTATCGCTACAAATAAACAATGCCTTTTTACTAATTAATAAAGCCTTGTATCTGTACCTGCAGAGGAGAGAACATGCAAGCAAAACAATTCCCAGTGAAAGTTTAAACACTGAGCTCAGAAACCCAAGGCCCCTAGTTATGCAAAGTTAGCACAGCAGTTAAAATACACTTAATACATATGATTACAACTAACACAAATAAATGAATATTATGTGGATTGAAAACATGGTTACATCGAACTGCCTGTTACCTTTTGAAACATTTGTAAAGTTATGAACGAGAACTACATTTTTCACTAGAAATGTTTACCATTAGTATGCACCCATTTTATAATTTTATTTTCTAGTCATGTAACATTCGAGAAATACATTTGAAACTTCATTGTTTATTCATATGTTAGACCACATGAAATATAAAAGTGGCAATCTGCACAAATCCACGTAAATATGTGGCGTGTAAGGGTGGAGCCAAAATGTAGCTACTCCACCACTCATTGAAAGTCTATTCGGTCCAGAAGTTCTCGCAGCTCCGGAGCCATTACCTCCTCGTCAGCCCTCCCCCGTCCAAGTCCTAACTACATGAGCATAGCTCCTCCCAACAGAAAATCCCAAGCAACTCAAAACCCATCCCTTTCCTTCAGGCCACACCCACACCCTGAGCCATTTAGCCATGTGACCCGCCTGCCCACATCCTGTTTGTTTTTTCTGCTGGTCTGTTTCCGGGCTTGTCTCCTGACGGGGGGGGGGGGGGGCTATCGCCTCCCGTAGGTAAGAGTGCAGCGGTCTGCTTGAGCGCCCATCATTATGCCCTGCGTGCCTGCCTGGGTGCGTGTGTAAGTCCCTGCTGTAGCGAGACTCGGGTGTTGGGGGCCGGGCTGTCTATGGCGTAGTTACGGTCCTGCTGCAGCTTTCCCTCTTCTGGATGGTTCCCTGCTCTAGCGGGAACAACCAGGGAGGGAGGGGAAGTGTGTGGGCATGTCTGTGCCCTTCTTTGCACGCCAAAGGCGTGACGGTAGCGCTCCTCCTCGGAGGTCTTCTGCAGGTGGGGCACGGTTCTCGTTTACGAGTCCGAGTTGCCCCGCTGTTTGGGTTACCTTCCTGTTCTGACGGAGGTCCCGTGGGGGCGCTGCGTGGTTTTAGGAGTCACGGCTGTTCCCTAGTTCTGGCCTCTGTTTTGGTATCAGTAGGGGCTCGGGGACCAGGTGGGGCCTCTTCATTAGGCCCGGTTCCCCTTATTAGTGTGCTTGAAACTAGTACTATGCATTGTGGCCTGTTTAAAGACCACAAGGGATTTCCCGGTTGTTCCCGGTAGTGTCTGCCTCGTTGCCTGTGGTGCGCTGGGTTCAGCGCCTGGTGATTTTGTTCTGTCCTAGGTGTGCTGGGATAGAGGGCGTGTCTGGGGGGCCTTTCCTGAAGTGTTCTCTCTCGTGGGCGGCTTCTGAGGGCACGGTCAGCTTGTTTTCTTTACGGCAGGGGCCTGCGTGGATCAGTTGTTTTATACTTTGCTCCATAGTCTGACTGGCCATTTTGGAGCCGGCCTCCGGTCCAGTTGGGGATTGGCTATGGGTGGTTGTGTTTCACTGATTGGCCCTTCAAGCCTTGGTTGATTGGTCTGGGTATTTATGGACGGGTGGTGTCTTTGATTTACTGTGTCCATCATGGAAGGTAAAGGTTCTGTTGAGAGTGTGCTTGAAAGTGAGGAGGAGGTGGTGGTTGCTGGGCCTTCCACTGATCCTTTCCTGTCTGAGGTACAGAAGATGATTGAGGCCGCAGTGGCTGCAGCTTTTCAGGCTCGTGGTCCCCTGGGGCCTAAAAAGCAAAAGTTGGATGCCTCTGCGGAGGTCGATCCAGGCGTTGATTCTGTAGAAGAGGTGAAGGGTCGTTTTGTCCAGGGAGCAGACCTTCGCTGTGTTCTGCAACATGTTCAGGACAATTTAGGGTCCCCTAGTCTCTTGGAGGGTGGAAAGTCTGAAGACTTGTTTGCCAATTACCTGAAGAAGGAGCCTGAGAGCCTCCCCATTCATAGGTCTGTGAGGAATGTGCTGGAGGGGGAGTGGAACGATGTTGCCAAACATGCTTTGCCCGGTTTCTGGCGAAGAGGTATCCTCTACAGGGGTTCGCTTTGCAATTCCCGGCTATGGTGAAGGTGGATTACCTGCTAGCTGGTATGGCATCTCAGAGCCTGGTGGTGTCGGAAGATGCAGTTCCTTCAGGTCCTCTGGACAAGGGGGTTGAGGGGGCCTTGAAGCTGTCCTTTGATGTCTCTAATCTTGCTGTCCGGTCTGCGGCTTACACCAGCTATCTGGTTCAATCGCTTCTAAAAGACTGTCAGGGTATTTCTGAGCAGCTCTTGCAGGATGAGGATGTTGGAGCAGCAGTTGCGTTTCCTGGCAGATTTGTCCTTCGATTCCCTTGGTGCGGCAGCGGCGGTGGCTGGGGCCTCTGTGGCTGCTCAGAGGCAGTTGTGACTTAAGCCTTTGAGGGCGGAAGCTGCTCAGAAGGCTGCCGTGATGAAGCTTCCCTTCACGGGCACTAAACTGTTTAGGGAACCGTTGGAGGCACTGATTAAGAAGACGGCTGAGGATAAGAAGTTGTTGGCTCTGGTCTGCTCTTCTCGGAAGGGGAAGTTTGCGGGTTATAAGCGGGATTTTGGGCAGGATTTTCAATCTAAGATGGCGGCACAGCCCTTTAGTGGTAGGGTTCCTTTCTTCCACAAATCCCGGGGTCAACAGGGGGCTTCGTCTTCTGCAGGTTCCTCCAAGTTGTGACTATGTGGGGAGTTTGTTGGGGATGCCTGTTGGGGGTCGCCTCTAGTCTTTTCTTCCTGTTTGGGAGGAGGTAGTTCAAGATCAGTGGGTCCTGCAGGTGGTCCGGCTGGGCCACAGGATCGAATTTGGGGTTCCTCCAGTGGATGTGTTCAGGGCTACCCCTGTTCTCAGATCTCACTCAAAGTGTGGTGCTCTGTTGGACGGAGTCTGGGATTTGGTTGCCAAAGGGGCTGTGGTGACGGTGCCTGTGAGTCAGCAGGGTCAGGGGGTTTACTCGACCCTGTTTATGATCCAGAAGCTGAATGGGGACTACCAGCCTGTCCTGGATCTGAAGGCCGTGAATTTGTGTGTCCTTCGCCGGTCCTTCAAAATGGTGACTGTGCAGATGATTCTTCCCTTCCTATCGGTGGGGGATTTCCTGGCTTCTCTGTATCTTCGGGATGCCTACATTCATGTGCCGGTGCACGAGGCCTCGCAACGGTTCCTTCGTTTCTGTGTGGGGGTGGATCATTACCAGTTCCAGGTATTGCCGTTTGGACTGTCTGCCTCTCCTAGGGTGTCTACTAAGGTGTTGGCATCTTTGGTGGGTTTGTTACATGCTCAGGGGATCCAGGTGTTCCCTTACTTGGACGATTGGTTGATTTCTTCCTCTTCTTTCCTGCAGGTTCAGGCACATTCCCAAGAGGTTTGCAGGCTCATTCAACAGTTCAGGTGGATTCTGAACTTGGAGAAGTCCCATCTTTGCCCCACTCAGGAACTGCTGTTCATTTGGGGGGTTTTCAATACCCGTTTGGGAAAAGTCTTCCTGTCGGAACCCCGCAGACTGACTCTGGTGCACAAACTGGGGAAGGTGTTGGGGGCTCAGTCTTCCACGGCTCACCAGTGGTTGCGTGTTCAAGGGCTGATGTCAGCTACTGTGATGATAGTTCCCTGGGGCCGTTTGCACTTGTTCCCCCTGGTGAATTATGTTCTGAGGCATTGGGATCCGGCCTCTCTGGATTACAAGCTGTTGATTCCGGGTGGTGTGATCATCGCCCGGGAGTTGTCCTGGTGGCTGCTGGAAGGGAACCTCTTACAGGGCTCTTTGTGTCCCTGCAGAGGTTGGTCCTGACGACAGATGCCAGCAAACTCGGTTGGGTGCGGTGTTGGCTCAGGAGTTGGTGCAGGGGCTATGGTCTGTGCTGGAGGCAGGCATGTCCTCGAATTGGAGGGAGTTGAAGGCAGTTCAGTTGCCGTTGGCTCATTTTTTGCCTTGAGTCCTCCAGAGGTACGTCATGGTGCGGACGGACAACACAGTGGTGGTGTGGTATATCAACCGCCAGGGGAGTGCGAAGTTGGCTTCCCTCAACCGGTTGGCTCACCAGAACTGCATGTGGGTGGAGTCGCACTTGTTGTCTCTGAGGGCTTTGCATCTGCCAGGGGTTTTGAACTTGGAGGCAGATCGCCTGAGCAGGGTGTTTCCCTCCCTGACTGATATGTGCCTGACGCGGGAGGTGTTTGGTTGCCTAATGACTCGGTTCGCGGTCCCAGTTGTGGACCTGTTTCCCGCTCCGGGGGACTCCTTGAGGGAGAGGTTTTGCTCTATGGTTCAATCGGACGAGGTTTGGAGGGTGGATGCCCTGTCCTTCCGGAGGGAGGGGGGCTTGATGTATGCTTTTCCCCCAATTACTCTGTTTCCACGGGTCCTGCTGAAGAACAAGCCAGATCAGGCCTTGGTGGTCCTGGTGGCTTCAGAGTGGTCCAGGAGGCCTTGGTTCCCTCTGTTGTTGAGGTTATCATTGGGGCCTTGCTGGAAGTTGCCGGTGGTCCCTTTTCGCCTGGTGTTTCCCCCTCTGTCTCTGGAGTGTCTGGTCTGCCTGCGTCTGGCGGGTTGGTTGTTGAGAGGATGAACTTAGTGGCTTTGGGGTGTTCTCCTTCTGTGGCTGAGTTTAATCAGCGGTCCAGGCGCCCTTCCACTCTCCGGTCTTATGCCAGACATTGGGTGTCTTTTCAGTGTTGGTGTTCAGCTCGGGGGTGGTCTGCATTGGAGGTGGATCTGATGCGTGTCTTGGATTTTCTGAAGGATGGGTTAGACCTGGGTCTGGCTGTGTCCTTGCTGCGGGCTCAGTGGGTGGCTGTTTGGGCCTTTCGGGGTTCGGACTGTGAGCCGCGGGTTCCCCTGGTGTCCAGGTTGTTGCGGAGTTGTTTCCTCCAAAAGCCTGTCATTACGTCCTTTGCGCCTAGTTGGGATCTGCCTCTGGTTTTGGGGGCTTTGCTGGGCGCACCCTTTGAACCTCTGCTTGAGGTTTCTTTGTGGTTTTTGACAATCAAGGTGCTTTCCCTTGTTGCTATTACCTTGGCTCGGAGGATTGGTGAGTTGGGCTCCTTGCTTTGTTTGTCGCCCTTTTTGTGTTTTTTTCCTGATCGGGTGGTTCTGAGGCCTGATCCTTCCTTTGTTCCCAAAGTCCCTTCCTCGTTTCACTGCTCGGAGGATCTGGTGTTGTCTGTCTTCTGTCTGGATCCTCTTTCGGAGGTTGACGTGCGGCTGCACTGTTTGAATGTTAGGGGGGCTCTGGAGGTGTACTTGCTGCGTACTAGGCCTTTTCGTAAGGTGGATTCCCTTTTTGTGACCTTTGGACTGGCTGGTCAGGGTCTGAAGCCTTCTGGGGCTACTCTCAGTGGTTGGCTGCACTGGGCTGTGGGTGCTGCGTATGAGGCTTGTGGTGTATTGGAGACTGGGTCGGTTCAGGGGAGGTCGACTCGGGGGGTGGCTGCTTCCTGGGCCTGCTATCAGGGGCCTTCCATGGCCGAGATCTGCAGGGCTGCTACCTGGAGTTCTCCTCATACTTTAATGCCCCATTATCATTTGGTGGTGGGTGGGACTGAGTCTGCTGGGTTTAGGGACGCGGTGTTGCGTTCTGCCCCGGTGGTGTGACTTATACTGTGCTTTAATAAAGTGTGTTTTTGATACTGAGTGAAGCTGATTCTTGCTTTGGTATCTGCTCATGTAGTTAGGACTGGGACGGGGAGGGCTGACGAGGAGGTAATGCCGGTTACTTACCGGTAATATTCATTACTCCGAGTCGTAGCCCTCCCCGTCCCGGTTCCCATCCATCCCTCCCTCCCTGTTCGGCTTCTTGTGCTTTGTGGTACAGGATGTGGCAGGTGGGTCACATGGCTATATGCCTCAGGGTGTGGGTGTGGCTTGGAGGGAAGGGATGGGTTTTGAGTTGCTTTGGATTTTCTGGTGGGAGGAGCTATGCTCATGTAGTTAGGACTGGGACGGGGAGCGCTATGACTCGGAGTAATGAATATTACCGGTAAGTAACTGGATATTGCCAATTCTGTGAAACTATATGATACTCTAAGATATTCGACTTCCGGTTGCACAATACCCATTGAACCGCACAGTACCTCAATGTATGCTTACCAAGAATTCAAAGAAAGAACTAAATGGGCTACAGGTAATATGGAGTGAAACACATGAATAAAGGACCAACATATTTTAATGTCTTTACACTTAGCTACTTCAAAAATACCCAAAATCTTTAACTGCCTTTCTACTTTTTTCGGCAACTGCTGTTTTATTTAGCGCGCTCAGTTTTCCGTTTGCCTTTCCTCTTTAAATGGCGTAGATCTCAAGTGAACAACCATAGTCGTGTCCATTTTTCATTGGAGGCAATATTTTCTTGTTATAAACACTGGCTGAAGTTTTCTCCTGTAGACTAAAGTAGCCAGTGTCGTTACCTTTGCATCAAGCAGAAGGAAGACTTACAACTCGGCATCTATTTCTCTCCATTAGACAGAGCCACCAATGGCCTATCGGTCGCTTTTTGACCAATTACATTAAAGATTTACCCAACCACCATAGTAAACACTTAATTGTTTACCGTGCATAATTATGGTGTAAGTTCTCGGAAAAGTGATCATAAACTAAATGGAAGATATAAATGTATGTGCAGGGCTATACACATCACACAAGAACGCTTGTTTAAGAGTAGCCTCCTGTTTTGCGAGTGGTGGGTGAACCCAAAGTGCGCTCATTCACTGCTCCCACATTATGCTTCTGCAGAACCGATCCTAAATCTCTGCTATCGAATCCAAGGTCTGGATATTGTCAACTGGGTCTGTGGTGGAGTCTCTAAAGCAACAGAACCCGTGTAACACGAGCAACTCTAAGGCCAAACGTTTTCAGCAGACACATTATATTATCTTCTTCAAAGACTCTACAATCTGGAAACACCACTAATTTTGTAAAAACAGTTATAATCCAGAAAATTAATTTTAATTCTCTGACCTTGAGAGTTGTAAAGGGATGTGATTAGCTGATGGGCTATTATTAACGTGTATTTTTAAAGTATGTAGTAGGTGGGCTTACATCTGGGTAAGGTAAGGCTCCCAGTTGCCATCCCTAGTCGTTTATAACATGGTCCAATTGTTGATTTTGGGTACCATGGCTGGTACTACAGATTTTCTCTTGTTCGTTGTTTTATCTTGAATACCTGATCAACTTTTTGTGGTTGATTAATAGTGCACCTCTTAATCGAGGTTAGAAATAATCCCATTAATTCCTTCTTGACCTGGGGTACATAACCCCCTTCTTACATGGAGACTCACCTAGAGCTTGCGCAACCAGCCTTTAAGCAAAGGGATATATTTGTTGGTGTTGTTTTTGTTTTATCCCCCAAACAGTATTTACTGCTTTCCCAATGAAGTTTGCTATTTCCATTTAAAACAAGACAACGTTAGTCACCGCATACCATTTTTGTAGGTTATCCTTCAAGAATACCTCACAGCTGCTATCAGCAAATGATAAATATGTCAACGAGGGAATGAGACCTAACAATTTTACAATCAATCCTGATTTTAAAAAACTAATTCTGCCCAAATCTATAAAGAGTATACAATGTAATGGTATTTCTTTAATCCCCTCCATTGCACCTCATAATGGCCAAACTGAACATTGTGCACTTCCATCTCTCTGCCACTTCTGGTCTTCCCGTGGTGACCCTGGGGGATTATAGCCACTGTTGAAAGTTGTGTTACCTTTGCAAACTGAGTTCACGCTGTTCTACATTACTGACAACTTCCAGCAGTTTTCTTCTGCTAGGTGCACACAGTCATGGCCTTTGTTAAGTTGTAGCTTTTGATCACTTCTAGGCAGGTAAAGGGTTATGCCATTTTCAAAATGGCATATCCCAGGACATCTTTCTCCATTACATCCAAAGGAGTGAAAACGTAAACACCCAAGGGCAAAACTACTGTTAAAGTTTGACTGTTTTGTTGGGCAATTCTGAACTCTGGTTACTTGTTTAACCACTACTCTTCAAACGTTGAGTTGTCAGGGAAAACTCTCTTTTACATGTTAGATATTCAGCAACACCACTGCATACTGCCTTCCCAAACTCCATTGGTATTTGACCACCAGTTTTAAAGAGCTAAACATTCCTCTGTTTTTCCTAAATCATATTTTTAAATTGGGACACTTGCTGGGTAATGGACAAATGCGGGCCTTTCTAGTGTTGTCTATTGTCTGGGGGATTGAATCCCTTTGCCAACTTTAAGCTCCATTACATTGTGTTGTATAGAACCTTCAACATCTCTCTTACCGGCTGACTGGTTGGTTCCTCGAACCCTGTTGTCTTGAAGGGATTCTGAGAACAGGCTTCCGCCCTTCTACTCAGCAGTTCCATTTTCCATACTTTCGGTTCCGAGCTCAATATTGTTGGGAGACCGGCACGTTTGTAATGAATTGGCCACTGCAGATTTCGAGGGATTTGACATATTTGGGTCGGAGATGATAAACTGGAGTTGTTGCCCACTTTGTTATCAACCGAAGAGGGATGAGTAGCTACCAGTTTAAACACTACCAAGGGAGTCTCGTGTTTAGTAGGTTGCTCTTTTAGTGCAGCTACCACCTAATCTAATGGCTCATCAATTTCATTAGGCTCAAGACTTGCTGTATGGGAGTATTTAATTATTTAGAGGTGACAGCTCCTCCTCCTCAAAATAATCTATTAGACACTGTTTAAAAGTTGAAAAAGTCGTGGGTTTAAAAGTGTTTTTTCCAGTTCTTCAGCCTGGTGTGCACCAAGATTTAGGAACACCTGTATTGCTTATGTAGGCGTAGGACGTATCTCATTGACCTGTGGGATGTCACAAGGTTTATCCCAGGGTCCAGGAAGAAACAGTGGTTTTACTGGTAAAATGAAAATCTTTGGGACTTGACTGCCTCTGTTGCAGGGATAGTGAGATAAAGTGGGCACCGGTCGGTATCGTTGCACTGATGTGTACAATTTTTTCCAAACTGCCATTTTGTTTCTACCACTGGAAGCAAACCCTTGTAAATGGATAATATTTGCTTATTACTCTGCTTAGTTTCTAAATGAAACTGAACACGTCTGAGAAAGCATCTCAAAACAGGCTGCTAACACCTCTCTTTTTTGGGCCTACAAAGAGCGTTGCCAACACCGCTGGCCACTAGTGACCTGGATATTTCCATAGTAATCCTAATACTGACACACCCCCAACGCAACAGTGCTGCGATTTCTTTGTGACCCACTATTTTATAGACACTCCTGTCTAAATGGTTTAGTAGTTGATTTTGAGTTTGGGTACTCAGTCACCTTCTCCACTTGTTTGCTGAAATTCGTTTTTGTTGGCCTTAGTACTCTGTGCACTTTTCCACTGCTAACCGGTACTAAAGAACTTGTGCTCTCACCCCTAAACATGGTAAATTTTTCACATTTGATTTAATTATGTCTCTACTACAGTGGTACTAGATGTACACAGGGCCTGTAAATTAAATGTGACAGATGGGCCTGCAGCACTCATTATATCACCCACTAAAGTAGACTCTTACAAGATGTCTCAGGCCTACTACTGCAGTCTGTAGTGCAGTTTTTATACTTTCAGTTTGAACTGGCAAAATAAACCTTTTGCCAGGCCTAAACCTTCCTTTTTAACACCCCTAAGTTACCCTTAAGGTAGGCCCTAAACAGCTCACAGGACAGGGTGCAGTGTATTTAAAAAATTGGGCATGTACTTTTCAGTTTCCATGTTCTAGTAGTGCAAAAGTCCTTAATTCATTTTTCACTGCTGTAAGGCCTGCCTCACCCATTGGATAACATTGGGTTACCTTATTGCATTTAATAAGCGATAAGTTTGGTTTGGGAACATGTAGGAGTGTAATGTGTATATTCTAATGAATTGTAATTTAAAAATCTTCTTTATTTGTAAAGTCAGATTTTGAGATACCATTGTGAGAATGCCACTTTTAGAAAGTTGGCCTTTTCTTGTCCTAACCATTTGGTGCATGTGGCCTGTGTCCTAGGTCACATGACTGTGTGTAATTGGCAACTGACATTGGTACATTCCTCGCAGACAGTGACACAAATGGGTACTAGGTCTTGGCATGATGGGCCATACAACCAGATGCGTGGGGCGGAGCTGTCCCATTCCCCACTTACATTTCAAAGGGCCTGTCTCCAGCACACTCATAACGAACTTGACACCTGTTTATTGTCACCCCAGATTCCTTGGAGCCTGGGCAAGTGAAAGAAGGAAATCCCAGAACCAGATGTGGTGGGGGGAGTTTAGAGGTTTCTCCCACTTCAAAAGCTGGCACCAGATATGAACATTGGACTTTCAGATCAAGTCTTCAGTGCACTCCTAGATCTGTTGAGGACCCCCAGAAGGACTGCCTTGTACTTCAAAGGACTGCCTGCCACTTGAGGTCTGTTTTGTATCTCAGACGTCTACCATGCTGCTACCAGAGGGCTGCCACCCCTGTTGCTTTAAGCCTGCCTCATACCCTTCTAGGACATTCCTGCTGATTGAGGCCTGCCTTGCTGCTTAATCCCAGGACTACCAGAGTTGCTTCAAGTATCAGTTGGCTGAATTCTAGTTCTGAGTTACAGGGACAAAACAAGCTCCAGTGTCCTCTCTGCAATTGCCCTGTTGACCTGCTGCAACTGGCCCTGCCTAACCATGCATCTGAACCGGCCTGGATCTGCTGGAGCTCTGCTAGTCTCTGCTGGAGTTCCTCAACCCCAAGAGGTACCTCACCGGGTCATAGACCCTTGGCTGGTATCAGTTGAGTTCCTCCTGTGGAATCCTGAAGTTTTGAATTCTTCACGCTGGACTTTGACTAATCTGGTCCCTGTATCCTGCTTGCTCTCCATTGCAGTCAGCCTTACCATGTCACTTTCAACTGGTCTAATACAACTAGATGATGGCAAGTGGCGCTTTGTGCTTTTACGCGCTATACTTACCTAAAATTTTGAAATTGCATATCTCCACTTCTACTGATTTGGCCTTTATTTACTAAAATGTTCCCTATTTGTCTAAATTGGTGTGGGATATATCTTGTGTCGTGTTTTACTTTACTACTGTTTTTGTGCTGCATAAAAACTTAACACAGTGCCTCTAAGTTAAGCTTGACAGCTTTTGTCCCAAGCCACCAGAGGGTTAAGCACAGGTTAATTTAGTAACTTTGGTGACTCACCATGACGAGGATTGTGGTTGTTGCTTGAGAAGCATATTCACCCCTTCAATGAAAATCTCAATTTCTTACAGCTAAACAGTAATCTATTTATTCCTCCTAAGTCTAATTAAGGCTTTTAATCTTGGACTTTGGCAGGCCAGATCTTCCAGTCTGAGCACACGCAGCACATATTCCCTAATTTATGGTACTCTACGCACAATTCTAGAAATTAAAGGTTTCTGAAATTAAGCCAGCCCCCCTCCACTAAACTGCTCCACAAAGCAGGAGAGCACAATTTGTGACACTAAAATCACTTACATAATTTTGAATAGAACCAGAAAAGGGCTCTGTAGTTTAGAAATGTGACAATCATCTTTTGTTAACTAATCTTGTTGTCTTTTTTTTACAGCTCTGCAGCTTTTACCAAACCAACAGCACTGTGTGGAAAAGACTCTATGATTTAACGGCAGCCCAAGCAAAGATTCTCACTGATGGTCTGAGCAAGTGTGGCGTGAATGTGACTTCCTCCATGGTTATCCCCAGGTGAGAGAAGACATCATCAGTAACAATGTACATTGCTTGGTGTATTTCTCTCCACATAAGCAAGGCAGTGTACATGTGCCAGACAGGCCCAGACTGGGAACCAAAACCGGCCCTGGAAAACTGCTTGGCTGGCCCCCGGGTTGGGTGGGGGAGGGGGTGGGACCAAGCTGTTTGCTAGGGCTGGTTTCAGGTAATTTTGTTATAGGGGGCCTATATTGCCGGCCCCCGGTAACAAAAATGGCCCCCCAGCGGCCCAAAACCAGCAGTCACCCTGGAAGCCCACTGGGGAAATGCCAGGTGCCTGTTATGGCCAGTCCGGCCCTGGTGCCAGAGCCTAGCAGGAGGAGGATGAAGAGATATATTTTTTCCCTTTCACACAATTTTATAATGCCTTGGAGGCACAGAACTGAAAATTGGTTTAAAACAACCTATTGGTATAATTAGATTTTTTTGAGCTATTTGAGACATAGGGCCTTATTATGATGGCAGTCCTACGAGCGTCTGACCGCCATCATTGCGGAATGGATACCTGCTGCCATGTAGTCAGTGGTTCCACCCGCCTAATTACGATCTGACCGCCATGCAGGTGGTCGATAACAGCTTGTACAGCGGCCCGGAAAAAGGGCTGTGGCACAAGCCACAATAGAAATAGGCATGTTTCAAACATCCATGCACTGTGTGCCAGTCACCATTAGGTGCCTGGCACAGGTACCATGGATGTTTGGTGGGGCACCACATGTGCCCACCTGACCCCATAGCGGACACCAATTGGACACTGGGGCCCTGCTAGTGACCTCCAAAGTCCCTTTCTGTCTGTCTGCACTTGGCAGTTGGACCGCAATGTACAGGCCGAGGGAAATGGACAGTGTGATCCCTACAGTGTTAAGAGCAAGAGGCCCCCTGCTAATAGGTTAAACATTCCTGAAGGCAGGGATCAAAAAATCAGTGCAAAGACTAAAGGCAACAATCTGCTTATTAGACAGCACAATATTTGCAACATGGAATGAAAGAACCAGAAGATACTTTTTTATCCAAAAATAGAAAACATGATGTTGTTGATACTGATCAATGCATGTTACAAAATCCTAACTTTGCTACTCCTAAATGCCTTTTGTGAATACTGAAAGTTGTAAAGTTAGGAATTTTCTCAGTTTAGGAGTAGTAAAGTTAGATAACCCAGGTGTAAGAAAGAACTGCTGCCATGGAGGTGGAAGTCGACAAGCTCCAGACATTTAAGGAATCACAGGAAAAGCAGCCTTTGGATATATGCTGGAAGCTTGAAGATTTTGAAAATAGGCAACGCCAAAATAACGTACGGTTACTTGGACTGGCAGAAAACGTGGAAGGGGAAAACATTATGGCCTTTGTTGTCTCCTTGCTGAAAGGTGCCTTTCCCGACCTTGCCCATTGGAACTGGGAGATGAAGGTTCAGCGAGCTCATCGCTTCCCAATGTCTAGGAGGACTAACGCTAACAGCCATGGGGAGTGACCCAGAGCAATTTTGATCTATTTCAGGAACTTTATCTAAAGCAGGCCATAATTGATCGGGCCAGACCAGACTCCAAACGGTCTTATGAGGGCCACACTTTCTTCGCTCGGCCTGACTTTTGCCACAAATCGGTCGAGCGGATGTGGAAACTCCGGCAGTTGATAACCCCCTTCCAGGGGTTGGGTTGTGAGGCTTTCTTGTTATTTCCCGCCCGGCTGAAGGTTATCCTGAATGGGAGGCTGAGAATATTTTTCTCTGAAATCAAGGCACAAGAATATATCACTGAGCTTAAGGAGGCAAGGGGGAGGAGCGGAACGGGCTGTATTACGCAAGGGGGTTCAACTAGTGAATAATCATTGATGTTGATGCAGGTCCTGGGGTCTCGATATATATATTTGCTCTTGCTTTAGTATTTTGTCTTTTTATTTTTAGATTTCTTTGTTGTTATTGATTTAGATAGGCATACGGGGGTGAGTTCACACAGGTTTGGGGGGCCTCGGGGGGTGGCAGGACTGACGCAGCTCGAGATGTGAGATCGGCTGCCATACATAGGTCATGCCTGACCTATCTGCCTGTAAGGGTTGTGGGGGGGGTGGGGTTCGTTCTTCTCAATGGGGAGGGTGTAAGAGGGGGGGCGAGCAAGGAGCAAGGGCACAGCACAACATTGCACAGCACAATACGTGAGGGAAGTCATGGAGATGAGCTTTGAGAATAAAAATGCAATGAGAATGAGCTTTGTAAGATTAAGTTTTGATATATCCAAAAGTGATAGTATGATGGGGACTCTGATGGCTTCGTGTAGGAATATGCAAAGTATAACATTATGAGTCTGCGAATAGCTTCAGTTAACTTTTGCGGGTTAAACGATCAAGGCAAAAGGCAAAGGGCGGCAATTTTGTTTAAAACTTTACGAATCAACATACTATGTGTTCAAGAAACTCACATAGAAGGTACCAGAGGCAGCATTCTGGAACAACTAGGCTATAAGCTTATGGTGAACACCAAACATGGCACCCGTACAAGTGGGGTAGCAATTCTTACCCGTAGGAGTGATATAAAGGTTAAAAGAAAGCTAGCTGATCGATGGGGTCATTGGGCAATGGATGAATGCTCGGTGGTTGGTGAAAAATTCACAATTTGCTCGGTGTATGGATCAACCGATAATGGCCCTGTGGCTCTCTAATTTTTGGATACTGAACTTGCAACTTGGCCCATGCCGGTAATAGTCTGTGGGGATTTTAACATTAATGGGCTGGGGGTGCACTGGGGTAATTCGGGAGGTGGATATTATGGTTGGAAACAAAGGGTCTCTGCAGCTCTCACAAACTTAATTAGGAACAACGGTCTCACTGACGCATGGGCTTATTTGAAACCCGAAGACCCCGGTAGCACCTTCTTTTCAGCACTGCATAAGGCTATCTCACGACTTGGTTATTTTTTGTGTCACACTATTTTATTTCAAAGCTCAGGATAGAGAAGTACCCTCAGATACTCTCGGATCATAATCCACCAGTTCTTACTAGGGGGTAAGGCAAGAACGGGTTTGGACCTTTGAACGGGGTCTATTACATGATCCAGAATATGTGTCTCATATGAAGGGGTGGATTAAGGAATTTGGGGATTTTAATAGGGAGAGCACATGCATAGGGATAGTCAGGGATGCTTTTAAAGTGGGGGTCAGAGGGCAAACAATGAGCTATAGCATGTACCGGCAAAAGAAGGTGGCACAGCAAGAAGAAGCAATTAGAAAAAACTTGATTAAGATAGAGGAGGATCTGGCTATCGGTATCAATATGCGCAGACCAACCGAGGATATATTACTACAGCTGGCCGCAACTAAGGCTGATGCGGGAGAACGGATTGCTGCTAAAGCTGCGGAAACCTTTTTGATGAAAAGAGAGCACTGCCATGAGTTTAACAAGTGGGTGGGGCATACCCTAGAGGTAAGACTAAGACAAAAGACTACTGCAGGAGAGATATCTGAAATTTTGGATAATAATGGAAGTATAGTAGCTGTTTCCTCGGGGATTCGGGAGGCTTTCCGGCAATTTTATCAACGGCTTTATAGCAAGGAATCCTCGAAGGCGCTGAACTTAATTCAAGAGTATTTAGATAAGATACCCTTGCAGGCGATTGATTCAATAGATAAGGAGACACTCGAGGCCGTATTGAAACAAGAGGAGCTAATGGGTGCATTGCAAAGTTTACCATCTAGCAAGGCTGCTGGCCCAGATCAGATCCCATTAGAGTTTTATAAAACGTTTGCAGATATAATAGGACCTGACCTGACTGAGGTTATTCGTCAAGTTCAAAGGGGTAGTTTTGCTCCTGAGTCATGGGCAGGGGCGGATATCGTAATTTAAAAAAAAAAAGACAAACCATCGAGGGAGCCAGGCTCATATCGGCCAATAACTCTTTTAAATAGTGATCTTAAATTTTTCTCTAAGGCTATGGCAACTACGTTAAATTGCATTATGAGGAAAATAATTCATCCCTGTCAACACAGGTTTATAATCGGTCGAGGAACAACGCGGCATATTCGCCGAGTAATAACCATTTTTTGATGTAACGGAGATCTCAGGGGACCCTTTGGCTGCTTTGCTTTTGGATGTTGAGAAGGCATTTGATAGGGTCTCCTGGGAATTTTTGTGGGAGACTCTGAAATGGTTTGGTTTAGGGGAAGGATTTATTAAAGCCATCCAGGTTATGTATAGAGAACCCACAGCTCGTTTAAGATTGAACTGGGGCTATACAGTGCCTTTCTTTATTGACCGTGGAACAAGGCAGGGTTGCCCCTCCTATTTGCTATATATATAGATCCCCTAATATGCCTACTGGAGGCCAATAATGGAATTGAGCCTATTGTGTGTCAGGGTCTGGAATCTAAAGTACTGGCCTACGCGGACGATGTTGCCTTCGTCACGGCAAATCCTTCAACTGCGCTTACGGTGGTGGAGGATTTATGTAGATTCTCAGGGTACGCACTAAATAAGGCAAAAACTCAGAATATTAAGAATAGACATGTTATTATGGCTGACCTGCGAGTAACCGATTCAGCAGTGTATCTAGGTATCACTATTAGTCCAGCGCTGGGGAATCTGGTTGCCAGGAATATTGAGCCGGTAATGAGGAAGGCAAGAACTGACTTTGACAGATTTA
This sequence comes from Triturus cristatus, assembly GCF_964204655.1. Lineage (NCBI taxonomy): Eukaryota > Metazoa > Chordata > Amphibia > Caudata > Salamandridae > Triturus > Triturus cristatus. The sequence goes on along the minus strand of NC_140584.1, from coordinate 41,460,194 downwards.
ATAATCTGCACATGTCATTAGTGGGCTGCTGCAATGTGGTTAAGATTATGTTTTTACCAAAAATACTCTACTTGTTTAGGGCAATACCGATTGAATTCGAAAAACACTGGTTTGTAACTTTGGAGAGTATAGTTAACCGCTTCAACTGGGCGCATGGGAAAACTAGATGGGCCCTTAGGTTTATGTCACTCCCCCGGGAAAGAGGGGGCTTTGCCGTTCCTGATTTTAAAACTTTTATTAAGCAGTATATGAGTATATTATTTGGTGCACTCCCTGGCGATTCCAGGGAGGAAGCAGGGCTCCCTAATGTATACAAGCTATTGCTCAGGGGCCAAGCAATGAATTGTTTTATGAAATTTAGCGAGCCCAGTTACTAGAAGAAGACGAAATTTAAGACACTACTGGCTGCCTTTAAAATCTGGGCAGCACTTAAAAATAAAATACTGGTTTAGGAAGGATCAATTATTATACTCAGCTATATAAAAACTAAGCCTGGGCAAACCACTATGCTACGCTTGCGTAGTGTGCGAAGTTTGCGCTACTTCGCACTACATGAATTGGACGTAGCACAGTGCAAACACGCGTGGCGTAGTGTTGCGTAGTGCATCGGTCGCGGTCCTCAACGTCAAGTTGGCGACCGCGAGCAAGCAAAATGACATCCCAGCGAGACTTTTTCCTCGTTCGCGACCAGCAACATCAAGTTGGCGATCGCGAAAAATAAACCTCCCGGAGAGATTCTCAACGCGAGAAGGTCAGGTTTCTCATTGCGAGTGGACGTGTATGCTCGCGATGAGAAACTACCAGTTTGCGTTGAGAAAGCTTCCGCTCGAGTAAAAATCTACTCGAGCGGCAGAAAACTACAGCTCGCACTGTGCAAGATGCTGTTTTCAATGATTGCACAGTGCCGGTTGCTTGTCCGCACTGTGCAATCATTGAAAATTGACATCTTGCACAGTGCGAACAGGGTACTACGCAGGTCCAGAAGTGCTACGCGTAGCTCGCGTAGTGCGAACTGCACTTTGCGTAGCTTCGCGTAGTGCTACTTCGCGAACTAAACCCAGGGTTAATAAAAACCCCATGTTTCCTGAAATATTCTCTGATGGGATTATGGCAGATTGGGCGGTGCGGGGGATTCGAAATGTTGGGGATTTAATACAGAGGGACTGCTTTCGGCAGTTTAGCGATATCCAGACGGAGTATGAGCTAGATAGGTGTAACCTTTTTTAATTCTTGCAGTTACGAAGCTTCTTTAGCAAGAAGGTGGGGGGTTTAATGGGTTTAGGAAAATTAAAGTTATCGATATCATTAGAGACAGCAGGAAGTGCGGTGTAAGGTTAATATATGCTGAATTAGTAGTGCTTAAACAAGACGATTTGGTAAAACACGTGGGTAAATGGGTAGAACGGGTGGGTGTTGAATCGGAGAAGTTCCTCAACTCTTTAGAACTGGGTCAGACGGTTGTGTGCTCGTCAGGGCTTCAAGCACAGCATTACAGGACTATCTTTGCACTTTATTATACCCCGGCGAGGATTGCATAGTGGGGTGGGCAGGTAGGAGTCAGTTGCACGCGGTGTGATGCACCTGAGGCTGACCTTGTACACATGTTTGCATCCTGCTCACACCTAGAAAACCTGATAGAGTCCATCATGAAATTTCTTGATTTGACATTAGAGCTAAAAGTTACGCTAACCCCGGCTCTGATACTTCTCGGAGTCAATAACAATGAAGTGCAAGATTCATCTTAGCAATTTATTTTTCTGGCTATGGCCGTAGTACGGATATGTATTGCCTCTGCCTGGCTAGATCCAGTACCCACAACATTTCAGCAGTGGCTTGCGTGGCTGCACTCAATGTTTACCCTGGAAAGAGCTATCTACGAGAGAAAGGGTAAAAGAGGGAGACTCTTGGGTCGACGCATCTGGGCTCCTATAGCGAGATGGAAGGAGTCACAGATGGCTAACGATCCCTGAACCAGATGCTGTGAGGGATAGGAGAATCTATTTGGTGTGACATCTGTTAGTAAATGCTGTAAATGTTATAGTTTGACGTATGAATTGATATATGACTGAGTTTTCCCTTAATCGTATCTTAGAATAGGATGAATAATTGTTTATCCTCTTTCTGACTGTATTTTTGAGTAGGATGAATTAATGCTTATCTTCTCTCTGATTGTTAAAAAACAAAAAACAGTGGTCTGGATGTAACCTCACAGTTTAATATGTTATATAATATTGTGCTGTTTATAAAAATACAAAAACTTGAATAACAAATATTTAAAAACTCTCTGAATAAGGCCCTAAGACCTTTTCTATACACATAGCTATGTCCTGAGAAGTATTGATGTATGATCGCAGGCACCATTCACCAGTGCTTAATTTGTAGAAGATTAAGTACCAGGTCCCAAAGTTTTGCTCAGAAGCCAATGGCCAGCACTATCAAAGGGTGAAATAGCGTATTGCCAGGTGGGTAATCTCGATACCACCTCATGCCTCTTTAATCCACTACGAGACACTACCTTCTTCATACACTCACTCTTGCAGGTTATTTTTCATCCTAGCTTTCTTCACTTCTCACTCTTTTTCAGTCTTTTTCTCGCTACTTCTTTCGCTCTATTGTGTTTTTCTTTATCCTGCTCTGGATCAAATTCTTTTGAGGAGAAATAAGTTCTGGTCCCCAAACAAATAAGTGCCGGTGGGCCCCATCTGCAACCACTGGCTCAAGTTGAACACTGCCTCTCACTCTGAACCATTGTCCAATCATACTCCATGACTGTTGAAGAATCTTTCAAAGTGTTTCTCTTTGAAATAACTATGGATGGTTCAAAGTGTGATATTAATATTTTATTCTAGTCTGGGACAGCTCTCCTGTTTCTTCGCCAACTTGGTTGAGAAGATGGATTCTAATTCTCGGGAGGCCCTCAACAATGCGTTGCCCAATTGCACCCGAAATGTGAAGGATGTAAGTAAAGTGGAGGTTTTCTTGTACCTAGTAACACCTGCATTGTATTGTAGAAGAATGTTAGGAAAGAGAAAAATATGCTTTAGAATCTTTGCATTTTCAGACACCTCAAGTCTCAACCCTTCAGTTTGAAGTTCACCGCATACAACACAGTCCTGTTTTTCGCCAGCCTTAGTGGCCACGTTGATGTAGATACAATCTCACAGTTAGGAAGCATAACTTGTTGAAACATTTTCTTTTGATGCAAGTCATACTGCTGAGATCTTCTTATCTTAATACGTGTCTTATACGTTTTTTATTCTCTTCATATTTCTATGCTTCTCTCCTTTTTTTTGTTTCGCCACAATGGTGCAGTATAGCAATGCCTTCAATGGAAACTTTATATTGCGGATTCAAGAACAATTGACTCATGGCTCACTGCCAGAGAAAACTAAGGGGCATATTTACAATAGAAGTGGCGGAGCGTGCCGTTAGCCTCCTTGGCTAAACGCCGCGCGCCACCACTACTGAAACACAGGGTTGCACCATATTTACAACAATATGGTGCAGCCCTGCATTTCCCCCTGCGCTGGCGTTAAATTTAGCGGCCTAGTGCCAACTCAGGCACCCTTGCACCATAGTGCAAGGGTGCCTGCATTGTAGGGGAAGATTATTTATGTGCAGGAAGGTCTCCCTTCTGAAGCCTCTTACCTGTGGTGGCCTGTGGCAACCTTACCATTAGACCCAAAACAGAGCACCATATGCCTTGCACACTGACCAAGTGGTCCAAGGCTAAGTCATAGAGATGGTGTGGGCAAAAAACTAAGACTCAGCATGCACAATAGAAACTCTCAATAAACTCTTCTGGTCTATCATACTGGAAGGCTATTCGGTCTAACTGCTATATACCGATGTTCGATTAATATACATCTCATAGGTATAACCGCAATCTGCTATCAGTCTTTCAGGATAGTTATCTAAGTTGTTGGCAGGGGTCTGAATGTCTGACCTTGTGGCAGCTTCACAGGAATGGAATACTTCTTACCATTTCCGGAGTTAAGTAACTATTATGGGATTACTAAAACTGGATTTTTTTTGTTACTTACAGGAAAGAGAGTTTCTCTCCCATCTTCTACCAAATGAGATTAATTTGACCCACAACAAATTCCTTCATAGTTTCGTTAAAGTACCAAAATGTGGATCTATAAATATTTAATAACCAATTTTGATGAGCCACAGAGGTATAATAAATAAATTAGATTATTTGGCAAGTATATGGTCACATAATCTTAATACTGGAGTTCTACTCATAGAAGTAATGCAAACTAATCAGCTCGCTCAGAGAATTCTAAATGTCTCTAAGCATTTTTAAAAATCTTTTATGAATTTATTATACATCGTATAAGGTGCATAAATGGGGTCTTAGGGAGACATAGGATTGTTATCGTTGTAGTAAACCTCTAGCAGATACAACACATATTTTTGCAACCTGCGTTTTATTATTTCATATTGGAATAAAGTTTTTAATTAAATTCCGCAATTTCTGAAGATAAATGCCCAGCCTGAACCTAAAACCCTCATGCTGGGTTACTCACCTAGTATTCTATCCCATGTAGTTTGGGGCTCATGTTTTTTTGCTAGAACAATAGCCAGGCTGGCGATTGCGTGGGCATGGTTACAGTAGTACGGTCCGGATCCCCTATCTTGGTGGCAGGAATGTGTATTTCTTTGCAGGCTGGAGTTGGCAGTTAAATGTGAGGGGGGTCTTTCTAACATCACACCTGGTTACACATTGAGATATTAAGAGACACTGTTTATTAGCATTATCTGTATATTGAAGAAAAAAATGCTTGTATTTTCGATGAGTAATGAATTTCGTTAGATAATTTTAATCTATGTACAACATATAATATTCATTATACATATTCTATGATGCTATCCAGATATTTATGATGCTGATTTGCAATGTACTAATGAAATGTTTTGAAATCTTTTTTAACTCTCAATAATGCCACCACAACTGCCAGCGCTTTTACTTTCAAAAGAAAAAGTACATTATTCTCCACACATCTTAACACTACATATGAGAATATCAATTAATTGGATAAGCAACAAAACAGAGAGAGAATACTTCTTAGCAAACAGACCAAAACACTTTCAAAATAAACCTCCCCTTGTCTACAGTCTTTGGCAGAGTTTTTTCCAAGTAATAAGCCATGCCTATTGGCTTTACCAAAGAGTTCTTTGCAAATTAACCCCTCACTACCTATAGGCTTTGACAACAGGATTTATGTAGCACACCAAGAGAGTACAAAGTTAGGCCCTCATTTGGAGGGCAAGGGGGTAGCCCAATATTCTTCCGTCTCAGTGGAGGTAATCACCTCTGTTCCTCTAGCAGATGTTCACCCACCAGATCTGGAGAGTGCTGCCTGCTTGTTGATTGCTGTGAATGCTGAAGGGTTTGGCAAGTGTGTGCTATGTCTTTTGTGCCCACTTGCCCAAAGTGTAGTTTGTTCTTGAAAACAAAAAATGAATGTCCCTGACACGGAGCTTTCTTTATGCACACAGGCTACCACGGAGTCACTTCCCTTCCAGGGACTGGCAAGCCTAACATAGACAGAAAAATCTAGGTCGCCCCTTAAAAAAAATAGGACAAATAAATAAGCCAGGGCAAGAGCAACTGTGACAAGGCATCCAAGTGGCAAAAGAGCGGCCACAAATCAAGTGTTTCTGCTAGTGCTGCTAATGAAACCGGCTAAGACACTGCCAAAGGAAACTTAGCGACTCCCCAAAGTCCAAATAAGGGGTAAGGACAACAAGCTTGGTGGTGAATCTACTCTACATTATCCCTGTACTGTTGTGTTTCCTGAAACACTGCTCACAAGCAGGCACAATAGCTCACACACAGCAGGACTTTGAATCCAAATATTGTTGTGGGTGCAGTTTGCATGGTTGAAAGTTTACTTCTCTACAAGCAAACCCAGAAAACAGTCCCAGGTCTGACAGGAGGACCAAGCAAGTTCAACTGTCAAAGAAGCTTTGAAATGGCCATGCTCTTTCCTGTGTGCAAGAACTTAAGCGGTCTTCTACTGGCTTTCTGTTCCTCCACCTTCTCACTTCCCTAAAGAGTGCTGCAGGGCTCCACCCTAAGTCCCACTTTATTACACATCTAAATTAGGCCCCTGCTCACTGTCATATACTCATTTGGTATTCTACACAGAAGACATATAAATCTACTTCTTTATCTCTGAGAATCCAACTTTTGCTTATTCATGAAAGCTATTGCCAAGTGGATGAATCAGAACTGTTTTAAACGGAGATACAGACAAGTTCTGTTCTTTGGCAAAAGATCTATTAGCTATTCTCCCTACTACTGCCCCCCAAAAATTGGACCCAGCCCAGTCTCATTGAAGTCTGTACAAATCTTGGCTTCTTCAACGCTCGACATCTCCTCTTCAGCTAACAGATTGGTTATGTCTCCACCACATGATTTGCAGTGCTCAAAATGCTGTGGAAAAAAACATGTCATGTCCTTATCACTTCTAAGCTAGATGATGGAAACTCAATCTACCCTGGTGCTGCAGAATAACTGATTCAGAGGTTCCAGGCTATGAAAAACTCTGCAGCCCATTTTATCCTCAAGCTCACTTCTCATTTCATCTCGAAGAAGCTCATTCCATCTTTATATCTCCTTGTCTGGTCCATAATGCTATTCCTAACTCTTGATTCAAGTATAACCACCTCCATCCCCAGTTGCACCCTTCATTGCCTAACTTCCTGTGATGTATTCTTAATCCCACTGCCTTCAGGAAACACTTTAAAACATGGATTTTTAATTTTACCTTCTATCTTAATGTCTCAACTGATCCTCAGTGCCAGGACACAAATGGGGTATTTGTTGTGCTACACAAAACTACTAGGCATATGCAGACATTGGGTACAACAATGGAAACACACTGAGGGGTCCATGGATGGAGAAGGCTCAATACAGTTCTCTGTAGAGATGAATCTCTCCATGCACTACAGTGATGATGTAGACATCGTTTCCACACTGTTTTATCAGACAACAGGCTTTGATCTCCTCTTCTGCACAGCTCTTCCTCCTGGAGGGATACACTGTTATACCCTTTTCAACAGTAGATGGCTTCCTCCTTCCTGGTGACATGCAAGCTAAGAGCTGCTCTAGGAGATGCAGTTCAGAAATTCCCATGATCCATCAGGCAATCCGGCTTCCTTCCAAGCAGTCGTCAGCTCTCCTTGCAGTGACTTGTTTCAGGTTTGCCCGTAGCCTGAAAAAGAGGCTGACAATCCATTTTTCCTGTCATGGCACACAACACACAATTTATCTCACACACACAGCTGTGTGAGATTTGGTACTCATCAATGAAAATGTTTTACACCCAGAGGAGAGCAACTGGCTAGTACTCATTTGTGGATTGAACGGTCAGTTCTCTGCTATGTTCACCTTTTGAGAGACTCCTCCAATCAGATACCACATGCCTTCTGTTGTGAGGTACAGCAGGACTCGCACTCCGTTTTCATTTCAGTTTCACGTTTCAGCTTGCCATAGTTTTCTAAGGGTGACTTTTTACAACTTACTTTTACACGATATTCTACGTGTAGTTCATTTCTTAGTAGACATTATTATCCTTTTATTGGTACACTCTGTACAAGGCCAAGAAAATAGAACGCAATGCCCTTGCATTTATGTTGTTCGGTTGGGGACAGCTCCAGACACACCATCACATCAGCACTGCACCTTTGACACAGTGTGATTGGAGCAGTGCTTTTATTATATAAATGGCCTCCGTTTTACATTTGGTAGAGGAGCACTTCTGCTGGGATTCCCCTGGAAAGGGTTACACTGTGGATGAGATGCAGTCCTGCTGACTCTGACCTCTATCCTGTAAAGGACAATAACCTGTTCTACACAGGCCGGCTTCCTGATACATCACATTCAGGCATGGGGTGGTAGACTATCCCAATGGATCTGGCAGAGGGATCTCCCACTATGCTTTCGATAGTATAGGCAGTGTTAGGTAGGAGTATATTCATATAGTAATTCTATTATGGTTGTACTGTTTATCCTTTTCACCATTCTTATAATTCTGGTTACATTGCTTTGTTTCTACTGCCTAATAATTGCAGCACATTCTTTTATACAAGAATACGATTGTTCCAATAAATGTTTGAAAAGCCAATTCGTATATTTCTTGTGTTTCCCTTGGCATGCAAATGTAAACAACAAAAAATTAAGATCTGTTTCCACGATTTCCTTGGGGTAATAAAGAGTGGTCATGTTTGAGTTTGCCGATACCATTTGGTACCCTAGTAAAGTTAGGGGATTCAGAAAGGGCACTGTGAGCTAGCTGGGAATCAGGGCAACATTTTTCGATGGTATATGCGAACCAAGTTCCCATATTCTGAAGCTTATGTTTTTCAAAATTCACAGCCCTACCTAGTTCGTAGAAACTATATAAGATGGTGCCACCAACGTTCTAGGTCAGGCACATGTTAAATGGGTCGCCTAAGTAGTTCTTGCATGTGCCCAAGGTCTTCTTTTCGATTAATACGGAGACGTCCATGGTGTTAGGGGTTCAATCCTCCTGAGCTTAATAGGAAACCACTATTTTATTCTATAGGTTGTTCAAGCTTGAACCTATAAAAAGGATCACCGAACAACAGTATTTTTCTTTTCTTTTCCATTCATTAAAAATGGAGCTAGCAGCTAACATCCCTGTTAACTGCAAACCTTCTGTTACAGCAATCTTAGAACAACAGGGGCTCCTTGATAGAGGGGGAAACTTTACCTTTGTGGTAGAGGCCCACAAAGCATATAAAACAGAGGCATTCTACTCATGGGTTCACTTACCTGCAGTCGATGGCACATCACAAACATTTCACAGTTACACTCCAGCTGCATTACCAAGTTAATATAGACCTTATGAAGAATTAGAAATAGCAATAACATATGATTAACATCAGAATTGGTTCCAAGGTGGCCTCTCACATCCACGAAACACTGTGAGACTGGGTTCCCTCAGTAATTAAGAGGCGATAAGGCCGGTCCTAGCCGGCTATAAACCATACCCAAGCCTAGCACCATTATTTGTTGCGGACCTCCGTGTTCTCTACACAGGTCTAGTTGGACTACACTGACGTTTAAACACAGTTTGTAATGCGCACAATAACAACTACCCCAGCGAGGGCTGTTTAACTTGTGCAGCTGCATATATCTGTGTCTGTAATTAGTCCAGCAACTATTAATAGAAATATGGGTAAGGATGCTTCCAGACGAAAGGAAATTCCGTTCTGGATTGCACAAAAAACAAACCAGCTTGAAGGAGTGTTTCCCCATATGGGACCCAAAGACAAACATAGAATTCTCGCAATGTGCCTACCACTTGAAATGGATCGCCTAGTAGAGGACTATGCTACTTGGGGTACAGTCTTTGCTGTCACATATACCATAACCCATGGTACACCATCAATAGCTGTTTTTTCTGATATGCTGAAACAGATTCAAAATGAATACACTGCTGCCTCTGCCCTGGATTTGGAGATTAAATTAATTAGCAACTTTGCCACAGTTTCTTGAATTATATTGACTAATATTAAGGCGGAGGCAGCAGCACTGGCGGAACATCTTGTGCAGATTGCAGTATTAGATCAAGAGTGCGAATTGCCAAAACTATTGCTGAAACCTATACATCCATAGATCAAGATAATTTGAAAGCCAGACCTAATAAGCCACAGCTTAAGGACAGTTCTGAAAAAGAAACTGCCAAACAGGCACCTGAGTTTTCTAAAAAAAAAAAAGCTGTGACAAACAGAGAAATAAAGAAGAAACAAAAACAAGGGGATAATCTCCACAACCAGAGCCCACTTAAAAACTTTACAATTAACTTAGCCGTGATACACTTAAATCATTATACTGATACACGTCCTTCTCGTAGCAGGACTCACCCAGCAAATGCTCGGAGAGAGGAGGATTTCAGTAAAGCAGGCTGGAAGAGTATGTGAATCCAAGAAAAGACTCATAATTCTCTTCTGACATCATAATAAAAAAGAAGAGAAACTTCCACAACAGAAGCCCCAATTTCAGAAACTAGAGAGTGGCAGATATTTCCACCAAGCATGCCACACATATTGAGAATGCTCCTTCAGAAAGAGAAAAAGAGCAACTGATGAATTTATTCAAGTTGAAACATCAGATCAGCTGGTTAGCCCTCTAGGCAGACTATATGATTTGGACACCCAAATCGAGGGTGACGTACCGCGTACTATTAAAGTAATAATCAGAAAAAAATTAACACCCATGACATTCTCTTGGCTGAAATGGATTGGCCGCCAGAGTTTGATAGAAAAGTCTAACAAGGGGAAGATGTCATTAAACCCTCCTTCTCTGTTCTTGTTCTTGACGTTGTCAAACAAGCTTCTGCCGCAGAATTGGCAACTGAACAAGCCCCAGCATTATATGGCAATCATGTAGGCTGGGATAAGGACTCACCTTATCACGTTATATCAATAATATCCAGCCGGTTAGTGCAAACACGATGCCAAATTAAACATGAAGCAAAACACATGGTTAGGGAAATTCTCTTTCAATTTGAATATCAAGGAGTAGTAGAACCTTGCCTTTCAGCATTGAACAATCCATTGTTTCTGGTAGCAAAACCATATAATTACTACCATTTAGTCTTAGACTACAGACATTTAAACAGTCACACACGCACCATTGCAATTCAAAATGCACACAGTCCAGCACTAATGAACACCACAGTGAGCAAAAAACACAAAACAACTTTGGACAATTACAATGGTGGTTTCTGCCAAAATATAACCCCTGCAAGCAGAGATCTAACAGCATTTAGCACTCTAGGAATACAGAGAAAGTTCTTCTGACTTGCTTAGGGGTACAAGAACAGTCCTGATCTGTTTTCTACCCGAGTAACATCAATTCCTTATGACATTGGCCCGGAAGCCTTGCCCTTTGTTGTTCACATTTATCTCATGGATGATCACTTAAACACACACTTAGCCAGAGTAGATCACATAGTTTTGGGATTTGATGAACAAGGCTACAAGTTCAATATCCAAAAATCTAAAATTGTCTTTCTCAGTGTCCTGTTCCTATGATGAGATTTGTCAAATGAAGGCAAAAGCCTAGCCTCTCATTTCTTCTAGGAATGTGCTCTTATACCACCACCAAACAACATCAAAAAGCCACAATCGCTTATAAATGTTTTCAACTTTGGTAGGACATACATACCAAACTATGTACAACAGATTTAACCATTGTATGAATTAATTCACCCTGATTTTCCCGACAAACAATCAATCAATCAATCAATCAATCAATCAATCAATCAGGTGTTTGTTTAGCACGACTACTCACCCGTAAGGGTCTCAAGGTGCTGGGGGGGGGGGGGGGTCGCAGGTTCCAGTCCATCAAGGAGGGGATCTGTCGAAGAGCCAGGATTTGAGGTTTCTTGCGAAGATGGGGAGCGATGTTATCTGTCTGAGGTGGAGCGGAAGGTCGTTACAGGCTCTAGCCGTGCGGAAGGAGAAGGAGCAACCTCCCGATCTAGTCTTTCTGGTGCGGGGGTCCATGGCGTGGGAGAGCTGGGCTGATCGTAAGGTCCTTTGGGGTGTGTGGAATATGAGTCGGCTGTTCAGGTATACTGGTCCAGTGTTGTGAAGGGCCTTGTGAGTGTGGGTTAGCATCTTGAAGGTGACTCTAGCTTCGATGGGGAGTCAGTGGAGTGTGCGCAGGTGCTGGGAGATGTGGCAGTTTCTTGGCAGGTTGAGGACCAGTCTTGCGGCGGCGTTTTGGATGGTGAGGTTTTTGTTTATTCCGGCATAGAGTGCGTTGCCGTAGTCGAGCCTGCTGGTGACCAGGGCGTGAGTGAAAGTCTTTCTGTGTTTGAGTGGGATCCATTTGAAGGTCTTACGTAGGAGGTGGAGGGTGTGGAAGCAGGAGGACGAGACGGAGTTGATCTGGGGGTTTATTTTGAGCTTGGAGTCCAGGATGATTCCCAGGTTGCGTGGGGGTGGGTGGGCTTTCGAGGGCAGGGAGCCACCAGGTGTTGTTCCATGCATCTGGATTTGGGCCCATGATGAGTACTTCTGTTTTGTTGGTATTTAGCTGTAGGCAGCTGTTTTTCATCCATTTGGTGACGGCTTCCATGCCTTCTTGAAAATTGTGTCTGGCGGTGTTGGGTTCGTTGGATAGGGGGAGGATGAGTTGGGTGTCGTCTGCATATGACACAATGTTTAGTCCGTAGGTTCTGACGATGGGGGCGAGTGGAGCCATGTAGACGTTGAAGAGTGTAGGGCTGAGGGAGGACCCATGGGGGACTCCGCAGGTGGTAGGTGTAGGGTCCGGGAGTAAAGGAGGGAGTCTGACCCGCTGCGTTCTGCCAGAGAGGAAGGAGCGGATCCAGTCGAGGGCCTTGTCTTGGATCTCTGCGTCGTGGAGTCTGCGCATTAGGGTGCGGTGAGAGACTGTGTCGAACGCCGCTGAGAGGTTGAGGAGGATGAGGGCTGCTGTTTCTCCTTTGTCCTTTAAGGTAAGGATGTTGTCTTTTGCGGTGAGGAGGGTGGTTTCCGTACTGTGTTTTTTTCTGACGCCAGATTGAAGGAATCGAGGATGTTGTGCTCTTTGATGAATGTGGCAAGTTGGCTGTTGATGGCTTTCTTGATGACTTTCGCTGGGAACGGGAGCAGGGAGATGGGTCTGTAGTTTTTGAGGTCGGTGGGGTCCGCTGAGGGATTCTTCAGGAGGGGGTTGATCTCAGCGTGTTTCCAGTCGTCAGGGAATGAGGCGGTTGCCAGGGAGCGGTTCATGGTGTGGCAGATCATGGGTGCGATGGTGTCGGTGGCTCTGTTGAAAATGTGGAGGGGGCAGGGGTCTGTGGGGGCCCCGGAGTGGATTGACTTCAACATCTTTAGTATGTCTTTGGTGGTGAGGGCTGTCCCAGTTGGCGATCGCTGGCTTCAGGGTGTCGGGGGTGGTTGGTGTGGGTTCAGTGTATTGGTTGTCTTCGTCAAAGTTGTCGTAGATGCTCTTGATTTTGTGGTGGAAAAAGGTGCTGAGTTTGTCGCAGAGGTCTTGTGAGGGAGGGGTGGACTCGCTGGTGGGTTGGGCGAACTCCTTGATGATGTTGAAGAGTTCTTTGCTGTTGTGTGCATGAGTGGAGATCACTTTTTTCCTTGTTTTTCTGATGAGTTGGTGGCGGACATTGGTGGTGGCTCTGAAGTTGTTGTGGGCGTCTGTGGCTTTGGTGTCCCTCCAGGCTTTTTCGAGGCGGTGGCAAGTGCGTCTGGACTCTTGAAGTTCGGTGGTGAACCATCTAGCTTTCTTGGGGTGGGTGTTGTTTTTCTTGAGGGGGCTATGGTGTTGGCGCTGTCGGAGATCTATCTGTGCAGGGTTCGGGCTGCGGTGTTGGGGTCGTCGTTTTCTTCGATGGTTGGGGTTGAGTTGCTGAGTGATGAGGTTAGCTGGTCGTCGGTGATTCTGGTCCAGTTTCTTCGTGGGAGCAGGTGCTGGTGTCTGTGGATGGTGGGTGTTCTGAAGGTGAAGTGGGCGCATCGATGGTCAGTTTATGGGTGATCGGTGGTGTGGCTGAAGGTGATGGAGTTTCCTGCTGTGAAGAGGGGGTTGAGGGTGTGTCCTGCTGAATCTGTGGGTTTGGTCACGATCTGGCAGAGTCCAATGTTGTGGAGGTTGTCCAGGAGGGATGTGGTGCTGGGGTCCAGTTGGTTGTCGAGGTGGAAGTTGAGGTCTCCCAGTAGGGTGTAGTTGGTGGACGCGATGGCATGTGGGGAGAAGATGTCCGTGATGGAGTTGGCAAAAAGTCTGCGGGGTCCAGGGGGTCGATAGATGAGGGTTCCTCGGAGGGTGGAGGTATGGCTCGCCAGTATCTTGAAGTGAAGGTGTTCCATCAGGTCTGTGAGCTCGTCGGGGAGTGTGCTCAGGCGGAGGGTGGATTTGTGGATGATGGCGATTCCTCCTCCCGGGCAGGTGGGGCGGTCCTTCCTGGAGATGTTGTATCCTTGGGGAATGGCGATGACGATGTCCGGTCGCGAGGTGGTGTTGTTCTAGGTTTCGGTAAAGAATGCTACGTCCGAGGTGGTGCTTTCAAGGAGGTCCCAGATTTCGGTGGCATGTTTGTGGAGGGATCGGACGTTGAGGAGGATGCATCGCAGGGTCTTCGGTTCGGTTGTGTTCTTGCGGCCGGGTTGCGCTGGGTCCGTGGTCTTGGCGGTGCTGCAGGTGTGCCGGCAGTGGTGACAGCTGAAGGGTCCATGGGTGTCGGCTGGTGATGCTAGCTTGCAGTTGTTGCTGCGGCCTGGGTTGAGAGCATGGGGTGCCGCTGGGTCGTAGCGTTGGTGGTGCAGAGATCGATCCAGGGTTCCTGGCGCTGGTTGTAGTCGGGCTGCGGACGGGCGCGGACGGGCGCAGACGGGCTTGCCTTTGGCGCACCGGCGGCGCGGCCGCTGTGCGCCCGCCATTAAGTAGGGTTCGGGGAGGGCTGGACAGCTGGGAGGCGGGGAGGGGAGCTGGATTGGACCGGTCGCACTGGTCATGCTGGGGGGAGGGGCCGCGGGGGCAGCAGCGGCAGGGAAAACGGGCTTAAAAAGGCAAAAGGAAAAAGGCAAAAAGAGAGAGAAAAGTGCAAATAAGGCAGAAAAAGTGCAAGAAAGAGTGGAGGAAAGACTCAGAGTACACAGAAGGAGAGTGAAAGGGGGAGATTGAGATGAGGGTAAAAATGAGTGAAAAACAGAGGAAAGACACAGATGGAGAGTGAAGGGGGAGTTTGATATGAGGGGAAAACGACAAAAAATGGAGGAAAGACCCAGAAGGAGAGTGAAGGGGAAGATAGAAGTGAGAGAAAAAAACGAGTGAAAAAGGAGAGAAAAAGTAGAGCGAAATAATGGAGACAGAGGTCCACTGGACCACCAGGGATGAGGCACAGGTGAAACCTGTGGGTGGAGGAGGGCCTTGAACAACACTCGAGAGTGCAGGGGCTCGGGGGAAGGCCTCACTTAATGGTGGAGCTGCGAGGGAGGGAGAGCAATTTCACTGACAATGAGTCAGTGGTCTTGCAATGGACTTCAGATCACACTGATATTCTAAGAACACTGCAAACTGTTGTGCTTGCATCAAGAGACTTCTATACTCGTGCCAGCACAACTAACTTGGTGGTCCGCATAATTGCAGGATTCACTGGCTATACATATGTCACCTTCAACAAGGGTGATACTGTACCAATGGCATATAAATCACATTTAAATTCTAATGCTGAAATGCGTTTTGCATCAACAGAAAAAATATTGACTTCAGTTTAGACACCTGGTATAAAGGAAAGATGTTGGCTCAGGGGAATAATTGTGGTTACTATATTTCCATCCTTTGAGGTTGTCACCAAGGCAAGCATTCCTAATGCAAAAGCCTTACATCCTAGATGGAACAATGTGCCACCTCTTTAATAGTTACTGATGTTGAATATGTCTTTGAACCTACCTTGACAACACAAAAATGTTTCAAGAATACCCTGTGCCCAGTGATATTTTGCCCCTAGATCAGTATGATTGTGTAATATTTACCAACAGTTCAGCTCAGCCCGCAATCGACACCATACAAAGATATTCTGCTGCTTTTGCCACAGTACTCTGTGTCATGGAAAATGGAGAATTCCATCAACAAAAAACTTTTAGTCAATCCTTAGGGAATTGTACGCTCAGGTGGCTGAACTAAAAGCTTCAACTCTGGCACTAGAAAATACTGATCCTGAATTCCCCACACTCATTCTGTGTGATTTGTAAGTGGCCAGTGTTTTAATGAACACTTACATTATTGGCACTTGAATGGATTCAAGGAAATGCTATTAAGCATTAGTTGCTTTGGGGATAGGTGGTGCATCTTAAGAATTCCTTGCCACAGGCTCATGTAGTTCATACACTGAGACACCAGCGTGTTGGAATGCACGTTGTAGGGAATTCATTGGCTGATGAAGCTGCCAAATCATTGGTTTAGACTGCTGTTTTTTCTGCAATTACTTGTTCACACGTGAGGGTTGCAGAAGACATCATGGTTGCTGTCACCACTTTGTGCAGTGTCACCCCATTACCTAAAAAATATCCATCAAAATACTCCTACTTACTGAGTGCTCAAAACATTCCATTTGCTCACATTCCCGGAGTGGGTGAGCAAGTGATACCCAACAAAGACTGCAGGCTAGAATTAATCATAGCTGCTCATGAAGGATTAACGTCTGCCCACGCAGCTGTGGCTGCTACAGCTTCCTTACTTCAGAAACTTTATTTTTGGCATGATGTGTAAAAGCAGACTAAACAATATGTCCTTAGCTGTAAAGTATGCCGGCAAACTAAATGTTCCACAACAGATACCCCTTCTTATTTCAAACAAACCCCTCACATATATCTATTTAGACCACTGCGGACATCTGCAGTCAGATGGTGCCTCCAAATGTATTCTTTGGCCTTAGATTCATGTTCTAGATTCCTCTGGGTGTGTCCATAATGATTGGCTGATGCTTGTACTGTTATAAAAGATTTGCAAGTATGTTTTGGGATGTATGCAGTAGCGGCATCCCACTTAAACCAGGGACCAGCATTTGCTTCTAAGGCTTACTGGGATACCATGGGAACCCTGGGTTTTGTTGTGCATTACTCCTTCCACTAACAACCTTGAGGGAAATGCAATAGTAGAAAAGAAAAAACGTGACTTTAAGCATTCTTAAACAACTAGAGTATTAGGATTAGGTGGTAGTTGGATCCATCACTTATATGGAGTCTAGAGAGCTTTAAACAATCTGCCTAGATGATCTTTAGGTGACCAGACTCCCTATGAAGTTCTCTTTGGGGTCCAGATGTACCTTCCATATCTCGACAACCTTGGTACAGTAGCAGCAGATATGCCTTTTGACATCAATGAACGTTTCGCTGTCTCACAGGAATTAAAAGACTTCAGAGATGAGCGCTCAAATGAAAATTCAAACTGTTCTGCCTCTGAAGAAGTGAAGAAGCAACCAGTAACTTGCAGCTGGATTCCTAAGCTTGGGGAGCTAGTTTAAGAGAAGATTACTGACAGGAAAGAATTCGGCCCAAGGCTATGACTATTGGATGGAAAACATTGATTTTAAATTTGAAATTTGCTTTATTTGATAATTACTATCATAAAAGCTTTGCATCCTTAAAATCAATATTATACAATTCAAGGTTTAAAAGACTTAAAAAAGATTATAATTTTTTTTTTTAAAACACAAGTTATAGCACCAATGGTTAGGACAACAGAACATCGAATACAGAATTTCCAATAAAAACGAATTGTTCATAGCAGCAGCTGATCTGGAAAGCACAGTTCATCCCTTCTGCCCTCTTACACAGAATAATGGCTACAAGTTCATTATGTGGCGACATCAACTATTTCCGCAACTTTAGCGATGGCTTTCGCACGAATAATCCAAGCGCAGCCCAGAAATTTAGCAACTCCGCATACAAAAGCAGGCTTGGAAGCATCAGATCTCAGAATGTGAAGTGCAACTAGATGGTTCTTTGTTCCCATCTGGACACAAATGTGTTTGAGCCATTTGTTCCTGGCCTGCCGATAAGCCGGGCATGCGAATAAACAATGGGCTATAGTTTCTTGCATATCATTGCAACACGGACAGCTCGGTGAAAAGTTTATTTTAAACAATTAGAAGAACACAACACTGGCAAGTTCTTGTACTGGGCAGTAAACTCCGCTCCGCTGGCGGAGTTTGCAGAGTTTTGCCACTCCGTGCTCTCCTTGGAGTGTGGCAAAATCTCTGCCCCAACAGCCGTGTGGCCGAGTTTACTGGTGCCACCACTCACCTATAATATTTGATGAATGTTACACATTCAGGTTTGTTCAACTCTCTGATGCATAGTGTTGGATGTGCTGCTGCAATTAAATGTGTAAATATAAATGTATAGCAGTGTTAATTGTACCTTTGCAGCACTGGTAATCAGCCCCTGGCTGGCACACACCATGCTGCACATTGGCATGTTCTCGTGACTTGGGAGCAGGTGTGAAGTTGTTATAAGGAGGCTGCTCAGGGCTCATTAATAAGCAGACTTCCTCCTATATCCTTGTGAGTGACAGAGCCTCTCTCACCACAGCTCAGACCATGCCCTCCTCCAGTAAAACTCCTTCTGAAAAAAACCTATGTATGTGTGTGCTTCCACAGCCAAATCCTAACTTTACTACTACTAAATGCTTTCTGTGAATACCAAAAGTAGTATGTTTAGGATTTTGTCTCAGATTAGTTCTGTGAATCGGCCCCTTAGTTTCCAGTGTATTTGAAGACGCAGCGCAGTCTTGCCGGGGCCCATGGCGGGAAGAGGACACCGCACCACAAGCCCCAGGAGCCTGAGGGGCAGCGCCTACAGCGGCGGGACCGCCCCCAACCATCAGAGGAGATATCTGCAGAGCAATCTAGCCGCCACGCGGGACGCGCGCGGGCGGCCGCCGGGCTAAGCCCGGGCAAAGGGCGGGCCGTCTGAGGGCGTCGGAGGCAGACTGAGGCTGGGCTGGGCCCGGACTCTTCCGTGTATATGGTACTGTTCCCTTGTTTTATTTACTATCTTATAGCTTTTGGGATTCCTCCAGCCGACCTATTAGTTGTTTTTTATAATCTACGGGAGTCGCAGGCTCTACCATTTTACTGTGTCCAGTTAGCGGGAAGTGTATTTAATTTATTTGGTGGGGTTGTTTGGGGGTAATATCTAGGTCTGATGGGGAAGAGGAAAGTAATGGAGGGAACGGTTGGCCCAAATGGTCCTACCCCAATCCAAAGTAAGAAAAAGAGGCAAAAGAAATCTGCCAAAAGTGCAGCTAACTGTGTGATGGACAGAATCGATACTGTTATTGAAGGAACACGATGCCCTTGCATTTACATTGTCCGGTTGGAGACAGCTCTAAGGCTCCAGACACACTATCACATCAGCACTGCACCTTTGACAACAGTGCAATTGGAACAGTGCTTTTATTGAGTAAATGGTTTCTGTGTTACATTCAGCAGAAAAGCACTACTGCTGGGATTGTCCTGGAACACGACGAACAGTGGCTGAGATGCAGTCTTGCTGACTCTGACCTCTATCCTACAAAGGACAATAACCTTCTCCACACAGGCCGGCTTTCTGATACATCACACTCAGGTTTGGGGGTTTAGGCTATCCCACTGGATTTGGCAGAGGGTACTCCCACTATGCTCTCGATAGTATAGGCAGTGTTAGGTGAGAGTATAATCATATAGTATTTCTATCATGGTTGCACTGTTTATCTTTTTCATCATTCTTGTATTGCTTGTTACAATGCACCATAGGAAGGAGGTACTGTAAACCAGAACTCGAGCCCACAGCTCCTCCACATCTCTCTCTCCTTACCATGCCTTTGCAACCCAAAAAGGTCAGGCAAAGTGCTAACCCACTACTTGTTTAGGTCCAGGGGTATGATCCACCTGTCCCCTCCTTCTCATAACCAATTCTGGTCGTAAGACCAATGGAACAAGGCAGTGGTACCCATCAGCCTGGAGTTGTAAAGCAGATATGTTTGACAATGTGCACTGTGGATAATGATCCACTCAACACAAGTCCTTGACATCAGAGAAAGGGTACAATGGAGACAAGGAGTGAGCCTACTGCTTTATAGTAGCCCTCTATCCTCCAGATTCTCCATAACCAGGAAGGTCTTGTAAAGATACAATTTCTAGCCTTCCTAGCCTATCCAGGCACATGATCTGCCCATCTCCACCCGCCCACATTCAATGTTAGCCCCGAGGCTACGAGTAACAAGAAGTCTTGCTCCTGACTTCAGCCTTAAAATAGAAGTATTTAAAGAGATGTGCTGCAGACTAGGGCATTTAAGCAGGACATGCACACAAAGTGTTTCAATATAAGGCAGATTTGGATGCCTAACCTGTCCCACCACAGTGAACGTCCAAAGCAAAAAAATTCAAGTTTGGCAAACGAACCTGGCTGCCAGCCCAAGGTGGTGTACAAAGATATGCAACCGTCTATATAATCTCAGGCATTCGGTTAAGTGTAATCAATGAACTACTTATGATTGCAGATTAATTTGGTACAGTCCGATTGGCAAAGAGCCTGCCACAAATATTTTGCTTATTCTTGGCTTTAGACCATTTACTCGGGTCAAACAATAAATGATACTCAATCTAAGCTGCATATCAGCTAGCAACTGGTTGAAAGTATGCTATACTTGTTGCACATTAGCATCACACTACACTGCTGCTGACTTTGCAATTAATTATGATATTGCACCTAAATCCAACAGCTATGGGATTATAGTATAAATAGTGAGTTCAAAAAAAGAACATCACGAGTAGCATGACCACCTGAACTCACACTACTTTTTCTTGTATCGTTTAACTTACCATGGCCAGACCTGATCTCCCTGACCATATCACTATCTCTAATCCTACCTGCCTTGTTTGCCTTACACTCCACAAATCCTCTGTTGTGTATAGTCAAACTGATTACCCACTAGCACACATTACTCCATACCACCTATGGAGTCATACGCTATAACTACACACACCACATTCTCAAATTTCACAAAAGTCACCTAATCTACCCACCAAAGATTACAGTCAAACAGACCACCGATTTACAATGCAATACCTCTAATTAACTTAGTCTGATTTTGGCTATGAAACTTGTGAACAGGTTGGCCACAAAACATCCTTCATCACTGATCACTTAGACTCACATAACCATTACACTTATTTGCGGGGACATGGTTTGACTCTAAGGGCTCAGCTACACCTACAGCCTTGCTATTACCAATTTTCCCAACCACTCCTGACAAACCACCAAGATGGGAGAGTGGGTTAAGAAGCATTTTCGCATCCACAAAAGCCATCCTTCTGACTTCTTTCAATAATAGTGTACACTAGACATGACCTCTTTCTAAGCAAATGTTAGATTAATCTATCTCCAAGCCACAAAAATCACTTCTTTGTCAAAACCAGCTCACTTAAGCCCTTCACCCCAATCCTCCTTTTTATCGACTTCAATGCGATATTCAGAAATCACAGCTACGCTCTGACCACACTCTAACACTCACCTCTTACCAGTACATTGCCAAGTAAACCCTAGTGCTTCTACGTGTATAAAACACACTATTAAACTCCAAACCAACTATTACCCCAACTCCATCTGATAATTTAATAGGCATGTTAGTCAGCATTCCCCCACCACTCCCAACAAGCCAGTATCCACCACTTCCAAATAGAAGCACTCCCTATTCTCCCTGCCAATATTCCTGCACAAGCTTCTGAATGACCTCACTCCACTCCACCCCAACACATTACTTTGACATTGTCATCAAACAAGCCTTCAATAAACATCATCCATTATGCCTCTTCTCCTCCTACAGTATCATAAACACGACCCTGAATAGCACCTTATAATCATATTCTTAAAATCAAAATAAGAGCTTCTTTTTTGTAAATGCCAAAGAAACAAGGCCACCTCCAAATTTGAGGAATGCAAACAAGCATTGAACAGACTACACCTTCATAACATTGACAACCCTAAAGTTTAATTGTTTCAAAACCTTGTCACCTCAATTCAGCTACACCCACAGCATTGTGCACGCACATTGAAACAACCTACTCTCGTCTCTAGAACCACTCCGAAATAATACATGATCATTAACTCTCGTCTCTAGAACCACTCCGAAATAATACATGATCATTAGCCAGTGATATCCCTGCATGCTCCATGATCATTAGCCAGTGATATCCCTCCATGCTTATCATAAAAACCTCCAAGCTAAGAAATGCCCTGGCCACACTTTGACTGCTCTATCACCACCCCTTTTACCTCTCTATCAAACTCCACTTAACCATCTATAAGTGCAAACTTCACCTCTAAATGTACATCAAAATTCATGCTTAACATTGTCTTTCAATACAATCACACCCATTGCCCTATAGGCTGTCCTCACTTCTTATATTATAAGATGCACAATTATTTTCATTTTTCAAAGGAACTAATGTTTGTATTCCATCAAATGTTGATATAGTAAACAAATGTTGCTCTATTACCGATAAAAAAAGTTGTGAATGGGGCATTGTCTTAATAAAAAGTGTTAGAACTATGTTTGCTGAGACAATATGCTCAGCTATGATCAGTTAACATGAGAAAAACACAAATGATAAAAACTGAATATTTAAAGATTATTCACAGAAATCAGTAATGTGTTCACCGTGTGTCAGCAGCCAGGAGCAGGGGGTCACAAGCGGCACCATGGAGGGGGGGTGGGTCTTGCATGGCATTTTGCACAGCCAGAAGTGCTGCCCAGAGCGGCCTGGCGAGGCATGCAGGGCATCCAAAACTATGGCACACAGATGGGAGTGGTGAACACCACTTCTGCCAATCAACCTTGGCCTCACCACACTCCAATGCAGGTGCAGGATGACAGCATTTTCGGACAAACCCCGACAACAGAACAGCTGCACAAGAGCAGCTTGGCGGCCCATCAGGGGCAAGCATGCAGCGATGACATTCTGGCAGCATATAGGCCCAGAGATACTTTGCTCCATAGCACGCTTTCCTGTCAGTGCACTGGCAGGCTACTTAAGCCCCCCAACCAGTCCAGCTACCACCGTTAACACAAACAGCAGCTATTGGCTGGGCCAAACAGAAGCTCAGGGCATGCCAGTCCAGAACGGGTGCCTCCTGAAGTGCCAGGGTGGGGTTTGGCTAGTAGCCCAGCAGGGCAGGGCCAACCATCGAGGTGGCAGTCAGAGGAGCATGGGGCGATAGGTGGCCTGTGACTCAATAACCATGTGGAAGGCATGGTAGACGCAGCTGGGAGCAGCGAAGTGTTGGCCACTCAACAGCAGCAAGCGGTGGTGGCACCTCCCACAAAAAAGCCACAAGAGAACAGCCAAGTGAGGACACTAAATATGGCAACAGTTTGGCTGAGGAAACTGCGCCGCTTGCATCAGGGGGAAAATCATTCAGCTTACTTAAGCCATCACTTTGAGTGACTGCATTTTGCTCTTTCACAAGGAGCACGTCCGCACACAAAGTTGTAGTGCCCTTCAGTAGCAGTGCTTTTGTTTTTACTTTATAATTACTTTAGTGTTGTCTTCAAGTCAGAGCCTGATGTTATTGCAGGATGCTTTTGATGTGAGCACTGTGGACATTCCAGGTTGATCAGGTCCCATCTCCTCCAGATGCTTTTGTAAATTCCTTTCCCAGCACACATGAACTCTGAATATAAGATAAGCAGTGGGCTCTATTATTCTTTACAACTGTGTCTTTCTTTCTTTCCTTGTTTCTTTTCTTCGTTCCTTCTTTCTTTCTTTTCTTCAATCTTTCTTTCTTGTTTTTTCACTTTATTTCCTTCTTTCCTTCATTCTTGCTTTCTTTCCTCTATCCTTCCTTCTTACTTTGTTTTTCTTAACTTCTTCCTTTCTTACCCACCTTCTTTCTTTCTTTCTTTCTTGCTCTCCTCCCTGCTTTCTTTCTTTCTTTCTTCTTGATTTCCTTTTTGATGGATTTCTTTCCTGATTTCTTCCTTGACGTCTTTCTTTTTTCCCTTCCTTTCCCTCATTCTTTCTTGCTTCTTTCATGCCTTCTTTTTCAAAGGCAAGAGGCTGGCAGCGAATACCAGACCAAATGGCTTTTTTAGGTCTGTGTTAATCAAGACCTTAAGGTTTTTCTAAAATTATATCTATTACATAATTATAGGGGGTTTCAGCCAGACTACATCCATTAGTCTGTGGTTCCATCATTCACATTTTTCTCCCACCCACTTCATCATGCATCAACGGGCACTGTGTCATCCCACTTTAGTTGCTGACTTTCCTATGACTTCTGACATTCTGCCCTTTCAAAAGGAGCTCATCCTACACATATACTAGTTCCCTTTAGTACCTGGGAAGTTCTATGGTAATGGCAGGTTCTTTTAAAACAAAAAAACATGCTTGCCTTTAGCCAATGTTTTTGTTTTAGATTGACGAAGGCCTGGCAGTTTCTTGAACAATAACGTTTTACAAAAATCATGACAAAACAAAAATTGCCAAAAGGCCAACAGCCAATACCAGACCTACTGACTCTGCCAGTGCTTGATGGTTGGGTAAGAACAAGTTGAACTATCAGTACGTTTCATGCTTCAAGAGGGGATTAAATGCTGGCCCATGAAGCCGTAGCCTGCATTCCTCAACCAGTGAGTATGGAGGGCCTCTGTTTACTTGCAGCTGAAGGTCGAGTTTGTGTCCCTGCTAGAGAATTGCTTT
Organism: Triturus cristatus; assembly: GCF_964204655.1. NCBI lineage: Eukaryota > Metazoa > Chordata > Amphibia > Caudata > Salamandridae > Triturus > Triturus cristatus. The sequence goes on along the minus strand of NC_140584.1, from coordinate 41,435,934 downwards.
AGGACTGGGTGTTGGTGACACTAGTTTGCAACAGGCTCTTTCAATTACTCGCTATCTCTTGATAAGTGGTCTCCATTCTTGCAGAATTACATATAGTCTTGAGGTGAGGCAGACAGGGTATTTTGCAAACATGTTCCAAGGTCAGCAAAACTTTGTTTCTCTTAGATGTACTTTTGCTTTTTTATACCAAAGTCGAGTCCAGATTTACACTCCAATCAATCTAACAGACTTATCAATTGATTGAATGCAGTGCCTAACTTCAGTGATAAGGGAAGAGAGCTGATTAGGGAACCCCCTAATTGCCTCAAAAATCACTTTCTGCTTTAGCCATCAATAATCGTTTGAGGGATTTCACAATTGTAATCCATGTTGTTGGTAAAACAACATCATTTTAAAGTCTTAAGCATTTTCATCATTACATAATGGAATCTCAATATTGCTGCTGAAGTCCATACCAAAGTCAAATAACTGTCCCCCTGTGAAGTCAGCGGCACATCTGCGTTTTTCATCTTGCGTGATCTTTGGATAGACTTGTCCACCATTTGAATATGTTCACCTTATGCTAAGATGTTGGATGCTTGCTAAAGACTTTCAATGCGTGAGTCAACTTAATTAATGATCTCATTATCTTGCTATATTTAATAAAGTCCCATAAAAAATCAAGGAGAGAATTCTAAGTGAAGGCCACCAGCATTGTTACGAGCAAAAGACAAAATACAAATGTGTCTGTGTGCCTGCTGCAGAAACACCTCCTCCCGCGACCAGCCAAGAAGGCTTCAGATCGTGGTTGAAGATATTGAAGAGACTTGGGCCTGGACTTCATTCTGGCTCAACCCAACCCCAATAACAAGGTGCTGAGTCATCTCTCCCCTTATGCAAAATCAGACACTAACCTGCATAGATGCATTGGTTTGTACGAGAACTCTATCAGAATTCCATCAAAGGGGGAGACTTTTAAACTTATGCATGGTTGGCAAACCTGCGAGAAAATGTTCCGCTGACCACTGAGAGGGGCAAGTTTATGCAGTTGGGGTTTGGTAACCTACAGGGGTGTGCCCTACATCTATATAGGATAGGAGTGTACTTGCCTGAAGAGGCTTGCGGAATTTCTGTAGGGTTGTGTTAAGCTATCTGTACTGATATTATACATTTATGTTTAAGGGAGTGAGCGGCAACGATGCAAACAAGAGGATTATTTCCAATAAAGGATTAGGCCTGGCATGGCATTCTTGCCTGCAAGATTAGCCCTGTCTGTATGTTAAACAATCACCATTCGTGAACTAGTGACCCCTAAAGCGTGGCATTTATTAACATGACCTCTATTGACGTGCAGAGGAGGATGTTGGGAAGGCTACCACAGCACTGCTAGAATCTGTTCATCCATTGAGCAGTAGTCAAACACAAACATAGCATATTTAAGTTGGGGAATCGGAAGATCTGGGAGGTTACCTTACACATCTTCCTTTTTTGTCAGAACTGATGATGCTATTTCCAAATTCTTTAGGTTTAAAATTGCGGATATTCAGTTTCAAAGGTGATGGAAGCTGCTAGAAATAAAAATGTATCCACATTTTGTTGAGCCCTTTCATTCCCATCATGGTCACTGCAGCTCTAATTGTCTGTGTCTTCTTTCCCTTTGTAGGTTTACCAGAAGTTGCTCAAGTCCATAGACTATAAGAACCTCACATCCGACGCACTGAAGAGTTTGGGGAAAGCGGCTACTGGCTTCAGCAGGGACCAAATTGTCAGTCTTTCGCCCAGCGTGGTCAACCAATCACTGGAGTCCCTCGGCAAGCTCAAAGGCTGGTCAATGCAGCAGCGCAGATCGCTGGTTAAGAAAGTGAACGTGAGTACCCATCATACGGGAGAAGCATGTACAAGCCTTAAAGCAAGGCTTTAACATCTGCTGAAGAGTTTACAAAACCACAACCCTGTCAGAGCTAAGATCTCAAACTGATGACACAGCTGAAAGTAAAAAGAAGTGGTTGGGCATCAACACAGTGGCCTGTTTGAAACCTAGAGTAAGCATACTCTGGCCACCGGCAATTGCTCAGGGTAGCATTCCAAGCCAACGTTTTTAGCCCATTATGCCACACTAAACAAATGCACGCCTTCACAAATCAGTACCAACCCTGTTCCTCATGGGAATAGTCGAGACCAAACTGCCAGGCAAACCTTCAACTGATGTATGAACCTCATTTAAAAATACAGGTAACATATTACACAGAACAAAACACAAACCTATGGATGCAAATTCCTCGGCTAATCAAAAAATCATTTCCAGAGTACATCATGGTGCTTTGGATCCAAATCTACCAATTGGCCACCCCTAGCTGCCCAAGGCCCTGTGCACGAGGATTTGGTAAGGGTGACTGATTTTTTAGGAGTGGTGCTGCACAGAATAAATGATAATTGGCTACACCTCTGTAATGATTAAACCAATCTACTACTCCTTGCTTCTCCTGGCCCTTCCATAATTCCTTCTGTGTGGGTACCAGCACCGGGGTATTTTGCTAGTTCCTGTAGCTAGCATACCGAATTTAGGCATCTCCCAGCTGGATGCCTTACCTTACAAGGCTGGTAAGATAAAGTGGCACATTCGTCTGCTCAATGGTGGAAGAAAATTGCTCCTGGTATGATCACCATCATAGGGTTGGAAATAAGCAATCTCTAGAGCAAAATTGTTGCTGCAGCTCAGTTTTCTTGCCTTAATGTCCACCTTCCTGAATAGGAAATTTGTTTTTGGTTTAATCAGTCCTTTATCTAAATATTTGGTTATTGTATTGAATAAGCATTGTTTATTTGATTTGACTTTAAGAATTCTTTTCTATTAATATGTATATTTTATTTGTTTTTGTTAACCCATCCTAAGTGTAGTGGTTTTTGTGTTTTCTCAATTCTCAAGAAGGAATTTAGGGATCATCTTTGATTAATTTAGGGAAAATGTTTTCCCCAAAATCTGACCAATTTTAGTTCAAGTGCGTTGGAAAGCTCTTATCATAGCAGTGGCCATGTCACAGTTACAATATTGCATGGCTGAGTATGTCAGTGTGTCATAGAAACTGCTTGGAGAGCTGAAAGCTGTTCTAAACAGAATCATATGTATTATATATGGCCAAAACAAATGTGGTCATGTATCAGAGGCCACTTGAACTGGAATGATCCAGTGTTAATAGACTGAATCATGTGTCCTTATGATTATGCGGAAATTGGTCAATACAAGTATCCAGGTGTGTGTCAGGAATAATATCAAAGCTCACTGTAATAACAGAGCTTCATTCTAGTGGAGATCACAAGTTAGTGCCTGCAAAATATTTAAAGGCTCAACCAAGAGGTAAAAACTCTGGTCATTTAGTGTGAAACTTTGAAATGGTTTTCCAAATTGCTTGTAAGGCATCTCATCTGTGCTAAATTGCAAAAATATTACTGAAGAACTACTTGCAGCTAAAGGCACCATAATTCTAGTCAATGGGTCGGTCTTTGCACCAGGGGACTACAAGTCCCAAAACCCTGTGCTCCTAGGAGAAGGGGCATGAGAGGACCACCAGTGCTTTGAAACCTCACCCTGACCCCTGTGGCGTGGGACAGCTTTTACACTGGGGACTCCAAGTCCCAGAAACTGCTGCACCTAGGAGGAGGGGCAGAAGAGGACCAGCAGTGCTTCCAAAGCATACTCTGGCCCCCGCAGCACAGGATGCTCTTTGCACCAAGGGACTCCAAAGTCCCAGAAACCTGAAGGAAGGGCAGGAGAGGGCTAGCAGTCCTTCCAAAGCAGACCCTGACCCGTGCGGCATGGGACGCGCCCCAGGGCCAATGCTGGGCCCTTCCACTCCAAGAGGAGGCTGGGCAGGCTAACATCCACTGCTTCAGTATTAAGTAAGTGTGACTTTTTGGGAAGGATCACATAGTGCACCTTACTATGTTATATATTCCTATTGACTCTATCGTCCCGCTCTAACCTTTGGCGTCCATTGCAGAGCCCGCTGTTGTCAAGGAGTCACTCAGTGGCAATATCTGATGGTATTCACTGTGCATTTTGTGGTGTGTTTGCCTCTGTCGTCAGAGTGTAGGCGATAGCGGTACAGCCTAGCAAGCATGTTGTACATACGTTGTAGAAACTTTAAGTGGATAATTTGTACTCTGCTACTTGAGGCTATATGCCCTGTCTGCTGGAAGCAATATAACCATTGTTTATCTGTAAGCGACGATGTCCGTAGCTCCAAATCCTGTCCAGCCTGAGTGCACCCCACAAGTTCCGACACGTCAAGCTGACCAGAATGGTATAAAACTGAGACCCAATGTCTAGGATTGATGAAGTTGAACAAGCTATGTAGAGTGTTAAATGTGGCAGTCTCCTGGGGAAAGTCATGAATGGTTGCCTTAACGTTGTGTTGGAGTCTGTGAAATATATCTAGCAGTGTCAGCGCTTCCCTGTCAAAAAAGGGTCAGGGTTAATAAATAGACCGTCAGAATACAGATCTCCCCAAGTGTTAACCCCAGACTTAAGAATCATGGCCCTTTAGGCCACCTCATGCGTCACCGGAAAGGCAAAGTGGTAGGACAGTGGCATAAGTGGTGAGTAGAGTAGTGGCCTACCAAGCCATTTAGCCATTATATCCCATGCCACTGTAGTACATGCAACAGTGGAATCCGCTGTCCCGGCAGAGTCAAAACACATGCCAAGATAAGCAGATGTTAAGATAGGAGCCATGTAGCCCTGCTCTACAGACAGGTGTGGCATGAAAGGGGTGGGACTATGCCAATGTACGGCATATTGTGCCTGGGCACATAAAAAATAGAACACAATGTCAGGTGCCTTGAAACCTCCTTTAGAAAATGTTGTGTGAGTTCCCGATATATAAAGCGAAATCAGCAGCATATAATGATACCAGTATGTGCCTGGTGGGATATCTGATGGCATAGTCACAGTGGTGCTGCCGTAACTTGCCTGCCAGGGACTTCATCACCAGAGTGAAAAGCAGTGGCAACAGTGGGCACCCCTGCCTAGTGCCATGTTCAATAGTAAATGGGGGGAATGTCCCCACTCCTCTTCAGAGGACTTTGACGGGCACAGTGAAGTGAAAGACCTCTTTGACGTCTTGGATTTTTTTTGTGTGTGGGACTTACCAGACTTCCTCGGTGACTTGGAGTGTGACGATGATCACAGCGTGGGGCTCTGCAAATGATCACAGGACCTTCCGTGAAACCAAGATCTTGAGCTTTACGGGGTCATCCAATGTTGGGCAGCGAGGAGTTTGAGGGATCACTCACTCTGTGCCTTTGGGTGCAAGTCATGGCATTTCTTACAGGTCTTGAAGTCGTGGTAACACTCCAAGCACCACAAAAACACTAAGTAGGGTCTGTCACAAACATCTGTTTGTGTCAGGCTTCACTTGGCTTGAAATCAGCTAGTTTCTTGGGTGAAATCCTCACACCAGGAGAGAAAACTCTCAAAAAGAGTTGACAAAAGTCGGCAGAAAAGCCAGTCAAAAACTGACTGATTGTAACTCAGACCGGATCAGTGAAATATGGTGTGGAAAGGAAAGAATTGACACCACTGGCACCTATATAGATACTGCACACATCACTTTTGACGTAAATGACACCGATGTGGATCCGAACAATGTCACCTACTAGTACACTGGGGGTACTGCTCAAAAATCTTCCAGATCCAGTCTGATGCCTGGGGAATATCCTACGGTAAGGAATCTGCGGTTAGAAGTCTCTATCAGATTGTTAGGTTGACCAATGTGTTTGAAGCAGTGGCAAAGGCCATCTTCACTTCCCGTTCCAATAGGGTTAAATGGAAGCACTAACAGATCTTGAGAAAATTATCAGGAGTCTTTCAAAGTCTATACAATCTAATAAGGCACAGTAATGTCCATCATAAACCAGAGCTAGACAAGCCAATGAAAGCACTAGTCTACATCAATTTACTTGTGAGAATTACATTTGTTTTTAGAAGGAGGTAGAGCTAGAGCTGAGCCAGGCTGCTGTGTAAAGAGTGACTCTTTTGGTCCCCTGCAGTGCCAAACATATTGTTACTTGCAGCACAGAGACGCAACCTTTCACATCATAGTCAATCCCCTCTTGACTACAGATGAAGCTTGCTCCTACCTCCTAATACTACTGGACCATTCTGCTACCTTTAACATAGTCAACCATCCCACCCTCATCTGCACTTTGGAGTCTCAAATGGGATTTACTGCCAATGTCTTTCACTAGTTCTTCTACCATTCCAACCGACAGTTTATTCATTTGAGCATCTCTAGGTCCCAAAAGATCCCTATCACCTGTGGAGTCCCCCAAGGTTCCATACTGTCTCCTGCCATCTTCAACCTTTGGTGCTCTACTCACAGATAACAGCATCCAGATTCACCACTATGCCAATGATGCACATCTTTACCTTTAAATCTTGTCTGCATCAGACATCCAATGTTTCAAACACTGCTTGCACATCATCCACACCAGATGCCCAGCACCAACTTGAAGCTCAAACCAACTAAGACAGAATTCCTGTTATTAGCCAAGAACAATAAACAAAATACAGTACAAATCTGGCTCAATGGCATGAAACTTGATGGCTCTGAGTCCCAACTTCACTGAATGCCAAGTCACTTGGATATTCGCTGGACACCAACCCTGTCCTCAAGGAAATGCTGCCAAAAAACAAAGAAAGCCTGGTATAAGCTCTCTTTGAGAAAGCAACTTCATAACTACCTTTAATGCCTTCATCCTCTTTCATTTGGATGGGTGTGAAGCAAAGGTTCATGGCCTCCTCAACTCCGCACTGGCACTCATGAGGGGCATCTTACATACTGCAGCACTCCAAGGCCTAGAGAAATATGATCACCTCACTCCCATTGTGATTGAATTCCATTGGCACCCTTCCCCGGTTTGTACCATCCCCAAAACCAGCTGCATTATTTACAAAACGTTTATGACCTGCACCCCTGCTTATATTCCAGACAAGCTCTCCAAAGACCAAGTAGCACAAAAAAGAAAAACAAGTAAGCAGGTTTTTCCCATCCATGTACCCAGGATCTGGAACAACATCACTATATCAATCAGGACAGGCCCAATGCTTCTCCAATTTAGGAGAGTGTTGAAGACTCACCACTTTAAAGAACAACACATCACAATGTATTTACTGTATGTAACCTAGCTTCCTCTCCTCTTACTTGTTGAATTTAGGCTTATCTCAGACCATGTCCAGCTTTCTGCAGACCTTTGGCTTGGCTTGCCTGATAGAAATAACACATACATACATGCACACATTACTTTTCATTTAGCACATGCTTCTTTCACACTTTTCACAGTAGGGGCCCCAATAGTTTATCTTGCCTTCTGACTCTGGGAGTAGACTTGCACCACTGCCTCTGGTATGTCTTCATCGCTGCACATTCTGCCATGTCTGAGGTATCTCAACCACAAACAGGGATCATCTACTAGAGTGGATAGACACCCATGAATAGAATTTGCACCGTAAGAGATTTCATATGCTTTATTCGATGAGTAGAGTTACTCACTATTGGAAGTAATCTGAATCCATTAGAAACAGCCCGTGTTCGTTCAGTGAATGGTCTACTGCATAGGACAACTGGGGCTTAAACATGGAAATGAAAACACAGAGAACATATTGCGTTCTAACCACGATATGAAACCACAGTCTCTAACTAGGCTGAAAAACTATTGCAAAGAATGCATTCAAATTGGTTGATAAAGAAAGTAACTAATCGTGATTGTTATCCACTTGTGTTTTCCTTAGATTACAGAACAAGAACTTCCCAAAATGGGGGCATTGATGGCAGGATTAAGTGTTGGTGTGCTTCAAAAATTCAAAGGCAAAGATATTCTGAAAGCCTTCAACTCCAGTGATGATGCTTTAGAGTCCACCAAAAACATGTCGAAGGTACAGAGGAAAGCCATTGTTGCTCAGGTGAGTGTACTGCTAGTTGAAGGCATAAGCTAATGTCAATGTGAAAGAAAATGAGACATTGCAGTAACTTATGCAATGAGGCACATTTTCTATATAACCATATAGATACATGCCAACAGAAAAGGCAAAGAAAATTGAGTGTTTGTGTCTGAATCACATTTATGTGATGTTACTGCACAGAGGATAATTTTCCCCAAACTTGGTAAAATGCATACAGTATAACAGGTCGGAAGGAGAGGAAATCTATGGGAAATGCAGAAACCGTTGGTTATCTCTCACGGCAAGCAGGAAAACTCAAGATGGGGGAAGTAAAAAAGGCAGCAAGGAAATCTCACAACCTTCAGCAGCTGTGTTTTACCAGGCAGTTTTACTGTATAAAAAAAATCAGGCCACCCACAATGAAAGCCTAAGAGCAAAGGGCAGGCAATGATATAAAATACATGAGGTAGTGGTACGGCAGGGAGGAACAGGTAGTAGAAACATTTGGAGCCTTTATGTAGATGCCAGCCTGTGGCAGAGGTAAGTCAGTAGTCTTTAACCAAGAAGAGATGTAGTTACTTTGAAAACACTATTGTTCTGTTAGACTTTTTGTGAATAGATGCTGTTTTGTTAAGTCACACATTCCACTTTCAGCTGCTGTAAAGTTTTAGTTATATAAACACACACACATATATATACACACACATAAATATATATACTCACATACATATATATATACAGATAGATAGATAGATAGATAGATAGATAGATAGATAGATAGATAGATAGATAGATAGATAGATAGATAGATAGATAGATAGATAGATAGATAGATAGAGATATATCAAAAACTCTTATCCCATACAACTCCATGTGGTAAAAAACTCGAGTGTGGACCACAAATCTGTGCAAATAATTTTCGGTTTATTTCATTCAGTCTGCCATAACGCGTTTCAACAGTTTCCGGCCTTGATCAAATGATAACACTGAACATACAAATCAGCTATTTTAAAGTGACACCGCTCTGTAATTGATTTGTGGAAAAAGACTGCCCGTCTATGCATCAACACTGTTGTAATTGTATAAATACTTATTTTGTGTCCATTTTTCACAGTTAGACATCCGTTGTTTTTTAACTCAACAATAAAATTGTATAAATACAAAGTTGTTCATAATACATAAATAGCATAATTTTTCAATAATTATGAATTTTATACATAGTCCACTTACATTACCCTTCTTATAGTTAAGAGTGAATAGTAATTAATAAATAATCACAAGCTCTACCCAGCTAGGAATAGTGCATTTATTAAATTACTAAAGTGACTAATGCTTCATTAATCTTCTGTTCTAATAAGAATCTTGTATTAAAGTGTCAACGTGCTCTCAAATCCTCCCCAGCCAGGATTTGTATACTAAAGTGCCTAATTCCGAAAATGCTTATGAATACATTTTGCCACAGATTGTACTTGTATAAACCTAAATGTATTATAGGTTCATCAATACCGATGGATAAAGTGCAATTATTAAAAACATGATAAAGGTTTCTAACTAATTAAAGTGCATAATTTTTAGATAAATTGATCATCTAAAAGTTGTTACAAAATGCTATCAAAAAATCAGATAACCTAAAACCACAGTAAACATATGTAGGACTGGTGACCTGAGATAATCCGCTTAACATATTATAGATATGTATGCCGACCTTCACTTGTGTTTAAGCCTCCCGGATACTTGGTATCTAACTCTAGAATATACTTCGTTTCTAGTCGCCTAAGCTTTTCTTCTCTGTTGCCACCTCTTTTCTGAACAGGGACTGCATCAATTATAAAGTATTTAAAATATTTAAGATCACTATTATGAAATTGTCTAAAGTGTCTGGCCACCGGATAACTGGGATCTTTGTTGACTATGGCCCTAGTATGCTGCATATATATATATATTCAGTGAAAAAACCAAAGGTTTCACACATGTTATAGTTAGCTGGACATTTCACTCGTAAAAAACCAATGAAATTCCCCCGTTATAGTTAGTTCAGCTAACTATAACTCGCGCGCCCGCAATGCACTGCTGATGACGTCACATATTACATCACTCATGACATGGTCACTGACATCACTCATGACATCACTGATGACATCTCAAATGACGTCACTGATGACATCATCCAATGAATGTGTGTTTTTCTGAAAATTAAATATGTTTTATATATGTATATCTCAAGGTTAATGGAAGAATAAATGGGTATATAAGTGTCTAAATGGATGCTTTGTTTTTGAAAAATTTATTGTGTTACTGACTGATTAAGTGTATCATACTGAATACATGGCTTACTGAGTAATGTTTAAATATGAAAATATCTGTATCAGTCTCTCACTTTGTGTATAAGTGGCTGCATGGGTTGGTGAGTAGCTACACGGGTGTCTATATAGGTTATTAGTTCTTTTTTTGAGTATCAGTCTGAGTGTCTGTATGGTTCGGTGGGGGGTATTATGTAGTGCATAGGTGCATGAATGAGTGATTCACTCTTTGTATGTGTTGAAGACAGCATGTGTGCAGGACTGTATGGGTGGATGAGTGTGTGATTGGTTGTGTTAGTGAGTGAATGACTGTCTCAATAGTGTCTTTATGAGTAACTACATATGTTTTAAACTAGTATATGTGACTATTGGTGTATATAAGTGAGTATATGTGAGAGTGAGAGATTGAAAGAGTTCCTGTATGAATAAGTATGTGTTTCTATAAGTGATTGTTTATAAGACTAAGTATGTGTAAGTTTCCGTAGAAGTAAGTGTGGTGGTGTGTGTATAACTGTATAAGCTAATAAATGTATGTTTGTTTCTTTATTAGCATGAGTGAGTATGTGTGAGTAACTCTATGGATGAGTGGCATTGTGTAACAGGATGTATAGGTGTATGAGTACATATGATGAGTGAGTGCATGTATGAGTGACTGTATAGGACTGTTGGTGAATGAGTGGATGTGTATGTGGTTCTTAGAATTACTTAAGAGGTTCTTGTAACTGGTATTGGTATGTCCATTGTTTTGAAAATTTCAGTCTCTATTTTTGAATGTGTGTATCAAAGGTTATATTAGGGGAAGAGGAGGTCTGCCACTCTATCACAAGGATGATGTCATCAGTAAAGTCATCAGTGATGTCATTTGAGATGTCATCAGTGATGTCATGAGTGATGTCAGTGACCATGTCATGAGTGATGTAATATGTGACGTCATCAGCAGTGCATTGCGGGCGCGCGAGTTATAGTTAGCTGAACTAACTATAACGGGGAAATTTCATTGGTTTTTTACGAGTGAAATGTCCAGCTAACTATAACATGTGTGAAACCTTTGGTTTTTTCACTGAATTTGCAAGGTTTTTTAAATGCTAATTCCTAACTATAACATGTGTGAAACCTATGGTTTTTTCAGTGAATTTGCAAGGTTTTTTAAATGCTAATTTCTAACTATAACGTGTGTGAAACCCATGGTTTTTTCAGTGAATTTGTATGGTTTTTTAAATGCTAATTCTTAGCTATAACATATGTGATTCCCATATTTTTTTTTTATTGATTTTTTTTTTTTTTTTTAATTCTTATATTAAATGTGTTTTTTTTTTAAAAAAACAAGTTTTTTTTAAAACTTTTTATTCTCTTAAAACACTGTTTTTTTTCTTTAAAATCTGCAATATTTCAAGATTTTTTATTTTTATTTAACAAACAGGTAAGATATATTAGTATAACTTTGAAAATATTTTTTTTTTAGTGCGCGTACGGTAAGCGTACGGTTTACGCAATGTCCGTAATTTATCTACGCTGTTTGCTTATAGTTACGCAATTTGCGTAGCCGCGCGTACTGCGCGTGGGGCGCGTACGCGTGTACGCTACACGCGCACGTTACGCGGAAGTGTTGGGGAGTGACTGTTATGCGCATGCGCGCGAGCGCGTGTCTTTTTTACGCGCATGCGTACTTTTGCGGTAAGCGCACCGTAAGCGTACGGTTGGTCATGTGATCATGAAACACAACTTTTGATTGGTTGAAACTACTTTCAGTTCTAGAACTCTCCTACACCACACCCATTCCCCTCATTTCTGCTTGTGATCCCTTAGGAGAAGGAGCTGGGTTGTCTTTGTGATACGATGGCAGAACAGCAGAGCCCTTCTGAGAGTGAGGCTAGCAGCACTACCTTGAGGCAGAGAGCGAGGAAACAAAAGACCTCTTACATATGGGAGTATTTTTCTTTTCCAGAGGGCCAGCAAAAGGTAAATGCACCCTTAGTGACTTGTAAGCTGTGTGGCCGTGTACTTTCAAGAGGGAATCCCGACGGGAATCACACCATGATGAGACACCTTAAGGATGTACACAGAAGGACACATGCTCGACTTACTGAAGGTAACCCTTCAGTAAATCAACCAAGCACATCCACAGCAGCTCAGCCTGGACCATCATCTGCAGTGCCGAGTCCTTCTTCTGCAGGTCAGGTGAGCCCTTCATCTGTGGGGGGAGCATCTCCTTTTTCTTCTCCTCAGGAAATTAACCCTCGGTTTCTGAGGGTTGAAATACGGTGCGCCACTTGTCATGATCTAATTTGTTATAGGGAGACCAGTATTTCCCTAGTGAACAATAAAATAGATCAGCACACTTGTCGTACCGTCTAATATTCCCATTCTTTCTTTCCTCTGTCCCTGCATGAACACAACGGCTCTTTTAAGAGCCAACCTTACCTTTCATCTATTTTTTATATATGTTTTTAAAACTTTTTTTTTTTTTTTTTTTTACCGTACGCGTACGGTACGCGTAATTATTATTTTTTTTTAAAAAAAACACTAAAAATCAATTATCACATTACAAGGTCCTTGAGAGACTACAATGAAAAACTGAAAATGTGATTGTGGAGAAGTGGAAAAAAGGGACCATGATATTTTTGACTTACCATACCCACTCAAAAAAATATTTATTCATTTAAATTTTTTTTTAATTGCTTTAAAAATGGTTCTAGTTTTCGTAAATTATCTATCTCAATCTGAAAAAAAAGAAAAAAATATTAATATTTAATAAAACATTTTATAATACAGTACACATATTTACATATTTTTCCCCCAAAAAATTTTGCCTTTTTTTTGCTGTTTTCAGAATATATTGCATTTCACTATAAATTGAGAAAGCAATTGCATTCATCATTTAACAGCGGGCAAAAAAAAAATAACAATCTCAAAGACTGTATAAAAAAAGCCCAGAATCTCTTTTAAATTAAACATAACATTATAGAAATGCATAATATTCTAAAAAAATATCAGCTAATATCAATACTTAATTCTTTAAAATACCGTCTGATATTTTTGTTTCAGAAGTATAATTCCAAAAATATATCTCAAATAACTCCACAATACATCTGGTTCCATTTCCTTTAGGCCAAATAGTAATTTTAAAATTCTTTTTTGATTAAATTTCCAATGTTAATCCAATAAAAAACTAAAGTTTAAATTGTACAGATCTCACCGATTCTCTGTAACATTTTGGTTTCCGAAAGATTTATTAATAATTAAATAAGTCCACAATAGAATTGTTTACCTTTCCGCATGGCCAAATAGTAATTTTAAAAATCTTTTTTGAATAAATTTCCAATGGCAATCCAATAACATTCCAAAATTTAAATTGTGCAGATGTTACCGATTTTGTCTAAATTTTTGTTTTTCCAAAGTTTCATTAAAAATTAAAAAAGTCCACATTACAATTGGTTATCTTTCCATTAGGCCAAATGGTAATTTGTAAAATCATTTTTTTTTTAAATTCCACTGGTAATCCAATAAAATTGTAAAATTGTTTTGTCCAGATGTTGCCAAATCTCTCTAAAATTTAGGTTTCAGGAAGATTAGATAGGAATTTGCTAAATCAAAAGGCAAACGTTGCTTAAAAATCAATTGGGAATCATTACACAGTGTCCAGCCTTTTTCACATTTAAGATAAACTGTGTAATGTCCAGAAGTTACAGTAGGTCCATCATGGAAAATTATTGCAACTGTTACAAAAGTTTTTCCTGAAATTGATAATTGCTGTCCTGTAAACTTCTTTATTAAAGTATCTAATTTTGAACCATCAGCTTTACAGCGTTGCATCATTAAAATTACATACTGTCCGTATTCCTTTAAAATTAACGTTGAAAACATGTCAGATTGACACTCACTGCATTCCATGCTATGATTAGCATCTTTAACTAATTTAGCAAAAGTGACTGTTTTACTTTCTGGCAATGTTAAATAAATAAACCTTTCCGAATCAACATTAGAGCCACATATATTATAACAGTTTTCACAACTATGTTCCCATTAATAAGAGAGACCAAATACATTTTTAATGGGAACCCCTTCTTCTTCCAGTACCTGAAGAAAAAACATCAAGAATTCCTGTGCGTCTTGCTGTACATTTTGAGAAAACTGTGTTCGTCCTGAACATACATCTAAAAGTTTTCTAATTTCAGTGGCACTTTCTATTTGAGTTTTATCATTACTCAGCTTTTGAAAAAGGAGACTCAACTCAGAACAGAATCTTTTTCCCTGATTTACTATTATCTGCTCTTGCACACTTTCCAGATAAAATGCAACATTCAGCACTACATTAGCGTAGCAGTTGACACCAGAGCTATTTTCAAAATGACATCCTACAACCTGTTCTTCATTTTCCTTTTTCTTTTTGCTTGCAATTACATCACTCCTCTTTTTTTTCCTCCTCTCTACATCTTCATTACAGATATTCTCATTTCTCCTTTTACGAGAAACTACACGTTTCTCCAACACAGGATACTGACCTAAATGAGGAGCATAGCTTCTTCTTAATCTATTATACTCCTTTACACAATTTGCATCAGCACTAACTTTTGAGTCATCAAAGTCTATCATGAATAAACCTGATAATGTTTTCACTCGTGACAAAGCAACATATGCCATACCTTCTTTGAACACAGTTGAACCAATGTTCACAAATGCACAATCTACAGTCAATCCTTGAGACTTGTGAATAGTTACAGCATATGCTAGAGAAAACGGAAACTGCTTCCTACGTACATATAAATCTTTCACAAGCATGAAACGAACTGAACAACGACAAATGTCTTTAACTTCTTCTATCTGATCAAATTTTATTTTTAAACATTCAATTCCATCTTTTTTCTGATAATTAATAAAACCCACAACTCTTCCCATAGCTCCATTAACTAAACCTTTTTCAACATCCAAATTTCTCCTTAAAAACACTCTACAGTTCATGCAAACATATAGATTTTTTTCTAATCCAGCTGTTTTGGAAATGTTCTTCTCTAGTGAATCCAATTTATTTTTCAGTGTGCCTGTTAATGTGACAGTAATTCTTCCATCCTCAATTTTGTCCACTGCTTCCAATTTCCTGATATCTTCCTTTTCCAATTTCAAAAGCTCCTCATTGAATATTGAGCATTCACGTAGAGTTGGCATTAAGCAGATGATACTTTTCTTTTCTGCAATGTTCTTGTATATCTTCTCTGCAACTATTTCTTCCTTTGGAAATAAATTATGTAGCAGCCGACTCTGTAATGCTTTTTTGCCAGCTTCAGTGAGTAGTCCAATTCTGATATCTTTCAGAATACTTCCATATTCTTCATCGTTTGCTTGCCTCATATTAGTAGTTAGTTCCTTGTACTCAAAGAAGGACCAAATATTTGCATTACCGATGCTTCCCAATGACTTCTTTGTGTCTTCATGTGTCACAGTATTAAACACTGGTTGTCCTTTAACTGGAGTAAGTTGCAAAAGATCTCCAAAAACTATGACGTGTTTTCCTCCAAATAACACGTCATAGTCTGTCTTCAGAATTTGCTGCATTCTTAAATGCACAAAGGCAAGCATTAAGTTTGATACCATGCTCACCTCATCAATAATGAGAACTTGCATCTTCTTCAATACTCTTGAAACTTCCAAGCATGCTTCTCCAGTTAGCTTGTTGTATTGTATTTTGTTCTCATGCTCCACTGGTAACATTAGCAAACGATGTAAAGTGATTCCTTTTATGTTATATGCTGCTAACCCAGTTGGAGCAGTAACCACACAAGACAAAGTAGAATCCGTTTTTTGCTGTAGGTAGCTTCTGATGACTTTTATAAGGAAACTTTTTCCAGTTCCAGCTTGTCCGCTTACATACATCCTGATTGGATGAAATGATGTGCATGAGCACTCTTTTTTTTCATGTAGAAATCCGTGATCAATTTTGTTTCTGATCTCTTCATAAATTTGTTTCTGCTCTTCGTTCAGTTGTCTTTCCAAATTTTGTAAGTCTATAAATTCTTCTTGAGCTTGATTCATAGCTGTTTCCACTTCATTCATGGCTATTGATGCTTCATTTTCAACGATTGGTTGTCCTAGGGGATCTTGACTGAGTGTTCCTGAACTTTGGCTGTCCTGAGAACTGTCTCTAGCTATTTCTGCTGCAATTGTAGTTTCCTGTTCAATTTCTTCATTTAACATTTGCAGATAAGTTGAGAATGTACTGCATTGTATGCTGTCTTTGCAAGCATTAAAAGAATCTTCATAGCTTTGAAATTCTCCCAGTAGTTCATGCTCTGTACGCCATGGTTTAAACAGCTGTAAAAGAGCCAAGTAGTAAAATTCCTTTTTGTCAGTAGTGTCGCAACTCAGCTTCCTGTGATTTATCAAACTTCCTTTTGTTTGCTTCACCAAACATCCTTCCTCACCAATGACTTTACATTTTCCATTGTTGATGTCTTCTGCGGCTCTCCGTGAATAAATGTAGTTCTGCAGCACTTCATACAGACACATGTTCTCCAGATGATGACTTCTCTTTGGGTAATATGTGTCCAAAGAAGGACCTTCTTTCTTCTTTTCTTTTAAGGTTGTAGGTATTCTTAGGTGATTTTCTTGTGATAGTATGTCTCACAGATGACATAAAACTGTTTACTCTTCCATTTGAAAGAACAGGTCTAGGAAATCCAAATCGACATTTAGTGTAGTATTTATCTTTGCTCTTGTATTTCCGTCGACAGTATTTTCCACACCGATGACTTTGGAAACGTAAAACTTGCTCCTTTAACTTTTTATCTTCTGTGCTTTTTGGTATAGCACATGTTGCATATTCTTCAATGTAAGATAACACTGCTTCATCAGCATCTGTTCCAAACTTTGGGGCATCCTTGATCCACAACAGCATATGAATATGAGGAGCACCTCTTGCCTGGTACTCTTTTCTCCAAAAGAAATCCACTACTTCTCCTAGAGGTGGATTTTTTTTATTGCAGATGAACGACATCATAGCCTCAAATCTATGATTGAAATATCTGCAAACATTAACCGGATCCAATGAGCACAGTTCTCCTGCTGTCTTGTATTCGATGTTTTTAATGTTTGAATTTGCCTCTCGTAAAAAATCCAGTAAATCATCCCAAGCGTACTCAGCACAGCTTAGAGTAACGAACCATGTTGGTGTTCCTAAATTCCGTAACATGCATTTTAATTCACCATGACGTCGGTACCAATATTCATTTGTCCCACGCTGACAAGCCATCAGATTGATCAGTTGTGTTTCCAAATGATCATCTCGGTGCTGCACTTTCTCCATAAAATCCTTAGCAGACACATTTTGTAAATGTACTCCACTTTTTAAAATGTGATTTACTGCATAAGACAGTGCAGACAAGTCGCTTTCAAATAAAAGATGGAACAAATAAGGAATACTTTGTCGAAATCTGGGATCTTCAGCATATAGTCTTGTAGTCCGATACTCAGAAGCTGGAATCTGTTCCGGACGTTCATCGTATCGTCCTCCTTTTCCTTTAGGAAACAGCTGGGGAAAACATCGAGCTTCCAAGCTCTCCTCCCATACACTCACGGGAGTTCCTTTTGCTTTCTTCATCTGAAACAGATCAATATTGTCTCCCATAACTTCTTTTGAATGAAGAGGATGTATGCTAAAATGTTCATACATTTCTTCTTCCTTTGACTTGTCCACTTTTTCAATTTGTCCAGTTGGTGTTTCTGTGTCTTCTTGTAAATCTTCTTCTTCTTCTATATAAATTGATTCATACCATTTGTTATTCCTTTTCAAATACAAATTTGCTCTTTGTACTTTCCGTACATCTACCAGCTCCTGCCAAATCTTCTTATTCTTTGTAGGTACACCATTAACCAGAATAATTAGTGGTTCAGTTTCCAAAGTATCCGCATCAATAGTTTCCATATATTTTTTCAAATCCAAGGGCAAATACACCACTCTACCTTTTAAACCTCTCAGTAAATCTGAAGGAGGTAATTTACCAGTTTTGGGCTCCATACGTACTATGGTCTGGAACGGATGAACACATTGAATGAGTATAGACTCATATGTATTTAATTCAGAAAGTTCAGCAGGAATTGCATCCAATTCTAAATTATTATGTACAGCTCTGGTCGGCATTCTATTTTCTTCTAACTTATTATAACAGTATTTACAAATACGCTGAACTTCACCCAATTCAAAACAATTTTCAAGAAATATATATGTGGCAAAATCCTTCCACTTATAATTATCTTCATTTTCACTTTTTCTATAGAGATCAACATACCTGGTTTGTTTTCTATAATGAGTACTGCGGCAACAAATACAAGTAATATTTGGTCTTTCATTAGAGATTATTGCAAATTTTGTTATGTGATCATTAAATGTCTTACTTACAGAGGGTTCTACATTCTCTTCCACTTCTTCCTCATTTACTGTGTCCTTTTCTGCACTGTTTTGTTCAGGACCAAAGTAACAAAACTGAATTTCATCAACAACCTTCTCTACATCTGATACCGATCCACGGAACAGAGCCCTATTCAATTCATCTAACTTTATTGCTGGACTTTTAGCAAAATACAACCGTCTCACAAACTTTCTCATTTCAGTATGATGAACAGCCAGCATCCTAAAATGATGGAAAACACTATTACACACTTTTCTAGATAGACAAGCCAGAGAATGACCCTGCAAACCAGTATTCTCTCTCACTCTGCATGGATCCAGACTTTGAAGCACCTTAATCTTCTGTTTTACACTTTTTTTAGTATATTCTCTTAGAAACTCACGAAATTTATCAATAGATTCCTGACGCACAGTGCAAATACTACTACAATTCCAAGTGTACACTGGGGCTTTAGGACGTCTCCCCATAGCCTCATCCGCCATCACTTGTACCTCATCTCTTGGAACCATTATCTCCTTCTCCATTATGCAACCATTTTTCACTTCGTAAGCACGACCTCTGGTGTCAACTGCATGCAGCAAACTATTACTTTGAAAATAGCTCTCTTCATTAAAAAAAGGTTCACTACTTGAACTATGCATCCATTTTCCTAAAAACACTTTACAAAAGTTTGTTCTGTTCACTACTCTTTTCCTTTTGCTTTGTGATTTCAGTACATTAACCATTTTATCTAATGTACGCATCCTATTCAAAATGAAAATGAATAGTTTCCTTTTTAATTCTAATGCCTTTGCTGCAATGGCTTCAATTTCTTTTTTTCTCTTATAAAACTTAGCCTTTTGCTTATATTTCTTCACATCCTTTATCAAATTGGACATAACTCTTCTCTGAAACATTTTTCTACGTATCTCTTTAAACGCTGTTTTTCTGTTTAAGTTTATCTTTTTAGTTGCAGAAGGTATATTTGCATTAACTAAATGCTCAATTTTTTCCTCTCCTTTTCTATTGAAAACATTTTTTCCAGTACAGACATTTTGTACATTTTTCCTTTTTTTGAATATGTTCTTTAAAAAATCTTTTGTTTGCTTACCAGAAGATTTTTTCTTTTTCCCAACATGAGCATCTCCAACTAACTTAGGTCCTCCAGTTGTCCTCAAATATAGGTTTTTTTTGTGGTCTTTCTTTACTCTGGATTTTGTAGGCATCTTAAATTTTGTTCACTGCTCTTCAGCAATACCTGAAAAAAACTAAAAAAAAATTCCTTTATTTTATTTAAATATATTACTAAATTTTTTATGTTCTTTAGAAATCTTAAAATACTATAAACCCCTTGCCTATAAATGAAAATCACAATAACACCTTCACAAATTAAATTTCTAAAAATAATTCCTGTGTGCACACAAAGTCATGCTTTGAAATTAGGCAGAAAACTGCTTTTTCAGACCAGCACCATGTGTAACCTGGTTGACTGCCTACACTCCAGCAAGGGCAACCAGCCTTAGTGATGCTGAATGTATTTGCATTACTGACTGAAACCTCAAACCCCACTCGCTTGTGAATACTGTGCATGATTCCACAGGGTAAGCAGCTAGGTGTGTGCTAAGAGTCTGCTTCTCCACCAAAAAATGGCTCCCCCTTTCCATCTAATGCAACTGTGAAATCACCAGAGCAATACGCAATAAATCTCTGCCTGTAATTCCTATATGCACACAGAGTCATGTTTTCACATTAGTCACAAAACGAAATTTCTTTGCCATTTTGAAAGCACACTTACTACTCTTTTTTTTGGCAAGTGATAAACACTTTTACGGACTGACACATTATGAATCCACTTTTCAGATTCTTAAAAAAGCACATGTCCAAACTGCTTTTTCAGACCAGCACCATGTGTAACCTGGTTGACTGCCTACACTCCAGCAAGGGCAACCAGCCTTAGTGATGCTGAATGTATTTGCATTACTGAGTGAAACCTCAAACCCCACTCGCTTGTGAATACTGTGCATGATTCCACAGGGTAAGCAGCTGGGTGTGTGCTAAGAGTCTGCTTCTGCACCAAAAAATGGCTCCCCCTTTCCATCTAATGCAACTGTGAAATCACCAGAGCAATACGCAATAAATCTCTGCCTGTAATTCCTATATGCACACAGAGTCATGTTTTCACATTAGTCACAAAACGAAATTTCTTTGCCAATTTGAAAGCACACTTACTACTCTTTTTTTTGGCAAGTGATAAACACTTTTACAGACTGACACATTATGAATCCACTTTTCAGATTCTTTAAAAAGCACATGTCCAAACTGCTTTTTCAGACCAGCACCATGTGTAACCTGGTTGACTGCCTACACTCCAGCAAGGGCAACCAGCCTTAGTGATGCTGAATGTATTTGCATTACTGACTGAAACCTCAAACCCCACTCGCTTGTGAATACTGTGCATGATTCCACAGGGTAAGCAGCTGGGTGTGTGCTAAGAGTCTGCTTCTCCACCAAAAAATGGCTCCCCCTTTCCATCTAATGCAACTGTGAAATCACCAGAGCAATACACAATAAATCTCTGCCTGTAATTCCTATATGCACACAGAGTCATGTTTTCACATTAGTCACAAAACGAAATTTCTTTGCCATTTTGAAAGCACACTTACTACTCTTTTTTTTGGCAAGTGATAAACACTTTTACAGACTGACACATTATGAATCCACTTTTCAGATTCTTAAAAAAGCACATGTCCAAACTGCTTTTTCAGACCAGCACCATGTGTAACCTGGTTGACTGCCTACACTCCAGCAAGGGCAACCAGCCTTAGTGATGCTGAATGTATTTGCATTACTGACTGAAACCTTAAACCCCACTCGCTTGTGAATACTGTGCATGATTCCACAGGGTAAGCAGCTGGGTGTGTGCTAAGAGTCTGCTTCTCCACCAAAAAATGGCTCCCCCTTTCCATCTAATGCAATTGTGAAATCACCAGAGCAATACGCAATAAATCTCTGCCTGTAATTCCTATATGCACACAGAGTCATGTTTTCACATTAGTCACAAAACGAAATTTCTTTGCCATTTTGAAAGCACACTTACTACTCTTTTTTTTGGCAAGTGATAAACACTTTTACAGACTGACACATTATGAATCCACTTTTCAGATTCTTAAAAAAGCACATGTCCAAACTGCTTTTTCAGACCAGCACCATGTGTAACCTGGTTGACTGCCTACACTCCAGCAAGGGCAACCAGCCTTAGTGATGCTGAATGTATTTGCATTACTGACTGAAACCTCAAACCCCACTCGCTTGTGAATACTGTGCATGATTCCACAGGGTAAGCAGCTGGGTGTGTGCTAAGAGTCTGCTTCTGCACCAAAAAATGGCTCCCCCTTTCCATCTAATGCAACTGTGAAATCACCAGAGCAATACCCAATAAATCTCTGCCTGTAATTCCTATATGCACACAGAGTCATGTTTTCACATTAGTCACAAAACGAAATTTCTTTGCCAATTTGAAAGCACACTTACTACTCTTTATTTTGGCAAGTGATAAACACTTTTACAGACTGACACATTATGAATCCACTTTTCAGATTCTTAAAAAAGCACATGTCCAAACTGCTTTTTCAGACCAGCACCATGTGTAACCTGGTTGACTGCCTACACTCCAGCAAGGGCAACCAGCCTTAGTGATGCTGAATGTATTTGCATTACTGACTGAAACCTCAAACCCCACTCGCTTGTGAATACTGTGCATGATTCCACAGGGTAAGCAGCTGGGTGTGTGCTAAGAGTCTGCTTCTGCACCAAAAAATGGCTCCCCCTTTCCATCTAATGCAACAGTGAAATCACCAGAGCAATACGCAATAAATCTCTGCCTGTAATTCCTATATGCACACAGAGTCATGTTTTCATATTAGTCACAAAACGAAATTTCTTTGCCAATTTGAAAGCACACTTACTACTCTTTTTTTTGGCAAGTGATAAACACTTTTACAGACTGACACATTATGAATCCACTTTTCAGATTCTTTAAAAAGCACATGTCCAAACTGCTTTTTCAGACCAGCACCATGTGTAACCTGGTTGACTGCCTACACTCCAGCAAGGGCAACCAGCCTTAGTGATGCTGAATGTATTTGCATTACTGACTGAAACCTCAAACCCCACTCGCTTGTGAATACTGTGCATGATTCCACAGGGTAAGCAGCTGGGTGTGTGCTAAGAGTCTGCTTCTGCACCAAAAAATGGCTCCCCCTTTCCATCTAATGCAACTGTGAAATCACCAGAGCAATACGCAATAAATCTCTGCCTGTAATTCCTATATGCACACAGAGTCATGTTTTCACATTAGTCACAAAATGAAATTTCTTTGCCAATTTGAAAGCACACTTACTACTCTTTTTTTTGGCAAGTGATAAACACTTTTACAGACTGACACATTATGAATTCACTTTTCAGATTCTTAAAAAAGCACATGTCCAAACTGCTTTTTCAGACCAGCACCATGTGTAACCTGGTTGTCTGCCTACACTCCAGCAAGGGCAACCAGCCTTAGTGATGCTGAATGTATTTGCATTACTGACTGAAACCTCAAACCCTTAAAGTATTCTTTATTTTTACCAGTACACCTTAATTTATGGTGAAAACATAGTCCATATTATTTTACATGTTCTTCACATTTAAATTTCTCCCAAAACAGAAAATAATAAACAAAACTTCAACAAAAGGAATCCCATTTCTATTATTCATTTCTTAATTTACCATATACATCCCCTCTCAAACTCTAAACTCACCTTTAAAATTAGTTAGTTGTGAAAGAAATGTGGCACTCAAACAGCAGATGATCAGAGCCAGGATCTCTGTTCTTTACACCTCTCTCCTCTCAGCAGAACCAGATAATGGCAAACTTTCCCTCTCTTTTTCCACACATATACATGTTAGTTTCAAATCTCAGTGCTTCCCCCTTTTTTTCAAATGTAATCACACATTTCTATTGGTTGAAAACCAACCCTTTTCCAAAAGTACCCTTCCCCCAACTTGACTTCTGCCTAGTACCCTTCCCCCAACTTGACGTCTGCCTGCTACCATAGCAACAGCTCATGGAACACTGCTGTGTGGAGTTAGGTCAGAAGATCACCAAACAATGTTTCAATTCCACAGAGCAAGAGTGCTTGACTTTTCAAACTTAACAGCAAATCCATAGTACTGTTCTTTGGTAATACATTTTTCTGTACCAATACAAAACATGCTTCTATTAATTTACACATACAGCCTAGTTTTTATTCTAGAATGGTATGAAACAGCCAATCAGTTCTTTTTTTTATGAAAAAAATATGTATGCCTCCATTTCCAAACTGTCTTTCTTTTCATATTGCCATTCTACTGAAAGACACCTCCTGAGTGCATCCAGTTCTCCTTTGAAGATGTTCACAGTGTGGATTGTAGGGCACAGCTATGTCTTCTGGAGTGAAAAGTATGCAGAGAAAACAGATATGGTGAGAGACCTTGCTTTGCCAAATGTAGACATTACATGGATTGGTCAGAGAGGGTTAAAGTGGCACCAATTGATGCCATTGGTGAAATCCTTCATGCACATCCAACACCCTGACCTCATAATAGTGCACTGTGGTGGCAATGACCTAGGCACTTTGACTGGGGTAGGTCTGGAAATGCTTATGAAGGACACCTTTGCACAACTGTTTTCACTTTTCCCTAAAACTGCCTTTGTGTTTTCTAACATATGCCAAAGTCAAAAATGAAACTGGTCCAATCATTTCTGTCCGCAGATTGACAAAGCAAGAAAGCACGTCAACAAATCTGTTTCTGCTTTCCTCCGTGACTATGGTATGGGTTCCATTTACCACAACAACTTGCGTTACGACATGCAAGACATTTATAGAGGAGATGGTGTGCACTTCAATGATGAAGGGAACAGAGTCTTCCTCTTGAACCTTAGACTCTGCATCGGTACTTACTTGTAGGTACCACTAAAAAATCATTTCATAAACACAACGGCTCTTTTTAGAGCCCCCTAATATCTAAACACTTAAATCTGAATTTCATTTCTTTTTTTATTTTTTTTTTCTACCGTACGCTTACGGTAAGCTTACCGTACGCGTACCCCGCGATTTTTTCTTAAAATCAATAAATGTTGTCTTTGTACTTTTCTGTCCTTCTTTGACCCCCTTACAAATGTTAGGGGGTCTGTAACTCTCCTCCTTGCCCCCTTTTCAAGATATCACTCTTTTTTTTTCTGAGTGAAACACACGAAATGGCGGCCGCCGCTTCCTGGTTTCGACCGATTCGAATGTTTACTAAGATCTAAGAGCCAATCAGAATCGCGCTCGCGCACGCCACCGTACGCGTACAGTAAGCGTACCGTAAGCGCACCGTAAGCTGGCTCAGATATATATATTGATTTAAAGGATATTTTCTCAGAATCTACTGAACAGATTTACACCAACCCTACAAAAGGCACTTCCTTGAACTGAGGACTACCTCTCTGCCAAATTTCAAGTAATTCTGTTCAGCCGTTCGGGCTGTAGCTGTGTCTAAAGGTCCTATGGAAAAATGCATGGGAAAAACGTGTTTTGGGACCCCCCTTTTATCTCAGCCCCCGCTTGACGAATCCCCCCGAGACTTTCAGGGTAGGAGCGGAGCGTAGCGCCCCACCTATTTTGAAAAATTCGCGAGGATTCGTCAACCGGCGCCAAAGTTATTCCAAATAGAATGTTGCGGATTTCCTATGGAAACGTGGTCCTAACTATAACTACCTACTGGCGACCGCCAGTAGGTAATATATATATATATATATGCAGCATACTAGGACCATATATATATATATATATATATATATATATATATATATATATATATATATATATATATATATATATATATATATATATATATATATATATATATATAGAGATCCATGTAAATGTCCACATTTGACATCATTTGTCATGTGATTTATTCTTTTTAAGAAAACCAGTTTTAAAAAAAATATGCATTTTAACATCTGAACAGTACTGTATTGATTTTATGGCTTCTCTTAGTACATTGGTGAGAAAGGTTTTCACATGATTTATTTGGTATGATATTTATACTTATATCAGTTCATGCATTTTTAACCTTTCACCAGGCCGAATATACACCATAAAATCTGTTGTCTATTTCCATGGTTTTACCTTATGGGCACCTGGCACTTTAAGGAAATTGCAAACAAATGTGAAAAAACTGGTTTAAATAGAAACCTACATCCCGGCAAGGTGTCACATGATCGAGACCCTTGTTGGGTCGAAACACATCATGGCTGCCGAGGCTATATGAGCTGACAATAAAGAACTGTTTCCTGCATCTAACTGTGGTCCGTGCTCCATTCTTCGTGATCTATTGAGGCTCAAATGGAGTGTTGCTGATTTAAAGAGCCGGTTTTGGACTCCTCCAGCTCTACACGGACCCCCTCCAACTGGGCGCTGCGGCCACCAAGGGAGCCACAGCTTGAATGCAAGCGTCAATTCATTCCGGAATGATCTACGGCGGCAAGGCCCCCCAGTGAGCTGAAATCACGACAGTGGTACCTCGCAGCTTCAGACAGGTAGGCAAACACGAGTCGGAGGACGCGTAGGGAGCCTATAATGCGAAGAGCTGTCTACGGGGGAAGCTAGTGTCCAAACGCCCAGCTGGGTGTGAGGTATTGCATGCACACAAGAGAGAAGTAGGCACACGTCGTGGTAACTTCACCAAAAGTATCCAGTTCAGAGAATAACAACATTTGTTCGTGAAGCCAGCATGACAGCCAACGCGCTTAAAGAGAGGGAAGCGGCGGCGGCCGAAATGTTTAATGATAGCAAAGCACCTAATTTAAACTCAAAATACCACAATGCACCTGTAGTTCAACTAAATCCTAATCTCAGGGACAAAATCAGGCATCTTGAAAAACTTATGAGGACAGAACAGAATAAATGGTGGGAAGCCAGATCCCTCTAGCGCTATTTGGATGTTGGCCGGGTGCCACCAGGGCTAAGGACTTTAATTGCCCCAAGTTACGAGACCCCAGACAGAGAAATGATGAAAGAATGAGCGGAAACTAACTTGGAGTCATCAAGAAGACTATTGGTTATACTGGTCAAGTATGCGGAAAACGATCAGGCGGGATTAGCAGAACAGATTGTAGCAATAAACAGTGAATTGAGCACTATGGGGCAAACAGATGAATTAACAAAACGAGGAAATTACCAAAAGGTTAAAAAAAGAAGAAGACAAAATACGGTAAAGAAAGCCATTTAAATTACATCGAGATAGAATGGATTACGAAAGAGGAAGGATTTTCACTTTTGCGAAGAAATATGACTCCCTCAAAGTCTCTAAATATGGGGACCACAAATTGCCAAACAAACCGATACTGAGGCAAGAGCGTAACTGGAATGTCGTCAAATTCCGAATTCAGCTCAGCCCTTCAGAGCGAGGCGGAGGTTGAATCCTGCAGACAAAACCGAACACAAGTACCGGCGAAAATCAGTCTGGCAGAGGAGGTTGATTTTTTAGTCCCCGAGCACAGGCAAACCCTGCGCCCCAGAGGTCAACAAACAAAACAAACAAGAACAGAACAGAACAGAACAGCACAGCAAAACGCCGGGAAAGGAGAAGGGCCAAACGACGATCAATCAAGCAACAAGAAACAACAAAAATGACAACCAAGACGGAATTGGAAGCGGTAGCACAAAATGAACAAGCCGCAAATCCAACAGTGATCAATCTAACCGATGTTGTTCCCAACAAGGCAGAAAAACAACTGCTGTCCTGAGGTCTATCCTATTGCCCATTAAGCTCCTTCAACTATGCAGCTACGAGGATGGACAATTATAAGAGTTTCTGAAAATGTAAACTCAAAAAATATTTCTTACAGCAAAAGAACGATCTGAAGAGGCAATGACTCAACAAGAATCACAATTTTTTTTTTCTCTCAATCTTTATTTCGATTATTAGTCATAAAAGTACATACAAGCAGAAAATACAATAGAATTGATAAAAATATATACAAGAGCAAGGATGAAAAAAATAAAAAATAAATAGAAGTTAATAGAAAAATGCGTACACCAAATATTACTCGACCAGAAATAACCAATGCCAATGCCAATGATACATGCCAATGTTAATAGTAAATGCAGAGTATCTCCGTAAATTCTGTAGTTATAGAAACCCTTCTCAGAGTGTTTATGACGCAAACTGGATACGTAGGGTTTCAAGCAAGATTTACGCAGCTTCTTCTTTTCCTCCACATAGCCGCAAGAAATGATGAGACAGCATAGACTATTACAGTAGTTAGGTCTTCTTTGAGGACTCAATAAGCATGCATACAGTGCGTAAACCCCAGGTTTTTACAAACGGGGACAATCCAACACTTCCTACTCTTTTTATAGGCGGGACAAAAAAATAATATATGGAGATCAGTTTCCTGATCTGCATCACAGCCAGGGCAATTTTTTGGGGAGAGCAGCAACCATTTACTCGTAAAGGCTCTTATAGGTAGGGTGCCGTATCTCCACTGCAGATAAAGTTTTCTTGCAAAATAAGGTCTAATCTCGCTTAAGGCATCCCCAAATTAACAAAAATCTTTACACATTAAAAAGGTTTGGGTTAAAATGGAAGATTGAGATTTCTGAATAGAAACAGTAAGTTTAGATTCATAATAAAAATTAGCCAAGTGCTTTCGAGAGACACTAAAACATGCTGTCGCCGGATCTGACCACAGCTGTGAGAGGCCCATTGTCCGCAATTCCTCCTTCACGTACCTGAGCCAAGGATGTTTCCCCGCATTGGGTAAACCCAGGACTTCCATAAATTCTTTTGTATAGTCCTGGAGCTCTGGGGTAACCCAAATCCTCCGCCAAAATGTTAAAGGTTTGAGACCGAGTTCTTGATCTATGGGACGAAGGCCCATATCGAGTCTCAGGGGGAGTAGGGGAGTACTGGGAGGAAGAGCCAACAATTGCCTTAGAAATTTACTTTCTGTAACTATGATCTCTGGGCGGCAATTAATGCCCCAGATTTCTCCTCCATAGACTACGCCTCCCCTTGCCTGTAGTTTATATATTTCAAGGGGTGGACCAATCGGTTTTGCACATGATTTATTTAAAAGTTTTATGATCCTCCCGGCTGCTTGGGCTAATTTCAATTGTGCCTTGATTTGATGTGGAGCCCATATCATTGTTTCATTTAGAGTAAGCCCCAGATACTCAAAGGTGTGTACACTTTCCAGGCTGGTTCCCCCTATGTGCGGATTTGGGCATGTCATTGTAGGTGGGATAAAAATCATATATTTGGTTTTAAGAGTGTTTATTTCTAATCCCCGCTCAAGGCAGAATGTCTCGAAGCCGTCCAACACTCGCTGTAAACCCATCGGGGACTTCGAAAGTAGTAGAGTGTCATCTGCGAACATGATCGCAGGAACCCGATGACCAGCAAGCTTGGGGGCATCGCTGTTGGTAACCTTATTCAGATGAGAAAATGCACCGTTGACATAGAGGCAGAACAGGGTGGGAGCCAAGACACACCCCTGTCTGACTCCCTTGTCAACGGGAAATCTAGATGTTAATGCCCCATTTTTTCCACACCTGACTTGTGCGAAATTTCCCTTATGCAATCGGATTATCATATTCAATAAGGTGGCAGGGATACCCACTTTTGAAAGAACGGACCACAATTTTGATCTGGAACCAAATCAAACGCCGCACGTAGGTCCACACATACAGTATACAACGAGCCACCCTCCACTCTAACAGTTTTCCAAAATAGCATAGTGAGATGGAAGATTTGGTCCAAAGTAGAGACATTCTTCCTAAAGCCTGCCTGGTAAGGGCTCAGAATAGAGGACTCCTCTATGCAGTCCCTAAGGCGATCTAGAATCAGCCTTGCGAAGATTTTCTGGGGTACATCTATGAGGCTGATAGGCCTGTAGTTGGCCGGTAGCAGAGGTGAGCCCTTCTTAAAAATTGGAACTATCTCTGCTCCCAGCCAAGTACTCGGTATCGCCATGCCCTTCTGGACTGCATTAAATAGAGCCGTCAGGTAAGGAGCCCAAACTGTTGGTTCATTTTTGAAAAGGTCACCAGGAAGTTTGTCCAGCCCAGGTGCTTTACCGGCTGGAAGATTAGATAGTATGTCAAAAACTTCTTGTTCCCTAAAGTCATCGCCATATTGCTCGTCGATAGATTTAGTCAGTTCTGCCCCCTGGACCTTATCGTTAATAGAAAAATCGCTGCCATACAGGGAGGAAAAATGATCCTCCCAGACATTAGCAGCGATATTAGGTACAATCGCCGGTAATTGTTCGGACGACCCCGTATTAACAATTTGCCAAAACTTCCGGGAATCTTTTATTTTCAATGCAGCAGTTAAATTATCCCAATTATCGCTATCCCACTCCATCTTAGCGTGATGAATTAGATGCTTATATTCCAATCGTTTAGATCTAATTAGCACCTTATTATTGTTGGACTTTACAGCTTTAAGGAGTTCTGTTTTTGACTTCCTACAAGCGGAGTTGTACCAAGAAGGTGTATTGCCTCTCCTTCTCTCTCTAGGCGCTATAGGATTAAAAACGTTAGCCAAAACAGCAATTAGTTCTTGATTTAAATCCTCAAATTTTTTGTACGTTTCAGGGGTAGGTCTATGCAATGGTAGGGAACCTACAAGTTCCAATACCGGGATTAACTGCTCCGTAGAGTTTTGGCAATAACGCGGGGTGTTTAACTAGTTTTTCCCACCTTACCCTACTTCTATTACTGGATAGATGGCACCTTATATCTGGGTCCTCGTTCAAATTACCTGAGGCTTCGGGATTCCCCGGGGATAGAAACTCGAGGATCAGTGAGTTGTGGTCACTATCTTCCCTTGTCTCTATCCGAAAATCAATAACCTTTCCCCATGCACAAGTCTCAACAAATATATAGTCCAGCTGTGACTCTTGACCAAATTTGATAAAAGTGCACTTAGAGGGGACATCTGATTTCGAGCGGCCATTACATGCCCTAATTGAGTGTTTTAAAGTTAGGGCCATGATTTGGACAGCAAGAGGCGTCCATGACCTGGGTGACGGGCCCGCAGCTTGAGGAATTGCCCAAAATTCGTCCTCCTCCTGGATATCACTATCCATCAGACCCGAAAGCGGCTCAAAATGACAATTAAAGTCACCCCCTATTAAAAGGGTAGTACCCTGAGCAATCGTGTTTAAAAATGTGGAGACCTCTTCAATAGTACCGGACTCCGATGTTATGTTCACTGGTCTTGAATAGACATTGATCAAGGCAAGCCGGGAATTATTTGGCCATTCTAAAATGACACACTGTACATCCTCTGATGACGTGTCCATAACTGTGGCTTGGCAACCCAGGTGAGTGTGCACCCAGATTGTCAAGCCCCCAGATGGTCTGCCCCTGCCCCCCCACCTGGACGGTATTGAAAATGAGGCGAAACCGCTTCGATGATGTTCATCCCTGGCCCAAGTTTCCTGAAAGAGGCATATATCATTCTTATCAATAAACAAGCCCCACTCAGGACACATTATTTTATTGCCAATTTCTGCTAAATTCCACGACAGAATTGTCAGTGGAGCAGGAAGGGATGGAACTTCCTCATTTAAGTCCACGCTACCCTCAATAGTTGTTACATTCACAGCCCCACAGCCATCTTCTGCAATCCCATTCCATTCAATTGGAAAAGTTGTGGGAAGAGAGACTCCTGGTAGAACACCCTTAACAATATCTGTTCCCCCTAATCCACCCCTACTCGCACATATGACTCGCCCATCAGTGTGGGTGATTTTGTTACTATTAGTAGCGGTGGCTATCGAGTGGCTCGATGGATTGGAGTTGCTGGGTAGTCAATCTACCTCATTCAGACAACTGAACCTACTATGATCCAGAAAGTGCGGAATCATGTTAAAGTGATATGAATTATTCATATTCCCTCTTGAGTGACTTTTACAGCAATTAAATATGTCCTCCCAGCTGAATCTATCCTCTTCTGACCTGCCATTGCTGCAAGATATGCAGGATTTGATCAGTGAAAACAGAACTACCATCAGAGGTTTAAATGAAGATGCAAATAACAGTGAAACAACCAAAAAACCAGTCGAGGTGACACCATTTAAACCTCGCTCAACTTTCAATCCGATCATGCTAAAAGACAATATCGATATGTTTCATGAACAAGTTGTAACCAGCCTCAAACAACTCAATCTCAAGAAAAACACCAACACCAAACGCAGAACCAATAAACGGGAACTACAATATCATGTCCTAATGTCCAAACATAAAGCAAATCAAGAAATCGTCATTAGAAATGCCGATAAAGGAGGCAATTTGGTACTGTGGAATAAGAAAGATTATATCAAGGAAGCAATGAGTCACCTGAGGGACACGGAATGTTACCAACGCAATGATCAGATAACATTAAGAACTGTTTATGATAACTACAAAATGAAACTTTTAGCTTGGAAAAATGCAGGATTGTTAACACTTGATGAGTTTAAATTCCTAAACAACGATAACCCTGTCACTCCCCTCTTGTACTTTATACCTAAAGTTCATAAGAATCTAGAACAACCACCGGGAAGGCTTATCATTTCCGCTCAAAATAGCCTTCTTGAGAATACATCAAGATATGTGGACTTTTATCTACAGGACCACGTACAACAGCTTACATCGTACATTAAAAACACAGGGGACTTCATTCTCAAGATGCTGAACTTTACTTGGCAAAATGACTTTGTACTCATTACTCTTGATTTCACGTCACGTTACAGATCAATAAATCATCGTGATGGGCTAAGAGACATGAAATACTATTTAGCGCGTAGAGGTGTAGAATTTGCGCAACACAATTCAATGATGACAGACATGGTTGAATTCTGCCTGTGTTACAATATATTTCTGTTTCAAAACAATCTGTACCAGCAACTTCGAGGCGTAGCTATGGGAGCCACGTTCTTCCCCAGCTATGCCTGTCTACACATGGGGTGGTGGGCGGAGCTGGTCCTATCAAAAGAACACACGTCAATCATGAGAAACAACATCAAAGCTTGGTGGAGATTCATTGATGATCTCTTTTTAATATGGCAGGGTACCAAAGAGGATGCTGAAAACGTCATTGCCAGTCTTAATATCAACCAACTGAATTTGCATTTTACAGGAACAGTTAGCAAAGAAAGTGTGAATTTTTTTAGATGTACAGGTTTTCATCAAAGAAGGAAGATTAGAAACCAAACTTCACAGAAAGCTAACGGCTGTCAATGCAATATTACATGCGGGGAGTGCGCACCCCCTGCATTTAATACAAAGCATTTCATATTGAGAAATGCTCCATCTAAAACAAATCTTCAGTTGCGAGGAAGATCTTAGGCAAGCGCAAACCAATAGCAGGTGCAGATTCTTAGACAGAGGTTACACGACCCGCTGGATTGACGAGGCCATCAAACGTAGTAATACAGTCCTCAGGGAAACCCTCTGTAGGAAAAACACAGAGGGAGTTAAAGACAAAATACAAGATGCTGACACTTTTAGGTTTATTTTAGGGTACAGCAAACAAGAAAAACAGATCAAAAATATCATCAAAAGAAATTGGCCCCTAATACTAGGTGATCCCACAATAGGTCATCTACTTCCCAAAAGACCGGCCATTACCTACAGTATGGCTCCCTCGATGAGGGATGCCCTGGTCCAAAATGACCCTGGTGGCCAAACCAGTGGGACTTGGCTTTCCCAAAGAAAAGGATTCTTCAAATGCAAGACATGCAAAGCATGTCAGTTTGGAACCAGCTGAACAACCTATACAACACCCTTTGAGGAAAGAGAAAGACCTATCAAAAAAGCCCTTACATGTAAATCCAACTTTGTGGTTTATGTGCTGGAGTGCTCTTGTGGCCTGCGTTATATAGGCAGTACCATACTGCAGGGACACAAGAGGGTACTCCAGCACATAAGGGCAATTAAGAACAGGGACACATCGTACCCGGTGGCCAGACACTTTGGTGAGTTCCATAATGCAGACCCTAAAGAACTAAAATATGTTCTAATTGACTCTGTCCCCTCCCCACAAAAAGAGGAGGTGATAGGGAGAAAGCCCTTAGAAAATTGGAAACGTGGTACATTCTTAACCTTGATTCCAAGCATCCGAAAGGTTTGAACACCACAGAGGAATTACATACGTGCTTGTAAGTCTAACATAAGGAGTGGTTCTCAATTTGAAAACAATTCAGAAATTATAACAACTATATAACCTTTTAGATCATTCAAACGCCATCAATATGAAATCACAATGATTTTTTTTAAATATAACCGTCAAGCTATAATCCCTCATTTTTTAAATCACACGGGATAGATAGGTTTTTACACTCATTTTACATGATGAAATTATTGCACTCAGCACTTTTATATTTTGCACTAGCACTATTCACTTTCAGTCATAAGGTTTACATGCTAATTGTTTACATCATGATGTACTGTATTGTGTATATTTATTGATTCTAATTCATGAATATCAAAGAAGTTAAATTTGCATAGTTATACAATGGTATTTATACCTGGACGTCCACATTTGACATTTGTCATGTGATTTATTCTTTTTAAGAAAACCTGATTTTTAAAAAATATGCATTTTAATGTCTGAACAGTATTGTATTTTATGGCTTCTCTTAGTACATTGGTGTATAGGTTTTAGCATGATTTATTTGGTATGATATTTATACTTATATCAGTTAATGCATTTTTAACCTTTCACCAGGCCGAATATACACCATAAAATCTGTTGTCTATTTCCATGGTTTTACCTTATGGCAACTGGCACTTTAAGAAAATTCTAAAAAAATTGAAAAAAATGGTTTAAATAGGAACCTACATCCCGGCAAGCATGTCATGTGATCAAGACACTTGTTGGGTCAAAACGCGTCATGGCTGCCGAGGCTTCATGAGTTGACAATAAAGAACTGTATACTGCATCTAACTGTGGTCCATGCTCGATTCTTCGCGATCTATCGAGGCTTAAATGGAGTGTTGCTGATAAATATACATATGTATATATACATATATAAATATATATATCCAGAAGACTCAGTCTCACCAGTAGATGCTTTGAAATTGTATTCGTGCACAGCCATAACGCGTTTCAACTCTCTATGAGCCTTGATCACACATATATACATACATATATATCTACATAAACACACACACACATACATAAACTAAAATACATTTATATGTTATAAAGATTAAATAGTGGAGGTGGTGTTGCTGAAGTGACCTGGGCTCAAACATGACAGGAATCTAAAGGCTGTTTAGAGGTAATCTGGATGCCACCATCAGAAGAGGCCAACACATTGTAGAGTGAAGCCAAGTAGTTGTGATATACTGCAATGTCAATGTCTAATGTTGCACTCTTGACTCATAAATTCCCTGACAAATATATGATTCAATCAGAAGTTTGTAATGCCATGCTGTTAGGGGGAGTCCAATAGCTACACAACTGAAGCAAGTGGGCTTTTGTCTTGCACCACCATATGCCCTTAACCTGGACCTATCACCACAACTCTCGCCTTATATGAAACAAAGACAGCACACCACATTCATATTATGAAAACACAAGATAAGGATGTATATCATTCTTGGAAATGTTTTGGGGTGATGAGATACCCCACATTTGGGCACTAACAAGGTAGGAGATATGAGATGGTTCCATGATTAGGGCTTTCGGAAACATGAATGCAAACCCTAAAGGAGCATCAGCACTGTGTTCAAACTAGGTCATAGAGAGCATTTGTCCACATATACAACTCAAAAGACATCTCACTTTTAGATATAGGAGTGGCATAACATGCTGTTCATCGTCGCTCTAGAAAGCGCAAGTCTGAAAATGTTTGTTGAGAAAAAACAGTAGTCTATGAATCACAGAGATCACTGACAAGGGGATCCCACATACATCAGCATTGGAGCAGGGCTCTCTGATACAATGCAGGGCTCAAATATGTATCCTCCGACACAAAAGGACCTGATTTAGAGTTTGACAGAGAGGGTACTCCATCACACTTGGAGTGGGTATTCCATCACACTGATGATAGACTACCCTCTCTGCCAAACTGAAGTACTGTCTGCCTCATTTAAAGTAAGTTGGAAGTTTAGTATGACAGTGATGGAGGCCGCTCCCTTTCTGACATACACCTCTGATGGCCGATGGAATAAGAGACGTCAGAGGTTTGGCCGTTTGACGCCCGCCCTATTTAGAGTGGATGATCAAAAGGCCAGTTTTCACTGTCTGTCAGCACCAGATAAACCCTGGCATTAAGGGCCAGTGAAAACTCCAAATTGACCTCCACACTATGAGAGACAACCCCCATGGTGTTGGGGTCATGAGTTTGTTTTGGGGGGTTTTCAAAAACAAAATCCTGCTTTGGAATTTTGCATTTGAAAATAAAAAAGCCACTTAAAAGTTTAAATGACGGCACTGTCAAGTTGATGGAGCCGTCTTTCAAACGTTTAATACTTTAATACATTGAGAGGAACTGTTGTGACTGTGACTCGTGCCTGTGTAAAAGATGTCCACTGGTCCTAGATTTGGAAGATGGGTACTCATTCAGGCAACGGAGTACTTTACTTCGTCACCCTGATGCAGTAAAGACCATCCGACTCAGTTTAAATCGCCCCCACAGTCTTAGTATCGTTCTCTTGGCAAAGTTTCAACTATGAGAACAAACAGTTTTCCAGCTGTGCACATGAAAGTTAGTTGTTGGCCTTAATTAGTAACAAAAATATAAATAGTTGAGCAAGCTGGTTTACAAACATTTGCCTCTCATGTGCCAAGGTGCAGAGCATCTGAAGCTCGGAGATGGGCACATCTAGTTATGGCAAGTTAGCATAAGCAAAAAATCATGCAGGAGCAGGTTACAGTTACGCTAAACAAGCAAACATGTTTAAATTGTTCTGCACTGAGTGGAGTCCCTCGAAGCTCTTGCAGACATATAACAATTGTGTCTCACAGTGTACCACAAAGTGTGGAACTGTACTTTCTTTTATGTTTTGCCACACATTTCTAATTTGCGTACTTTGAGAAGCATGGAAATACATTGAACTTTAAGATGTTGGGGATGCCTTTCACGTGTTGATCCTACTAAGCTAAAAGGTATGTGAGCTCTCTTTCCCAATCCCTTCTCTGTAGCAGGGCTGTCTAATGTTGGTGTGGGAAAATGAGCTATGCCAATTTTTCAAGACGCCCAGGTGAGATAAAAGTACATAAAACTAAATGATTACTGCTTATTCTTCAAATTGGGTAGGGCTTTTTCCTTCGTTGTACAGGTTTGAACATCTGCGCCTAAGAATATTTGTGTGCCCAATAATCAAGTTTAAAGAAGTTGATTATGCCAAATCAGTCTTCCCTAATTTCTCCTAAGTTACGACTGATGGTCTTTTATTTGCTTGCTAAAAGTGGTAGAGGGGAGTAAAACAAGTCATAGTTATACTTTCAAATTTAGTCATACTCTAAAGGACCCCAGACTCCGAATTCCAATTTTGTGGATTTATTATAAGGCCAAAAATAATTGAATGTAGACACACCTGAGTATAAGAGTATACAGATACATGAAAATCAATACAGAGACAATTTTACAAATATAGTTCAGCCGGAATAAAAGGCATAATATGATGAACTCCAAAATCAAAATACAGCAGAGAATAGAAGCTGAGTCGAGTTCCCTTTTCATCAGGGAGGAAAACAAAACAAAGAAAATTAATCTTTCCCCACACTGCTCTAATCGAGGGTCCTACCTTTTTCTCTTATATCATTTCCCAAAGGTGTCAGCACGTGTTGACTTCCTAAGAAGTACTCACGTCAAATGAGTTTCCTAGCTTAAGGCTATGGAGCTCGCTCTATAATGCTCCTCCTTCGAGAATCAGTAGAAGTCTCTAGACTCTGTCCCTGCGCATCATATCAAAAACAGACGAAATTCAGCCCCCAATGAATCATGTGGTAAACCTCTCTATTGTATCATTTCAGTAACTTTCCAGTAGCTTTAATTAATTCTCCTTCATCTTCCAGTGGCCTTGGTTCCCAGACAGGCCAGGCACAAAAGGAGTCCTCCCTTCTCGCCTTCCCGTTTCTTTCAAAGACATTCCAGGTATCTCCTTAAATCTAAGAATAACGAGGCTGAATTCCTGCACCTGCAGTAGGATGAGAACACGCTACTTTCGAGTACAAAAGAGATTCATTTAATTAATGTTTTTGAGCGGCCAAGGAGAATCAAAACTGTCAACAACTTTACAAATTGGGCCTACGATTCAGGCAACTTAAACTAAACATGATTACATTGCACAAATATAATTTCGTCTTGCACATTACATATACAGGAATTCTGAATTTTTCTAATACATGTAAAATCCTACTTAAATGGGCACCCTACATTTCAATGTGAAGATAACGTTGATTAAATGCATCTTAATAATCATAAAACACTGCAAACATGTGAGTATGTTTAAACCATGAGTATGATGCACCCATATAATTTAGAGTTCTGTAAGCACTCTATCAAAGGTGAGGGGAAAGAGAGTTGTGTCTTTGCGGAGGTTCTATTGAGGTGAGTCAGCTGTGTCCTGTAATGAACAAGGTGCAAGACTTGCAACTGGAGAGCTCAGTCATTTCAATTATGTACACCTCTACAGCATGCTCGTTAGTGAAGCTATACAAGATAAGGGAGAGGGTGAGAAACACCAAGCATGATGTTGATGGCTGAAAATTGACTGCCCCATCCTCAACATTCCTCTAAAAGTTTAATCAAGTATTCTGTGAATGCAGCCTATACCATTTACAGAAATATGTAATTGTTACCAAGTAGGATGTGTATTGTCTTGGCACAGGACTGTGCTAGTGAGAGGAAAGTAATAATGTGAATAGTGGTAAATCATGGAAAGCCACAGCATACCTTTAGGCCTCTGGCTCCAAGGAGAAGGTGGGATCTAGCATCATATTTTCTATTCCAGGATACTGATCGAGGAGTTCTTCTAACATTTTGAATCTAGGGACTATCCTAAAAATAACCACAACCTACCGGAAATTGGTTATGTGTCATACAGTGATTTGTTATCAGTACAATTCCTGAATCCCAGTCCCGGAGAAGAGAAATAGTCCATTGAGAGGATGTGGGCAAATCAAAGCTTGAAAGAACTAATTCCGACTGTCATGTCAGGTTTTGACAGGCTAGCGAACTGGGGAATAACTATTCAAGTAGGAAGAGACAAGTTCTATTCAAGGAATAAATTATATTCACTCGCTTATAGATCTGCATGCAATCCAAATTTATACGATCTACAATATGATCTCCAAATTCTAAAAATGTAAATTAATCAAACTAATAGGTGGGACAATCTTTGCATGATTAACCAACCAACATTACTTTCCCTCAGTTAGCCCAACTGACTAGTGCGGACTGGTGCTCACTACCTGCAATATAGGTAGGGCAGCCAAATCACCAGCCATAGGACTTTCTACCATGGAACCCAGCATGGATCTTCGTACAGTACTTTCCTGGAATTTTTCTGGACTCAAAGCAAAAAAAGATATCTGGGTTTATAAAAAGTCATGATGTACATGGTTTACTAGAAACCTGGGCTTTGGGAGACTAACTTGATAGTTACACTTAATAAGGTTATTTCTTTTTTTTTCAAATGTATTTTTTAGTTGTACATATCTAAAGAATGAGCAGATGGTTCCCTGAGCGCATGCTTCACATGCATGAGACATTCATTAGTCAGCAGGATAGACAGTGGTAATTTTCCCATGTGATGATATCCACTCAGTCCTACCAGCAGGGGATCATCAAGTACAGCTGTGTCCCACAACAGTGGTCACCCATACATAAGACTATGCAGAGGTGTATTGTCTGTTAGTGCGTCTATCTTGCGAGGACAGGGGTGGGACACTCCCCAGGTGCAAGCTGTCAAGAAAGGGGGCAGGAGGGGGGAGTGCGCCAAATGTCTCTCCATGATGGATCCCCCATTGATCCGAATGCCTCGGCTTATGTGGTATCTCCTCTATCGGTACTACCCCTCATGGAGGTCAGATTTTTGATTTGGCCTCCATTTTTTCAATAAATCTGTCCCATTCGTCATACATCCTCTCGCCTTCCCCCTGCCTACAAATTTGCTCTTGCAGTTATCTCAGCCTTCGACTATTTCAGTAGGTCTGTACTCTATGTGTACAGTTCAGGGCTGGACATGGACTTCAAGGCCATGGCAAACCTGCGCTTAGACAAAACCAGGGTCAGACTCACAAATCTATAGGTGTGCTTGCGCTTTCATTGAAATGTGGTCAGGTAGGAGGAGGCTATTAACGAAGTCCACCAGATGGCCGAGAACATTCTCCCTATAGCGGGTGATCACCGAGTGATGCATTCCTTTAAATTGTATGTACCACAGCCTGGCGTTCATTGACACCCCCTACACTGACCCTAGGCATCATCTGGCAGCGTCTCCACATAGCTGTTGTAAATTCCACTGCCAGTGTATGTTCCCATCATGGCTTCAGTTGTGGCTGTAGCGCCCCATAAAAGCATGTAACTGCTTTCCTCAGATGCCCTTGTGTCAGTAGAGTGATCCCTATCTGGATCTGGTGCCTGTTTCTCAGCTCTTCATGCCTGTCCCACCACAGTGGACAATGCCCCATATAACAAGAACTGCCCCAGAGATGGGCAGGTCTGGGGAGTATGGGAGTGCCCTTGCATGGGTAAGGGTATTTTTGCCCCAATATGTATTGGCAATCTTCAAGAGCATGTTGTCTTTCTGTACCATGCTGCCAACCCAGTTATGTAATCTAGGATACTGTTATTACCCAGGTCGCCAGTACATCCTCCTGTTCTTAATTATTTGCCTCTAGTCCCCCCTCCTCTACCAGGGAGTATAATTTCACCAGGACCACTCTGTGCCTTCCAGTTTCCCATACCAGGGTCATAAGTAACTCCTGTAAGTTTCGGAAGAATAAGGAGTTGGGTGCCACCGGTATGGCAACACAGCGATATATCAGTCTGGGTAGTATTAACATTTTAGAAATAGCAATCCTCCTCATGGGAGATAGAAGAAGTTGAGCCCAGATTAGCATGGACTGCAAGGATCCTGCCTAGATTTCCAGGAATCAAATCCAGCTCGTCATGAAGTTTGGCGATTCCCAAATATTGTATTGTGTCTATGCTTCAGCATAGCTGGTGGTTGGCAGTCAGGGCACTTATTTGTCTGATGATTTTAGCAGTGAGAGCATGCAGGACTTGCCCTAGATTACCCTGAGGCCCGAGACATCTCTAAACTCCTCGAGGAGGTCCTACAACAAGGGGACTTTGGTATCACTCGACAGCAAGTAAATCAGACCGTTGTTAGCAAATAATGACACATCATGGGTTTGCCAACCAATAGTGACGCCCCAATCAGGGCCTTTATCTCACAAGAGGCATGCCAATAGGCCCATCGCTAGTGCAAATAATATCGGGGATAGGGTGAAACCCTGTCTGGTTCCCCTTTGAACTGCGAAAGGGTTCTGAGACTTCGGTACCTGTGCATACCCGTGCAATCAGGTATGTGTAGAGTAGGGAAACCCACTTCAGGAACCCAGGCCCCACTCCCATCTCAGTGAGTACTACAAAAAGGTATGGCCAACTTAAAATATTGAAGGCCTTTTCAATATAAAGTGATGCTGCTCAGAAGTGGACTTTATGCCGCTTGGTCCTGTCCATGATCCTAAACAAAAGTTGCAGGATTAAAAACACGTGTCTACCCAGTATAAAATATTTTGGATAGGAGTGGTTAAGGGAGTGTGATATAGGTATCAGATGGGTTGCCAATATCTTTCTTAGAATCTTAATCATGTAATAAGTGTTGAGGAGCTATAGCTGTCGTGTACACCTGAAGCAAGTGCTGTGTCAATCCAGAGGACTAAGTATCACAGAACTCCACCGAGAATCCGTCCCTCCTGGGAGTATTGCCCCTTGACATCTGCTTATAGCCTAATCTGCTGCAGTAAAACTGGGGTTTCTAGGGCCTGCCTCTGCATTCCATTAAGTGTCGGCATCATTAGGCGGTCTAAGTAGCCTATCAATGTGTCATGGGTTACCCAGGAGGAGCCCCATATAGGTTCCCATAGTAGGCATGGAACATCTGGTTGATGTTCTGTAGCGTATTGACTACCCTCCATCAGGGGAACTAATGACACATATGGGGACCCTGGTTGTCTCTGCCCGAAGTAGCCATGTGAGCATCGAGCCCTATATAGGTTCTCATAGTAGGCATGGAACATCTGGTTCATGTTCTGTAGCGTATTGACTTTCCTCCATCAGGGGTACTAATGACACATATGGGGACCCTGGTTGTCTCTGCCCGAAGTAGCCATGTGAGCATCGAGCCCTATATAGGTTCTCATAGTAGGCATGGAACATCTGGTTGATGTTCTGTAGCGTATTGACTACCCTCCATCAGGGGTACTAATGACACATATGGGGACCCTGGTTGTCTCTGCCCGAAGTAGCCATGTGAGCATCGAGCCCTATATAGGTTCTCATAGTAGGCATGGAACATCTGGTTGATGTTCTGTAGCGTATTGACTACCCTCCATCAGGGGTACTAACGACACATATGGGGACCCTGGTTGTCTCTGCCCGAAGTAGCCATGTGAGCATCAAGCCCTATATAGGTTCTCATAGTAGGCATGGAACATCTGGTTGATGTTCTGTAGCGTATTGACTACCCTCCATCAGGAGTACTAATGACACATATGGGGACCCTGGTTGTCTCTGCCCGAAGTAGCCATGTGAGCATCGAGCCCTATATAGGTTCTCATAGTAGGCATGGAACATCTGGTTGATGTTCTGTAGCGTATTGACTATCCCCCATCAGCGGTACTAACGACACATATGGGGACCCTGGTTGTCTCTGCCTGAAGTAGCCATGTGAGCATCAACTCGGCTTTGTCGCAGAATGCGTGTTGACACACTGTATATTCCTTATAATCCAAATTACATAATCGCATAAAGGTGTGTTGCTGTACCGGCATCTTCTGCACAGTACTGTTCTTTCACTGTCCCTTTGTGTTTCTGGAACACTTGGTCATGTAAAGCTTCTATTTGTTGGTGCCACATGGGGTATCAGAGAGCGCGGTTTTCCCCAGGTTATAGTAAGGCGCGGGGGATTATGGTTGGATATTGTGCAGCCCAGGTATTTTGCGTTTGCCATCCCAGTTTTTGCCTCTGTTATGCCAAAGATTATGTCTATTCTGGTGTGTAATTTGTGGACGCCACACTAATGCAAATATTCCCACCCAGTGGGATGTAAGGCCCTCCAGAGGTCCATTACTTAAGCATTCGAGGCGAGGCCCATTACTGTAGCTTGCAGGTATTGGTGAAGGCTTATGCACATGTTACTGACGGATGGATCTATCAAGCTCCAAGTCTAAGACACAATTAAAGTTGCAGCACCACAGTGTTGGGATATGGGTTGTAATCAATAGCGCAGGGCTGAGTAAAGTGTAAAATGTGACTTGATTGGCGTTTGGCACATATATTGCCACAGGGGCAAACGGTGCACCATCTAGCTTGCTCTCCACCACTACATATCGCCCGCTGTGTCTATTCCGTAATGGTGTGTGACAAACTGTCTCCCTGAGGCTATCCAGATCAGCAACCCTCTGGCGCAGCTTGAATATGTTGTGCCATAGACTTTGCCACTCTATCTTTTGACTGGTATCTGCTATTCCCCCATTAATAAATGGTCTCTTGGAGAGAGGCAAAATGTACTAGTCTGAACTTCAGGCATGAATGTATTTTCTAACATTTCATGTGCGTGGCAGTGCCACGCACTTACCACATCAAGATTTT
Organism: Triturus cristatus; assembly: GCF_964204655.1. Lineage (NCBI taxonomy): Eukaryota > Metazoa > Chordata > Amphibia > Caudata > Salamandridae > Triturus > Triturus cristatus. The sequence continues at coordinate 41,392,437 of NC_140584.1, read as the reverse complement.
ATATTTGTTGAGTGTCAGCTCTCCCTGAGTCCCAGTGTCTTTCCTCCCCACACGCCCCTTCATCATCCCAACTGAACTGAAGTTTTCCTGGCCATGTGTGCATCGGTTGTCCATAGTGTCGTGTCAGGAAAATCTAACCCTCAAAACTCTTCTCCCCAGGCCAAGGTGGTAAAGTAACTCAGCAAAACACATAACTAGCTTGTGAGTATAAACTCCTCCATTTGGATTGTAGGGGTCAGTGGCTATATTCAATTTACCCGTAAATATTCACATGATCCTACGTGCGTCTGCGCTTAGCCCCCTCAGTTCTGAATTATCCCCTTACCCATGACCCCCCATGCTTCAAGAAGAATATATAGTCAGTGGAGGCCCAGTGTCTCGTATTGGAGCGCTTTACATGTGCACCGTATTTACATTACATATTCAGGCACGGGGAGATTAAGTGATTTGCCCAGAATCACAGGATGTGGACGCGACCCCGAGACTCGAACCCTGGTTTCCAGCACCAAAGTCGGCAGTCTAGCCGACGGACCACATCCTCTCCCCGATTGGCAAATAATGTCTACATTACCATCGCTCGCATATCACCAATTCTGCTGTCATATGGGTGACAGCAGGCCCTGCATGCAGGGCATCCATCACCTCTTCAATAGAGTCATGGTGGGAAGATGGGGATGCTGACGATCATGGTCCGGAGTCCACCAGCTCAGGGGTTCCTCTTTGTTCTATGGCTGCCACAACCTGTGATCTCTCCCGCGGGGCTTACTCCTTCGTGAGCTTATGTTGCTTGCTCAGGGGAGAACGTTTGCCCATCCTGGCAGGGAGCCATCCCTCGTCTTTTGTTTTGCATGTGGTGGGGGAGGCACACCCTTGGACTCCAGTCAATTCTACACTTCTTGTGGCATTAGAAAGACTGATAGAAGACAGCCTTTTCTCCATCGTGGGTCCAGAGTCATGCAGGAAATAACAGGACGTACTTGATGTGCAACTAGTGCTTGGTTTCTGTGAAGGATTGCCACTTTCTTTGAAATATATGCAGTGTATTCAGGAAATATTGCTGCTGTGCAGTTTTCTACCTGCCAGGGCCACTTGAAGTGGGCAAGTTGCAGGATATTGTCTCGATCCTGATAATTGAACAAGTGCGCCACAACTGAGCGGGGTGGGAGCAGGGAGGGGAAGCCGGCCTGGAACTCCATGTGCTCTTTCACACGGAGGAAAAAGGTGGATGTTTTACCTTAAAGCACTGTATTAGTCAGCCAGTTTTTGAGAAAGAGTTCCATACTCAGGCATTGAATCAGTTCCAGCAGACCCACCACTCGGTGGTTGTTGCGGTGCATGGGCCCCTCTGCATTGTCAGCTTTTTGTTTTAGGAAATGCACTTTGTCTTTCAATTCTTTTATCTGAGATTGAGCTTCAGCACCACAGTGTTGGGATATGGGTTGTAGTCAAAACAACCATGCAGCCGACGGCAAAGGGCGCCTTGAAGTTGGTTATAGGGGTGCAGCTCCGTGCTCCATGCAGGCGGGTGTTCAGTTCAACGGAGGGAAGGGCTGGGGCAGCAAGAGTGAGACATTCCAATGCCAGTCTTTATTGCAAAGCTAACAATTTTTCGTGGTGCATGCAGGATGTAAACGTGTTAATCTTGTGACTCGTGAAAGGTGAATGGGTCAACAGCAGAAGTTTGCCAAAGGTCAAGGAGCTGGCAGCTTGCCTCTCGTTTATCAGTCTTTTGATAGGACTGCGCAGCGAGGGATTGCAAGGGCCTTGGGGCACATGCCAGCAGAATATTGTTTTTTTCATTTTAAAACATATTAGTGTGAGGAAAGTGAAACCCAAGGGCCCAAGAAGCATTAGCTGCAAAGGTTTATGGGTTGGAGGTGCCCTGCACATGCGGGCAGCCACAACGGCAAGAAAAAGTCAGACTGGTTGAGGGCGGCGCATCTTACCTGTTCCTCGGGCCGTGTCCTGGGGCTGGGCACCAAGGTCTACATGCTCAAGGTGAGGGTACAGTAGGATGCGGTATAGGTCTGTGTGCATTGAGGGCGGATACTCCCCTGAACGGTCCCTTCGCTGCATGGCTGTGCTTCCTGTCTTCTCTGACACCAAAAACAAACAGCTCCACCCTTTCCTAGGAAAGTTGAAGTGCTTTCTAGATTGGCTTGCCTGGCCCAATGAACACTCTGTTCAATGGCTGCTGAGCTTCAGCAAATCGCAAAGCTGAGTGATATTCAAAGCGACTAAAACAGAAAAGATGGACAGCCTAGTATAGTGGCCATCTTTAGAATTTAAACAGTATCCTCTTAAATATGATGGGGGTGGAGTTTTTGCTGAACTACGTGCTCCAAGTGGAGTGTTGAGTGGCAAAACTCTAGAAACTCCACTGGCGGAGCGGAGTTTACCGCCCACCCTTACTCTCAACATGAGCGGCAGCGACCAACCGCGATCGCCAGCTTTAAGAAATCTCGCAGGGAATTGTTCTAGCATTGGATCTTTCTCACTCGCACTCACCAACTTACCGTTGGCAAGCGTAAGCGAGGAAAAATCTCTGCTACACGGAGCTGAGTTTTTTGGAACTTCGTAAGCTCTGCGGAGCGCGTCGTGCGAAAAACTCCACATACTCTGCGGAAGAAGCGGAGTTCACCTCCCGCAATTACTTCTGTCTTTGTGTCTTCCTCTTCTTATAAAGCCTCTCCCTTCATGTAGTTCCACAGTGGTAATGTCTCAACTACATTAAAAAGTGGTCCAAAGGTGTGCTATTGTTGGTGATAGTTACATAATTTATGTTGCTCAAGTTCAAGCTCTGTTTAGACATTGAATGAGTTTATTTGCTCCTGATTAGTAACTTTATTCTAATAAGGCCCACTTGTGAACTCCCTTTAGCGTGTTAACTTCAATGAGTGCATGGGCCATCCAGAAAGATATTTAGTGAGTAATACTTCCCTTCCCTTCTAGATCCTCCATCAACTTTCCCCATGGCTGCAAAATCACTTTGGTGGTGGAAAATAGTCACACGGGCTATTTACCCTAAAAAGCACTAGTATATGGGAAGTGTTACTGATCATGTCTCTCTACAAGTTAGTGGATAGCTCCCATCTATACCTAAGCATTTGATAATGAACAATTGACATCTAGAAGACCCAGTAATGTGGGAATGAAGCTGTTTCTCCTCATCACACATTGACGGATACATTTTATAAAGGGCAACTCTAAGGACATCAGTCAAAACAGTACTGATTTCCCTTTAATAACAATGATAACCGAGTATAATGCTAACTGTTCTTAATCTTATGAGTGCAGCTTGTGCTTGTTATAGGTACTCACAATCTATTTTAATTGTGGTTGTGAGCACACCTAAACTATGAAAGAGGCTTCATAGTTCGTCAATGTATGAAGCTGGCTCTCTATATAGTGGACTAAAACGAAGTACACTGTGCAGAGTCCAGGGAAACCCAGATTGGTATACAGAGGCAGAAGTAGATAATACTAACACTCTATTTGCTGTAGTGTGGGCGAGCAGTTAGGCTTATCAGAGGCTAGTGCTAACCAGTTGTTGTACTCACAGACGCAATAAATGAGACTCACACTCATGAATAAATCTGGGACCAATTTAAAAAAACAACACAGAGTTTTATATAATTTTTAAAACCAAGAACTTTGTTCACAGGTAAGTATTTTTGAGTTCTGATTTTTCAAGGTTCGGAAAAAAATCACTGTTGTTTGCAATGACACACAATGAAACTCTATGGAGAAAAACAAAAATGCATATAAAATTGTTCAGTTGATTAAAGGGTTTCCCTTTCGAGGTTTAGGGTAGCAGCAGGTCAAGGTCCAATGTTCCACCCGTCGGATCATCTGGAGCGACCCGGATACGGCCGGGAACAAAGTGCTGAAGTCGTTGGTAGCTGGTGTGCTACGAAGAAGGGGGCCAACTCAAAACAGGTTGCACAGGGGGACTTACAGATAAGTCCAGGGGACCCCAAACAAGGGATTGGGTCACAAGGGCCTCGGGACCACGGGAGCACAGCTGAATCATCTGTATCCAGGCTGGGCGCAGAACAGATAGGGCAGTGGGGTTCTGTGCGCCGAGATGGTCTTCGCTGTCATGGGCAGGCAGGTCGTAGGGACAATTTCAGGACAGCTGGGCCACTCACCGAGTAGGTTTGTGGGGTCTTGATGTCCCTCGATGGATGCTTGCTTCCTGGGAAGTTGGAGTCCGGATTGGACTCTTCGTCTAGGCGCCAGTTGGACCGGTACATTGGGTATTGCTATGGCACAGCTCCGGTAGGTCATGGTGTCCTCTCACTTGGAAGGGGAACAGTTCTGACCCGCAAGAGATGGTGTATGTATTCTTGCTTGGGTACTGCGTCGGAGTCACTGAGTAGTAGCAAGTCGGTAAACCGGACTCTGCCGGATCGGTGCCTGTGGCTACAGGAGAGTAGTTAATCTACACCAAGGGAGTTCTCTGGTGATTGGCGAAGGGCTGGGGTGCTTCGAGGTCTTGGAGGCCTCACAGCAGCAGGATGAGACAGCACACAACCATGGTTAAGTTCTTGTACACAGCAGACAGGGTTTTGCGCCAAAAATTCTGCAGCAGGTTCTCTGTCCTCAGGTCAGCATCTCTTTTTTATCAGTTTTCTTCCTAGGTCAGTTGAATCTAAAGTTCAGGGTCCAGGTGTGCCACCTATACACTACATTTAGGAGTGTTACAGGGGAGACAGGTAGTAGCCACTAGGCGACCTACCTTTAGGGTGTCTACACTCTCAATGTGACCACTTCCTTTGGGTAGTGGACACAACCCTGACCCTAATTGGCTAATTCCAGCTCAAACAAGCTGGGAGTAAACTGTAAAGTGGGCTCCACATCACCTGGCCCATTTTAGGGGTGGTGCTGGCTGAATGTGGGCCCATCTCCTAATCCAACTAATTTTCCCGCCTGTCCTCCCGGCAAATGTGGAGCAGGACGGGTGGGGTGCGGGGGGGGGGGGGGTCATCCTCCACTATCTGGAGATACCTGGGTTCCATTTCAAAGGTAGCTTCGCCTTTCAAGCTTCCCTTCTTGGAATGCCATTCGGCCTGAAGCACCACCGCCCAGAGCAGGCATTGTTCCTGGCCTCTGAGAGTGCAGGCTCTCACCTCATGAGGTCAGAAACATGCATGCTATTGGTAGGCTGGCTAAGACTAGTAAGAGACCACACTAGTGTTTAGTAGGTTTACAGGTGGCCTCTCTAAGGTGTCTTCACTGTGCATTTCTTAATAAATCCAACACTGGCATCAGTGAGGATTTATTAAGATGAGATGTTTGGTACCAAACATCCCTGGATGCAGTGAAGCCATCATGGTACTGGGGAACTCGTAATGACGAGTGTCTGGCCCATGTACTCTCTATGGTTTCCCTGTGCCCTTACTATATCCAAGACTGGACTTAGATATTGTAGGGTCAAATTAGCTGAGGGAGATAGGACCACACATGTTATATAGTGCATCCTGCCTTAGTGTGTCCCCATATCATGTGCAGATCCATAAATGGCGGTTGCTTCAGCGGTGACAGGCATGCTGAGTTAGTAACTTCTCATTAGGTGCAATCTGTCTATATTATATATACCAATCAAAAGTTCTCCTAATTTCGGGAGATGCGTGCCATATATGATATTAATAAACCTCATGTGATTCGAGCAGAAAGAGGACTAACTACACAAAATATGGGTATGTAAGGGTGAGGCACCATCTTGGATTAGAGTGTAAGTGAATTCTTGCTAGTGGTAAGAAATAGTTTAGGGGGTGATTTCAAGAGATAATGTGCTGGGCACTTGCCATGGTAGCAAGAAACGCATCTATATCAGGCAATCATTCCATCTATCAGCATTGAACCCAATGGTCAAATAGTGCAAGAATGATTTTATTCTGTAAGAGGTTATAGTTGTGAAACGGTGTAGTGAGGTAACTGGTAAACTTGTCAGTGGGGCACACCCTATGCAGGTGTGTTTGTGTGGTCCCGCGGTCATGTGGACCGTGGTTAATAAATTAGGATGTGGCCAGGTGGGCTCAGGTAGGCCGCCTGCACCATGACTGATGCATCATATCACTCTGGGGCCCGACTGTTATTTTAGGCTGCCGTGCAAGGTCCAACATTGCTGCATGCTCATGTACCCTACTGACACTCCTCACAACACAGAGCGACCAGTATCACACTGGCAACAAGGTTGTGCTCAGCCCCCAGTGGTTGGTAATACACCCGACGACAGTCGAGTACGTGTGTCGTGCACGTGGCCTGCGTATGGTGACCGGTGCTCAAGCTACATGTGTGCTCCCGTGCATTGGTCCCTACAGACGGGGAGGCAATGCTCCTACTACCTCGCCCAACTGCCGGCGCGCACCTGCTAGAAAACGGAGAGGACACATAAGGCTTCATGCTCCCAAAGTAGCAAGGCCTGCTTTTCCTCCACATGGTGAATGGCCCCACATGGCGCCCTGGCAGCCTCTGTGCTGTCTAAAGGTGGGTCGCAATAATGTCTGTGTCCTGCGGTATAGGAAAAGGGGAGGTGAGCTGCCAAGTTCATCACACTACCAATAGGGAACATGCAGCAAGCAGTACCCCAAGTGCCCGAGGCTGAGGCCTAACAGTGAGACACCCGGCCTGGGCACCCTGAGTGGCTCCAGTCAATCACCATAACCCGGAAAGGGGCCCTCCCAGGGTGTGGAAGTCCAGCAGCTCGGTAGATGCCATCGCCATGGCCCACATACCGGCGATTGAGCCTTTTGTTGTGGAAAGGGCTTCCTCTGCGCTAGCGCCCAAGTGGAGAGACTGGGTAGAGAGGGTAGAGCTCTACTTTGAAGCCAAAGAAATGGCAGACAAAATGAATGGAGCCATGCTCCTCCACTTTGGGGGCAAGACGATCCATAAGATCTCAAAAACAATAACAGAAGCGACCCTGAAATGCATACCACACTCATAGCAGCCCTCAATGCCTACTTTGAGCCAATGGCCAGTCAGGACTAGACAACTTTATTTTTCATCAAACTCCGTAACACCCAGAGGAGTCAATTGACACATTTTAGATCAGATTGAAAGAGCTGGCGAGCACATGTGGATTTGTGGATGAGGGGAACGAGATCCGGGGCCAGATCATTCAGGGTTCTGCCTCAGCAAAGCTAAGCGAGCACATCCTACAGGAATCAGGCAAGTTGCTGCCGGACATTCTGACCATAGGCCGCTATAGGGAACTGTCAAAAACTTGTGCCTCCTACATGAAGACTGTGAGATTTAAGGAGTTACGTCCAATATTGATGGTCAGAAAGGACGTGGGACAATTTTTTAGAACAATAAAGGAATCAGACCACCTTATTTTATTTCCTGCTATTTATTTCAGCAGAATATCGACCAATTTAGACCTATTTTTTCTTGGTCCTGGCTGTTTTTTGCCAAAGCATTTGACAATCAATGACACATTTTGTATTATTCAATGTTTGCCCATACAGAATATGAAACGGGATTAAGTGCCTTTTCTCGGCAGCTCTATAACGTATCTATAACTCTGACAATCCTTGACTTCTGAACACTGCAACATATCTAAGTAGCACAATAATAACATCTGTGTCATTGGACAGCACAATGACTCAATTGGAACCATTTTGAACAGCCCACTCAACATGTGGCACAACACGAGGATCAGCTTCCTCCAATTTGCTGTTAAGTTCTAGAACAATATGACCGTACCTTTTGAATAGATCTATGCAGGCACTAACTCCTCATTGGCAATCATTCCACTTGCAATAATTGGAAATCCAGTGTTCACTGAAGCATCAGCAATGTTTTGGTGAGTTAACAGTTCCAAGTTCATCTTGTTCGATGTTGGCAACCAGAATTTATCAAGTTGCAGAGGTATAGGTGCCAATTTTTTGAGGCAGGAAAGATCAATTGTTCCACTTGTAGAGATTTGTCTGGTTCGCTCACATTCTTTGACAGATGGTTCAAGAAAACTGTCAAAGACAATGTGCAGTTCTTGCAAGGTGCACACTGACTTTGATATATGTACAACAGTCTGAACGACCTCTCCAACTTTTTGCATTGATGAAATCTATGCCATTTGTAATTGTGGTATTTAGTCTACAACAGCAGCAGTTTTCAATAAGGACAACTTTTGATCTGAAAATCTTCAGATGAAATTTCTTTTCAAGCTCTTGTGCGAGTTTGTGCTTCACTGGTTTGGTTGCAGCATCTCTATCAAACAATGCGTTTGTTGCAAGAAGATCATGCAATAAATTCACCCTTTCTTTTGCTACATCCATCTCTCCAGGGCCGGACTGGAAACCAAAACCGGCCCTGGCAAAGTGCTCTGCCGCCCCCTGCCCCCCACTTCCGGGGCTTGGGGGGGGCCGCCGAGCTCTTTACAGCTTTGTTACAGGACCGATTTTGCAGCTATTCTGCAAAAACGGCCCTGTAACAAAAATGGCCCCCAGGGGCCCAAAACCGGCCCCCACCCGTGCGACACACCGGGGGATTGCTCGGTGCCCGCTACGGCCAGTCCGGCCCAGCATCTCTCTATGTGATTGAGAGTGTTGTTTTTTTGTAACATGTTTTGAAGTGGCTGGTTGGATGAAACTCAAACTATGGCAATTCAAGCGTGGAAGTTTAGCTTTAGGAACAGATTTTTTCCTTTCAATACAAATCTCTCCTACTTCAGTTCTGTGTATAGTTCAATCGATGTTTCAGGACATCTATTAGACGTGTCTTTATATCGTTATCTAATCAAACACAAGGATATGATGAACGGAGTGCTGAAACTTTTCAGACACTCACCCCCAGTCACAGATCTGGGTTGAATCCATCAGCCTTATTTAGCTCACTTCGCCACCCCATTTCAGACACAGCTATATGCAAATCAGTCTTGACCCTGTGCCTCATGGGAACAGTCCAGCCCAAACTGCCAAGCCATGTCTTCACTGTACCGGAAACAAGCATCCTTGAACTGGTTTCAGGCTAACAGCCTTCATCAGCCAGGCTAGCTTGAATCCAGTGGCAAAGTGAGCAAGGGACCCACGTTTGGGCATACCCTGCCAACTTAGTGTGAACAAAGCAAACACAAGGAGATGATGGGCTGAGCTGAAACTTTTCAGACACTCACTGCCAGTCACAGATCTGGGTTGAATCCATCATCCTTCTTTAGCTTACTTCGTCACCCCAGTTCAGACACAGCCATATGCAAATCAGTCTTGACCCTGTGCCTCATGGGAACAGTCCAGCCCGAACTGCCAAGCCATGTCTACCCTGGACCGGAATCAAGCGTCCTGGGACTGGTTTCGGGTTAACAGCACTCATCAACCAGTCTAGCTTGAATCCAGTGGCAAAGTGAGCAAGGAACCCACATCTGGGCATACCATGCCAACTTAGGGCAAACAAAGCAAACACAAGGAGATGATGGACGGAATGCTTAATCTTTTCAGACACTCACCACCAGTCACAGATCTGGGTTGAATCCATCATCCTTCTTTAGCTCACTTCACCACCCCACTTCAGACACAGCTATATGCAAATCAGTCTTGACCCTGTGCGTCATGGGAACAGTTCAGCCCGAACTGCCAAGCCATGTCTTCCCTGGACCGAAAACAAGCATCCTATAACATTGTTCTGCATTCTGTCCATCAATTGTTGTTTTTGCATTTGTCATCCCGAGTGGGACGGGTAGGCCCAGACGTGGGTCCCGTGCTCTACATTGCCACTGGAGTCAAACTATCCTGGCTGATGAGGGGTGAAACCCTGAAACTGGTCCTAGGATGCTTGTTTTCAGTCCAGGGAAGACCTGGCCTGGCAGTTCGGGCTGGACTGTTCCCATTGGGCGCAGGGTCAAGTCTGATTTGCATACGGCTGGGTTAAAACTGGAATGGCATGTGGAGGGAAAAAAACAATGGATTTAGGCCCAGATCTCTATACTGGGGTGAATGTATGACATTGTTCTGCATTCTGTCCATCAATTGTTGTTTTTGCATTTATATCGTTATCCACATATTGTTTGGTCATGAAGTTGTGTAGTCGCACAGGCTCAGTCATTTCAAAGGGGTTTCCTTGCTGCTGCATGAAATTAAGAAGGCTGTCAACATGTTTATTAAAACGTTCCCATCTCTTTCCCACAAGATCAAGGAGAGGAACAGTTTCACAATGGTCCATTAATTTTGAGTGTTTTACATCTCTGAAAACATTGCAAATAGAAAGGACTTCATGGTAAACTAGCTGCCATTGAGCAACATAATAACTTTTACGTGTCTGACCAACAATTCCCTATGAGCTTTTCTGTGATCTCTGGATCGTCTGTTCCAGTTTCATATCTGGAGTCATAGCATTGAACCTTTCCTCCCTGTCTTTTGCCACAAAATGACTTCATGATTACTTTTTTGTAGAGGTATGGTTTTTCCACATCTAGCTTCTTCACTCTTTCCAAATACCAGGACCCACATCTCAGGTAGTTTATGCAATTGAATTCGCGAAACACAGTAATCAGTAACCTCACAGTCTTCGCTTGCAACTCTCAATCACCTTTCTGTACAGCACGTACTACTTTTTTCACTAAAGCTATCATGTGTAAAACTTTCCCAGTACTTGCAAAGTCCTAATTTTTCTTCTCATTCTTTGACAAACTCTATAAACTTGTTTTTCAGATTTCTGATTTTGAACTGAGTGCATTGGCGTTGTACTATGTCTTTTGAATGAAGTGCACCCTGTGCCTTGTTCACTTCAAGACATGCAAAACCTATTCAGTCATTTTTGTTCCAGAAAGCATTCCAACGCAATGTTTCAATAGCCTCATACCTTGTAACAAACAAACATAATGATTTCCACTCAATACTGACTGGACAATTTTGCTTCAAAAGAAGTCAGCCTCAATAAGTGCATTGTCTATGCCACATCCACTGAGGTAACTTCCTGCAGACCGCAATGCGACATTTGTCATGTGGAAAATACCCATCATTTGATAAAGAGCATCAAATTCTACTGTATTGCTCAGAAAAATGGCAACTACAAGACAGAAAACACCTTAATCGCAGAAAATTGTCAGAATAGACTGGTCTTTAAAGGGCATGCACATTTTGGAAATTATTTAGAGCTATGTATACTGTTGCATAGTTTGTGACTGGAGATGGTAATAGTGGTAAAAACCCAATCTTCTTCAGTGGGACAGAATTCTGGAAGATCAGAGCATGAATTTCTTCCCACTGAGGAACTGGCTTTTCTTCATCCTTTGGTCTGCACCAAATAAGCAATATGATAAATTCAGTTAAATCAGCTTTGGAGACAGCAGCATCAGGTAGAAGAAGAACCATGTCCGCAGCCACTTTGAAACTTTCTGGTAGACTGGGACATGTTGATGGCTTGCAGTGATTTTGCACACGTTGTCAAGGCAGTTGCAGTTTCGTTTGTTTATGCCTGCAGCTGACACAGCTTGTTTTCCAGCAGCTCCTTCATTGGTACGGACTTGAAAAGGACCATGGCAGTATCATGTGTGCTGAATGTTCCAGACAAAGAAGAGCAGTCTTCAAAATCACAATTATCAAGAGCTGTGATTGTAAATTTTTTCCTGGCAAAGTGACTGGGAAGTAGTGGGCTGTCGGATTCACAAGATTTTACAGCATGAGCAGCTAAAAAGTTCCTGCTCTGTACTATGTTGTTACAACGTGTTGATACACCAATCCTATTCATTGAAGTGATTAGCTCTTTACTTTTGCACTTGTCAATTATTGCATAGGCAGTCATCATGTATAGCAGAGTTTTCTTTTTGACGTGATGTAATTCATAAACACGATTTGGAAAAGATAGTACGTTTGCACAGCATAAGGTTATTGGTTCATGGGTTTGTCTTTCACTTCTTCGCTTATATCTTCAAAACCATCATCAATGTTGTCGGCTTCTGTTCCAAACTCAAGAACTTCAGTTTGTAACAGTTTTGCTTAGCTGATATTAAACAATGATGTAAAAAATGGTAAGACAATACCAGTTGTTGGTTTCCGTGATTTGCGGAGCTCTGGGGCATCACAAAATCTGTCATTAAATCCAAAATCTAAATCTTTCAGGACTTTTCGCAAAATGGTTCCTGATGATTTTACTGCATCCTGTGATCTTATTTTGGCAGAACTTGTGCCAAATCAGCTGAGAACACCATAAGTGGTTCATTCTCTTAGTTAGCCTGACTAAATTGAATTCTGTCATTGTACATTCTCACCAGAAAAATCTTAATTTTATTATCATGGATCAATACAGTTTCATCAATTTTGACCATTGTTTCTCTGAGCTCACTAAGGGCCTCATGTAGGTAAATAAATTTTACCGGTTCTTAAATACCGAGCCGTACCGAATCGGTAAATTAGAATCGGTAAGTTATATGTAGGTAAAAATTCGGTAACAGTTACCGATTCGGTAACATTCGGTAATCACGAATCGGAATTCACCGAATCGGTAAATACCGAGGTGGTATTTACCGAATCGGAAAATACCGAGGTGGTATTTACCGAATCGGAAAATACCGAGGTGGTATTTACCGAATCGGAAAATACCGAATCGGTATGTACGGATTCGGTAAACAAAATCACATGACTTGACGAAACAGCTAATCCTGTGCAACGACAGCCCACCCAACCAGGAAGTGCCCACACCCAGGCAGGTGTACATAATTAGCCGAAGTGGCCACACCCAGGCAGGTGTACATAATTAGCCGACCCTGGAGAGGCTTGGAGTGCAGAGGAGAGGCAGGGAGCCGTTGCATGTGCGAGCGGGTAAACGAACAGCATGTCCAGCCAGAGAACACAGAAAGACGGAGGGGAAAGGAGGAGGAAGCTGAAATTTAGCCCCAAGGAACTCCAGGTGCTGGTGGAGGAGGTGGTGAAGCAGCACCAGAAGCTGTTTGGAAGGCAATCCCTGCAAGTGCCTGAGGCGGAAAAGCGCAACATATGGCTGGCCATCCAGGCGCAGGTCAATGCTGTGGGAGTGACCCACAGGGACATTGAGGTCCTCAAAAAGCGCTGGTATGACCTGAGGATTGTAACCAAGAGGAAGATGGGCGACATCCAGAAGGAGGCCAGCCAGACCGGAGGTGGAACCAACAGGGCACCTGCCCTCACCGAACTGGAGGAGCTGGTGGCGGCCACAATCCAGCAGGAGAGCGTCGTGGGTCTTGGGGACGCCGACAGCTCTGCCAGAGCCGCAACACACCAAGGTAAGACGAAAGCACAGCAATGTAGCCCCCCCTACCCCTATCCCACATCCCCCATTGTGAAACGAGAATCACACTGCAGTCCACACGTGTCAGTGCAGACAGGCAATGCATTCCGGGAGATGTAGTCAGGGCAACACTAACCATGACGTAAATGTTACAGGGCAACAAGGCATGTCACGCACTCGAGGCACAAGGAGACAGAGGACATATTGGAATGTGAAATGTGTTATTGTGACGCTTGCAATGCAGCCCTTCGGGGACACTGAGCCAATGTTGTATTTCTGTCCACAGATGTGACATCATGCAGGACAGGGCATGCTGCAGGAGAGACGGCACACCGGCCACAAGTATCACCTCTAGCCAGCACAAGTTCAGACCAGGGAGCAGGCCCACTGGCAGCCGCACCACCAACACAGCCAGCCTCGCCGCACCCAGAGCCAGCATCACCTCACCGAGAGCCAGCATCACCACAACCAGAGCCAGCATCGCCACTCATGTTCGAATCACCGGCCACATCTCCGCTTGCAGGTGTGAGAATGAGGAGGCGTCCAGCAGCCAGGCTACGAGCCTTAGACACCTCGTCAGACGACAGCATGGGCCCAGAAGACCGCACCGGGCCCCAGGAAGGGAGCCATGCCACTGTGCCCCACACCTCACAGGCAGCACAGACGGGAGCAAGAGGGCGCCGCAGGTCGCGTGTCCAGAGTCCACCAGCACCCACTGACGGCCATGGTGTCTTCTTGGGTCTCGAGGGCCAAATGTTGAAGCAACAGCGCCTGCAATCAAAGGCAGTCATGTCAGTCCAGAGGCACATGCGGGTGATGAGGACAACATTAGTCAACATGGACAGTAACATTAGCGGCATGGCTGCGGGCATTCGGGACATGTCCCAGTCAATCCAGCAGTTGTGCAGCAAATTAGATGCTGACATCGAAGCACGGCGCCGGGAACGCCAGAGAAGGGACACTACCAGCAGGGCACTCAACCGTCTGGCAACTGCGACTTCTCTACTGTGCCGGCGCTCTGTGACGATGCAGGAGGGCCTAACACAGTGCTGCAGCGACCTGTCTCGGGGGATGGTGCAGGTGACAAGTGCACTAGGGGTGCTATTGACTAGTCAGGCGTCGACAACTGCTGCAGGGGATGCTGCGGAGAGCATCGACACCAGCAGCAGCATCACACCCCCCGTCCCAGAAGCACGCAGGAGCAGCAGGCGGCTTGGGGTTGGCTCTAGTGAGGATGCACAGGCCGTGCAATCCACCACTGCAGCGCGTATGCGCAAACATTGATGTAGCCCTGCTAAGCCACTTCCCATTGGGTGACGTAACCCTGGACATACTCCTTGTATAGATGGTATATTGCCTGATTGGCCTGTTCATGTGTTCATGGCGTGGTGCCACATTAAAACTACGTCAGGACTTCTCACAACTCGCTGTGTCCCCTCACTTACTCAGAAATAGTTGCATGTGATCTCTGCCCGTCTCTCTCTCCCATCGATTGCAGTTGGCACTCTAGCTGCGTTGCCCTCTGGCTGGCCTGACTCATCCTCGTTGTCCTCAAAATATGTTAGTTCCACATCTGTACCTTTTTTCGTGGCAAGGTTGTGCAGCATTGCACAAGTGGCAATAATCTTGCAGCAGGTGATGGGTTTGTACTGGCGTGCGCCTCCGCTCTTGTTCAGGCAGCGGAACCTGCTCTTCAGTAGTCCAAACGTGCGCTCCACCACATTGCGTGTTGTTTTATGTGCCACGTTGTATCGTCTCTCACTCTGGGTTGCTGGGTGTAGGTAGGGAGTGAGGATGAATGACCGGCATGCATATGCACTGTCGCCTGGATGAGTAGAAGGGAACCATCAGTAACATGCCTCTATACACTATGATTTGCAGGTTTCAAGGGGCGTCACTGTTACTTACCTAGCAGGTATCCCTCTCCGAATTCTCCGGCACTCAGTCGTGTGTAGATCCCACTATTCTGGAAGATGTAAGAGTCGTAGGTGCTCCCAGGAAACTTTGCAACAATATCTGTGATGATGTTCCCTGCATCACAGATCACCTGCACATTGATGGAGTGGGTGGACTTCCTGTTCCTGTAGATGTGCTCTGTATCAGCTGGTGGACAGATTGGGATGTGTGTACCATCAATACAGCCGATGACATGGGGGAACTGTGCCATGTGATAAAAGTCTGTTTTTGTTTTCTGCAGTGCAGCCTGTGTGTTTGGGAAGCTTATGTAGTGGTGCATTCTCTGCATCATGGCATCCAGGAACTTCCTGAAGAAACGTGACAGGCAACTCTGGGATACCCCACCCACCGCAGCTATCACCACCCGATAACTGCCGGATGCCAACAGATGTAGGCTGCAGAGCACCTGCACATGTGGGGGTATGGCGTGCGCCCTTCTTATTGGCTGGTCCAGGAGTGGGTGAAGGTCCCTGATTAAGTCCATGATGGTTTCGGGGTGTAGCCTGTACCTCTCATGTATCTCTGCATCAGTCAGCTGGAATAGTGTGATGCGCTGTCTGTAGATTTGTTCCTCCCGTCGCCACACCCTCAGTCCTGCTGCCTGTAGACGTAGGCGCCTTGCAATGACGTACATGGCGGCCATGTTGTCCACGCTGTTGCATTTTGGGTTTGCCTATATGCATTGTTGATGGTTACCACCTGCTTTCAATCCGTGTTAATTACCGACTCTTATTTACCGATTTTCCTGGATTTCTTAATTACCGAGTGCTCCTACATGTCATTTTAAATTTTACCACTTCATATTTACCACTTCATGTTTACCGAATCGTTAATTATGTATTCGGTAAATCTGATTCGGTATTTTGGAATTCGGTAAATATGAATCGGTATTTACCGCCTCATATTTACCGAAAAGTGGTTTTTGGACTCCTACATCTCACTTGTCTGAATACCGGTCGGTAACGGCATATTTACCGAAAATCGGCCGTTACCGACCGGTATTTGGCTACCTACATGAGGCACTAAGTGTGAACCCATAGCCAGCACTGAAGAGTGTCTTTAAAACCTAATTTGCTTTTTCAAAGAGTGCAACCCTAACTTAAGGCTGGCGGTTACGTTGCTGCTGGGAGCTTATTGAACATTCATATGTTCAAATGTATGCATGCATGCAGTTCGGGTGGGCATACAAATCCTCTGCAAATACATTCACCTCGCTGTTTGGATCAGCTACTCGGCTGAAAACTTCATCTCAGAAACTAGCTGAAAATTAAAACATGTTTGCCCTTTGAGACTCGCATACTCTGTACTTTGTTCTTTTGTCAATCCCTTTGGCCCTTTTTCTGGCTAAACCACAGATAATACATTGAAGATCCTGTGCTTTCTGACCAGTTGTTAGAGGTTGGTAAGGGGTAGCCATTGATCTTCTAATTGTATGGGCATTGGGTTTGGTTCTCGTCGCTTTCTAAGAACACTCGAATCCTTGCTGTGATTCACTGGTATCTGCTATTTTTTGGTGATTTTTTTCCAGGCTTTTTTCCATAGTTGATAACTTATAGCTCTTGTTACAATGATAAAATGTTTGATCTTTTTCGCCCATTGGTTTCACTCTTTTGTGAACTTTGTTTTGCCGTATTTCTGCAGCATCTCAAACTCTCTTTTGTCCAGCCGAAGTTGATGTTAGCTTTTCTTTTGGGTTAGTTTGGCATATGACACATTTTTCTTTGTTGAAGGAGTCCTCAGATTTTGTTGTTAGCAACACTCTGTCAGGCGGGAAAGATCCTCTGCCACCACCTGCTTTGCTCCTGTTTACGAATTTGAATCAAAGGAAAACCTGAAACAAAAACAATATTATAATAAAGTACTAATATGATGGCTAAACCACATCATTTTAGAGCTGATGTGTCATGAAAAATAGAGGAAGGGTTGCTCTGAGGAGTTATTTTCTGTCTCTATAAGACTACTTGACCCCCCAAACCTATGTTTTGACACCAAAATGAATTATATAGGTCTCATGGTTTCTGAAATATTACATCATCACTGCAACACCTCTGCTATTTTTAAAAATGTCATCCAGAAAACTTCGGGCCAGATTAGCAACTTCTATCCAAGCTAAATTACTTCTCTAATGATACAAAAACACAAATCAAAAATAAAAATTTCTGGACAGCAATTTTCTTACGGATGTATATCAAGGGGCCGGGACTACTGCAGTGTAGGCTGGGTCATAGTGCTTTTTTACATGACTTTCAGGCATACTACTTTTTAACATGGCTAAGAGACATTGACATTGAAAACGCCAAAAGCTCTCGTATCACCGAAACCTGTTGACTTTGCCAATGCTTGTTATTTATGGCATCTGACCAATAAGCTCCGGGCCTGGGTTTCTCAACTAGGGCCTTTCACCACATATATGAGGCATGGAAACAGAAGAGCAGCTCAGTCACAGATGTCGAAACCCTGTCATTTCCAGATGCACTGACTTTAATAAGCTGGATGCAGCGAGTGGTTGAGCCTCTGGGAGCAGTGCGGCAATGGATACAAGGCTCCTCTAGAGTGTTGCATGAAGCCGCTGGAGAAGGGGAGTGGACCAGTGCTCACACCCAGGCTCTGCCAGATATTAGAGTTCACCATATTCCCTGACTGTAGGGCCTGCGCAGGCTCTAAAATGGGGTGAGAGTGCGACTTTACAGTAATAAATGTGCAGGTGGTCTAATCTTGTCTGCTTGCACGCTTATTCCTAATACAAGGTGCCTTCTTGATTAGGTTCTATACACTGCATTATGTTCTCACTGTATTCTTGCACTAAATTGGAGACAAAAATCACAATTCTATGGGAGAGCTGTACTTACCTAGAAGGTAAGTCAAGGCTGGACAATATTCCAATTAGGAATGTCTGAGAGTCTGAGTAGGCAGATGATGTGGTTTAGTTTTTCGCAACTCTTTTTCGTTCAGTTCTTCAAAAGGGCCAAGCCTATGAAATACCTGTTATATGAGTGCATTGATTTGGTGCACTTAGACCCTCCTTTGGCAGTAAACTAAGAGACAGCTGGACTAAGTTAGATTCATCGTAACTGAAGGACAGAATCAAGAGAGAAGCAAGGAAGCTCAACCAGCTTACTCTTCTGGGTCAACTAATTGAACTGTCTCAAGACCTCTTCCAAGCAACCCTAAATAAGAGACGTACGTTGGCCTCAGTAGCAGCTGGACTATGTAGACTACAAATTTGCTAACCCTGGTCATTTCAAATCACTCTGTAGTTTAGATTGACTCCAAATCTCATACAATTTGCACTCCAGAGGAAGCACAGAAAATCTTGGGACCCTCATGGGATTGTTGGGGCCAATAACGAAAGAGGGATCAGGCCAATAATAAAAATCCCATGGAAAAATGGAGTGATCTAAATCATCACGCCGGATGAAGAACAAGTGACTTGGAGCCTTCCTTTTGTGGTCTACAACTTTGTGAACTTGCACATCCAGGTCGAACCACACACGCAGATATAGACAACATAATCTACTCGGTGGAAACAAAACTTGATTATATGTAGCAACATGTAACTTCTTGTAATTACGAGATTGTGTTAAGCACTCATGAAGGAGAGCCTGTGAGGATTGTAGACTTAGACCTGTGAGACTGAATTTTAAGTGTGAACTTGTGTTCGAAAAAAGTATTGGATGTCACTGAGGGGCCAGGTGAGCCCAGGGAGGGGGAGGTGAGGGGCAGTGGGCTACAATACGACCCAACACCAAGCTAGGGATGTATCCAATCCCTTCCTCACAAAGTCTAGAATCAGGGGTGGGGTGTAGGGAGAGGAGGGGATTTCTTTGGGTTTGGTGGAGAGGGGAGATGGGGATGGTGGGAGAAGCTTGGTTTCAATTGGTTACCAGTTCAAATTGGTAGCTATGGTTACAAATGCCCTCTTAAGTCTCTCTAGTATTAACCACACTCCCTTGGGAGGGACTACTATACATTAGTGGTTTTGTAGACAACTCTGAATACTCAGAACATTGGTGAAAAGTCATAACATGTAACGTAAATGGCCTAAACTCTCTGGTCAAGTGCCAAAAGGTATGAAGAGAAGTGAGAGGCTCCTAATATAATGTGTCTACAGGAGATGCATCTGAAGGCCGCTAACATCCACTTGATGAAGCATAGGATGTATTCCATCCAATTATTTGTAGCCACCAGGGTTAAGAAAGGGCAGTTATAATTGCTCCTCAGAAGGGTTTTCTGTTGCAAGTAATAAATGAGGTTAAGGGCTTCACCGAGGGTCACCCTATTTATATGAAGGGCCACTACCACGGGCCTCCTTACAACATACTTAATGTCTATGTCCCCAACCATGGGAAGGACCAATGATTGGTCCAGTTTCTGACAAAGCATGAAATTTGGGACCCGACTAGCTTGTTATGGGTTTGTGACTTTAACTTAGCATCAGATGCATTTCTGGACAGACACCACGACAATAGGTTTTTACATGGTACTATGTCGAAGGCCTTGCTGAAGGGGATGAGGGACCTTGGTCTAGTGGATCTATAGAGGAGCAAGCCTCTAGATTAACAGCAATTTACCTTTTCCCGCATGTAAGTAGAGCCTTCTCTCAGACTGACCTTTTGTGGGTTTCTCCTGATAACCTGGAAATCATGGAAGCTGTCACACATAATTCGATAATGATATCAGGCCATGCTATTTTCAATGGGAAAGGCAGCAACTAGTATAAAAGACCGTTTTGGAAATGTGACAAATCCCTAGTGAGGAATAGACTAACCCAACAAGTATTGAGAGATACTGTAACACAATATCTAAAGGAGAATAATCTGGAAAATGTTGTCTCCAATGTAGTGTAGGGTGCTTTCAATGCAGTCTTTAGAGGGCAGTGTGTTGTAGCGAGAGCAAGGCATTGCTGGATCTGTGGGCAGTACAAGGCATTCTTGGAGGCAGAGCTCAAAGCAGCCTTGGAACAACATAGAAAAACTGGCTCCTTGAAGGACTTGTGAGAAATTCGCTCTCTTAGAGGGAAAATTAGTCTCTTAACAAAAGAGAAGTCTGAAACTCCATTACTCTGCTTGTGGCAGAAATTTAATGAGCAGGAGAAAAGCATTGGCTCGCTCTAGGCAAACAGATTAAGGGAGCAGATGGCTACTAGGAAAATTCCCATCCATGAGCGCTAGCAGGGGTGTAACCCTTAATTAGAACAATGACAAAGTAAGGGCCTTCAAAGACTTTTTCACATCCTTATATCTGGAGGACCCTGTTTCACCAGATAATGCAAAAGTCTTTATCAATGCGGCACGCCTCCCGAAACTTACTCATGTCAATAGTGAGAAATCGGAGACGTTAATAACAGAGGACGAAGTCTCTGCTGCAATTCTAGCTATTCACCCTGAAAAATCCCCAGGAACAGACAGACCTATAAATTGTTTTTATAAATATTTCAAAACCACACTTATTTCCCCCTTTGTTTCACTGTTTAACTCTTTTTTTGTCCTACTAAATGCTATCCCCCCTAATACCCTAAGCAAAAATCACTTTGACAAACAAGCCAGGTAAAACTGCTGAAGTTTGTTGGGCTCAGCAGCCCATTACGCTGTTCACATCGACTGCAACATTTTTACTACGGTCCTAGCAAATAGACTTACAGTATCTTATCTGCCCGGATCAGTCGTGATACATCCTGCATAGGCAGGAGATGAATAACATCAGAAGGGTCTTACACTCAATGGAAAAGGCCAAATATAAGAGTGTCTCCATCCTGTAATTGGAAGTGATAGCATGGAAATCCTGCGGTAAACTCTCTTTGGAAATTTTAGTAAATGGTGCAGAATTAACCTTCATTTACCATTAACCTGTTTCCATGCCATTATCTATTCTAAAGGTGAGGAATGTTTGCCACCATATTTTGACCAAAAGAACTCCTTCATTAACACAGGAAAGAAATCAAATACAAATAAATATTTTAGTCAATGATGAGAGTTACGGTAATCAGTAAGGTTACAGAATTGATAACAGAAAAATAAAGTTAGTACAGAGCATATCAAAAATTGCATACAGCGCGTTCCATGTGGGAAAGAAATCCTATTCTATGAAAATGAGGCACTAATGATATTAGTCAGAACTAATGAAGAGTTCAAGAATAAAAGCAAGAGTGAGATTACCATGAAGCTAAATCAATGATTAATAATTGCAGAATCTCCCATTAAGAGAAATGATGCTTAGAATAAATAAACCTTGGCAAAGCCAGTTATTCACAGCATAAAGCTTGGGGATTTTAATAAAAGTCTGAATGTAACAAAGCCTGCATCTATTCTGCCTGCATCTGCATCTGTTTTGCTCTCTATCAAAGTCTGCCCTCTCCTCCCCTGCATCTGCTCTGCTCCCTTCAGTTCTGCATCGCAGTCTGAAACTCCTCTGGAAGCCTCCCATCTCTAAATCTGTCTGAATCTGTGTCTTGCCAAAGGTTCTGAGGCAAAGGTCCGACGCAAATGTCTGAAACTCCTAAACTAGGAGCACGTTAATAAGTCAGGAGAATGTTGCAAAGCATGTGGCATGATCGTCGTTCTGCATCCAATTGGAATCTAGCATTCCCATCTCCACCTCTCTGCCATCTGCATACGTCATCCATCAGACAGGCGAAAATCCTTTCCACTACATATTCTGCATCTTATTTAATATAACTTCATCGCCTAACCTTACTCTAAAGAAACATTTTATTTTAACTAAACACATAACATTTGCTGCAAAAGAACTATGTTATTTAAGCAAGAATCATTAAAGCATAGCATGGTAATACATTTTTAAAATATGTGTGTTTTCTATGCGCTCTAAAGCAAAAAATTAACAGAGGCTTTGATTAAACATTTCAAACTAAATAGATAAGGCAGTTCAAATGCTGTAAATTATGCAAGGTGTCCTTCTTTCACACAAGAAGAGCCATTCCTCTGTTATCTGATGGTTAAACTGAGCTGTTTCTGTGTTTCCATACTTTTAAATTATGTGTTCATTCACTGCAACTATATTTTACTATTCCACACATTTAACATTTTTGCAAATTAAAATCACATTGGACAGAATCTAAACTAGCCACATTAATTTAAACTATGAATGAATTGTGCACTGGTTTACATGATTTATTAAGTAGAAAGCGTCTGACTAAAGCTTGTGAATATCAAATCCTCATAATTTCAATTTGCAGCACCAAATGTCTGCGTGTCACTTTTTAAATGCAGTTTTATGTCTGAAGCCCAAGGCAGGTTTGCCATTAGTAATGCTTAATTCTATAGGGAATGTTTATGCTCTTTCCGAAGCTGAGAAAGCCTTTGACAGGGTCAGCTTGGTTTCCTCACTATAGTCTAGGAAGCAATAGGCATTGGTCCCAGAATACTTTCTTGGGTGGCAGCCAGTTACAAATTTGCAATGGAACGTGTTATTTTCAACATGGAAAGGTCGGTAAACATTCCCGTCTAGTGGTATGAGACAAAGATGCCCACTGTGTTTTTTGTGCTTGTTGTTAAACCACTAGTGGCAGATGAAGGTGAACATCATACAACACACTTATTCGCTGATGACATGCTCCTGACATTACAGATTCACTAAGTTTAATCCCTAATGATGGAGCTTTTGGAGGTCGATAAAAGGGTGACAGGGTTAAAGATGAATCAGGATAATTCAGAAATGCCCAGTTTGGGTTTGCCATAAAGATTAGAAATAGGCTACCAACCATGCTCCCTCTATTGAGGCCCACAAATAAAAAGTACTTGAGTGTATATATCGCTTAGCAGCATCGCCTGATTATGCGGCGAATTACCCTGGACAGCCCAACGCTATAAAAATGAATTCCTCAGATAGAAAAATGTATACATTTTGTGGCTTGGTAGAGTGGCAGTAATTAAGCAAAATGTCTTGCCTAGACTACTCAATCATTTTCAGCTCCCAAGCTGATAATGGTGCTGGATGTCTTGAATGTCAAACTTGCATTGGAATATAGTTGCTACAAAACTATATAGCTGCTGTAATCTGTGGTGAAAGGACTCACAAGGATGCTCTGCTGTTTCTTTGGGCGAAACGCTGTGGAGGCTTTAACTTTTTAACTTCGGGACTGCGAGGTCCAGGGTGCATACTGGCAACCGCATCACGCACACCTGGCTCCTCTTCCCGGACACACCTCCCTTGATTGCCCTACGCCTTGCGGCCCCCGCTTCGCGGGTGCCGCTCGTCGGCGCTGCCTACTTGAATCGCTGCGCTGGGAATCTCTTTGGCTGCTGTAATCTGTGGTGAAAGGACTCACAAGGACGCTCTGCTGTTTCTTTGGGCGAAACGCTGTGGAGGCTTTAACTTTTTAACTTCGGGACTGCGAGGTCCAGGGTGCATACTGGCAACCGCATCACGCACACCTGGCTCCTCTTCCCGGACACACCTCCATTTCACCCTCCCTTTTAAATTTTGGGCCCCGCCTATACGCGTTAGCGGTACGCGTGCGCGACGAAGCTCGGGGCGAAGACCGGGCAAAGAGCGGGCCGTTTGTGGCCGTTAGAGGACGGGAGAGGCCGGGCCTGGGCCACCCCCCCCTCGACCCCCCCTGGAATTCTGCCGGACTTAGAGGGCTACCACCGGTCCTTCCTTGCAGAGATGTCGACAAGAGAAACAAGGAGTAAAAGTGCCACGGCTGTTGCGACTACATCAAAGGGAACATTGGATAATTACTTTGTGAAAGCCGGGTCACTGCTAATCGAGGACATTACGCTCCTTGAGAGGCGAATATCCCAAGAGCTGGACTGGGTGCGGAGATCGTCTATGGGCCCCTTGGCTCAGGAAAAATCTCCTGTGGTAAGCCCAGAACTTATTGTGTTGGACCCAGGGGAGGATGGTATGAATGATCTCTCTGGGTTGTTGAATATATCAAATTGTATTTCTCAGTTAAGTAGGAAGGATCCCAGTGATTATGTAGATTTTAGCATGCTAACTCTTCCGCCCGCTCAACCCCACCCCATATCTACTATAAATCCCACTTCAGACCCTGATAATGTCAACTTTACAGGCCCCAAAGCGAACAAGCGAAAGGGGATTAGAGAAGGAGCTATCCCGAAAAAGAGCGGAGGGCCTAAGCCCAAGGGCGTGCGAAAGCCAAATACTTCAGAACCCTCCATGAACCCGATATTAAAAAGTTCCTGCTCAAACACTAGGGAAAAACCGCAAATAGACAGAGCTGAGGTTATGTGTTCTAATTCATTAAGGGAGATAAGCAACCAACCTGAATTAAATTTACTTGAACACCGAGGAGGATGTTACCCTTGCGGATATAGGTGTCCTCATAAGAAACCTTCTAAGCCCACTGGAAGAAAGGCTAATGAAAATGGAAGCTAGGCTAGTGGTCATAGAAAAATCGACAGTCCAACTAGCCGACAGTTTGAAAATAGCCAATAACGGTGGAATAAAGGTTCCCGATAGGGCAACAAAAAGGGGACCCTCCCAACTTATAAATCGGGCTAAAAGTGCCACACATATAGTGCAGCAGGCATCATCCATCCTGTCTACAAGTACTAACACTCATTTGATGGCAGATGCTCCAAAAAATCATGTAGATCAGCTTAATCATCCACCTTCCCCTCCGATTAGGGCAGTCCGAACTGGGGAAAGCGATTCTGTCCCTATCAATACATTGAATAATGTGAAACCAACGATGGAGGGTGCGAGTAAGAGGCTAAATCCTGGACCAATACACCTCCCCCCAGAGGCAGCCCCATATACTGTTGTCCTGGTAGGGGTACCAGAATTGAACGCTACCTCTAAAGAATCCACTGCCTCCCTTAAGAATAAGGTGATAAATTGGCTATGTACATACAGACCGCTCCCGGAAGGTATACTGTGCCCAGTTCTCATGGTACGAAGGGTCCCGTGGTTGGGTAGTCTAACTAAATCCATAAACGGTGACTGTGTCATAGTCAATTTTAAAGACCACAGGACCGTCCTGCATATATGTGGATGGACCATTGAGGAAGAGGGGACCACTATTCAATCTTTACCCCTCTCCTTTTTTTACCCTCCTCTAGCATATGATAGAGAGGATGAGACCTGGGAGGCTCAGATACAAAGACCGGTCGGGTGGGGAGATTCTAAAAAAAGGGGAGTCATTTACCACCCCAGAAGCCAATACCTAGGGAACCCTGAAATTAATATACATCACACATATTTGGAGAGACCGGGTGGGGGGTTGTCAAGAGGATGGAGAGTATTACCCAACTCTCGAAGACAGGAGTTAGCCCACTATACCTCCAATATGGCTGACGAGGGATGGGAAATTTGCCATGGGAGAGGTGGCAATTGGGGCGTAGGTGAGCAAAATTACCATCTCCGGAGACCCCCTCAGCAATTTTATCTTCCAACTCAGAATAGATACAGCCAATTAGACATGGTAGATTGACTGCCTATATACACAAGCGGGAAGTCTAACTCTGTAGCATGGGAGACTGTGGATGAAACCAGTCAAGAAATAAAGCGCCCAATCCCCTAGAACATCATGGGGCTTCGAGCAATTCCATTGGTAAAGTATGTCATAATGAGGGGGAAGAAATAAGCATCCCCCTAACACATATAGAGACCATGACCAGTGATAATGGGAAAGTTTGCACCCACACCACTATTCTGAGTGATAGGCCCCTCTCACTAAAAATATTGTCATGGAATGTGGCGGGTTTGGGAAACAAGTCCGGTTGTCAGGAATGGATTGAATATATTAACTCTAAGGACTTATGCATGTTTCAGGAAACCTGGGAGAGAGAGGAACATGCGAGGCAGGACTTTGCAGTATTCTCCATTCCTGCGAAATGGGGGGGAAGGGGGCGTCCATCGGGTGGACTTGAAACCTGGGTCGCAGTTCATTTGGGATGCAAGGCCATGCGTTTCCCAGTGGCATCAGAAGATATACTTGTGGTACTACTGGAATGGTCCCATTGCTGTAGATTGGCGGTGGTAAACATCTACTCGAGGCCGGTCACCATCTCACAGGAGTCCCCTACCATCGACAAACTAGCGGATCTTCTGGCCGAACTCCCCAAAGGGTTCCCTTTTGTAGTGGGTGGGGACTTGAACTCACATTATGAACCCCTACCAGGTCTTTTAGATGGGGCCTGTCTAGAGGAAGAGGCAAGATGGCGAGTACCATCGATAGTATCCATCCCGCCAAAAGCTTGGAGTACATTGGCAGTGCAGATTACTGCCCTAACTTTGAGATATGGGGTTAGGGCTTGTAACGGGCGAGTCAAATCTGATATCCCGAGTAAACCCACATTTAATCGGAAAGGCAGGGAATCAAGACTAGACTATATTCTAGTGCAACTATCTTCCTGGTCGTATGTCGCTGATTTTAGGGTCATCGACAGAGAAGATAGCGACCATAATGCCCTGGAATTGGACTTTCTCCTCCCTGGTTGGGTCTGCGGGGAAGCAGAATTGTCTAAGACAAACCCCGATCTAGTTCTTGAAAGTAATAGGAGAAGAATTAAGTGGGAAAAAATAGCAGCAAGTACAGCCAAGCTCCCCCGGTTTTATAACAACCTTATTCCCACTTTGGAGAATATGGCGTTTTTAAGTGATAAACCCAGTACAGGGGCTAATAACAAACAAATTTGGCTGTATCATGAAGAACTCGTAACGACTCTATCCGTAGATCTATTTAATAATGGTCCAAGGAGGGGGGGTGGAAGGAACCAGTGCACTTGGTATAATGCGGTGTGCCGCAGTGCAAGGAGGGATCTCTTGTTGAGTATTAAGAACCGTAAAAGCAGGTCGGAGATCCAAACCAGGAGACGCGAATATAAGAAGCTGATTGCTAATGCTAAGATTGACTGGGACCAGAATAAATGGGAAGAACTTGTCAGTTCCCTAGCCTCCATGGACTCAAGGAAGTTTTGGCGAATTGTCAGTTCAGGTTCTGGGGAACTTGTCTCGGCAATAGAGCCAAATATTTCTTCCAAGACCTGGCAGGAGCACTTTCAGTCTCTGTATACAGAGGAGCCAGGCCGTGGGGGCTGTATTGCCATCCCGCCAGTCTATAATTGCATGGAAGGGGATCCATTCACCATAAGGGAGGTCCGGGCTGCCATAACAGGTTTGTCAACCGGAAAGGCACCCTGCTTGGACGGTCTCCCCGGTGATCTTTTTAAACAGGAGCCAGATTTATGGGCCCCTTATTTCCTGGTGCTATTCAATGCGATTCTAAAGGGTATGGAGGTGCCCTGTACTTGGCTGGGCGCAGAGGTGGTTCCGATTTTTAAGAAAGGCTCGCCCCTGCTCCCATCCAACTACAGGCCCATCAGCCTGATAGATGTGTCGCAAAAACTCTTTGGAAGGCTCATTTTAGACCGTTTACAGAACTGGATAGAGGAGACCACCACTATGAGCCCCTACCAGGCCGGGTTCAGAAGGGGGGTATCCACTATGGACCAAATTTTTCGCCTTAATCTTATTTATTGGAGGACAGCACTTGTGGAGGGGGGCAGCCTGTACACGGTATTCATGGATTTGCGGGCCGCCTTCGACCTGGTGCCTAGATCTAAACTTTGGAGTGTCCTGGGCGACTTGGGAGTCCCACCAGACATCCTGGCTATTCTGATTAAATTACATCAGGATAATTTTGCGCAGGTCAGGTGCGGCCGGATGGGGGGCTTAACTGAAAGATTCCCCGTTGACAGGGGGGTGAGGCAGGGATGTGTGCTTGCACCCACCCTGTTCTGCCTCTTTGTCAACGGGGTAATCGCCCACCTGTCCAGGCTAGAAGACATTGACGCTCCTAAATTGAATGGCAGCAGGGTGCCTGCCATAATGTTTGCAGATGACACCCTGCTGCTCTCCAAATCCCCCATGGGAATTCAACGGATAGTGGACGGGTTCCTGAAGTTTTGTACTGAGAGGGGTCTTGAAATCAATGCCTCCAAGACAAAATTTATGATCCTGAACCCTACCCCCTCCACACGTCCCAACCCTCTGCTAGGTACGGTGCGACTGGAGAGGGTTACCACATTCGAATATTTAGGGGTAACCCTGAATGAGAAAATGACATGGGGGACACACACGATCAAGGCAAATTTGAAACTATCGCAGAAGGCGGGGGGTATTCTAAGAATGGCGGGCAAATCTATTTATCGCCCTTTGGGCCCTATGATACAGATCTACAAATCCCAAGCACGGGGTGCAGTTGTATATGGGGCGGAACTTTGGGGCCATGTTTCTGTAAAAACTTTAACAACTACACAAAATAAATTTCTTAGCACCCCACTGCTTCCCCTCAGATTGGATCTAGGCCTAAGGCCAATTGCTGAGGAGTTAGGTTTAAAGCCCCTAGCCTTTTGGCGACGAATATGGAGCAGCCAGGATCTTGGTGATTATAGAAGTGAGCTCCGAGAGTTCTTGGCTTTACCAAATACCAGTAACATCCCCTGGCTAAAATACATAAGGAGCATATGCGAAAGCTTAGGTCTCCCGGAACTATGGACCGACCCTGCTAACTCAAGTAGGAGGACCTCTCGAAAGGCACTTTCACAACTCTATTATCAGCTGAAGTTGACTACTGATATAGGTAATACACGGGTGGGATCATTGACTCACACATTTATACAACTGAAAGACTTCTATCAAATGGAAAGTGTATTAGATGGCATGGGTCCTGTGCTGGCAAGAAAATTATATCTACAGTGGAGATATGGCTCTCTACCTCTGAGGGCCGTCACTAGCTCTTGGTCCCAGCCCCCAATAGTAGAGCAGTGTCCAGCCTGCACACATTCTCATGAGAGTGACCTACACGTGGTCCTTTTCTGTAAAGCCTACCAAAGAGCGAGGAGGTATTGGCTCCTACCTATTCTCAAAAATATGGGCTTCAGGAAATATCTGCCCGCGTTTAGAATCCTTAAAACTGATTTGTCACCTCCGATTGTTTTTGCTGTAGCAAAGTATTTAATGGCTATGTGGCACGTTCGATCTCGCATTTTAAAAGAGGGGGGCACTGTATAAAGTTATAAGACATTGGTTTATCTTTTTTATGACTTTTAATGTTTGAATAATGCAATTTTTGAAAGTTACTGTGTAACTGAATCTGTTTAAAACATTGTAAATTCTAAATTTTAAAAAATGTCATGTATTTACATCTTTGATGGTCTAAATGACCGAGAATAAAGATTATTGAATTGGATATAGATGTTTTCATTTGGGGCAGGCCTAAAGCACAAGTTTCCAGGAAATAAATGAGGGATTATAAGAAGTCAGTAGGTGATGGCTTGGTCTTCCCAATATAGAAAAATACTACGAGGTGTCCCAGTTCAGAATTCTCTTTCAATGGTGATCATGAAACCAAGCATCACTGGGTTCACATGGATGAAGCAGTAGTGGGCCTCGCCCCCAGGGCTATCTATACCTTGAATTCCTAAATAAGCAAGGCCCTCAGTTTGCTACTATTCCGAGATTCTCAAATCGACTTTGGATGTCTGGGACTCACTCACCAGGAGCCAAACAAACTCTTACCACTTTCCCATTACCTTTCACCCCTTAGCAGGGAAATGTGAATTTTTTCCCAGGCACTGAAAGGGTAGGTTTTTGCAGTGGGCTGAGGGTGGCTGTAGGATGTTGTGTGACCTATTTCATGGGCAAACTATTAAGGAATTTGATCAATATGAATAAGACTTTTGGGTCCTGGAAGGCAAACATATGCGGTACTTCCAGTTGCACCAGTTGGCCATATCAGAATAAATTGGCAGCTACTAGACCACTAACGGGATGGGAGAAATTGTTTATTACTTAAGCTGTCCCTAAAGGTCTTATTTCCAACATTTATGCTCTTTTAGCATAGGCAAAAACTATGGATTGATATTCCTTCCCTTTGTATAAGTGTGAAAATTAGGGAATCAATGTATGAGCTCATGATGTTGTGGCATAGATAACTTGTCAGATTGAAACACATGTATGGGACAAGAGATGGGTTTTGTGGAGGGGTTGTGGCCAAGGAGAAGTATTGCATATGGCTGTGCCCCAGGTTAAAACTCTTTTGGATAGAGATTCTCAGTCATCATAGGGAAGTGATTGGTTATCTCCCATGACCAAACCCCACAACTATTATCCTTGATTTTAGACACGCAGTTCATCTTCATATGTCCCATGTGGAATGAAAATGTATTACTAATATGCTCCTGGCCTCAGAGCAGCTGTTAGCAGTGCAATGGAAGTCCCAGGTGATTTCAGTGGTACAGGAATGGGCAGGTATGCCATGGATGTTTCTTGCCAGGGAGAAGCTGACATGGGGGCTCAACAATATGGACCATACATTTGATAGTCAGTGGAATGTTCTGGTGGATTACTTAATGTACAGAAGGGCAGGCCTTGGTTATCCTAAACCTTTGAGATCACTTCTGCTAACAGCTTAGAAAGAGAGGTCAATTGTATGTTTTTTTTATGTATTTGTTGAAAGTGAAAGATAATGTGATACTGATGTCTTTTACACAGGACTTTCATTTCTCCTGAGTAACCATTAAAATGAGGAGGGGGGAGTAGGTTGTTTTTTCAAAAGTTTTTTTTTGTATGTCGGCTAATTGAGCATATTTATGCTGATGGTAGGAACTCAGTAAATTCCATCTGAATTTTTTTTTAGTTTTTTTAAAGTAATTTTTATTTGTCAAAGAGAGGGCTTTAAAATACAAGGCATATAAGGTACTCATAGTTATATATATACAAATATCAAACATAGCCGCAGTAAGTGTATACATAAGAAAAAAAGAAAGAAAAATAGCATAGATATTATGACAAACAAAAAAAAGAAAAAGAAAGAGTATTAAATAAGCTCATATATACATCAGCTCCATAGGATAGTCAAATCTTTCCAAATCGCCCCTATGTCTTTCTATTTTTACCTTTTAGAACATAGGTCCCCAAATTACTGTACATTTAGTCATGGAGCGGACTCCTCTCGTCTTAGCCAGCGCTAGTTCCATATCATATATCTGCCTTACTAGCAACCACCAATCCATGACAGTTGGTGATTTTGGTGTTATCCATACCCTAGCTATAGTTAATCTTGCTGCAGCTAGTAAGATAGCAAGCAGACTGTTATACTTAGATTTTACAGGGTTATATCCCATCATAATTTCAATAGTGGATAAGGGCATTTCTATCTCTAGCTTTTGATGCAAAATATACCCCACCTTCTGCCAGAATATTGTCAATTCTGGACATGTAAAAAACATATGTTTAATGTCTGCCGCTTATAGATTGCATCTTGGGCATTTCGTCCTCTCACTACTTGCACTATTATCCAATGTCCATTTAGCTATTCTTTCTGGGGTGTAATATAAAAGACATATCGTACGATGTTGCTGCAGTTGTAAGTTAGTAGCATGTACAGCTTTCTCTATAGTACAAAGAGCTTGCCAAGTAAGGCAGATATATGATATGGAACTAGCGCTGGCTAAGACGAGAGGAGCCCGCTCCATGACTAAATGTACAGTAATTTGGGGACCTATGTTCTAAGAGGTAAAAATAGAAAGACATAGGGGCGGTTTGGAATGATTTGACTATCCTATGGAGCTGATGTATATATGAGCTTATTTAATGAATTTCCTTTTTTTTTTTTTTGCCTTAATATCTAAGCTTGCCTATACGATACTATTCGGCCGTTACCGGCATACCCAACATCCTACTCCAGCGATCAGCTAATCTCTTACTATAGTCTGATCTACAGCTGCCTAACCACGTGTACACCCTACTAATCATAGATTTTGATTCGACTGCATACAAAAAAAAACATATCTCAGAGTCGGGTATGTTTAGTAATTTATAGTCTTTCATGAAGTAATCCCAAATCTGATAATACTTAAATAGCATAAATTCTGGTTACCTATACTTCATCTGCAGTCTCTCAAAAGAGACAACGCCACTGTAATCATACAGATCTCCTAAGCATGTAACTCCATGTTTAGCCCATTTTGTACCAGCGGCATCATGAAATATCTCCGGGAACCCTGGATTCTGCCTGAGCAGAAGCTTATTATGATAGAGAGAGATGTTACCGCTAAGCAAGCTAGCATCCCAGATAAATATATCATCCTGTATAGTCTTGAATTTTACCCTTTTAAAATAATTTGGGTCGTTGACTCTATACAAAAACATATAGCTCTCCATTCCCAATATAAATTTATGACTGAAAATAGTGTTAGCAGAGCTAGCAAGAGTACGTAGACGGTTAAAACAAGCTGATCAAAAATATGCATTGAAGTCAGGAAGCTCTAAGCCACCTTGACTAAAAAGGAGTTTCAGCCGGTCTATTGCTTGTCTTGCCTTCTTGTATCCCCATATAAAACTACTTAGTATTCCATCTAGCCATTTAAAAAATAAATTTGATACTCGTAACGGAACAGAGCGGAAAAGATAAAGAAATTTAGGCAAGATCTTCCTTTTTATGACGTTAATTCTGCCGATGATACCAATAGGCAGCTTGTGGCATTTTTTAAAGACTTGGTCGTGTCTTTTAGCAGAGCCTCATAGTTTAATGACAATATTCTGTCTACCTGTACTGCTATCCTTATCCCCAAATAAGTAGCGACTGAACAAACTCCCTGTATTGGTATCAGTGGTTTATAATTAAGAAGAACTTGAGTCTTATTAACGTTTAATTTGTAGCCTGAAATTAATCCAAACTGACCGGCTGCTTCTGTAATCATTTCTAATGCTTTTCCTGGCTCTGTGGAAAAAAATGCAATATCATCCGCATATGCGATGACCTTAAGAGAGCTTGTCCCCGACATAAAAGCCCTTATTTGCGGATTATTTTGCAAAACCGAGATAAATGGCTCTATATAGAGAGCAGATAATAAAGGGGAAAGGGGACATCCCTGGTGGGTGCCACAGAGCACCGGGAAAGTTGAAGATTGCGGGTCTAGATAAGCTAGTTTAGTGCATGGCTTATCATATAAGGCTTGTATCTGCTTCAGAAATTGGCCCTTGACCCCAAAGGGGGAGAGTGTAGCCCACAAGAATCCCCACCACACTCGGTCGAACACTTTTTCCGCGTCTAACAGAATCATACCGAGTGAGGTGTGTCTTATATTTGCCATGTCAAAAGCAGTCACTGCCATATTGACGTGAGCTGTAGTGTCTCTCCCTAGAATAAACCCATGCTGATGTGGGGAGACCAGACTAGGCACTATTGGCGCTAGGCGGAATTTTGGCATACATTTTTGCATCTGCGTTTATAAGTGAAATAGCCCAATATGACCCACACTCTTCCGCTGGTTTGTTTTTTTAAAAAAAGACAATCTTCGTCATATGCCATGATTCAGGAGTTCTACCATTAATTCCAACAAATTCTACTACCTAGCTAAATGGTTTCAGCAGTACATCTTTGAGAATTTTGTAAACTTCTAAGGGGATAGAATCTTCTCCTGCTGCCTTTCCAGATGGCAAGGCGCCAATTGCTGTTTCTATATCATCGATTGAGATACCCTCATCAAGA
This sequence comes from Triturus cristatus, assembly GCF_964204655.1. Classification (NCBI taxonomy): domain Eukaryota; kingdom Metazoa; phylum Chordata; class Amphibia; order Caudata; family Salamandridae; genus Triturus; species Triturus cristatus. The sequence continues at coordinate 41,358,794 of NC_140584.1, read as the reverse complement.
GAGTCGGATACCTCATTCCCCATATTTATTAAAGAACTATTCTGAATATAGCTATAGATATCTTCCAGCTTTGGCTGAATCATTGGGGTTTACAGAGTTCGATAATAAAGAGCAAACTGTTCAAGTATCTGTTGTGGTTGTTCGTATAGTATATTGTTTAACCCCTTGATTACTTTTATATGCGCCTTAGCCCGATCGTCTGCCACTTTAAAGGCAAGTACCTTACCTATTTTCTCCCCAAATTCATATTGTGACAGGTGATTTTAACAATATCTTGCCTCACTTTTCTCCTTGAAGATATTTTTCAGATTTAAACGGAAATAAATTAGAGCTAAGCCCACTTGTTCCATATCATTAGCACCCTTCATAACTGCCTCTGCATGTCGGTCTTCTGCCAGCCGTATCGCTAGTGTAGTCTCTTTGGCCGTATTTACTTGATCCCTATTTTGCTGCTAGATGTATTGTTGTGTGTACCCTCTAATAACAGCCTTACATGTATCCCACACTATTATAGGGGAAGCTGATCCTATATTTTCCTTAAGAAAATGGAGGATAGGGTTATGATCAGAGGTAACTTTCGGGCAGATTTCCATTCCTGTTGACCATACAATAGAGTCTGTAGCCCAAGCCCTGTCTATCCGAGAATATCATTTGTGTGGAGCGGAGTAGTAAGTATAACCAGGTATGTTAGAGTATAAAGTTCTCCACACGTCCCTAACCGCCTGTAACCGCCCTAGTTCCCTTATTGCAGCTCGCGTCTTCCGCATTCTCTGAGATGCACCCCGTTGTGTTGTATCAATTCCATAATACAGTTAAAATCACCCATCGCCACCCGCTCCCCCTCCCAGTTCAGCATTTCTACATTTATAGCATCAAAAGTAGTAGGGTTGTCTGTATTAGGGCCATATACTGCACAGAGTACATATTTCCTTCCTTTTATCAGCATCTGTGCCATGGCCCACCTCCCGCTTTTGTCTGCCATTGTCTTACAGGTTACCCCCACAAGCCGTTTCTGCTTTAATATAGCAACCCCCCGTATAGAGGTGCTTTGTGCTGTTCAGACTATTACTTCAAAGCCTAATTGTTTTAATAATCCATGATCCCTACAGGAGAGATGCGTTTCCATCAGCATAATTATTTGGGGATTGTACATTTTTAATTTCTCTGCTACTAATTGCCTCTTAATCTTACTGTTCAATCCAGCCACATTCCATGATAGACATTTTAGCCAATCCATGTCAAAGATACCACTCTATCGATCATAATCTCTATTTTAATTACTTTAATGTTATTTTCTAATACCTTGTTAACCTTTTCATTCCTTATTACCCTCCCTTTTTGCACCCTTCCACACCTCCCCACCACCCCCACCTCCACTGGAGGCGAGCCCTCCCCCCCTACGTCTATAAGGAGGAATCATCCTCTTTCCTATGCTGCCGCTAGTTTTGGCAGCAAACTGAGCCTCCAGTCTCCACGGCGACTCCCGAGACTAAACTTCCCCTTATCCATTCCAGATATACTCTAGTGAAGAAAAGAAGAATAGGAGAGAAAAAGAGAATACATTAAGAAAGAAGAGTCAAGTATAACCAAATCAGAGGTAGGGATTTTACCATGTCCATCCATCAACCCATTACTCGACCTGGACATAAATCAGATCTGTACCTTGTCCTTATGCCGCCCCCCCTTTCTGCCATCTGCTGAGTGCTTCCTTCGCTTCCAACACGGATACAAAAAAATATGATTTCCCCTCCCGTACTACTTTTAGACGTGCCGGTTCCTGTAGATATACTTGTACCGCAGTGGATTTTAATGGATCAATTAGTTGCCACCGCCTGTCCATTGTCTCTTTACAAAAATCCGACCGAAAAAAAATAGAAAATGATTCAGCTGAGACCGGTGTTCTAGGTCTAGCCTTTAGGGAGACTGCTTGCCGAAGTAAAAAATTACCAAAATAAATAAGAAAAGGACTTGGATATTGAGCGTCCTGCTTACGTTGTACCAATGGCAATCTATGGGCTCTTTGTATCTGGCAGTCCCAGTCCCAGTCACCCAGGTCCGGAAAAGCCTTCTGCAATAACTGTACCATAAAAGACCTAGGGTCTGACCCTTCTTGCCCTTCCGGGATACCAAACCTTTTCAAATTATGCCTCCTCTGGCGGTTTTCCATTTCTTCCATGTTTAACTGCATTTTCCCAAGTGAATCATCATGTTGTTGAATCATGTTTGTTATCTTAGAAGTTGTTTCTTCCGTACTGACTACTCTTGATTGTAGTTCCGTTATATCATTTGTAAGACTTCCAACTTTCGATGTTACTTCCTTTAGTGTTTGCTGGATGTCATGATTGTCTAATCTTACTTGGGCAAACAGTTCCCGTGTTTCCTCTCTTTGATCTTTGAGAGACTGCCGGATTAATACAAGTAGCGTCGCTTCGCCGCTTTGAGTGTCTTTTCCTTGAGAACCTTCTTCCTCCTCAGGAATACGAGCAGCTTGATGAGGACATATTTCATCCAGTATCCCCTCAGGCGTCCCTCCCTCCGACAATCTTAATGGCCCACAAACATCTTCCGCCAGTCCGACATCTGAAAGTCTAGATATCAGGGTTTTGACCTCTCCTTTAGCTTGTACCCATCGACGTATGGGGCTAACTACCACTGCATTTTTCAGTTGCGTTGATCTCTGCTTACCAGACGCCTGACCCATTGTAGCTTTCTTTATTTTCTCTCCTGTATCCTTCGGTGTTTTAGGTGTTTTAGGTTTGGGGTTTTTCTTTTTGCCGCTACCTAGTTGTAGAATTTGCTTCTGCCTTGCCCCAGGTTCTGCAACTCAGTATTATTTGGTCCCTTATGCCCTTGAACCACCTCAGGTTCCCCATTTTTAGAGTGCACATTGTGATTATCAAATGCAGAGTTGCTAATGGCAGTAGCAGTGGTAGTAAAGACCATAGCATTTTCTTCTGAGATACATAAAATGCTCTTGAGTAGTCCATTATTCCGTATTGAAGTACCTCCTTCCATGCCATGACCGCTACCCTCTATTGGACTCAATTCTGCTGAGGCTTCTACCTCAGGAATAGATACATCCAGCCCCATAGTACTAGCATTAGCATCTAAGGACACTCCCTTTTGTTGCTCTTTGGCACCGCTTTCAGAGTCCGATTCTAGTTCTGTGTTTATACTTTCAGAAAGTAGGTCCGTTTCTCTTCCTTGGTTATCGGACTTTTTAAGACTCTGGCTAGTAGATTGAGTCTCCTTGTCAGCGATATCCTCAGGCATCCTGGTATGGCCCCCACTGCTATCTAAACACTCTTGGCAGTCTATTTCAGTAGCTTGGTGTTGAGTTGTATAAATCTCCACAAAGTCATTTATTTTGTTCAGACCTGGTGATATTGGTGCTGTATTACGTTGTTGCACATCTATAGCATATGGCAGTCTCTCAACTAGGCTATTACCAGCATTTGTCTCTATTCCACTCTCTGATGTAAATAGCTTCACTGAATGCTTTGATTGCAAAAATCGCAGCACCGGTTTCCCGAGCTTCACAGCAGCTTGACCAGCAGCTTGACCAGCTCTACTTTCTTCCTTCTGAACCTCCAATCCTTGATCGCCCCCCACAGCGTCTGCGGCACTTACCGGTTGCCGACTAGTTGCACGCGTACTCCTCACCGTACTCACCGGCGGGGCCATTATCCAAGATTCACCGAAAGCCGCGTGTGCCTGGAAATACGATATGAGCTGAGAATGCAGTCTTGTTGAAGAACGCAGAGCAGTCAAACACACCTCAACCCGCGTAGATGGCAAGCATTTCGGTCCAATTTGCGCTATCGCCTGCATTCAGGGCGGAGGCGGAGGCTTAGCAGAGGCTCGCCGGTTTCCAGCTCCAGGAAGTTGAGTCTGCAGTTTGTGATATCAGACCGCGATAACGAGCCAATACCAACGTTTATTCACAGCAGGGGCAAAGTTTGTTCGTGTCCGCTTTTCCCGTTTTTTCCGCTTTTTTAGAATATCTCCTATTGCTCCACGTATTCCGTATCACTCATCAGGTTCTGACTCCATATCCTGGGGAGCTCCTCCATGTACTGGAGCTCAGAGACAGCGTCAGTCAGCCATCTTAGCTCCTCCCCATTCCATCTGAATGTCATGTAACCTGAAATCTTAAGAAAATATATTTTGGAAAAAGATGGTTTTGGATCATGGATAATAGTCAGAATGCAGTCAATATACCCTGGCAGCTAATAATCATGTATATCCTCGACTCAATAGTCCCAAATGTTGGTAGAAGACAAGTATAGATTGTAGCAGAGAAGGAGAAAAAAGAGCTAATTACTAATGTAAGTTCAAAATATTCTTTCCAAATATTGTTGAAAAACCACCATTCCAGACATACCAGACATAGTACAAAATAACAAATTGCATGAATCACCCAGAAAATAATTATATTTAGGGTCTATTTCCAGCCCCATCTCCACTGCTTTGAGCTTCATGACACAAAGGGCCTCTGTTCTCTGTGATCTAGTGGCCAGATGTACGTAGGTAAACATTTGAAATTCCCAAATGGCAAATTTTTGTGATTCCCTATTTAGTCATCACAAACACACATGTACAAATGTTAATGAGGTAGGTCTTGGTTTGCGAACCATTGGGGATCACAAACATCACAGGGATGGTGGCCAGCTGGAGTCAGCAGACCACCATGCCTGTGATTGCTTTTCAATAAAGCAATTTTCTTTTTTTTCTAAATGCAGCCCATTTTCCTTCAAGGAAAACGGGATGCGTTTCAAAAATAAAAGTTGAAAGTTTTCTTTTCATTTTTAGGTCGAGCCTGGGCAGCGCATTCGTTGCTCTGTGAGGTATGCTGTGTTCACTTCTACAGTCTTTTGGCCACACCCTTGCTGCTAATTGGTTAAAGTGTGTGTCATTCCAAAAGGCTTTCTTCTGTATGGTTTGTTGTACATATTTCTTCCACCATCTTCTGTGTTATTCCTCCCCTGGAGTATTGGCCTACTACGGGATCCTTTCTTGGGCGCGTTTTTCCTTTTGTGCTAATGCACTCTTTTTTTGTTTTGTTGCTTCCATTCTTAATCTGTGGGCCGGTGTAGGTCTAAGCAAGCCAGGGGAGCCACACACAGTCTAGAAACCACTGCTTTATATAATGATTTTGCAAATTATTCAATCAATAAATTAGGTGACTTGTAAAGAGTGACTATTTACCTGTAAGGTCCTAAGGAGGGGAGCATTTTGCTGGGTCGCCGAAGGCAGTGTTGTTCAGTCGAAGAGCCAGGTCCTGAGATCCTTCTTGAATTGAGGCAGTGACGGTGATTGCCAGAGGTTCCAGGTCTTTGCTGTAAGGTAGGAGAAGGATCTTCCTTCGGCAGTGATCTTGTCGAGACGTGGGTCGGTAGCCAGGGCCAGTTGGGCAGAGTGAGGTCTCTGGTGGGTGCCTGGAATGCACAGCGGTGGTTAAGGTACACAGGTCCCCCTCGTGTAGAGCTTTGCAGACATGTGTGAGGAGCTTTAGGGTTATTCTTTTCTTGACTAAAAGCCAGGGGGTCTCTCAGATGGCCGGTGATGATGCAGTGGCAGGGTATGTTGAGGATGAGTCCGGCAGAGGCGTTTTGAATGTTCTGCAGTTTCTTTAGAGGTTTCTGGGTAGCGCAGGCATAGAGGCAATGACGTAGTCAATTCTGCTGCTGATGAGTGCATGGGTAATCGTCTTTCTGGACTCAGTGGGGATCCACTTGAAGATCTTTTCTAGCAGGCATAGCATGTGGAAGCAGGATGTTGAGCTGACGGTGAATGGTGAGCAAGGAGTCCAGGATGATGCATAGGTTTTGTGCGTGGTGTGTGAGTGTGGGGGGATCGAAGTGTTGCGGGCCACCAGGGGTCATCCCAGGCAAAGAGGGTGAAGCCCATGATGAGGACTTCGGTCTTCTCTGAGCTGAGCTAGAGGCAGCCATTCTAGTAGGAATAAATGAGGAGAATCTATAAGTGGTATTACGATATACAGAGACAATGCAATATGATGTGATGCAACATTTAAGCAGCTTAGTCAGTGTAGGGCTGGATAGTTGATTCGCGCCGCAATTAAAATCTAAATAGCCACCATGGCAATGTCTGCGAAGGCAAGCAAAACCATGAACAAAGCACCTCCATCTTGGACTGGTAATGTGAATCCATATAACAAGGCACTGCTTGACAAAACAAAAGCAATATCCACATTGATATACATATAAACTACCAAATGCATCTAAAAGAGAGGTTTGTGCTCAGCAAAACTAGCCATCTATGTACATAATGCTAGTACCCTTGTGACTGGATCCACTATCTTAAAGAGTGATATCAATTAGCCTAGTGTGCCCTTGCAATGTGAAAACCACTGTGCCTGGGAGCCGGACTCAAAGCAGCTTCCCTCTGCAAAAGATAGCAGCAAGGAAGTGAAGAAGTCGCTGTCTGAAACACAGCTTCAGCACCCAGGGGCCATGAATCTTTCTGGCTTGTTCTGTCTCTGCTTTTGATGCCTGTAAAACCTCTTAGCATGGTGTGCTCAAGGTATATATCCACTGAGCCGCCTTTATACATCAACACAGCAGTGAATAAAAGTCACCGCAAGGCTGCAGCATTTTATGGCCCCACTCGTCCAGGTCACCTTCCAACCCTGTTCCTACTTGCTGGAACTCTCACTGTAAGTCCATATATAGTGTGTACCTATTTTCTAAATGATCACTTCACAGAAAAAAAAAGCATTGTATTTTAGAACGTCAATAGCTCTAAATTATACAAATGCGAGACTTATTGCATTGCAAGTGCTTGTTTAAGAGTGGGCAGTGGTCCGTGGGACCACTACCTTCTCTTAAAAAATGTTTTTACAAACATTCACAAAAGGGAAGGGGTCCCTTAGGGACCCCAACCCATTTGCGACTGGGTTACCACCTACTTGAATTAATCAGGAACATGCAAATATTTTTCAACCTTATTTTGGGTACAAAACCTTCACACATACCACTGTGATTTGGTATTATGAAGGGACGCCCTAAGCACTCCCCTTCCTAATACTGAATTGCAAACACAAATTGTGATTCGTTAGCAGGTTATCAAATCGCAAATTGGGTCTTTGTACATAAAAAAATGCCTTTTTGCGTTTGCAAAATGCTTAATCTGCAAATCGGGACGCTTGCAGAAGAAAAATAGGTTTGCACATCTGGCCCCTAGTTCCCTATTACAACTCCCAGGGTGAATAGGAATTTGCTATATGCCATGACATTTAAAATTGGTGTAAATACTGTGTACTGTACAGGGAGTACAATGGATAGCAATGGGATACCTGGTGTCCATTTGTTTGATATCTCTGTAATGTTCTGAAAGTCAGGCTTTTAGTGCTTCAATAGTATTTTGCACATTGATCATCCCACATGTGCAAATCAGTACATTAACTACCATATTTGTAAATACAAGCCCTGATCTTAAAAACTGGACTCGAGGTATAGTAGAACGTTTTAATTTTGTCCATTGCGAACTGACACTTTACAGGTGCTACATCTATGAAATCATTTCTTCAGGTAAGTGAAACAGTTGATAACTAACTACTGGGTAGCTGGCACTTAGGAATGCTTCTGATTGGTTTTCCTCTATGGAAGATAATGCTAGGTTGCATAGTGAGCCATTAGACAGTGGTCTCATCATCAACTAGTAACTATCTGTGTTCATGATCTGTACTCATAGATATTTGAGATTATTATTGTTAGATTTCGAGCCAGTACTACTTCAGCGGCAACACCTACTGGGTGAGAAAGTACTTGGATTTTTCATTTTATAGTCATGACACAGTGCCAAGTAGACTCTGTTTACCCTTCCTACCCATCATTTAGTTACCTAGGTAGAAAACCATGGCCCTAGTTACAATATTGGAGGAGCGATATACCAGGAGGTGACTTGGCAGTATGATACTACTCAACCCTATCACAAGAGGTATGGTGTTACAGGACCAAAATAAACTAGCAGGTTCAATGACAAGAGACTCATTTTTATGCTTTGTGGTTCACCTCTGTGCGGCATCAGGGCCATGACTGCAGGGAAGCAAAGCCTTTCAAGTGACCCTCCAACTCCCCTAAGTCTTTGTATATATTTTGTATTCTGCCTCAGGCTGCTACCGCTTCCAGAGTTAAAGGAATGGATCTCAAGAACATCAGATACATCCCCCCCTTTATTCGGCAAATACCTTACAGCTTCTCCATTTTCTCAATTTAAATTAAGTGTTCCTTCGATTTGTTTGCAGTTTCTACTGATGTGCTTCAGATGTCAGGCTTTCTTGCTTTCGCATGCCTTCTTTATGGGGTGATTTTTGATTATCAGGGTTTCTCTAGAGGCCTATGGGAGAACTGTTTGGATTCAACCTGCCAGCCAAGGCGTGAGGGAAGGGTACTGTTTTACAGTTAAGGTCTGACTGGAGAGAGGGTTGAGACGTATGGCATGGCATAGACTCTGGTATGTCAGTGTGGAACACGCTTTCATATGCAGCGCTTGAAAGGGGAGATTGTTGGGGATCCACCTCAAGTAAGGCCTGACAACAACTGTGTGATAGAGAGGCATTTAGCAGTTTTGACTTTAAAAGTATGAGTCTTTTTCTCAGCCGCGGCCCGTGCAGGTAAGAGCAGTGGGGCGGTGGGACCGGGTGGGGGTATTTCGACAGACGACGACAAATGTATTATTTATTTATTTTTATCTCATATTTGTCTGTCCAATCCCCTTTCCAAATCCCCCCTCCCACCTCCACTGGCCGCGGCTGCTTTTTCTAGTGTAATTCCTGAAAGATGAGGGATGGATGAAAGGTATTCTTCCAAGTACAAGGCAGCAGGCCGATGGAGTAGATTCTATATTAAATTTATAATAGTGGATGTGTGAGTGTCACAATGCATACTGTACAGGAGATTTACAGAAGAAATTATCCTCATCAATTGTCTTTCTCCGCAGGTGTTGAAAGATGGAGACATAAACTTTGCTCTCACCAACTTGCCCAAAAGTATGGTCAAGGAGATCCCTCTGGGTTTACTAAAAGCGGTCAATGCCAGTGTAGTTGAAGAGCTACTGAAAGGAAATCCAGATTTAAGCCAACCACAGGTAAGCAACAGCAGAAATAAATGAAGGGGACTTTTAAGGGCATAGAATTCCCTTGTGTAAAATCTATCAATTGTACCTTGAAGAAATTACAATAAGAAAGATTGTGTTTCACACGGAGAACATTAGAAACTATTTTTGAGAGGCATTAAAAATTACTGTGTATGAACAATAGCAATGTATTTAATTAATGCCAACGTGCAAAAATAAAGCCTTAGTTAAATGTAACAATATTCTCAGTCATTGTAAGTAGATCTTGGGTCAGCTATTCAAGAAAAAAACTTCAGAATCAACAGTAGCAAAAGCAGAAATATTGCGAAGAGAAGCTGCAGATGATGCCAAGAGCTATGATGTGTGACAAATAATATGTACAATTAAAAATCAATGTGTTCATTTAGATACAGAAGCCTGCAGTATACATAGTAATAATTCCATTTGAAACACTCTGACAGATGGTTATTTGAGGACAATAAATGGTGATATGAGGATAAAAAAAGAAAGAAACACACTGACAGGCTTTTACAATGTTTCGACCACCAACAGTCATAAATTTGACAGGGCCTTTCTCAGAACATAGGGCCAAAGGGTTTTACCCATTCTGTGTCTATGGGAAAATGTGTTCATGCATATGGCCCATAGAGAGGATGAAGCTACTTGCAAAGGGTTGCCATTCTAAAAGGGAAAGAACATATCAGAAGCATTATTGATATGCAATAGGTGGGGGGTTTACATTTCTAACCTGTGTCCTCATAGATAATGAGGTGGGTAAGCAAGGGAAATTGCTCCGGATGTGGAAGAGTTATCATTTCAGTGGTGAATGTTCATGTGCCAGAACTCTGGGTATATATGGGAACAGATAGCAACAGGGAATGAAGCACTGTCATTAGAGCCTATCCCTGCTGTCAGCATTGAAAGGGAACACACCTAGATTGGTGTAGTATATTACATGTAGAGCCCCACCAACAGTAATACCTAAGGAGCATTTTCATATCCTGAGAAAGGGCAAGATAAATACTGAAAGGGAAACAAATCATAAAAAGCTTCCACTGAACAGCTGACGACTAAGGTGAGGTCCTGGCTGTGGGATGTGGGAGGAATTAATCACAGCAAGGTCCGCAAATAGGAATGCGACCCAGGGTGGAAACTGAAGTATGAAAATAGTACAGAGAAATGGGAAGGGCGGTTGCCCTACTTTGGCAAAGCTACAGGTTTTGCAAATGCTCCTTAATGAATGAAACAAGTAAGTAAAAGGAACAGTTTGTAAATGCTTTCAGAAGAGAGTTCAACTAGAAGAGGATGGAAAAAGGTGCAAGATCAACTGTTCTTACACGCAGAAACAATCAAATCATCACCAGTTGCTCGGACAAAGAATGGAGTTAGTTTGGTAGATAACAGGATCATCCAAGATGGCTGAGTACCAAAAACACGCACACCCACTGGCGACTGATCTTACAAAGAGAAAGTTCAAAAAATGTACTTACCAACCGAAGAAAAGTAATAGTTGGAACTAGCATCAGCGTTGTTCATAAACTTGATTGCAATAAAAAAAAACTGACTTGAATTAAATACTACCATCTCTGAAGCAGTAGACAGAAATTTAGCCTAAGGGCTAATAAAAGGCGGGACACAAGGGTTGATATTTTACATGTGTACCCACATAATTATGAACCAACTGTAATTGAAGAAATTAGTATCTGCACAAATGCATTTTTTTCCTGAGTATTGCTTATACCGGCTTTTATCACAGTATCTAGTATGCAGTTTTAATACTTTTTATATGCTTTATTTTCGGCAATTATACAGATGGTTTGCTGTTGTGCACCTACTGATCTCTTGCAATGGTTTTCTTTTTAAGAGATTCTATTTTAGAAAAATGTGAACCTTGGTGGTACAGAGAAGTGTGGATTAAGTTTAGGGTTAATTAATTTGCATTGATTTCATTTCACATTGCGAGCTACAGAAATACAAATCTGAATATAATGGTCCAAACTAATTAAATGGTCAAGTCAAGCCACAATGCCTCATTGGTTGCCTATTTGGAATGAACATTGTAGAGTTCTGAAGTACTGGGAACTTTAAGCCCAGCGGTGCAGGGGAACACACCCTAAGACTTCAGGTTCTTCCTGTTTCAGACCTACAGAAACACAGAGTCTTCTGGGTGAAGTCAAAGATCGATTTATTGGCTGCAGACCAATTACAGGTATCAGAGAAGTACAACACAATGTATGTTCTCAGGAGACTGCTAAAAGGTACAGAAACGGGCTTCTCCTTAAATACAAAATATCATGCTTCAGGCGCACATTCCTCTGTTTACGATATGGCCATATACATGTATACATTACAAACGAAAAGGCAGAGTCATGATGACCATCCCACATTCCAGCTAGGCCAGCCCACAATTATTTACCCAGCGAGGCTCAGATCCCACATCAGATATCAACAGGCCCCAATAAACACGGGCATCTCCTGTTCGTAAAACAAGCCATAAAGCAGGAAGAGACAGGTGTGAAAGAGATTAGCTGGAGGCTTGTGTGGGATGAAAAGGTTTTATGGTGTGTCAAACCCTGATGCTAATCACAGGTGGCCGTAGGACGGGGAGCTCGTGAGACCGGACTGACCTGGGGCAGCGGAGCCAAGCTGCACAGGTCACAGAGAAGTCAAACAGAAAGTACATGTATTCTAAGGGTCCAGTACTTGTTCGTAATGTGTAGCCTATGTGAGGGCAACTATAAGATGGCCACCGCTCTAAGATGGAACCCACGAAGTCAATGTATAATATCGTATACACAGTGCATTTATCGCTAAAACGTTATACAAAGTACTTGTACATACCGCATTGACCATTCGCGGTTCGCTAATACCGGAATAGACAGGGGTAGGGCCCTGCCTCCTACGTGGTCCCAAATTTCAAAGTACCACAGACCCTCCTTTTGCCCTAATATAGGCAATAACTATACTCACATCAATCCGAGTCTAGGTCAATATTCATGAAGTCATGGAGATGTTGCTGTAGCATCATCCTATTACTTAGTTCGTCCCTCGATACAGGTTTCCTCACACATATTGTAGCACAGAGGCCACATATCGCAGGAGCACACTGTATACACAGACAGAACAGGAAAAAAATGGCTAAGATCATTCCAATGACCATTAGAATTTTCCAACCCCAGGCAGATATCAGTTCCCAGAACCACCCCACCAGTGACCAATCTCCTTTATCCACGTGTATGGATTCAGATATTTATGCAGTTTGGAGATGGCTTGATAAACTGTTGGAGCGTTATCCGGTATGAAAATGCAACAACTAGATTGGATAACCTTACATACCCCACCGCGGTCTGCAAGTATGACGTCTAGAACCATACGGTTCTGCAAAGTCATGAGGCGATCCGCTTGGAGCTCAGCTGTCAAATTACCAAGGGCACCAGCCGTAACATTAACAGTGGATTCAACCACACAAGTCAGTTGTCTCAGGTTCCTACTATTGACCATCGGTCCCCAAAACGGCAGGAAACCCAAAAAGAAGTCTCCCGCTTCCTGACCGGCAGTATCCTCCTTACTAATCACTCCTCTCACAACTCTGGTCTTGTGATAGTCAGAGGCAGCAGTAAATGTTGGCGGTAGCAGATTTGCAATATAACATGTGCCCGAGAAATCAGGGGGCAACCATGTATATGCTCGGTCATTGCAGCCAAAAACGCAGGGGAAAACTGTGATGGAAAAGTGTACGTTTCAGTACAGTCACTTTTCCCCAGTTGAGCTCTTGGATTCTGACCATTACCTTGTAAACAGAACCGACCTATGTGGGGTACGACCCAAATTGGTGAAGAGATTTTTCGCTGCCTTTCACCCAGACTAATACTATACCCCGTCGCGTTCCATCCTACATAAGCTCGCAATTCATTCTTGGGAATAGATGAGTATGCATCGATATCTCTGCTCATATCGGCGACTCCTTTCATTAAAGCTTTATTATTTGTGCTAGGTCTGATGGAACGCGGTTGTCGCGGGGAGTAGGCATCTAACGCAAAAAAGAACATGGTCTGGAATGCCCATGACGATCCATTGTAACTAAACGGCAGCACTAGATAAGGAATACCCTTGTTAATGGTATGTGGCATTAACCCACACACCCAGCAATTGGTTGTATTCATGACTAGTTGGTGCTGGTGCAGGAGCTGAATAAACGAGTTGTTCACAAACTCGGAACGTCTAGCTTGTTCGTGTTCAGGCAGAGGGTGGAAAGAGTGCAAGGAGGCAGTAGGAGGAGGTATAGGCTGTATAGTGGGTGCAAAGGGCTCTTGAGAGGAGAAGAATACAAATCCTACAGTAAACACTATCATACTACATAGTATAAACAAACATAAAAATACAAAACGTTTGCTCTTCATTATTTTACATATTTTCGTTTTAAAGTTCATTTCCTCAGCGAGTCTCTCCATCTTGAAAAACTCCATCCTCTAATCGTTCCGCTCGCGGTGGGTGAGTGTCTTCTGCTAAGGAGTACGCCTGTCAGTCCAGTGAACGCCCCAGACCAACCAGAACCGTTGACCTAACGTCTTCGGCCTGTACCCCAAAGTCTTGGCACCGCGACCCTGCGGCTGAACCCGGATGGTGGTTCGAAAAACAAAAATCAAGAAAGTCCCTCAGATGAGAAAGCTATAATATCAAAAAAAATAGTAAGGGAAGGGAATCTTTATTTGTCCATAGGCCTTGGTCTCAGGTTGTAGCGGTTTCTACCAGCTACTGTCTGGTCTTGAAACAAGAGTTCAGGCTCTGTGGTGTCCAATCGAGTTGACGGTGGCACAGCTTCTTGCAAAATATCGTCACTTTCTTGTGCTGAAGTTGTGCCTCTTACGCGTGCATCACTAAATGGTACAAAACGAGGTACAGTGTCTGTTTCAGAATCGGCGATACCCTCCTGGACCCACTGGTCATATGGTAGAGGCAAAGGGATCCTCTTGATGTGGGCGCCGTGAATCCAATTCTTTTTCCCCTTTACTCGAACAGCTGATCTTGTAGACAGAAGTACGAGGTAAGGGCCAATCCAACGGGGCTCATCGTTACTCTTCCGCTGGAAATTCTTCACGAGGACCCACGTGCCAGGGTCGATATGGTGTCCTGGAGCTTCAGAGGCCTGGGGAAGAGTATCATGCACCTGTTGGTGTAAAACACGCAATTTAGCCGTCAATTCAGACAAATAATCAAGCAGTATCGGATGGTCGATTTTGCTGAATTTTGTCGGTCTAGGCACACCCCATACATTGGCCGGGCGGCCAAAAACCACTTCGTATGGACTGAGCCCCACTCGTGAGTGCACAGTCATTCTGGTGGATAGGAGTGCTAAAGGCAGAGCGTCAGGCCATTTAAGACCGGAGCTCGCCTGGATTTTGGCCAATTTAAGTTTTAGAGTGCCATTGTAGCACTCTACTAATCCAGCTGATTGGGGGTGATTTGCAGCGTGAAACTTCTGCTTTATACCTAAACCCTCACACACATTCTTCATCACTCGACCCACAAATTCACTCCCATTATCACTCCACACCATTCTTGGCATTCCAAACCTAGGGAAAAATTCTTTCACAAGGGCTTTGGCTGTGGATAAAGCAGTGTTGTCCTTTAGGGGATATGCTTCTATCCATTTTGAAAAAGCGCAAACAACAACCAATACATATTTCAAGTTGTTGCACCTTTCCATGTGGATAAAATCTAGCTGCAAAACTTCAAATGGGTATGATGGAGGCGCAAAATGGCCAGCTGGAGTTGGGGTTCCCCTACCAGGGTTGTATTTCAAACATACCATACAATTCTTGACCACATTCTCTGCACACTTGGGAATTCCAGCATTCTGCCATACTGGAGCCAACAACTTACAGATTCATTTCATACTGATATGTGCCATTCCATGTGCCATAGTAACCACTGGAAGCACATATGCATCAGGTAACAACCATCGCCGATGTTCTGACAAATCAATCCAACAACCATTCTCATCCAATTTACCCGTACTTTCGCTCCACTTGCTCAACTCTTTCTCTGTGGCTTCAGCTTGAAGGGACTTCACACTCTCTATCGTGTTTTCACACATTCCAACATCACCAACCCACCTTGCAGGGCCTGCAACATACATTCGAATCTTCACATCTTTTGCTGTTTCTTTCGCAATTTCATCAGCAAATGCATTACCACGACCAACATCATCAGTGACTTTCTTGTGCGCACTGCATTTCATAATCGCAACTTGTAACGGTAAGGTCAGTGACTCAAGGAGATCATTCACCAACTTGCCACGTTCCTTCCATAGTCGCCCAAAACTATGGGCCACGCCAAAGGCGTACTGGCTGTCAGTATATATGTTCACTTTCATTCCTTCAGACAACACACATGCTCTTGTAAGGGCAATCAATTCTGCTGCTTGAGCCGAATTATGTGGCACTCGTGCAGTCTCAACAATCCTTTGCAAAGTCGTGATAGCATATGCAGCAGTCGTATCACCATTCGGAAGCTTGAAGCACGAACCATCCACCCATAAGGTACCATCACACTCAGTCAGGGGAGTATCTTTAAGATCCACTCTCCCTTTCGTCTCTTCTTCTGTTCTGAACAGACAGTCATGTTGCTCAATCTCATCTAGGTCTGCTGGAATCGGCAATAGTGTAGCTGGATTCAACGTGTTGCATCTCTTTATGTGTATATGATTTGCTAACAGTGTTAATTCATATCCTGACAATCGCGCACTAGTTAAGTGCTGTGTCTTGGTCCTGTTTAACAATGTGTCCACAGCATGTGGAACCATAACAATCAATGTGTTATCCATTACCAGTCCAGCAGATTGTCGAATAGACATAGCTGCTGCAGCTGTAGCTCTCAAACAACTTGGCAATGCCCTCGCTACCGGGTCCAAGGTTGACGAAAAATATGCGCATGGACGCGGTCTGACGCCAAAAGGCTGTGTTAATACTGATAATGCGCAACCATCTTTTTCATGAACATATAATGTAAAAGGCTTACTGTAGTCAGGGGTACCCAACACAGGAGCTGAACATAATGCATTCCGCAATTCCCAAAAACTCTTCTGACACTCTTCAGACCATGGGATAGGATTCGGTGTGTCTTTACATGTTAGTGCTAACAAAGGTTTTGCCAGCAAAGAAAAATTTGGTATCCAGTGCCTACAGTATGAAGTGATGCCCAAGAAAGCACGCACTTCTCTCTGTGTTCTTGGCACACTTAATTGTGCAATGGCTTGAATTCTTTCTGGGGTCAGTTTCCTTCCGTCCTTCGACAAGAGATGACCTAAGTAGGTCACTTCTTGTCGACAATATTGCAGTTTTGAGAGAGACACTTTGTGATGGAAGGCAGACAAATGACGCAACAATGACAATGTAGCTTCTTTGCAAATCTTTTCAGCATCCGCGGCGATTAGTAAATCGTCAACGTACTGAATGAGGATAGCGCCACTAGGTAAAACCAGTGCATCAAGCTGCGCCTTTAAAGCTTGACTGTATATTGATGGACTTTCACAGTAGCCCTGGGGAGCGCGTTTGAAGCGGAAGCTTCGACCTCCTAAACTGAAGCCAAAAATGTCTCTGCTCTCCTCTGCAATTGGGATGCTAAAGAAAGCATTCTTTAAATCTATCACTGAGAACCATGCAGCGGAGGCTGGAATCATAGTTAACAAGGCAGTTATATCAGGGACAGCTGGAAACTGTGGCACAACAATCTTGTTAACCTCTCTAAGATCAATCACAAATCTGTAAACAGGTGGCTGTGAAGGGTCCGTTCGTTTTAAGACAGGTAAAACAGGGCTATTGCAAACGTTGCCTCTTGTCTCTTCAATCACACCCTTTTTAATCAAATCACTGACAATTGCTAACAACGCTTTCTGACCTTCATTGGAGATCTTGTACTGGGGGATGCGTGGCAATCTGACATTGGCCTTTAAAGTGACCACGTATGGCGGTATTTCCAAAAGACCCACATCATTGGGACCAGTAGCCCAAAGGACATCCGGAAGAGATGACAGTTCAGGTGGCATTGCATTCTTAGACAAATACATCGGGGAAATCACTTCCTTACCTAATGTAAGTTGTACTCCTGAGGGAGAACAATATAGCGTCGCATGCAATCTTTTTAACAAATCCAACCCTAACAGATTTTCACCACAACCTGACGTTAGGATCAGGGGTGCTTTTAGCTCACAAGGTCCAACAGATAGTGTCATAGGACTAGAAATCGGGTTCCTAACTGGGGCGCCAGAAAAACCTATTGATACATTCATTTAGCCAGACAAAGGCGCGCCAGGGAGTTTTGAATGCATAATTGAACTCTTTGCAGCACCAGTGTCCAGCAGAAAGGGCTCTGTTACACCCGCTGTAGTCACTTTAACATATGGTCCACTGTGATCCACTGGCACTGAAACAACTCCCTCTCTCTGTCTATGGCTGTCCTAGTAATCATTACCTTCCACATTGTCGTCTTCTGTATAATAATCATTATTATAGTACTGAGCTGTATTACCAGTAGCATTGGCTTGCTGATCAAAGCTATTTATCGTATTTTGAGGCGGAAGAGGACGCGCGTTCTGGGGAACATTTCCACGCCCTCTACCTCTAGGAGCTTGCTGACCACCTCTACCTCTTGCGCCATACGCATTACTAGTACGCTGCATTAATTTAGGACAGCTATACTTGAAATGACCTTCCTCTCTGCAATATGAACATTGATTGGGACCTACAGGGATACGTGGTTGATAATACCCATTCATTTGCTGGTTATTCTGAAATTGTTGGGGTTGCTGATAGATACCTTGAGTTTGCCTATAATTATTCTGTCCTCCACGTGGTGGATAAGCCTGCTGCAAAAGGACCTTCGTTTTCAGTTCTTTCGTTTTCTTGTCTGTTCTATCTTTCTCGTCTTTATCTCTATTTTCGTAATACTGTGCAGTAGCCAGTATTTGCGCCGAAGAGGAAACGGCCCAAGAACTCTCTGAATCTTTTAATTTCTTACATAGCTCGGGAAGTAGATTCTGCACAAATTTATCCACAAATAACCGTTGGCCACCTTCAGTGCTCATGTCTTGACCACTGTGGTCGATAAACGTTTCTTCAAACCTTGTAAAGAAATCGGACACTGTCTCATCTTTCTTCTGCTTACATGCGGATAGTTTATCCCAATTCACGCGCATCGCGGGCATGAGAGTTTTCATGTAGGTAATAATCCTACCAGGGAGTTCTGCTACTAAAGGGTCAGGCTTCGCGCCACCAACTTGTCTAGCGTCTGCAGCGATAATATTAACCCATGTGCCCCCTAGTTCTGCAGCGTGATCCGTGTTACGAATGGATCCCCATAAAGGCTGTGGAACCACATTCCCGAACAACATATCTATGTCAGCCAGATTCATGACACACGATTCTGCGGTTTGTGATAACTCCTTATAATATCCTGTAGGGTTTTTACGGGGGTCAGGCAATGTCTGCTTAAGCGCTAACACCTCAGAACGCTTCCATGGGACATGCACCCAAACACGCTGAAAATGTGCTAGGACAGGCGGAACAGCATTTTGCTCAGCAGGTCTCCAGACTGGGGGAACCTCGCGCATCGGATATTGGCGCGCTTTTACCTTTTTCCCCACAGGGAAATCATGTTCGAACAATGATTGCTGACAATCGCTACTCCTGAAGGACAGTAAAGTCGCAACTGCTTTATCTACATCGGGACCCACAATTGTTCCCGTTCCAAAATCAAACCGCACTTGACACAATTCCTGCGGGATTGTGCTTGAACCATGATCCTCCAATTCCTCATAGAGGCATTCACACATTTTGTCAAAGACATATCTCTGTTTTGGGGCATCCCATTGGTCGAAAACGTTAACAACTGATTCCACATTATAGAGTGAAGGGAAACCAATCCACCTACGCGCCAGATTATCTAACACCTCTTTCTCGTCAGGACCAGGCAGCTGACTGCGCAATTGCTTACGCTGCAAACCAGGAGTCACACCAGATGACCCAAAGAGAGGCGACATTAAACTAGTAACTACATTAGCTAGTCGTTGTCGTGCTGAAGGAGAAGTTGAGGCGAAAACGGGGGGATAGACAGAGGGAAGAAAAGCGGATTCAGATACAGGTGCCTGGGTAGTGTAAGAAAGAGCGCCAGGGGAGGCAGCTGACGTACCGGGCAAAGTCGCAGGAAGCGCAGGGGCAACAGGTAACAAAACTGGCGGCCCTTGAGAAGGCTGCACTGCAGGGATAGGAGCCACTTGAGGAGGAGCTGGCGGCTGTGGGAAGGCTTGCGGCATATTTACTGGAGGCGGCACATTTACAAGCTGTGGAGGCGCTGTGGCATTTTGTGCATACGGGGGTGGCGAACTTAGCAAATGGGACATTAGGGAATCCTTTTCTATCTTTTTTGTCTCATCTTGCACAAGGGGTGATAAAACAGGGTAACATTTATCGATCCCTAGTTTGCGCTGTCTATGTAGCTGTTCGTTCAGTTGTTCCTCCTCATTATCTTTAAATTGCACAGCTGCTTGCATCATTGACATACCTCTTTCCCTCTTATTCCTTTTCGCTAGCTTAATTTCCTTCTGTTTGGCTTCCTTTCGCCATAGGCGGAAAGAATCAAACATCGCCGGCCGGGCTTTCTTTTTAAACAATTTAACTTCCAAATTATCTAAGATATCTGTATCGAAACTACCATTTTGGGGCCACTTTAAAACACCGTCCTTTCTGGTGTATCGGATCCCTACTTCATTATATGCGATGGGGCCCACGCCATGTTTTACATAAAGCTCATAGGTTGGAGTTCCAATTGGAGGAACCGGGCATGAATCCTCTAACTGGAAATCCCTTCCACAACCCAAACAAAACAATCTACCAAATAAACTAGAACCAGGCATCTTCGCTCACTAGTCTAGTTTCAAACTTCAAAGGATTATCGATTACGATAGTCTCGTGAATACACGAGTCCTCTGGCTTTGGGACTTGCAAGCTCCAAATCAAAAGCGATCCCGAAGGATACCAAATTCAAACTGGGAGACGCTCCACTTATACTTAACTGAATATCGATGATCGATGGCGTCACCAGAAGACTCTCTCGATTGTTTCGCTCTACAAAAATCGTCAAGGGTCCAAAACAGGGCGATTAATCAGGGCAGCAGTCCTTCGTAGCCGTCAGGACGTGAAGAACCTCGCAGAAAAGACTTTCGGACCACGTCGACATGCAGGGGTCGATGAAGTGGTGGCCTTCCTCCGGAATTTCCACACGAAGCTCCTCACGAACCTCTGGCTTGGACTGGTACCGCTGAAATCGTCCCGAGTTGGGCGCCAACTGAAGTGCTGGGAACTTTAAGCCCAGCGGTGCAGGGGAACACACCCTAAGACTTCGGGTTCTTCCTGTTTCAGACCTACAGAAACACAGAGTCTTCTGGGTGAAGTCAAAGATCGATTTATTGGCTGCAGACCAATTACAGGTATCCGAGAAGTACAACACAATGTATGTTCTCAGGAGACTGCTTAAAGGTACAGAAACGGGCTTCTCCTTAAATACAAAATATCATGCTTCAGGCGCACATTCCTCTGTTTACGATATGGCCATATACATGTATACATTACAAACGAAAAGGCAGAGTCATGATGACCATCCCACATTCCAGTTAGGCCAGCCCACAATTATTTACCCAGCGAGGCTCAGATCCCACATCAGATATCAACAGGCCCCAATAAACACGGGCATCTCCTGTTCGTAAAACAAGCCATAAAGCAGGAAGAGTCAGGTGTGAAAGAGATTAGCTGGAGGCTTGTGTGGGATGAAAAGGTTTTATGGTGTGTCAAACCCTGATGCTAATCACAGGTGGCCGTAGGACGGGGAGCTCGTGAGACCGGACTGACCTGGGGCAGCGGAGCCAAGCTGCACAGGTCACAGAGAAGTCAAACAGAAAGTACATGTATTCTAAGGGCCCGTACTTGTTCGTAATGTGTAGCCTATGTGAGGGCAACTATAAGATGGCCACCGCTCTAAGATGGAACCCACGAAGTCAATGTATAATATCGTATACACAGTGCATTTATCGCTAAAACGTTATACAAAGTACTTGTACATACCGCATTGACCATTCGCGGTTCGCTAATACCGGAATAGACAGGGGTAGGGCCCTGCCTCCTACGTGGTCCCAAATTTCAAAGTACCACAGTTCCTTTAGTTGGGCTTTGCTGTACAAGGGTTTGGTGCTGCTATTCGGCTGCATAAGGTAACAGCTTTTAGCCAGATGCCTGGTAATTAGTGTGTTTTCTCTACTATTTACTCGGATTCCGGCTAAATAGTAGAAATGAATTACTGCTTGGCCATCTGCCTTCAAAATAGCAGAGAAACTTTGCTATTAACCAAGCTGCTGGCTAAATAATAAAGAACCTACACTGGTCAGCGGCCGTGTAGACAGCAGATAAACTGCACTATTAATCTGGATGTTGGCTAAATAGTAGAGATTATGAACTGTTTGTCCAGCAGCCACGAAAATCACAAGGAACCTTCACTATTTACTTGCTCGCTGGCGAAACAGCCGAGGTTATGTACTATTTGGAGAAGACCAGCCAGTATGTCCAGCTTGGACAGTAGCTTTGAAAATGGCAGAGAAACTTCACTATTTACACGGCTGCCTTCTTAACAGCTTACATTTAGTGTTATTATACCATAGTGAGATTTCAACAGGTAATTACCAAGAGGTAAAGAAGGAGAGAATATAATTGGCATCCATCTCCTTAAGAAAATTAGGGTTCTGATGTATTATTATTTCATTCACAAATTGTGGTCAAAAATTGCAGACATACTTTTTGAGAATGGAGTAGTATTTTACAAACTGACCTAAGTACTATTAGGTTTGTCCACAAAATACTGAATCGCAGGAGATTACAACTGGCGTGAATAATATTCATTACGTAGGTACCAATTTGAGCCTATCGATGATTGGCTGTAATCATAGGTGTGTTAGCCTGTAAGTGACATCACACTTAACTGTATTCCAAAATGAAAAACGTTTGTTGATAAGGAACCGGGGTTCCTTAAAGGAACCCTTACTACTTTTAAAACAAATAAAAGATTTTCAATTTGAAAAACGTCTCCCTATTGAGGCTCCTAGTGTGATTCCCAAAGGTAAAGAGCTCCTAATAGGACCCCTTGCAAATTAGTTACCACCCCAACTTGGGGCTTGTTACCTCATCAACTGCGTTACAGCAATATGCAATTGCAAACTATCAATAAATTCCTTATCAAATTAAGAAGGGAGTGGAGAAACTCCTTTTATGACCCCTACAATTTGCAACTCAGAAACAATCGTAAAAGTCTTTTTACCAGTCAAAAGAATGTTCTAACGTGTAAAAAGGGTTCATACATAATGATAAACACTTTTGTGGTCATAAACCCTGTAATTCTGCCATGAGTCCCCTGGTGCTAACGCCGGCTTAGATGCAAGCACTAACTTATAGTGGCCTGAGTGAAATTTAAATTACACCAGAGTAATCAGAATAATTTTGGCAACTTCAATTTAATCTTGTGATGTGAAATTATTAAAAATTGCATGATTTCATAAGCTTGCCTACTAGTGTAATTTGAGGCACAAATCCTAGCGCATGAGCACTGGAACAATACACTTATCAAACACAGTCCACTGGTGCTGTTCCTGTTCTATTGCATTTAGTGCTATTTTCTTACCTCAAAATACTTCCTCACATTGAATTTGGGAGTTAGGGTACATTTTGCGCTATGATGGGTTACGCTCCCTGCATAATTCCACTTAACTTTTCTGTAATTAGGCTACAGCAAATTACATATTTTATGTCCACCCCTACTTGTGGATCTTAAGGTCCCATATGTTTGAATGTTTCAAAGTTTCTTTCACAGACATGGCACACGTTGCAAATCCATTGCACTATGGGCCAAGACACAGTGACTTGAAAATCCCTTTATGGAGATGTCTCATACTCCACACATGCTCCTAACCCCTTTAAGATTATCTGCAGAGGTGGCTAATGATAAAGATGATTAGGACCTGTAAAAGACAAGTTGAAGCTGCTTACTCTTCTATAGCCATGTACTCTCTGTTACTCATAAAGATGTGGGAATGTACTAAGGCAGATAACGGATTACCAAAAGGCTCCATGTTATCAGAGCACCTTTTTCTGCAGAAAATCAGTTGATAATTCTGGTTCAGCTCAAAGAAACAAACCAGACCAAAACACCAGAAAACAATGGTTTGTAATAGCAAATGCCAGAACTGGAAATTTTGTATCCCAATGTCATAGTGACATCTGATATTTAGGGGGAATGTTTTCAGAATGTTTTAAGCCCTGAGACGCCTTACAGTAATTGTTTGCGCAATATAAACTCAAATCAAATCAAAATAGAAACAATTGCATAGGGCCCCTTATGAAGTCACCAAAACAGTATAATTGAGAGGCCTCATTCTAATCTCATGACGGAAGCAAGAAAAACTATGGGCCTGACTTAGGAGGACAGAGTTAACTCTGTCGGGATGGTGGAGGACAGTACCGTCACCCTTCTAAGGGATCTAAGCCCGACACATTTAGAGTTGTCTGCCGGACCTGTGGGCAGCTCTCTACATTGACAGGAACTGCAGTCATGCCTGTTCCTATCCATGCAGGAACAGCTTGATGGACAAAATCATCAGACTTGAAAGCAGCAGGCAAACTTTTCAAAGGGTTTTAGTTTTCCAAACACAAACTCCCAAAGTCTGAGTTTGTTTTTGATAAACAAAATAAAAAACTTATGGCCCCCAAATGCTGGGGATTTTCTCTCAATGTGTCAGGGTCATCATATTTTTACTGTCCTTTACAGCCAGGTTTTAATCTTAATAGGGTGGACAATGTAAAGTCTGCCCTCTGACGACCCCCACTCTGTTGGGCTGCAGCAGGAAGTATTCTGTTGAGGTGCCACGAGCAAAGGAATGGAACTGTAATTATTTGAACTGAATGCCATTGGAATATGAGTGACTATTCAATGTATATCAGAGAAAGACATAGAGGCATCAAAGACATAATTAATAATTTACTTTATTAAAAATATTGTAAGAAAAAGAACACTGAAAAAACAGAGATGAGGGGGCGTGGTCTCGCCGGGCAATGGAGTGAGACGTGCGCCGCTTCAGCTCCGGGCCGCCGCTAAGATCATCTGCAATTTTACAGCGGTTCTGCGGCAGCGACTGGGCCCAGATTGATGCCCAAGCGGGGCTGACGACGAGGGGCCCGGAGGAGATCCGGGAAGGCGGAGGGCTCGGGACTTTGCAGTGTCGAGGGCCCAGAGATCGCTGTCCCGCCCGCCATCTTGCCTGCTGCTCGTCCATGGCACCTGGCGCCTGACGTCTGTGGTGGGGGCGAGGTCGGAGGCCCGGTGGACCGGGCGGATCGTATTGGAGCTGCCCTCTCGCCGCCTCAGAGCTGCCCTGTGGAGCCACAGGCCCCGGACCGCCTGGGATTCCGGTCTTGGGGTCCCTGCGGGCGGAGTAGAGGAGTGGTGGCCGCCATCTTCCCCCGGTCTGGCCTTCCTTCCTGACGGACTGCGGAGGGCGCATATCGGAGAGGCGGTGAGCGGTGGCGCGACAGCTGGGCCCGTGGTGACGGCGACTGCGGAGGTGAGGCGGGGCCCAGGGCCCGTGAGGAGATCCGGGCTGTGGGACTCAGACGGCGCTGCTTCGCCGGAACGGCTGAGCGTTGCGGAGGAGGGCCTGGCCGCCATTTGCTGAGACAGGAACGGCTGAGGTTGGGCGGCGAGGTCGGCTCCTGAGGAGAACCCAGTGGAGGGGCAGGCCTGTGTCTCCGGGAGCCCGGGGGGCCCCCTGCCAGATTACTAGAGACTCTTGGGACCCTTGGGGCCTCTGGGGCCCTGCCTAGGGATCGACTGACTTGCCTGCATTGCCCCCGGCGATTGGCGGTTATGGGCAGGACTAGGTGGAGAGTCGGGAAAGGTGCCGCAACCCTGACCTCCTGAGATTTGCGGCTGGAGGCTGGGGGCCGGCTGAGAGACTACACTGGACCCTGAGTTTGTGAAGAACCCCGCCTTGGAGCTCCGGCCTGCGCCTTCTGCGGCTGGGCACGGGGCTGCCCCCGGGATCACTGGAGGCCTGCTACGCTCTTGCTGGGGCCTTTGGTCAGTGCTGGGGACCTGAGGAGCGACCTGCGGCTGACTGCTCAACAACGCTGGGCCTAGTGAACAGTTCGACTAGGGCAGGAGCCTGTGGAGACCCAGCGACGGAGTCCCACAGAGACGCCAGCTTGTGCACAGTGAGTTGTTCTCGGGGGTGGTTTACGGGCCCCTCCACTGTTGATCGTCTTGCTTGAACTGAGGGGCTCTGCGCAGGGACATCGTGCCCGAGGGGGAGAGGACTGGAGGCCGGGGGGGCACTGTGGGGCCCTTGACTAGACTGGACTGGGAGCCGGGGCACCAGTGCAGGCTTTGGGGACTTGTGGCTGATCGGACGCAAAGCACTGCGGAGACCCCGCCGACTCAGGAGCGTGCGGTGGTGACTCGTGGAGGGGCCCCTGAGGGCGAGAGGTTGCCGAGCCGGTGTGTCTAGACCCCTGTTCGCCTCGGCGCGCTCGGCCGCCATAGCCTGGGAGCGGCCTGCCTGCCGGGGGACCTGGCCTTCTCGGAGAGGATTGGCACGGGCAGCTTGGCAGCATGACTCGCACGAAGTCCGGGAAGGAGCCCCCGGCGACCTCCAAGGATACTTCAGTCGTCGACTTATGGGGAAAGTCGGGCGCGGCATCATCGGGAGGGGGTGCCACTGCGGAGCCGGTCACCCAGTCCTTCATGGCGCTCTTCATGCAGGAACTCAAGACGGAGATTGGGTCCCTTCGCACTGAAGTCCAGGCCTGCGTCAAAGACCTCTGGAAGGAGGTGGGAGACCTGGGGGATCGCGTGGATGACATGGAGAAAACCCTGGACGCCCGCACGGAGGACCAGGAACACCTATGGCAGCGATTGGCGACCCTGGAGGAACAGCACGTCGAGCTCCAGATCAAACAGGAGGATATGGAAAATAGAGGGCGCCGTAACAACATTCGCATCAGGGGTGTTCCGATTGGGGCCGAAGGGGAAGATATAATGACATTTGTGGCGGACCTGCTCCAGGAGAATCGCGGGGATGATGACGCTTCGCCGCCAGCCTTGGATCGGGCACACAGGGTCTCGGGGCCGCCTGGGAGACCTGGACTCATCCCCGACATCCTGACGAGGGTCCACTTCTTTGTGGAGAAGGAAGCGATCCTTAAAGCTGCCAGAGACAAACCTGAAATCCTATATAAAGGCATGACTGTTCAGCTGTTCCAAGACCTGGCCTCCACGACCCTCCGGCGCCGCAGGGACTTTCGGCCCGTTACGGACAAACTGCGGGAGCTCCACATCCGCTACCAGTGGGGTCATCCCTTCGCTCTCATATTCCAGTGGGAATCCAAGCACCGAGTGCTCCGCTCCTATCGGGAGGCGGCCCAGCTACTCCAGCTCCCGGACTCCCCATCGGCCAGCCCGACGCGGCGCCCTGCGACTGCTCGTAGGGTCCCTCCGAAACCACAGTGGTCCACGGTGCGCCACTCCCGGCACCCTTCTTCTCCGGATGGCAGCAGATCGTCAAGAGATAAGCAAGACATTATCAAACACATCAAATCCCTAGAGGGCGGCTCGCCGCTGATGGACTCGCAGGTCTCGCTCCCCAAATGAGACCCCCTGGGGTGGTCGACTCCCCGGGCTGTTGGCATTTCCTCTGTGAGTGCTCCCGGTCTTTTGGGCCGGTGGCCGCTTTGGTGTCTCCGATTTTCCTGTTCCTGGCGCCCCGCCGTGGTGATACGATTGGGCCTGTTTCTAGCTATGACTCGCGTACCTACAGGAGAGGCGGTGGCCCGGAGCGGGCTCTTGGTGCTATGATTTCTTGGCCGGGCGATGACACACCCCCACGCCTATCCATGGGAGAGTGACATCTCCGGGACAGCTTGTGCCGCGTGGCCTGGCTATCCTTAGACTGGAAGAGGACATGTTGGCCATGTTGGCCGGTTACGACCTCGTGTGGTTTTCCTTGGTTTTTCCCTTCCCTTATATTTCCCCATCTTTGGTGCCCTTTTGGCGGGGGGGATGTGCTGGCGTATGGAGGTATGAGAGGGCCACTGCATGCCGAGGGGATCTGGGACTATAACTAGTGAGCCGTGCTGGAAGGTCCTTTCCCTGAATGTGAAGGGGCTCAACTCGCCAAACAAACGTCGCCAAGTGTGGCGGTACCTCCTGCTTCAGAACCCTGACATAATTCTCCTCCAGGAGACTCACCTCCTTAAGGCTGACGTGGCCCGTATGGCGCACCCTCGCTATCCTAGGCAGTTCTGGGCCTCGGCGACCACTAAAACGGCGGGGGTGGCTATTCTCTGCCGGGCAGGACTCGAACCAGGGGCGTCTAAGGTTCTTCGGGACAGTGAGGGTAGGTTCTTGAGGGTGGAGGTCAAGAGGGGGTATCGCATACTCACCATATGTAACCTTTACGCTCCCAATCAGGGTCAGGATCTTTTTCTACGCAGGCTGATCAGGGATCACTTAGATCAGGTTACTACGGACCTCATAGTTGGGGGCGACTTCAACTTGGTGTGGGATGCAGAGCTGGATCGCTGTGGGGGGACCTTCCATGGGGTGGGGGCCATGTCTGCGGCAGTGAAGAGCTCCTTCGGTGCCCTCAATTTGGTGGACGTCTGGCGCTACCACTCCCCAGGCTTGCGCGACTACACGTACTATTCACATGCGCACCGCTCTTACTCCCGCATAGACATGCTACTTGTCTCTCACTCCCTGCTCAAGGATACTATTTCGGCGGCACACTCCAACATCTCTATCTCGGGTCACGCCCACGTGGAGCTGAGTTTCCACAAGCGCAGCACTGGCCCCCCGCGTTCGTGTCGCTGGAGGTTCCCGGAGCACGTCCTCAGGGACCCGGTGGACAAGGAGGAAATACAGGCAGCTATTTTAGCATACTTTGCGTCAAACGATCTTCCGGGGACTCCCCTCCCCCTCTTGTGGGACACCTTTAAGGCTACTATCCGGGGTACCCTCACTGCTATCGCGGCCGCGAGAGCACGGGAGGCTCGACTGTACGAGCAGAAACTCGAACGGGAGGTCAAACTGCTCGAGAGAATGGACCACGAACGTCCATTGATGGCACACAAGCGCCGGTTGGCTACCCTTAGAGGCCAGCTCCGAGCCCACAGAACAAACAAGGCGGAGCGGGCCTTACTGGCGCTTAAGCAGCGGTATTACACAGGGGGCAACAAGGTGGGTGCCGTGCTTGCACGACGCCTGCGCACACGGGCAGCCAAGGCCCACATCGCGAAGCTGCAACGGGCGGACGGATCCTGGGCCACCTCAGAGTCGACTAAGCTCCAGTTGTTCCACGACTTCTACGCAACTCTCTATGCCGCTGACCCCCCCATGCCGGAATTGATAGCCTCTACCATGGAGGCCTGTGCCTGGGAACCGTTAAGTGAGCGCCAGTCGTGACTTCTTGAGGTTCCCATCACTTCGGAGGAAATAGCTGGCGCTCTGCGCGATCTTCCGTTGGGTAAAGCGCCTGGTATGGGTTGCCGGTATCCTTTTACCGCACCTTCTGGCCGCAACTGCAACCGTATCTTCTGCGTCTCTTTAACTCGTTCGACGAGCTGGCTGGCCCGTCGACTGATATGGCAATGGCGGAAATAGCTCTCATCCCGAAACCCGGAAAAGATCATACCCTTTGCTCCTCTTATCGGCCCATCGCTTTGCTAAACACAGATCTTAAGTTGTATACTAAACTCTTGGCTAAACGGCTTAGTGTCCACATGCCCAATCTTATCGAGCCGGATCAGGTGGGGTTCATCCAGCACCGTCAAGGGGCAGATAATGTACGCCGAATAGCGCACATCATCGGGAAAGCCAAACATTGGGGGATACCGGCATGCCTGCTCTCACTTGACGCGGAGAAAGCGTTCGACCGGGTGGACTGGCGGTGCTACAGAGGGTGGGTCTGGGCCCGAAGATGGTGGCACGCATTATGGCTCCCTATCTTTCGCCGGTAGCTAGAGTGCGCGTAAACGGTCAGCTCACGCAGGCCTTCCCCATCTGTAGGGGTACCCGACAGGGCTGTCCCCTGTCCCCCCTAATGTTCGCTCTTGTGGTGGAGCCCCTCGCCATCATGATACGCCGGTCCCCCGACGTACGGGGTATCTCCCTCCGGGGGGTGGAGCAAAAGATCGTCCTCTTCGCGGACGACCTCCTTCTTACCCTGTCGGACCCGCTGCGCTCTCTGCCGGCGATCCACTTGCTGCTCCAGGACTTTGAACAGGCGTCCGGGCTCAAAATCAACCATGCGAAATCATGGGCCCTCAATGTCACGATCCCGGAGGGGGATCTGCTGGCGCTTCGGACCTGCACCCCCTATCAGTGGGCGACTCACTCGGTGCGCTACCTCGGCCTTAACCTGACTCCGGACCTGGCCACCTGGACGGAGGCCAATTGGCAAGAATACAAGTGTTCAGTTCAGTCGGACCGGCGCGCGTGGAGAGCCTTGCCACTCAACTGGCTTGGCAGACTCAACACGGTGAAAATGTCTATCTTGCAAAAGATCATGTACCTCTTCCAAACGCTGCCGACACCGATTCCGGAACACCAGATCCAGGGGCTCCAACGGGAGTTAGTGGCGTTTATATGGGGTGGGAAGAAACCGCGCTTTTCCAACACAATCCTGATGCTCCCCCGGGACAGGGGTGGCCTAGCGTGCCCGAACCTGCTTGATTACTATTGGGCGTCGCATCTCCGATATGTCTTGGAATGGGGGGCATGGGAGAGTGAAAAGGTGTGGTTCCACATGGATCGGGCTGTCACCTGCCGTCCTTTGTGGGACCATGCCTGGCTGCCTCGAGGGGCGCGACATCGCAGCGCTTATATGGCTGTCCCCACTAGAACAGTCCTGGAGATCTGGGACAAGGTGGCGGTTCGTAGAGGGCTCACTTCTTTTCCATCCCCCCACACCCCAATCGCGCGCAATCCGCAGTTCCCACCAGCCTGTCGTCCGCCCTTTTTTGCCAATTGGATGGAGACTGGCTGCAGGACGATAGGGAACCTCTTCGCGGGGGTAGTCTTAAATCCTTTGCGCAAAGCAAGCAAGAATTTGGGATTTCGGAGAATGACAAGTTCCAATACATCCAGCTTAGCCACTGGATCCAGGGCTCCTCCCTGACACAGGCGGCCGTACGTCCTTTCACACCGTTCGAACAGCTAGCGCGCACATTCGGCACATACAAGGGATTGATCTCACGTATCTACCGGGTATTGCAGCACGCACAGCGGCCAGCTCCTCCTCTATACCAATCGAAGTGGCAGTCCGTCTCTGGCTCGGGTGTCACCCCTTCTCAATGGGCGAGACTGTGGAGAGACATTCCTAAAGTTTTGCGCAGCATTCCGCAGCAGGAGTCAGCTTATAAGGTGATGACTCAATGGTATTACACCCCGGTTCGGCTTCAGAAGATGTTCCCTAAGACGTCTTCCCTTTGCTGGCGCTGTACTCAGGCGCCGGGAGATTTTATTCACATCTGGTGGACCTGCCCCCTTATAGCTACTTTCTGGAAAGAGATCCTCAGCCATATCAAACGGGTCCTGGGGTACCCCCTACCTGCGGATCCGCTGGTTGCGGTCCTGGGCCTCCGGCCAGTGACAGCGAAAGCCATGACGGGGCGTGACCGGCACCTTAGCCTCCACATGTTATGCGCCGCCAAACAGACAGTGGCACTATATTGGAAAAAGGCGGAGACGCCCTCCATAAACGTATGGTTTACTCGCTTGTGGCATGTGGTGGCGATGGAGTTGCTCACGGCCCGTCTTCAGTTCCGAGATACTCAATTTCGGAAACTCTGGACGCCCCTGGTGGATCACCTAGGGCGGTTGGAACATGCTCGAATGGAGCCGCCACGGCTACGGGCCCTGAGGTTCTTTGACGATGTTGTATGCCCGGCGGATCCAGGAGGTCATAGGGGATTGTCGGATGGTGGGCAGAGAGAGCCGGCCACTGCCCCTCACCCCACTGGCGAGGGGCTCATGTCTCTGCAGCGCCAGGACGCCGCGGTACCCACCGTTTAGTGGTAATGTAGCGGACACTTCCAGCTCTCCCCCCGCCTAGGAAACCCCCCTCCCCCCCCTGGTATCCTTCCTATTCCCCCATTTTGTCTCAGTTTTTCCCCCGGTTAGTTGACTGTATTGCGGACACTCGGGGTCTCAGGGATGGACCCGGGGCCTCGCGCACCACCCTATCGCTGTCAAATCTGAAATGCCTTATTGCCGGCCTCACACAGGCGCGACTCGCCTAATAGCGGTTAAGCCACCCCTTGCCTTATAGGCCCCTGGTGAAAGATGCTGTGCTCCCATCGCCCTATGCCCCCGCCGCTGCATGCTGGCTGTGTGACCATGAGCGGCTGGAAGTGAGGTGGGAGGGGTGGGGCTCCCGCCCGGAGCTGGCTTGTCTGGGCGTTGCCTTTCTTTCGGGGGCAGGGGGGCGGCGCAACTACAGTACCTATACGTCAGACATAGGAGGCACACGGGGGTTTCAGATACCGATATCCTGCAACGAGCAGGTCCCACAGCGGGGGCTGTAGTCATCCTTGGCGCCTATTGCTGGCCTGCGGCAACCCTGTGACTGTATGTGGTAGGAAGGCCAAACGGAACTCTTCACAGAGGCAAAATGTAGATCAGTTCCCAATGCCCACCTCCCAGAGCTCACTGCATAAATCAGCTGCTCCAGGCAGGGGGAAAGGGGAGTTGGACAGAAAAAGAGACACTCGAGCTGGCCTGGCTCCCTCCTCAGCTTACTGCAGTATTTCTGGGAGACCTAATGCACAGAGGGGGACAAAAGGCATTGAATCTCTTCTCTATCCTACTTCACAATTCTTTGCTCACTCACTCTCTCTCCCTCTCCTCCTACCAGATTTTTGCTGGAGTATTGCCTCTCTTTTATATGGTTCGAAGTACACTCTGGTTTTCGATTTTCTAAACCTGTATGAGCACAGAAACATACTTGGTTAACTTCCCCCTTTGATTCCTCCCATGCATTCCTCTCACTCTCTTTCTTCTCTTCCTTACCAGTCTATGATCTTAGTAGTATCCCTGTCTGAAACTGAAGTTCTGGTAACCTGTTTGTTCCTTCTTCTATGGCGAAGTCTTGCTTCTTGGAATGAGGATTCAATGTCTTTATACTCTTGCTCAAAAAAGGCAACGCGCAAAAAAAGGGACAGGGTAAAAAAGACAGGAGGCAGGGAAAGTGAAGGGAAAACGCAAGGCTGGTTAAGGGGAAAAGCTTGAGAAGAAGCAGAAGTCCGTTGAGCGATGAATGAACAGCGCGCAAGTCTCTCAGTGTCCGCTTACTTGTGAAAGATGACTCTCTCTCTCTCTTCTATCCGCAAACTGCAGCCGGTCTCCTTCACTCGACGGTAGCCTACCGGAGTAAGAAGACCCTGGATCTTTCTAGGATTCTCTGGAAACTCTGAATACCTCTTTACCTGAAGTCCGCTACTCATATACGGTTCTCCGATATTATTTTCACTCTGACTAGATGGCCTTAAATACTCTAGGAGATACGTCTCCAATCACTGACGACTGTCATGTGAAGACGAACCAAATTTCAGTGCCAGGATAATTTCTTGTGAGAAGCGTGAGCTAAAGCTCCCTCACACGACTATGGTTGCATTGAAGTGCGCAGTGAAACGCGCTTCGTGAGGAGACGAAATCTCGTGTTCCCGCGAGACTTCCTAGCGCAATTGGATAGTCTGGAAAACTCGGCGGCCATCTTGGAACGGAGTCTATTGCCTTAAATACTGGTCCATAAATTACAGAGGGAGGGTTTTACCAAAACCCGATGCAGCCCTAACGAACTGCCCTGCGTGGTGATAGCATTCAGCCCCATCCTGACAGTACCCCCTCTCAAAGACCGATTCATCGGTCTAGGTTTCAGGGGATGTTGGGCATGAAAACGTCTAATTAGTCTAGGGGCATGTACATTCTTTGCGGGTTCCCATGATCTTTCCTCAGGACCAAACCCCTTCCAATCCACTAAATAGAGTAGGGTTCCTTTGCTCCTTTTAGAATCTAGCACCCCTTTTACTTCATATTCCAAATGTTTGTCAATCATCAATTGGGGGGAGGTTTGTCTAGTCTGAGATTAGGAGCTGTCTTCTTTAGGAGAGACACATGGAACACTGGGTGAATTCCTAACTGAGTAGGTAATTTTAATTTGACGGTGACTTGTTCGATGGCAAAGGGGCCTATGAAGCGAGGTTGGAACTTCCTATTTCCCTTTAACCTAAGGTGCCTCGAAGATAACCATACTGAATCTCCCACTTGATACTGCTGTGTCTTCCTCCTGTGTTTGTCTGCCTGTCTCTTGTAGCCTGCCTTAGCCTGGTGTAGGTTGGATTCTGCGGATTTTCGTGCCTTACTCAGATTTGTAAATAAATCACTGACTGCAGGAACCCCAAAATCTCCCTGGTTACTAAAGGGATTAGGATGTAGCCCAGAGTTTAAATAGAATGGAGAATAGCCAGTGGAAGTGTGTTTGGCGTTATTATGCGCAAATTCGGCCATCCACAACAAATCTGACCAATCACCTCCCTGTTCTAAAAGAAACAGACGCAAGTACTGTTCTAGTTCTTGGTTCACTCGTTCGGTCTGACCATCGGTCTCTGGGTGATAGCTGGTTGACAGCCTAACCTCCGCTCCCATGCCCTTCATGAATGCCTTCCAAAAGCGTGACACAAATTGGGGTCCCCGGTCTGAAATCACTATTTTAGGAACACCATGGACCCTTACAATATTTTCCCTGAAAAGTCGGGCTAATTCGGAAGCTGAAGGGATCCCTTTGACTGGAATGAAGTGACTCATCTTGGTGAAGGTGTCTACAATTACCAATATGGTGTTGAATCCCTTACTCAGTGGGAGGTCTACAATTAGGTCTAACGTGACAGTGTGCCAGGGATGTGGTGGAGTGGGTAAAGGCTGTAAAAACCCCTGTGGAGCTTGCCTACTAGCTTTTCCTCGGGCACAAAGCTCGCCAGACTCTACATATCTCTTTATTTGAGAAGTCATATTGGGCCACCAGAAATATCGCTGAACCAGATTAATGGTTTTCATTGCTCCCTTGTGACCAGCCAAAGGCTGATCATGGCAGTCTTTCAAAACTTGTTCTTGGATCTCCTTAGTAGGAAGGTAAAGGGCACCATCTTGATAAGGCAAGGAATTAATTACTTCTCGACCCTCTTTTTGCCTGGCCCATTCGGCCATCTCCACCTCTGACATTAACCCCCGGATTTCTTCTTGGTACCGGGCTTCAGAAATGGTACACACAATCTTGGATTCAGGAATTATTGGTTGCGGAGCCACTGAATGTTCGGTGCCTTCGGTTTGAATCCGGGACAAGGCATCCGCCTTTCCATTCTTGTTTCCTGGTCGGTAAGTTATCACAAAGTCAAAATCTGCGAAGTAAAGGGACCATCGCAATTGACGGGGAGTTAACGTTCTTGCAGATTTTAGGAATTGAAGGTTTTTATGGTCTGTGAACACAGTAACGGTGTGACGGGCCCCTAACAAGTGATGTCTCCATTCGACAAAAGCTTCTTTCACAGCCAGTAGCTCCTTTTCAGCAATGGTGTAGTTTACTTCAGCTGAATTCAATTTCCGAGAATGGTAAGCCACGGGATGTAATTGCCCCGTTGACCTGTGTCGTTGAGACAATATTCCTCCAATTGCTTGATCAGAAGCATCTGCTTCCACAAAGAAAGGCTCCGTCGGGTCTGCATGAAGCAGGATGGGGGCTGTGGTGAAACTCAACTTGAGAAACTCAAAGGCTTCTTCTGCCTCCGCTGTCCAGTGGAACTTCACTCCTTTCTTTAGCAATTTGGTAATTGGGATGCTCTCCTGTGAGAATCCCTGGATAAATCGCCGATAGAAATTAGCGAATCCTAAGAATCTCTGAATCTCCTTCACAT
This sequence comes from Triturus cristatus, assembly GCF_964204655.1. Taxonomy (NCBI): domain Eukaryota; kingdom Metazoa; phylum Chordata; class Amphibia; order Caudata; family Salamandridae; genus Triturus; species Triturus cristatus. Next base: position 41,323,641 of record NC_140584.1, on the reverse strand, counting down.
CCTTTGGCGATGGCCAGTCCACCACCGCTTGCACCTTCTTAGCTTCCATGGTGATCCCTCCTGGAGATAACATGAATCCCAGGAATTCCACTGTTCGCACGTTGAAAGCGCATTTCTCCAATTTTACATAGAGTTGATGCTTGCGCAATCTCTCCAAAACTGCCTTTACATGATTCGAGTGCTCACGTGGGTCAGTGGAATAAATCAAGATGTCGTCCAAATAGATCACTGCGATCCGATCCACCAAATCTCCCATGATATCGTTGATGAAATGCTGGAAGGCTGCTGGCGCATTACACAATCCAAAAGGCATGACTTGATATTCAAATAGCCCGTACTTTGTCCTAAAAGCAGTCTTCCATTCATGACCTTCCTTCATGCGGATGAGATGATATGCCCCTCGAAGGTCTAATTTTGTGAATATTTGAGCGTCCTTAATCTGATCTAGGAGGACCGAAATCAGAGGCAGGGGGTATCGGTTCTTGACCGTAACCCGATTGATAGCGCGATAATCAATGCAAGTTCTCAGAGACCCCTCCTTCTTCGGAATAAAAAATAGTGGCGAGGAAACAGGGGACTGGGATGGTCGGATAAATCCATTTGCCAGGTATCGATCCAGATATTCTTTCAAGTAACTGTTTTCCGCTTCCGTTAACGCATAAACCCTACTGCAAGGTAATGCCGCCCCTGGTTCAAGATCAATTGTGCAGTCATAAGAACGATGTGGAGGGAGTTTCTCGGCCTCTTGTTCACTGAAGACTTCTTGGAATTCTTGATACTCTGCTGGAATTTCCAAGGTATTTATTACTCCAATAGAATCTCCACCAAATGACAGCAAGGTGGCTAAAGATGGTTCGGGGGGTTCGCTCACCGAGAAGAAGCAATGTTCAGCACAAAAGGAGGAATCCATAGTGATGGTTCGATTCTCCCAATCGATGGTCGGATTATGCTGCGTCAGCCAAGGAAGTCCCAAAATTATCTGAAATTGCGGGGCATCAATCAAGTTGAACTGTAGAGCCTCGTGGTGACCATTGGACTGAATCAATTCCACCATCTCAGTGTGATGTGTGATCGGACCTGACGAGAGGTTAGTACCATCTACTGCCCGGACTGATTCCATTTGTTCCTTTCGCACTGCCAGTATTCCCATCTTCTTCGCAAATTTTATATCACAAAAATTGCCAGTGGCCCCTGAATCGATCATTACTGCCACTCCTAGAAGCTCTTGCCTCCTAAATCTCAATTTCATCTGCAAGGTTAAATGTGGTGCCCGAGTCTGAAGGGTATTTGAAATTTGGTGATCCCTTGGAGTCTGATTTCCCACCTTCGCCATCTGAGCGACTCCGCCTACAGATGGTCTTGGGAGTTTCCCGGATTTGGGGTCTTCGGCTTCTTCGGACACTCTCTCACAAAATGCCCTGCTCCCCCACAATACATGCATAGCTTCTTCAGTCTCCTTTGTTCCTTCTCTTCTTTACTCAGAGGGCCTCGAACAGATCCAATCTGCATTGGCTCACTTTCCGCCGTTCCACCAGTAGCCTTGCTGGATTCTGTCTTCATTCGATCAAAGCGTGGATAGTTCCAGCGAAAGTCCTTCGTCTTCCTTTCTCCTCTTCTCTCTGCACTGCGAAAATCGATTTCCAGAACTAAATCCACCAACTCTGAGAATTCAATAGGACGCTTTGGAATCTGTGCCAGGGTATCTTTGATGTCATCACGTAGGCCTCGATAAAACAGTGCAGACCTCTTTTCCTCTGGCCAATTGGTCTCCACCAACAGTTTATTGAACTGAGTTAAGTAGGAGATAAGGTCCTTATTACCGTGACGCAATTCTAAGAGTTCATTATCTGTAGCCTGAGATACTCTTCGCCTATCAAAGATCCTGAGGAATTCTGTCTTGAACTGCTCCAAATTGTATAAAAAAGGATCGTCCCGGGAAACTAACGGCATGGCCCAATTTGCTGCGTCCCCTCCCAAATATGACAATATGAAGGCCACCCGTGATTGGGCATCTGGGAATAAATTGGCACGACACATAAAATGTCAGGAACATTGGGTGAGGAAGAGCTGCGCCTTCTGAGGGTCTCCACAATATCTTTCAGGGGGGGCTAGTGGAATGATGGGGGACACAGAATGAACAACCTGTGCAACTGTGCGTGTGTCTTGTTTTGTCTGTGTGCCACTGGGAAAGGTTTGAGCGGAAGTTGCCCCTGAGGATATCTCACTAACTCGCTGAGATAATAGTAGTGTCTGCTGTCTAGACGCCATAACTTCCTGCCTTAAACTCTTATTTTCTTCGCTTAGGGTTCCTAATTCTCTCTGGATACCCTCCAACATATCCCCTAAGGCCTTTAAACTAAAACCCTCCGCCATTCTGCCCAGGTGAAGGAAACTCGTGGGCACTTCAATCTGTCAGGAAGGCCAAACGGAACTCTTCACGGAGGCAGAATGTAGATCAGTTCCCAATGCCCACCTCCCAGAGCTCACTGCATAAATCAGCTGCTCCAGGCAGGGGGAAAGGAGAGTTGGACAGAAAAAGAGACACTCGAGCTGGCCTGGCTCCCTTCTCAGCTTACTGCAGTATTTCTGGGAGACCTAATGCACAGAGGGGGACAAAAGGCATTGAATCTCTTCTCTATCCTACTTCACAATTCTTTGCTCACTCACTCTCTCTCCCTCTCCTCCTACCAGATTTTTGCTGGAGTATTGCCTCTCTTTTATATGGTTCGAAGTACACTCTGGTTTTTGATTTTCTAAACCTGTATGAGCACAGAAACATACTTGGTTAACTTCCCCCTTTGATTCCTCCCATGCATTCCTCTCACTCTCTTTCTTCTCTTCCTTACCAGTCTATGATCTTAGTAGTATCCCTGTCTGAAACTGAAGTTCTGGTAACCTGTTTGTTCCTTCTTCTATGGCGAAGTCTTGCTTCTTGGAATGAGGATTCAATGTCTTTATACTCTTGCTCAAAAAAGGCAACGCGCAAAAAAAGGGACAGGGTAAAAAAGACAGGAGGCAGGGAAAGTGAAGGGAAAACGCAAGGCTGGTTAAGGGGAAAAGCTTGAGAAGAAGCAGAAGTCCGCTGAGCGATGAATGAACAGCGCGCAAGTCTCTCAGTGTCCGCTTACTTGTGAAAGATGACTCTCTCTCTCTCTTCTATCCGCAAACTGCAGCCGGTCTCCTTCACTCGACGGTAGCCTACCGGAGTAAGAAGACCCTGGATCTTTCTAGGATTCTCTGGAAACTCTGAATACCTCTTTACCTGAAGTCCGCTACTCATATACGGTTCTCCGATATTATTTTCACTCTGACTAGATGGCCTTAAATACTCTAGGAGATACGTCTCCAATCACTGACGACTGAACCAAATTTCAGTGCCAGGATAATTTCTTGTGAGGAGCGTGAGCTAAAGCTCCCTCACACGACTATGGTTGCATTGAAGTGCGCAGTGAAACGCGCTTCGTGAGGAGACGAAATCTCGTGTTCCCGCGAGACTTCCTAGCGCAATTGGATAGTCTGGAAAACTCGGCGGCCATCTTGGAACGGAGTCTATTGCCTTAAATACTGGTCCATAAATTACAGAGGGAGGGTTTTACCAAAACCCGATGCAGCCCTAACGAACTGCGCTGCGTGGTGATAGCATTCAGCCCCATCCTGACAGTATGTCTCCGCTGGTATTCCCTGGGGCTGTCACTGGGGTGGGTGCTTTGGGGCCAAGGGACCTTGTGCATGGTGGACCTACAATTACAGCTATACATGGGTCGTGGCATACATTCTAGATCGGTTGGGCCTTCGCCCTTTGTTAACTGAATGTGGTAGCTGCCGGCCCCTGAGGTTGTAGGCGAATAAGCTGTGTACTGCTACAGGAGTGAACCTTTAAACTCAATAAAAAGTTGTTTACAAAAAAAACAGAGATGAATAAGTTACGTACATTTGGTAATGCCTTATCTGGAAGAGACTGTAACTAGCTCCATATTCCTTACTTTACAATATTCCCGAGGTGTCAGACCGGATCTGGAAAATCTATTGGCTCCACGTCAGTGTCATCCGTGCCAGATGTTATGTGCACATTGCTACACAGGCCCCACCGCAGCAATACCTCCCCAGAGGTGGGTCTCCAAACTGGTTTAGACTAAGAAGTCCTGGAGGACCGAAAGGGCAAAGTGTCACTACAGACGTGACTTTCAAGGCAGTAATGTTAGGTGAATGTGTGCAAAAATGGCCATGTATCAGTCTGACAGATGTCCAGGACAAGGACTCCATGAGCTAACGCAGTGGTAGCAGATTTGGCTCTGGTGAAATTAGCTTGCAGGTCCTCAGGGGGTTGCTCCTTGGTCAATGCGTAGCAGATTTTAATGCAAAGTACAATCCATCTAGAAATTATCAGTTTCTGCACTGCTTTCACCTTCTTTGATCCAGCGAACGCAACAAAGAGCTGATAGTCTACCATGTGTTCTTTGGTATAATTGATGTTGAACAACGATGCTCTTTTTAGGTCTAAGAGTTGGAGTCCCTCCTTCTCTTTGGAGGCGTGAGACGGAACAAAGAATGTTGGCAACATGATGCTTTGGCCGCTGTGGAAAGGTGTCACACCTTTGGCAAAAAGGAGACGTGTGCAGAGAACCAGTTTGACAGAAGTTTGTGTAAGGAGAGTTAACAGAAAGCACCTTCAGCTCACTGACTCTCCTGGCCAATGTAAGGGCCACCAAGAAGTCTGTCTTGATAGTGAGAAGTCTTAGAGAGCAATGGTGCATGGGTTTAAACAAATTAAAAAAGTGAAAACCATATTAAGGTTCTATTGAGGCATAAGGAAGTGTTTGGGGGGAAACAGATGTTGAAAACCTTTCAGAAAACGTGTCACAAGAGGTGACTTCAGAAACTGCAAAAAAGCTGAGATATCAGAAAGTTACCCCTTAAGTCTGCCCAGAGCAAGGCCTTGCCAGGATAACAACAAAGCTAAAAACAACACTTGGAACAAAGGTGCAGAAAGAGGGTCAACATGTTTTTCAGTGTACCAAGCTACCAACTTGTCCCAAAGGCAGTCATATACGGTCTTTTTGGTGGTACGCCTAGCTGCCAAGAAGACCTCACAGACGTTAGGAGGGAGAAAAAAGACTCTTAACTGACCCAAATCAATCTCCATGCATGAAGGTGGAGCATGTACAGGTGCAGAAACCTGCTCTGTTGCTGCGACATGAGTTCCTCCCAAAGGGGCAGCCTGATCGGAGTACAGATGCTCATGCTCAGGAGTTAGGGATACCATGCAGAGATGATTTGGGCCTGGTCTATTCTGATCGTCTTTAGAACTTGGGACAGGAGTGGTATCAGCTGGAAGGCTAATAAGAGTTAATTTCTAAAATGACCCCCACTCAAGACGAAATGCTCCACCAAGCGAGAGCCGCCTTGGAAACTCCAATGTGCAGAAGTTTTTATATTGTGCGTTCTCGGCGGTGGCAAATAGATCTAATGAAGTTTCCCCCTAGTTGTGGAAGAGACCTTGCACCACCTCAGGATGTAGATTCCATTTGTCATCTGTGAGGCATCAAAATCTGAGTTCATCTGCTCTGGCGTTCAGAGACCCCGCCAGGTGTTGCACGACCAGGAGTATGTCCTGACGTTTCATCCATGTCCAGAGGTGCAGAGTCTCCTGGTACAGTGTCTACGACCCCACCCACCCTGTTTATTGCAGTACCTGTTGTGTTGTCCCCCTTCAACAACCCGTCACCGAAGTAGGGGGAAGTCTGGTATCTCTGACCTCCACATTTGGGCAATGACCACGATCGTCACTTTCGTGAACACCTGAGGGGTGCTTGGAAGGTCAAAGTGGAGTACAGCGAACTGAAAGTACTCATGGCCCATTAGGAACCGCAGATAACGTCTTTGGACTGGCAGGATGAGTATATGTAAATATGCATCCTGCAAGTCTAGTGCTACCATCCAGTCTCTGGGGCCCTGATCTACCGTGAGCATGTTGAATTTCTCTTTCTTCAGGAAGCAGTTGAGAGGTTACAAAACTAGAATTGGGGAGGCCACCATCCTTCCTCTTCACCAGAAAGTAGCAGAAATAATGACCGCAACCTACTTCTGATGTCGGTACCCTCTTAATGGCCCTTTTGGCCAAAGCTGCCTGTACTTCCTGATACAACAAGGAGGGATGATCCTATGTCATCCAACCTGATGAATGTGGCATGGGCAGAGGAGAGGGTTACATCTCACTGAAATATTTGGAGCACCCACTTGTCCGAAGTAATTAACTGCCAGCGGGGCAAGTGGTGCTGGATCTTGCCACCAACCGATTGCTCGTGATGTTGCAAGGGCATGTTAAAGAGGTTTGGAGGCTGTGGCTGCAAGGAGGTTAGTAGACAGGCAGTTCTTTGACTATGGGTCCCACAAGGCTTTTGGGAGCTGCGTCCACAGCCACAAAAGAAGTGGTGAGTCTGCGCCAGAGTGGATGTCGGAGAACGCCAGTTCAGCTTAGTATTAGTCATGAATTACAATGGGGTCGGTGGGGCCAAGGGATGTTGGCGGCACTTGGAGGACACCACTGGACCAGACTTTGGTGAAGGTTGTCGATTTGCAACGGGGCCCAGTCCATATCCAAGCTTAACTGGCATCGAAGGTGAACCCGCTGGCGGGGACCCGGTTGGGGCACCCCCTGAACTCATGGTGCCCAAATGAGCTCCAGAGAGGTTGGCTCGCACGAAGATTTTGGCTGGGGTCAGTTCGGGAAATTATGGAAGGCATGCAGGTGACCCAGACACAGGCTCCACAAAGGAACTGTGGCAGCGGGCCTAGATTTGTGGTGGCGTTCCTGAGACTCATTCGATGACTTGGACCAGCACAGGGAATTCCAAGTGTTTTTTGACTTTTTGTTCTTCTTCTTCTTGTGGGTCTAACCCAATTAAGATTTTAATCTTGACAATGACTGACTAGAACGACTTAGAATGGGCCTGGGATGGAGCGATGCAGAGTAGTTCGGTGCTGAGCCACCAGGTGGTTTAACATGGGCTCCCAGACCACTTTGGGTTCATTGCAGAGAAGTCAGGGCCGGCCTTGAAGTTATGGTCTGGATCCAGGCATCACAGACAAACTAAGTGGGGAGCTGTCACAGACATCTGCCTGTGACAGTCTCCATAGGGCTTAAAACCCACAGGATACTTAGGGGACATCCCTAAGGCATAATGGGAGCAAGCTTGCTTGAAAAATATCGACAAAAAGACGAAAAAAGACAGTATAAAAATAACTGAGGTAGACATTCCAGAACTGTGCTGATGACACTGAAAGAAAAAAACTGATGTCAGCACGCTGGGGTGGCGCATTTCTAGGCACCACGCATATCACATCTGGAGCGGACGATGGCGAGGTAATTGGCGCCACCTACTGGTACTGCTCAAGATTTTCTGGATCCAGTCTGACTGAATATACTAAGGTATGGGATCTGTGGCTAGAAGTCTCTATAATATATTTTGTTACAACTGTTTTTGTGACCTATGGATCGATCATTTCACAATTCCACTTTTATATTTATTTTGCAGACAGGGGATTTGGGGTAATTTTCTTTCAAATGCAGTTTTCAAGCTGTCGCTCAGACACAGACTTTGTGCTATGTGATGGCTCTCACATCAGTCGCAGGAGTACCCTAAACAAGAACAGCATGAGATTTCAGCATCTGGCTGTCATCTGCCATTCCTGATGGTCATCAGGCACAGACGAAAGGGCAGACATCCTTAGAAATGTTGTCACCTTTAACAAGAGAAACCTCTGACCTGGCCCTCATTCTTAACATCTACCCTGCGTTGTCAATCAGGAAGAACTAATCAGCAGCCCTTTGCTAACAAGGAGATCGCTGAATTTCTATGGGAATCCTTTAATCTATCCTCCCTCACTTCAATGCAGTCAATACACTTCAATTGTCTATGTAAGCTGTATCTACTCTCCATCACATCATGCAAAATACATCACATTGGCCCATGCAGTTAAACTTTCACCACTCACACTCTTACTACTGCACTCTTGCCACATATCTACCTCACATACACTTATATAGAATGTCGACTCAAAGGTCTGGGGGACATAGACTGCTCAACTGGTCTCGACATTCATCGTTTCTTTGCTGGCTTTCCAAACCCTTCTGCCACATATGTATCTTCGCCACTCTTTATCTAGCCCTCGGAGTTTCACAGACCACTCATCTGATGCTGAAGCTATCACTGTCACTGCTGGCCATGATTCCCAGTGCAATCATAGCTGGCAATTGTTGGCTCATCTGAGATTATCTATCTTGATCCTCCCTCACCCCCTTCTACTCATCTGAGCCTTCTTATGATGCTGAGCTCCCCATTGCTGATTTCCATTGCCCTCAGATCCAGCCTCAGACTACTGTGTCAACAACAGACAGTTTCTGTCATCAATCAGAGGTCAGTGTGTAACAGTCCTGGCTTTTATTCACATTACATTCTTTGATTTTTCAGCATATACTTACCAGCCTAAACATGGGCTAAAAAAGGTGGGTGTTTCTGGGGGTTGCCAGCATAGGAAGCTTGAATAAGAGCTGATTACAAAAGCGATATACTAATAAATGTGGTGTAGATTCACATAGGTGTCCTCCTGCTCTCGGGTCTTCTCCCTTCTTCTACAGGTACTTCAATGCTTTCTGGTGTTGGTCCTCCTCCTGGTCCTGTTCCAAGTCTTCCTTTCGTGGTCCAACTAGTTCTGGTCACCCTGGTACTGGTTTCCAGATTCTGGTGCTCCTGGTTCTGGTCCTTCCTGACCCTGGTCTTCCTGGCCCTGCTCCTTGTCTTTCCTTGTATTAACCCTTCCTTGGCCACCTGAGTCTGATGTGACTGATCCTCACCCTGGTCCAGCTGGTTTGCTTGGTCCTTTCCACCTAAACCTGTTGTCCTGCTTTTCCTAGGTCTGGCATACCTAGTCTTCCTGGTTTAGGTCATCCTGATTCTCCTCACCCTGGTTTCCTGTCTTTGTGTTCCACCTTGTACTGTGTCGACTGGTCTTGATCCTCCTGATTAGGTCCTCTTAGGCTGAGATTGTTCATCTTGGTCCTGGCCTTGTCCCATCGCTCCTCGTGGCTCTGGTTGCCCCAGCCCGCTGATCTTCAACAGCTTTGTCCTGATAACCCAGTTCCTGGTTCCTGGTTCTCCTGCTCCACTTGTTAATTCAGGTTCTGGTCCCCTTGTTTATGACCCTGATGGGCCTTCTAGCCCAGTTCCTGCTTATTCTGCTTCTTCAAGTCCACCTAATCCTCCCAATCTGGTCCCTGGTCCTAATGGCCCCAGTCCACCTGTTCCTAGCATGACTAGTTCTCCTGGTCCTCCTCCAGCTTGTTGTCATACTCTTGGCCCTGGTCCTGATACTCCTGACAATCTGTGTTACCACAATTTGTCCACTTAGGTCTAACACTTCTTATTCAGGTTATCCTGTTCTTAGCCACCCGGCTTAGTCATCCTGGCTGTAGGAAATTGGGTTACTAGTTGAGGTGGGTGAAACCCTCCTCAAGCAGCAACCACAGTTCTTGGAAGGTTAAAAGACAAGGAACCCCGAACTAACCTATAATTAACACTCTGGTAGCTTGGAACGAAAGCATTCAGGCTTAACTTGAGAGGCAATGTGTTAAGTATTTTTGCAGCGCAACAACAAAAATAAATTGAAAATACAACCCGAAAAATCTGACATCAATTTAGAAAAAAGAGTAATAGTTAGCCAACCGACAAAAATTCAATCAGTGGAACTGGAGATATCCAATTTTAAAGATTTAGGCAGAAATAGTGCTTTAAAGCCCAAAGCTCCAACTATGGTTATCTGGTTGCGACAGACCAGGACAAAGTCACAAGCTCAGGCTGACTGCAATGGAGGGCAGGCTGGATACTGTTGAACAAAGTGCCTTAAATCCTGATTGCGGAGCTTTGCGAGTTCCCACAGTGAGGATGCATCACACAGCAGCTGTTCCGATAAGCTGAGGGATGTGATTCGAGGTCTTATGTTGAAGATGCGCAGCGGTGGCAATTCTTGGGAGCTGCAGGGCAGCGATTTGAGGTCTTGCATCGAGGATGCATCGGGCAGCGGTGGCTCTGAGGAATTGTGTGGCTGCAATCGTGGTCCTGCATCTCGCAGCAGCAGTTCTGAGGAGCTGCAAGGACATGCATCGGGGATGCATCGTGCAGTGACAGATCTCATGGTGAGCTGCACGGAGATGCATCATCCTGTGTGAGTTATGCCCAAAAGGCCACAGCTGGGCTAGCAAAGCACCTCCAGGCCTACCTCCAAACGTAGAGGACTAGGGTAGCACCACTTGGGAGGGCAGGACTCACAGCAGGCAGAATCCAGGTGCAGAGTTCATGGTGGTTGGAGCCTTTTCTGGCAATGAGGCTCCGATCAGGAGGCCAACCAAATAACCCTTGGAGTCACTCTGGTGGTCCTGGGCTCAAGATGCAGGTCTAGTCCTTCTCACTCAAGCAGCAGGGTAGCAGAGTGACAGCCCTTCTTGCAACAAAACAGCACTGCAAACCTTCTTCTGAGGCTTGCACAGGTCCAGATGTGTACTTAAGAGGTGGGTCAGATGATCCACTATTTGTTCCTGGTGCCCCCTTTGTGGTGGGAGAAACTTCTAGAGGTCTCCCACTATAGAGGTGTCTGGAATTTCCTGCCCCTCCGTCCTGGCTGCAGCTTGTCTGGGTGGCACAAAAAACTACTGGAACCCCTTTTTGAGTGTGTTGAGGCAGCATCTTTGTGATGCGCAAGTGTGGTAGGTGACAGCTCCACCGCCGTATCAAGTCACAGAAGGCCCATCCTTCAACACCTATTCCCACTTTGTCTCTCTGTCTGGAAGCAATACACAGCAACCAGATGCAAGCTACACTCAGTCATGTGACCCAGGATACAGGCTGCAGGCTTCAAAATGTTGGGACAATAAAATACTAACTTTCTAAAAGTGGCATTTTCTGAATTGTGACTTAAAATCCAACTTTACCATTAAAGTGTGTTTTAAATCACAATTCTTTAGAGACCAAACTTGAAATTCCTTCCATTTTAAACCTTTTACTTTTCATACGTAATAAGGTAACCCAATATTATCCTATGTGAGAGGTAGGCCTTGAAGAAGTGAAAAATATATTTATGAGATTTTTACTTCCAGGACATGTAAAACTTAAACATACATTTCCAACATTTTAAATACACTGCACCGAGCCCTCTGGCTGTCACCATAGGGTGACTTATATGTATTTAAAAGGATGGTTTAGACCTGGCAAAAGGTTTATTTTGCAGATCGAAATGGCAGCTTGAAACTGCACACACAAACTACAATGGCAGGCCTGATAAATGTTTTCAAAGGCTTCTGTAGTGGGTGGCATAAAGAGTTCTACAGACCCACTTGTAGCATTTAATTTACAGGCCCTCAGTACATGTTGTGCCATTGTACTAAAGACTTATAAGTAAACTAAATGTGCCAGTTTTACCATGCTTCAAGGAGAGAGCACAAGCACTCTAGCACTGGTTAGCAGTGGTAAAGTGCACATAGTCCCAAAATCCAACAAAACCGAGTTAAGAAAACAGGAGGGTTAAGGAAAAAGTTTGAGGATGACCCTGCAGAGAGGGCCACATCAACACTGTTTTGCCTTGTCCTGGTCCTCCATTTGCTCTTTGTCCTGGTCCTCCTTGCCCTGGTATGCCAGGTCCTGATACCCCTAGGCCTCTGTGACTTGAGATTCCTTTTCCCCTTGGTTGTGGTCAAATTGGCCCTTCTTGCCCTGGTTCTGTTAGCTCTTTTCCTGCTAGCCCTATTTGCCTGGCCATCTCCTTCTAATTGTCCATGTCCTATCCTCCCATTCTTCCTCACTCTGCCTGGTTTGCCTACTGGTCTTCCTATTCCTGATTCTCACAGTCTGTGTTCTCTTCCTGCTTTCGTGCTACTAGACTTGATCCTTTATGTTTGTGGTCCTCATTGTTAGGGTTTTTGTATGCCTAATCATCTTGATTATGGTTCTCCTGGCCATCTGGCTTTTTCAGGCCCCCTTCTGTTAGCTCTTCCTCTTCTTACTGATCCTCATGACTGTTGTCTCCTTGACCTGGCCATTCTATTCATTCTCACCCTGCTCATCCAAATTCTATTACATCAGTTCCTGGTCCTGCTGGTGTCCTCGGTCCACCTGGCATCTCTTGTTCTGGTCCTCTTAGGCCTGTGCTCTTTTAGCCCTGTGTTCCTGCTTTGAATCATCCTGGTTCTCCTGGCCCTGTGCCTTGTCCTCGTGATCCTTCTGGCATTGCTCCCAATGGTCTGGGCCCTCTGGGCCCTGGTTCTCTTTGTCTGGTTCTTTCTGAGCATCGTCATTTTGGTCCTGGTCCTCCTGGCTACCACTATCCAGTCCCCTTGGTCTTCCAGATTCTGGTTGGGATTCTTGCATCTGATCCTTCTCACCGTGGTTCTGCAACCTCTAATTATTGCTCTGCCACACTTGACAATCCTTTCTCTGGCTCTCTACGTCCCCATTGTCTTGGTCGTCTTAGCCCTGTTTCTGGTCCTCCTGGTCAGGAACCTTTTAGGTAACCTAGCCCTCCTTGTTCTGGTCTTCTGGGTGCCTTTCATACTGATCTCCCTGGTCTTTATAGTCCCTGTCCTGCTTATCTTAGTATTACTGCCCATTGCCCTTCCAGGTCCTGATCTTCGTAGTCATTGTCAATCTGATCCTGATTGCCTTAGTCTTCCTGCTCCATGCCCTCATGGTTCTGCAGTAACTTGTCCTGGCTCACCACAGATCATCCTATCCCATCGTAGTTCCTTGACCTCCTGTTCATGTTAGCCAGCCTTAGAACTACCTGGCCCTGTACTTCTGGTTTGTTTGGTTGTCATTCCCATGTACTCCTGCACCTAGTCTTTTGTATCCTGGGTCACCTACTTAACAAGTTCCCAGTCCTGGACCTTTTTTTATCTCCCTCATCCTGATTTTGATCCAACAGTCATCCTTGCCCAGCTCCCCTGGTTTATCAAGTCCCCTGGTTTGTCTGTTCCTGCTCCTGGTTCTCCTGGTCCATGTCGTCCTGGTCTTAGTTCTGTTTCTCCTTTGCCTGGTCCTTATTTATCAGATCTTCTGGTGCTGGACCCACCGGCCTTGGTTCCTCTAACCTCCCTAGTTCCACGGTCCTCCTGTCCCATCCTAGTTCTACTAGTCGTCCTGGTCTTCTTGTTTGCTTGTTCCACCTTGTTGTCCATCTCACCCTGATCCCTTCTACCATGGTCCTCCTAGTAATTGTCCTCTGTCTGTTATCTTACTCATCCCTCTGGCAAAAGCCCTCCTAGTTCCTATGTTGCAGGTCACCCTGATTCATGTAGTCCTTGTCACCCTGATTTAGGATCCCACTGAGTCTGACCCTAATGAACATTTTGATCCTGGTCCCACTGGGCCTGAACTTCTTGATCCTTTATATGTATCCTGCCCATTCTAATCTAGGGTCTCCAAGTCCTGCTACACCTTTCTGGTCCTGGTCCTCCCAGTCCATTCGCTTCTGGCCCTTTGGTCCTTCTTGGTCTGATCTCTGTGGTCTTGACCCTCTTGTCTTTAGTCTTTCTTTTCACTGGTCTCTAGTAGTGGTCCTCTTTGTTCTGTCTACCTCGGGCTGCAACTTCTGGTCCAAGTTGTCCTCATTCCTCTGGTCCTGGTCTGTGCGCTTAGGCTTAGCCCTCCTCGTTGTTGTGGCCCAGAGCCTTCTTTCCTTCTACCCCAGGTGCTTCTATTTCTTTGTGCCATTGTCCACAGGGTACAGATACCTCTGCTCACCATCCTCCTGATCCTTCTCACACTGGTCCTGGTGCCCCTAGTCCTGTTTTCCCTTGTCTCGTTTATCATTGTTCATCATTGTTTATTTCTTCCTGGTACCCTCTGCAGTGGTAACCCTGGTCCTCATAGATAACGTCTCCCTGGGCCTCGTTCTTCTTCTGCTTGTTGTGGTCATCCAAGCCCTCCTAGTGGTCAATTTCCTGGTCCTTATTCTTCCACTTGTCATAAACCTAATCTTACTGGTCCTAATCCTTCCTTCCTCAGTCTTCCTCCACAATGACTTTAGTCAGCAACAGCTTCCAAACCTGTCACTCAGCTGTTTATATTTTTTGGTACTTACTCTGCTGAGACAGCATTGTCAAGGACAGAAATGTTGGCCCAGTGGAGACAGGACCATGCCAGCTTAAAACACTGCTTAATATGTTAAGAATTGAAGCTGTCATTCTCAAGATACATTGTGCAGGTGACTAAAACGTAAGTGTGGCTGAAAGGGTCACTCGTGACATGGAACAACTAAGCATCTACGTCTGAAACACACTCTGTTGGGTGAATAGTAAAAAGTGTGTTTATTCACAAGTAGCTCAGTGAACTCCTCCGGTGAATTATGCAAATGCATTACTTACCAGTCTCCTGCTATCTCTTCTCCATTCTAGCCTCATGTGAAAAGATAATATATATTATAGATTAGAACAAATATGGAATCCAAGCAGACACCAAGGAACACCCCGAACGGGATTCAGTTGGAAGCGCAGGGCGGGGGATAGTTGAGCAGACAGATGAAAGCAAACAGTCATAAGAGTCCAACGCACCCTTTGGACGAAATGAAATGCGAGGAATGCCTGACACCCTGAGCTCTTACACACATTTGATCAGCATTGTGATGACCTGAGAAACCTATGCTTCTAGATGAACCCCACCCCCCCTTGACCTCTGCATGATCCTTACGCTTATTCGATGATAAGCTGTTTGTCATGGCTGCCCTGCACTAGTCAATGTTTTTTTTTTCTTCTTACAAGTTCACTTAAATGACGCATATACTGTAGGCTACCCCACAAACACCCTGTCCCACTGAGGCCAAGTCACCACCATTGTGAATTTGTAATAGACTAACTGAAGCATGACCGCAGTGCACACCCTTGCGGTACACCCAAGATGACGTGATGTATGGCTATATTGTGTATTATACCTATTCTATGTGTCTGCCAACACGTAATTGACCGGAATGGATATATAACAAAAGTTAGATACCGTCTACTATTTAGGTAGCAGGTTTTGTTTGGAAAAATGATTCATGTACTTGTTGTATAAGTATCTGCCTAACTGTCACAAATACTAAATGCCAATAAACATGTTTTTTTTTTTTTAAACCAATGAAATCCGAGCAGAGTCATGAATAACATAAAGCCAATGCATAACACTAGTTGGCAGTAGGAAGCACGTAACTCACCGGAGTATAATAATACCGTAAGGTAATTCAGCAAAATTATACACAGGACTATGATAACTAATATAGGACCCAGAAACCAATACAGAACTGATTTTGAGATGTAAGGGAAGGAATATGGACAGATAAATTGATAGAAGGTAAGGGAAGGTACATTTAGTGCAGACCTGTTTTAACAGGGAAGACATAAATATGCTCCAGTTTATATAAAACAACGTTTACCTGCATAATGAGAACTACACCCATATGTGTGTGTACTGGTGCAAGCTGCGGCCCAGAGGAATAAACAAAAGACTATACATCTGTATAGGCGGAGGCCGAATAAATCTTGAAAAAATATGTGCAACAAGTCGGAAAATATAGGACAGGAGAAGGTTCGAGAAGCTGCGTGAGAAGAGGATGTAAACAGAGTCCATAAGATTAGGATTGTGACTAGCATTAAGTTATGTGGATGGATCCGTGGATGTAGAGTGTTGGTGGAATGTCAATAATCAAATTCCAAATACTGATGCAGTACATTGACATGCACTATTTCAGTTCATTGTCTCTATTAGTGTTTTTTTAAATCACAACCAAATTGTTTCTGAAATAAACTAATAAAGAATGATGACAAAAAAGGAGTGAAAGGGGTGTACTTTTGGGGTATATGGGTGCAACTGTGGCAAGGTTTTGATAGGTACAACAAAGGATCTTGAACTTTTTTGTACCTTGGACAGGGATCCATTGGAGACTGTCACAGCTAGGATAGAGGAAGTTCATTTGGAACTGCAGTAGGTCCATTAAGAGGCCGTCAGCATAATGCACCTTGAAGTTGATAAACGTCGTTGTGGTGCAGGTGTTTTGGAATGTTAAATGAGATTAGCCTGCTCACGTCACCTCCTACAACCTTGTAGACACACAGAGGTATAAAGCAACCAGGATATTGCTTACAGAAGTCTCATTAATTCTTTCAATTTAAGAATCGAGCATGCTTTCATAATATTGATAGTAATATCGTGTTTAACCAAAGGATAAAACTGCTTGGGCTTAACATTTGTTGTGGGTGACACCTGCTGCCTGAACTAGATGTCCCTCCACATACCACTGTCCACAGGTAAGCATAGACCATTCCAGTTCGTTACAGGAGAAGGTATTTAACAATTCAGTGAGCTTCCATACAAACTGGATTCCTGTGTTTCTAAGGGCAGCTGCAATACTTGTCAAAAAAGTTTCCTAACTGCCCCGGTGTCACAAAGGGCCGAGAACAGACCTGACAGTGATGGGTAAAGCCTCCAATCGGCACATCCTGCATCCTATTGTAATATCACCAAACTAGGACACTGTGTTTTACTGAGAGATGAGCAATCCAAGAAAATGTGAAAGAGGCAGCGCCTTCCAGGACTCGTGTGTACAACGAGGGCTCTGTGCTCAACAGGCTGCCTCCACCAGGTGCTTAATTCATTTGCCTGCAATGAACAATTTACTAATTCTGGAAATTCATTCATTTCAGTTAATGGCACTGATGAAGAAGCTGAAACTGGAAACCTTGAACAACGGAAAAGCTATCAGGTGAGATTGAGCTTCACCAATTAAACTATAGCATTTCAAGAGTGTGCAGTAAAGTTTTGGGGCAGTGCAGGTGAAACACAGACTACCAGCAAGCTACGAACGACCTCAAGGCATAGGTAAAACAACAATATTTTCCCTCGTTTTCTAGCTATCCCTTTCATGTTCCCTGTTCTGTAATTCTTTCCTTCTGCCCCTTTTTGCCCAGTTCATTCAGTCTCTCCTGTTTGTCCCCATTCCCCCTTTATATCTGTTGCCTTATCTTGTTTGTTTCTCTAACTAGATCAATGTATTTCACCTTCTCCGTGTTATTTCCTGTTTGTGTTTCCAAAGCGCTCTCAATTTCTCCCATTTTTGCTTATTCACCGTTTGCATGACCCCCTCAAGATTTCGCCCTTTTAGTTTTAATTATCTGCTTTTCGCTTAAACAATAAAAGATTTAGAATAGCAAAGATGAATGTTTTAAACCCGCTAAGTAATGTGCTACTCATTACAGCAAACATCGAATCTGATGAGGGTTTCTCACTGTGACAAATCTCCTAATCCGAAAATAATCTACAATACATGTTCTTCCTTGGTCATTCGTGGCAAACGACCTATTTTCTAGATATGCTTTTTTACAAATAAAAATAATTAATACCGGAGACAGACAATTCTAACAAAAATAAGACCAGGAAGTGTTCCAAATATTTCATTTTACAGAGATTAATTTAGGATTGTTATGCTATTTTCAGAAAATCAGCCACAAATTATGAATGTCATGAATTCCATATGTTCTCTTAGTATCTCTTATCATAACAATCCCTCACTATGTTTCAGATCCAAAAAACAATCCCTAATAATTCACTTAGCTGTCGTACGTCTCAGCCATTTTACTATGCATTTCCTATTTTTAATCACTTAACATAGCAGTAAATGTGGGAATGCTCGTTTTCATTGGGTAACACCCACTTTCTTGATTCATCCCTCCAGATCCAAAGGGGAGCATTTAAAGCGTGTCTTATTTTATGACAGTAATAAGGTAAAAATAAGCAAAGAAAACATCGGTTAAAGAGTGTGTCTCAATGTCCCGCAACCCAAACCGTTAACAGTGCGAGTTGGCTTTGTTGCTTCACTCTTTAATTCTTTCCGCCATCTCTAATATGGGTTTGTCTGGCTATTCTGCAACTCTTGCAGTTCCAGGGTAGGCTACAGCCTAGGCTCGGCTGCTTTGACTCAACCATCTAGTAGAATGCCCCTGAACCCCTTCGAGAAGCAGAGAACCTGATAAAGAATAAACCAAGGAAGTCACCTGTTTAATCCAGTGACTGATGGACAACAAAGAATCCTCTTCCCCTCTATTTCAGGAACCAAAGGAAACACAAGTGAGTCAGAACAACAATAGGATTTGGACCTATTCACATACACCCAAGGAGCCCTCTTCACATCTAACAACTGCCACTGAAATGCCCCCACAGAATCATTCGCCCCAAGTAACGCAGGCAAACACAATCTCCTGAGTCCTGTGATATTGAGAGAAAACCTTTTGCAAAAAAGAAGGTCCAGGAGTAACACAACATCATCACCACAGAAGGAAAGAAAGGGCACCTTCACCAACAATGCACCCAATTCCCCCAGGCGTTCAGCAGAAGTGACGGCGACAAAAAAGACCACCTTTATTGTCAGTACCTTAACATCAACAGTATAAAGAGGCTCAAAAGGATGGGAAACAAGTGCCCTAAGGACCAATGGCAAGTCCCACAATGGGTACAAGGGACAAATAAAAGACCTGGAAATGAAGAAACCTTTCAACAAACGAGCCACCAAATCCTCAGAATCCTCAAGATTACCCCAGGGAGATCTGAAAGCCCGAATAGCTGCCCACTGAGCATGCAGAGTGGACACAGAAAGCTTGTTCTCTAAACCATCCCAAAAGAACTGAAGAATGTAGTTCAAAGGTTAGTCCTAAGGAGAAAGATTCAAGAAGGAACACCACCTCTGAAATCTGCCCCAGTTCCAACCAAAAGACTTCAAGTTAGAAGGCTTCCTAGACTGCTAAATGGCAAAAGAAAAATGTCTGGGCAATCCCTTGTTCTGCAACCCCCACCTTTCAACCTCCAGTCCGAGAGGCGGAGCCTCTGGAGCGAGAGAACATGAGACACCCGCAGACGAGAGGGGAAGAGAGGGAGAAACCAAAGACCCTGAACAGCCAGGGACTTTAGAAGAAGAAACCATGACTGACGAGACCAAAAGGGGATCACCAAGATTAACTCCCTGTGTTCCCTCAACATCCTGGCTAGCAGTTTGAGAATCAGTGGAATAGGGGGGAAAGCATACGGAAGAGATTGAGGTCAGGGGGCCAACAAAGCATCTAACTCCCAGGACCCCACCTGAGGAACTCTGGCACAAACATGGGGAACCTGAGTATTGTGGCAGGAGCAAACAGATCCAGACTCAGCTAACCAAACCCAGCACACATCTTGAGAAAAACTATTTTGGTTAGGGACATTTCCTCTGAGGAAAGAAAAAGTCTGCTGAGGGAATCGCCCTCTACATTCTCCACCCCCTTGATGTGTACTGCACAAAGGGACACCAGGTGACGCTCAGCCCACTAGAACAGGTGGGCTGCAACTAATTTAAGGACTGGTACCTGGATCCTCCTAGTAGTTGAGCTATGCCATTGCCACCATATTGTCCATCTGGACCACCAGACTGCAACCTTCCAGATACTGTCAAAAGACCAAGAGAACCTGAAACACAGCCATGAGCTTCCTCCAGTTGGAGGAGCGGATGCTGTCTCGACGGGCCACCTGGCTTGAAGTGACCACACCTCTAAAGTAGCCCCCCAACCAAATGAGCTGGCATCCGTTTTCAATACTTCCTTGGCGGTCTGGTTAAAGAAAAACTCCCTTTTCCAGATTGGAGGACTCCATCCACCGAAGAAGCAAATACAAAATGTCCTGTGTCACTGGAACCTGAACCTTGAGTCCCCTCGAAGGAGGACGCCACCAAGCATGGAGATGGGTGTAAAAAGGCCACAGATGTAACCTGGCCCATGGAACCTCTTCTTAGGCTAGAACCTTCTCTCGGGGAGGCACGTTGTTGCTGTTGTTGTTGCTGTTGCTGACTACGAGAGGGCTGATGAAAGAAAGGGCACTTCTGGATATTTAACTTATTTGAGCCAGACTGCTTCAAAGAAGAGGAGTGCTTCTTCTCTTTGAATAGTTTATTGAACCTTTCATCTAACCCGGAACCAAACAGCTGCGAACCCTGAAAAGGCAGTCTTAAAGCAGAGAATTTATTTAGCAGCATGAGTTTGCCAGTCCTTCAAAACAAGGTTGCGCCTAGTAGCTATACAAGCACCCCCAGTCAAAGCTGAAGCATGTACAACATCAAGAAAAAAAGTCAGACATAAATTCCATTTGTTTTTCAATGTGATCCCATAAAGAGCAACAGTCAGATCAGTCATCTACTGCATTCAACAACCTCTTTATGTCAGACAGGAAGAAATAAGAACCATAAATCCCTGCCCTCAAGGCCAAGTGAGAACTGAAATAAACCTTTATGAGGGCAAAATACACCTTTTCTATCTCTCAAGTCTTTGATAATAGCATCCTCCATCAAGGAGGTTCTGCCCACCAAACCTGCCACAAAAGAGTCAATGGGCACAGAATCCGGCAAATTTATATGCATATCTATAAGGGGATGGAACTTAGCCATGAATCGTGGCAAAAATATTTTGCCTGGGTTCTACTATTCCTTTTTTAGAACCTCTAAAATGAATGGATGTACTGGAAAATCCAACTGAAAGGCACTTGGGAATGTGGCAATAATCCAGAGGACGAGGTCTCCGGTGCAACATCTTTCTATAAACCCATGTTGTCCTTAACATGTCCCAATAATTCATTCCCTATTTACTTGCCTTTTTTTCCTCTGGCCAAAGAACATTCTCCTCCTAATCAGAGGACACAGAAGAACGGGATCTGAGAGACTACTTCTGCACCTTTTTAACAGAAGACATTTTCAACAAAGTCTCTCTAATTAAGTGTTTCAGCCGCTCCTCAGATCCCCCAGATTGCCGATTCATGGGAGAGGAAGAAGTGGAATCCCATGAAGAGGACACATCCCGCCTCCTCTTATACAAGTGCTTCGCCATGATAAGAATCCAGACTAATGGTGCCAAAATCATCCACAATTCCACTGATAACAAAACCGCTATGCAGACTTACCTGGACTCGCTGCCTTAAGACGCCTACTCCTGACTCAGAGTCAAGACAAACTCAACATTGAACATGCATAAACTTCTAACCCGTGTGATTGCACTGCACAGTAACCCAGAAGAAAACTCCCCACTGCGCCATGAAAGGCCAATCCAAAGGACACCTGGCATTCTCGGATCCCACCAGAAAACCTCCTGTTCCTCTCCTGCCAAGTCCGGCAGAGCAGGAGAGGCACCCAACTCCTCTGAGGTCCACCAACCTGACCTGCAGCAAAACAATCCACCAAACTCATTGGCGGACCAAGCCCAACAGAGTCTGCTTTTTCCTTGTCCCCGTCCTATGACACAGAAAAAAACCCAGGAGGAATGCTGGGTAAGTATAGCCTTTATATCCTTTAGGGAGGGCTTATACTTAGCTTTCTTCTTGCTTTTTAACTAACTTGTAAGGTGAGAATATCTCATTAGTGATGAATGGGACAAGGACAAAGGGAACCTGGGGGTAATTATGTGATACTCAACCAGCGCTATTTAAGATTGGAAACTTACCATCAAATAGTGCCCGCCCAAACTCGCAAAGCTGCAATCAGCCATTAAAATACACTGCTCAGCTGCTAAATGCAGTGTTGTTAACTATTAAGTACAATTTGATGTGGTACCACAATTTGACGTGGATTTGATGACCTCTTTGTCCAAATCTCCCCACTTTTCATGCAGAATTTTCTGTGGCTTACTAAGGCTGCACATCTCATTGCAGAATGGTGCCTGCCACAATAGTGCTGTGATTGGTTATTGCACGCACAATCTGCATTTCCTCGATTACTGTCACAGGCTTTGCCACTATAGGGTTGCACGTAAGCAGGTAAACAAGCAAAGCAGGCATACAGCTAAATAAGTAGGTGCTCAAGCTGTTAGATAACGAGGGAACCCAATTGACTAGGTTGCGATTATAAAAAGCATGATTGCTACGATGACTGCACAGCTGCATCTAAAATGCAGAAGCACTATTGATCAAACAGTCACAGGCTTTGCCACTATAGGGTTGCACGTAAGCAGGGAAACAAGCAAAGCAGGCATACAGCTAAATAAGTAGGTGCTCAAGCTGTTAGATAACGAGGGAACCCAATTGACTAGGTTGCGATTATAAAAAGCATGATTGCTACGATGACTGCACAGCTGCATCTAAAATGCAGAAGCACTATTGATCAAACAGTCTCAGTTGGAATCAACCAATGAACATTTATGCAAGGGCCTCAACATATCTTGCACAATCATCATTAAAGTGCTATAGATTATCAGTGATCAGTAAAGTGCTTTAAAATATACTGCAGACCAAATAGCCAACCAATTGATTAATCAGACAGAAGTCAGTCTTTGAAGCATACATAGGTTACTCTGGTGAAAAATATCTGAACTAAAATCTGTACAAGGTATTTTATACTTCAAGTCACTCCATAGCCATCACTCAAGAGAAGATGGTAGAGTCCAAAGAGAAATAAACAAAGGATAATAAGGAAGTCAAGCCTAGAGAGAAACAATCTAAACAGCAGCCTCCAGTCACAGAATTTACAATTAAATGTAAAGGAGACTCTAGAAATCTGATTCTTCTACAGTTGGCAACATTATATGACCTGTTGCAGTCCACCAAAACAAGCACAGACATGATGCAAAATTAAATTATCCTTATGAGGAAGGACATCCGCGAGCTAGTGAGTAGTTTTGCCTGACAGATGTGAGAATTGGTAATTTGGAAGATGATAAGCTGAAAAATCAAACATAAATGGACAAATTTGCTAATTAAATGAATTCACCTGAAAGGGACATTATGGTCCTGAAAGATTGCACTACGAGACGAAATCTAAGAATTTGTAGTCTTCCAAAGGACTCTGAGAACAATGAGGCCTCATGTGGAGTGTTTCATGAAACCTGGGTCCCTCACACCCTAGGGATAAAGTGAGACAGAGAATTTAAATTTAAGAGTGCCCTCAGAATGCAGATGGTGAAATCTAAAAATATCTCAACACAGCGAGACATCATCTTCAAACCCCCTCAGGAATAACCATGTCAAAATAATCATCACACACATGAGGAAAAACCAACATGTTATTTGGAATAGAACCAAAACAATGATTACTCCAAATAAACAAGACAAAAGGCTTTTCTAGCAAAGCGGAAACCCCTTATATACCTTTCAGTTCAATTCTCTTGTTTGGTTCAGCACACTACAAAACCTTTCTTTTTGCCAGAATGGGACTGTACAAAATGGGAAAGGTGGCCACCGACATCTATGTGTGAGGCTGTCATTTGCCTGGATCCCTGGTCTACACATTCTGGGAATGTCCAAAGATCCAGCGGTTTTGGTCTGGAGTCCAAAAACAGGTTTCCAGAACCCTAGGAGAGTCGCTGAGGCTCTCTCCAAAACTCATAGTCCTCTGGATATGGAAAGATCAAACATCTTCCTAAATATGTCCTATTATTCTGCAATAGTGCACTGATAGTGGCTAAAAAAGATATTTGTCCAGCTCTGGGGTAGTGGGGAGCCCCTAGGGATGACCCGCGGGGTGCATGCTTTGGAGTGGCGCATTAGCAGAAAAGAAATCACCCGGCATGTGGCTGCTCCCCAAAATACTCTAAAATCTGGGGGCAGTGTTAGAGACGCTGCATAAGTCTATTTAGAATTACAATGGCGGGGATGCAGCCCTGGCTAGACATTTGGGGATACTGGCCCTTGGACGCCCCTGTTATAACTTTCGACCCAAATCTTCTTCTCGCTTGGCTTCAGAAAGGACTTATCTGTTACTTGGTCAAGACCTGGTTCATACAACTATAGTGTTATTAGTTGCATGTGCTATATTTCATGCTGCCTGGAGAATGCCATGTGTTTGTGTTACACACTATTGTTTACCTTTACAGGTTAAAAAATATAAAAAGAAACAAAAAAACAAAAATGGTTTCTTTTTGATGACTCACTTGTCTTTGCTTCCTGCTAGCCCTCTACTTGTGTTGCTCTTACCTGAAAGCCTTCATCTAAGGCAGTGGTTCGTAACCTATGGTCTGGGGAACCCTGGGGGTCCGTAAAGCTTAATCAGGGGGTCTGCTACTGCTTATAAAATTCATAATATTAACATATTGATAAAGCGTATATAATAAAGAAGCAGAATGTGCAAATTTGTGAACATTTTTAAATGTTTTGTAAGTGTATAGGAAGTTGAAATTAGATGCTAAAAGTCAGGTCAACATCCTCAGGTTGATTTGTGGGAGCAGTGTAAGTGCATCAAACAGAATATAGTATTGACGATGGGTGGCCTCAATTGAATTTAGAAAAGCTCCAACTCTCCTATTAACATTTTGATTTTTTTAATATTTGTTTATGAATCAAATAAAATATTTTTCTATTTGTGTATTTGATGAATGCTTGTTTCTGTATTTTTTGTTTATTGTTTAGCATTTCAAATCATCGAAAAGGCTTAGACTGGGGACCGGATTCCAATAATGATTTAGTGGGGGACCCTAGAGTCTAATAATGATTAATTGGGGGTCCACAAAAGTCAAAAAGTAAAAAACCACTAATCTAAGGGGTAACCTTTTAAGTACATATATGTTTGGTTGTTTCATAACAGTATCTTTTGGAGAGGGTTTGTGTCTACTATGTTCAATACTGAACCAGCTAAGTCCTCTTAGTGCTGATGAGGAGTCCTAATGCACAGCACTTACTACTAAATAGGATTGCAGTCTCAATGGTGTTTCTTATAGCAGGGCTTTGTTCTTCAAGGCATATTCTAGTTAGGTTGTGCTGTACCTAATCTTTAAGGAACTAAACCAGGCTTACGAAGTTATTAAAGTATTCTCAAAGATAAGAATATTACCTTTGATTGTACAATGACTCATTACTACAAATTTCACAAAGAAATTTCTTCATGCATTTTATTGAAATAAAAAGGGGTTTTGGTGTACTGTGTTTACTTCTTGCTGAGGTTTAGGGGATGGCTTTCAATCTTGGGATTTTTGGATGGTCGTATGTGATCTTGCTCTCTCTTCGCATACTTTATCTTTCTGCCTCTCTATATTATTGTAGGGAATCTGCTCTAGAATAGAACTATGCTTGAGACCATAGAACATCTGCAAGTTGTTACTGAGTCACCATACCCCATCAGTGTCAACTGGCCCAAATCTGAATAGCCTATAGTGCCTCACTTGCCCTCCTAACCTTTCCAGAGATACAAGTGATTTGGCACCCCAGAACACAACACTCCCGACCCTCTCAGGGATCGTGGTAGAAGGTCACTCCCCTTCGTTCTCTCATTCGTACTTGTCCACAATAAATAGAAAAGAGACACTAAGGACGTTTACAAAATTTATTTAAACTATCGTGCTATAATATGCAAAAATTGTGGCACAACAAGAAAACAAATACAGGCCAGTAATATCATTAGCATGATTAGGAGACCGTATACGGTAAAAAGCTCCGTTAAATTATCTGTCAAAACACCCTCACTACAAAAGCTAAGTGATTATAAATTGCAGATTTCTGGGCTTAGCGGCTGACCCCATACCTTAAAATACATAGATAGTTGTTCTACATCCCAGCTGATACAGCCATCTCATCTCAGGACCTTTGCTCTCTCTACAAGTCTCCGCTCTGTCTGTTTAGAATGACACAATTTGGGTTATATGACAAAACATGTGTTTTCAAAAACAGCAGCTGGGTATCTCTATTATGTCAAGATGCTAGTGCCAGGCCAGAGAGAATAATGTTGTTTGACCCTGCCTAGGCTGTTGAGACTAAAACCCAGGAAAAGAGCAAAATACAAAAACAAGTGTGATATTTGATAACGTGTGCAAAGCAAAAGCAGACTACAATGTGCATAGTTGGGCCAACATAGGGGAAACTACAATGTCCATGTAGGAAACACACAACACCCTCCCTTTGGTCAGGGCAATAGCATGACAAATAACTAAGTAAAGTGAATGCGATCACAAGATAAACAAACTCAAAGAATATCCACTTAGCATGGTTATACTGCAAATCAGAAATATATAAAAATCTAAAATGTCAATTTTGAAAAAAATTACCAAATTATGGTGAGTTGTAGGAATCCATGATAACACTCCCAAATTCAAAGGTAAGGGAATCCAAAAAGAAGTCCAACTCTGGAGAAAAAAATTGGTCAACAGCCCAGGTCACAAGTTCCAGAGAACAGACATGATCCTTGTTCTCAGCCGATGCTGAGACAGATGCTGGGTAACCTGCATCCGTGTCAGTAGAGCTAGTGTATAGTGATACATGTGCCATTGCACGCATCTCCTCAGGAAGGAGTGGCTCATACCTTGCATGGTGGAGAAGCTGCAAACCCAAGGGACAACTTTGATAATGGGTTGATAAAGGACTCATCAGCAGTTCCATGCCCATGGGAGCAGGTGTCTGCAAAGCAAGGCTAATATCAAGTGCCCATTCGAAGAGATACCAGAGACAGTGAAACAAGGGTTGCACGCAGGTAAACCAGGTAGGTCGGAATGTTAATGACCAATCAAGGTCTAGTTCTTGAAGCAACAAGATTGCAAAGTATCGAAGCATATACTCACAACACTGTTAGAGTGCTGGTAGTTCCAGGAGCCTTGCAAATGGAACATCCATTGTAGAGAAGCAAAAAATAGGATTAAAATGCCGCAAATTGAGAAATAACGGCAGCGGAAATCCCTCAAAGACACCAGAAAAAGAGAATGAATGAAAGCTGGTATTACTTCGAATATAGTTTGGAATGAAGTGGCCAAGCCAGAGCCTATAACTTTAACCCCTTCAGCGCGGCGCGGATTACCGCGCCGTGCTGAAGGTTCATTGCGCGGGCGGGGCCGTGACGGAGTGGTTCCGTCATGCGGAACCACTCCGTCATAAGCAGCGATGAGGTTAAAGAGATGCATTAAAAATTCAAAGAATGAATTTGCAAAATTGTAGTGGAAGGTTTGTGTTTAACAGTGCCTGTATCTCGCTGGAGGTTTTGGCAACCTGTAACTTGAAGGTCTTGCGGGCAGATATGAGAGTTACTTCTTTTTGAGTCTGCTTAGTTTATTAAAGTCTGCCTTCATAGTTGGAATGGAAGGCCATAGCAGGCTCTCAACAACTCTATGCGTGGGGGTAAACAGGAGATTATTACAACATGTAACTGGGTGCGAAACCAATAAAATATATGGCATTCCCACATGCATTCCACAGCAGTCTTGACCAATAAACAATAAATAACTACTATTTGAAAGAACAGCAATAAGCGAAAGTATTGCTGGAGCTGGTATTCCTTTAAGAAAAAAAAAAAAGGCCAAATGAGCTACAGAAGCGTTACATGTGCCATGCACAGTAACTTGTTTACATATGTGTGAGTGCCCGACCGAAGTGTCACATTCATTTCCAGAAAGCAATACTTCCTTCTCAGCACGTTCACAACAATAGAAAAACAGAGGGAGCCATTATTCATGAATAAAGTTGCCTCCTAGGAGTTCATATCTACAGACAGGGAAATGTTTCATGCAAGCTGTGAGCTGAAATGTTGAGATAGGTAAAGATATTACACCATGTATTAACCATGCTGCTGAAGATGTTTCGGCTATGGTAAATTGGAGTTATTCAAACTTTTCCAAAAGCAGCATTGTATTGGTGGCGTCATCAATTGTCATTTGTGTGTCAAATTGAAAGCCAAAAATAAGGTACTTGAATTCAGATAACACTATAGTATGCCCCATTCTTAAGTGGTTGAAGTGTCCAACTAAACTGCATGATAGATCTTAGCTGACTTTGCCCATGATACAATGTTGACATGTCACTTTGCATAATATCAATAACAGACAACACAATGTTATTCAAATTATAAACGCAAGAAGACAGCGTATTAATTCTATTATCTACAACAGCAAGCACTTTATCCAAATTGTCCTGATCAATTTGTCTTAAACAGGTGGTGACTTCAATTTGGGCAATTTCCAAGTTTCATTATATGCAGCATACATAAATATTTTAGAATGGGGAGATTTAGGACCTAAAAGACAGAAAAGAAAGATGTTGTTTCACTGCAGACAGTATGGAATGCTCCAACCATTGTTGACACAATATTCCCCCTGGATAGTTGGTGACAATACCTGAATGTTCTGAATGCGAGTATCGGGGGTCTGGTCTGCTTAATTTACACCCAGGTGTGTAATTAAGAAAATGAGCAAGACTACCATTATGACTACTGGCCACAATAACCACCCATGTGGACCTGAAAGTGTAGTTTTAAATGCACCATTCTGCAACATTCTATTGAGTTGCTCTTCAGTATAATTTGTCAAACGTGGCCAATCTTCGAAGTGGGCAATGAAGGGAATATCTGGGGCATTCACTTCTTTAATTTTTGCCAGTCCCAGACATGTAGTCTGCTGGACAGTGTTATTCAAAAAAATTATTTGTGTTGGAATTAAACAGGTTTGAAACAAGGTTTCTGTTCCCTGAACTTGCCACGGTTTAGTTACTCAAATTGATTTCAGCTCAATCTTGTCCTTTCAATAATCCTAGCCTTTAAGGGCTAACTGATCCACAAACAAAGCTGTGTAAGCATATATTTTTCAGTGGGGTAACGACTAATTTGAAATAATATGATATAGGATCTGAAGTGTCATATCCTGAAAAATACATGAATTTGTCCCTGGGTATGAAATGATGGCTGTAATGATGATAACAGAACATATCAGCATAATTAGCAGATTTAAGGTGCAGGTCCTCTGATTCGAAAACAGTATAATATTTCAGCTCTGAGAGCATAGAATTTACAGTTTAAGCATCCTAATTATCTGAATGTAACCCAAGTACTACTACATTCAACACAGAGAATATAAACACATATGGTATCTCCGTAGGACCGAATATGTCAAAAGGAACTTTATTCCAAACAATTCCATCAGTTACTGGAATGGCTGAAATGTTCATGAGGGACAAGTCTCAGTTTATGAGAAGAAAAATGTGGGGCCAACAACCCGTCGACCAGTTCCGTAGCAGAACATTCTGGGAGGTAGTGGCCATTAATCAACATAAAAAACAGTCACACACTCAATCCACATGAAAAGAGAAACCAAGGAAAGTGTAATCCAAACATATACCCAAGGCAAGACTAGATAAGTGTGTTTCCAGAATGATATGTAAACACAGATCCGTGCTGGAAAACTGCTTAAAACAGAAGAACTGTCTGAGGAAAAATCATCCTGATTCATATAATACCCACAAGCACTTAGTTGAAAAGCAGAAGGCTCCGGTTCTGTAATAGGACTCGGAAAATCCAACAGTGGTGGATCCATCAATGGTGGATCAGTATAAACGATTACAGCTGCCGAAGGCGCAGTAGTAAGAACAGTACTCATCTCTGTTGAGTTGCAGATTTTGCACTCACTCTTCCCCCGCCCACCACTCCTCCCCGCACCCACCACCCCTCCCACCGCCCACCACCCCTCCCCCCTGGCCAGAGAGAACAGCTTCAGCGTTGCTCACTAGCTACAGAGGAATGTCCTGTGTGTAGAATCGGCCACATGGTATAATTTGACATGTTCAATGGAGACAAAGCGTTTGTCTTTAGAACCAGGAAACGGTGGCAGGATCACAGATCTTGTGCCATGGATGCCAAGGACGGGCACCGGTGCTCTGTAGGATGGCCCAAATTGCTTTTCATTTGCCACCTTTTCTCAAACGAGAGCTGCAATTTTTGGAATCCAGATGGAAAGTTTGTATTTCACATCCGTACTTGAAGAGGGAGATGTTTTCAATTGTTCATTTGATTGGATGTCACAGAACTTTTGTAGATCCTGTAAGACATCAAAACCATTATCTAAGTTAAAGGTTGTGGCTGCCACCATGAAATCTAGACCATCAAGGTCTGGAACATACATCTTGATGCCCAAAAAAACCTCAGATGGGGTCCGCCCACCCACAGATCTTTTAGGGAGGTTATTTTGGAGGTTGTTGAACCCCATATAGGTGATGGAGCCAACTGCGCCCAGTGCCTAATACTCTAGCTGTTAAGGACTGCGTTAAGCCACGGTTCATTCTCTCCAAAACAGAATTGCCTGAGGGCCTATATGGAGAAGAATGATGCACCTGTACACCTAGGGATGCCATAGAATCCTTGTATGTTTTTGACACGAAAGCCAGGCCCTGGTCGGAGTGAAATGCAATGCATTTATGTGTCCCGATAAAGACTTGCAGGTCTTTAATAGTTTGAGCATCAGCCGAGCGCTGTGGCCAAACTCAGAGGAATCAAACCAAAATAAATTTCAATGCAGTGTCCAAAATCAGTGGACCACAGTGATCCAAATAAATGCAGCCGAAAGGCTTGTGGGATATCAATAGGTGTGTCTGTGGTAGATGAGTCACTGTGGAAGCTTATTTGTTGGCAAATGTTACAACACACGGCATATTTCTTGGCCTGTTGATATCAGCCATGCCACCAATAACGCTGCTGTGACAGTGAAATTGTGGCTGCCATCCAAGAATGTGATGAAGCAACACCTTTGTGTGCTGCTGTAACTAAAGCAAGTCTGCCACATGGTTGGGGAATCAAACAACAGCCAACCCGTGGAATTGTTACAAAAGGGATGTTTTGTTCTTTCAAGTAGTAATAAGAATATTTAGAAGGAAAGCTCTTAGGTAAAGGGGTGCCGTTTTTATTTGCATTAATGGCTGCCAAGATATCATTATCTATTTTAGTTTAAGAACAAGTGATTGCTGCTACTGTAGCTGTGGCGACTTCAGATTTAGCTGCTTCATCAGCCAAGGGATTCCCTACAGTGTGTGCCTCCACATGCTGATGACTCAACGTATGCAGGGACTTTGGGCGCCCTGGGCAAAACATAATTTGGGGGGCCCCTGCACGCAATAACTCTGAATTTATTGTAAAGTTTCTGCTAAATCATGGCATTGTCAACTACGGTGGGATCATTTACAACCCTCTTCCTTGGCCAGCCTACCTCTGGGCACAACGCTGCAACAAACAGTTTCTGTCTGGCTGCCCAGCACCAGTGAAGCAGAATGGCTAGCAGTGAGAACAAGCCAGCTGCATATGGTGTAATGAACTGATGTCTCTTCTTTGGGCCTGTACATATGGAGGGTGCATTTTTGTTTAAAGTATTCCTACCCTTCTGTGCGAGGAACAGGGATTCTGAGTCAGCACTATGCTATGATTGCACTGGCCAAACAGCGGCTCCACATGAAGAGTGCGGTCATGAAGGAAGCATATAATGCTGCTCTGTACTGCACATTGACATGTGGCTTACACTCATGGACTACCATGTGGGCTTACCGCAGTGAAAGCAGTCTTTACCTGGACTATGCTAGCCCATGTCTTCTACCCACAATGTGAGGCGTAATTTGTCTGTCAGCACCATTCAGGCGTATGGTGCTGATGGCTGCCTGTGTTTACTACACTGCCACGCTGGTGCCAGAGTCCGGTGGCACTAGAATGTAGGAACACCTGTCAGGCAGTAGCTCTAAAAAGAACAATGCATTCACAGAGATCACGCACAATGCTAATCTGTACTGCACAATAAGCCTGGTGCATACGGCATGAAGGCAAAAAGTGGTGTCATTGAGCTGGAACTTTACAGTTTGGAATGTTAAACGCTTGCTGAATCTAACCAGAATCTAATAGTTTTTTTTTTTGTAACCATCATTATGTCTCATGTATGGGTGGGAATGGGTGGGCAGCCTGGACTGGCAAAAAAAGAACATAACTAAACAAACTGCTTATTTAAAACCTCTATACAGTCTCGGACTGTCACAAAAGTCTAACCAGGGGGGTCCTTGAAAGGTGGGGACATGGTCCAGAGCCCCCTTTGCCCATGCCTTAAAACGTCTCTGCCTAGAACTTAGCTGTTTGGCAGTGCAACTGCACCATGCAGCAAAGTGGTGTGAGGAAGCCCAGGGATAAAGGATTGATAGGTACACTGCTGGGAGAACATTTGCCGGTGATACTGATGCAAGGTGGAAGTGTACCCAAACCCTATCTCTGCACAGTACGCCACTTGGCTGTGGTATTAGTAACAACTGTGGAAAGAGTGCCGGGACGCCACCCGTTTCTAGGAACTTGGATATCAGGTGGCTACAGCCATTCAGGCAAATACGCAGCTATTCCCGTGGTACAGTGGACGGAGGATCCAATTCTTCAGTGGAGTTACAACAAGGCGAAGAATGTATGACTCATGAAAGCACAAAAGGCATTTGGAGTCTGGATCCTCTAGTATGCGAAACTGGCAAGATAAGCCAGATGATCAGGGTGGACTTCCCCATTACTGCCTCCACTATGGCCACCCTTCGAGGTACTGTTAATAATGAAACGTGGGGGTAGCGTAACCTGACATTTATATAGGTTCTGAGAACAGAAAGTAAGTTCCCGCGCGTCATCCCTGGGAGGAAGCTATGTAATGGCTTGAATGAACGAGGGTGCGAGAACAGGGGCTACCTAGAAACACTAGATTAAAACTAGTTCATGTTAACTTTTTGCACCAGACATACATAAATAACCCCCTTGATGCTTAAGAGGATATAAAGATGGAATAAACAAAAATTAAATATTCCTGACAAAACAAGGAGGGTCCAAGCGGAATCTACAAGTGTGAATCTCACAAAAGGATATGTTGCCCTTGAAAATCTGGGTCATGGCGAATTAGGTATTATATGATGAATGTGCAGCAGAGAATATTAATGGACATCATATGATAACAATTGTATGTTCTCCATCAGTTTCTCTTCAAGACCTCTAGATGGTTCAAGTAGTGATGGGGTTTGTATAAGATGTTGATAGCTCTGACTTTCATACTTGTGGTAATGGTTAACATTAATTTTGAAAGCGCAGTTGCTGCTTTCAAATTACAAATAATTTAAGAAAAAATATTCATACATTCTTCTTACAACCTAATTTAAAACTAATTTCTTTAAAAATCCACCTTTATCGTGTTTAATAAACTTAATTAAGCATCTAAGGGTCCAGGCAGTCACATATTTTCTCATTAATAATAACACTCTTGCTATTTTAAATGCGTCCCAAGAAAGCAAAACATCATGTTCATTATTTTATTAAATCATTACTCTCACATTGCTTTCTAATACTATGTAATAGGCCAATTTAATCAACGCTATTCTGAGTGCACTCAATACGTCAGCTAATACACTTGTGGAGTGTTTGAGGGCCAGGAATCACAAAAACACGTGACAGTGCCGGACAGTCAAAAGCATACGCAGATTGCATTGTGTTTAAAGGAACCATTTCAGCTGTGGACAGATGGTAGCCTGACAATTCCTTCCCCTTCACTATCAACGTGAGCATATTGCATCACTCCCTGTGCCTGCAGTAAAACACTTATAAATCCAAATGGCTAATCCGATCTCCACATTGACCGGGGATCTGAAGTCCAAAAGGGATTATTGATGAAAGCCCTTGGTCACTTTTGCTCCACGTAAAGTGGTACATGTGTGATGCAGGGCTCTCATAAATATTTATGAAGCCTCGCAAGGCCACCCCTGCATGAGTTAGAATGGGCTCATAAATCATGGGTAAGGCGATGCAGCGCAAATCGCTGTGTCGCCTTATTCTGTGCCAGGGAGGCATTCCATGGGCGTTGCAATGGGTCTTCTCATGCAACACCCATGGATTTTGATGCTGCCCGAGTTTTACTTAATCACATAAACCTGGGCCCGTGCCCAAATCCTTTCGCCTTTCCAGAGCAGGCATAACAAGGAGAAAGATTGTTAATTATCCTCGTTTTTGCCTCTTCCCATGTGTTATGCATAATGTAGCACACATAGAAAGAAGAAGGTGCCTCACTGGATTCTTTTTGTTCAGGAAGGTGCCCATTCCCACACAAATGCAACACAGGCACCCTTGCACGGATGACTGCCTTGGTACTAGGCAGAAAATGTCATAAATACGATGCATTCCTGCCTTTCACATTGGCGTAGGGCAGCACCGCAAGACGTCTTGCAGCACTGCCCTACGCCAATCCCCCACATATTAGGCCCTTAGTTTTCAACTTCCATTTCTGCACGCCAAGAATACTTTAATTCTAAGGAAAAAAAACAGAATGACTTTCAGATTTGTAGAAACTGAATTTAGGAACGCCCATGGAGCCAAATTCAAGTGAGCCATTATTTATAAGGTGATTTATTTTTAGGTGAATTAGTTCAAAGATACCACCCTCTGGTTCACGTCTTGTCTGCCTTAGGCTAGTGCGAAACGCCTGTGTTACAAACCTCATCCGCAATGCCATCCAACAATGCATCCTCCACTATTGGAGATTTGAGCCTATGAAATGAATGGGGGGGAAAGTCTCCATTTTAGATGAGACACAAGCTGTCTCAGAAAGCCAGTCTGTTCATCTAAGGATTGTTTCCCATGCTGATAACTCCGATTACTATTTTCTGAGAAGTGTCGATCGGGGTTTCTATGCTGGTCAGTTTTTGAGTGTTAGAAGCGTGAGCTTTCTCATTGGAGGCGCTTCGGATACATTTATGATTGTTTTCTGTGCAAAGATATAGACACAGAAAGCACACTATATGAATGTTATCTCAATCCTTATTCCGAGTTTTTCTTTTTATTCTAGTGATCTGAAATCCGGCGTGAGGGGTCTCAGCTGCGGTGACGTCGCACAGCTGAATGTGGAGGCACTGAGTGTTCTTGGGAATAGCGCCTTTCTATCCCCTCTGCAGGTGAGAGGCTATAGATGTCAATCAGGTCCACATAGCGCCTACTCATCGGTGCTGATGATGCCATTCAGGAAGGAAATCCATAGAGCAAGGAAAACAGGAACTTGCATGCAATTAACATGAAAGAAAGGCAGCAGAAACAGGAATATTCCAGTTCTTAGATGAAGAGAGTATATTTTCTTAAGGTGCACTTAATTCATTCATGTAAATGTTTGCCTCTAGAATACCCTCCCAAGCAATCTGTGAATGAGCATTGTATGAACAGTCCAAGACTGAGTGCCTAGCAGTGGATTTATTCAGATCTCTGGCTCCTAGGCATGGTTGTAAAACATGTTTTTTGTCATTTTACCTTAAACCAGGACATTTCCAGTACAGAATACTGTTTGGTTCTATGTTTACTTTAATAACCAGAGTCTTCAACATCACAACAATTAAATGAGCACTTTTTTTTTGTTCCCAGTTTCAATAATACAATACAATCAAAATCATAAATGAAAATAAGAGAAAGGAAAACTAAACATCTCACTGTAAAATAACAATAAGGAATTAGGGAGATAATCCACTTAACTTCTTTTCAACGGAAATGCAAATATTCTACAATCACAGCTACCGTGCAAAAGAAAGTGAGCAGATCACATAACACTTGATTTTACAATGCAAGCAATTCCCCAGAGGACAGCAATGACCACCCTCCAATGTCATCATTACATTGCAGCTATAGGACTCCTGTCAATCACTACGGCGATGTACCATGGGGAGACTGAAACTGTGGGTTCCCCTCCACAGGAGGAGGTGTTACTGATTGTCCCAGTGTTCGTGACTCAATGTACGTGGCATACAGGCTCCAAAAGTTCTTCGGACGGTTTCTAGGTGGGAGGAGCTCACTGTATATTGCTGTTTGCGTGTTGCAATATAACATATCCCTGGACCATTGTTGCAATGTGGGAAGGGGGCCTCTAGACCAGTGCATCGCCAAGACTCGCTTAGCGACCAACAGTGCCACGTCTACCATACGTCTAATGGGTTTCTGTATTTTCTTGGAGTAGCCCAGTAGGGGCAAGAGCGGGTCTGGGCCTAGTTCTGTCTGCGTTATTGTTTGGAGTTCCGCGAATACCTGTATCCAGTAGTTTGCTATAGGCGGGCAAAGCCATGCGAGGTGCAAAAAGTCAGCCTCAAGGGCTCTGCGGCGCTCACAGCTGGAGGTGTCACGGAGTACGTATTTGTGG
Source organism: Triturus cristatus (assembly GCF_964204655.1). Classification (NCBI taxonomy): domain Eukaryota; kingdom Metazoa; phylum Chordata; class Amphibia; order Caudata; family Salamandridae; genus Triturus; species Triturus cristatus. The sequence continues at coordinate 41,287,736 of NC_140584.1, read as the reverse complement.
AGTCGAGACGGTGTATGAAAGACGCGGTACAAAATTTTGAACTGTATAAGCCTATGTCGGCCATTAAGCGAAATACGTTTAATTGCCTCACAGCAGTACCGCCACATGTCAATTAAATGAGCACTTTTATTCTTCGTGATACTCAGCAGCGTTTTTTTCAAACACTGAAGACATAGAGGTCCTTAATACACAAACAAAAAGCTCTGACTTTGCAAGTATAACTGTGTCACAGGTTTTCAACACACTGAAGCCAACTAAGCTCTTCCTAATTTACCCCACCCCTTTAGAAACAAGCTGTGAGATTCCCCGTGCAACGATTTAACAATTTTAAATTAATTGACATAGGGCTGAGAGCGCCTCCGTATGAACAACTCATGCTATGTTATACTTATAAAGTCCATAGCTGCCACACAATGAGGTTTCCCAGCGCTAGACTACTAAAACCAAGATGACTCATCACAGAACTGAAACAGAGTCACCTATGCTCACATTTTTGACGTCCCGGTGTCGCAATATGCCACTGTGGCATATTTATAAGGCCACATAAAGCCACGTTACGTGGCTTTTCATGGTTTATAAATATGTGCCCCTTTCACGCATAAAACTGCCTGAAAGGGGTGTTCCATGGGTTTTGCTGAGGGCGTTTTCCAGGAACATCCATGGCTTTTTGATACTGCCCCAGATTTAGGAGAAATCGTAATTCTGAGGCAGTGCCAAAAACCCTTACGCCTCCGCAGGGGAGACGTAAGGGAGGCACAACAAGGAGAAATGTCTTTATTTTTTCCTATTTCTATGTGTGCTGCATGATGCAGCACACTTAGAAAGAGGAAAATGACTCTTGTGATTGTTTTTGTGCAGAAAGGTTTGCCTTCCTGCACAAAAATAATCATCCCCGCAATGCAGGCACCCTTGCACCATGGTGCAAAGGTGCAGGTGTTGGTGCACTGCAGCCCATTGTGCGCCAGCGCAGGATAAAAGAAGAGGAATTCGCCGTAGTTAATAGATACGGCGCATTCCTGCCTTTTTCTTTTGCCGTATGGCAGCGCAGCAGCAGAGCCTACTGCGCTGCCCTATGCCAGAAAACCCATAAATGAGGCCCCAAGTCTTCAACTTATTTCTAAAACAAAGATGGGTCTGAGTATTACATAAATGTAGAGACAGGTTGTTCCATAAACAAGAGCCAAAGCTCGAAAGGAGCGACCTCCCAACCTGACCCTATTGGTATGAGGTATCACTACCAAATTCGGGCCAGATGATCAGAGAGTCTTGGTAGGGTTGTGCGGCTGCACCAAGGATGCCAAGCTAAGAGGCTCCTGCTTGTTCATAATCTGATGAGAAACGCACAAAGCCTTAAACTGAATACGTTTCTCTATCCGGGTGCAATTCAACACCCACTAAAACACAATAAAGCTGTCAGCTGTGCTACTGCCTCATACATTCTAAAGTTAGTGATACCAAAATGAACTGTTTCCAATAATAATGCCTCATGGGATCCAACATGCACAATACCAAGCCCCCAGCAACCTTGTGGTCCATTGGTCTTGAGCTCACACAGATGTAACTATGAATGGGCCTCTGTCCTACAAGGTTATGGCCTAATGCTGATGGATACACAAGGACGAGCTGGTGACTCCTCTACAAGAATATGGACCGATACTCATGGACATCAAGCTGAAAACTGATTGAGTCGTATGTAGGTTGCAGTACTAACTGACAAAATGTCTTGTAATAAGATTGTATTTAGAATACTGACTACCAAAGGTGTCTTCAATGTTCTCTATATTAAGAAATACTTCTGATCAACAGAAATGACTCTGAGCTACCCATCCGACAAAATTACACTTATGACCACCCTGCACAGGATCACCAGTACTTTTGATGCATTTTAAAAATGTTAGCAACATGTCATACATCTGTAAGGTTAAAGAAATACCAGCTATAGCAGCATTTTTTGGGGAGCTTCGATAATAACATTAGCAATAGGCCTACATCACTCAAAATGTATAAATATTCAACTATAAATTCATATATATTATAGCCTAATAGCCCGCTGCCAAGGGCTATACCGTTTGTTAAAGCCCATGAACCTGAGTGTATTACTAAGGTGATGGCCTTTAGCAACTGGTATAGCCCGAGGCACAAGGGCTTTAACGCTACTAGAACATTGTTCCCACTGAGAATAGAATGTTCTAAATTAAGATGGTAGAAACAGGAAGGAACATTGGAGCAAGAGGCTTATGCTAGCCATTATAAGCACAGAGCTACTCCACTGTCCTTAGATTCACTAATATATATCTATGGACATTCTTTATTATTATAGCTACTTGATTCTCCACTTACCAACACCAAGTGGAATACGCTTCAGCAGTATAGCGTCTCTTCGTTTCTTGATTTGATGGGTTTTTCCGCTATGGTAGCCTCTTGGGGTCTGGTTTCACAGAAGCCAAGAGGACACATTTCCACTATTATTTCCTCTTGTGTTCTGCACAAACACAGCATTCTTCAGCACCACAGCCTCTTGAGTTTCAGCTCACGAGCACAAATCTGAGCACTTTCCAGTTCCAAAGCACTATGGGTTCTGAACTCACTGACACGAAGCAGGATATTCTCCATGATGTAGCCCTTATTTGTTCTGGGCTCACAGACCTCAAAATGAGCACTCCCTAAATGTGCTAGCTTCTAAACCTACTGTTAAAGAGTATTGGCCGGAGGGAATCCCGAGTAACCCAACCACGCAACTCAAAAGCTCAGGGGATGTAGATGTGAGATGTACCTAGACAAATAAAAGATGTAATCAAATGTGGCATTGATGTTGACAATGTTCTTTTTTTCTGTAGCTTGCATGTGCAGCCAAGCAATACTTCAAACTACTGATTAAGGATGGTAACTTTAAGTCTCTGACGCAGAATGACCTCAGTAAGATTCCAGCCTCTTTCCTCCTCAGCCTACCGTAAGTGTTCAGATTGAAGGTGTTCTAATTTCTGTATGTAAGATGTTTGTATGCTGACACACTGCTTATGCAAGGGTATGTGTGCGGGTATCCATCTACCTATCAGGAGTCTGAAGACAGCTGTTCTCTTAGACGTGGATCCAGCAATTCACATCCCAACATCCTTAAGGTACTACCATACATCACTACTCAAGAACGAGGAGAAGTGTTGAACTTCGCCCCTTCTGCAGGGTCATTCCCAAGAGTTTTAACTTCATCCTCCTGTTTTCTGTACCCATTTTTGTTGACTTTTAGGATTCTGCACACTTTACCACTGCCAACCAGTGCTAAAGTGCTTGAGCCCTCTCATTTAAACATGGTGAAATTGGCTTACACCCAATTAGCACATTCAATTTACTTGTAAGTTCCTAGTAAAGTGGTACTACCTGTACCCAGGTCTGTAAATTAAATGCTCATTGTAGCACTACAGCACTTATTGTGCCACCCACTTCATTAGCCTATTACTCATGCCCTAGGCCTATCATTCCAGCTTGGGTATGCAGTATTAAATTGCTATTTCGACAATGCAAATAAACCTTTTGCCAAGGGAATCAACCTTCTTTTTTAATCCATATAGGTCACCCCTAGGGTAGACCCTAAACAACCCAGAGAGTAGGGTGCAGTATTTTTAAAATGTACACGTAAAAAAGTATTACATGTCCTATAAGCAAAAAACTCTTACATTTGATTTTCACTTTCTACAAGGCCTGTCTCTCCCACAAGATAACATTGGGTTAATAAGAGATAACTTTCAATTGGGAGCAGGTAGTAAAGTATAGTTTGGTGTCTAAAGAATGGTCAAGTCGGATTTTAAGTCACAATTCTGAAAATACCACTTTCAGAAAGTTGGCATTTTGTTGTCCCAATCATTTGGTGCCTGCAGCCTTTATCCTGGGTCACATGAGTAGGTGTACCTGGCAGTTGGTCTTTGAATATTGCTCTCAGACAAAGAGGGAATAGGTGTTGGCACGATGGGCCATCTCTGACTTGATGAGGGGGAGTAGCTGTCACCTACCATACTTGCACATCACAAAGCCTCTGCCTTACACACACACAAACGGTTTGACACTAATCTTTTGTGACACCAGGCAAGGGCAGGAAGCCAAGAAAATCTAAATACGTCTTGGGGTGGAAACCTCTAGAACCTTCTCCTACTTCAAAGTGGCCATCAGTTATAAATAATGGACCCTCAGAGCCAACTCTTCAGCACATCTCTAGACCTGTGGAAGACTCAGAGAACTGCTGTGCTGCTCTGCCAGAAGGACTGCTACCCTGCTGCCTGAGTAAGAAGGACTGGACTAGTATTGTAATACCAGGACCATCAGAGTGATTTCAGGGCCTGTTGGCTTGACTCCTGATCAGAACCTCAGGTACAGAAAAGGTTCCAACCACCTAAAACCCAGCACCTGGATTCTTTCTGCTGTGAGTCTTACCCCCTAAGTGGTGTCACCTTAGTGCTTGGAAGTAGGCCTGAAGATGCGCTGCTAGTTTATGTGTGGTCCTGTGAGCAGAACTGAAGGAGCACAATGCATCTCCCCAGAGCCACGTCAGAACTGCCACAGTGCAACGCATCCTGTATGCAGGACCTACATCGCAGCACCCAGCTTCCTCGGAACCGCCACTGTACGATGCATCCTTGATGCATGCCTTTGCATCGCAAGCCTCTTGTCGACGGCAGCCTCGACGATGACACATGACTTTGCATCACAGCCCCTCAGTTTCTTCAGAACCACCGCATCACAAGCACTTTGTCGATAGCATCCTCGACAACAACGCAGGGCCCAGCATTGCAGCCCCCCAGCTTCTGCTGAACTACTTCTGCATGACACATCATCTTTGCAAGTCATGTACTGCTTCGCAACCGGAAATTAAGGCCTAACTTGGACCCTGTATCTGGCCCATGCTCTATCACGGTCAACCTGAACTTGTGATTTTGTCTAGGTCTGGAGCGACCAGATAACCACAGTTGACGCTTTATGCTTCTAGGCACTGTTTTCACCTAAATGTTTAAAATTGCATATCTCTGGTTCAACTGATTAAATGTTTGTCATTTTTTTCTCATATAATCCATAAAATGTTACTCTATTTTTCTAAATTGGTGTTGGGTCTTTCTTGTGTTGTGTTTTAACTTTATTACTGTTTGAAGTGCTTACATAAATACTTTACACATTGCCTCTACGTTAAACCTGACTAGTTCAGTTCAGTTCAAAATTTATTGTATGATTAATTAAAATCTTTACAATTGTACAAAAAAGGTAATAAAATTAATGTCATTACAATCGCAATTTAAAAGCCAAGCATTAAAATCAACATTTGTAATATCTCATTGGTTGTATGGTTTTAAAACGTATGTTTGGCCATCACATACTTGTTATAATTACAGTGGTAACATTTTAAATCTAGTCCAGCTTCTGTGCACATACTTGCTAAAACTTTTTTTTTTTTTTACGTTCTATCCGTATTCACACACGGCGCCTTGAGGCTAAAAACTGGATGGTCATTCTTCTCTGCTTCCTCCTGATTGGCTTGTCGTAATAATTTTCTTACCTCTGCCAGGTATTTTACTCCCCGGCATGCCAAAATTGTGGAGGAGCCATCCAACCAGCGTATCACGGCCTGCCTGCACATGCGGATATTCAGTTCGTTAAAAATTGGTTTTAAATACCGTTTCCTCAGGAACATAACTGCTGGACACACACATAATAGGTGGATTAAGGATTCCTTTGTGTGACCACACAGTCGACACTGCGCAGGTTGTATCTGATGTTTCCAGGACGGCTGTAGATCTTTTGAGTCATGTTGGCCCATCCGAAAGTCTGTGTAGCTCTTTTTTACGTGCCGGCTGAAATGAGAGAATAAACCTGACTACTTTGCGCCAAGCTACCAGAGGGTTAAGCACAGGTTGATTTGAGGTTTGCTTGTGACTTCACCCTGACAGAAATTGCTGCTTGAGTAGGGTTCCAACCCCCTCATCCAGTTACCAAATTTCTAACGAGCAGTTATTCCCACACATGCGTAGCAAAATAGACAGAAGTGATACAAGCACAGGTGAAAAGAGACAATGATGTATACCAGTATAGTGGCACCTGATTGTAGCAACCCCTTCCACGCACTGAGTCCCATTGCACATGAGTCTAAATGATTCAAGGTGACCTGCTGATTATCTTTTTCCCCCAGATTTATGTTCACGACAGAAGGGAGAGTTCTTGATCTCGATTCACTTATAACGTTTGTAGGTGAGTATCAGCAGTCAGAAAGAGACAGTGTAGATAGGCAATTGTCAGTAATCAGTCAAAACAGAGCCGAAGCTGGGTCGATGAGCAGAATCAAAAAGTCGATAGGCCATCTCTTCAAACCAAAAAATGCATTAAATTCCTATGAATAAGTTGCAAGAATGTTGAAATAAGAGCATGAATAGAGATCAAGATCTGCGGGTAGCTTTCCTAGGAAGAGAAAGTTGCTGAAACTCCATCTCTTCACCAGCCAGTCCATTTAATATCTTCTGCTGTTAGGTTCTTGCCTTGCAGCTGATGCAATGGTATGAGGCTTGCTGCTCCGAAAGACCTCCTTTGCTATTGGGTAAGGGTCTCTCATTCTTGGACTTTTGGTAGGTGTGGTGCAGAGGTCATTATATCTGAGGCTGATCCAATCATCTTTTATCCACATTTGTGCCAAAGTGCCAAGCTGTGGATCCATGATGTACATTCCAGTAACTGTGGAATTTCCGGATTAGAGAGGCATATCGTGCAATCATGAAAGTAAAATCCATAATGGAAGGTATAATATGCATCACTCCTGCGGAAGGAAGGCACATTCTTCTTCTTAGATGACTGATGAATTTCTCTTTTACATTCCTGCATGGAGTTGTGGAGTGCCACAATGAGATTGCCAGGTGACATCTTATTTCATCTTCCTTTCCCTATAAATTGATAAGGACAAGACATCAGCCCTGAAGTTCCGTGAACCAGGTATAAATGCGACTAAAAGTGAAATTGGGAAGATAAATCTGCCAGGTCTGTCTCTGATCACAAACACTAGTTCTTCAAAGAAATCCAACAATTCTAAGATCCATGAGCACCGCTATGGAATGGGAAGCTCCTTCCACATAATCTCTCAATTCCAGAATTGTTTGTTGGTAATGAGCTCTTTCTGAAGATGGTGTCATTTTCTCAGTTTCTAGTATATAAAGGCTATGGGATGCAGATGCTGGATCCTGCTGCTACTACATCAGATGCATTGGTTTTCAGATGTTTTCAAATAGGATTGATAGTGAAATGTTTACTCAGGGTTGATATGCTGATTGGTGGGACATAGACCAGAGATGTGAAAGAGTCCTCTGCAAAAGTTGAGTTAGAGGGAGAACTAGGCATGAATAGTTGGTTATAATGCTGATATAAAGATTGTTGAATCCCAAAAAATGATGTTGGGAATTTAGATTGGTAGCTGGTGGCTAATCCAAAATGATTGGTATCTTGATCCGATCCATTCCCACTTGAAGAGAAAGAAAAATTGCCAGAACGTTACTCATTGTCGATGAAAGTCACTCTTCAAAACTTTGGTGTACGGTTAATGCCAGCTCAATGATTCCATTTTTTTTTTAAATGAAACATTTATAATTCCATGGAGGAAAAAAAACTAAGTTATAATTCAGGTATATTACTTCACAAGAGTCCAAAATGTCATGGATTACATCATTTAGGAAGTGCTGACAATGACATTAGATAGCCCAAAATGCCTCACAAGGTGTTCAAAGAAGCCAATCCATGTAATTACTGTCTCCGGGTGCAATTCAACTCCCTTTTTATTATAAATAAGTCACCCCTACATGGGTCATAGGGCAGGGAGCATTGCATTTAACAAGTGAAACATGTATGTTTAAATTTTAAATGTCCTGATTGGGAAACACTCCTAATTCTTTTTTTTACTACTTTGATGCCTACATCCCCCATAGGATATTGAGTTTCCTTATTACATTTCTTAAGTGATACATTTGCTTGGGAGAAGGTTGATATATCATGTTTAGTGCCTGGTGAATTGTAATGTAATGTCCTCTTTATTGGCAAAGTCGGACTTTAAGTCACAATTCTGAAAATGCCACTGTTATAAAGTTGGCATTTCAGGGTCCTAACCATTTGGTGCCTGGAGCTTATTTCCTGGGTCCCATGACTAGGTGTAGTTGGCATGGGCCTTTATGTATTCCTTCCAAACAGCTACACAATAGAGAGACTGGGTGTTGGAAGAATAGGCCATCCAGAGCAATATGGGGGAGTGGAGCTGTGCACAGCCCTACTTGCACTTCAAAGACACTGCCTCAGCTCACACACAAATAATTTCACAGTAGCCTATTGTGCATGCAGACCGGCTGGGACCAGAGCAGGGTTGGGGGGGGCCCCAGAGGTTTCTTCCAATTTAAAGGTGGCACCAGGTGTAAAAATAGGGCTCTCAGACCCACCCTTCAGTACACTCCTGGACCAGTAGATATTACAGAAGAAGGCCTGCCCTGCTGCCAGAGGACTGCCCTGCTGCCAGAGCAGTGGCGGCTCCTCCTCTAAGGCGGAAGAGCATCACCCCACTGCTCAAGATGATAATAACATATTATTATTGTAATTTTATTTTCTCTATTGCAGACAGTGGTGGGGCTGGCCAAAACAGGCGAGGAGTGGTTTGCACTCCCTAAGTGAACATGAACTGTTTGTTCGGCCCTTTTGGGCCGACCAAATAGTTCATGCGTACTTTGCATGTTCCTACCAGGCTGCATTATATAGCCTGGTGAGGAACATGCACAGACTCCCTGTTCCAGTCTGAGCGCCGATGCATGGCTCTCAGACCAATCAAAACGCTGCATTTCAGCTTTGTAATTGACTCAGGGAAGCCTGTGTGCCCGGGTGCTTCCTGCTGCCAGTCGGGACAGGAAGATGAGGCCAGAGGATGGAGGAGAGGCAGCGGGCAACCGGTGGTTAAAGGTAAGTCCTTTTTTCAAATTAGATTCCTCTCTCCACAACCACCCCTGTCCGGTAGCAGTTGCTACTGTGCAAGAGGCCTGCCCTGCTTTCTGAGAAGGACGACTGGACATGTTACCTTTATTCCAGGCTATCTGAGTGACTCCAAACTGGTTGAACTCCTGTTGTGAGCTACAGGAACACAACAAGCTCCAGAGGACTCCCTGCAACTGCCAAAATGACCTGCTGCACTGGACCTGCTTGAGCTCTGCTGTCCTCTGCTGGATTGAGCTTCTTATCCTTAAGTGGTGCCTCCCCAGGTCTTGGGCTCTTGGCTGGTGTCAGAGAGAGCTCCTCCAGACCTAACGGAAGGTTCCACCAAACCAGATGCGAAGCAGCACGAAGCCCCCCAAAGCCTCCCTGCATAGCTGTAAGCTTTATCAGAACTGACTCTGAGCAACACAATGCCCCGCAAAGCCTCGCCGCAAGGTTGCCAGCCTAATCGAAACAGACAGCAAGCAACACAAAGCCTCACAGGGCAGCTCATTGGAACCCATGCATAGCCCAGCAAAGCCTCACCACATAGCTTCATCGAAAGAGCAGCTGTACGCCGCAAAGCCTTGCAAAGCAATGATGCAAAACCTGTATACCAAGGACACATGGTACAATCCACAGCAGGCCGGACTTGATCCTGTATGCAGGATGCATGGGGATGATCATATAATGAATTTGTCACTGTAACTTGAAGTAAAAAAATTCTTGAGTGTCTCGTATGAATTTCTTCCTCGTAGGAGCAGAGAGCAGTTAAGCTCCTTCCTCCGATGGCAAGACATTAGAAGATGAGGAAGCATAGAGGCAAGGGAAAGGCACTATGGCTGGGATTCCTCAAGGATTGACTGCACTAGGCCCATGAGGACTGTAAGGGCTACAGTCTTTAGACTCAAAGCTATTATTCTGTGGGATAATGCAGTGGCCTTTTACCTGAAAGCTGCTAACTTCACCTGCACAGTGATTATGGCCTAGCTCATAGCTTCCACTGTCTTCTCAGGCCCCACTCAGAGGGATTGCAAGGATTCAGCAAACTCTTCTTCTCTGAAGACATCTATCCTTAGGACTAGATTGGAAATATGCACCCCTACCCATTTAGGGGCCACTGTGCGCTGTTGCACAAGCGTGATCTCCATATATAAGGTCAGCACTGCACTGGCCGACTGCCAGCCCCCGCTGTATCATCTGACATTGGACTAATCACCAGGGTCCCAAACCGCCGCAACAAGTAGTCGCTATAAAAAACTAGCTCAACACACTTTACCATCTCCCAGTGTCTCCACCTAATCCTCCAACATGCAGCTGTGCTGTTAATATGGGACAAATAGCCATGGAAAAAGTGAGTCTAGTGCACTGAGAAGAGGAAACGGGAGTTCCTGGACCAAATTGCCTTCTGGTGATTATTAACAGAAAGCTCCTGGTGGTGCTTATGCCTACACACTTGAAGGTGGGTCTTGCCTAGAAACAGCTTGGTGTGATGTTAGTGTACAGACTGATCATCCAATCACGTGTGCAGACTGTTCAACATGGTATTGCTTGAAAAATGCTTTACATAAGACTGGCTATAGACAGTTTCCTATAGAGCTGAGAACAAACTGATTCCCAGAGACCTAATGTACGAATTGATCCTATGATATGTGTATAGACTGCTCCAGGTGGTACTTGAGCACAGATTGCGCCCCATCATGCTGATCCTTTTGGTTGGACTTCCTATTACAGAGCACATGCAGTTCCTTCCACAGACTACTCTTGTTTGTCGACTGGTGTCCATGGTACCTGTGCAATGATTGCTCTCTATGACACATGTATGTTACAGGCTGCATCCTATGGTGCTCGAGTGCAAACAACTTCCCACAGACAATACATTATTCCCTCGTACTTGGGTACTGACTATTGTCCAAGACGCTTGTGTACCAATTTGTTCCAAAAATGCTTGGACATGTATTGCTCACCATGGCACTTAACACAAACTCTCCCCTTGGTGCTGTGTACAGACTACTCTCTCTGGAGCTTGTTGAAGACTGTTGACTACTGTGATTATGAACAGACTGTTCTGGGTGGTGTTTCTGTGGAGAATGCTTTCTATGATGTTTGTAAATCGACTATCCTCCATGATCGTTGCATTCAGTGTAGAGAGCTTCCACATTACTTATTTAACAACTGCATCTCATGATGCTTGCATTCAGACTGCTCATATCGTGCTTGTGTTAGACTGTTCTCTAGTTGCATCTGGTGTTTTTGAGCAGTTAGCTCCACACTGTTCAAAGGCTGCCCTTATCACCATGATCCTATGCACTCCTTTCCTTGATGTTCTGGATGGCACCATCTCACTAGCTCACTTAAGCATCACCTGAAATTAACCTGGATCTTTCTCCATTTCCCTCTGCCTTCCATGAAAACAAACTGACCTGACTGAAGATGAGGTTTGGACAAAATATTATGTCAATCCCCACTTTTTCCATGGACAAGATTCTCCTACCTGTTTTCAGTGCTCAGCCCACTCGTTGCACCCAATATTTTGTTCTGCCATATGGTGATAGTGACATTTACACTGCTCGTTTTGTTTTCTTCTTTCGACCAGGTCCCTCAATGACTTGAGGACAATCCCAGGTTCCCTCTGCCCCAGTGTTCTGATGCTTCAGGGACAGGCTGACATCAACCTTCTAGCGCGCAGTTCTCCACGTCGTGGGGAGCTACTCAACTTTGTCAAGAGTTGTTTGGTAAGCAATATGGTAATCTAGAATTTAAAGGTGCATATTTAATTGTTTAATTGGCTCAGTACAGCTCACCATCTAAATGTTTTTCCAAATTCAGTCGTCAACTTCTAGCTTATTTCAAGTGGTAAAAATATATTGAAATCAGATCAGACATTATGAGTAAATAGTATCTAAAATGCAAAGAAATAGACGTTGCATCATCAGATATCCTCTATCGAATGCGCATGCCAGAAATCTGAAAAATCCCCACAATGGCTTCACTGATCTTGAAAGCCCAAGCAGAGTGTGTCAAACTGGCATGCTAACAGCTTTAAATGCCCATCCCCCAATAGAGACAGTGCAGCTACATCCACTCTATAACTTTTTTTACTTCGTCAAAAATCACATTTTGCTAAGTATGTATGCTAATAAGGGGATGCAAAACGTTAGTTCGTCCTCTAAACGTAATGCTGAGTATTCAGCCAAATATATATAACAGAAGACATGCACAGACACTCTTCATAAAACTTAACCATCATACAAGTGTAATACAAGCAGAAGCACGCATTTTGATTCTAAATATTATGTGAATTAACTCTGAACAGGCTAACGTCAACTCACTTTTTTTCTTCTCTTTGGCCTAAGTTATATTTTGAAAGTAAGTAAGAGAGGGTGTAAGTTTGTGAACTGTGCTTCTAAACTAAATGCAAGTTCATAGCATATATGTCAACCACAGTAATTGTATTTCTGTTTTGGTCAATACAAGCTTTATTGCATAAAGCATTAAAAAACGTTGTGAATATTTAATTAGAATTCTCTGGGCTCATTATAGATATAGAAAGCAAACACACTTTTAGTCATGCTAAAGTACTCCTCTTCAATTATGTAATAGTTTGAAGATTTGATGAAAATAATAAATGTATAGTGTTCCGCAGAATAGGCACATAGGAGCACTAGAACCTGCTTCACACTCCACTTCAATCAGTTGACCTGTGAAGCTGTTTTAGCAAAACACAAAGCCCCTCAGATCATGTAATATTCGGAAGAGGTGCAGAAAACAAACGTAGAAGTAAATTAACCTAAAGTTTGCGCATGGAAAGATGGATACATTAGTTTCTGCATCGTAGGATCATCACTGATAGTCATTAATAAAAAACCTGCTTGCCAGACTACATCAACTATAACTTGCCCCTTCTCAATGCACTGCTTATACCCTTGCATATTAAATCACTTAGAATATGTTAAATGATAGCATTCCTTACCAGATTCATCTCACGTCCAATGAAATCATTAATGAGAACACTGTGTATGTGAAGGAGCCTGGCTCGGATGCTCTAGATCAGCTCAATGGTACTTTTTTCCAGCATGAGAGCGTGGTGGGGAGGGAAATCTTTAAAAATGTCAATCAATTCAATTGCAGTTCTCTAGGCCCACAATAATCACAGACTACTAAATAAGATTAGTTGATTTATTAAAAAGCCAAAAACAACTGCGTACAGGCACCTCAAGATGAGGGTGTAGAAATACATTGGAACCAGCATTAATCCAAATCTATGCATGAGTTTGAGATGGTGCAGCATGCACGAGACAATTAATTCAAGAATCAGGATACAAAAGATCAAGAAACACGAGTCCAAGATCCTCTGCATCGAAGCTTAATGGAAATAAAGCATTAATTGATCCCTATGATAACGTGACATTCCTAATTAAGCATTCTTCGGGCAGGAGAGGTTAAGGTGTCATCATGTGGAGTCTTCCTTAGAGGTCTCTCAACTTCAATGGGTCGGGTAGCATGAAGCTCCTGAGACAGAGATGGTTCTGAGTTGCTCTCTCTCCAAAGGTGGAGACGTAGTGGGCTCTTCCCTACTTGCAATACTCCAATATCACATGTGTCTTCACATGATTCTTTTCAGGTCACACCGTCTGATCAGACCACGTTCTCATAGGTGATTTTCCACAGGATGGCGATCATTCCCAAACAGTAATACTGTTGATTCCCAGGCCCTCTCCAGTGAGAAAATACAACAGTTCTCTTTAACAGCAGTAGCTCCCTATGTATCCTCTTCTATCCTTGCCTAGCTCCTAAAACAAAGACAATAATCTAACTAACAAGAATGTTTCTTCCCCTGCAAGACAAACGTGAGAAAGTACAGAATCTAACATGCGCATGAAATTCAACTATTAATTCTAATGCGAGAGCTTCCAGGAAAAATGCATTTCAGGCCTACAAATTCAGCTAACATAAGAGAGATTGAACATGAACTTTATGAAGTTTCATAGAAAATAAGGCACATTTAATTAATATTCCAACCTACATATAAAATGACACAATTAATAAACACATTCAATAATAAATGGTGGTCAGTTTCACAACACAAGTTTTTTCTATTCTATTAGTCTTTTCTACTGGTTACATTTGATTTTCCACAATAATTCTTCACATATTCTACATTTTGGCCTAAACACATCACATTCATGTTATTACATTACAAGATCCTAACACTTAGATTAACACAACAAAAGATTATATGCAGATGCAGTCTACGCATGTGATTATAATGCACCCCTACAATGAAAAATGGATTTTGCAATACATCAGTCGTTAGAGTGGTGAGTTATAGTTATTGTAGTGTGGCAAGTGAGTTGACAACACTGTGTATGGAGGTGTGTGACTTATAGTAATTCAAAGGTAGTGCTAAATATTATAATTTAAGTTTCTGCTATAACTTTAGGATTTCCAGTGTTTGTTTGTTCAATTCAAGTTTATGTAGAAAGAAGAAATAAGGTTTTCCTAAATATAACTTATCCTTAATCTTTATTTTTTTCCTTGAATATCAGTGGGTTTCATTTCTTAATAAAGAATAAGTTTTAAATCGCAGAGTGTACCATCATCTAGTGGATTTTCATTAAGTGGAGTGCTGTACAGTAATGTGTAGGTGAGTGTGGCAGAGTCGAGTGGAGTGTCGTACAGAATACTAGACTGGAGTGGATTAGAATGGAGTGCTGCGTTGTACAGTCGAGAGAGTGTTGTACAGTAGAGACGAGTGTCGTACAGTGAAGTGTCTAGACTGGAGTGTTGTGGAGTGTAATTGAGTGAAATTAAATTGAGTAGAGTGGTGTAGAGTGTTGTAGAGTAGAGTGGTGTACAGTGTAATACCATAGAATGGGTGGCTTAGAGTTGAGTGGTGTACAATGGAATACCATGGAGTGGATTGGCATACAGTTCAATAGCGTACAATGGAGTGCCGTACGCTAGAGTGGGATAGAGTCCAGTGGCATTCGTACAGTAGAGTGGAGTTCCATAGAGTGGAAAAGCATAGAGTGGAGTTGTGCAGAGTGGAGTGGCCTAGGTGGAATGGCTTACATTTCAGTAACGTAGAGTGGAGTGGCTTAAAGTAGAGTGGCGTTGAGCAGTGTACTGTGGCGAAGAGTGGAGTTGCGTAGAGAGGAGTGACATACAGTTGAGTTGCATGTCGTAGAGTACAGTGGAGTAGCATAGAGTGGAGTTGAGTGTTGTATGGTATCATGGAGGGGTATGGACTGGAGTGGCATAGAGTGGAATAGTGTGTCGTACAGTAAAGTGTAGTGCCATAAAGTGGAAGAACGTAGAGTGGAGTAGCTTCCAGTGGAGTGAACTGTCCGAGAGTGGAGTGGTGTGTTGTGCAGTGCAGTGGTAAAGAGTGGAATGGCATGTGGCACAGTAGAGTGAAGGGGTGTATAATAGTGGTGTGTGGTACAGTGTCTAAAAGTGGGGTGCCGTAAAGTGGAGTGACGGAGAATGAACTGGTATGTCAAAGAGTGGATTGTCATAAAGTGGTATGGCATGAGGTACAGTGGAGTGATGTCATACAGTGGAGTTGCATGGCGTGGTGTGGCGTGGCGTGGCATGGAGTGTTATAAAGTGGAGAGGTATATTGTAGAGTGGAGTGGTGTGTGTTAGAGTGGAGGGACATGTCATAGTGTGGAGTGGTATAGAGTGGAGTGGACTGTCGTAGAGTGGAGTGGCATGTCATAGAGTAGAGTGACATTTTGCACAGTGGAGTGGAGTGTTGTGTTGTGTTGTAGAGTATCGGTTAAACAGATGTAGTATGAACATAGATGGATGGATGTAGATGACATTTGGCAGCCATGTAGAATATGGGGTAACAAGGCTAATTGTTGGTAGTAGATCTAACATGACTAAGTAGTGTTATAGCTATAAGTCACAAACACAAAGTGCCGGATTTATTAAAATGCTACAGAACGCAACGCAGCAAGACACCTTGCTGTGTGACAGGGAGTTTGCTACTGACACTCTGACAGGTATATGGGATATAGGTCAGCTGTTGGTTAGAGGTAGACACCTCGTTGAGGAGAAGTCTGGTGGCACCTTCTCCAATACATAGACTGCCCTTCTGCTCTACCACAATTTTCATAGAAGGGACATTCCCATTTTTAAAAGTTTAAAAGTTTATTGAACCACATTGCTGCACCTTAGTGATGGTATGTATAAAAGTATTCTTAACAAACTTTTAACCTTCCCTCTATGGTAGAGAAAAATTTAAGGAAAGATTGCCTGTCAAGTTACAGAGTGAAAACAGCAGAAAAGAGTACTGTTTCTTTTAGAGGCTAGCAGCTTCTCTGTCCCAGCATGCACTTCATTGGCAGTTTGCCCCAGTCCTTTTTTCAGCTCAATCTGGAAAATTCTCACTTCAGGGTTCAAAACCCAATTTTTTTCTTAAAACGTTTCCTGAACGTTGAAGTTTTTCAAATTCACTCTCCATTTCTAAGGCTTAATTGCCATTTCCATCATTTGTCATCTACCTTGAAACATATTTTCACGGAAAATACCATCTGATTTCATTAAATGCTCTTTAGCTTGAAGAAAAAAGGCAGTTTCAGATCCTCATACAGTCTCTGTGATATGTCTCCCACCATTACATTCAGGCTGTGAGTTTTGTCAGAAAATGGCAAATGTGCCCTCAAGGATAGAGGAGGTTCAGGCTGAGAGGTAAACTGGAAGACATCAGAGCAGAGGAAGAGAGGAAGAGAGAAAAAAACAAACAAAGAGGGGGCTCCCGCTGCTGAAAAGGTTCCCTCTCAATAAAAAGACTCCCACATAGGGAGATCTAAAGGGAGCAGACTAAGAATCAGATCAACATTCAGGAGGTCGATGTCAAGAATGTCTTCGGCATCAATTTAATCCATGTCCACTCCTAATGAGGTTATTTCTATGGAGTACCAGATCTTTTACTGGCTCCAAGATTTACAATCCCTGCAGAGGACCAAGTTTAAGAACCATTAGAGCCTTTGACCCTTCCTCCAAGGCCTATTGAGTCTCCAGTTCTGTTAACCCCTTCACTTCCTGTATCACAAGCCCCAATAATACTACCAAGATCAACATCAGTGTTTCCTGGTTCTTTCAGACCATGAGCAATAAAGCCAGCTTCCTAACTATCACCTCAATGCAGTCTGGTCCGATGCAAGAGAAGACTGCCCCAGTCTACTTCTTCCACAACTTCAAAAATGACAATCCACAGACTCCTCCAACTTTTACAAGTCTACGTCTCTAGCAGCTTCTCCAGTTAGACCTTCCCCTGTTAATGATGTTCTAGGTTTCCAAAATGTCCTCATAAGAGGGACTACAAAACTAAACATCCAAATAGAAGTGCCACAAAAAGCTGTGTATGTCACCATGGAGACCGTGCAGCCCAGACCTTCTTCAAGACCTACTCTGCCACTAGTTCCTTGCTTTAAGGAATAAGCCTGGGAGAAAGTCCTAAAACCAGCGATGTTAAAATCAGAAACACCCAGACTCACCAAGAAATACAAACTATCAGGATAAGATCTGTGACAGGAGCCCAAGCCTCATTCAATCAAAGTGTCAGCAGTCAGAAAAAGACACTCTTCTGCATCGGAGGCATCAGTCCCTCCAGAAAAGAAGTGTAATAGAATAGATGCAGTGGGCAGAAAGACCTGTGAATCAGCTGATGTAGACTTTAACACATCTAGTGCTTCAGGATTACTGGGCAGGTTTGACAGAGCTTTATGGGAATCACTCCTGACATTCACAAATTACCTCCAGAAGGAAAGAAAACAAGATTTCCTAGAAACTATAAAGGAAGCACAAATAGTACCCAAACAATCAATCCGTATTGTAATTGACTCTGCAGAATTTACGGTAACTTCATAATGTCATGGCATAGAACTTCTTATAGTCGATTGGCTCAGACTGACAACTTTAAAACCAGGGGCAAAATTAAACATCATGAATCTACCATCTACAGAAGCCGTTCTATTTCGGCCTCGCACAGATGAGTAAATGGAACGTATGAAAAAAGAATCAGAGACGTTAAAAGTGGCTGGTTTGAAGGAAAACAAAAGGTTTTTCAGATCTCAATATAGGAGAAGAAATTACGGGTATCAATCTAGACAGAGGATTCCGTTCCCTCAATGGTCCTCTTACTCATAGTCCCAAGGTTATAAGTCACAACAACACACTCAATAACATTGTATAAATGGTAGAGAAAGTAGACCGTAACAACAACAACAGAGGTCATATTACAACTTCGCTCACAAGCAAAACAGTGGAAATCCCACTCCTCCATATCTGTTACACATTCCAGTGGGTAGGAGTGTCACAAACTACTTGGCAAAGTGGAATGCTACGACTACAGATAGATAGGTCCTATAAATCATCCAATCTGACTATGCTCATCATTCCCTCCAAAACAACAACGAAATCTTTTAAATCACTAAGTACAATCTCTCCTCCAAAAAAGTGCAATAGAACCGTTTCTCCATCTCAAATAGGAAAATACATCTATTCCAAGTATTTTTTAGTACTCAAAACAAGAATCCAGATGGATTTTGGATTTAAGACAGATGTGAAAACGGAACAAAGAAGAAAGATTTAAAATGCTGGCCCTGCACCAAATTTATCCACAACTAAAGAAAAGTGACTGGATGTGTTTCAAGGATTTACAAGATGTGTATTTCTACTTTCTTATAGCAGTGAAACACAGAAAATTCCTAGATAGACAGTCGGCAGGTCACATTATCAATACAAGGTTCTACCAGTTGGTTTCAAATAATCCCCATGCACTTTTTCCAAATACATGTCAGCAATCGCTGCTCACCTCGGAAAGGAACAGAATCTACATTTACCCTTACTTAGACTACTGGTTCATAAAGGCACAAAGTGTGGACCAAACACAACCAAAAACAACAACCAGTCTGTTATAACGCATGGGATTGCACATCAATTCTCGAAAAATCTGTGCCATCTCCAGTACAGATGATCAATTTTTTTAGGCAACCCTAAACATTGAAAAAGGAGACATGTATTCTTGGGAGAAGACAGTTTGTAATGTTTACAGAAATATCATCAGTTACTAGTCATGCCCATTCCAACAGCTCATAAAATCTCTTCGCTGTTGGGGTCCATCTCCTCATGTATTTATCTGATCCCCAGTGCATGTCTCCACGTGAGAACTTTACAGCAATGACTGGTGGGTCAATAGTAAAAATGGAAAGACAAGTGGGAATACATTCTTTTTCTCTATAGATGAACAATGCCTGAAACTGTGCAGTTGCAGAAATATTTTCCTAAAAGAAATGCCTTTTAATTAGTACATACCAAACCAAACAATTGTTATGGATGCCTCTCTGACAGGTTGGTGAGCTCGTTTCCAGGATCTAACCATTCAGGGTTGTATTCAGAAAAACAACATTTTTATCACATAAATATCATAGAAATGAAGGGAGTCCGAGTCAGAGTCCTCTTACCATCATTGAAGAATAGCTGGATCTCAATACAAACAGTCAATGCCACAACAATGCACTATCTCAACAAGCAAGGCAGCCCCAGATCGAGAAGTCTATCACTGGAATCCCAGTCAATCTGGCATTGGTTGCTAGCAAGAGGGTTTGCAATTCAAGAAGTTCAACTACTAGGAATGCAAAATTCTCAAGCCAACCTTCTCAGCTGGTGTTTTCAAGAAAATCCCGGTGGGAATTAGAAGAAGTCGTCTTATTAGATATCTCAAACGGCTAGGGCTTCCCAGAAATAGACCACTTTGCAAAAGAAGTAAACAGAAAATGCCTAAATGATGCTTCAAGACCATGTAAACCAAGATCTCTGGGCAATGCTCTTTTGATCAGTTGGTCTGGAAAAATATTTTACGCTTTCCCTCCAATCCCCCTAATCAAACTACAACACTCCAATGCGACAATGATCTTAATAGCCCTAGAATGTTCCAGACAGTTATGGTATCAATAGCTTCAGGAAGAACTCATACCTTATTTGCTTCATCTTGCCACGTCAAAATTACTACATTCTTCTTTTAAAGTTCATCTGGCTGCCATTAAATTATACAGAAAAGAACAAATCAAAAGTCTTTCTTTTCTATTCCAGTAATCAAAGACATCCTGGAATGAAGGAATGAATGAATGAATGACCAGTACTTATAGAGCGCACAGCCACTCCAGCTGGAGTGTCCCTGCGCTAACAGTTCACATATTACTACCCTACTTGGAGGATTAGTCCTTAAAAAGCCATGTTTTCAACTGTTTTCTGAAGTGGGAGAGAACTGTTGATGCTCTCAGAGCTGCCGACAGTTTGTTCTTAGGAGCGTGAGCTCCTAATAATCCGAAAGACCTAACCCCTCTTCGCACCAGACCTGTTTTGGGGATGCAGGCCAGATCGGCTGAGTGTCCTAGTAGTTGTGTATTAGCTAGCTCATTTTCTAAGGCAGGTGGCGCCCATGCCATGGAAGGCTTTGAAGAAAATAATCATGACCTTGAATTTTATCCGTTCCCTCACTGGGAGCCAGAGTAAGGACTTGAGGCGGGGAGACATATGCGATCTGTGTTACAGTTTGAGAATCGCCCTTGCTGCTGAATTTTGCACCACCTGAAGGTGCTGGAGAAGATAGTCCGGTAGTCCCAGATAGAGGACATCGTCATAGTCTAATCTGGATGTAATCAGCACCTGCACCAGTGTCTTCCTGGAATCCATGGGGCGAAGCGGCAGGAATTTCTTCAGCATCCGCAGTAAGCCAAAACAGGTTCCCACTAGGGGCTGAACCTGGGACCGTATTGAGAGCTTATTATTGATGTAGATACCCAGGTTTTTTACTGTAGATTGGGCAATAATGGGAGAGGAAATATCTGCGGGCCACCATTGGCTCTAATTGTTCACAGCGGGTTGGCCGAGGAAGACAATCTCGGTTTTGTCGGGATTGCACTTGAGCTGGTTCTCCTTCAGCCATCTAAAAACCTTAGTGAGGAAGGATCTAATTGCATCCCCGTTGAAGCCTTCACCTTTGATGCATGTAAAAATCAGCTGTGTATCATCAGCATACAAGATTATTTTGGCACCCTGTGCTTATGCCAATGATGATTGAGGTGACATGTTTAGATTGAACAGAGTTGGACTTAATGAGGAGCCCTGCGGAACTCCAACCTGCATGCTAGGCATAGAGACTGAAAACGGAGGGGTCCAGATGACCTGTTCCCTGTCCTGCAAAATGGATGTAATCCAGGCTAATGCTCTCCCTTCAATGCCCATGTTCCTCAATCTGTCTAGAAGCATCCCGTGGGGCACCGTGTCAAAGGCCAATGACAAATCGAGCAAAATAAGCATTGCTCTGCCCCCGTGATACAACTTGTCTCTAAGATGCTCCATCACTTCCAGCAGGGCAGACTTGGTGCTGTAATCGGCCCTAAAGCCAGATTGGGTGGGGTGCAGGAGTGTGAGTTTCTCCACATACTCCATGAAGGATTGTAGAAAATTTATACTCTGATTAGACAATCACTGTCCTCTTGGGAATTGAATCTGATGTTATTAAAATTGGTGGCAATATTGATTTAAAAATCTATTGAAGTGTTTAATATCGTTTGCAAAATATAGGGGCTGATTATGACCGCAGTAAATCCGCCACCGGCTCACCGCGATCTCGTGGCCATTTCCCACCCGCCATATTATGATGGCGGGAGGATCGTGGTGTTTGGGAACTCCGACCGCCAGAATCGGAAACTCAGTCTGTCAGCAATCCGACAGGTTCATAGAGCCCGATGGTGCGGCAGAGGCCCTCAGCACACAATGCATGTCGGCGGTGCCTAGCAGGCAATGCCGGTGTGATTATGATGCTGGATCACTGCCAGCCTTTCTATGGGGGGTCACCCGCCATGGAAAGGATGGCAGAGATGGACTTTGGGGGCCCGTTGCGGGCCCCCCTTGACCAGGGGCAGTTTATTTTTGCACTTGCACCATGTGGCAGGCACCGTGTGGTGCCTGCCGCGTAGTGCAGGGAAATGTAAAACGCGCATTTTTAACATTACAACGGGTGCTGCAGTTAGCAGCACCTGCCGCAATCTTAAATATAGCAGAGGCGGGTGGTCCCACTCCCCAACATGATGACGGACGGACTAAGGTCCGTCCGCCATCATAATGGCCCCCATAGTTGTTAAAAGTATCGTTTTTTTATTGTTATGTATTTTAGTATATATTTTATATGTATGTTTTTTGTATAAGATTTGTTTGTATTTTTAATATATGTGTTCAATTTTTAGTAGTTATTAAAAAAAAAATGGAATGTTGCGTTTTTAGTTCCGTAGCGGGTTGTGGGTTTATAGGGGAATAGGGTGGGAAGTAATTTATTTATATTAAATGTATTGATTATTTTTTATTTATTAATATTTGTTTCATTGAGATGTTATAGCGTTAAATGTGTAATGTAATTTATTATTAATTAATTAATAATCAGTTGTTAAATAATTGTAATTAATTAATTGGTAATTAATTATGGTAATTGTGTAATTAAGTTTTGGTGCGTGTTGTGGTGTTTATAGGTGTGAAGGGTGGGAAGTGATGTATTTTTAATTTCTAAATTAATTGGTTGTGGTTGTTAATTCATTTTAATTAATTAATTGGTAATTAATTATGGTAACTGTAATTAAATTATATGGAAAGTAAATTATTTATAATGTATGAATTAATAATTGGTTGTTAATTAATTTTAATTAATTAATTGGTAATTAATTATAGTAATTGTGTAATTAAATTTAGGGGTGTTGTGGTGTGTATAGGTGGAAAGGGTGGGAAGTATTTTATTTTTAATTGATGAATTAATAATTGGATGTTCTCGCCGGATCAAGACTGAGGGACTAATATTAGGCCTCGCTCGGGACAAAAATGATGCCACTTTTGACTATACATCGGATTGTTTAAGTTCCCCTCCTATGGAGGTTGTGTGGGGTCTCTTGGGGGTTCTCCCTCCTCCTCTGGGGGTCTAGTTAGTTTAACTATCTATGGGGCGACAGGCACACTGCACGTTGGGGGGGCTGTTTGGGCTCATGCAGGGGTGCAGGGAGGGGGGAGTTTTGTTGGGGTGGGTGGGCAGGGATGGGGTGTTGTTCGTTATTATCACAAGGCAACCCTTTTTTTGTGTTGGTTCTACTGTGGGGGGACGAATGATGGTTTTTGTGTATGATGGGGGGTAGGGAATTAACTCTGTTGTCTTGGAACGTCAATGGACTGGGGGACAGGATTAAACGAGGTGTGGTCCTGCAGTATCTGAAGCGACTCTCGCCTGACGTGGTCTTCCTGCAGGAGACACACCTTATTGGCAATTCCTTCTGCGCCATGAATCGGCGTGGCTACCGCCTCGTGGCCCATTCGGGCTTCACGTCAGGCTCGAGGGGTGTGGGTATCATGGTAAAGAACTCGCTCCCGTTAGAAATTGATGAGGTGCTCCACGACGACAGGGGACGTTACACTGTCTTGGTGGGGAGAATGGAGGGCAAAGTGGTTGTCTTTGTGTCAGTGTACGTCCCACCGGGGCTGCAGTCGACCACCTTTGCAGGTCTGGGGCGCCTCCTCCTTGGCCTTCTGGGGGGTCTTCTGGTGGTGGGGGGGGATTTCAACGCGGTGGTTTCTGGGACTGTGGATCGTCACCCCCCTAGGGACCTCCCCCGGGCACAGGCGTGGCTATCCGGCCTCTTGGATACACTGGGATTGGTGGACTGCTGGCGCTTAAAACATCCCACGCAGCTGCAATACACTTTCCACTCGGGGGCCCATGGTAGTCTCTCACGGCTTGATTATGTCCTTGTCCCGGCGGCCCATGTCGGGAGGGTGGGGGAGGTGCGCCATTTGGCACGGGGTATCTCGGACCACTCCCCGCTATTGTTGCATTTTGATGTCTTTCCGAGGGCTGAGAGTAGGGTGGTCCCAATCAATTCCTGGTACTTGCGCGACCCCACCATTCGCGCTGACTTGATTAAATCCCTCCAGCGCTATTTTGAGGAGAATGTGGGGTCAGTGCCTTCAGCTATCTCCCTGTGAGAGGCCTTCAAAACAGTACTTAGAGGGGAGGCCCTGTCCCTTATTTCCCACGCCCGGAGGCGCGAGCGGGAGGAGGTGACCCGGGTGGAGGCTGAAATAGCTGAGCTGGAGGGTAATCTAGAAGATGGGGTGACGGATGCTGCATTACATGTCCTCCAGCTCAAGCAGGAGGCTTATAGGGCCCTCGTTACGGAGGCGGCCAGGGGCCTCAGTAGGGAGCAACAGGGGCGACTGTATGATGTGGGTGATAAGGCTGGTAAACTGATAGCGTGGTTGGATAAAAAGGAGAGAGCGAATCGTGTGGTCCCGCTGATCGAGAAAACGAATGGTGTATGTGTAACTGAGCCAGAAGAAATTGTCTCCTGTTTCGCGGAGTATTTCCGCGAGGTGTATTCCCCGGTCTCTTCTTGCTCGGAAGAGGATTCCCGTGCTCTGCTCAGGGATATCGCGCTGCCTTCCCTGTCCGGGGAGGACAGGGTGTCGCTGGACGCCGCTCCCACCTCCGACGAAATCGCCCTCGCCATACGCTCGGTCGCTTCTGGCAAGGCCATGGGCCCGAACGGTATCCCTATCAAGCTGTATAAGCTGCGACCGGATACATTGGCGCCTCACCTCCGCGCAATGTTCCTCGCGGCCCACTCGCTGGGCTCCCTCCCGCTTGACCAACGTCTGGCTACAATTGTGGTGATCCACAAGGAAGGGAGACCTCGGGATCGGGTTACTTCCTATCGGCCTATCTCACTACTGAATGCGGAGCCCAAAATTCTCGCTAAGGTACTCGCCAATCGGCTGGTCGGTGTGGTGGGCGATCTGGTTCATCAGGACCAATCTGGCTTTATTCCCCATCGCAATACAGCCCTTAATCTGCGGCGTTTGCATGGGGTGCTTGCGCGTGTCCCGTTTATACGGGAGCCGGCCATTTTGGCATCCTTAGACGCCACCATGGCGTTTGACACGCTTGAGTGGCCATACATCTGGGCGATGCTTGCGAAGTTCGGGTTTGGCCCAGGATTTATCAGTTGGGTCAAATTGTTGTATGCGGGCCCATTGGCGCAGGTGGTCGTGAACGGAAGAGTATCGGCCCCGTTTGAGCTGGGCCGGGGCACGCGACAGGGCTGTCCCCTGTCGCCGCTTCTTTTTGCGCTTGCCTTGGAGCCCCTGGCGGAGTGGCTGCGGTGGGAGCCTTCCATCCGTGGTCTCCGTTGGACCCCCGAGTATGAGGACCGCGTATCCCTATACGCTGATGACATCCTTCTGTACCTAGCCTCCCCACGTAAATCGCTTATAGTCCTAGTTGATGTTTTACACGCGTTTGGTCGTAACTCCGGTCTCGTCATCAACTGGGCTAAATCGTGTGTGTATGTTCTCTCTGGGGAGGCTCCTATTCTCCCGCGGGGCTGTCCGATCCAGATCGCCCCGCAGGGATTTCGGTACCTGGGTGTCTTCATTACTCTGGACCCGGAGGCCCGGTATGAACGGAATCTGCTCCCCCCCCTCCAGCATTTGCGGGTAGATGTCGCACGCTGGCGGCGCCTGCCGCTTTCGCCGCTCGGCCGGGCGGCACTGTTCAAGATGATGTCTCTGCCGCGTTTTCTGTACGCTCTGCAGAACACTATGGACTTGGTCCCGGCGCGCTACTTCCGTGAGGTGGAGAGTCTGCAACTCCGCCTGTTCTGGGACGGGAGGCCGCGTATTGCTCTGGCTAAGCTGACGCTCCCATGGTTTGACGGGGGGATTGCCCTCCCGGATATTAAACGGTACTATTGGGCCTCCCAGCTCGCTGCCATTAACCACAGCCTCTATGGGCCCGCCTTAAACCCGGCATTTGAAATGGATAAGATGCTCCTGCCAGGTGGCGATTACAATCGAGCGCTCTACTCTAGCGCGCCCAACGCTCGTCTGACGGGCCCCACGCGTGTCATGGTGCAAGTCTGGCACGCGGCCAATGCAGCTATGGGGTGGAAGGACCGTTTGACCCGGGCATCACCACTATACGCGTCTGAGCGGTTAGGTTCCCTGTGGACCTCTAAGGGCTTCGAGAAGTGGGACATAATAGGTATCAGTAAAGTGGGGGATCTTTGGACGAGGGGAGGATTTAAAACGTTCGATATGCTGCAGACGGAATTTCAGTTGCAAGGCAGTGAATACTTCCGGTATATGCAGGTCCGACATGCGCTGGGCTCCGTCTTCTCGGACGTTGCCTCCATCCCGGAATATTCCCCCCTGGAAGATAGAATGCTGGATGGGCACGTCCCGGACAGCACGATCTCACTTATCTACTAAAAGCTGATAAACGACCTTTCGGGCCTGTTGACTGCCCTTCGTGCGGCTTGGGTTGCCGACGGGCTGGAGTTGGACGACGAGGACTGGACCTCCGCGGTGGCCTCCCCGAAGGAGGTGGCCATACCGGCTCGCCTCCGCTTCGTCCAGCTCAAGATACTCCACCGGGTCTACATGACGGGGCCAAAGCTTCTGCGTATGGGCTATGCTGGAGATGGGTTGTGTAAGCGTGGGTGTGGTGCTTTGGGGACCTTTATGCATATTTTGTGGGAGTGCCCGGAGGTAGAGGGGTTCTGGCGTGGTGTACATGAGGTGCTGCGACTGGTTACGCATGTGGCGCTGTTGCCTGAAGCGAGGAGATGCCTGCTGAATGTGTGGGAACCGACTGATTACTCAGCGCCGCAGACGTGGTGGGTGACTCTGGGATATATGATAGCCAAGCGTGATATTGCTCAACTGTGGGGATCCCAGAGGCCCCCGACGGTCTCGGCCTGGAAAGAACACATGGATTGGTGCATGTTTCGCGAAAAAGTGGTGTATGTGGCGAGGGGTAAGCCTGGGACATGGGTGAAAGTATGGGGCCCCTGGAACGCCTACCGAGGGGGTATCTGCGTGCCACCGCTGCTGCCTGATCCCTCGCCAGCCCCATCCCCTTAGCCGACTCGTTCCCCCGCCGCCGGGCATTGGGTTCCCCCAGTCCTCGCTTTGCTCTCTTCCCCCTCTTCACACTTCTGTGTATAGTTGGGATCCCCCCTCTTGGGGAGCACGTGCTGCTATTTTTGATTGTGGGTTGCCTTGTGGGTGTGGTTTTAATTTTTGTTGTTCTTAATTTAAAATGAAACCGCATAATGGGGCCTGGATGCTGTGGCTTTTGACATTGTTATCTACTGAGAAATGCTCCTCCTGTAATACCACGTGTTCCATAAATGTATGTCGTATGTTCCTACCATTGCTAGCGGCCGGCCGGAAGGTTGTGGGCCCATACTTGTATACTTTTAAGACCTGTAATAAACGGTTTAAAAAAAAAAAAAAAAAAAAAAAAAAAAATTGGATGTTAATTAATTTTAATTCATTCATTTGCAATTAATTATTGTAATTGTGTAATTAATTTTAGGTGTGTGTTTTGGAGTTTATAGGAGTAAAGGGTGGGAAGTAATTTGTATTTAATTTATCAATATATAGTTGTTAATTAATGTTTATTATTTGATATGTATTTTGCGTAATTGTTTATTTTTGTGTGTGCTGTTTTTACTTTTAAAGGGGTAAAGGGTGGATATTAAATACATTTTAATGATTTTATTATTGGTTGTTAACTAATAATTTTTAATTGAAAAATACGTTTTGAATGTGTTTTATTATCTTAGAGTTTAATTTAGGTCTGTGTTGTGGATATCATAGTGTTAAAGTGTGTATAGTCAATTTATGTTTCTTTAATTAATATTATTTTTTTAATTGATTTTTAATTATGTTAACTTAATATGAGCTCTTTTCTCCTTGTGATGTGTGTTGTACTGCAGCTTACTTTTAGACACCACAACCAACCCTTTAAATAGTGGTTACTTCAAGAACACCTGGCTTGCATCTTCCTCCATTTTCTAATCAATATTTCAGCTTGATTACTGATTATCATTCTCCTGCATGTTACTGCTAGCCTGATCCATGTATTAAACCTTTCCTGTCTTCCTTCCAATGGGTGGGCTGAATCCAACTCACAAACATCCATAAGAAGAACATGGGGTGGGCTATTTGTGAAGCTAAATAAGTCCCAATTTCCCAATTTTATTTTTTGTAAAAGTTCTCAAGTTCAGCAAAGGGTTGCCTTAGCAGGAAGTTGTTGTTCCGGCCTTGAAAATGGCCGTCAGAATTCAGACAGACAAGAGTGGTTCCCCACCTGTTGTCTGGGTACCCCAGGGGGTCCTTCAAGCCTCCTCAGGGGATCGGAGACTACTTAGAAAATTAAATAATATTAACAGATTAATAAAATGTATGTAACTAAAGAAGCTAAATGTACAATTGAAAATTTTAAAATGTACTGTAAATGTAAAGGAATTGGAAATTGTGACACACTGTGTCTTGGTTCACCGCCTCAGGAGCGCAGGAGTGACTGGAACAGCTCCTAGAACAAAGATTCTTCCAGGTCTTTGAAGGCGACGCCAACTCACAGTCCATCCCCTTACAGTGCAGAGTCCTGCAGGGCTCTTCCCTGAGCTACACTCTTTTTAATGTTTACATGACTCCGCTGGCGGATGTTGTATCCCCCTTTGGGATTCATATGGTGACATACGCCAACGACACACAGCTGGTCGTAGCACTGAGCCACCCCAACCAGCAGACCAATGACCTCCTTTCCTGCCTCGAGGAAGTCGCCAAGTAGATGAGTCTTTCCCACTTGAAACTTAATGGTGAAAAGACCAAGCTCATTATCCTCGGCAACTCTCTAAGCTTTCTATCAAGCACCATGTGTCCAACCTCTATGGGCCCGGTCCCCAAGACAGAGATTAAAAGTTTGGGAATCTGGCTAGACCAAGACCTCACTTTTAAAGTACAGGTGAGGAAGACTGCTGCTTCATGCTATGGTCTGCTTAGAATGACCCGCAAAATCCTCCCCCTCCTTCCTTTCCAAGCAAAATAATTACTGATCCAGGCACTAATTTTGTCTAGGATAGACTACGGAAATGCCCTTTACCTAGGGGCCCCGAATTCAGTGATCGCGAAACTTCAGGTCGTACAAAATTGTGCAGCGAGGCTGCTTACTGAGACCCCCAATCGAAGCTCAGCAAGGCCCGCACTACACTCTCTCCACTGGCTCCCGGTGTAGGAGAGAATTAACTTTAAGGCCCTCTGCATAGCCCATAAGTCACTGAATGGGAGTGGGCCTCCTATCAACAAAGCCGTGATTCGCCCCTACAGGGCGAACAGAAAACTCCGCTCAGATGAACTTCACCTTGCTGTGGTCCCTAGGGTCAAGAAGGCCAGAAGTGGCGGCCGGCTTTTCTCATTCAATGCCACCAGACTCTGGCATGCCCTTCTGCTGCACCTCCGTGGGGAACCTAATCACCTGACTTTCCGGAAACAGCTAAAGACCTGGCTTTTCCCCTAGGGTATCTGTCTTCTAGTTACAACTTCAGCGCTGGGATGCTCCAGGGTAGCCATGCGCTATATAAATGCCAATTCAATTCAATTCAAGGTTCTTCCAGCCTGTGCCACATTAGGCCTTTTCATTAAATGGGTCTGTCATTGTTTTGTGTATACCTAGATTTGTACTGCCTCAACTGATTAAATTAATGACATTAGTTCAAATGGGGTTATATTAATATTCATTTAGGGGGTGGTATTAGGTTGGTGCTGGATGATTCTGCATCATATTCTGTGTTCTGATCTGTCAACCTGTGTAACAATTTGATCACCTTATGCTGACACTGCGATTTTCATCAGGTATTTTGCTAAAGAAAAAAAGGGTCCAGTTTGGAGGTGAGCCAAGTCTGGTTTGCCCCGACTTCAGAGTGGGGACACACATCAGTTTGTCTCTTATTTAGGACTTGATATTTACTAAAACAACCTGACCATGCCATTCTCTTTGCTGCATTTGATTAAGCCATATGCTAATTCCATTTTCTGATTAACCACACATTTTAACTAACTGTTATTTCTGCCTTCATTATTGCACTTTATTTCATTAAACCTTCATGGTTTCTTACTTTTTACTTGACTTGAGCCCCCTTAACTTAAGTCTTATTTAGTTGACTATGCTGATTTATTTGCTATCTATCTAATATACAGACACGTTGCCTCATATGTTCTTGAGGACAACACCATCCCCAATCCTGCATATGTGCTTTATTTTAAAGTTATTTGATAACATAGCGCCAACACTGGCATGATGACACCATTTAATGGTGAAGAGTGATGTAGCTTTTCTGGACACCTGCAGCCAACCATCTGCTTTCTAATTTGTAGAGAAATGAGTACTGGGAACAGTACAAAAGTAGCTCCTAGTTGATAACATGGGATCCCGAGGACTATATATGACCAAATGGTCCAAGGCATATTTCAGCATCTCTGCTAGTGGAAATCCCAAACTAACTAAAACGTCCCTCAGAAAAGTTAGGTCCTTTGTCCCAAAATATTAGTTCTGAAGATAGATTTAGGTACACCCCTAATTAAAATATTTCTGTACATCCCCTTCATTGTCACATCATCTGACAAGCATTTATTTTGATTTTTTCTGAGTTTTTTATAGCGCAAACTTGACCAGAAGGTATCGGAGCACTTTACATGATCACCAGTTGATTTACAAGTACAAATTTTCAAGCTGTTCTCATAGGAACATTTTCATCTACAGAAATTGAGCTTAAAATGCCTCATTCAAAAGACATTTGGCAGTGCCTCCCAGTTTGATATACACCTGGAGGCGCTGGCAAATTATGTTTGCAAAGAGTGACCACTTTACAGCATGCTGAATTCATTCAGAAGACAGGTTCATGGATGTCAAATCACTAAAATTCCAGAAGTACTGGAAGTGACTTCACAAGCACTGTTGCATTAACAGGGTTGGGCGTTTGTCGCTCCAGCCTCATACTCCCTGTTGAGAGGCTAGGAAAAGGGAAAGGTGTGGAAACTTCAGGAAGCAAATATCACTCAAAGCAGCAGGGGCAGCAAGGGCAATACAAGGGGTACAAAATTGCAAGCTGATGTAGCTCCCTAAGGGACCAAGGGTGTAGCCAGACGTGTGTCCCTTCCTCATTGTGCTATAGGATCCAAGCTATACCAAATTCCGAAGGGCTATCAGGGCTGAAATTAGTCTGAGGAAAAGGAGAGCATTGGAGGTAGCAAGGTCCAGTTCGGAACCCTGTTGAGTTGACTCCCTGTGCCAGGAAATGGCTACAGCACCAATTGGGTCATTGCCCGTGTGCAGGACAAAGTTGATAACCCCCCATGCCAGGAGAGGGCCACCATAAATTTAGCCGTGTGCTGTTCTGCACCTATCGGACCGGAGCCTTGTGTGCAGTAGTGAGGTGGAACACTGTATGCCAGAAGGGGCCTCTATGGAAAAGACTGCTATGTGGTAAGGGCCTTAGCCCTGTGCAGTAGAAAGGCGGTGAGGCCGTATGCTAGGAAGGACCGCCATGGAGAATTTCACCATGGCTCTGGCCGAAGCCCATGGACAGTGACTTGTGGCAAACCTGTATTCCAGAGGACTGACTGCAACCTGTTCTGCACCACCCCTGAAACTCCCCCCAGAGAAGGGAGGACACAGTGAGAGCACCTGCACACCATCACCCAGACACGAGGCCCAAGAAAGGATCAGGTTGCTATACCCAGTGGGGGACAAACAAACAACCTGCAAGAGGAGCCTCAGAGAGCCTACAGTCATTTCAAAAGCATGACTGTGATTGAGATACTCTGCACTCACTGAGTTACATGCCGCCGACTCGCCGAACTGCAGCTGCTGCGAGGATTCACAGACTGGTCACACTCCAGTGGCAGCTGGTGAGTGCAAAAGGTGGAGGGCAGTAATCCATACACAGCATTGCAGCACACAATTGAGCATAGCGAGCAAACCTGATGCCCGATTTTCACGAAGAGTCGAGTTGGGAAGTGAGGGTGAACACAGATGTTCATTTTTACACAACTCAATAATTTTCTTTTTAATCAACCTTGAGAGGATGAAAGGCTGAGTTAAGTACCAGAGTTCAAACCATGGGGTCAAATACAGATCATCCATCAACTTTGTCGGAAGGCTTAGTGGATGCATTAGTCCAATGAGTCTTCAGAACCAGCTAAGAGGCAAGAGGCCTGAAACTAACCAGATTCTCTTCAAACCTTCACCAATATTTTCTGCGTATGTTCAGCACAATTTCCCATCAACTCACATATTTCCATCCATCCATACACACTCATTTCCCCACTAAACTATATACTCCAATCCACACCCTCACCTATTCTGCTGTTTACCCACTAACTCATCCTCATTCACGCACTCAATCATACAATCTCATCAAACTATCCTCCCACTCATTCACATTGCCTTACCTGCTCACTGTTGTATTTCCAGTTATTAAAATATGTTATTGGAGGCAGCAAGTTGCATTCATTCAATTCATTGTATTTTAACAAGCTTTCGTCTACCCATCTTATAATTCCCACAATCATACACCCAGTTATTCGTTCAACTACTCACTCAAGATCATTCCCCTACCTACCACATTCAACAAGTATTTCACTTTCTCCCACTTTACATCATTCACTTACCCACTCATATTATCCATCAATCTTCAAGATTCATACTGTCATTCATCCAAATGATATAACCTTTACATCTACCTATTTAAACAATCAACGCCCACATGCAATGCCTCACCCATTCACACAAACACACCAAACATCAGTCTTGAGTAGCCAGCAAATTATTTAATAAAAAGTTGCACCTCATTACCACTTGTTTTATTCTCCTTGCAGATTACATCTAAATGCCCACTGTCACAATAAGGAAGAAAGGGGTTTGTACGCGCACTAACACTTGTTGTTCGTTTTGGTTTGCTGTGGCGTGCTACTGGGGTTTCACTCTCTGGTCTGGAGTATAAATGAAATCAGTCATGCCAAGCGTCTCCTAAGATAGGGGACGTCCCCCTGAGCAAAACGTAAGACCCGTGAGGGTTTAATGATTAGAGGTCAGTACTCAGTAGTTTAATGAGAAGTGAAAAATAGTCGAGGACTATATGTTGATTGTTGCTCTACTGATATTCAATATTCATATCACAGAAGATTATTCCATGGGTATCCAAAACATAAATCCATGGTTGAGGTGAACCTTGCCCAATGCATTTCGGTCCATTACAGACCTTCATTAGGGGACATATATCTAAAAAAAGTTTAAAGCAAAGAATCAGGAGGAAACCAGAGAAAAATACAACCTATATCAATGGTTGCATTAAAGTGTAAAATGATGAGAGGACCAAAATGTCATGTAAAACATAAACTAAGTATTCAGAATACGAATCCATATTGAGGGCGTGTGAAAAGGGTGTGGGATTAAAACTAACGAGGCTAATCGTCGTGAAAACACTGTGCAATTAAATAATGACGAGAAGGTATTCCATAGTGTGTGTGGATGTCGAAGAAAAAAAGTGGCCCGTGACAAAATAAAGCTGGTCTCAACGCAATAAGTGAGTTGCGATCCCATAGGTTTCAAGTACGCAGAGAAATCTAACCAAGCGGAAAACAGGTTTGAAATAAAAGTGTGTGTAATTCTTACAAGTGTAAAGCGGTTTCTAGGAACGGGCTGTATATACAAAGCTACCCGTGTGAGAATTAATTAGAGAATGAGACATGTGTTGTTAGTAACACGAGGTCACAAGTAAAAGAAATAAACGTGGTTCCTCAAAAAAGGTTCCATAAAAAGAGCTAACCGGTCAGAGGTTAGTTGAATGGTGAAAATACGTGAAATTGGTGTCGCGAGGTAACGGACAAAAAAATTATACTAATCACTTCGAATTTTAAATTGTTATGTCCGTTACCTCGCGACACCAATTTTTCGTATTTTAGGAGACGATTGGCATTACTGTCACAATAAGCAAATATAATCTGCAATGGAGAAAAAACAACCACAAGCAGTTGTGTCAGTAAAATGTTTTGCACTGACCCGATTAGTATTGCAGAGGAGACAGCAGTTAGAAATAAAAATAAAAAGACAAGAGAAGGAACAGATTTTTATTTTTTTCACCAAATTTACTTGTGCAGTTCTTTTTTTGAGGCAGCTGCTGATCTGTTTATCTTGATTGTAAAGGTTACGTTTGGCCACAGTTATCAGGATTTCTTTTATTATTTTTTTTTACAGTTTAATATAGGCGAACTAGACCTGT
Organism: Triturus cristatus; assembly: GCF_964204655.1. Classification (NCBI taxonomy): domain Eukaryota; kingdom Metazoa; phylum Chordata; class Amphibia; order Caudata; family Salamandridae; genus Triturus; species Triturus cristatus. Next base: position 41,253,594 of record NC_140584.1, on the reverse strand, counting down.
TCAGGCTTCTCATATGTGCTGTGCTGAGCAGGAATGTGCTCCTAAATTCACCAAATCTAGCGCGACCTGACACCACAGACCAAAGAAAATAAGTTTGCCTGCAGTTTATGTTGGAAACTTCCTAAATACACCCTTTCACATCTTGTCAATGAAGGGGGGGGGGGGGAGGCGGTTTGTCAGTCAAGCTTGCTGGGCCCACCTCAACCTGTGACGAGATATTAGAGGGTGAGGTAAGTGCTACTGAGTGACATGCAAGCTTGTGGAGCCCGGGCTTGACAGCTAAACATCTGAGGCTGTTTTTGATTGGCGCACTAGAAGAAGGTGGAGACATCAGAGCAACGTCACTGCGCTCTGAGGAAAAGGCCAGGGCTGTGTGTGGATAAGCCCTGAGTGTACTGAATCAGGCACATCCTTACGAAGTGCACCCATTGCAACAACGCTTAGTTTGGTAACCTTAATTCAATTCAATTAAGTTTACTTAAGCTTTTGTTCTAAAAGCCATGAAAGTAAAGGGGGCGCAGCCCCAGCGCCCATATACAAGAGCTGCTGCCGGCACACTCTCAAACTCCAACCATTTCACACCTGCTGGTTCAGTTAAGACTGGTTTCGGGTCTTTCAGCCCTGGGCGGAGCTTGCTGCTAGTTTAGCGCGATATTGCTGAAACACTATTGACTTTTAGTTAGAGTTATAGTGGACTATTGGGACCTGGAACACTAGTGGTGTATACCCTGGATGTTATTAATAGTGAATGGGGAATAACCACGATCACCAACACGAGGACTGGGTGGGACAGGGAACGTCAAACAAATACTAGAGCCCCGACCTCAGGGATGGACTCTAATTATGGATGTGCGTGAGTAGCAAAAAAAAAATCTCTTTTTTCATAAAAGTATTTGGTTTGACACTGATTGATTGCTGCTGCTTCTGAGTGCATTTTGAGTTGGGGGACTGTGTTCACTATCAAGCATACATTCCACCCCAAGGGAGCCTTGGACTGCTGGGAGTCAAGTGCAATAGGGGTATTTCGTTCAGTTGCTCAGTAGGTTGGTAGGTTGGCTCCCGGAACATCAGGAGTAAAAGGCCTCATCCATCATGGTTGAGCCCAGTAGCCCCTATGTGCCCTGTGGCCATCTGAAACAGGTTCCGACAAATGTGCATTCACTACTTTGGCTACATTCTCTCTTAATGCTTCTCAAGTCTATTACAACTTTTTTTGTTTCACATAAATGACATTTTACTTCATGTTTTCTCTTCTAGAACATTACCAATACGAAAATGCTCACTGCAGACCAGGCCACTTCCTTAGGCAGTCTGGTCTGTACATTTGGTAAAGCAGAAATAATTGATCTTCCCAGCAGCATCTTTGAAGAGATACTTCCTCAGTTCATATCCTGCAAAAGGTTTGAGGAATCAGCTAAAGAAGCCATGAGACAGAAAATCTTGGCCACATCCACGTAAGTGAGACTCTACCACTCTCCCCTCCCCTTCTCAGAATCTGTGCTTGTGTCTTCTACTGGAGAGTTGAGGGATTTGGGCGGAGAAGTGGACATTGGGAACATTGCTATGACTCCATATCTATGGCGTAAAACTGATCACTTAGATTGAGGTTATTTAATTGAGCTCTTCAGTCTTCTGGAAAGGACTACATTGGAATCTCTAGTGAGAATTGTCAGAATTCCACCCATATCTAATGAATTCCCAACAAACCAGAAAATCGGCATAAGTAGAAACTGCTCATCCCTTCGCCTGTGCAATAAAAATTATGTTTTCTCCCGAAAATTGAGTATACATTTGCTTGCTATCCAGATCAGAAGCAGTCAGCCACTGGCCTTTTTCTAACAAACAAATGGCCAAAAACAAAGACATTCGATAGAACATCGCATAATATAAATGATTACAATGACTGTGGGAATAGCAAAGGATTAGTATTTAAATCATCGGTAGGAAGTTGATATTAAGAGAGTAAAATTACGTTTAAAAATGTTAGCTTTGATGGGCCAGTGTTGAATTTTTGCACGCCTCTCCCGAGTCCATGTTATACAGAGTGGAAGAGTTAATAAGGGGAGTAGTCGTAGGACTTGTGCTTTAGTATTAGGTGTTTTCTTTCTTGCAACTACCAAAGGTTTATTGATTTTACATTCAGGACACAAAAATGGACCCCTAAACGTCAAAATATTAAAAGTGGGATTCTTACAATGTGTTGGTTTGTGCCAAGCCGTGAGGGTTTCCTTTCACCTTCGTATCCCTAACTCCTGGCCCAATCTCTCACTGAGATGCCGCATCTTGATCAGTCTCCTGCAAAAGATTTTGGGCCTCTGCTATAATCCCGGGTCCTTTTCAGAAGCCCAGAGGGTGCACCCCTCCCCCCTCCTCCCACTCCCCTGCATGCTGTTCAACCTCACAAGATATTTTTTAAGCAACAAAGCATTTTTTCAAATTTTGTAGGATTTCTATCAACTATAGACACAAGTGATTGCTTCTATTGGCCATGAATTGCTCAAATATGAATCTAGAAATGTAAGAACAGAATTTTGTCTCAAGATTTCCCTCCAGTTACCATGTATTGCTCATTTTCTAAGCCCCTTTTGCATATGTCTTGTTTTCCAGTTACCCCCACTTTCAACTTCTGGGTGTTGGAACTCTTATTTCTATATAATTTGTGAGTCAAGGCCCCCTCTGTGCCCTTGGCTTACTTATGCTGAGTTGCCTTTCTGCAGTGTTCACGAACTCGTCACCTTCCACTGGATTATGTGGGCTTAGTCCATTTTCCATTCCAAAGGCTAATAATTGCTACCTTTTTAAGAGCTTTAAATATGCTACTGTAACTATACAAGGAGAAATTGAGGGTGTGTTGATTCCAAAATATTGAATCACTTGTCTGCATTATTGTAGATCTTCTCTGGTTGTGTGGCATCTCTGGGTAACATAATTACGCAAAGGTTTAAGTGATTTTTCCCCATTCCTGACCCATTTCATTTCAGATAGGGCAAACAGCACATGCACACTAGATTTTACTATGAGGTCAAGGCCCCCTAATGTGTTCCCACTGCCAGTGCTCCAATCTGGACATTTTACTTTGGGAAGAGGTGTGGCGCCCCGGCCAGGGCGACTGACTCTGGAATCTGGGGATCACGGTTCGATCGCCGGCGGCAGATTAGTCCAGCACCATATGACTCTGGGAAATAGCTTGCTTAATCTTCCCAACAGCCTCCAGCGCCTAGAGACACTTACGGGTGATTGTTCGCGCTTTACAAATGTGGATTATTATTATTATTATTATTCTCAGAATGTCTTCACCCAGATGCAAAAGGGATGTGTTACACCTAAAGCCATATGATTCCAAATTTCGTACTGGTTTCTTTAAATAACTTTGACATCCCAAACGTGTTTTCCACAAGAACATCAAGCTCAATTGATTTTCCATGCAGGAGTGACTTGAATTTATTATATTCCCTTCTTCTTTCATCATGAATGGATAGTGCAGCAAGTTAGTCCAGGGAAATTATGAAATTAAACTAAAGGCAAGATGAACCTCATCTTGGACAATACTAGCATCTCCAACAACGCAGCATATCTCCACCTGACCTCCATGTAAGAATCTTTCTTTCCAGCCCCTACCTTCTGGGGATCCTTTCAGTCCTTACGTTCAGGTTATCTATTCTATTGTACTTTTGGCAGTGTTTGTGCCTTAGTACTAATGAAGGACTCGGAGACAAGTTTCACCTCACTTAAGGCTTGTTCTGACCTACTGACTTTGGGCAATGCTGCACCTAGTGGGCTGTGTGATGAAGTGTTTGCCCTTTCCTGTAGCGTCCTCCCTTTCTTATATAAAGGTGACTCTGGTTTTCAGAAATATGGCTTAATGTTTATTATCGGATTTGCCCTTCTCTTCAGGGTCACCCGCAAACGTTTTTGCCTACACCCCTCCTGGTTTCCAAATTTCGTTTTTGTTGGCATTAGGACTCTGGTCACTGCTAACCAGTGCTAAAGTGTGCGTCTTCTCTCTCCCTGTAATGTAATGTAATGTAATTTAAAGAACATTTATATAGCGCTCCTATCACTCCAAGGAGTATCTTGGCGCTCAACCGACCCAGATGGAGGGGTTGGAGGGGGAGAAGACAGTTTACACTTTACACTACACATTACACCAGTGCACTACAGGCCGCTTCGGTCAGAGAAAACACCCATGTTTTCAGAGCTTTCCTAAACTGGGTTTCATGAGACAGTGAACGTAAAGAGGGCGGGAGCTTGTTCCAGGCCTTAGAGCCCAGTACAAAAAGGGATTTACCCCCTTTTGTTGCTAACTTAAATCTAGGGATTGTAAGCAAGTTCTGGCCTCCGGACCTTAGACAGCATGTCAGATGATATCGTCTAAAGCCGTTACATAGGTATTTTGGACCTTGTTGTTGAAAAGCCCTAAAGGTGATTAGTAGAATCTTGAAAAGGATCCTCTTGCCAATTGGTAACCAGTGGAGCGTGTTAAGTGCCGCTGAGGCTGATGACTTGCGAGGCCAACGTAATACTAAGCGGGCCGCTGCATGTTGGACCATCTGCAATCTATGGAGTACAGACTTGTTAGCTCAAGCATACAATCCATTACAATAGTCCAACCTGGAAGTTATTAAGGCAACTGCAACCGTTTTTCTAGCTGGCAATGGAAGAAGATCAAAAAACTTCCTTAAGGTTTTTATTATATGAAAGCATGTTCCAGCTACGGTAACCGCTTGATGTTTGAAGGACAGTTGGTTATCAAACTTAATACCCAGGTTTTGAGCAGATGTAATGGTGTTTGGAGGGGCTTCTGCATCATCAGGCCAACAAATCGTTGGGGAAAACAGATTTTGATTTCCAAACGGCAAGATTTCTGTCTTTCCGGCATTACATTTTAGATGATTATTAGTCATCCATTTAAATGTTGCCGTTAAGCACTCCTTAAGGTTTTCCTCGGCGCCAGGCCGTTCCCTATCCAGCACCAGGATAAGCTGAGTGTCGTCAGCATAAGATATTGTACTAATCTGAAATGATGCGATCAGTTTTATCAAGGGGACCATATACAGATTAAAAAGTATAGGGCTTAGACTCGATCCCTGAGGGACCCCAGAGCTGACGATTTTAGCTTCAGATTGGTATTGATCCAGCACAGTGACTTGGCGTCTATTACTAAGAAAATTTCTGAGCCATGCCAAAACCTCCCCACCCACTCCTGCGGCAGCCAACCGGTCCACTAAGATGTAATGTGAGACCGTATCGAAGGCTGCCGACAGGTCAAGTAGGATTAGAACAGCCTTTTTTCCCTGGTCGATGGCCTTTCGTAGGGTCTCTGCTGTAAACAGTAGGGCAGACTCGGTAGAGTGTTTTGACGGGAACCCTGACTGGTTAGGATGTAAGATGTTATTCTCTTCCAGGAAGCTCGTAAGTTGATTATTAACGAACTTCTCTGTCAGTTTGAACATCACTGGAAGCAGGGAAATAGGGCGCAGGTTGGAGAGGGTGGTTGGATCCGCTAGTGCCTTTTTCTGGAGAGGCCTGACGGCTGCGAGCTTCCACACATTAGGAATATCTGCCGTAGCTAGTGACGAATTAATAATACTATTGATAGTAGGATTAATCGCCACTACTAAGGTCTGCAAGACCAGAGGGGAGCAAGGATCAAATGGGGATCCGGATTTACTGGCAAGAATGGCTTTGAAGGTATCTTCAAGGGGAACAGGGGCAAATCTTTCTAGACAGATTAAGGACTTCTCTCCCTCTGTCCTTTTAGCAGCTCCCAACACAAGGGGCACTGGAGGAAAAGTTTTCACAATATCAAGGATCTTATCTTCAAAATACTCAGATATTGCATTGCAGAGATTTTGGGACGGAGGAATCTCCTGCGAGAGAGCTGATGGATTCATAAAATCCTTTACTATCTTAAAAATTTATTTTTGCCCATGACCCGCCAAGGGGATAGCCTGTAGATAGTGAGCTTTCTTAGCTGACTTTATTCCTGCATGGTATTTCCTTCTAGCCCATTTATAGACATCACGAGCAGTGAACTCATAATTCCTACGCCACCTCCGTTCCAGCACTCTCACTTCTCTCAACTCTGTCTTCAGGGCCAATGAGAACCAGGGGGCATTCTTTTTGGTCTTAATAGGATTCAAGATCTTATTACCAATTGGTCCTAACAAATCACCTGCCATGGCTATCCAGTCGCAGAGGATTTGGTTATCCGCAGAAGTATTGCCTGTTAGCACCGGTATACTGGTTTTTAGTGTATCTATGATGTCAGATCTACTAGCTAGAATCTTCCAGTTAGGTTTAAAATTTTCATCAGGACGTTTTATTTTATTTGTAATAGTAACCATAGTTTTATGATTTAGTAAGATATGAAATGGGATGAAAAAATGGTCGGACCAGATCTGAGGGCAGGGGGATTTAACTATGAGCCTAGTAGAATTTGAACAAATACAATCCAATAAATGTCCTGCTAAGTGTGTATGTTCATGATTCAAGAGAGTGAGTCCAAGAACATTGATGATATCCATAAAACAACCAACTCCTGGTTCTTTAGGGGAGTCTAGATGCAAGTTTAAATCACCCAGTATTGTAAAGTTGGAGAATCTGAGCGCTAAATCACTTAGTACATCTCCAACTGTTTCCAGAAACTCCGTAGGGGATCCTGGAAGGCGATAAATAAGAGCACCTGAGAAGGTAAATGAATCATGAATGCCCAAAGAAAAGGCTAACGCCTCTGCTCCTTTAATATCAGACAGTTCGTGGGTGGAACATTTTAAGGAATTGCGATAAATAATAGCCAGGCAGCCTCCCCGTTGTTCAAGTCTGTCCAGGCGCTGAATAGAATAACTCTGCGGGAGGGCTATGGCTATATCGGGATTAGACCACGGTTTAAGCCATGTTTCTGTGACCAAGAGCCAATCAAGATCGATTTCCATGATAAGATCATGTATGTTCTGGGAGTTTTTACAGAGCGATCGGGCATTGATTAATCCCCCCCGTAATACAGGGGAATCAGAGGGAGCCTTACTAATATGCTGTGGAGTTAAAATAGATTTACCCTGGCCACAACATACAGGATCTGACTGATTGTTGGAGTTTGAGGCCTCATCACAAAGCGAATCAAGTACCATGAGGGGTGACGAAATTATACTCGACATACCTATATCGGTGTTTCCAGGACGTTGAATCGCACAGCGCCTCCAACGCCTCCTTCGCGCTGACGAGCGGCCCGACTCAGGCACTACCGCTGCGCGTCACCGCTGCGCGACACATGGGAGGTTTAAGTACAGTCTCCACTCACCGTCCGCCTGAGCACTAGAGTGCTCAGCACTATGGCGCCACGAGACCTCCCCAGCTACCCCCAAGATGGCGGCAAGACACGAAGAACTACAGATTCGGCCCGCTAAAGCAGCGGTGGGGGCACAATTATGGTGCGAGAATGTGGGCAATGGTTCTAATTTAAAATCAGGAGTAAATAACAAAGTCTAAATCAAATATCTAAATTAGGTAAATTTATTTTTTTAAAACGCGAGTATTATTCCTTTGACCGAGCGCGCTAAAATGCTGGCAGAGTGTAAAGCGCTGTGATCTATAAATGCAGCTTTCCCTGTAATGTGGTATTATTGGCTTACACCTGATTGGCATATTTAAATTAATTAAGGTAGGCCAAACACAGCCCATATGGCAGAATGCATTATATTTAAAAAGTAGGCCATTTGTTTTTTTTGTTTCACATGTCCTGGTAGTGAAAAACTCAGAAATGTGTTTTTCACTACTGCCTATCTTTCCAATTGGATAACATTGGGTAACCTTATTTCATTTAATAAATGCTAACATTTGATTGAGGAAAAGGTAGGGATGTCAAGCATGAATTGTAATTTTAAATCCTCTTTAATAGTAACGTGGGATTTTGTATTCATGTAGATGTCAATTTCAGGAAATGCAGCTCTGAGACCAGGGAAGTTCACTAAAGGACAACATGAAGCATTCTCTTTTCATAAATAAAACAATGTCGCTAATAAAACGCCTTAAGTAAACGATTAATACATTTCTTGTATCAGAGCACAGTGTTTAAAAAACTTCACCTTGTAAAAATATACCATTCCTGATGACAAGTCTCAATCAGTGGTTTATTTCATTAAAGTCAATGGCAGTAACATATTTGGAGAAGTTTATTTTTCTTTCTTCCTTTCTCTTTCTTGTTTCTTCTTTTCTTTCATTCTTTTTCTTTTCTACTTCATTCTTTTTCTACCAGTTTTTCTCCCTTCCATTATTTTTCCTTTTCTCTCTTTCCTCTCATTTGTTCTTACTTTTTTTATTCTTCATTTTTCATTTCTTCTAATCCTTTCTTTACATTATTTTTTCTCTTGTTTATTTCCGTCTTTTTGGTTTTGTCTTTCTTTCCCTCTTACTGTTTCTCTGTTTTGCTTGCTCTCACACTGGCTCTTTCTTTGCTTTTTTTCCTTTCCTTCTTTTTCTTTTCTCCATCTTCACGTTGTTCCTTTCTATCTCTTCTACTCTTTGTCCATTGTTTCTTTCCCCTTCCCTTCTGTGTTCCTTCTTTCTCTTTCTTTTCCATTTTGCTCCTTTGTATATTTCCTTTCTTCTTTGTTCCTGCTATCATTTTCTTCTCTCCTTTGTCCCCTTTGCCCGTTCCTTCTCTTCTTGTTTCCTTCTTTCATTCCTTTGTTACTTTCTTTGCACTGTTCCTTCTTTTTTCTCCTTAATTCGTTCAGCACCTTCCTTACCCCAATTTCTTCATTCCTTCTTTACCTTCCGTCATTTTTCTTCTCCTCCCCTTTTTCCCTCTCTTTTCTGTTTCCCTATTTTTCCTCCCTCCCTTCATTAGTTTCTTTTCTTCTTTTCAGTTTCCTTTTCCATAATTAAATTGTTTCTATCCATCCTCGAGTTATTTCACTTTTCATCTTTCATTCCTTTCTTTCACTGTCTTTCATGTTTTTCTTTCTTCCTCTTCTTTGCTCATTTAAAGGTACTTAACTTCCTAAAGCAATCTCTTCATTCATTAGTTTGTGTTTCATCTTTGCCTAAGAGGCATGCTCATGGAAATGGGGATGCTTGCAGAGCGATGCTTACTTGTAGAGTACCATGAAGCATTCATATGCCTAATCTTAAATCGGTAGTGCCAGTTTCTGGACACCAACTAAAGGTTTAGGGCAATTAGCCATAAAATGGAAGTATTTTGGATCCTGGCACTCATAATGAGGATATTGTCATTCTATGTATTGCATAACTAAGAAACAACAAAACCATTGAGAGACCGCTGACAGATAACTCACAAAGAAGAATGAAGGGGCAACACTGTTCTTGCGGATCACCTAGCTCCACAGTTGTTCCCCGACAGCTCTTTTGTCATTAATGGTGTGTGCTTACTGCATCAGGACTGGGTACTCCAGAGGCAGTGTTTAAGTGGATTGATCTTTTTGTGCATGTATCTAATCCATATACAAGGCAGTAGCTCAGAATCCATATACAAGACAATAGCACATGACATTTTTCATAGATCAGAAGTAGCTCTCACTTTTGAAAAGACTGGAGACCCCTGATCTAATTTGTGCTGGTACAGTAACACAAAGCAGTGTAACCCTGGCTGGGCTCTGTGCTCAACATAAGTGGCATGAAATGCAAAGGCAAGCTGACTCCAGTAACGCACAGCCCACACCTGAAGTAACCACAGCAGCAGCCCTGCTTGGAAAGGGCAGATCATCAACTCTGTTAACTACCCTCTCTACAACTGACTCACCATCAAGAATGTCACTAAGGGAACTTCAGCCAGCCCTCTCGTCATGCACCAAGCAAAAGTAATAAGCTAGGCAAATGTTAAAACAAGTGCTCCATGGCAAGCTGCACCACTCACACGCTGTGCAGAAGTTAACTTCAAATGGGGATACACAATGTTAGAAATGGGATTTCTGGTTGGGTAGAAAAAGCACCTAAGCCAGGCAGAAACCACCACTCTAGTAAGGGCAAGGGAGTTACACACTGAAGATAATGCCTGCTCACCCCCTTGGTAGCTTATCCCCGAGGCAATGTGTAAAGCGTTTGCGCAACACATTCACACAGCAGTGACACACTAGGCAAACCACAAAAGAAACTCCACACAAGGTTATATAAAAAATAGCCGTTGTATTACTCATAAACACATTAGAGCATAATTACATATATACACTGTGCCACCTGGTACTAGGTATCACTTTACAGGGGATTATATATATATTACAGGGCCACTGTCATCACCTCACCACTCATAGAATTAGTGAAAATAACCAGCAACTACTGGCAATATTGCACTTAGCACATTATTATGCAAAACAGAATCAGCAACAGTGCACCATAATGAACATTGGTCACAGTATACATCTCATGGGCAACTCTCAGGCATTAGGCATAACACAATACAGTATGGCATGTTATGCATACAATCATCAGTGCCCCCTAGTAAACACTTGTAAGGGGTGCACACATAATGTCCCCCCTTAGGCACAAACTGCACCATCGGCGATCCCTACACCACCTCTCATCGGGGCAGAGTGCCTAGAACTCGCAAGAGGCCCACAGTAGGTTTGTTACCCCAGATATCCACATGGATGTAAAAGTCGTGGAGGACAGAAAAAGGCTGCCACTATCTCCACCCTGCCTAGGCTTCTGAGCCACGTGCGCAACGAAGACAGGGAATGCAGCAATCATAGGTACAGGGACCCCGTCCTGGGCTCGCCTTGAAAGGCCCACAGGAGTATGTACCAGAGACCCCAACAGTGTGCCTGGATCAGCAGCCGGCCGTAACTCAGGCGTAGTTGCCGCCAATATGGGGGGGGGGGGACCCGGCCAGTACCTCAGGCAAACGGGCCCACTGCACAGTGTGGTGGGGTGGGATGACACTCACCCGCCTCCGGTCGCTCCCGTACGCTTGTGGATGCCAGCAGCCAGCACACAGTACCTCTCCGCTTCCTGGAGTGTGGTCCTCCTTTTGGGGCTGCAATCACGCAGTGCAGCCGCTCCGTCCTCAATGGAACCAGAAGGGGCAGGACACCGAGCTAAGTCTCCTGCGACATTCTTCTTGGAAGGCAGCCCTGCCCTTTGCCTGACTTCCAGGTTATCTCTGCGTCTCGCTCGTGAGCCCCACCCACAATCAGGCAACCTTTGCCTGTCTTCCGGTGGCAGCGGCAATGAGCCGCAACTTTCTCCTGGCAATACAAGGTGGGGTAGGCTCCCGTGGTGCTTCTTTCACTTCTAGCGAGTGAACCTGAATCTCGTGCCCTGGCACCAATTTCAGCCCCAACCACATGCCTGCCACAAACCGGCTGCAACACAAAGTGCTCCTTGAAGGGAAAATGCACTGGCCCCAAGGAGGGGGAAAGCGCCTGTTGAGAGGGCAACAGAAGTCAAAGAGCTCAGCCCGGTTCAAGACCAAACATGAGCTATGCAGGACAGAGCTGAGCACAGGCAGGCCAACTTGCAGGGCCTCCCAGCAGAGGGCAGCTCCTCCAGCCCTTCCAAGCAGCAGCTGGGTCCCACGGCGGTTCCTCCTGGCAGAGTGCTCCTTCAAGTCCAAGTTAGTTCAGTGAGTCCACCATTCATGGGGTCACAGCCCCAATATTTATATTACAAGTGTCTTTGTTCTCTCCCTGACACAGGGCTCTGTGCCCGGTCCAAACCAGTTCTTGGGGGTACTTCCATACTTCTTTTCATGTGCACCACCACCCTTATTGTTAATGTAGGCTCTGGCCCCAAACACACCACAGGGGGGCGAAGCCAGTATTAAACAAGGCAGGCACAGACCTATTCGGGGTCAGGGGCTACTCCTCCCACTGCTCGAAAGGCAGATCAGGCCCATACAGCCTTGTGCTGACTCACCCAGCCCCTCTGGAGACACTGCACCTCCCCAGTATCTGTCACTCCAGAGCCAGACATGCAATACACAACAGTAGTACACAAATGTATGGTCATAGTGGTGAATCAATTACACTTAAACATAAAGAACAGTAGAATTAAGCATACATTAATGAAAAACAATACAGCATCACCGTAACAAAAGGTTCCAATGCAAATGTGATTTCATTTTATCACATAATGGATATCACAGGAATAAATCAAACACAAAAGGCAATCCATGTCCTAACTTTGCATAGTATTGGTGCTCAAGAGGGAAAAGTAGGTGTTTGGGAAGGATGATATAGTATACCCGGGTCCAGTGGTCTTACAGGTTACCCCATTGATATATAACTCACTATGCAATACACAACAGGCAGGCACAAAGACATAGCACACAGAAATGCCCACTTCTAAAAGTGGCATTTCTAGAATAGTGACAATAAATCTGTGCACACCATTACACAGCATTTATTACCACTATTCCAAACATACCAAACTTGATCATGCTACTCCTCTCAGATCAGGAATTACCACTGAAACACATATCAGTGAATCCCTAAAGTATTCCTATGAGCGGCCAGCCTCACAGTAGTGAGATACCGAAATGGCTGGTTGTCACTACCAGGATATGCCACACAGTTAAGGCACATGTCCTACCTTTTGCCTGCAGTGCATCCTGCCCATAGGGCTAGCTAGGGCCTACCTTAGGGGTGACTGATTTGTAGTAAAAGAGGAGTCACAGATGTGGCACCCACTTTATGTGCCACGTCACAGCGGCAGTAAACTGCGCACACAGGGCCAACAATGGCAGAGGCCTGAGACAGGTTTGAAAGGCTACTTTGGTGGGTAGCGCAAGCAGCGCTGCGAGCCCACCAGTAGCATTTAATTTACTGGCCCTGGGTATCTGGGATACCGCTTTAGAAGAGACAGATAGGTAAATTAAATTAGCCAAACTGGTTTAGACCAATCTTACCACGTTTTACCATAGAGAGCACATGCCCTTTTCACTGGACAGCAGTGATAAAGTGCCCAGAGTCCTAAAACCACCAACACCATGTCAGAAAAAAGACTAGGAGGAAGGCAAAACGTTCAGGGATGACCCTGCAAAAAGGGTCAAGTCCAACACACAACAATTGAGGTTCAGCGACTGGATGGACCTCAGGAGGGGGTAGGATTGGCACGTACACTGGACAGGAGGGGAGCGGGGACTGACCTACTGGTGGTCCTGGGCTCTCCTGTCCTAACCCACGACATATGAACTGACTAGAACCTTGGGGAGACTGCCTGTGTTCAAGTACCCCGGTGGCCTGGTGTGCTATGCGGTGCCCTGGATTTCGAGTACACCAACAGCTTACTGTGGCATGTTAGGGCCTTCTGGCACAGTGTGCGCAGAAAAGGGGGGATGGATGGGCAGAGAAGGCCAAGGTCAAGTCTAAGATCAAGTTTAATTTCGTGCCTATTTGCTTTACTGTCTTTTACCTGTTGATGCAGCTACAATGTTTTTTGTTTTGTAAATATATCATAAATACAATTATAGGATACTTATCCTTTCGTATTGGTTTTCAGTTTGAATAACCTTGTTTGATTTGAATAAAAAGCTATGCCTTGGACAGCATAACCTGAATCTAAGCTTTCTTTGGGACAGCGGCACTGGAAGAAAGGGGGGAGTCTGGGAGGAGTGAATGGTACATTGTGCACGTACTAATGGCAAACTGCACCACTCATACGCTGTGCACAAGCCAATATAGTGCACTCAACCATTCCAACTTGGCCAATACCCCCTCACCGCGTTAATTCATAGACATTTTAGCGGAAAATTCTGATGCATCGTTGGATTTTATTCTTATTCCTAAACATTTTAATCCTGTCACAGATTAATATTCTATAATGCAGATCCTAATTATCTGGTTTTTGCACATGATTTTGCATAAAAATCTCTTACTATTGCAAACACTAAAACAGATAAAGCAGATATTCTGATTTCAGCCTTGTCCCTGGTTAATCCACTGGTGAGAGGCTGGCGCGGGTCAAATATGGTTCCAATTGGCAGATCTCTCTGGGAGACTGGGTTCTGGGTAACAGACCTCGTTAATTATTAAGATTGATATGTGATTGCAAGCATCTTTTTAATTAAGGTTTTATAAAGTTCCCCTGTACTCAGGACGGGTGCTAGAGCGAGTCACATAATAACAACAATTAACATGAAACTGTATATTGGGTGCTCAGGGATAAAGAAAGGGATTTAGCAGTAAGAATGTGGGAAGAGGCTTTAATGTTTGCGCATGTGATGTGGCAGCATACTGCCATATACAAGTTAGAGAGGGATGGATTTCAAGAAGAATATAAAAAATTTTAAACGAAGGCGATCACGTAGACGCCTAAGGGCATCAGGAAGAGGTGTCCTTTTACTTTCTATATAAAAAGCTCATAAATAAGTAGCAGGGTATGGTAGAAATGTCTCAGTCTGGGAGCCTTAACATCTGCTCTGTGATTATTCCAAATGGTGCATACTGATGTGTGCTGCTGGGACCGGGCTGCTTCCAATACTAGAACAGCTACAATTAAAAGATTCACTGGCTGTGATTTTACCATTTGCTCATTTGTTTAATAACATCTACGTGTTTACGTCACCTTCTGCCATAGCAGAAAGTGTGGTTCTTCATAGCTCTTTTAGGGCCATATGTATCAAGCGAAAGTGCGATCGCAAATGCCAAAATTCGCAGACTTTCGGCGTTTGCGATCGCAATTTTGGTTAGTGGTATATATGAGGCAAATCTGCGTGCAAAATAAGGAATCGCAAAATTTGCGATTCCTTATTTTGCGATTGCATTTAAGGAATCGCAAATTTTGCGATTCCTTAAATGCAATGTAAGAATCACCAGAAAAGTGCAATTTGGCCTTAAGGAATCGCAAATTACCACCAACTTCAAGTTGGTGGTAATTTGCGATTTCTTTGAAAAATTTACTCTTTTGCATTTTTCAAAGTGCAATGTGAAGCACATACATGCCCTTAGGGCATGTATGTGTGCCACATGTGCACCCATGCTTATTTCAGGGATGCAACAGGGTGTCCTTTTGACACCCTTGCACCCTTGAAATTGCATTCTCTATTTGCGATTCTCTAATTGCTAATCGCAAATTGAGAATGTCTTCCCATTCATTCCTATGGGCCTCTAGGCCCATAGGAATAAATGGGGTGGTATTCCTTAATTGCGAATCACAATTTGAGATTCGCAATTAAGGAATATGTAGGATTCGCAAAATTTATTGCAAATCCTACATACATAGCATTTTGCGATTCTCAAATAGCGATTCGCAAAAAATTGCTATATGAGAATAGCAAATGAGGATTTTGATACATATGGCCCTTAGTTCTTTCTAGCAAATGGTTGGATGGAGGTGTGGGGGTGGGGGGTGCACATAGCTGGAATCTCACAGGACATGCGCCTTGACACTAATACAGTAGTCCGTGGGCGCTACCCTACAGTTTGAAAGAATGCCTCAATGAAATGCCAATCTGCAAACTTCAGACTTCAATCATTTCCCGAAGTGCAGGTGGCTAGGTGTTCCACCATTAAGTTCTCATTGAGGGAGCACCAAAGTCACGGTCCCTCCACTCCTGGAGTTCTACCTCCTTGTTTTGGATTCTTGAAGGCTCATTGACTGATCTGACTTGAGGTGGGCAGTCTAGGCGACATGCAGCACAGTGAAAGATTCGACCTTTTAGATGCTGCAGCGTATTTCGAAGGTGATTCTGGACTGAGCAGTGGAAGGTTTTTGTTTTTTTTTTATTTCTTTTTATTAACAATAGGAATCAACAACACAAGGCATAGTTCATTATTATTATAGTGTCTTATCTTTACATGGCTCTCAGACAGTTTTAAGTACACAATACGGAGGTAGCTGGTAATTCGTGTCATGTCCGCAACATTTCATCTTGAGCTGGGGTCAATGGCGGGGTACAGATGCTCCTGCTATAAGCATTCCAGTCTTTCCATATGTGGGACCACTTTTTGGGACATCCCCTGGCTACATAGACATACTTCTCCCGAAACATGCACCAGTCCATGTCTTTCTGCCATGCCCTCACATTCGGTGCGAGCGATGCCCCCACTTCTAGGCGATGTTTCGTTTGGCTATCATTAGTCCCAGTGTGACCCAGGTCATGCGTGTACTATTTAGGTCTGTTGGTTCCCACACAGTGGAAGGTTTTTAAAGCTAGATTGACATGGTTTCAATATTCCTTGGACATGCTTGCACGCAACCATATGAATTATGCGTACTAATGAAATGGAAGTTTAATATCTAAGTTAGTCAAATTGTTAATGAAGCTGCAACCAATGTGTAAGAGAGTGAGAGTGCATGGAGCGGGACTGAATCATGCAAGAGTGGTAGTTATTCGAGCGGAGATGCATGAAATAGCAAAGTGTGTGAAACACATTTACAAGTGCACAATGTTATTTTCACAGCGCTACTTCGGCTTGGACTAAGGAGACCCTGGAGAAGCTGGGCATCTTGGCAAGTGTGCTCAAGAAAGAAGATTTGGCCCCCATTTCAAACACGGTAAGGCCTGTGCCCAGCCCCGTGATCGTCTCACAATGCAAGGGATCACCTGACACAATAGGGTTCGGTGGGGTTCTCAGTTTTTGAAGGGATATTCCAATCCATCATGGAATGAAAAGTAGGTTAGTAAATCGAAGTACTTCTAAAGGTAGCATTCTGGGAATATGTCTCAATAATGATTTGGACCACATGCTCCAAGTACACACCCTTACTCCCTTTGCTCTCGCGAACGCTAAAGTGAGCTTGAGAAAATTAAATATTTATACATTTATTTTTGACAGTGTACAGTTGTGATTTTCACCAGCAAAGACGAAAGTTTCATACTCCTAATATTTTACCAGTGAATAACAGATAGTACATTGTGAACACAGTCTACGGGGTGTTTACACAAGTGCATTAGGAAAGTCACTCTTTCCACCAGGGTTTCCTAAACAATAAAGTGCTATGATCTCCTACTGAAGAGGATAACATCAGGTATGGTTAAAGAAATGCCCACTCCTATGGGTAAGGTAATGTTCTTGGAAGAATGTGAGCTACACACTTTGTGTTCCGAGCAGCAGCAATCATCTAGGGGATCATGTGTTTCGGCTCATAAGGCATATAACTGCAAGGGAAAGAAAAGAACATTTGCATTGGCATTTGCAAATGAATATATGGGACACGTCGAAAAGATGAAATCCAGCAGTTAACCAAATGTTCCTTATAGGAGGAAGTAGTGCACACGACATAACCAAAATTGGGTGTCCAAAAGTAACTTTTCTCATTTTATCTGCCACTAGAATCTTTGTTCTCCTCTACAGAACACGGACCCAAACTCGAAGACTCTCTACAAAACTAAATTAGATAAACAACTAAACAAATCTTATTGGACAAGGCAGCTTTTCACTCAATCTTAATTGGCACGTTTTTTGATTGGCTCGCTGCAGATGAGAACAATCTGTTTCAATTAACATAACAAGACATAGGGCCCAAATTCTGCTCCATGACTAAAATAACAAAAAAATGAAAGGAGCTATCATGGGGCAGGGAAGCGTCCGCTGATTTCCTGGCTCAGGCAGATGAGCCTCAAAGGGATCCCCACCCCCTAAAATAAAAAAAAGCAAATTTTGAGCAGAGTCCATTGACCCTGAGATAGGGTTCATGGACCACATCTCAGCTCTAAAATCCGTGAATCCTACCCGGGATCCATGAACTTCCTACAAGGACTTTTCCTATGTTGGGACCCATTTCGGGTCTGCAAACCTTTAGCTTACCCATGCACCATCATGTGCCCTTGTTGCCCTGTCTCCATAGGGCCTGTAGACCAATTACTGAGTCTGCAAACCCTTGCATCTTCTAACAAGGATCCATGAGTCTGTGTGGGTCTACGGACGCAAACTGTGTCTGTGAAAGCAGGAAAAAGCAGAAAGGGAGGACAACCTCCACTTGGCAGTCCAAAGGTTGGATGGGTTGGATACCCATGGGAAGTTGGAGTTGTGCCCAGGTCCATGGCAAAGGGCAACCTCCCGCCCTTGTCCTCCCCAACCCCCACCCCATCACGATCATCCTTTGGCTGCACGCATTGGGGACTGGCCGCACATAAAGGTTGGGCACAGGGCCATGTAATAGGTTAAACTATCAGTCAACCTCTGCTGGGCCCAACCAAAGCTGTGCACAGCAGACGATGGGTTCAGATCCTGCAACCAACCCCATACTGTGCATAGATGAAGGACCTATTCAGAAGGAGATGGCTGCTTGTGCCAGGTTTGGAGCAGATCCTGACTGGCCAGGCTTTGTGGCCAGCTCCAGCTGCCCATATCCAAAGGCTGTGACTGGGAAGGTAGGGTGTGTTTTCATAGACTGTAGATGTCATAGATTCAAAAGATCCCAGAAACCCACTGAAAAAACCAAGGTTAAAGTGAGTTTATGGTTAGATTTGGATATAACACCTAACATATGTTTAAAAAAGATCTTAGAAATTCAACCAAAAAACCAGAGTTAAAATGCAGTAATGGCTACAAATGAAAACCAACAAAAACACACTGAAATGTGAAAGTTATGGTTAGGTCCGCAAACCAAAACTCGCACAGCAAATACAATGCTTGTGACTTCATATTATTTACACCAATAAATAACACCAGTGCAATCAAATAGCAACAAATACTCAAACCAATAAATAATACTACAATGATAGTCATGTCTCATAGTGCCTAGTGCGATTAATCTGTCAGATCAAGGGGAAGGTCATAAGCAGTGCATATTATGTGTAAGCTATGGTTTTCATTTCTGTTGTGCAAGTTATGGATTGGGAGTTCAACTATAATTTGGGAATTTCAATAGTTTTTGAGTTTTAATTGGTAACCATATCTTCCCTTGGTTTTTTAAAGAGGATTTCTGAGGTTTTTAAAAAAGAACATACGTTTAGGTATTATAACCAAAGTTAACCATAACTTCAATGTAACCTTTGTTGCTTCAGTAAATATATATATGCAGCTGAGCAGAGTATATTATGCTATTTATTACCATCGTTATGTGTTGGGAGGGGTCATGACTTATGACAGGTGAAGCCTCAAGGAGGCTATGATGCCCCTCCCCTGCCTCAGTTTACTGCACCAAAATAAACATGGGAAATACAAAATAAACATGTCGCGGACCTGTTTTATATAATCCAGTATCGTCATCTTGGGATTCTGGTAAAATGTACAAATCACTTGGCTTTCGGCCTTGACGTTTATGATGTCACCAGAACAGTGAGTAGTAATATTAGACCATAATACACAGGTATCGCCTATATAAAATAAATATATATATAATCAACTTATATAAAGCACTATTAAAAACTTACCTGCAATGTAATGACTCTTATAATGTGATGGTCCCATTAGGTGGAGAATCCTAATTTAGGGCCTTATGTAGGTAGCCTAACATTTACCACTTCATAAATACCGACTTTTACCGATTCGGTATTTATGAAGTGGTAAATGCTATGTAGGTAATTAGTCGGTAAAAATTACCGATTTGGTATTGGTCGGTAATTAAGAATCGGTATTTACCGATTCGGTAATGGTAACTGGCTTCCCATTGATTCCTATGGGCCAGGAGGCCGATTCGGTAATGGGGGGAGCACAATCAAGGGTGGCAGGGTGTCACAGTGACACCCTGTTGCACCCCTGATTCCTGCATGTGTGCACATGTGGCACACATACATGCCCTAAGGGCATGTATGTCTGCCACATTGCACACTTCTAAGGGCCAAATAATGTTTTTTCTAAGACATTAGTCATTTACCACCAACTTTTAGTTGGTGGTAAATAACGAATCCACACTCCACCCACACACTCCCCCTACATCTCATTTCAGGATTCGGTATTTACCGAATCGGTAAAATTACCGATTCGGTAATTTTACCGATTCGGTAAATTACCGAATCCTGAAATGTCCCCCCTACATACCAAAAGCCTGAATACCGGTCGGTAACGGGATTTTTACCGAAAATCGGCCGTTACCGACCGGTATTGGGCTTCCTACATATGGCCCCTAGTGCCGAATGTGGTGACTTTTGATGCAGCCAGTACCTCTGAGTTATGGCACATGTAATGAAGTGATACACAGGGCTTTAAATGAGAAAAAAATAGTGCAGGTACTCATTTAAATTTGGCGAGTGAGCGGGGCTAGGGGGCGGGGCTAAAGGCAAGACATGCGAAGCTTATTGACTTTTTATTCTGGTTGCAGCACATACCAAAACAGGAGAAATGTGTTTCTTTAAACAAAACAGGTTAATTCGTTATACAAAACGAAAGTCAAACACAGTGATATTTTAACATTTGCTTATTTTGTAATATTTCTCTGACTTGTCTCTCACACAGAAACACGCACACACAAGCAGGCAAACAGACAAACATAAGCAGACACTCACACCACAGAATCAGGTGGGATTAAAACCCTTTTAACCTCCTTACCTCCCATGGCTTTCCTCATTGTGCTGTCACTAGGCTGCCTCGATTCCTCGCAACACAGCATGACGACGAACACCCGGATTACATGCAAATGAGCCACGGTGAATAGTTCACCGGGGGCTCAGCTCAAGGCTATAAAAGTGCTTTAGCCGCCAAAGAGACAGGCTGCCACCACTAGAGGCCAATGCGCCTACCCTTCATGAGTACTGGTACTCTCCACGGCAGTAGAGAAGTGCCGGCACTCAGAGTGATAAAAATAAGAAGTGCCAGTACTCAGTACCTGTGAGTACCGGCCTATTTAAAGCACTGGTGATACATTCACATAAAGTATCCAGTCCCGAGGTGCTCTTTGCTGCGCCTGAGGTACAGTGTAAACCTGTTTTTTTTCTGAATGTAACTTCTAATTGTGCCAGTGCTCCACCTCTTTGCTTATTTGTCAGTCTCGCAGCGCTACCTCCGAGCAACTGTCCCAAACTAAATGAGCCAGCAGAAGGCAGGCGTATTACTGCTGTGTGTTTTTAATATGAGTTTTTCCTATATTGGATTGAGGGAGACATAAACTTTCTTTCTTTTTACTTTTTCAATCACTGTGGTCAACTTCTGTTTGTGGAGGGCAAGTAAAATGATGGCACCCTTCCGGGAAATAGCTGCTCTTAATAGGCTCCTTCTTTGAATATGCCTTCAACAGGTATATGGTGGGGCTTAGATGTCAAGGTACATTTGCATCAGATTATACATTTGATTAGTGAAATGCACCCCCAAATGCAAGGCAACTGATATTAGGAAGGAGGCCTTTTGTCATGTGTTAGCTTTAAATGAGGTAATTCCAGACGACTCTACCTTCATACATGAGACTTTGTTTTGGAACATTAGTGAGAGTCATGTTTTTATCTTCTGCAGGAAGACGTGAAGTCGGCCCTGTTGGCTATCCTCGCTTCCGAAGTACGCCCAAAGGAAGCATTTACTGTTCCCGACTTCGATAGCACTCCAGACATTCAGCCTCTCTCTGAAAAACTGGCCAGCATTTACAGCAGCCCAGCCACAAACAGCAGCACCAGCCGGAGAAGGAGGGCTCTTGGTAGGTAAAAACGAAGGGTCCGGGAGAACCAGAGGTGGATATCTCTCTTTCTCAGTCCATCGGCTCCCAGCTGTCTCAGTTCTCTTTTCTTAAAATTTCAACACAACTCATTAATTCATATTATTTTAATTCTTATCATAATTTAAAAGTCGTGGCTTTACTAATCACCCTCTCTTCCTAGCCTCGTAATCTAAGAACTAAGGTCATCGTTTTACCGCCTGCTCATTCGCTCGGCCACTCTGACTGCCTTTGTTTCATTCCCAGCCCCCATAACGTCTAGCAGCCTCAGTGCCGGAATGAATGGGCTACATGTCTCCAGTACACCCTTCCCTCCAACACTGATGACTTCCATACCAGTGTTTCACATTGTCTCTCACTTAGAAGCTCCATTAACTCCTGTCTTTCCCCACTCACAAGTTCTGAATTAGAAACAAAATCATATTTTTCAAAACACTTTATTATGATCTCTTGTGAAATCTGTAGCAACACTATAGTGTAATACATATGTTGTGCTAATTCGGAACTACGTGTGCTAAATAGAGTTTGTTAGCTTCACAAACAGCCTTCCAAATTAATTTTTATTCTAGTGTCAGACGCATTTTTAGACGTAAAAACGTGTTTGCAGTTTTTCTATGTCCCTGCGCAGTTCAAGTTCAGCACTCGAACACACGTTAGAGTCTTGGGCAGTGCTTAGTTTGTAAAATAGTGAGTGCCAAGGCCCTTTTCAAGCGGCTGTGCAGGTTACACCACCCATCGGCCCCGCCAGCGCTGCCAATACCACTACCAAGCGTTACAATTAATGGGGTAACCCAAAAATCATCACCAGACCTGGGTATAATGCGGGAATAAAAGAGTATAGGTCCGTGACTGCTTTAGAAGCTAAATAAATTCAGAATGTATATAGTGTGTGTTGCATACATAATCAACACTGGTATTTGATACCCTGTGGGGAGACACTATATTCCAAGAATATTTTTAACCATATACAATAAATGTAAAGCAGGAGCGCCAAAACAGTTATAATCAAATAATATCTGTGTATTCTATATATTTAGAATCCAAATCACAATTAAGTATTTTATAGAAGGTTGCAAAAAGGGAGACCTGTCCAGTAAGAAACATTTTTCCAATACGTTTTTTTGTATACAATTTTCAAAAGGCTCTATTGAGGACTTCAAATACTGGCTTCTCAGCGGAAGCTACCTATACCAGGGGATATTATCGGCCCAGTTTGATTGCTTCATACACCTGTGATGCCATCGCGGCACAAGGATTAGGTTGCCTTACCCCGTCCTGGAGAACACTCGTAGCTGAGGTCCAAATCACCCTCATTGTGTTAGTCGAGTCGAAACGTCGACGCTCTACTCCCACATGGGGCCTGTACCGCTTCCCCCAGCCCATTTTCCGAAGTTGCATTATTGCAAAAATTGTATATAAAAAAAGTATTGTAAAAAGGTTTCTTACTGGACAGGTCTCCTTTTACTGGTCTGATTTACCAGTTTGTTTTTGAAAATATTTGAATTGTATATTCCTCTAACCAGTCACCTTCACTTGCACTTACCTATCACGAGCAAACCCAATCCCGTTTCTTTTCCTTTTTGCAACCTTCTATAAAATACTTAATCATGATTTGAATAAACAGATATTTTTTGATTATAACTGTTTTGGCGCTCCTGTTTTACATATACCCCACAGGGTATCAAATACCAGTGTTGAGTATGTATGCAACACACACTAGATAAATTCTGAATTTATTTCGCTTCTAATACCAGTACCAACACAAGTACTAACCCTCACACTCCTACAAATGTCACCATTCAGGCTCTAGTCACCCAAAGCTATAATAATGGCGTGGGCGGCAGGTATTAGTCATTTTTTTGAATTCTTAAACAACCGTTGTGCTCATTTCAAAATTAGACTGACAGCGCCACCATGTGGCCAGCTATCATAAGGTCCGGTGTTGATAGTGAAGGGCCATGCAGAGCACCGGAAACTGCCGGCTCAAATTAAGCACTGCTTAGCTGCACTATATAACTATATCAACATAAACAGATAAAGTAAGTGTTCCGTTGGCTGCGCTTGTTTACTCTTTCTTGGCACATTTTTTTGGGACAATCATTTTTCCACAGTATGACACGTCATCATGTAACTGCTGTGTTTAAAATACTTCCTGGACTTCCCATGCATTTTCCTGTCACTGCATTACTTACATAGTTTGTAACACCGTCCTTCGTTCATTAACCTTCTCTTCTTGCTCCCCATTTTATATTTCATTGTTATTTCCTGAATGATGATAGTCGGCATTAAACTTGCGTGTGTGTGTAGAGGGATTGACGCTTCTTCATGCATCCTCGGCTTTTGTTCCAATATATGTTGTGAATGGCGCAGAGAATTTATGGTCTAAATTACAAAGCATTTTTACGGTTGTAAACACTCTGATTCGGAGTTTGCGACCGCAAAAAATGCTATTTGCAATGTACTAATCAGATTTTAAGAGTCAGTAAACTTTTACTAACCCTTAAAACATTGTATCGACCTCTTGCCTATTCGGTATTTGGAAGGTGCGAGTAGTAGGCGTCCCTTCCAAATACCAGATCGCTATGACATGTACCAATGGTTTGTGGCCAAAATGTAATCATAGAATGTTGAAAAATGACCTAGTCCTGAGTTGAAGTAGTAAGCCATTCGTAAAATGGAAGGGGTTCGTTAGACCCTTCTGCTTTGTGAATATCAAAAAAATGTGTTTGAGAGTTGCCAGTTGTCCCCTTCCATTCCAGATCTGTGGTGTTTCAGCAGACCTCATATGGTATCTTCTTTCAGATGTTAATGTACCATGGTAACTAATGACATCACTCCCATGGTTCTGTTCCACCTGTGTTGCCTAGGTTTTGGAATGTTAAAATTTAAGATATCTGTGAGCAGTTGCCTGTACTGGCTGTGGTATGGATGGGTTCTTCTTTCTTTGGAAATAAACCTTAAACTGCTCTTAAACTCAAGCTTGCCTCCTTCATGATCCTTAAACTCTATGAAAATCCTACACCTCATAATTACAATAATTACAATAGGGCTGTATCAAAATTAAAATGCACTCATAATGAGGACCTCAGTGTCCTGACCCCAACCCTGATCTTTGTGTGTGACTGCTGACAAGCAGTCGACCTGTATACAGGTCAATGGGAAGTCCATCAATGTGTACTTTCTTTAAAACCTGTGGTTGGTCCACTGCCTACTTTCAAACAATCTTAGACAAAGTAAACTTTTAAGTTTAATGCAGCACTGTTTTCATTAAGAAAAACGGTCTGCCTTTAAAAAAAAACAAAAAACTTTTCTTTATTAAAAGTTAATCGCAGACTTGGTGGTCCCCTTATGCTAGCAGGCCACCATGAGTATGATGGCCACCAATTAGAGTGAATTGCACTTTGCGACTTACCTAATTAATATTCATGAGTTAGGTCAGATTACAACTCACTCGGAATCAGAATTTTACGAATCAACCTTGGTCGTACATAGGCTGGGTCTTAAAACTCATTAGGGGTTACAAAAATACTGGCCACAAACTGCAACCAGTTTTTTGCAGTCAGTAATATGTATCAGTGGCCAAAGGAGCACTTTTAATAATGGATTGATATGGTTGCATTCCTGAAAGAACAAGCGCAGTCTGTCTTCCTGCTTCTGCAATCTGTATATCAGTGAGTTTTATTTGGAGTCCGCCGTAGATAATTGTGAAACAGTGCCATATTAAAAAAATTGCAATTATATATCATGTTTCTAAAGCATCATGGGGAGCTTCAACAGAGAATCATGGACACAACCACTGGGGAAGCAATAAATCACATATTCCAGCCAAGACCCTCGGACTACACACTCATTATGAGCTGCCCGGTAAACAAGGCAAAAATCTGGCCCAAGATGAGGCAGACTCCAGAGGTCCGCACAAAAATGAGGAAATACCGGCGGAAATCAGTACTTTCATGTCCAATTCTGCGGTAATTCATCAGATTGGGCTGGATATTTATTCAAAATATCCTGGTGAAAGTTTAGAGATCTTTGGTGTTTCAGCAGATTTCATAATTCCAATAAGGCCGCATCTAAATTAAAAGGCCACTCATAATGAGGTCCTGACCCCAACCCTGAATCTTTGTGTGTGTGTGAATGCTTACAAAGAGACGACTTGTGTATACAAGTAAAAGGGAAGTCTTTAAATATCTACTTTCTTTAAAACTTGTGGTTGGTCCACCTTCAGAACATGACTACTAAGCCTGGGCAAAGCACTACGCTACGCTCGCGTAGTTTGCGAAGTTCGCCCTCTTCGCACTACGCGAATTGCACGTAGCACAGTGCGAACACGCGTAGCGTAGTGTTGCGGTCATTTTTTGCTTGCTCGCGGTCCTCAACGTCAAGTTGGCGACCGCGAGCAAGCAAAATGACATCCCGGCGAGACTTTTTCCTTGTTCGCGATCAGCAACATCAAGTTGGCGATCGCGAGCATGGAAAATAAACCTCCCTGCGAGATTCCCAACGCGAGGAGGTCAGGTTTCTCATTGCGAGGGGTCGCGTATGCTCGCGACCGCTCGTGATGAGAAACTACCAGTTCGCGTTGAGAAAGCTGCCGCTCGAGTAAAAATCTACTCGAGCAGCAGAAAACTACAGCTCGCACTGTGCAAGATGCCATTTTCAATGATTGCACAGTGCCGGTTGCTTGTCCGCACTGTGCAATCATTGAAACCGACATCTGACACAGTGCGAACAAGGTACTACGCAGTTCGCGAAGTGCTACGCGTAGCTCGCGTAGTGCGAACTGCACTTTGGGTAGCTTCGCGAAGTGCTACTTCGCGAACTACGCCCAGGGTTAATGACTACACAAATTAAATTAGCATTGAAATTGGCACCTCGACCCGTGTTTTCAGTTGAATGTGGGGCTAAAGACTTAACGCCATCCACTGATAATTTAAGACTAATATGGAGGGGTGTTGATAGTGACAAACTGTTTATGTTACTAGTGAAGGATAATGTGCCCCTTATTAACTCATGTCTGTTATTCAAAACTCCGCACCTAGAGATAGTCAATGATTTCTCTAAACTTTGTACGGTCATCAAAACCTTACTGTCGAAGCCCGCTTCTTTGAGGAAACAGGGCCCTCGATGGTTTGATGACAAATGTTCATTGGCGAATAGGAACCTACGTAGGGCCCTTTCAGCCAAACCCAGGTGTATCCCAGATGTGAAACTGGCAAGGCAGAATTGTAATGCAGCAGTTAGCATCAGGAAGGGAGTACTCTTAAACGATCACTGGGAAACCTTATCTCAAGCAGCCATAAATAAAAAGGGTAAAATGTTTTGGTCTGCTGTAAGGGATCTCCGATCCACAGAACAGTTACTAACCCCCATCAGCTGCACCATATCCAGGGAATCTTGGATAAACCACTTTTCTAATATTTACGCCACTTCTTCATCGGAGATGGACCTGTACGAATTTGGACCATCCGCTGGCATCCAGATAACACTCCCCGAAGTAGAGGAAGCAATTCATCACAGCATCGGGAATAAGGCCCCCGGCCCAGATGGGTTACCAATAGATTTAATTAAATGGAACCCAGATTTCTGGGCCCCGCTCCTTTTGAACGTTTTTAACAATTTAATGCACGCCCCGCTACCTAGCACTTGGGCAAAGAGCATTATTGTCCCAATATTTAAAAAGGGGGATCCGTCTCAGCCTAGCAATTATAGGCCGATCTCATTGATTGATAATACCCTTAAAATTTTGGGCAGAGTTTTATACAAAAAGATCCTGGAATGGTCAGAGGAGTGTAGTATTCTAGATCCTTGCCAGTTAGGTTTCCGTAGCAAGGTTGGTACTAATGAACAATGCCTTAATCTCAACCTTGTAATTGGGAAGTATACTATCGCTCGGAACTCCCCGGTCTATTTGGCCTTTATGGATTTGTCCTCAGCATTTGACCTTGTGAACAGGTCAAGGCTGTGGGCTATTCTACTGGCCTATGGGCTGGATGAGCCACTGGTTCATTTTCTGGCATATCTCCATAAAGACCTCGAGGCTCAGGTGAGGATAGGTAGTGGGGGAGAGGTCTCAGAGTCATTAAGGTCGGAAGGGGGGGTCAAGCAGGGATGTGTCCTAGCCCCCCTCCTTTTTATTATTTATATTAATGGTCTAACTAAGTCTTTGGTACCTATGACCCAAGATGTCCCCATGACTCTCGGCAGACCTCTTCCTGTACTACTTTACGCAGATGATGTGGTTCTTATAGGCCGCACTCCTAATTCTTTACGTATCCTAGTACAGTCCTTTTTTAAATTCATGGATAGTTTGGACTTGTGCGTTAATTTCCAAAAAATCATTTTAATTGTCCTGTGGCCCTAGAAAACGCCAGCTTAGTTCTATTGTTGTCGGCAATCAAAAATTGACAAGTACCTATAAATTTCCTTATCTCGGAGTAGTCTTTGCTGCGAACGGCTCCTGGACTGAGCATCTTACTCACTCCAGGAGCAAGTTCTCAAAGACTATTAATTCTATTTTTAGTTTTCCCCGCCCAAATAACACAGGTGCTATTTTAGCTATTTTTTTTTTTTTTTAAATTACAATGTGTCCCTGTGGCCACGTACGGAGCTTAGATTTCGAGCACCGCAGATAGTTCCTGCATTCAGCAGGAAGAAAAACGGTTTTGTAGAAAGCTGTTGAGTATCCCAATCTCGACCCCACAATACATTTGCGAAAAGGAATTGAATTTAAATTATATATCTGATTTTATACGCGCTCGCCCAGCTCTCTTCTGGCTATCAGTCTGGAAGAATCAGGCAGCTACCTTAACTAAAAACATCATAACAGACTGTTTGAAGTGTGAGAAGGGGATGGATATTCCTTGGCTATCTGGAGTGTATCAAAGCTTATTCAGCGTCAATAAGGGCTGCATTTTCTTAAATCCTAGTGAAGCAGAAACTGTAAATAAAAGAGAACTTAGAAGCGCTCTTTATTCATTATATAACACCGTAAGAACTGTGTCGGAATCAAATAAACCTACTGTTTCCAGTTATATGGCCTACGAACGGCACTGCTACCCCCTACCAAATTATCTCACCTTACCTATGAGTCGGTGGGAAAGGAGCCTCTTATTCCGCATGAGGGCTGGGACAGTTAAATTTGCTTTGTGTTTCCCATTGGGTTATCATCCGAAACTCGATTCACTACCCTGCCCATGTGACGGGGTGAGTGGCCAATCAATTCAACACTTTCTGTTTTTCTGCAAATATTACATGAAATATATCAAGTGGCTTCTTTTCCCATTTTTTTTTAATAAGAGCAGGCCTATTAGTTTGGTTTCTGCTTATTCATGTATGTTTGCCTTGGCTGATGAAGACCTGGTTTTTCGTCTAAGCACATTTTTGAGAATTGCCACCAGGGCGTGTAAGACAATGTCTAATCACTGAGTTTTATTCACGTACGGACAGTTCTTAGCCATCGATTGGATTGGTTTTATATATTAGTGATTTATTTATTATTGAGGACTCTTGTTTTATTCTGTCATCCGAATTTTATGATATTCTGTTTATACAACTGTAATTCTAACTATTATGTGTTGCTACCTTTTTCCCTGTCATTTTTAACCATTGTCGTACTTTTATGGATACTATGTTTATCCGAATAAAGTTTTGTGAACTGAACTGAACTGACTACACAAAGGAGCAAAGAATGCTTGCCTGGTGTTCTTAAGAAAGAATCCCTGTATCCTACAGGTGGAATCTGGAAGAGCTGTTCGTACATAATGCTTGCAATATTTGTCTCCAGGATATGTTAAAAAATTGGCAGAGGCAACACCCAGAACAGATCTACCAGACCATCTGAGATAGTTTGCTTGGGGACCTGGTTCCTGAGAGACAAGAGTATAAAGGGTCGTGTTGGCCCTGTGTCTCAGGAGTATGCTGTACTCTTTAACGTTTTCCCAGGTAAATGGTGTGCCACTTGGAAGACTGTGGATACCTGCACCAGTTTATGGGGTCGCCTGCTAGTAATTTTAAGGTGACTGAGGTCATTAGGACCTACCCAAAGGAAGATATATCAAAAACATTGAAACATGTTTTTTTTTCCTAATTTGCTTTTATGTCATGTTGACATTTTTTCCTGGACAAATCAAATGCATTAGGGACTACAAATAAACAGGGGTGGAACATGGATCATTTGCTTCGATGATAGTACCTCATTTGACAGCCAAACCACTTCGACACATACAGAGTTTTTCAAATCCTGCAATTGGCATCTCCCAAGGTGTACCACAAAATCAGAGAAACCTGATGCAACCCTTATATGATACATCTCTTGACTTAGGGCCATATGTATCAAGCAAAATTGCGATAAAAAACCCCGACATTCGCAGAATTTCGTCCTTTGCGATCGCAATTTTGCTAAGTGGTATGTATGAAGGCAAATTTGCGTGCAAAATAAGGAATCGCAAAATTTGCAATTCCTTATTTTGCAATTGCATTTAAGGAATCGCAAATTTTGCGATTCCTTAAATGCAATGTAAGAAGCACTAAAAAAGTGCAATTTGGCCATAAGGAATCGCAATTTACCACCAACTTCAAGTTGGTGGTAATTTGCGATTTCTTTGAAAAATGCACTTTTTTGCATTTTTCAAAGTGCATGTGAAGCACATACATGCCCTTAGGGCATGTATGTGCGCCACATGTGCACCCATGCTTATTACAGGGGTGCAACAGGGTGTCTTTTTGACACCCTTGCACCCTTGAAATTGCATTCTTAATTTGCGAATCTCTAATTGCTAATCGCAAATTGAGAATGTCTTCCCATTCATTCCTATGGGCCTCTAGGCCCATAGGAATGAATGGGGAGGTATTCCTTAATTGCGAATTGCAATTTGAGATTCGCAATTAAGGAATATGTAGGATTCGCAAATTTTATTGCAAATCATACATAGCATTTTGCGATTCTCAGATAGCGATTCGCAAAAAATCGCTATTTGAGAATCGCAAAAGAGGATTTTGATACATATGGCCCTTAGTCCCACTATAGTACCTTGTGCTCCATATGACTTCAGCTCCAAAAGTTAAAATGTGAAAATTTTCACCAGAACCAACAGCTATATCCTATCCAGCTTTCTGCGGAGGAATGGAAATACCATGCAACACATGTCCAGAGAGCTGCTGGTGTTTACCGGTGCTTGGCACAGCACTTAGAGCCAGATGTACAACCCTTTCGTTTTGCGAGTCGCAAATTGCGTTGTTTTGCGACTCGCAATTTGCAGCTCGCAAATTGGAATTTACAACAGTGTCTCAGACACAGTTTGAGATTCCTAATGGGGTCGCAAATTGTCTGCCTCAATAATATTCATTAGGCAGGTGCGATATGCGACCCCATTGGGAATGGCTAGCACTCCCAGGGACCACCATATCTGTGACTGCTTTTTAAATAAAGCAGTTTTTTTAAAAAATGCAGCCCGTTTTCCTTAAAGTAGGCAGTGGGCCGTGGGACCACTGTCTGTTCTTAAAAAATACTTTCAATGCCAGTCACATATGGAAGGGGTCCCCAAGACCCCTTCCTGTTTGTGAGTGGCTTACCACCCATTTGAAATGGGTGGTACACTGCGTGTGTTTTGCGGCCGCAAAACAATCTTACATTCAACTGCGGGTTGCTATTAGGAATGGACGCCCTTGGCACACCCCTTCCTAATAGTGATTTCGAAACACTATTTTAAGAGTCGGTAATAGGTTACCGACTTGCAAAATAGGGTTTGTAAATAGGGCAGACCTATTTTGCGGTCGCAAACAGGCCGGTATCCTGTTTGCGGCCGCAGAAAACAGTTGTACATCTGGCCCTTACTCTATAACACCAGCACTTATTAATGACAGCTCAACACATAGTGGCGCTGTCTGTCTGTGATCTGAGAACATGGGAACATTGTTAAATATTGCAACACAACCTTTCAAAAACAAGAATACCAGTGCACTCCAGGCCATTATCACCACTTTGGGTGAGCTGGAATAGTCTAGCTTGTCTAATTTTTAGGAGTGTGTGTGAGTAGCAGTTGTACTAGCGCTGCACAGAGCTGGTAGGGGCAGTGGATAGTGCAAGCTGCTATGGCAAACTGAGAAATATTTGGGCACTGGCACTTATTTGTTTTACAAATGTATCTTCTTGTGGGATTAAAGAAGAAAGGAGGAGGCTGTTCCACATTTTTGGAGCAATGTAAGAGAACGCCCGTCCTCCTGATCTGATTCTGTGTGTGCGTGGGGTGTGTGCGATTGGGAGTCCTGCGGAGTGGAGGTGTCTGGGTGGGTGATAGAAGGAGATGCGACTGTTCAGGTACTTGGGGCCTAAGTTATTTAGGTACTTGAATGTGTGTGTGAAAACGTTGAAATAAGCTCATTTGTGAATTGGCAACCAGTGGAGCTCCCTGACGCGTGGTGTGATGTTGTTTCTATGTGGGAGGTTGAGGATGAGTCTGCTTGCCAAGTTCTGAATTGTCTGTTTGTAGTCTTCTAGTGAGCTGGTGGTGAGACTGGTGTAGAGGGCATTCCTGTAGACCAATTTACTGGTGACAAGGGCATGAGTGACAGTTTTTATAGTGTTTCTTGGAGCCATTTGTTCTTCAGCATCTTCAGGGTGTGGATTCAGAATCCAGTGACTGCATTGGCTTGTGCAGTCAAGTTGCTGTTGATGATTTTCTGAGGCTCATGGCGTGGGTCAGAGCTCGACTGGTCATCAGTTGGAGTCCTATGGTGAGGTGTTTCTGCCGAAAATCACTACTTCTGTCTTGTTGTTGTTGTGCTTCAGATATTTGGCTTTCATCCAATTAGCAACTTCAATCATGCACTGGTCAACTTTTTTCTTGTATTGGGGGGATGTCACTGCAGAGGAAAAGTATGAGTTCCATGTTGTCAGCGTAAGAGAGGACGTTGATGTAATATGTACAAATGACATTGGCTAGAGGGATAATGAATGTGTTGAGGAGGGTGGGACTGAGTGATAAGCCTGAGGCACTCCACAAATGAGTTTGCAGGCTTCTGCAGAGTAAGATGCCAGGCTGATGGCTTGTGTTCTATCCTTTAAGAAGAAGCAGAACCAGGAGAGCAGGTCCTTGGATGCCAATCGTGTGAAGGCGCCTGATGAGGATGGGGTGTTAGACCATGTCAGTGCTGCAGAGAGGTACGGGAGAATGGAGGATGTCATGTTGCCTCTGTCAAGGATCATGCGGATGCCATCTTTGGTGGTGATGAGTGCTGTTTCTGTACTGTATTTGGGCCTGAAACTGGACTGCATGGTGTAGAGGAACTGATGGTCGGTGAGGTGTTGGTTGATTAGTTTCCCTAAGACCTTTGCTGGGTATGGTAGGAGAGAGATGAGTCTGTAGTAGGAATGCGTGGCTGGGTCAGCAGATGGTTTCCAGAGCCTAACAGTGCGTGTTCCTGGTGTTCATGAATGTATTTGAGTCGATGGAAGGGTAGACGATGGGTGTCAGTACTTTGGTGATCAGTAAAATTCCTTTGGTGAAGGCATGGTGGGAGCAGGGTCAGATGTGGCCCTGAGTGGATGGTCTTCATGGTAGCAGAGGATTTGATGATGATGATGATGGTGGGCCATGAGATCAGGGTTTGTTCTTCAGTCATGATGGGAAGTTGAGTTGCAACTTTGACAGGGTCCATTTGAGGATCAAACAAGCTGCATATGGAGGTGATTTTGTTACAGAAGAATTCTGAGAGCTTTTTGCAAAGGTCTTGTGAGGGAGTGATGTTGCTGGAGGCAGCAGGAGGCGTGTTGAATTCTTTGATGATGGCAAAGATTTCCTTGCTCTTGTTAGTGCTCCAGTTGCTTGCAGTGGTGTTTCATCAGCCTCTGTGTACCATCTGACCTGTGGTAGTGCTCTTGCTATTGGGTTGCGCTTGAGGGGAGCCAGTGCATGCAGGGATTCCGCTGGTCAGGTTCTGGATGACTTTCAGCAAGTTTCTTGTGTGCTGTGGCTGATGTGCAGAGAGGTTGGAAGCCAATTTCTCTTCTGTGATGCTTTTCCAGATGTGGTGGGCTGTTCTGTTCCTGATAGTTCTCTGGTGGTATCTGAAACTGATGAGGGTTTGGTCTTCCCAGGTCATAGTTGCTGGCTTGTCAATTGTGGGGTTGCTGCTTGAAGATAAACTCATGTTCAATAAGTGCCCAGCATTGTAAGCGAGTTTGGTTACATGCTGGGTGAGGCCAAGGTTTTCTAGAAGCATGGTAGAGTTTTGGTTGGTGCTGTCTTCTGGGTGAATGCTTTTTTAAAACCATTTGAGCTTCACGAAATTTGCTAAAACTTTTTAACCTGATGAAAAGGCTCTCTAAAAGCAGGTACCATCAGAGAATTTCCTGAAATCAAATATTAAAAAAACACGCCCACGAGAAATGGTTTTACATTGAAGTTCACCTGCAAAAATGTCTACTTAGCAAGAAACCTTTACATTAGGCAAAGTTTGGGGAATTGTATAAATTATGTGAAGTTCCAAAGTTCTCTTCTTCCCAGTTTAACCTGCAAACCTCAGACCTTGTATACCCTATACTTATAATAAACCATTGCATACAAGTCATGTAGATTATATCCTGGTGGAGGGCCCTGTTGGATTCATCCTCCATTGGCTCTTTGTCCAAGTTCGAGGCCTTGGTGGCTCAGGATCATTCAAGAACTACACAGATCTTGGGAAATAATGTGGCTGTTTTTGATTGGGTAAATTACTTTGGCAGTTTATATGCTGTTGATTCTGCAGACCCCACAACATCAAACTTTTTTTTACCAATCCAGACAACATCCAGCAACACGCCGATGTTTGAAACTGCAGGCATCATTCACTCCCTGAATTCCTTTTCATGCGGGCATGCAGCTGGCCCGACTAGCATCCCTGCCGATACTTTTATTATTCACATAGAGCTCTGGTCCCAGTATCTTTTAGCCTTGGCCAACAAATTTACAGCAGGAGCCCCCATTCATTACTCATGGAAAGGTGCCAAAGTCTTACCCAATCTTGGATAGATGAGAATAATATTCTAAGCCCCTTTCAATCTGGCTTCCATACTAAGGTTTCAACTAGAGACCAGGCTTTTCGATTTATGTTAATATACTGGAGAACTGTACTAATCCATGGTGACAGCTTGTATGTCGCACTTTTGTGACCTAAAATCCACCTTTGATATGATTTCTAGACCAAAACTGTGGAGTATTTTGGCCAATTTGCACGTCCCCCCTACAATGTTATTTCTTTTAATCCATTTACATGAAGGCAACTATGCACGTATAAGATGGTGAGGTGACCAGACACCGCTGACAGAAAGAGTACCAGTGTGCAAAGCCGTTCGACAGGGATGTGTGCTGGCACACACCCTATTTTCACTTTTTATTAATGACATTGCTTCCATTTTGGTTCAACTGGGGGCAGACACTCCATCGTTGGCAGTTTTTAAAACTCCAATCCTTTTATTTGCTGACGACACCCTGTTGATTTCCTAGACACCGGCTGGCCTCCAAAAACTTCTGAATTGTTTCAACTAATTTTGTGAGGAGCGGGGCTTGGAATTTAACACTTCTAAAGACCAAGGTGATGTCCTTTAGGCAGCATAAATAATTCAAGAGCAAACTAATCCTGGGTGGAACCTCTCTTGAACAAGTTGACTCCTTTGCATATTTAGGGGTTACTTTTACAGAGGATATGTCTTGGCAACCACACATTAGTCAGGTCACAACTAGGGTAAAGCAGATCTCTGGTGCAATACTTAAGGAGTTTTCGACATATTACTCTAAACCCATTACTCCTGCACCTACAATCTATGATGCCAATGGTCTGGAATCATGCCTGTATGGGGCTGAGCTGTGGGGTGTTGCCGAACACTATGACATCACAAAATTTGAGAACAATTTTCTCAGGAATTTGACTTCCCTTCCATCTAGTACCCCGTTACAGCCATTGTTCAGTGACCTAGGTGTTACAAGGGCCATGCATACAATTTGTCTATGGCCATTGTTGTACTGGAGGCGCTTGTTGACCACTCCCTAGCTTGCAAAATATATTGACAGCCTAATGGATGTCATGAAGGCTGACCAATTTAACTCAATCCCATGGCTTTTAAACATGAAGTCAGCCTTGTATTCATTAGGCTTTCATGATTTGTGGAACCAACCTAATACATCTGTTTTCCCATCTACAGATGAGCTCGAAATTAAATACTGGTTGCTTGTGGATGACGAGGTCATTCGGAAGTCAGCCACTGCTAAGCTGACAAGAAATCAAGATACAGAGGGGGCAGGAGCTATTCTGGGACGTAGTAACGGTCCCATTGCATAGGAAACTTTATTTCCAGTTTCATATTTGTGACCCTACCCCTTAGGTCATTCACAGCAGGTTGGTAGGGTGATGGAGGTAGCACTTGTCCTTCCTGTGACCATCAGATGGAAAGTGTTACACACGTTATGTTTGCTTGCCCAGGCTATTCATCTAACCTGCATAAATGGCTGGCACCGATATGTAGGTCACTAGGTTTATGGAATCACCAGGATGCCCTCCGTATTCTCAGATCTGACTCTTCTATAGCACTGGTCATCTCCGTTGCAAAACGTTTGGGTGCATTGTGGGTGCTACACAAGAAACCCCTAGGTCAATCACCTTTCCGGGGGCATATGTATCAACATCACCATTTGCGATTCTCAAATAGCGATTTTTAAAGAATCGCTATTTGAGAATTGCAAAACGGGATGTATTTAAAAAATCGCAAACTTTTTGCGATTTCTTAAAATTCCTTAATTGCGATTAGCAAATTGCGAAATCGCAATTAAGGAATACCGCCCATTCATTTCTATGGGCCAGGAGACCCATAGGAATGAATGGGAAGTAATTCTCAAATAGCGAATTCGCAATTTGCTAATCGCTATTTGAGAATAATTTCAAAGGTGCAAGGGTGTCATAATGACACCCTGATGCACCCCTGAAATGAGCATGTGTGTGCATATGGCGCACATACATGCCCTAAGGGCATGTATGAGCGTCACGTGGCACTTTGCAAAATTAAAAATAGTGCATTTTGAAAGGAAATCGCAAATTACCACCAACTGGAAGTTGGTGGTAATTTGCGATTTCTTAAGGATAATTCGCACAACTTGGGTGCTTTTTACATATCATTTAAGAAATCGCAATTTGCGATTTCTTAAATGCTTACGCAAAATTAAGAAATCGCTATATTAGCAATTCCTTAATTTTGCGATGGGATTTTGCCTAATACATCCCGTTTTGCGAATTTTTAATCGCAAACGCTGTATTTTGCGAATCGCAGCGTTTGCGATTAAAAATTTGCTTGATACATATGCCCCCCGATGACTTAACGCTCAGTTTTTCTTATTTTTGCCCTTTGGGTTACCTTTTTTCAATACCCCACATTTCATTATATTTTATTATTTATTAATATCTGTTTATAACTGTATATAGACATATATCCAATATGAGTTTATGGAAAATGGATGTACTTTTAATTACAACATTGGAATGTTGGGAGCTCCATTGAAGACAATGGAGTGCTCCTGCTTCTACGGGCCGGTAAAGGGCCGCAGAGCAACATTCCAATGTGTTACAAAGGCCTCTCGGAACATCCCTCGAGCTTCGAGAGGCCTTTGTTTTATTTGTTAGAACATTCTGCCCTCTAGTGGCAGAATTTTCTAATAGCCTTTCCTTGTAGCCCTTCGTAGCAGGGCTACACTAGCTATTAAAGTCCCGTCCCTTGTTAAAGTCCTTTGCCTTCGGCTCGGGCCTTTAACGCGGGAGCGGACCTTTAATAGCCGTTATAGCCCGCTACGGTGGGCTATAAGGCTATATTGTTTTATTTTGCTTTTTTTTTTTTTTAAGTTTGAGTTTATTGAATAAAAAAAGAAGGGAAGGGGAAGGGAGGGGAATGGAATATAATCATCATGGTAAGCAGTACAAAGAATAAGCAATTCAATAGGAGCTCTCAATAAAAGCAAAAATAACAAGCATGAAGTTTACATGAACAGAACCTACATAACAGGAGTAAAAAACAAAACAAACATATAATATAGTAGAAAACGTGATATCATAACAAAAAGGCATTAAAGAAACAAGAAAATCATGGTGGCTTACGCACCTCAACTGTGTCAGGGTTTGGAGAAGCGTGCACTGGAGCAAAGAAGGAGAGATAGGATATCAAAGGGAGCCAAATCAGGTCGCGTTTAATCGCTAGAGAAACGGGAGATACGTAATTAGTATCCAGGCGATGATGGAAACAAACTGCATTCCACCAAGAATGGTAGGAGACATTTGCAGCCTGTTTCCAATTAGAAGTAATGGTATGGAAGGCCACGGCAACTAGAAGGTCAAGCAATAGGTAATGGGAGGGAGGTTGTGGAAGTTTCGGTGATAAGGAACCTAGAAAATCTTGCGAGGGGGAAAAGGGAATTTGAAGTTGGAATAACTTTTGTATTTGCGTCCAAACTAGGTGCCAGAACTTGGAGATAGAAGGGCATTCAAACAACATATGTTTGAGATCTGCAACAGGACAGGGACAGGACCAACAGATAGGGGATGTGTCAGGTGAAAAACGGGATAAAGCATGTGGAGTACATAAAGTCCTGTTATAAATAAAATATAAGGTTTGGGTAGTATTAGCAGCTCTAGAGGTTTTATGAAGCTTAGCCCATATTTTGTCCCAAAAAGGTATTGGCCAATCCTGAGAAAGATCCAATTCCCATGCCATCTCGGTCTTAGATTTTAGTCTGTCAGCGAGGTATCGAAAAGAGTTATAAATAGCAGAGGCTGAGGGAGACGTCTTCAATAATAAAGAAGTAGCTTTGCGGTCCAAAGGAATATCGGTAGATGGAGCCAAGGAGCGAAGATATAAGATCAGGACTGGGAGAAGGGCATTGTATTGCGGTCGAGCAGAAGAGGGCAGTGAGAAAGAGGATTTAAGTTCTTGGAATTGGAGAGGAGAATCTTGGGAAATTAATTGAGAGATCCAACACAATCCTCTAGAATGCCATGTCTTCCAAAATATGGTGCGATTACGAATTTTGAAAAGAGAGTTGTGCCATATCGGCTGTTCGTGAATGGAAAGGAGGGAGGGATAAGATGATAGTATGTAAGGAAGAAGGAGAGTACGTGAACGGGAAATAACAGGCGTACGAAAGCGAGCTAAAGGAGACGTGAAGGATAAGAAATCACGAAAGGTAAATGGGGACAGAAAGGAAGATTCCATACTTAACCAGACGGGCGGATAGTACGGACGGTCAGAAGAGAACCAACGGGTCGATTGTTTCAAAGAGAAAGCTCGATGATACTCTCTGAAATCTGGAAAGCGCACACCAGACTGGGCCTTATCCTTGCGCAATGAAGCCAAAGCTATGCGAGAGCGCTTGCCATTCCATAAGAATTTCAGCAACAAGGAATCAATCCGTTTAAAGAAGGAAATTGAAATATGTACTGGAAGCATGGAGATGGTATAAAGAAGAAGAGGGGATAACATCATTTTTACAGAATTGAGCCGACCCCACCAGGATAGAAAGAGCGTGTTCCAACGTTGAATAGCCGTATCCATTTTCTTGAAGACATAATCAAAATTACATTTGAGCGTATCAGACAAGAAAGGGGCGAACCAAACACCCAGATATTTGATCTTAGAGGGTTGCCCTGAGAAACCCGTTTGGGAAAAAAGATGTTTTTGACAAATAGGATTTAAAGGTAGAATCTCGCACTTATCAGCATTTAGGCGATAGCCAGAAACCGCGGAGAAGGAAGACACCTGCTGGAGAAAGGAGGGAATAGAGGAAACAGGATCAGAGCAGTAAAAAAGAATATCGTCAGCATAGACCGAGAGTTTAACCTGGCGTGAACCAAATTTAAAACCCGAAATGATGTTGTCCAAACGAATTTTGGTGAGAAAGGGTTCCAAGGCTAAAACAAAAAGTAGGGGGGAAGAGGACAGCCTTGTCGCACTCCCCTGTGTAACGAGAAATAATCGGAGGTCATCCCGTTGACAAAAATGGAAGCCTGGGGGTTAGAATAGAGTAAAGAAATATTAGAGATGAATTTGGGAGAAAACCCGATCCAACGCAAGGCCTGAAACATAAAATCCCATCCAATCCTGTCAAAGGCTTTCTCCGCGTCTAAAGAAATAGCCGCGAAGGGAAGTGACAAAGAGGAAGCCTTGCTAAGAATATTAAGAAAAACACGGGAGTTGTCAGATGAAAGGCGGCCCTTGACAAAACCTGAATGTTCAGGGCCAATGAGATCGGGTAAAAGGGGATCCATGCGCAGTGCCAAAATTTTAGCCAGAATTTTGTAATCCGTATTGACTAGGGAAATTGGTCTGTAATTTTTGCATAACGAGTGATCCTTATCTTCCTTGGGAATTAAACAGATTAAAGCCTGTTGGAAGGAGCGACTGGAAGAGCCTGCTGCAAGGAAGGATTGGAATAAGAGCAACAGTTTAGGGAGAAGTAGAGAGGCGAAGTGGTTGTAAAATTCAATAGTGAAACCATCAGGGCCTGGAGATTTACCGTGCCGCAATTTAGAAGCAGCATGGGAGATTTCAGAAAGCGAAATGTCCCGTTCTAGAGCAGTAAAATCAACATGAGAGGCCGGGGGGAGGGAAGCGAATGAAAATATGAAAGAAGATCCGTGGTCTCCGGAGTGAGTTCGAGGGTATAAAGATTGTCATAGAATTTAATAAACTCAGAAAGAATGTCCTTATCTTTAAAGCAAGAGTTCCCAGTGGAAGTCTTAATGGATTCAATCTTTGTACGCTCCTTCCTTAACTTTAAGTAATTGGCCAAAAGATTCCCCATTTTGTTCTTACCCCCATAATACCTGGAATTACATTTTAGCAAGAGATTAGAGGCAGCATCAGTTGTAAACCTATTGAAGGAGATTTTCGCTTCAATAAGTTTTTTAAGAGAAATCTCAGATTTAGAAGCATGGTAGTCAAGCTCTAAAATCCTAATATTAGCTAAAATGCGTTCGGACCTGGCTTCTCGAAGTTTCTTTCGTCAGGCTACAAAATTAATAATAAAACCCCTGGAGGCTGCTTTAAAAGAATCTCAAACAGTAACAAAAGAGGAGTCAGGGGTAAGATTGAGAAGGAAAAATTCAGTGGTAAAGGCAGTAAATTCAGAACAAAAGGCAGGTTCCAAAAGCAAAGCATTGTTGAAACGCCATCTGCCAGAGTGAGGGGAAAAAGGAAGTAAGTCAAGGTCCACATGAACCGGAGCATGGTCCGAGATTAGGATGGAACCGATGTCAGAGCGTATAGCGTGCTGGGATAAGGATTTACTAACAAAGATATGATCAATGCGGGATTGTGATTGATGTGGAGGGGAGTAAAAACTGTATTCTCTAAGGTCAGGATTACACAATCTCCAGATATCCCCCAAGGCATTATTTTGAAAGGTGTTAACAAATTGAGAGTTCATCCTAGAGGGGATAAATTTAACTTTGGAATGACGATCGAGGAAGGGATCAACAACTTGGTTACAATCTCCCCCGAGAAGTATGTAATCTCCTGAGAGGGAGGACAGCTTAGTTGAGATAGAGGGCCAAAATGATCTATCAATTCCAGTTGGGGCATACACATTAAAAAGAGTAATAGGAATATTATCTATAAGCAGTGTGACAATAACCCATCGACCATCAACAACATCACATTCATGAGTGATTGAAGAAACATTTAACTTTTTATGTAATAAAATCACAACACCATTTTTCTTGGAAACTGTGGGGGAGCAAAAGACATGACCCACCCAGCAACGCTTGAGTTTCAAAGCCTCCGTTTCAGAGAGATGTGACTCCTGAAGGAGGGCAACATCAGACTTAAGTCTCGCTAAATGTGATAAAACCCTTTGCCTTTTAATGGGATTGTTTAAACCCTTAACGTTCCACGATGTAACACGGAATGGAACAGCAAAGCAAAACAACTAACAGCAACATGCTTATTATTGCAGAAAAAATAACTTGAGAAAACTGCGAGAATTGAAACGAATGATGGAGAGAGGACAGAAGGAGAAAAAGCAAAAAGGAGAAAAAGGGAAAGAAATAGAAGGAAAGAACCACTATGGAAATAATACTGAGTCCAAGGAAAGGAAGGAACAAGAGGGGAAAATGGGGGGTGAAGGAAAGTGAAAAAAGAGAGGGAAGAGCAAAAGGTAAGAGATCAAGTGTAGAAAAAAGGACAGAAACGAAAACCAACAAGAAGACAGTACACGTTCGAAGCGAACGACTGAAAAACATACTTACGGAACGAAAAACTCAAGAACAAGGATGGGGCGATGGCGCCGGGAGACAGCGACGACAACATCTAGAGCAGACAAACGGACTCCAAATACCATGGCTCGAAAAAACGCAGCATATAGAGGATAGCATGGCACATCAGGGTAGGAAGGAGATGTCTGTAGAAACAAAAGAGATATACAATTGAAGGGAAGACGAGTCATAGGGAAGTGGGAAAAAACAAATTACAATTGAACTACAGAGGGGACACATGAGAGTGAAAACGGCTGTTGGAAGAAGAAACAGTAAGGGATTCATAACATCAACGTTAATGGGGAGACAACAGAATCATAACACTACGAGTTCCAAAAGGAGAAGCAGGACTTGTCAACCAGGTCTGGATACATCCATAACATCTGGGCCTTGCCGTTGGAGAAACGCCTGCAAGGCCGCAGGATCTTCATACTTGGTTGTTCTGTCTTTATATGTGACCTTGAAGAGACAAGGATGTAGTAAACCATATCTAGCATTCAGGGCCCGTAATTGAGGTCGTATGTCCAAAACCTTCTTCCTTCGATCTGCAGTGGCCTTGGAGACATCTTGTGAAAGATAGAGGCGGTGACCTTCCCACATAATTTGCTTCTTGAGTTTGGCAGCTGAGAGGACCTGTAGGAGGTCAGTGAATTGCAGGAATAACATAATTACACCTCTAGGTTTACTAGTGACCTTCAGGCCAAGGCGATGAGCCCTTTGGATATTAACGGAGGTTAAGGCCGGAGCATCTAAGATCTTGGCTAGAAAGGATTGGAAGAAGACGGTGGGGTTTGACCCCTCTGTAAGTTCTGGAAGACCATATAGGCGTAGATTGTTCCTGCGATTTCTGTTTTCCAAATCTTCCGTTTGGCGTTTAAGTAGAAGTATCTCCGCCTCCATTGACGGAATATGGGAACAAGAGGATTGCAAAGAGTCTGTGTGGGTTTCTAAGGTTTGAACACGTGACTCGAGCGATGACCATTTTTCCTGCATGGCCTGCATGTTCTTTGTGGTAGCTTCCATAAAGTGTTTGAACGCACAAAGTTCATCCAAAATGAGATCCATGGAAGCGGATGAGCGCAAATTCATCGTTCTGTTTCCGGAAGCTTCACTCTGATGCTGCCATTCTCTTCGGGTGTCGATCACGTCCTCCCAACATCGCAGTAATAAAGTATCACGAGTCACAGGCACGCAGGTCCTACTCCGCAAGGTCCAGCCGCATTCACAATAACATTCCCTCAGGTATCGTTGAAAATCGGGAAGTGCGCACCATACATCAAGAAAATCCCTTCAGCCTACTCACATCTTCTATTAAAGTTATCAGAAATTTTTGTTGTTACCCCTCCTTCTCTTTTACGGTATTCCACTGACTAAATATTCAGATCGTTTAGGATTGATAAGCAGACTGAAGCTTGAAGTAAGTTTGTGAGAGTGATTGCTTCAAATACCAGTACTTATTTAGAGGAGAAGTTGCAGTTGGATTTTTTGATTAAAAACGCTCTACAGAAATGAGGAGCAGTAAGTTAAAAAGAGAATAACAAAGTAGACAGCGCATCAAAGTATCATTCTCTTTTAATGTACCCTCTATTATATAGGCTCAATATGTGAGGTAACAGTCTGTTGTGATAATCTCTCGCTGGCAATAAGGCACATCCTCCCCGTTAAAGGAATAAAGCAGTATGCTCCACAGTGACCATGAATTTCCCCTGTGTTTAATTTATTGACATTTCCATGCTTGAAGCGATTGGGCACTAGATGGCAGCATTCACTTGTGAGCAGAGAAAAGAAGTTCAAATATTAGGTTCCTGAAGGCTGCTCAAACTATTGCAGATTACCAGATAAAACAGGCTTCACGAGGAAGTCAGCCTCGTTATTGTAGGCAAAAACGCACATCTCCTAAAAGAAGCCAGACAAAGAAGAAATAATGCATTTCATTATAGCAGCAATAAGAACTTTCAGTCAGCTGAGGAGCATGCAAGCGGCAAGCAGAAAACTTCGCGAGTGAAATGCGCGGCAAAATTCCTCACGGAGCGCGACTTGAAATGGCGGCCGTCTCTGTGACGGAACCGCTCCGACGCGCGAATAAGAAGAGCGTCTCTTACATAATGTTGCTGCCGCCTATAAGCACCCCATCGTGTGAAGCTCCCTTTCCGCCGAGTGAAACGCGTATCTGGAAGCCCTTGTAGGCGATTAACGTCGCGCCAGGTCAGTCGTTCTCTCCCGCGTCCCGGGAGAGCTAGGGACAGTCCGCCATCTTCCTCGGGCGCTAGCCACACCCCACCCTTATTTTGCATTTTGCTCTGTGAGGAATTGTTCTTTTATGGCCCTGGCAGCCGAAATAA
Organism: Triturus cristatus; assembly: GCF_964204655.1. Taxonomy (NCBI): domain Eukaryota; kingdom Metazoa; phylum Chordata; class Amphibia; order Caudata; family Salamandridae; genus Triturus; species Triturus cristatus. Next base: position 41,209,507 of record NC_140584.1, on the reverse strand, counting down.
AGAGTTTGGGATTTGATTTGAAGTCATGTAATCAATGGAGGAATTTGAAAGTAAAGTTTTGATGGCTGCTACTATGGGATACCTTCTCCATTTAAATGCAGCAATAGCGAAATTCTTCATCTGAAAGGATGGCCCCAAATCTGTTCCTCACTTGTCCCTAACATGACCTGTTCGCGTGGCTTGCTCTGTACATTTTTGTAGTAATTCCTTTGTGTTCACTCTTACTGATGAGCTGAGTCAAGGCTGCGTGTACAAGGGATTATTCCAGGAAAGCAGGGCCCTCAAACCGGACGGAATTACGGAGCCTGAATTGTAGGAAACTATCCAAAGTTAAGGATCCTACATTTTCTTTAAATTCATCTAACAACATGAATGTGCATGCTACACGATGGTCCCCCAAAGTGGTTTTGTTCCGTCTCAGTGGTGCTTTGGTTTCTAATGTGAGTTCCCACCAGTGGTTGTTTCAAAGAGGAATCAAAGGGGAGTACAATCTCTCGTGAGCCAGCATCCTAGTGAGTCTGTTCTAGGCATATATCATTCAGACCAGTGTGTTAAATTGTGCCCTAATCCTAACACAGGACTCGGTAAGAATATTGGTTAGCAGCACCGCATCTATCGTTTGGGAGAGTGAGAATTTCCCTGCTCAGTCTCAAATGTGTTAATAAAAAGTGAGAGCAGTTGTGCAAAAAAGGAATTCTAGTAGGATGACAGGAACATTCATGAAAAGGTACAAAAGATCTCTCTCATGGGTATCCTGCAGGCCTGAGACAGTGGGAGTGGCTGCCAACATGCGGTCTTCACTTCGATTCAATGGCTAGGACCAATCTGTTGCAGTGGTGGCTGGTTGATTTTAAAAGTGGTGAGGCATAAATATTATATCCAAGTATAATTCACGGGCATGTTCAGCAAGAGATCGCAAACCTAAAAAGGTGTGTAGGGGTGGAGGGGAGAGGGGGTAGGAAGGGTGGGGGATTCAGCGACGGAGGCATGGAAACCGTAAAAGGGATCAACTGAGAGCAGGTGAGGCAGAGGCACACACAAGAGATTCTGAGGTGTGGTTAAAAAAAGGAGCACAGAGGAAACTATAGTAGATTGTTATTCCTTGAGTACATCCTACATGTGGTATATGCAAGCACTCCTTCTGCCTTTGAAACCTGCAACGAATCACGGGGCTCATGTGTCCCACACACACCTCTACTACCCATGTGAGCTCTAAACACTCTCTTGGCATGCATGTACCACACGCAGACACTCACACACACACACACTTCAGACAACTTTGTCTCCTGCACTGTTTCTTACTAAGATGAACATGCTCATGCCTCTGCCAGCGGTGCCATAAAAACACACTCTTGCCACAAGCCTGTCCATCAACCTCACACTTCTGACACTTGATTGCAGTACACTCTTGCCCTCTAGGGGGCAATTTTGCTATGCAGGAGCCATGGAAACATTCCCTTGGCACCTATGTGCTGCCATCACACTCATCTGACAACTTACACAATACTCTTTTTTTCTTAGAAGCCAGGGTCATATGCATCTGCTTCTCAATGTTTCTCTCTGCTCAGAGGCCCGCTCCCCCCCCCCTCACCCCACCCCCTCCCCCAGTGTAGCTGTAGAGTAAGGCAGGCAGACGAGTACCACATTGAACTGTTGATTAGGGCCTATGCCTATGTGGCATGTGCAGCACCTGGAAATGGGGGGTGGGGGGGAGGGGAATAACTGATAGAGTAGGAACGATTGAATAAGAGGTAATCACTGCACAGACACTCATGGAAGAATCATTTGAGAGGCGTATGCTCCCTCGCACTTTGCTCCTCCTGCTTCCTACTCCCGCCCCGCCATCTCCTGTCTGTTCATAGGTGCCTTTACCTGTACGTCAGGCTCATGGACTCCAATAAGCGCATCACGTTGGAGACTATGATGACTATGGGGGTGCCCCCGTGTCCAATAGCAGCCTGGCTGTGGTAGTACAGCTAGTGTGTCACGGGAATTAGTGCAAATTAGGAAATGGCCCCACTGACTGTTGTTTTGCCTATGAAATACAGCAATAATCAGGGTTCAGCAGGCCCTTCAGGCTTCTGAGACCCAGTGCCACTGCACCTGCTGCACCAGTGGAAGAATCACCCCTGCCTGTGTCTTGCTTCCTTGCAGTGCTGGCGGTGCCTCGTGCTGCTGTTTTTTCAGATTGACGAGGAGGAACTGTTCTGTTGGTTTTGCTGCTTGCCTGGGCGCTGTGTTTTGGAATGCTGTTCCGGTTGTCGGCATATTAAACAAGTGGGACCTAAATCGACCAGTGTGTGTCAGGCTGTCTACTCTTCTTTTCCACAGTGGATTTCAATTCCACCCATCTCGTGGGCCCAATCTTCTGCCTTTCAGTAGCCTAGTGCTGAATAAAACGAAAAGAGAGCGGCACGGGGCACTCTCAAGCAGCAGCTCCATAACTCTTCCCATCCAAAAGACATGACTACACACGTGCTGGTAACATAGCTTAGTTGAAGATCAGCTCACTGCTCCTGCAGCCTGCCCTCTCCTGATGATCAGAAAACTGTTGTCAACCACTTCTATTCTTGTTCCTATAGACCTGACCCGCCTCTTGCCATTTAAATGAATGGACACCAGTAAGAACCCCCAGGGCCATTGTATAAGTGGCCGAAAGCAACCCTATGTATTTGCCCTTGGAATTCATATACACCCTCCATCACTGCTCTGGCTTCTGCATTCAGGGTAAAGAAGACCTCAGCGGACCCAGCACATGCGCAGCAGGCCACTTCCTAATACCGCGCCTCGCACCCACTTATAAAAAAACTCAGATTCGCTGCCCATTTTACCACAGAGCAGTCAGATATGCGTCATCACCGAACCCTTTACAATGAAGGCGATCCATCATCGTCGAGCCACGCAGGCGACGATGTGATGTCTATGTCCTCAGCGGTATTGCACCGGCGTCAAAGGAAGATGGGTCGGTTCCAACCGGCGTAACTACAGTGATGCCTGGATTTTGCAGAAAACCCACGTCCAAGGGCCCAGGACTGGAGTGCCGCCACTTGGCAGGGCAGGACTCATAGTTGGCAGAGTTCAGAGGCTATGGTAGGGTTTTTGGAAGTCTTAGATGTATATGAATGAATAAATATTGCCTTTCTAAAGTGCACTGTCACTCATGATTGAGAATCCTGACTCTATGCTGTGGATCATTGTGAAACCCTGTGTCCAGCGCTTGGAAGAGCTAAGTCTTTAAGGCTTTTTTAAATCAGTCTTCCATTTCCATGAAGCCGAGGTGAGCTGGCAGTTGGTTCCCTGCTTTGGTGCCCAACACTGTAAAGGACTTTCCACCTCCAGCTTCTAGTCAGAAGCAAAGGGCCCCGGAAGATTTACATTTGAGGATATCAATGTCCTCTGGGTCTTGTAAAGACTGGATCTGACCGTAAGATATTTGAGGCCAGTGACCTTAAATGCTCTAAAGACTCACAGCAGAGTCTTGACTATGATTCTTTTGTGAATTTGAAGCCAATGGATTGTTTTTAGTGTGGCTGTTGCAGAACTTCTCTTAGGAACCTGTAACACCACACTGGCTGCTGCATGTTGAACCATCTGGAGCATGTGGATTTGCTTTTTGTAACAGGCCGCATATAAGCTGTTGCAATAGTCGAGTCTCGACAAAATGAGGGCAGAAGCTTCGGTTTTCGAGCTATAAGGGGAAGAAAGTGAAAACCTTTTTTAAGGGATTTAATCAAACTGAAACGCATCCCAGATACCACCATCCCTTGAGGATGGAAGGATAGTTCTCTGTCCAACATAACCCTCAAATTCTGTGCAACTTTAACCATGTCTGGTGTGGGGGCAGAATTTGGCCACCATAGTATGGAAGAGAATAGGTTTGGTTTCCCAAAACTGTCTGGCTGCAGAACGAATGCAGACAGGCGCAGACGGGCTGCTTTTGCTTCTCGAGCAGCACGCCCACTGCGAGCGTCTGCACCGCAGACACAAACACAGTGTAAGAGAATTTGGGTACTTTTAAAAAAAAAATCAGTGAGGCGCTGAAAGGCACTTTTTAAAAGTTTTTAGCAATTGTTCAGAAAGGTGCTTTTTAGCAGTTTTAGCAATTTGGCAGTTGTATAGAGCCGTGGGCCGAGACATATGGGTGAAAGTAGTCAGGCCCCACCTCCTGAGCTCCTCCTGAGCATAATCAGCTAGTGCATCAACCTCAGTTTAGGAAGGGGGACGGGACGCTACTAAAAAGTGACAAGAGCCCAACTGTGACTGTAAGTGATGATGCAAACAATGAAAACTATTTCCACAGTGTCAGAGAATTTTGTATGTTTTTAAAAAAAATAAGGGTGCTGCAGAAAAGCGGTTTTTAACAGCTTTAGCAATTGTTCAGAAAGGCGCTTTTTAGACGTTTTCACAAATTGGCAATTGTACAGAGTCATAAAACCGTAGGTGAAGACAACGTGCCTAGCAAGGAGTGCGTGCTTCCTAATCAGCAAATTATTCACAAATGTCTAGCAGTTGCCCCCACGCTACGGACCCAAACATATGGGTAAATGCGGTCAGGTTCCGCCTCCTGTGCTCCTTATGAGCATGATCGGCTAGTGCGGGCACCTTGGGTTGGGACGGGGGAAAGGGATACTAAAAAGTGACAACAGCCTAACTTTGACTAAGAGTGAGAAAACAAATAATAAAAACAATTCCCACAGTGTCAGAGAATTTTAGTACATTAAAAAAAAAATCAGTGAGGTGCAAAAAGGCGCTTTTTCTCAGTTTTTAGTAGTTTTAGCAATTGTTCAGAAAGTTGCATTTTAGCAGTTTTACCGATTTGACAATTTTACAGTCATAAAACAGTAGGTGAAGACAACGTGCTTCCACGGAGAGCGTGCTGTCCAATCAACCTAACATTGCGTTCACACTGCTCCTCCTGAGCGTGATTGGCTAGTGAGGCAACCTCGAATTGGGAGGGGAGAAAGGCATACTAAAAAGTGACAACAGCTTAACTTTATCCCCAAGACATCAGAACAGAAGGCAAGTCAGCAAGCCCTTGGTGTCACTTTGGTTCTGGGGATGTCGAGATGCAGGTCCAGTCCTTCTCAATCCCAGGCAAGGAGGGCAGCAGGCAGCAGGGCAAGCACAGCATTGCAGGAGTATAGCAAAATCCAGCAGAGTGACAGTCCTTTCAGCAGCACAGCATTCCTTCTTTCTGGCAGAATGCCCTTGGGTCCAGAAGTGTACTGAAATTACCCAGTTGTGCCTTTAAAGATGAGGAGACTTCAAAGACAGGCCTTTGAAGTGCATAGTGTCCCTGCTCTTCCTGTCCTGGTCCAAACTCACTACAGGGGCATATACAGCTTTTTGTTTGGGGACAGGCACAGCCCATTCAGTTGTTAGTGTCAGCTCCTCCCGACCATCCGTTTCAGAATGTTGATGGCCCATCCGTCACACCTAAGCTCCCCTTTGTGTGTGGATGTCTTGAGGAAATGCACAAGGCCCACCTGTCACCCACCCCAGATGGTATCCAGAGACAGGCAGAGGGTATAGATTGGTTAAAGTAAGAAAATGACAATTTTCTAAAAGTGACATTTTCAGACTTGCAGGTTAAAATCCAACTTTACCATACGTTGTAATAAATTGTGAGTCCATAGACACCGAACTTGAAATGTCAATTTTTTCCCAATCGGAAATTGCACTTATAAAATATAATAATGTAATCCCAGTGTTAACCTATGGGGGAGATAGGCCTTGCAAAAGTGAAACAGAAATGTAATAGTTTTCAATACCAGGACATGTTAAACGTAAAAGTACATGTCCTACTTTTTAAAACACTCTGCACCCTGCCCTTAGGGCTATCAAGGGCCTACGTTAGGGATGACTTATATGTCTTTAAAAAAAGTTTGGGCATGGTAAGAGGGTTAACTTGCCAGGTCGACATAGTAGTTTCAAACTGCACACACAGGCTCCGCAATGGCAGGCCTGAGCCATGTTTGAAGTGCTACTGAAGTGGGTGGCATAATCCGTGCTGTAGGCCTACTGGTAGCATTTAATGTACAGGCCCCGTGTACAGGTAGTGCACTTTACTAGGGACTTACAAGTACATTAAATATGCCATTGTGGATAAGTCAATGTTACCATGTTTTAAGTACAGAGCACGTGCACTTTGGCACTGGTTAGCAGTGGTAAAGTGCTCAGAGTCCTAAAGCCAGCAAACGGAAGTCAGCAAAACTGGAGGCCAGGAGGCAAAAAGTATAATTTACAGTTACCACTCAACCCCTGATAAGCCATATGTCTGCTTGCAAACAAACTGTGCACTGTCAATAATGCAAAACCAATGCAGAAATACAGACCAGAAAGGAAACTCTCAAGACCGCTGTGATATTATGGGCTTTTAGGGATAGCCTAGCACTGTAAACAATTTTCAACAATACAATTTTCGGAATATTCTGAACTGCAAGTTAAAAATGAAATTTCTCAAATATCTTTTTATTGTAATGGTGGGGTGAGAGGGCGCTCAAGCCTTGTGAGGGTGACTGCCAGGTTGTCTTCAATTAGTGAATACTAGTTGCTGATTTTGTTCTGCCAAATTGGAAATGTTTTTACGCCTGCCAAATTGGAAATGTTTTTAAAGAAAATCTTGCAAAAAGTTGGATTTTTTTTTTAGAGAAAAAGATAATAAACTACTCTTCTAGAATACATGCTCAGGAACTAAAAGGGATTTAGGGTGAAAGTATCCCCAGTAACTCTTTGTTCTTCTTTTTATGAAAAGTTGCCTGATTGCAAATTTGTGCAAAGCTCACTAACTTTGTGATTTCACAAAATTGCAATGTTCAAAACTACTTTACACAAGCACACTAGGATATATTGAAATCTGCAAACTAGGTTCTTCTCATCACAAGCGCCTAAAGCTTTTGCTGGAATCATTTATTTGAAGAAGGCCATGTTTAACACCTCAAACTCTATTTCTTGAGCGACAGGGTCTCCAGATAGATTTGTAAGATTGTTAAATAAGGCCAACAGAAGCTCTGTACAAATGATTTGGTCCCTGGAGACAGACCTGTAGAGCACTAACCATAAAGGGTTAAATGGAAATGAGTTACAACATGTTGAGGGAAGTATTTAGAATGTGATACTATGGCTATTTCTGTTCCACAGACTGTGCAAACACCGGCCCAGATGCTGATACAATCAACATTCTCAAGGAATTCAACGTGGGATGGAAACCAGAACAGCTCACCTGCCTCACGAACGAGAGTTTTATCAATGGGCTTGAAGTCCTCAGTAGAGTTCAAGGCTTTACAACTGACCAACTGGTGGCCCTCAAGAATAAAGCTGTGCAGGTAGGATGACCAGCCAGAAGACAACTATTATTTACCCATTTTTAGAGCATGGGTTCCGGAAAGTCATATCATAAGGGTACCAGAGGCGGGATCAAATATTCAAAAGGTTGAGAATGTATGCTATTGCATTCAAGAGCATCAAAGTCAGGATGGTATGTGTCTGAAAACTACAATCAGGATAGCCCTTTTAATGGCACTGTGGCTGGACTGCGAGGTTCTAAGGGTAACGCATGAAGGGAAACCTAATTCAAAGATAGCAAAAGCTAGCATTTAATATCTGTGTTTTCTTTTTATTAAAAGACACCGAGGAGAATAGAAATAAGGTCTGAGAATTTAGAAGAATAATTCCAAGCATGCACTTGAAAATTAATTTTACTTTTAAAAACAAAATCTGTAATACACATAAAATATTTCACTTGATACTCTGGAGGCCAATGATTAAGTCACTTCGTTTTAATGCACAGTACTTATTCGCTTGAGATGCTTTAAAAATTTCTTTAAAAAAAAATATGGGTAGAAAAATATATATTTGTTTATAATCTAGAATAATAATACAAAAATCACGCAAACATAATATAATAGCAGCAGAAATACAGTTTGCTTAATTGATTCATGTACAGTATCTCCAAACATCAAGTAAAGTAAGTGTTTAGTTTCAATGCATAAGCAGGAGTGACCAACAAGTCGAGCTTGAACTGCTAGTAGCTCTAAGCCTCTCTTGGTCGCTGCCTGTTGCTCGATTTCGGGAAATGCAGCTGTGAGGCCCGGAAAGGTGACTGCAGGAACAATATGAAGCATTCTCTCTATTTAAATTAATCAATGTCGCTGATAAGAAACCTTAAATAAACAATGAATACATTTCTCATATCAAAGCACACTGTTTAAAATCCTTCACCTTGAAAAAAATATACCATCTTTGATGGCAAGTCTCAATCAGTAATTTATTTCCTTAACGTCAAAGGCAGTAAAATATTTGGAGAAGTTTCTTTTTCTTTCTTCCTTTCTCGCTCTTGTTTCATTCTCTTTCTGTTTCTTGCATTCCTTTTCTGTTTATATCATTCTTGTTCTTGCTTCTATTCTTTGCCCTTTTCTCTTTTTCCTCCTTTGTTCTTTCTTTCCTTCTTTTTCTTTCTTTCTTCATCTTTTCTTATTCTTTCTTTACATTGTTTTTTTTCTTGCTTATTTCATTCTCTTTGTTTCTGCTTTTCTGTCCCTCACTCTCTTTCTCTCTTTTGCTTGTTCACTTTCATACTGCCTCTTTTTTGTGTTTTTTAAATTTCCTTCTTTCTCTTTTCTCCATCTTCACTTTATTCCTTTCTATCTCTTCTACTCTGTGTCCATTTTTTCTTTTGCCTTCTCTGCTTTGTTCCTTCTTTCTTTTGTCTTCCCATTTTACTCCTTTTATGTTCCCTTTCTTCTTTGTTCCTGCTATATTTTTCTTCTCTCCTTTATTCCCTTTTCCCATTACTCCTCTCCATGTTTCGTTCTTTCATCCCTTTGTTCCTTTATTTGCACTGTTCCTTCTTTTCTTTTTCTCCTTCCTTCATTTAGCACCTTCCTTCCTCTAAATTCTTAATTCCTTCTTCTCCGTCCATCATTATTTCCTCTTCGTCCCTTCTTCCCTTTCCTTCTTTCCAGCTTTATTTTTCATAATTTCATTTTTTCTATCCTTCCTCAAGTTATTTCTTTTTCCTTCTTTCTGTTCTTTTACTCCCTTTTCTGTTTTTCTTTCTTCATCTTCTTTGTTCATTTAGAGGTACTTAACTTCCTAAAGCAATCTCTCTATTCATTAGTTTGTCTTTCATCTATGCCTAAGAGGCATGCTCATGGGAATGGGGATGCTTGCAGAAGTATGCTTGCTTGTAAAGCACTATGAAGAGTTCATGTACCTATTCTTAATCTTAAATCGGGGTGCCAGTTTCTGGACATCAACTAATGGGTTTAGGGCAATTAGCCAGAAAATGGAGTCTTTCAGGTCCTAGCGCTCATAATGAGGATATTGTCATCCTATGTATTGCATGACTAAGAAACAACAAACCATTGAGACATTGCTAACAGATAATTCACAAAGAATAAAGCTGCAACACTGGTTCTTGCAGATCACCTAGCTCCACAATCTTTCCCTGACAGCTCTTTTGTCATTAATGGCATGTGTTTACTGCATCTGGACTGGGTGTTCCAGAGGCAGTGTTTAAGTGGCTTGATCTTTTTTGCACAAGTATCTAATCCATATACAAGGCAGTAGCTCAGAATCCGTACAACAGGCAGTAGCTCGGAATCTATACTGGGGTAGTTCCCCCTCCATGGAAATGTGTGATGATAAAGGCATTGTTAGAAATGCCTAGTCTTGATCCTGATCTCCTGGGAAACTATCGTCCCATCTCGCTCCTCCAAGGGATCAGTAAAATTGTGGAAAAACATGTCAATTCAGTACTGTCTACATTTTTGGAGTCCCACAATCTTCTACACCCTTCACAGACCAGCTTTCGACCTCTACAGGGAACAGAAACTGCCCTTTTTTACAGTAGTCAAAGAGTCCAAGAAGGTTCTGGACGTCAGAGGCACCACTGTTATCCTTCTGGACCTCAGTGCAGCCTTCGACACCGTTAATCATCAAATCTTGGTCCATAGACTCAGAAATTTGGGGGTGACTGGGAAAGCCTTAGTATAGCTGCAATCATTCTCGGAAGATAGATTCTTCCAGGTTTTCGATGGTGATGTTACCTCAAAATGGATGCCCCTCCACTGCGGGGTTCCGCAGGGATTGTCCTTAAGTCCCACCCTATTCAATGTTTATATGAGCCCGCTAGCGGAGATTGTGCTTCCGTTTGGGGTTTACATATTGACTTATGCAGACGACACTCAACTTGTTGTGGCACTGAATCATTCTGACAACTCCTCTCTTGGCTTTCGACCGTGCCTGGAGGAGGTAGCCAAGTGGATGAACCATTCATATCTGAATTTGAATGGAGAAAAGACAGAGATGATACTTCTAGGGAATCCTTCTTTTCTTAAAGGAGAAGTAATGTGGCCAGTCTGTCCGGGCCACGTTCCTGCTCCCAAGACCCATCTAAAAAGTCTAGGTATCTGGCTTGATCGAGATCTGAGCTTTAAGGTACAGGCGCAGAATGTGGCGGCTTCCTAAGGATGCTTCGGAAAGTCCTCCCTCTTCTTCCCTTCCTTGCAAGAAGGCTTATGGTCCAGGCGCTCATTATTTCTCACCGGGACTACGGGAATGTTCTTTATTTAGGTGCCCCATATGCTACCATCTCAAGACTCCAGACGGTGCAAAATTGCGCAGCGCGGATGCTTCTTGGGATTCTGAATCGTCAGTCTGCGAAACCAGCCCTGCAATCTCTTCATTGGCTCCCTATCCAGAAGAGAGCTAATTTTAAGGCCATGTGTATTGTCCACAAGATTTTAGCTGGGAAGGTACTGTCCATTAACCACTCCATTGTCCTGCCTTACTGTGCGAAAAGACGCCTGCGTTCGGACGACCTGCATCTTGCCGTAGTTCCCAGGATCAACAAGGCGAGAAGTGGTGGCCGCCTGTTTTCGTACAATGCTGCCAGGATGTGAAATACTCTTCCAATCTGATTACGCAGGGAATCCAATCATTTGGCCTTTCGTAAAATTCTAAAAACTTGGCTCTTCCCCTGATGTGGTTATGGTGTCTACTGTTCTTACCGCTGTCAGCGCTGCGATGCCCCTGGATAGCTATGCACTAAATAAATGCTTTTTTCATTTAATTTTATATCCACGGCAGTAGATCGGGACATTTTTCATAGCTCAGAAGTAGCTCGCAGTATTGAAAGACTGGAAATCCCTGATCTGGGTATGCTCTGTTCGGCACAGCAATAATCGTTACACAGACCTTTTAACTGCAGGGTTTTATATCTATTCTTTTCAGAAATCTATGAGATTTACTAAAGTAGATTATTCTTTTAAGTTCATGTTGTCAAAGTTTCTGTCTGGGTAGGCCGGGAAATAACACAAGTTAAGAAATTAACCAATGCTGCTAAATAATGCAACCTAAATTTGGGAGATGCTAGACCTCCATCACGGCTATCAAGCTGGATTTCGATTTATGCAGTCTGTGTCCTTTCAATATACATTTCGTAACTGATATGTTAGGAAATAAAAGAATGTATGTGTGTAAGTAGGTATATGATATTCTATAGTGCACACCTAGCAAAAAGGCAGCAGTGTGCTCCACTGGGTCAAAAACTAGTATAGATTCAACTAGTGATAGGAGATGTCGCTGAGGTACGGTTATTGCTTTGTGATATAGTGTTCTTGAAAGACATAAGTCTTCTACTCATTCCTTAACTTGAGCTGCTTTAGTGCAGTCCCAATGGATACTTTGATGATGTTCCATATCCTGGGTATATAGATGGAAAGGGCCAGCTGCCTTGTTTTCTTTTTTATACTTCTAAGTCTAAGTTCTGATGGATTACTGACTGCAGGTGAGCAGAAAACCACTAGAGATGGTGAGCTTGTCTGCACGATAAGTAGGGGTACTAGTCATTATGGCTTAGCACATGATGCAGTGGTGCTGGCCAGTATCGGGAGCCAATGAAGTCCTATCAGGATGGGGGTGATGTGATCATATATCTTCAGACCCTGGATGAGCTCATGGATGTCATTAAGTAGTGCCAGTGTGTAGTAGGGCATTACCATCTCCCAGATGCAATAGTATGAGGGCTTGAACAGCAGTTCTGAAGTTGCTTTATTGAAAAGGCTATTTTACTTTCTTTAGAAGAGAGATCTGGTACCAGTCATTTTTATTTTTGGCAATATCTTCCTTGAGGGTGAGGTTGGTTCCTAGTGTGAATCCAAGTAACTTAGAAGTGGCTGAAGGTTGGGGTCCGAAGCCGTCAAAGTTGAATTAATTGGTCCATGTTTGTAATGTTTCTGTTTTGGTTGTTCTTGGCAAATAAAAGGAATTCTCTCTTGGTTGAGTTGAGCTTCAGGTAGGGGCTGGGTATCCAGGTCAGCATTATGTGCAGGCAGTGCTTGAGGTGTTGCATGTATGAAGCTGAAGAGGCATTCAAATAGAGTTGTGTATAATGGCATATTGGTGAATCTTGATGCTTTAATCTTTGAGTAGAGCAGCAAGTGACTCCATGTCGAGGTTGCAGATGACAGCAGACAGTATGGAACCCTTGAGGACTCCAGAGATTATAGGGATCTTTTGGGACCTGGAGGTACCCGTGTAAACAAACTGATGTCAGTTGGAAAGTTAGGAGGAGAACCAGTGAAGGACATTGCCAGTGAATCCCATTCAGTACTCCAGGGTGCTTATGAGGATGGGATTGTTAACTCTGTTGAAGGCAGCTGAGAGGTCCATCGATATCTGGAAGGGGGTGTGTCATCTTCATTTGAAGTCAGTAGGGCATCATCTACGACGCATAAGGTTACATTGTTCATGCTGCAGTCTGAGCTGAAGCCAGAATGGCAGTCATGCAGGAAATGGTTGTCATTGATGTGATCTTAGTGTTGAACATAAACTGTTTTTTCAATGATCTTGCTGATGGATAGTAGGTGAGTAATAAGCCGGTAGTTGGCGAGGTCATCAGAATCTAGTATAGGTTTCTTCAGGAGTTGTTTTGTAATTTGAAGGGCATATTGGAGAATAAAGACATGATTAAAAGGCAGAATAGATTAACACACTCTGACTATGATCGTTAGTGAAAGATTTTGCCACCTTTTGAGCAAAGTTGTCATTCAAAATCTTTATTCAGCACAAAAACAAAGGCCATAAAAGTACATAAAAAGTAAACAAATCATCAATAGTCACCAATAAATACACTGCAATCTTAAAAAAACAACAAAAAAAGCTTCTGAAAAACAAGTATATAAAATACATTACAGTACAAGGCTTTTCCTTAAATTCATAGCACCCCATAAATAAAGTGCAGTTCTAACACAAACCAGAGTGTTCTCTAGTGCAAATATAGATTTAAAGGCATCTCTTAATTCCCTAATATTGCACTCGGGGAAAAGTGGTGTTAAATAATATCTCCTCAAACCCTCATAAAAACCACAGCTTTAAGCTGACACTCTGTCACAAGGACAGGGAATTGTGGCTGATGGGTGCTTTTTCACTACAGGGAAAGCGACAAGATGGTGGACAATACCCAATCGTAATCTAGATATCACAAAGCGATGCTGAGTATTAGTCACTGAAGTCAATAATGTTGACACTTCTCCGACAAGTCAAAAGATACATAAGAAACAACAGTATGCTTCCTAGATTCATCAAGCATTCTTAGCTCCTTTCGGATTAGTCAAGATGGGTGAATCAAAAAAAAAATAATATAAGACAGCCGAGGTATTTTCATAGCAGGGTCAAGAGCTAGACAAACAGATACAATGGACTTGGTAACATTTGTTTCTACTTTGGACCATATAGACTGTAAAAGCAATAGGGGTTTTAAGGCCAACATATCCTTGAGAAAGTGTAACACAGCCTCTTTATGTACTATAAAAGAAGATGCAGATCTGGGAGTGCACAGCAGGCATTTTAGGAAGGGGCTAGCTGTGTCTCCTACCTATTTCTTTTTTTCATCACCAAAAATGCAAAGCTATCCACACAGTTCCACACCACACAATTTAACTCCACACATTTCCCGTCCACACCACATAACTTAACACCAAAACACACAATTCAACTCAACAACACAATTACACAACACATCACATACATCCCATCCCACCACAGAATTCTACATCATGCCACAAAATTCAACAGAACACCATATAATTAATTTCCACCACATACCTCCTCACAACACAAACATTAATTCCACATAATTTCACTCCATAGCACGCAATCCCACTCCACATATTTCCATAACGCTCATTACCACATATACTATCCACATAATTCCACTGCACATCATGTCACATAATTGCAGTACACAAATCCACTCTATACCACACAATTCCACACCACACAATTCCAAAACTAATAATTCTAATCCAACCCACATAATTCCACTACACACCACATACATACACTCCATAACACATGGGTAGAAGACATTGTCATTTGCAATGCCAATAACTTCAACTGAAATAAATGAGAGACCTATTGCATTTCCAAATGCTTGTTTATTAACCCCTTGCGCGCTGCGCACATTCCCCGCTGTGCAGGTGAATTAATGAGTGGGTGGGGTTCGGATGGCCCCCAGCCGTCCTCTGCACACTCCCACCGTGACGTCGGACAGCTGGGGGCTGTCCGACGCATGCAAGGGGTTAAAGCATGTATTTTGGATAAAAATGTCTGGTGAGAAACCAGTGGGAGACTGCTTTGCATAAAAATTGCTTGTTGATCGGCATTTCCTTCTCAAAGAAGTTATCTGCTGAGAGATCTCACTAGACATTTTTACATTAGGTGCAGGCTCACATAAAAAAACAGTCATACAAAACATGTCCAAACCACATTTTGTTATGAAAATGTGATTTCTTGAAACTTCATGGAATTTTGAGGAAAAATATTAATCTGTATTGCATACCCCTGAAGTAGCATCTGCAGACTGACATAATGTATGCAACATTATATTTGGTTGATAGGTTTTCGGGAGCCCACTGCCTTTGGACCAGATCGCAGCTCTAAGACGGATAACACTGGCCTTCACGGAGAGTGAAGTGAACACCAACTTCATTGGCATCGACACAGACACTCTGGTTGAAATTTCTGAATATCCAGAGTGGGCCACCAGCACGGTAAATAGCAAAAACGCAAGTAGAAATAACAGGTGGTTTGTCTTGCACACTGTTTTGCTCTATACAACTATTTTCAAAATGATACAATTCTCTTTATCAGTGCTAGTAAACTCGTACAGAGAAGCAGTATCAAATCAATAGAATGATCCAAGGAATACTAATCATTATCGCTATGCAGGGCTCTAAGGCTATTAGAATATTCCACCCCTATAGGGCAGAATGTTCTAATTGGTAAAAACAAAAGTCTCTCAGAGCCCGTGGGGGTTTAAATACCATCAGGCTAAGAGAGGCCTTCGTTCACAGCAACAGCTGTGAGCAAAAACAACATTGGAATGATGCTCTGCGGGCATTAGTAGAAGGCCAGAGCAGTCTATTGTATTTAATGGAGTGCTCCACATTCCAATTTTCTAATATATCCTTATAGCCCGCTGTAGCTATACCGTGCGTTAAAGGCCCGAGCCGAAGGCGAGGGACTTTAACAAGGGAGCGGGACTTTAATAGCCAGTATAGCCTAGCTACGAAGGGCTATAAGGCTATTAGAACATTCTGCCACTAGAGGGCAGAATGTTCTAACAAATAAAACAAAGGCCTCTCGGAGTTCCAGGGGGTTTAAATCCCCTCGGGCTCCGAGAGGCCTTTGTGAAAACAACATTGGAATGTTGCTTTGCAGGCCTTTACCGGCCCGTAGAAGCACGGAGCACCCCATTGTCTTCAATAGAGTGCTCCACATTCCAATGTTCTAATCATAGTTATACTATTCCACAGTGGGGCATATCTTATCTCGAGTAGTGGCATGAGCATGCTAGTCTATGACTAAACCACAACATTACAATAGGAATACTTTATGTTACAGTATCCTGTGGCATACCCTTAGCACAGCTGTACTATAGAAATAATGCAGTTTTGTTTACTACAATCAAAGCATTTCCAAAAGGATCGACATGTAGTCTGATAAAGCCACTGTTCAGTCAGTCAAAAATGTTTATATAGTAGGTTAATAAAAAAACATTGAACATTTAAAAAGATACTAGTAAAATACAGTACGTATTTATCGAATGTAAACGGTAAGTCATAAGAACCTGGAATTTCACTGTTTTGTGGTCCATAGAATAAATAGCATGGGTCCTCTAGTGCAAACCACGATACAGCATATGTTTAGGACATCTAGTAGGAAGCATGGTATGGCGCTAAAAGCTCTAAAAAATGATGGATAAGTAGCAGTATTGGAGTCAAAATAAGGCGAGGTAAAATGTAAATACAATTAGGTAGGTTGTCATCATTAAGAGCGCTTATGAAAATAAAACAAGAGGTGGATCAAAAGATCAATAGAGCATAAAAATTATTTTTTTTGTCTGCCTTCCTCATTTCTTCCGAGAACGTTAATTCTTTATGTTTTCTCAATAGCCCTACTGCTGATAGATATTGCAGTTGCACAGCTTTTCCACAACATAGCAGTGCACCAAATTCATAACTTTGTCCAATATTGTGCTGTCATAGCTTTGCTTTTGAAATACTGTTTTACTTTAGACTACATGAGCTCACTCCCTACTTGCTCCTACTTTTCCTTATCAAATGAGGCCCTTGCCTCCTATTGTTAAGTGGCAGCATGTTGTTTGTTACTTTGGCCAACACCTTTGTTTGTTCTTTTGGGGCCGGCGAATTCTTTTCACCGATACTGTGACCGCGGTTCGAGAAGTCCTCACAGCATCGTTTTCCCCACTGAAAATTGTCTGTATTTCCTGCAAACAGCATCGTGGTGGCTCCCGTCAGGCACTGGCCTTTCTGTCACTTGGTTTCAGTAGCATTTGTCTTGAAGTATTGTCAACCCTTTCTTCTTATTTTACATGAATGTTTTCAGGATATCCTCTAGCTCAAAATGTGTTATGTTTTTTAAAGCTGATTGCGCCTCATTTTCTGTAGTGTTACTCAATATTGTTTTCATTCATATCAATTTGCTGACTAGCAAGTACATTTTTAGGTACAGGGGATGAAAGCTTTAGGAATGCAAAACATTGCTCTAATCGGGTTGTTTGATGCACAATTTAGTGGTAAGTTGGTTTATGTTGCATTTATGAATTCATCTAAAAAGGAGGCACTCGTCATGTTATGTTGCATGACAACTGTATGCAAGGATTAATGAGAAGTAATGTGTTAATTTGGTCAGTGAAGTCTCTTTTTTACTAATTTACATAATGAAAATATCGGCACTGTATTATTTGTATATGATGTGAAGTCATCCAACAGGAAAATCTAACCTTCTGTTTTGCACATTTGTGTATTTTGGTAGCTGTTAGTTTACTCCACTCTGTGGTATCATTCGGGTAGTCGAGGCTCTACTGGCATTTATTCAACTGCATGTCTCCCCTTTCAAAGGTTTATTGAAGCTGATTTTGGCACGTTTTCATTCTGTGAGTCTTCTTTGCATGCCCATTTATCCTTTATTTACCTATTTGAGATAGGCACACCCTCTAGCTGAGAAAGCTTGGTTGGACTTGGATCCTTTAAATATGAATTATGGCTGTGCTATGTGCTGAACTTTGCGATAGAACCATTTTTTTACTGATTGTTTTAATGTCGTTTGGACGACATCGCTCAGCCATAGCATATGTTTTTTGTTTTCCACAGATACAGTCAATAATGCTAGAAAATATTGCCCACTGGTAAAGAGTTCCCAGATATTGATTGGGGCTATATATAAACTTTGACTCATGGAACTGAATACATATTGGCAGGAAAGAAAAAGAACAGTGAATTACTAAAATATGGGAAATGCTTATTAATTCACTTCCATTTTTGTTGTACTGAGTGCAAAGCAGATACCCGAATGTTGACCATAAACCAGAGCACCATGATACACACTGTAATAAAAGTGTGTGCCTACAATTCCCTTACATGCCTCAAACAAATTTGCTTTCCATATGTATTGGAATTAATGGTGGGTTCTCTATTGGTTAGGCCATTGACTTTCTACCTTGTGGCATGCTATACTTTCTCATCTCCAATTGTCATTCACTTTGCAGTTTGGTGGTTGAAGGATTAGGCCTACACAGTTCGGGCCTTTATTTTGAGGAGGTGGCTGTGCAGTTCCCTGTGGTTGTCCAGAAGGAGGTCATCTGAACATTATTGGCCTTCTTTCACATCTCTGTGGCTCGCCTTACAACCATGCAGGCATCCTTCACTCAAGCTTATTCACGTCTTCTTGGAAGGTTTCTACTTGGGGTTAGCAGTAGCCACACTTAAAGTTTAGTGTATTGCAATTGGGGCCTTTGGAGAGCAATGTGTGAATTGGATGACCTCACACCCTCGATGTCTATAATAATGAAGGGCTTTCTATAAATAAATCCACCTGGAAAGACCTTGCTGCCTTCCTTGGATGTGCCCTGTCATGAGAGTCCTTTAAGGCCCAACTTTCCGACCACTGTCTTCGGTGAACTTGGATCTTTTTACTCTGATGCAGGGCCGGACTGGCCGTAGCGGGCACCGGGCAATCCCCCGGTGCGCCGCACGGATGGGGGCCGGTTTTGGGCCCCTTGGGGCCGTTTTTGTTACAGGGCCGTTTTTGCAGCCTAGCTGCAAAATCGGCCCTGTAACAAAATCGCCTGAAAACCGGTCCTGGCAAAGAGCTCGGTGGCACCCCAAACCCCCGCGGAGGGGTGGGGGGGCTGCCAAGCACTTTGCCAGGGCTGGTATTGGTTCCCAGTCCGCCCCTGCTTTGATGGCTGTTTTCTAGTAGCCATTACGTTCTTCATTTAATCAGGGATCTGCTTTCCTTGGTCATTTCACCTCCCTGATAATTCTCCCAGAATGTTTCAATGTAAACCCTGATCTGCCTTATTACCCAATTTTAGTGATATTTACACTAGGATCAAGGGGTGATTATTCCTAGTGTTGGGAACGGAAATGTCTTTTGCATGTTAAGAGACATTTACCCCTGCCCTAAGTGCCAATTTGTACTATTGTTGGGATCCCTAATGCTGATTTTTTGTCATAGACGAACACGGATTATGCGTGTGTGCCATGAGATAGGCGTGTCTCATGGACTGGGAGGGGTGCCCAAAGCGCTACCCTCATAGTGGTGGGAGGCTACCACCTTCACCAGGAGTTAAGCAGCATGAGCTCAGTGGTGGCAGCATACCGTGTAGTGATCAGTAGTAGTGAACAGGACCTTTTTCCCTGTGTCACTGGAGGGAGGCCTAAGGACTCACTGACCTTCATAAACGTTCTGCTGCTGGGAACTTAACTCACCCTTAGCCAACATCAGGTAGATGTTGAGTGCTGCATAGCATTTGAGTAGTGACTCTGCATTACTTGTATGTGTGCCTGGGTAGGGTACAGTAAAATGATGGAGCAATAGTGTGCTTAGTCCATGTGCTGGGTGTGTGTACACCTGAGAGGGATACATTACATGAGAGATTTAAGGCTGTCTCCTGGCCAATCATGTTGGGAGCGCGGGAGGCGCAGGTTGGGGCTTCTTTCCGTTAATTGTTGTGTTACCTGTTACCAGAATCATTTATCCACCTCTCTGTAGTACATTCAACCCCAAAGGTGAGCCTGTAAGTACGTCCTGCTTTGTTCTACTCATGTGATTGTGAACACATCAACGAAAACGTGTCGGCTGACAAGAGGTTAAACATTTCATAATGTAGCCTTGCTATGTATTGTGGCATTTGTAAAGTGTAACATGCTCAACTTCTTAAGTGCCTCACTATTTGTATTAAGAACAATTGATGGACAGAATGCAGAACAATGTCATACATTCACCCCAGTACAGAGATCTGGGCCTAAATCCATTGTTTGTTTTGCTCACCATGCCATTCCAGTTAGAACCCAGCCATATGCAAATCAGTCTTGACCCTGTGCCTCATGGGAACAGTCCAGCCCGAACTGCCAGGCCAGGTCCTCATTGGGCTGGAAACAAGCAGCCTAGGACCGGTTTTGGGGTTTCACCCCTTATCAGCCAGATAAGTTTGATTCCAGTGGCACGGAGAGCACATGACCCACAGCTCTGATTATGTAGGAATTTCTAGGTATAATGTATCAATGAGCCTATCAAAGTTTATTCAATGATAATCTAGTTGTTAAGTCCATTTCTCAAATGGTGTTAAAGGTGGTGCAACGTTTTTGTTGAGCGGCTTTTCAAGAAATCCATGAAGGCTGTCAATTCGAGTTTGTCTTTACAATTAAAGCACTTTTGAAAGGCGTCTAAGCATGTTCTTACACCTAGTCTGAGAATTGATAACTTTAAATACTTTTTCCGTTCATAGCTCAGTGACAGACAAAACCAAAGACAATTGAGTATTTTAGTGGCTGTAGTGTTGCACAGTATACATTGGCCAAGAGATGCCGTATTTCTCCAGCTGTGGCCGCCCTCGCGGGAATAAAACAAACCAAATTGTATTCACAGGTAATCAATCTTAATAGTATTTCTGAGATTTCAAGGTATATTTTTGCTGTATGGTTCATAAGAGTCGCTAATCATAGCTAACTCTTCCCTGCTACTAAGAGCGCAGGAATCCTGTGTATGAGATCTCAATTTTTTTTCTTTTAAATAAAAAAAAAAAGAATTGTAAAACAGACTCTATACCCAAATCTGCTCCATTCGCAATTCCTTCAGTTCATTGTTAAAAACTAGAGCCCAACAGGGCAGGAGCTATCACTCACCCAAGATTGTAGGTCTTCTAACTACAAAGAAGCCTAGCTCTGAAAAGCAAACTACACCGTGTAGTGAAATATTAACTGAAAGAAACGAGATTCTCATAGAAATGTGTAGTGAATGCCGCGGAGGGGTGTAATATAACTTGAAATGAAAGATGTAAAGATATATGACTGAAATGAGTAAATAATTGAGAGAAAAAATGTGCAATAAATGTGAATAAAATAAGTTGAGTTGACATGTTAATGAAGGGGGTCTAATAAACGTCATGAGATCGGAGCTGGATGGTGTAGCGAAAGGTAAGTCGGAAATAGCAATTTGCTTCGAGGTGGGATGGGCAGTGATGTGTGTTTCGAGTGAGGTAAACAAGTGCGAGCTGATAGATATGACGAAAAGAGAACGGAAATAGGGAATTAAGTATGACCAGACAGACTACTATGATCAGAACCAAGCAGACAGGTGCAATGAGATGAGGGTCACAGACTTAATTGTACTGCACGTGTACTGCACCATTACAATAAGAGTACTGCACTTGACTGTGCAATTCTATGTCAGGACAGGAGGCGAGGATTATGCTTTCTCATTTCTTTATTAGAAATGCTGAGCAGCCAATTAGAAGAAACGTTAGATAAAAGAAAAACTACAGTACCCATGAACACCAGGGTACCACGTGACCAACCATAGAGTCCCCCATATAAAAGGTCATGTAGATGGAATTACTTCCTCTTTCTTTGCTGCTCCGCAGCCAGTTAAGTGCTTTATTATGTATTTTTTCTTGCATGGTGCTTTGTGAAACTGTTGCGCTGCTTATTGCTGTGTATACACTTTAACGCTGCTTTGCGTTGTGTCCCTCGTGCTCGCTCGCACTCTTTGTTTATTTTCCTTAAGTCGCGAGGTTAGCGGTCGGGGGTTAACGGGAGCGTGGGCTCACCTCCCTAGGTCCGGACGCATTTAAAAGCGCCCGTGTCTTTTTTGAATTAGTGGAGCGGGAGAACGGGGGCTAGACGACTCGCGAGCTAAGGGCGCGAGCTCCTCTTTTCATTTCTGACGAGGCGGCCGTTACCGCGCATGCACGGCGGCCATTTTGTGTGTTTATCTTCCGTGTTTTCACACGGAGCTTGAAAATTAGACGGTTGTCCTCACAACGCTGCCCACAGCCTCTTTTTTTGCCTCAGCCCCGACTACGCCCTTTGCAAATCATAAGCATTGAGCTGTATAAAAACGCATAGGCTCTGCCTAGAGTGATTATTTGTTTCAGCAAGCCCTCCATCCACATTTACATTTTCTACAGTGTCAGGTTTTACCTGTCCTGCTGGCTTGCTGTGGGGTTATTCACTCCCCCTGCATTGTGCCTTTGGCATTACTAATAATTAAGTGTCATCTTGTGGGCTTACTGTCACAGTACTGTGTCATTATGGAAGATTACCTTGTTGAAGATGACTATTCTTATGAGGATGACGACTCTAGTTTTCTAGAGCATGATTTGGTGGAAGTATTGGACCAGGGTGTACAACACTCAGTTAATAAAGCACTTGCCTGCGCTATCAACCCCTTAAAACATCATTTGACACAATACGCCAAACAACAGGGCTGGTTGCCAACCTCCCGTTTGTCCAAGTCTCCAGCTAATCCGCATAGGTCGGATTTTAAGAAATTGGCTAAAACTTTAACCACAGATAAGTCTTCCTCCTTGACATCAGTGGGCGCTTCTGCATCCTCCGGAATTTTAACAGACACCGAAGGTACTCATTCCTCACCCTCTGATCAGGATGTTCCACTGCCACGTAAGAAGTCTCGTAAGGGGCATTATGTTGATGCTCCTACTCATCCTCCGGTCCTTACCTTCGAACCTTCGGACCTCTATCATTCACATTCCTCTTCCTGGCTCCCTTCTCCTGCTGTGGCGGAATATGTACAAGCACACATTCGGCAACCCTTTGAAAAAGATGTCAGGGCTCGCCTTCGGTCTGAGTGTCCTCGCCCGGATATCGCCGATCATTTAGCGGACACTCCGGAGATTGATCCTACGATGGTCTCCTATCTTAACAAATTTGCCAAAGATCCAAAGAAGGGTCTTGACAGATCCTGGCGCTCCTGTCAGGATAAAATGCTAGACTTGCTAGGTCCACTCACAAAGATTTTAGATCTTGGGTTTCAGGCCAAAGAATCTTCGTCTCTTGTGGACCCTGACGAGCTTATTGAGTGGTCTCAGAGGGCTATTTGCCAGTTGGGTAACGCTAACTGTGCAATTTCCAGCGAGCGCCATCGCTCAATTCTTCTTAAATTGGATCCTAAATTGGCAGAACTCTCCACTTCTGAGTCCGGTCCTGTAGCTCAGGGTCTGTTATTCGGCCAGCCTTTTCTAAAAGAACTTACCAAGTTTGTAGCAACTTTCAGCGGTCTTGATAAAGCCCAGGCTTTGCTTCGGCGTGCACTTCGTCCGGTTTTTGCCAGGGCCGAACGACATAGGGGACGCTCGTTCGGCCGTGGCTCTCAACAATTCTCCCAGAGGGGATTCCAGTCCCAAAGAGGCGGTGGTCAGGATACAGGCTACAATTCCCGTTCCCACTTCTATCCCTCTCGCAAAGGGAGAGGACAATTTCGTAAGGGATGTTCCGGTGGAAACCAAGGTGGCTACCAGGATTCCAACACTTCAGGTTTGCTTGATTCCTGTTTCCGATGTGGTTCTGGGGGGCAGAATCCGATTTTTTCTGCACAATTGGCGTCTGATCTCCAACGATGCTTGGGTACTGCAAACCGTTCAGGGTTACAAAATAGAGTTTTATCAGCCCCAACATCAATCCCACCCTCCAAATCCTCTAGTTTTCTCTCTTCAGGACCAGGGGTTAATCTCGGCAGAGATCGAGTCTCTTTTCCAAAAAGGGGCAATCATTCAAACTATTCCCCATCCCCATGGTTTCATCAGCACTATTTTTCTGGTGCAGAAAAAAGGGGGCGGTTCCCGTCTGGTTCTCAATTTGAAGGACTTCAACAGAGGTGTCGTTTACAGACACTTCAAAATGGAGGGGATTCATTTATTGCGCGATCTTCGCGAGAGGGATTAGATGGTTCGCCTCGACCTCAAAGATGCGTACTTGTCGATTCCCATTTTCGAGCCACATCGTCGGTTCCTTCAATTCAGTTGGCTGGGAACTTGCTACGAATACAAGGTTCTCCCGTTCGGCCTCTCGTCGGCACCTTGGTGTTTCATGAAACTTCTGAGGCCCGTCGTGGAATGTTTGCGCGCTCGGGGTGTTCGCTTAATAATATATCTGGACGACCTTCTTATCATGGCAGACTGTCCCCTCACAGTCTTGACGCATCTGGAGTGGTCTATCGACCTTTTACAATCTCTGGGATTTCTGGTGAACCCTCAGAAATCAGTCTTGATTCCAACACAGGTGATAGATTTTCTGGGCTTCCATGTGAATTCTCTTTCCTGTCAACTTCTCTTACCCAATCAAAAGATTCAGTACATCAAGAGGGAATTGATGTCGGTTCTTTCCAGACAGACTGTGTCGTTGAGATCGTTAGCACGTGTTGTCGGTCTATTGGCGTCCTCCATTCAGGCGATTTTCCCAGGTCCTCTGCATTACAGGGCACTCCAACGGTTGAAGATCCGTCATCTCCAAAAAGGTCTTCGCTATTCCGAACTAATTCCTCTTTCCGAGGAAGCGAAAAGGGAAATGCAATGGTGGTTAGACCACATGGAGGCCTGGAATGGGCGAGTCCTGTTCGGCTCATCTCCGGATCTAGTGATAGAGTCCGATGCCAGTCTGTGGGGCTGGGGAGCCCGGTGCGGTCCCGTCTCGACCGGGGGTCGGTGGTCCTCCCAGGAATTGTCTCTTCATATAAACTGCCTGGAACTCCTGGCGGGATCATTTGCGATCCGGTGTTTTTCTCCTCTTCAAACCAATTGTTGCATTCTTCTCCACATGGACAATGTTTCAGCGGTCCGGTATGTCAACAAGTTAGGGGGAACGAAATCCAAGTTTTTGGCCGAGATCGCCAAAGATTTTTGGCACTTCTGTCTACAACAGAAGATCACTTTTATTGCCGAATATCTTCCTGGTCGCCACAATCAAATTGCGGACTGCAACTCTCGCCATCTTCGCGACTTCAGCGACTGGCGGCTTCATCCTCGCATTTTCCGCTCTCTCCTTCGGACCTGGGGTCAGTGTCAGTTAGACCTGTTCGCTTCTAGCCTAAACACTCAGCTCCCTCTGTTTTTCAGCTGGAGGCCGAATCCGAAAGCCCTAGCCACGGATGCGTTTCTTCAGACTTGGCCGTCGGTTCTGTGCTACGCCTTTCCCCCGATGCTATGTGAGGGACTCAATGGCAATGATTAATCTCATTGAACATCATCCCTACAACCCGACATCTGAAACCCTATGCACCATGGACGTTGAGTCCTTATATACCAACATACCACAGACAACCGCCCTGTTGGCAATACAAAAGACGCTTGACTCACGACCACGTCCACACGCCGTCCCAAGTACTTTCATCCTACAACTCCTTGAACTTTGCCTTACACGTAACTTCTTCATGTTTGACAACACCTTCTACCAACAAATTAAAGGCACCTCTATGGGCGCAATTTTCGCCCCTAATCTAGCAGTGTTGTTCATGGACCAACTAGAAACAAATGTCATCCTCACTGACTCAAACCCTTTCTTTCCTTGCATTGGCTTCTGGCGAAGATATATAGACGATATCTTCATCATCTGGAAACAGAACGCAGAGTCTTTACTCTCTTTTGTACATTGGATGAACAACAACTGTTCAGGCCTTTCCTTCACCATCACGACTGACAAAGATTCCATTGCCTTTTTAGACCTTTCAATCTTCCACCTTGAAGGCGAATTACTCACACGTCTGTACCTCAAACCCACCGAGCGTAATACTCTACTGAACTATACCAGTAATCACCCTAGGGCCCTTAGGGACTCATTGCCCTACTCCCAATTCCTCAGAATAAGGAGAAACTGTTCTTGCAAAGCTGACTATTTCAGAGAGGCAAATTACCTTTCTTTAAAATTGAAAGCTAGAGGTTACCCTAAGAGAATCGTGAAAAATGCTTCTAAACGTGCATGGTACTGTGCGAGAGAAATCCTGCTAACCCCCAAACCCAAAAAAGAAACACAAAGAATAGCCTGTGTCACAACATTCTCGCCAGTCTCAAACAAACTGAGGAAAATGATACTCCATCACTGGCCAATCTTGAACGTAGGAACTCTAGTAATGGACAAACCATTGTTTGCATTTAAAAAGAACAAAAATCTGAAGGATCATCTGATCCGTGCTTCTCCACCTTCTCCTGTCAATACTACCACTCTTGATGCTGCTTGGGGCCTTCCCCCTATTCTGGGTCATTTCAAATGCAGTGGTTGTAATGTTTGTGTTTTTACAATGGAAGGCAAAAGTTTCACTTTTAATAACATCACTTCACTTAGCAATTCCTTTTCCAACTGTAACACAGCGAATGTAATTTACCTAATCAAATGCCCATGCCAAAAGATCTATATTGGCCAAACCACACAAAGAGTAAAAACGAGAATTTGCCAACACAGAAGCCGAATCCGGTGCAAGACTCCAAATGCGCCTCTTGTCGATCACTTCGCAGAGGCCAATAACAACGAAGATGAAATTCGCTGGACAGTTCTAAAAGTTTTGAAACTACCACAGCGTGGAGGCAATATGGCCCAGCTTCTGAACAAAGAGGAACTGAAATCAATCATTACCTATGACTCGATTCGAAATGGCTTGAACAGGACCGAGGATTGGACAACGCTCCTTTAAAAACTTTTAACATTGACTTGCCTTACTTGAATATCTCCCACACCAACTGACCACTGAATGGCCGAACCTAATGTTTCTGATGGGTTCTCTTTCACTGCAAACATGTCATTCAGCTGGTTCTTCATGTGGTTTAATTATGATTCCTTTTAATCATGGATCGTCTATTGTTTAATAACTAGCCCTCTTTACTGTATAGCTCCTTGTTTTTTCTTGTAAATGTTTTTCCCTCATCATAATGTTGAATCAACTTAACAAATGCTCATCACATTATGCACAACCGGGAATGATTCACACGGCCTCGGTTCCCCCACTTCAAAATGGCCCCGCACTCGCGCCGTCCTGTTCTCCACAGACACAGTCCTACTTCCATTTTCACTACCCTTCGTTGCCTTAAACTTCACCAGAGCCCTTGAGTCCAGTCCCCATTGCAGGTCGACACGGATTTCTTCCACCGCTGTGCCGAGACTCCGTTGAGGTAAGCTCCCAACCCCGAGCAGCACCCAAGGTTAGTCGCCACCCCTTCTTCCCACTAACGAGCTCTTTCATTCCTATCCAGCTCGGTACTGAACACGGACAGCCATTGCCGCTGCCGCCCGCGCTCCGAATCAGACGCGCTTAGAACGAATGTTCTATTGAGCCCAAATATCCCCAAGGTAAGCCTGCCCTAAGTCGGTCCTCGCTTACGCTTAACTCCTCCGAGATTAGCTCCTTCCGTCCACCGTAATCTAGCAGCCCACCTTACAAACTAACCTCCATCTAATTACAGCTCAGCCATCGTCGCTGCCACTTCCCGCATTTAACACGGACGTACCTGCCTGACTCCCAGATTGGAACTCCTTCCAAGGGCCCATCAGGTAAACCGGCATCCAGTCATCACAGGCACCTCCCCACGGATGCTTCCTCCTCTAACGCTCTTCGTTCCCCCCCCACAGTGCCTCCCAGGAGCCATCGACCGCTCCACGCATAACCACCCTGACGCTACTATGAGTAGTTGCATTCGCCGATTTTAGGTAAATGTCACCCTCACATCTGCAATCCTCTGACACCTTGCCCAGCATTAGGCACTTCTGTCTACAACAGAAGATCACCGTTATTGCCGAATATCTTCCTGGTCGCCACAATCAGATTGTGGACTGCAACTCTCGCCATCTTCGCGACTTCAGCGACTGGCGGCTTCATCCTCGCATTTTCCGCTCTCTCCTTCAGACCTGGGGTCAGTGCCAGTTAGACCTGTTCGCTTCTAGCCTAAACACTCAGCTCCCTCTGTTTTTCAGCTGGAGGCCGGATCCGAAAGCCCTAGCCACGGATGCGTTTCTTCAGACTTGGCCGTCGGTTCTGTGCTACGCCTTTCCCCCGATGCTATGTGAGGGACTCAATGGCAATGATTAATCTCATTGAACATCATCCCTACAACCCGACATCTGAAACCCTATGCACCATGGACGTTGAGTCCTTATATACCAACATACCACAGACAACCGCCCTGTTGGCAATACAAAAGACGCTTGACTCACGACCACGTACACACGCCGTCCCAAGTACTTTCATCCTACAACTCCTTGAACTTTGCCTTACACGTAACTTCTTCATGTTTGACAACACCTTCTACCAACAAATTAAAGGCACCTCTATGGGCGCAATTTTCGCCCCTAATCTAGCAGTGTTGTTCATGGACCAACTAGAAACAAATGTCATCCTCACTGACTCAAACCCTTTCTTTCCTTGCATTGGCTTCTGGCGAAGATATATAGACAATATCTTCATCATCTGGAAACAGAACGCAGAGTCTTTACTCTCTTTTGTACATTGGATGAACAACAACTGTTCAGGCCTTTCCTTCACCATCACGACTGACAAAGATTCCATTGCCTTTTTAGACCTTTCAATCTTCCACCTTGAAGGCGAATTACTCACACGTCTGTACCTCAAACCCACCGAGCGTAATACTCTACTGAACTATACCAGTAATCACCCTAGGGCCCTTAGGGACTCATTGCCCTACTCCCAATTCCTCAGAATAAGGAGAAACTGTTCTTGCAAAGCTGACTATTTCAGAGAGGCAAATTACCTTTCTTTAAAATTGAAAGCTAGAGGTTACCCTAAGAGAATCGTGAAAAATGCTTCTAAACGTGCATGGTACTGTCCGAGAGAAATCCTGCTGACCCCCAAACCCAAAAAAGAAACACAAAGAATAGCCTGTGTCACAACATTCTCGCCAGTCTCAAACAAACTGAGGAAAATGATACTCCATCACTGGCCAATCTTGAACGTAGGAACTCTAGTAATGGACAAACCATTGTTTGCATTTAAAAAGAACAAAAATCTGAAGGATCATCTGATCCGTGCTTCTCCACCTTCTCCTGTCAATACTACCACTCTTGATGCTGCTTGGGGCCTTACCCCTATTCTGGGTCATTTCAAATGCAGTGGTTGTAATGTTTGTGTTTTTACAATGGAAGGCAAAAGTTTCACTTTTAATAACATCACTTCACTTAGCAATTCCTTTTCCAACTGTAACACAGCGAATGTAATTTACCTAATCAAATGCCCATGCCAAAAGATCTATATTGGCCAAACCACACAAAGAGTAAAAACGAGAATTTGCCAACACAGAAGCCGAATCCAGTGCAAGACTCCAAATGCGCCTCTTGTCGATCACTTCGTGGAGGCCAATAACAACGAAGATGAAATTCGCTGGACAGTTCTAAAAGTTTTGAAACTACCACAGGGTGGAGGCAATATGGCCCAGCTTCTGAACAAAGAGGAACTGAAATCAATCATTACCTATGACTCGATTCGAAATGGCTTGAACAGGACCGAGGATTGGACAACGCTCCTTTAAAAACTTTTAACATTGACTTGCCTTACTTGAATATCTCCCACACCAACTGACCACTGAATGGCCGAACCTAATGTTTCTGATGGGTTCTCTTTCACTGCAAACATGTCATTCAGCTGGTTCTTCATGTGGTTTAATTATGATTCCTTTTAACCATGGATCGTCTATTGTTTAATAACTAGCCCTCTTTACTGTATAGCTCCTTGTTTTTTCTTGTAAATGTTTTTCCCTCATCATAATGTTGAATCAACTTAACAAATGCTCATCACATTATGCACAACCGGGAATGATTCACACGGCCTCGGTTCCCCCACTTCAAAATGGCCCCCGCACTCGCGCCGTCCTGTTCTCCACAGACACAGTCCTACTTCCATTTTCACTACCCTTCGTTGCCTTAAACTTCACCAGAGCCCTTGAGTCCAGTCCCCATTGCAGGTCGACACGGATTTCTTCCACCGCTGTGCCGAGACTCCGTTGAGGTAAGCTCCCAACCCCGAGCAGCACCCAAGGTTAGTCGCCACCCCTTCTTCCCACTAACGAGCTCTTTCATTCCTATCCAGCTCGGTACTGAACACGGACAGCCATTGCCGCTGCCGCCCGCGCTCCGAATCAGACGCGCTTAGAACGAATGTTCTATTGAGCCCAAATATCCCCAAGGTAAGCCTGCCCTAAGACGGTCCTCGCTTACGCTTAACTCCTCCGAGATTAGCTCCTTCCGTCCACCGTAATCTAGCAGCCCACCTTAGAAACTAACCTCCATCTAATTACAGCTCAGCCATCGTCGCTGCCACTTCCCGCATTTAACACGGACGTACCTGCCTGACTCCCAGATTGGAACTCCTTCCAAGGGCCCATCAGGTAAACCGGCATCCAGTCATCACAGGCACCTCCCCACGGATGCTTCCTCCTCTAACGCTCTTCGTTCCCCCCCCCCACAGTGCCTCCCAGGAGCCATCGACCACTCCACGCATAACCACCCTGACGCTACTATGAGTAGTTGCATTCGCCGATTTTAGGTAAATGTCACCCTCACATCTGCAATCCTCTGACACCTTGCCCAGCATTAGGCACTTTTCACGCAAGTAGCAATCGTAAACCGCTCGTTACTATCACCTATCTTCATGAGCCCAACCTTGCCTCGCACGCCACCGTAAACCGCTCATCACTATCACCTGTCTTCATGAGCCCAACCTTGCATCACACGCTACCACTCCCTCGATCACCATACGACCACAGCCTCGCACTCAATTCATCGCAAGAGTCTGGCAAATCCTCCATCACAACTGCGATCACAAACCAATCACTCGTTGGAGAACATCTAAACGCCGCTAAACTTCACTTGTTGCATGAGGCACGTCTTATGACCGCACAACTGTTGTTCTGTTGAACGTTGCTAAGCAAATGCTGATTATTCTTGTTGTTCTCCCCTTCCTTCCCTCATTAATTTCCACAGGCATTGCATTCATACCAGGCAATTTTTTTGTAAATTTTGAGTCCTGATGATGATCCCACTATACTAGGAGCTAGGGATCGAAACGTCACGTCGACTTTCTATAACAGTACCACATTGTATCCACTGTGAAAATGTATTGTGGTTGCTGTTGGTCAGAGCTTACTTAAGTCTATTATTGTATTGTAAGCCCCCATGGTTGCTCCCAAAGCCTTTTGCCTGTTATTTCTTTCTACTTTGATCTTACTCCTTTTCCCTTTGTTGAAAACTCGGTACAGGATTGTGCCCTTGTTTCATCATTCTCCACTATCCTATTTTCTAACTTTGTGAAACTCAAGAATAAATGCTCCTTTGTCCGGCTGGACACAGGAGGAATACACATAGGTCTCATTGAAGTCTATGCTGAAATAGTCACCTTAATTAAGATTACGCTAGAGACCATTGTTCTTAAAAATACGCCTTTCCCCCGTTCATGATGGTTCCCAGGGTCTTGGCTTGCACGAAACGCTATCAAACAGATTTAATTCTGATTGCTCCTCTGTGGAGGGCTCAGGCGTGGTTCCTGGTTCTCTTGGAGTTGTGTTGTGCGGTGCCACTCCTTCTTTCCCAGAAGTGGAATCTATTGTTGGATCCCCTCGGCAATCCGCATCCCCTAATTCTATCGGGCAATCTCCTTCTGCTAGCGTGGGAATTTCGGGGATCGTTGGTCGCTCCCAGGCTTTTCATGCGACGCTTCCAAGTTTATCAGTGAAGCCTGGTCTCCCAATACTCATAAACGATATAGAGGCTCATGGAAACGATGGTGTGACTGGTGTATTCAATGAGAGGTTGATCCCGCTTCAGCGGATGTCTCTCTGATCATTAATTTTCTAGCCTCTCTCGCTTCCTCCGGTTTGGCTTATCGCACGGTCAACAACTTTCGTTCTGCCATTTCAGCGGCTCATATTCATATCGATGGTAAACCTGTGGGTGAGCATCCTTTGATTACCAAATTGCTTAAAGGTATTTGTCTGTCGAATCCTCCTTGTCCTAAGTATGCCTCGCTTTGGGATGTCTCCATTGTTTTAAAGTTTTTGGAGGCTTGGCCTTCTAATTCCTTGCTTTCCCGTAAGCAACTCTCAGCCAAATTGACTATGCTGGTATGTCTTGTTTCTTGCATACGAGTGTCTGATGTTCGTGCGTTGGACTTGGCAGGTCGCAGTTTTACACCTGAGGGTGTCACTTTTCTTCTTTCCAAACGCACCAAAACGGCTACTACCTCGATTACCTATCCTTCCTTTCCTCATCATCCCAACCTTTGCGTTGTTCAATGTGTCAAGGATTATGAGGTATGTACTGCTCCGTTACGCTCAGATAGGCATAGTCAATTACAGATTGCTTTGCAGAAGCCTTTTCGTCCTGTTACCCCAGCTACTTTAGCTCGCTGGGTTAGATGGCTCATGTCTGAGGCTGGCATTGATGTTTCCATTTTTGGTGCTCATTCGGCACGTGGGGCTATGGCTTCCAAAGCATTCTCGATGGGTGTTTCATTATTGGACATCATGAAAGCCGCAGATTGGTCTTCTGACTCAGAACCTTTTATTACAAACCTATTGAACATATTGCTTCTGTAGTGGTGGATCAGCTTTGAACAAGCATAATCGGAGCCTCCTGTCCTGACATAGAATTCAAAATATGCGAACATACGTGACAAGAATTTTCAATTCTATTAAGGACAAGGAGGCGAGGATTATCCCACCCATTGTTATTGTTTATGCACATGTTCTGCATTCTACTGTTATTTTGCCTATTGATTATGTTTGACGCAATTCCTTGTTTCTCTATATTCCCACCCCCCCCCTAATTTTGACTTTACTCTCTTTAGTGGATGAGTATTACGGCGGTATGTCTCTTTTCAGGTTCTGACCCGAAGTAGTGGTTTTTCTGTTCCATCTGCTTTTCCTGTTTTGATGGTCTACTGTTTCCTGTGATCTGCGGATGCTGAGTCCTGCTTCTTCGAAGTGGTCGATGGCTGTTGCTGATGGGTTCCTTTACCTGACGTTCATCGTTTTAATTGGACTTCCTGTTTAATGAGAACTGTTCCTCACCAAAGAAAGAGGACGTAATTCCATCTACATGACCTTTTATATGGGGGACTCTATGGTTGGTCACGTGGTACCCTGGTGTTCATGGGTACTGTAGTTTTTCTTTTATCTAACGTTTCTTCTAATTGGCTGCTGAGCATTTCTAATAAAGAAATGAGAAAGCATAATCCTCGCCTCCTTATCCTTAATAGAATTGAAAATTCTTGTCACGTATGTTCACAAATTTTGAACTCCTTATTCTTGCTGTGTGCATCTTGCACGTTTGTGTGCCCCAGCCCTCCTAACCTCAGCATAGTAAAACAGCTGACTGTAACAGTTACCAAAGAAAAGCTGCACTGTAGTATGCCAAATCTATGACATTAACGCCTGTATTTGCAACAGGTTGACAAGATTGCCATAAACACATTGACCAGGGTGTATCCAATACATGGCATTGCCACCAATAATTAATGTTTCTCCAATGTAACACTGACTCAGAGGTTCCCGAATGCACTGCATTACCTTGATATTTTTATTGCACCCCTTGGATCACACTTTCCTGGAGGGATCTCGCTGCTTTGGTATGGCCTAGGTGGGCTGCTAAACATTGCTTTGTCCTTTGTCTCTTTCCACAGTACACAGCAAGAGCTGGCACCATTTTGAAATACTACCTGAGCAACGGAAGACAAATGGCCTCCCTGAGCGACACAGAATTGGTAGCTCTAGGGTACTTTCTATGCGTACGTACGCCAGAACAGATAAGGCAGATCAACAGCACTGCCTACAGGTAATGGGAGTATTTATTCCAGAATCTTCCAAGCAAACACCTAGGCATGATGGACCGTGCCCAGTATTGTTCGGCATTGCAAGCTATTGACTCTATCTAGTTAGTTTTGAGTTGTTATTTAAAATTTTCATTGTGCACATACAGATTGTATTGGAAACTGTTTATAGATTGTGCTGTCAAATTTGAATGCTTCAATTCCTGTTTAAGGCTATGTAAAGTTTGTATTGTGTGAGCTAAGTCTCAAGTACGTCCTTAGCACTGTCCTAGAGTAGTTTGCACATTATTCCTGTTTTTCGCTGCACGTGTTAATTGGCAGTTCCTAAATAACTTTAAAACCGTTTTGCTCCTGTGTTTAAAATTGTAAGGATTTTGCCAACATGTTTGAATCAGCTTCCATCTAAATGGTGCAAAGGATCTTGGTTTTAAAAGAAAACCCACACTAAGTAAACTTTACGCACTATCGGAAATGATCATAGAGTTAAGAATTATGGTACATTTACAAAACACAAACTTTGCATGTTGCCAACTGTTCAGAATTCAGAGCTGAAAATATATATATCGAACATTTGTTTTAAAAGATATGGTCCCCAAGAACGGAGAGAACAATAAAATATGCATACATAACCCAATAGTCAACTACGACTACATATACTACAAAGCAATAAGTTGTCAATTGTTTAACACCATTAAAGTGTTTACCTCTAACTTGAAACTGATTAACATTGTTATCTAACAGTAGTTCGGAAGTATTTACTCAAAGGATATCTTTTAAGGCATTATTTCTATGGCTTTACCAACCCAGGCTTGCTTTTGCAGAAATAATTCGAAGTATTAATTATTAAAATTTTAGTGCCGGTTAAGCAGGGTGACATTTTTTTATTTCAATGACAAAGGCATACGTCTATTTCATATTGTGTGTTTAATAAACTGAGAAGCTTAGTATATATTAATCGTAAAGTTAAAGTTGTCCCTAGGTACTGGTCAGGGTACAATTCTATGAAGGTCAAGATCGGTTTCTAACAAGGTTTTGTAGATCAATGATGATTTACTGTTAATGAAGCTACCTTGTGAGAAGGAGAATGTTTATGTTTGTGGTGCGTACAAATTGCAGTAAAGGATTCCTCAACCCAATACAAAAGAAAGAAAGTGATAGGAAGACCACGAAAGAGAGTTTTTCTAACAAATGGAGGTAATTAAGTAACTGAATTGATAGAGCAGCCTATAGCCAGCTGTATAAAGGGGCTGGCCAATATACCTCTCTAGCATGGTCATGGACAGAAAACAGGAACAGAGGAAGGGTGTAAAGAGACAAAAAAGTAAGGAGGACCATTAGAATCCAAGAGAGTAGATGTAACTATGCAGTCCTATACATGGATCACCCCTATTAAATCAGAGGTCAACATTTCTGCGACTTCTTTCCCACGATCTGTTGCAGTTTGTATAAATGACATCAATGGGCTTTAACTTTTTTAAAGTAAGTGCTCCAAGAACCAACATAATCTCAGGTCCCAGTGGAGATTGTTCCAAGCCTTTGAGACAAGAACTAAAAGTCAATGTCCCCAACCCCTTTGAGCTCAAGCGACTGTGAAGAATGAGTAAGAGGTCGGCCCCTAAAACGTAAAGTGTTCAAAGCAGGATGTAATGAGGAAGAGACGAACACCAATAATTAGGGGAACTATTGTGGGTGCATTTGTAGGCCAAACAACATGGTTTGACAGAAATCCTCTGTTTTATGAACTGTTTATGTGGAGCCCGCATTCCCTCAAAGACATGACCTCTTAAGCTCTCCTACTGCATTTTGAACCAACTACGGTCAAAATTGAAGAGCATGAGAGAGTCTTAATCTGAAGAAAGCTGATCTTGGCGAGTTCACATTTTCGAGGGCCAATTAATTACTAATCTTTAAAGGTACTGCAATGTTTATATGGAGTGAAATCCCAGAAAATGAGTTAAGACTGAATATATGTTTAAAGACCTAAACAGTGAGTACTGACTTGAGTTGCGTACAGACTGAACGTACAGCTTTTAAAATATCCGCTGTAGTATTGAATTTACTTGACAGCTGCACCATTTCAATCATAAATGTTTTCGATAGCATCAATTATGGTGCTTACATCAGTGAGGATGGATTTATTAAACCTCGTTTAGATATAAGACAATTTATTGCGTGAGTTAAGTGCACCAGATTGGTGAATGCACACATTTAACTAAGGCCACAGAATAAACATTGCTAGAGGATCATGCAGGCACAGAATATGAATATTACCAGCATAGATGGCGATGTTTCAACTTCTTTCAAGTTATAAAAAGTGACTTTTCAAAGCTGCTTTGAATTAATTTTTTGAAAGAAATTTGATTATTTTTAAACAAATTTAGAACAAAACAAAATCAGTCACTTTTTGCACAACTTAATGCCCCTTCATTTCCTAAAGGACGAGTAAGCAGACATGTGAAGGCGTTCTTTGACCAGTGTCTCAGTTACACCAACAGTGTTCACTTTACGGTTTGTGAACCTAGGCGTAAGTCTGATCCCTAGTGTATGAATCTTTTCTGTCAGTGCCATCCCCATGTAATTCTTCCACCGTTTGCCAGATCTGTATTCATGTTTTTCGGGCAGCCTCTGCTTTTGTAAGTTATTTTAATAGCAGACATGCACCAATCCCTACTCTGCTTACACCCAGCTATCTCCAGTGGATAGCCTGTTCCCCATTTCTGTGTCACATTCCTCTTCACCACTATGAAGTCAGGTGCTATGAGCAGCCTTGTATGTTTTTGGGGGACCACGCTCTCCATGAACATTTAGTACGATTAGTTTGGATGAATTCTCTATGCCAGAACCAGTGACCTGGTGCAAGAAGGCCCAAACTCCTTCCCAGTAAAGGCCTTATTTGCGTACTGGATTTAGAATATAAAGAAAGGTGTATTTTGACCACAGTCTCTTACGCAGTCTTCTGTTGAAGTATTTCCCATTTTTTGCTGCATGGTTTTCCTGCTATATCATTTTCCTGGTATGGTAGGACCTATGGAGGATTCTTAGCTAGATTAGTCTGAGTCCTGCTCAGATCGCTATCTCTCTGGCTCCTTTCAATGCCTCCTACAGGTCGTCAACATCGATGACACCTATACCTTTTTCATGTCCTCCCTTATTTATAATTTTCATATATATTTCAGTAAGATAACCTTCTTAGGAAGGTGCTCCATGTGAATTCTGTCTTCCAGTGGGGAGGTATCTGCAATGACCATTCCTATTCCCATGTAGCGCATGCCTCACTTGTAGAAATTTGTAAACTTCCATCTCAGATACCTGATCTTAAACTATAAGAGAGCTCATGGGAATCAGGGCTCCTACATTTCACACATCTCCTAGTTTACTGATCCCTATTTGGTCCCATCGATAGAAGCCCCGTAGCTTCAATTCTTCTGCAAGCGTGTTACTATGCCATAAGGGTGTTTCATTTGTCCTTTTCCCACCATAGGTGTTTAGTCGTTACCCTCCAGGCTGTGGCTCACCGTGTCTGTGGGTAGGCCCCCAAGCGAGTTAGTCCTCTAAAATAGCGTAGAGTACCCTCTGTTGCCCATTTCCCTTTAACCTGCTTTAAAGGATGGCTCACACTGCAGCACAAAGAACAGGTGTTATTCACTATAAGTTGTGATTTCCAGCAGTTCTATTTAACATCTAAGAGGGTGGCTTGGAATTCTTGTAAAGTTAGGATTGCCTGAATGTCTAGCAGTAGCGTGCTCCAATGCATTCGCCCTAGAAGATGGTAAGATCTGGACCTGGAGACAGTGCACAGTGGCTTAGTAGTAACTAGGAGGTTGTGGTTGGTGGATTTTAAGTTATGAGTGGGTCTGCATCCTGAGTGGGTGTGAGTAAAGGTAGTATATAGCAAGATTCTTTACTGATTTGAAAAGGATGAGAGAAAAACTTGTACACTGTTCTGTGCCATCAGCAAGTCAGCTAGGTGGCAAATATGTTGAGGTGGCAGTTAAGTTTAGGTAAATTATACAGACTTCCGGTGGCAATGTTTTTGATGTAGTCTAGTGGAGCGAATTCGTATTGGGGAGCATCCACTAATACATTACCACACCAGCCCAGACTGGTGAACACTTATGAGTTGATTTGCACAGTATATGTATTTTACCCTTTTGAGGAATTGGAAATGTAAAAATAAATTCCTATTTGTAAAGTGCAAACATATCACCCCTTAAAGTTTCAAGGCACTTGGGGCAGTCAGGGAGATTGACTAAGCTATTGCTCAGTCACATGATGCTGAGCCGCCACCTGGAATCGAACAATGAGCTCTGCACTCCAGAGTCAGCCGCTCTGGCCGCTGTGCTGCAGTGGCTGCCTTTGTGATCAGGCCTCCATTTCATGGATGGGCAAAAAATATCCCCAATTTAGCGTGAATAAAAAGTCAGGTGCAAAATGGATGTGTCAGGAAGTGAGATGGGTGCTGGCAAAGTTTTTCATTTTCCATCTGGCAAGTTAAAGACAGGGTCGGATTGGGAAGGCGGTCAGTCGGGCTTCGGGCGATGTGCCGGTGCTTCAGAGGCACTGTGGGACAGTGTTTAGGGCCTCTGCTAAACGGGCCAGGATACCTGGGGCAGATTAAAAATGAATACACGCAATGCAGTGCAGCACCCAAAGAGGCTGCGCTGCATTGTGAGGCAGGGAGGGAGCAGGAGAACACCATATATTCAGAAATATGGCTCTCTTCTCCCCTCTCCCTAGCGCCCTCACTGATTTCAGCGGTCATGCGCCAGGCACACACCTCACCAACATAGTGCTAGGGTGTGTGCGTCTAGAATAGGTTTTGTACAGGAAGGGTATCCTTCCTGTACAAAATACCATGCCTAGACAAGTTTAAAAGCTTTTCCCACTTTGTATGTATGCTACACAGTGCAGCACGCATGCAAAGTTGGAAAAGAAAGTAGAAATAAAAACATTTCTCTTGTAAGCGCCTCCTTTCAAGTGGCCTCAACGTCTGACACCCATTTGCCACCAATGTAACACCCCCATTGAGCTAAGTAACGCAAAGCAGTGCTTGGTGCTGCTTTGCACTACTTTTAGGGTACTTTTCACCACAAAACAAGTTTTGCACTGGAAAGCAAATTCCCCCAAACACTTTTTATGCTGGTTGGCGTCACTTTGCGAAGAGCAACATGTTTGAAAATCTGCCCCTTACTGTCTTCCCCAGTCCCCATCAGGCAACTGTAATGTGGCGCCAGCATCACAGGGCACTCCCCTGACATGCTGTTAATTTAAGGGGGTGGGGGGTGTGCTGGTGTTGCTCTGGCCTTGAGGGCATTTTCACCTCTGCCCCCCACCTCGTAGGGCCTGCCAGCAGGGCCGGACTGGCCGTAGCGGGCACCGGGCAATCCCCTGGTGCGCCGCACGGGTGGGAGCTGGTTTTATGCCCAATAGCTGCAAAATCGGCCCTGTAACAAAATCGGCCGAAAACCGGCCCTGGCAAAGAGCTCGGCGGCAACCCCCTGGGGGGGCCGGCCGAGCACTTTGCCAGGGCCGGTTTTGGTTCCCAGTCCGGCCCTGCCAGAAATAGTCTCATTCCCTGCCAGGGAATTGCGGCCAGGTTATGGGGGCCATAAGGAGGATGGGAATATGCAGGGGCCTCGTGGGGGGACGGCAGGTGATTTTGTGGTCGTAGGGCCATTCCCACCTGAGCCCTCGAGAAGCAGCAGCAGCTGTGTGCCTTTCTTGACCCCCATCCTGCCAGGTCATCTCCCTGAGGAAAAGGCTAAGAGAAGCGGCTTCCTATCCTATGGTGTTGTCATCTCAACCCCAGTGTCTTTTAGGGTGGGGAGCTTAAATAATTGGATGTGGCATTGTGGCCAGAGCGGCCAAGTTCGAGTCGTGGCGTCTGCTCGATATCCTGTGATTATGTGGAAATCAATGAATCTCCCTAACTTAAATAAAAATGAATTTAATCTTGTGTAGTGTAACTGGGGCTCGTGTAAATTGCTTCAGTGCCTCTGGGACGAGTTCACACTATTTAAAACTACATAAAAATAGCATTAAAAAATACCCAACCAGATTCTGCAAAGGCTGGCCAATGATAATTAAAGAGGTCTCTTTATACAATGAATGTCCCTATTCCTTTTTACAGGTTTGTACAGTGTTTGTTTAGTTTAACTATCAGCCATTGATCATTAATGCTGCATTGAACACCTACTAAAGTGCTTTTGCCTTACGTTTACTATTTAAAATACATACTGGTCAGGGTAAAAAATACCGGCTTTGGGTGATTTTCTTCCTTTTCGTACCAATCAGGACATTAAAATTCCGTCCAGGTGGCAACCATACATCAAGTGTTATGGCCCCCTGACTGTTTTATTTCTCCTCACCTGCCCGGCAAAATGCAGTGCTTCTAGTTATACCAATATCACGGGCTCTAGAAGCTATAAAATATTGAATTTACCAAATATTTCTCAAAAAAATTATTCGACTGAAACTAAGCAGATAAAGATCCTTATAGGGGGTGATCCGGGAATGGGGGGACACATTTTTTGGGCAGTGCCCGGGACTAATTGTGACTTTGGTTTTAGAGGATTTTTCAGCATGAGTCCATCAGGAATCACCAGGACACATTGCCGTCCACTATTCAAAGCATCCCCCTTCAATCCCTTAGCCTTGCCTTCAAGCCAGTACATGGCACAGCACTGACCTATCTCCCCCACAACGGCTCCTTCAAAGTCCCGACGCAAGCACATCTCCATAAAGCTTATAAATGAGTCCGTATGCAATCCACCCTTGGCACCCTTTAGGTTCAGAAACTTCAAACTACCAGTACCGTCCTAGTGCAACTTGCGTTGAAGGTTTCCTGTTTTCATTTAAAAATGTCCTCAAGGCCCATCCGTCACTCGGGGCCCTGCATGGCTGTCTCTCCGTGGCAATTACTCCACTGCCCCTTCTCCTAATCACGGGCCTCAACTATCTATAATTCCGATTCCTGATATATAAAGACATTATTGTTATTTCATGTAATTTAGTGTCACAGTACTCATCATTTTAACATCAACATGGTGTATTCTCAGAATATTACGTTTTAAACATTATAATATCAGAATATTGACTGCACAATATTTTAAAGTTAAGTTTATACTTACCTATGCATACTTGACTTCACAATATTGTGGTAGTCGATTTTTTCTGGTTGCGGTATTTTCCCCGGGTGATATTGTTATCAGTATTCTTTCATACGCCCCTGGCGTAATATTAGCCCCTGCCGCCACCGCAGTGCAGAGGGGACTCAAGCTACAGGGAGCACCCCCTGGCACTGTGCAAGGGTGGTGGGCTCCTGGCTGGGTTGTTTGCAGGGGACCCCTTCCAGTATCGTTAAGCCACTGATACAACCATCAATGTCAATTTCACAAACAAACTGATATAGCCGACCCCCGTCTGTCAACAAATGCGCTGCATTTGTAGTATTTAGTGTTTTCGGCAAGAAATCTTAATTCCTAGGACTATTCTTCAGAAGACAAATGAGCAGAGGTTGGCTCCTCACTACACTTCCCTAGAAACCTGGAGTCCAGTCTCCTCTCTGTCTTCCAGGATGGTTTTAAACATAGTAAAGTGATAAAGTTGTGGGCACTCTGTTATGGAATGTCATCAACAGTGCACTGAAATTCCAACTAAGTTGCCTGCATTTGAGACCTGATCTGAAAAATTCTCTTTTCCAGACCAGCTTTAAGAATTTAGGGGCATATTTACAAACCCCTTGTGCTGACGCACCAGCGGCACAATTTGGTGCTCTATATTTACAGGGACACGTAAACCTACCCTGCTTGGCTTTTTCGTGTCCTTGTAAACACATCCCCCTTTCCTGCAACACTTTGTGTGAAAGGGGCCTTCCATGAATATTGATGTGGGAGTTCCCACGCAACACCTATGGATTCTGCTGCATTCCCAGATCTACAAGGTTTCATAAACCTGGGCATGCGTCAGAATCCTACTCCTCCACAGCCAATTGTGCACCAGCGTAGGAGAGAGTACAGGGATCCGTCATATTGTTGTAAATATGACGCATCCCT
This sequence comes from Triturus cristatus, assembly GCF_964204655.1. Lineage (NCBI taxonomy): Eukaryota > Metazoa > Chordata > Amphibia > Caudata > Salamandridae > Triturus > Triturus cristatus. The sequence goes on along the minus strand of NC_140584.1, from coordinate 41,167,808 downwards.
GTACTCTGAAATTAACGCAGCAAAGTGCAGCCAAATGGCTTGCAGCACCACACTGCGTTATTTATGAGAAAGTAATAACACCCAGGGCTCTCCCCTGTGCTGGCATACAATTGGCTGCCATGCGCCAATGCAGGCACTCTTGCACCAGGGATGATTATTTTTGTGCAGACACCTTCCTGCACTCAAAAAATCACGTGAGGTGTTTTCCTCTTTCTATGTGTGCTGTAGAATGCAGTATTTCTCCTTGTTGTGCCTCCTTATGCTATCCTTGGGGAGGCGTAGGATTCTGACCCATTCCCAGGTTTACAAAACCGTGTAAATCTGGAAATGCGGCAGAATCCATGGGTGTTGAGTGGGAACAGCAACACCCATCGAACGCTCCTTTCATGCAAAGTGCTGCATAAAAAGGAGCAGTATTTACAAGGACAAGAAAAGCCACGCAGGGTGGCTTTACGTGCCCTTGTAAATATGGAGCACCAAAGTGCGTCACAAAAAGTAACACACTAGAGGTGCAAGGGGCTTGTAAATATACCGCTTAGTGGCCTGTAAGGATACCCTCTCCGCCCTGCTGTGAAAACGTACTCTATCATATTATCACTCCACATCATAACTAGCTTAACAATTTCCCAGTAGAAGGGTCTGCATTGTGCAACTCTTCCCATAGTTCATTAGATACTCTCACCAAATTACCAGTCTGATATAAAGTATCTCTACAATATCTCTTTAGTGCCACACAAAAACAAATTTAATAAGCCCTGGTCTGGTGTCCTCAGTCCCCACAACACAACATACTTTTATTTAATTTCAGTGATTTTTTTGTTCAGGGCTATTAGCTAGAATTTGTGGAGAATATGATTAAACAACACTGTGTGTGGCCAAAGTGGCCTTGATTGGGACGGGGTCTGAAAAACTGAGAGTTCTTAGACCAAGTGATAGTTTTCCCCAAGGAGCACAGACAAAGAAGGGATATAGCACATATTGTAGTGGTGATTAATGTCAAGGAACCTCTTTTGTTTAGACGGTGTAGTTTGGAATAAACAGTGCATGCATTAATGCTACAATTATAGGCATGGTTTGTGATGCATATCTTGAGAAGGATTATCTACCCCATATGACAAGCCTACAGGATAACCTTTTCTTCTCATCACTGTTTTCAGTGGAGCTGCAATGCATATTGGGAAACTGATGTGCCCGGATAATGTTGTGCTGACAGCGCTGAAGAGCAAAGCTTTGGAAGTTTTCGGAACTCCCGGTATCTGGACCGGAGAGATATGTCAGGAGGTGGGAACAGTAGCAGGTAATAGTCAATGACATATCTGTTCCATATCCTGAGTCAAAGTTTAGTTGCGTTCATATTACATGTATATAATCTAACTACTGATAGCATGTGAAAACACTATGACAAACACATTTTCAAAAATAGGCTCTCAATAATATTGTCCTGAACCTAATTCCAGTATCAAGCACTTGCTCCCAGATATGTTAGAATTGTGGTTAGTATAGCAAATAGACCCTGATCTATGTTAAAAGACAAGTAAAAATCTTTGCATGGAGGTAATATGTTTTAAGTTTATATTTTGGATACCATTTTTTCCAGAAGGTCTTTTTTCAGTATATTTTCAGAACTGCATGATACTGATCTCAATGACATACACATTCGTTTTTGGCTGAGGATATATGGTGTTGGGAGGGGTTTTACCCAAGAAAAAGTTCATTCTTTCAGGCACCCACTCTCACTATCTACTCTGATTGCCATGGATTTTGATTCACAAAAATGCCAGAGTAAAAGAGAAATCATGCACAATTGTTCCCAGACGGCATCATAAATCTGAACTCTTATCTTACTGTTAGCCTCCCAACAGCCTCCCACTTTCTACTTAAATGCAACGGTAAGGACAGGGAGCAGGAGCCCAGTTTACACTCTGTTTCTGCCACATAATTCATGACCCTTGAGTCTAGGGTGACGAGGGCACTGCCAGGGTACCAAATGCCATGCTGTTGGAATAAAAATGTGTTAGCTGAGTGATCCATGCATTGTATGGCTTATGTTAGCATTTGCGGCACCATTTTATTTCCAGTCGCCATTTTGAGGAATGATCGAAATTAACTTCCGTCTCTCTCATGTTCTACCCCAACTGAAAGCAGCTGCAATTGTTTTCATTCCTTTAAGGTTGAGTTTTACTGTACTTATGAATACACTATCTTTGTCTGTACATACCTTTCCCACTAGATAAACCTGCTCCCACCCTTAGAGCGGCGGGTGCAGGCAGAGCGACCTTGGCGCTGAGATAGCATGTGCCCGGTCTTAGGATCAAAACCCATCCTTCTGTATCTCGTTTGATCACCACCTACCAACTGGAAATTTCCTGTCAGGGTGGGTCTTTATTGGTTTTGAGTTATACTTATTGTTACACCATGTTTGCTGAAGTCAGTCCCTCCGCAGCAATTCAAGGAGGCTGGTCAGACCGGACTCCACTCGAGTGTATCCTTAATAAAGCTTACTTGGTTTGTATTCTCTACTGTCTGACCGACTCTTCATTTGTATGGAAGGCTGAGAGGTGGTCCCGAGTGACCCGGGTGACCCTCATCGTATCACTTCCTTCAATGCCAGGGCATCCTATGCAGAGTACATAAAATTTACAACCATTGTTCATGGTAGAACTGGATTATGAAGGCTGCACAACAGCTAACAAACTTTAATTTATTTTTATGTCTCAGCTCTAGACAGCACATACGCTGTTTTGAAGAGAAATGTTGTATATACTTTGTGGGCTTCAGCCAACCATAGGCTTCACGTTTGCTGGCTCCATCGTCCCTCTCATATTCTCTCTCCCCATTTGTCCAAGGCATGCATGTTCTGGCCTCTTCCTGTGTTTAGCCCTCCCCAAGAGCATGGACCAATTACTACTATCCATCCCCAGTACCCATTTTAACAAATGTTTTTGGAATTACTTTTTTCTTTGATTTGGAACACTTCACATGAGTGCTTATATTTTCACTCGCAACAAGCTACGCTGCTCCATTTCTGTAAACAGGGCTGTAAATCTTGTTCTTATCTCATCACAAATGCGGCAGCAATCAGAGATGTGAAGCTGCCACAGGTTTGTACCAGATGTCTGTTGAATTTTCTTTGTGTTTTGAAACACTGCAACTAGTAATGGGAGCTGTGTATTAGCCTACACTTTATTGGAGCGGGTCCGGTTTCATCCAGAGGGGATTTAAATACGGTGTCTTTCCTGCAATGTCCTACCAGCTTATCTTATTATGGATGGTGGCTTTGTGTATTGATCTAAACATCTTAGGTAAGTAGCAGCCCGTTAATCTCTTAGTCACGCTCACATTGTACATTTTCAGTTGTTATTCAGTGGTCACTTTGATTTGTGGGATATGTTGAAGTAAAATGCTATATTTGTAGCTGTTCTCGCATTGCAGGGAAGCACACGCTATTGAGCAGTCGCTTCTGCACGTATGACATTATCATTTAATATGTTATTCATCCTTAATATGGCGCTATGGTATTATGCACATTCTGGTTAATTTTTCACTAATGTCACGCTCTTAGTCATGCTCATATTGCATGGATGTATACGTTTTTAGCAGTCATTCAGGCTTGTGTGATATTATTTCTAAAAGGTTCACTTTCAATAAGGTGTCATGCACACGTTATTTAGCAGTTACTTCTGCTCGTGTGACATTGCTTTTCAAAGTGCTTCTCTTTCTACAATGTGGAGTCATGAACTTGTTACTCATCAGTTACTTCGGCTCGTGTTACATAGTTTTTCGATACAGATTCACAATCTTTCTAAATGGCATCACATCACTATGACCATTTTGTGTCAAGGTTTTACATGCTCACCGTATTACCCTTTTAGCTGTATTTAGACCACATGGGTGTTTACGCCATTTAGCAGTCACTTCGGCCTGTTTGACATATGTATTTGATATGTTCACTTTTTTTATTAAGGTTTTTATATGCCGCTGTATGTTTTCTTAGTTTTATTTGTTTTTATAAAGTGGTGTAATCTGTCATGACCTACATGTTTTGTTGCACAATCCTAGAGGTTGCTCCTATTTGTTGTCCACATGTTATACGTTCACTTCTTTATACTAACTAGCTCTGCACTACATGTAGCCGATACTTGATATTGTGCCAACCGTAATTTATGGTATGGATCGAATATACACCACATCCTTAATTGGATGTGGTTTTGGGCATTTGAACCCTATATTATTTGGCACATTGGGACAATACTATATGTTGAAACCAGGTGAACACATTTTTGGCATGTCATAGCACTTTTTTCCAGGACTTTCAGCCATGCTGAACAGCAGCCGTGCTGCTGTACAACATGGCTAAAAGACATTGACAACGCCAATAACTCTCGCATTGCCGAGACCTATTAGCTTTGCCAATACTTGTTTAGAATGTCAATGGAGAGAGAAGTTTGTTGAAAAGAGGGAAAGCTCATTTGCTTCAGCAACCAGAGTCCTTGGATGAAACTTGACAATTTTGATAGCGCCCTTACCCTCTATTACCCGCCCCTATCAGAGTCAGGCCTTAGCTGCAGGGTCAGTGTTTTGAACAAACGGAGCTCACAGACAGTTGTTTTTCCATTCACCTTGACTCTTTGCACTCTCTGCTATACAGCGCTGGTCACTATGGCTCTATCTGCTCTTGTAATGATGACACTGTTCTCAGTAACAGACTATCTGAAACTGTGGCTTACCAGACAAATCAGTATCGGTCAGTCAGTGGTTATGTGGAATCTTTAGTGGGCATATACCCGTCTTTGGGATCTTATATACATCTGACACATTCTTTAGCTTTTAGAAATATAATTGCCATCAAACAAAGTGGCCTAAATTAAGGGCAGTTGGAATTTCCTCTGCTTCCTGAGTTTTGAATATCTCAGCTGCAGTTTCTCTACAAAGGCGGAGGAGCATCGCCCCACTGCCTGCCTCAGAGCCAGCAAATGACAAATAAAACGATGTTCTCGCATAATTTTATTTTGCCTTTGCTTGCTCTGAGCCAGCACTGTAGGGAGGGGTGGGACCGAGGCATTGGAAGGGGGAGGAGTAGTGCTACGTGCACTCCCTAAGTGTTCATGTGTGTTTGGCCGGCTGTCTCAGGCCGACCAACACACACATGTGCACTTAGGTGTCTCTCGCCCAGCTAAGCAGCTGGGCTGGAGAAACCCCTCAAATACTCTCTGGCCTGAGCAGGGCGTCTTTCGAGCCTGCTCAGGCCAATCCCTGCGCTGCTCTGCAGCACAGGGATTGGATGGGTGTGTCCCAGGGGCTGCTGGGACCAGGAAGAGGAGATGTGGTACGATGCGACGCAGGAGGCCCCTCGGCGGCAAGGTTAATTGTTTTCAATATATATTATTTCTAACGTCACGCCCACACAACCCCCCCCCAATGCACAACCGACTCACCCACCAACCTAACCACCCTTTGTTTGAGGTGGCCGCCACTGGATCATCTCAAAACTGTCATAATTTGTACCATCGAGGGTAGACCACTGTGGTGGTTTTCAGCAGTGTGAAGTAGAAGTTCTCCACTTTCACTATGTTTTCCACTCTCTTCCATATCACACGCTCTGCTCTCTCAGGTTTAGACTCTAACAAGCCCCTGTTAACCTGCCAAGGGGCAAACAATAGGTACGAAAAATGCCTAATCATTTAGCCTATAGTAACCATCTTTTACTAGACCCTACTAATACACTAACTTGAAGCTCCTGCCTGTCAGCAAGATGGGGTTTGTATTTTGGACCCAAAACATGAAAAAAGTTGTTGTGTATGTAGAACAACAATGAGCTGAATTTCATGTCTAGGTGCAAATGAAAAAGACTTGTTCTCACTTTCAATGCTTCTCATGACTTTTTCTCATGCTCTCTTCTTTCTAAAATTCTGCAAACGGAATATAGCAAGCAGTATCAGCATTCAAAAAAGAACATAATACTAGTGATCAAATTTAAGTAGGCTTTTGAACTGGGATGTGAACCCTCCTATTGTGAAGCAGTAGAAATGTTGCTGCTATCTTTGATGCTTACCTCATATTTGTGAAGATTAATACCTTGGCATCCTGATGCTTCTTTTATTTGCAAGTGGACCACAAAATGGTTCTGCCTTTGCCTTTGAAATGTTGTAAATCTGTGTTCCAGGCTTCTATTTTGTTTCATATGGACTATGGCAATTCTTTATACCTTGACCTTCCCAAAAATCCCCTACCATAAATTCAGCTTACTTAAACTTTTGCAGCCTGGCTTCTTCTACAATTGCCACCATGGTGACCAATGTTCCACCACCTTAAAATTCTTGACTGTCTCCCAGGTTTAATAGGTCAATATTAAATCATTCTGCATCTCCTACTGGGCACTCTAACATTTTAGCCCTACACTAAATTGTTCTAAAGTTACTCTCTCTGCTCCGAGTTGTACTTTGTGGTGGCAGAGGCTTTCATGCTAATATCCATTGCATGATCTGGACTTGTCTGTGTGAACACGTTTTCTCTTATCTTGCTTCTAACTATTGAAACTCTCTTCCTCTTCAAGAAATTGGTTTTACAGCTGATTTGCTTTCTTGTGCTCTGTTTCATGTTCCTCCACATTGCCAGGCTGGTCTAGCACCAGGTTACCTAGTTCCTGCTAACAGTCAAGCTTTGTAAGTACCCTCCTGTGGTGGCTGCTGCAAGATTTCATGTTGGCCTCTTCCAGCGATGAATCTGACTATGTTACACAGAATTTTGTTAAGAGTTTGAAATGTAACATAGGCCCCAGGGCTTGGCAAAGTGACAAGTTGTGCAGCACTTTTGCTGTTGTGTTAAGCTGTGTCTCCGTTGAAGGAATCGGTTCTTTGAGGAACCTTGTCTTCAGCTATATTAGGTTCACTTCTCATGAGAGCACAACAGATTTTAGTGATGATCTGGTGAGTTAAAACCCATGTTGCTTTGGAGGAATGACTCATCTCTGTATTATCCTGTTAATAAAGGTACTGTATAACTCCTTGGCAGACCTTGTCCTGTCAAATAATCAAAGATTCTACCTTGCTTTTAAATTTCATTTGACACAGTTGAGTCGCGATTACTTGTTGTTCGCCACAGTCATTCTCTATCTCTTTGCCAACATGGGCTATCAACTGCATGACCGTCCTCTCACTCTCTACTGTCATGGAGAATGTAGATTCTCCTAGTTTGTTGAAAAGAGAATTTGGATTGCACAGAGATTATATTTCTACTCCATGCAGCACTTCAGAGCAAACGTTTAAACACACTTAAAATTCAAGAATTAGAACTAGTACTACAGTCTATGTAAATCCAAGCCCAGCAGCCAACTTTCTCTTAACAGCTGCCCCAAGGCTAAAATATCCAGAAAAACTGAACCAGAAAATAGTCTCAGAATTTCCACTCTTCTCCTATACTCAAGTCCTCCATCCTGATTGATTCTCTGAAAAAATATAACCTTGAGGTAAATGAAAAGGGAATGCTGAGCATTTTCCTGGCAAATAAATTAATATACTTGATACCATGTATACATTGCATAAACCACTCCCCTTCCAAATATAATCTTACCTATGGAAGGAGGGTGGGATAACGCTAGCTTCTGTGTCTTTCATTAAATTCCGATTCTCTGTTCACCAAACCAGGAGAACTACATTTCATGTCAAAACCGGAGGCTAGCATTATGCATGTTTAAAGTTGTGAAAGCACAAAAGACGAAACATGTTCCACAGGTTTCAAATACAACTTTGCAAACACATCAGCATTAGACCCATTCGCTGCTTTAAAAATCTCCTCAAGGCGCCCCCTTAAGAAAAAACTTTACACGCCATCGCACCTTTTACTGAATGTGCACCAAATTTCTGCATATCAATTCCCACTTCATGCATACAAATTCTAACCCAACGCAGTAGAGTCATTGAACTCACAGGATTAAAAGGTCTCAAATAAGAGATCAACAACTGTGTTACACCATCCCGTCTATAATCATTCATTCTACATTCATACTCCTTCAAACACTGTACTACACCTATATTTGGAAGATCATCAAATCTTGTATAAAACACTAAGAAAGACATAGCCTCTGTCATATTATAATTTGAAAATATAACTCCATCTTGGTTGTAAAAACGATCACTCACCACCACGGCTTTTACATCGGAAACCCTTCTAAATGAAAGGAAACATTGCAAATTTGCTAATTTACAAGATAATTGTCATGGAGTCACATACGTATTTAAAGGCCAACTCTCCAGTTTTGCAAAGATCATATTTATATTCTTAAACTACCATACCTAGGTCTAGGTGGTCTCTGCAACTAATCCTTTTCATAACTCTACAAATTACTCTACTGGTGATCTATAACAATTAATAGTCCTATAACTCAGACCCTTTTCAAATAATGAAGGACAATATTTTGTCCCTCTCTATGCACCAACAACCCCATCTTTTCTAAGCTTCAACATAATGTTTTCTAGTTCCCGGCGCCCAAGACTAGCAAAGTGCTTTTCACCCTCAAAATCTAAGCAAGAAGGTCCAATGCCCCTTCTATTACCAAAGCATGAACCTCTTTTTCTGCACCTGACAACATCTGCTCGAAAACCAGAATCAAATATTTCTTCTCTATTACTAACTCCAACAACCCAGGGAACCCCAAGTCTAAGATGTCCAAAATTGAGTGATCAGAACTACCTGACATTTCTGCCTCCTCACCTCATAAAAGGGAGAAATGCATACACCCGAAGTCTCTCCAATCCTGTTGAAAAGCATCCGCTGCTTCCTCTAAAGGATATGGCCTCCAACTGAAATACCAAGGTAGCTGGAATGTCAACCTTAACACAAACAGATCCACCTCTAAGGAACCCCAAATCTCTCGATTTCTTTTGAATTCAGCTTCCACTCTCTGTAGTCCATAAGATATCTTGAATTTTAATCTGCTGCTGTGTTGAACAGATTTGGTAAATTCTCTGTTTGTAAACCTATCCTTTGTTCCAAACAAAAACTTAAAATCTCCTTCACAATTTAGATTCCTGAATTTGCTGCCACCCAAGCGATTTATATAAAGGACTGCTGAAACATTGTCCATTTCCAGTAAAATATTGCAGTCCTTTGATGTTTTCCCAAATGTTTTCAATGCAAAAAGACCTGCTCTCATCTCCAAACTATTTATATGGTCCCAACTCTCTCTTTATTCCTGACCAACTGCCAACTGTCTCTTGTTTATTCAAACAAGCTCCCCAACTAAAAAGGCCTGTGTCGGTCTCCAGTATATAATCTGGACATATTCCATATATCTCTCTGCTATTCCAACTATCCATATTTTCTATCCACCCATTCAACTCTTTCTGTGATTCTGCAGTAATCTTCACTTGGTTCCCATACATTAAACCTTTCTTTAGGCCTTCCGTCTTCAAATTCAGTAATGCCCTGAAATGAAGTGGCCCCGAAAAGGCCACCTGAATTGACGACAAAAAACAACCTATAATCCTAAAGACTTTAATGTAATGAACTGTTTTTACGAAACCTATATAACTTCTGATTTTATTTTCACAACTTTTTTCTACGGGAAAAATTTAACTTGCAAGCACAGGTATTCACCTGAAACCCAAGAAACTCTACCTCCTAAGAAGGAACCAGCAATGACTTTTCCATATTGACAAAGAAACGCAGGGATTTCAACAGATCCAGCACTAAACAAAGCTGTGTCCTTAATTCTTCTTCATCTTGACACATGATCAGAAAATTGTCCAGTTACATAATTATTGAAGATCCTCTCTCTCTGAGAAATGCAGCAATTGGCCTCAGTTCCTTCGTGAAACATCACGGTGCTGATGCAAGTCCGAAAGGTAGACAAGTGAACTGCTAAAGGTTCTCTACCCATCTGAATTGCAGATCTCTGCGCCTGTCTTCCGCTATTGGTATGGTAAAATAAGAATCTTTCATATCCAGTTTTATCAACTGATCGTTCTTCTCCAAAATAATTCTTAGAAATGGATACTTTCCATCTTGAAATGGCTGTAAACCAAAAATCAATTAAAGTCAAATTGATTACAGGGTGCCAACACGTTCTTTTTCAAGAAGAAAAAAATTGTATTCACAAACGGTACTGCTTTCTCTGACACTTTCTCTATCACTCCTTTTTTTAACATATTGTGAACCTCCAACTCCATTTTTACAGTCATTGTGAAAGTCCATCTCCATTGGTTCTATGTCTTGAACTGGTAATTCCCTGAACTCAATTGTGTAACCCTGAACAGCATTTAGGACCCATTGATCTTTTGTTAAAATCTTCCAATTGTGTACAAGTGTTTTTTAAACGACCCCCAACTTTTCCTAGGAAAGAACCAAAAAGTGTCTTCGTACTTACCTTGGTTTCCTTGGGTGAAATGAGCCCTTCCTCTGGGCTAGAGACCTCTGTTAACTCTTCCTCTCTGTGGGTAGAAGCCGGTAGCTGACTGGAAACCTCTAAACAAAGCAAGTCCCTGTGATCAGTAATGGGACCTGCTATATGACCAGCCAAAGAAGCAACCCTTTGCTCCGGCCCTGTTAAAAACACATCCTCCAAACACTGTTCTCATTGAGCTATGAGCTTTATCTAGGCTTGTAAAGGTGGCCACATACTTCCCAACACTTTTCACTAAGCCATCCCCAAATAAAAATCCTTTTGATTCTTCACTCTGCTCCTTCTTCACAAAACCCCCTAACTTAGGACTAATGAGCATGAGAATTGCTTTTCTCCTCTCAGCCACCAATGCTGTGCTTGTATTTCCAATTAAACAGATTGCTCTTAGTGACCCTCCCCTTAAATCCACAGAAACAGATTTGGCTTTTTCAGCAATATCCATTATGCTTGCTAAAGGACTAATAACGCCCAGCAGTCTATCCTGACACTATTTAAGTGCCCTCTCTAACCCTTTTCTGGGATTGTGACCTAATTTAAAAAGAGAACTAATGAGGTCTGAGTCCAAATCCGGAGTCACACAAGCTTTGTCCTCAATAACTAGACTAGAGCATTCACTCTCATCGCAGCTCTTGCCTCCTTCTCCAAAGGTCTCTTGAGCCCCAATTTTATAAAATCAGATACATGAGCCAGAGGCCACTAGTCAGCACTTCTCGGGGTCTTATCATATCTGGGCTAAAAGTATCAACCCCTTGAGGATCCTTTACAATTCCTTTCTCCTTCTGCATCTTCTCAACCTTATCATAATCTAGATCCCAACTATCATCTCTGTAGTTCTCAAATACAAACTCATTGTAACTATCTCTATACTGTTTGTTTGAATCTTTATCATCAGATCTAGCCTGAATCTCATGTGTGCCTCAAGGAACAGCCTCCTGTGTTGCCTTCTACCAATTTAAAAAATCACTCTTCTGCCATATTAAATCACCCTTTTGCCATATTGAAAAAAAAACGAATTAGCCCCATATTCAATAGTTTTCCTTTTCATCTTTTTCTTACCAGATATCATGCTCTTATTTACATCCTTCTCATCGAAAGACCAGTATTTCTCAGCTGATAGATCCTTAGCCTTTCTTCTCCTCAAAATGGATTCCAAAACTTATTTTACTGAAGCTCTGACCTCATTATGTACCATTTACTTTAAACAATCCTCCTGATTGAAATCTTCCCTTCCTCACTTATTTTTTTACCTCTTGAAATCAAAAATATATCTAATGCAAAACCTGAAAAGGTCTTTTTTATCTTTATTTCCCCTTTTTTTTGTTGATGAGTCTCTCACCAAAAACGTTTCACCTTTTAACCTCTAAGTGCACTTCTCTCGTAAATTCCATTGGAATGACAGGAATTTGCAGTACAAGTCAGTCTCATGCTTATTACTAACCTAAAAAGGCTGCCGGGGACTTCAATCTCCTTACTTCTATTGTTCTATTAATATGGCCACCTGAACTTCATGACATTTACCATGCGTGCACTGCGTGGTGACATCACTGTGCTTGCCTGGAAGCCCTGAGGGTCTGACGAACACTAGCGCCTTCACTGAAACACACTTGCTCACTGCGCACGGAAAGGAATGTGCTCTTTGCACCACCCCTACCTCAGCATATTGCAAGCCTCAGGTCTTGACATGAAATCCATCAAGCAATATTTGTTAATGAGGAAATAGACTGGCCATGTGGTGCCTCTCACGCTCAACTATAACTGGATGTTCAGTTGCACTAGCTTCATTGGGTGAGGTTCATAACCCTGGCACTCAGGCTCTATCTCAAAACAATATGATTCAAGCAATCACCTGATGACTTCTCCGTTTGAAGCAAATGCCGCAGTTTATGTTGATTGCATAAAACAATACATCAAGCAACTCAACAGTGTTGTCATTAAGCTGTGTTGCGCCCCAATATATCATCAATGTCAACACCCATCACATCATCTATGTGTTGAGTCATAAATCATTTGCTTGGCAAGTAAAGCATGCAATCTTTAGGAACTGGAGTTTTCCCGCCATCGCAAAGAAGGGTAATTCTGACATGTGTTTAGACTTGGGTCTCTACCATGTGTGTCCTCTGAGCTCTGGCGTCCAGCGGGCATGGACTGTGAGTGCTGTGCTTTGTTTAAACCCTTTAGCTGGCTTGCCCTGCCATAAGGGATCCCAAAGCAAGTTCAATCTGACCGCCACCCCTCTGTTACCAGGTGTGGCATTAGGCTGATCCTTGCGAGAACCACCACACCAGCTGTTGGACTTATGTCCCTAGGTGGTTCCCCCATCCGAGCCCCCTCTTTTGTTATTGTTTTTTATGAGCAGCCTGTCAAGATCATGGCTCTCCAAAGGTTGGCTAAGAATATGTCCTGTCCTACTTCCGAAAGGTGGACCGTAGCCAGTTGTAGCTCTGGCGCCTCAGGTTAATTAGCCCATGCATAATACCATCCCATCCATTAGCACTGCAGAACCTATATACTGCAACATAGAGTTTTAAGGCCCCTTTAGATAGGACTCCTCTCCATGGGTGCTGGGGGTGTCACATGGTTTTAGGCCACTCCCTATTTACATTGCTAAGTTAGCTCAATCACGTTAGCTGTTAGACAGCCATCTTGCTGCTTTTGCTGCCTTTGCACCCGACACTGTTGTTACATGTTATTCATTTGAGAAATGCAGACTCGCTCTTGTCTCAAGTGAATGTTATTTATACATCCTTAACAGTTGCTAGTGCCCTTGGTCTGTACATCGAGTAAAGAACTGTTCTAGGACACTAGACGGTGCCGGCTGATTGTGTTCAGGGTGATCGTACCACTGTTTAGTCATAACATGCACGCAGCTGCAAATACCAGAAAGTCGTAGGCTTTAATATTACAGCGCAGCAGGTTTTTAGACATTCGATAGAAGAGCTGAAGCAGAGAACACTGAGCTGATCCTGTGATGTGATACACCTAAGCTGATCTATACGGTATGGGGTCCCCTATGCAAGCCTATGAGACCTTCTAATAGTCTAATAATATTTTATTAGTTGCTAGAGAAAGGAGGGTGGTTGTTTTCCACTGTCATTATTAATATGATCGCTCCTTTCATTTTCTATGGTATTGTAACAATGCTAATGGTAATGATCTTAACCATTTGTCTGCTTATGTTAGCCAAAGTACTGTATAACAGGACTCGAGGTTTATGAATAAATTCTTTAAACTTTACTGTGTCTTAGTTATTCTGTTGTGGACTGATATATAAGTGCAAACGGGTATTTCGGGTTCCCACCATTCCTGAGAATAACTAAGTCGCATGTTCTGGGTTGTCTATACATTGGGACCGCCGGGCTAAATCTCGGATAACGAATGTGACACTAAGCTAGTCGGATAAGGGGTTCTTAGTTCTGAGGGGAGTTTCTGGTACACCACAATTCTCTAAGGTTCTGGTTTCCTGCGCATAGTTCTGTGCATACGCAGAATCCCTACAACATGGCGCACCTAACGTTTGGTCTTAATATCTGAGATGCCTTAGTAGTGCTTTTATTAGTCCACAACGCCCTCACTCTGGTTTCCGGATAACGGGAGTGACGGTTTAACCTACCTAGGTTTTAGGCTATAGGTTCTTTCAAGCTTGATAATAAAAAAGGTTACACTAATCTAAGTCCAAGTGCTACTGAAGATCTCGTTGTATCTTCTTTTTAGTCCTAATGGCGGTAGACATTCCCGCTCATAGTAGGGTGTCTCTACGTGCTCATTTGAGGACGTATGGGGTGCCTGATGACGGGATGGCAGTGGTGTTTGTGGTTAGTGCAAATACCACTTACCCTTATGAGTTGTTTTACTCTTGGGTTACCTTTGAGGCTGTGGATGATACCGATAAAACATTCCACAAATACACTGCTACGCAGGTGCCTCTTCATTATACCCCATATATGGCTTTAGAAATTCCTATTTCTACCTGGCAGCACACTATTTGGTTTAATGGCGCCCTCCCCCACACGGTCGCCCCGGCGAGACTGGGTCCTTTGTCAATTGAAGGAGCTACTTGGCCGGTACTGACCGGACATACACCTCATCCACGCTACCTGACGGTAGGTGTGGATAGCTTACGTATACTACACACAACCCTGATTACGGTCCATAGGGCTTTAGTGCAGTATGTGTCGCGCACTGTACAGGTGGGGGCACCTGCCGTTGCGGGACACGGGGCTGATCACCATCATGCGGTGGTGATCAGTCCTGTAATGGTAAACGCGGTTGTTGGCAAGCGCCCCCAGAATAAGGATGAGTATCCTTATTGGCTTGCAGAGAAATTCGATCAACTAGAAGCCGTGTTTCCTAACACTAGTCCTGTGGAAAAACACAGGATACTCACTATTACTTTGCCGAAAGAACTAGTCCCGGACATTGTCGATTGTGACAATTGGGGCAAGGTCTTTGCCGCGACCTATTCGAAGTGCTTCGGCACTACGTCTATGTCGGTACTACCTTCCGTTATCAAAAAAGTCCAGGAGGATCATGGTGCGGAAGCAGCTATTGAGTTGGGAATGCGGCTTATCGACAGCTTCGATATACTATGTTCCATGATTATGGGAAATCTCAAAGGAGATGCCATGCAGTTTCAAGTGGGAAACATGATGGAACTAATTGCGGATGAAGATAAGCCGAGGGAGTTTGCAAAAGTTATTGCGAAAGCCTATAGGATGGTTGGACGTAGTGCCCTAGGCGTGAAACCCACCATCAAAATTCATGATGTAGTACAGCACACTAAAGTGAGTTCGTCTACAAAAGACGATAAACCCAACTTTCCAAAACAAAATTGGCGAGCTAAGAAACAAGATAAACAGCAACAGAAACAGGATACTCGTCCTGCCTCTCCTGTTCAGGCGTATGTTGAACGCACTTATGATTTGCGTGATCGTTCTCGTATTAAGTCACCTGATAGGTTTCAGGTTCCTGACCAGCGCTCTCCTCGTTCTTCACAGGAATCAGCAGCTTCACACTTTGGTGGCGGAGACCGTGGGAGAGGCCGGGGTGCTCAAGGTCGAGACCAGCCCCGACAGGCGGACGGAAAAAGCAAGCAATAAGATTCTGCACGTCCGCGTCCCCCGTTTCAGAAAAAGAAAGTTGCTGCAATCTCAGCGAAGTATGCCTCAGATGGTACGGACACAGCTTCTGAACATGAAATGGGCGCTGACACTGCTAGACAGCGCGGCGGAAGTTACAGTAGTGCGGGGAGCACTGCGTCCATTTCTGGAGGCGACAGCAACTAAAATCTATGTGACAGTAGAAACTGCTGATACTCGCGTAGCCCCCCCTGAGAGATTATTTGAAGTAGTCCTCAATATTGAGGGTGACATACAATGAAAAATTAACGCGGTATTTTGGGATAATCTGACGACCACCTATGATATACTATTGGCGGAGAAAGATTGGCCCCCCGGCTTTCGTTCTAAACGCTCCAAGGGGGGAAGAAGTCATTCTTCCTTCTTTTGGACACATGGTGCCCAAGGAGGAGTCTAGGAAGTTAGCCGAGGAGTGGGCGCGGGTGCTAGCACCTGCGTTGTATCGTAATCAGGTGGGGTGGGATAAATGTTCTACCCTCCACGAAATTCCATTGCGGTCCGACCCCCAGCCACAACCTCAATACCCTATGCGTCGAGAAGCTAGGTCTCACGTCGCGTCTATCCTTGAACAATTGGAATATCAGGGAGTAATTGAAACGTGTGTGTCACCCATGAATAATCCTTTATTCACTGTGACGAAGCCTGACGGATCGTACCGCCTAGTTTTGGATTACCGGCACTTAAACTCGCACTGCCGGAATTGTGCGGTGCAAAATACACATAGTTCGGCTCTCGTCGATAGTCTTGTGAGAAAGAGGTTCAAAACGACACTCGACTTATCCAATGGCTTTTATTGCCATAACATATCCCCTCATAGTTATGAGTGGACCGCTTTTACTTCGGGTGGTCAACAAAAAGTGTTCAAAAGGCTTCCTATGGGCTATAAAAATAGTCCTGGGGTATTTGCTGCCCGTGTGGTCTCTCTCTTAGAGATGGTAGACCCGGAGGCATACTCGTACGTTGATGACATATACTTAACAGACGACGAGTTGCTTCCACACCTTGCTCGCGTGGACAACATAATAACTATGTTTGCGGACTTTGGTTATAAGTTTAACTTTAAGAAGTCCCACATTGCCGAGTACACAGTATTATTCTTGGGGTACGAACTCAACAATGAGGGCCGCGGCTTGGCTCCGCAGTTCCTTGAGAAATGCGCACGCCTTCGTATCCCTGCGACATTGAAACAACTACAATCATTGCTGGACTTTCTGAATTTCGGTCGTACCTACATTCCTGAATATGCCCAGCGTATCAAGACACTATATGCCTTGGTACAACCAACTTTTACCAAATCTTGCTGGCTGCCAGAGCATTCAGCTGCATTGTACTCTTTGCAGTCTGACCTTCTTACTGCGAAATATTTACAAACTCGTGATAACCACACAAACCTGGTCATAAGAATTGTACCGGGTGTGGAGGGGTTCACGTACTTAACATACAATGAGGGCGACACAGTCCCCATTGCTTACAAATCTCATTTATATACTTCGGCTGAAATGCGTTTCTCCACTGTCGAAAAGGTTTTGACAGCAGTTCAGATGGCAATCCTGAAAGAACGAGCGCTATCACAGGGGAAACGCATGATGGTGGTGACACCGTTTCCTGCCCTGGAGGCAGTCACTAAAGCAAGTGTGCCAAATTCTAAAGCTTTGCATCCAAGGTGGATACAATGGGCGACCTCCTTAGCCTCGCCTGACGTCGAATACATCTTTGACGCAGGGCTACAGACTCAGGAGAGTTTGGAGTATGAATTAGTTCATCCGGCTCCACTTACATTGCGCCCGTTGGAGGAGTTCCATTGTGTTATATACACTGATGGGTCCGCGCAGCCCGCAACTGGATCAAGGCACGCTTATTCAGCGGCTTGCGCAATTGTTGTTGGTACTTTCGTGAATGGAGAATTCGTACAAGATGCGGTGCATACGCAGACTTTGGGTGATTGTACCGCACAATTGGCGGAGCTTCGTGCTCTAGTGCTTGCACTGGAGTTTGCTGATCATAGAGTCACAACTCTTATAGTGAGTGATTCTTACTATTGTGTTCAATCTTACAACGACAATCTGACGTTTTGGATCGCGAATGGATTTCGTGATTCAAAAGGTAGCACAGTGAAGCATAAAACGCTTTGGGCTAGGGTGGCTGAACTAAAAGACAGTCGGCCCCTTGTGAATGTTATTCACACTCTTGGTCACCAACGAGTTGGCGTCCATGCTGTCGGTAACAGTTTGGCTGACGAGGCAGCTAAAACAGCAGTGGCAACATACTTAGTAGCAGCAGTTACAAGATCCAAAAGTAAGATCGATGATGACATCTTGGCAGCCATTGCTGCTTCAGAGACTGGGACAAACTTCCCTAGAGGTTTCCCTTCTCGATACCATTATCACTTAAGTCCTGATAACGTCCCGTTAGTGAGGATTAATGATGTTGGGGATAGAGTTATTCCCAATGCAGACTGCAGGCCTGCTTTGGTGCAAGCTGCACACGAGGGTGTTGCGTCTGCGCACGCCGGAGTGTCTGCAACTGTGTCACTGTTGCAACAGCGTTATTGGTGGTACGGTTTGTACAAACATACGCGGACTTATGTCCTCAATTGTGGTATTTGCCAACAAATAAAGCCGTCTTCTGTGGCGCGTCCACCACAAACGCAGCTGCATATATCTAATCAACCACTAGTGTGTGTTTATTTAGATCACTGCGGTCCTTTTTCCTCTGATACTGCGTACAAGTATATCTTGGTTGCAGTAGATTCGTGCACACGTTTTCTTTGGGTGTGGCCACACAGGAGTGCTGATGCCAGGACTGTCATCAAAGCATTGCGTGTCTTTATAGGGAGTTTTGCATGTGGAACCCTTCACTCTGATCAGGGCCCTGCGTTCGCCTCTAAGGCGTACAAAGAAGCTATGAGAAGTTTGGGGGTCCAAGTCAAATTTTCGTCTCCATACCGGCCTGAGGGCAATAGTGTTGTGGAACGAATGAACCGTGACCTAAAGCAATCATTGACAGCCAGGGTGTTAGGTACTGGCAAAAACTGGGTAGCCCATTTGTATGACATCCAACGTGCACTTAATAATCTCCCTAGAAGGTCTCTGGGTGGGAGGACCCCGTACATGATGCTCTTCGGGGTTCGAATGTTTGTCCCAGACCTTGAGGGTCTAGACATGGCGGCGGCGGCGGCCGCGCCTTTTGACTTGGATGACCACTGTACTGTCTTACAGAATCTTCAAGAAGCAAGAGACACTCTAGCAAAAGAGCACATATCCTCTGCGTCCGAAGCTGGACTTCAGATTCCGGTAGTCGGCTGGCTACCCAGAGTTGGTGATCTGGTCCGTGAGAAGGTGGAGAAGAAGAAAGAGTTTGGCCCCTCTTATCGTGCACCAGTGCCGGTGCTTGGAGTTGAGGGTACACGTACAGTTGTTTTACCTCCACTTCCTGGTCACAGAGACAACAGGTACATTTCAGTTGACAATGTCAAGCTACACAGGGTGGCCGATTCTCCATAGTCTGACACCTTCAGTTTCTTGTCCTTCAATGATGCGCAGTTCTGTTGTGGTGCCACCATCTGACATCTTGCCTGAGGTTGCCATTGAAATGCAAGTACTTTCTGATTCTGCTGTATCGCCTGCGGATGGTGATTTGCCTGATGATGCTGAGTATTCTTATCCTGCTGATGTTCCATTGCCCCTGTTGCATTCAACAGAAATTATCAGGTCTAATTCTTCCTTTGGAACTGAATCTTTGACTTCCACTGCCCCTTCCAAATTTTCTAAATTTTTTGCCTGGTTCAAGAGACAATTTTTGGTTCCCCCCTGGATTTACATTTGGCTGGTGCTCATTTGCATTTTTTGTTCATGTCCATTGGCTTTGTGGTGGTGTTTTTTAGGCTTATAAATGGACACTACCTGAATGAACGTTCTACAATTAGATTAATTAATGGAACTTTGGCCCCACATTCATCATCGCACATCATGAAGAGGGACCAGACTTTTGTGAACATCACCGCCTGGCCTGTCCGTGATGGGATAGCATGGGATGCAGTTAAATTTCAAATTCATGGGCCCACGGAAGTGATTAATGTGCCATCTGTATATCGTGTTTCTATGGGTGATGTGGTAAAACAGAACATTCGATCTGATGATTGGGATGTAAAAACTATAGAGACACTGTTTTCTGATTTGAAATACTATGCCGCATTTGATGCTGAGGATTTGTATTTGAATACTGAAGACTATGCAGAGCAGTTTTGTTATCAACATTATGGAACTCATTTTCTTCATAGGGCAAGCACATTTCGTAGTTTAGTCAACTTTACTCAGTGGGAACATTGCCCTGCCCCGATGATTGGTAGTTCAAAAACTTTGGTCAACAAATTTTCATATTTTTCAGATTTCAGTGTATCCAATAATGCATCCTTTTATTTTAAACTTAGGGACGAACCTATTTCAAAGGTGCGTTTGACACACACTAAATTGTTGTTTTCTAAGTCCTTTATGGACGATTTGGCAATTGGAGGGTATGACGTTTGGAAAGATACTATTGATCTCAAATCGGTTTGGGGAACTAAGTCTTGGCAAGTACAAGGAACAGAAGCTTTACATCGTGCCTGCCTCATCCCAAACCACATGTTATTTTTAAATTCCACAATTTTTCAGACAACCTGTTTTGGATTGGCTATTTCAAAAAAATTAACTTCTCCCTCGATCCCGGATCTGAGTGCTTATCCTGGTTGGGAGAATCACACAGATCTGTCCCTTGCTATGTTGCAGTCTTTTATTTCAAATTCCACCTTCAATATTAGTGCATTTGACCCTAAAGGTTGGTTGGTATGGCAGAGAAGTTCGGATACCTGTCAACGTAGGTTTTTGGGGTTGGCTCCCGGATACATACAGGATAGAGTAGACCCTCGTTTTATGTCCTCACACACTGTCACTACCTACTCGGTAGGTAAATTGTGCCAGTCATGGCTGCAACATTCCACATTAGATTCTGTTAAAATTCACTTGTCCCGTTTACATGACAAAATAGATTTGAATGATTTTGTTAAAGGTCCCGCATTGGGAAGATCCAAAAGGTGGGTGTATGCTGTTTACAACGAGGTTTGGAAGTTGTCGCAGATTGAGGCTGCTTCCAGGCTCCGTGCTATTGACCAGGCCAATATGGAAAAAGTATTGGCAGTAATAGATAATAGTATTAACACCTTATCTTCGAGAATATATACATTAGATAACATTGTTTCATCTGTTGTAGATATTGTCCAGGAGGATGTGTCTGTGTTATATCATGGTCAAAATCAATTACGATCGATTATGCAATTTGCTTGGACTTTGCAAACGTTAAAGGCGGGGAAAGTACCTTGGGATTACATGAATATTTCTTCTTTATTCCGCCCATTTAATCTGACAGCAAAGCAGCAATTCATGTCCATGAAAGATGCTACGTATTCACTACTGCATATAGAAAAGTTAGAACCTTTGCCTTTTTCAGTGGCTGAGTCTGATTATGCAGTGTGGCTCATCCATGGGATGGTCACTCTCCCGATTTCTATGTATAAGTTTAGTTCGTGCATGAAACATTACGCCTTGGGCAGATATAAAAAACTTGGTTCTGCATTCTTGCATGAAGTCTGGTCTCTCCCATTTACATATCGATGTGAGAGAGAAGGCAAAGAAGTTTATTTGAAGGGTGAGGAGTGTACGTCTGCTCCTGATCATTCCGTAGTGTGTAGACATATCCAATTACATGGATCGTGTAACAGGAATGCCCCTAATTTAGCTTGCGTGTTGAAGGGCATTCCTGTGCCAGTTATAACGCCATCATTTACGCTGCTTGCTAATGGTAGTTATCTGCTTTTAAATAGTGAGGCTTGCTGTGGGATGTTAGCTGGAATTCCCTATATTGTTTCAGTTTCACGGAGGGTAATTTGCTGTAATAACGTGCTTTTCCCACCCCCGCAAGGCAGACTTGATATATCCATCTGGCCGACGATTCCAACCTTGAAAGCAGAGTTCAATAGGATGAGCAGAATAAGGGCTCTTTTGTCTCAAAAGGAGGTTGCGTTGACTTCGTCCCGTGAAACATTTCTCCTTCAAGTGGCGAACACTCGCACAGAAGTTCAAGCTCTTTTGAATACTGACCTCCCCCTGCATTTTGGCACATTAATCCACACTATCTTCAATGCTTCTTCCACGACTGGTCTGGTCCATTTTTTTTAAATTGTAGGCTCTGGCCTTGTGACGTCTTTCCATTCTATCTTTGGTATAATACCAGCTATTTTTCATTCTATTTATTCTGGGGTTTTCGGAAGGTTTCCTCTGATTCTCGCATTAATTGCTGGCATACTCCTGTTGGTCTGCGCTCTACGCTATGGATGCACGACTTGCGCTACTCGACCACGGATTCAGCCTGTTCCATCTGCGTAGCCGGATGTGGGAATCCTATGGCACTTTACCACTGGCTACCTTGAGTGTCGCTTATGGATTATCCTTCCGGTTCCCGTTTTTCACTTGTGTACAGCCTGTTTTTCACTGTCTCGACTGTCCGTTCCAATGGGCTCTTGATATGTGTTTGTCAAACTTGGTGTCACCTGACCTGGATTTTGAT
Organism: Triturus cristatus; assembly: GCF_964204655.1. Classification (NCBI taxonomy): domain Eukaryota; kingdom Metazoa; phylum Chordata; class Amphibia; order Caudata; family Salamandridae; genus Triturus; species Triturus cristatus. The sequence goes on along the minus strand of NC_140584.1, from coordinate 41,145,674 downwards.
CGACTGATGTATCCCTTAGTGGTTCATGAGTTTGACTGTTCTGGAGTCGGGTTTATGGCCTTGGGTGCGGCGCATGGAGTCCTTGGTTTATGGGATATCGAGAAGGCAGCAGTTGACTTCCTGGCACGAAGTTACATCGAGATGCCTGCTTCTTGTCCACGTGGGGTGCTTGATACTCATTTCCCTGTGGAACACGTGTGTTCTTTTTCTTTGCTGAATTGGATGACAGACAATTTTGCGGATGACTCCAATGATTTTCTACTGGAAGCTGCGGCTGCATACGCTGCTTATACTTTCCTAGATTGACATTTGTGCTCACAATGTCTGGTGGCGAGTCATGTGGAGTTGCATTTTTTCACAAGCGATCGTTGGCCTCTATGGTCGATGGCTTGTGTTTTTACATATTTTTCTCTTCGAATTTTTTTTTTTCCTCATTTTCTGAAACTCACATTTCAAGCTCTTTCGTCTGCATCGTTGATCTTGAACTCTGCGTTCTATTAAAATATACGCCCCTGGTGGTCCCGTGGTTCGATCAAAGGGGGATGTCACGTGGTTTTAGGCCACTCCCTATTTACATTGCTAAGTTAGCTCAATCACGTTAGCTGTTAGACAGCCATCTTGCTGCTTTTGCTGCCTTTGCACCCGACACTGTTGTTACATGTTATTCATTTGAGAAATGCAGACTCGCTCTTGTCTCAAGTGAATGTTATTTATACATCCTTAACAGTTGCTAGTGCCCTTGGTCTGTACATCGAGTAAAGAACTGTTCTAGGACACTAGACGGTGCCGGCTGATTGTGTTCAGGGTGATCGTACCACTGTTTAGTCATAACATGCACGCAGCTGCAAATACCAGAAAGTCGTAGGCTTTAATATTACAGCGCAGCAGGTTTTTAGACATTCGATAGAAGAGCTGAAGCAGAGAACACTGAGCTGATCCTGTGATGTGATACACCTAAGCTGATCTATACGGTATGGGGTCCCCTATGCAAGCCTATGAGACCTTCTAATAGTCTAATAATATTTTATTAGTTGCTAGAGAAAGGAGGGTGGTTGTTTTCCACTGTCATTATTAATATGATCGCTCCTTTCATTTTCTATGGTATTGTAACAATGCTAATGGTAATGATCTTAACCATTTGTCTGCTTATGTTAGCCAAAGTACTGTATAACAGGACTCGAGGTTTATGAATAAATTCTTTAAACTTTACTGTGTCTTAGTTATTCTGTTGTGGACTGATATATAAGTGCAAACGGGTATTTCGGGTTCCCACCATTCCTGAGAATAACTAAGTCGCATGTTCTGGGTTGTCTATACATTGGGACCGCCGAGCTAAATCTCGGATAATGAATGTGACACTAAGCTAGTCGGATAAGGGGTTCTTAGTTCTGAGGGGAGTTTCTGGTACACCACAATTCTCTAAGGTTCTGGTTTCCTGCGCATAGTTCTGTGCATACGCAGAATCCCTACAACAGGGGATGGCCTCCGACCACATTATCATAATGTTGCCAAATAGCTTTTGGCCTCATTAAGCCCCTCCCTTGTTCAGGTCATCAGGTCTCTTCTTCACAGCTGCGCTAGGTCATTGTCTCCGAGGTGTACGATCAGTATATCAGGTAGGGGCTTTCCCACTCCCTGTTTCTTTAGCATGGGCAGCAACTGTTCCCATCTCATCCCGGGGATAGCCCATCCATTTTATGTTGGTGTTGCATGACTGAATCGCCTTTCAACTCTGCGCTTGCAACTGCCACGCTTGTAGCCTCTTCACGTATGTGTCCAATCACCCGAATGGTCTTCAGTCTGCCACCTGCCCCAGCAAATGTTAAAGCGCTATGGCAAATGACCTTTAAAACCCCAGGTGGTGACGCCGCAGTAAGTCTGATAACCATGACACATCCACCAATGTACCCTTCCCTGCCTGGACAGTTTTGGATATCCTTAGTAGTATGGCCAGCTGTTTCTTGCCTAGTCTCAAGTCCTCTAACTTTACACATGCATTGCCCACCTTCACCTTTGTTGGGGCCACTAGTTAGCTTACCCTAATAGGACCAAATAATGCTAGTGCAAACAAATCGTGTAAAGGTGCTGCCTTGAATTGTCTCCTGGCAATCTACTCTACCACTGTAAGCAGTCTCCCTAGACGTTGTACATCTATTGGGAGCCTTGTATCTCATCTAGTGGCTTCCAGTTGCCTCCAACCTTTCAAGGCCACCTTCATGTACCACATTGGCGTAGTCCATAGCTGCACCAAAGAAGGACCCAACACTCTCAACGCTCTGCACGTTTCTTTATTGTTTAAGGTACTGTAACTTTCATTCTTGAGATTTGGGTCTGGGAGCATTCGCCGCGAATATACTCGTACTAGATTTATTTATTTATTTATTTTAAATCGACGCGGGCTCGTCCCAATTTCGCAATAAGAATCAAATCTCTTTAAAAGCATTACTTCAGGCATTTGGTTATCGAGTTATGAAGAAGCAACGTACCTTTTTGTAGTGCCTTTGGAAAAGAAGCGTTGTTACCTTTGATTTCTGTGGCTGATTGGACTCTTTGGCGGTTGAGTCCGTACAAGTTCGTTGGAACTGGTGACTCGTTAACGCTGTGGTTGTTGCTTCCTCGGAGCTCTTCATCTCTTGTCTGCCCAAGGAGAATGATGACGTAGGTGAACCCTACCAAGGGATTCAGCGATCTCTCAACGCTCGTTCCAGAATCTGGCATTCCTTCAAGTGTTCCGTCACAGTGTATTCAGCTGTGCTGCTCTTTGCAGATTCGTTGCAAAAGGCGGAAGTCAACACTCACGCACAGTGCGGCTGTACTTTTGTGGCTGTCAGCAGATTCGTCACTGAAGCGACGCATTGGTACCGGTAGAAGAAGACTTGCCATAAAGGAAGATACTCGTCTTGCATCTGAAATACGACTGTAGTCTTATAGTCAACAGCGGATTCGGCCTTTGTAACTGTAAAAGAACCGTTGTCTGCTTATCTCTACATTTACTGGAAGGTTGTCTTCTTTTGTGTATTCTGTTCACATGAGACGTTCTACTCGGTTCTGGGGCAAATAACAAGGAAGGAATTTTATTTGATGTCTGCTGGATGAAGCATTTCTTTTATTGTGAGTTCATTCACACGGTAGAAGTAATTTTCATTTAGCATGAATAGTTTGTCTTAATGTTCCATTTCTACATATTTTCTTTCTGTGCAGTTAATGAACAAAATGTGTGCCCTTCTCATTTGAAAGTTTGCAGTCACAGTTCAGGAACTCTGGGTGTATGGTTACTGCCATCTAGTGGTCAAAACAGGAATATTCATCTTGTTCAATTTTTAGTTTATTCAAAAAAAAAAAAAAAAAAGAGTTAGGTAATTATGCAAAACGCCACTTCTCCCCCTTTTTTCTTATCTGAACCTGGTGAACCTAACATTAAATGGAAGAAGTGGAAAAGGGTGTTTGAAAGATATGCGAAGGTCTGTGGAGTGAGTCTTAGTGCAGAAAGAAGGACTTCTCTTCTTTTACATTGTCTTGGGTCTGAGGGACAAGATGTGTTCGATCATTTGGCGGACCTTTCTGATGCTGAAAGAAGGGGTCTTGATGAATATGAAATATGTATCAAGAGATTAGATAATCATTATTTGCCAAAGGTCAACACCATACTTGAAAGGTATCAGTTCACGAAAAGACTCCAAAATGAAGGTGAATCTGTGGAAGTGTATGTTACACAACTTCGGAAGCTAGCGTCATCTTGTAAATTTGATCAGTTATTAGATGAAAGGATAAGAGATCAGTTTATGTTAGGTTGCAATTTAGAAAAGGTTTGTGAAGAACTATGGTTAAGAGATGAACCTTCTCTAGTTGAGGTATTACAAGTGGCAAAAAGAATTGAGCACTCTTTAAAATGTGTAGACACACTAAAAAAAGATGTACGAGTATCTGTTCAAACTGTTAAGGAGGGGAACACTGATAAGAGTATATCTAAGAGTGAAGCTACTGTCAAATCAAAAACTAAATCTTTTGTTCCAAAATGTTTTAGGTGTGACAAGTTAGGGCATTATGCTAACGACAAGAAATGCCCTGCTTTGAAGGTAGTTTGTGCAAAATGTAAGCGTAAGGGTCACCTCTCTGTGGTTTGTAAAACAAAAAATTCAAACAGCAATGTCAAATCTGTAGATACGGAGATTCAAGAAGAAGACTTCGTCTGTGGACAAATAGTAGTCCAGGTTGAATCTGTAGTTCAGGAGATTGCTTTCAATGAACAAAGATCTTGTCCTTTGGATACAATACAAGTAGAGGATGAGTCAACTAAAGTACTTTTTGACTCGGGGGCAAAAATGACTATTATTTCTAACTTTTTTTATAAGACAAAGCTTGCACATAAAGTCTCTTTACTCAAAGCAGATATACGTCCATTGGCGTATGGAGGAGAACCCATACTGCTGTGTGGATATTTTGTGGGTTTGATTGAATATTGTGGACGTTATGTGTCAGGAAAGGTATATGTCTCCAAGAAGGGGGACAGTATCATCAGCTGGTTCCACCAGGCTGATTTAAGTGTAATGTTAGACCCTGGGAGTCCCTCTCCAATTATTCTTAAACAGAAAATTCAGAATGTTCATCTTACTTCGGATGCTGATATTGTGAATGATATTAAAAGAAGATTTCCGAAGGTATTCAGGAAGGATTTAGGATGTCTTAAAGGGTTTAAGTTGAACATACCTCTACGTCCTGACTCACAGCCTTCTATGTGTAAAGTTAGGAGTGTTCCTTTAGCTGTAAAAGAAGAGATGAGGAAGGAATTGCTGAAGCTTAAAGATGGTGGAATAATAGAAGAGGTCACCAGCACCGAATGGCTTGCTCCGGTGGTCGCAGCACGCAAGGCCAATGGGTCTCTACGCTTGTGTGTGGACTTGAGGCAACTAAATAAGTGGGTGATTGTAGATAAGTATCCGCTACCCAACATTTCTGAGTTACTTACATTACTTGGTGGTGCCAAAACCTTCAGCACCTTTGATTTAGCTTCTGCATACCATCAAATTGAGCTGGAGACATCCTCGAGGGACCTGATGTCTTTTATCACACCCTTCGGAACTTTTCGATTTATTAGGATGCCGTTTGGGCTAGTCTCGGCGGCATCTGTATTTCAAAGGGCTATGGAGAAAGTTCTTGAGGGGTGTGATGGAGTCTGTGTCTATCAGGATGATATTTTGGTATTTGCCAAGGATGAAAAGGAGCAGAGGCAATTGCTATATAATGTTTTAAACAAACTTGAAAATGCAAATTTAACTATAAAATTGGAGAAGTGTCACTTTGCAACCTCTTCCATTCATTATTTAGGGCACACAATTTCTGGGGAAGGAATTTCTCCGAAACCTGATTTAGTTGACACAATCTCTCACATGCCTCCTCCAGCATCCAGGGAAGAACTTATGAAGTTTTTTGGCATGGCAGAATATTATAACAAATTTGTGGAGGGTTTTGCAGAGCATTGTTCAAGCATGAGAGCACTTTTGAAGAGAGGTGTGGAATTCAAATGGTCTGAAGACTGTGATAAAGAGTTTGTTGCTCTTAAGAAGAAATTTAATGATGCTCCTAATCTTAAAGGTTTTGATCCTTCTAGAACATCTGTGGTGACCACGGAGGCAAGTGTTAAGGGTTTGGGAGCGGTGCTGCAACAAGAAGGTGACAATGGATTGGAAACCATTACTTTTATATCTAGAGGTTTGAAGGATACAGAATCACGGTATTCTGTAATTGAGCGTGAAGCTCTTGCTGTGTTCTGGGCTATTAAAAAACTTAAAAGATTTTTGTGGGGAACTAAATTCTTTATTAAATTGGATCACAAACCTCTATGTGAAATTTTTGCAAAGAAAGGCATTGATCAGGTTTCAGGAAGGATTAGTAAGTGGGTTATAGCTCTTCAAGAGTATGATTTTGAAGTGAGGTATATTCCTGGTGTTGAGAACACAGTAGCTGATGCTCTTTCTAGGATTGTAGAGAATTCTAGTCAGGAACAAGATGCAGATGATTGGGTAGAGAGTGATTTGCATGTATGTTTAGTGGACTCTAGCATAATTGATGAAAATGATTGGCGTATCAAGTTATCTCTTGATCCGGTTTTGTCGGAAGTGATGAATCTAATTCAAAATGGATGGAGTAAAAAAAATGTTGGGTCAATTGAAGTTGCAAAGTTTTGGGGTGTTAAGGATGAGTTGGCAGTGAGCAAAGGTATGCTCCTACGTGGTACTAGGTTGATACCTCCTTCAGTGTTCAGGAAGGTTTTGGTGGACATGGCTCATGAATTACACTCTGGTATGTCCAGGACCAAAGAAAGACTTCGCATCTCGTATTAGTGGCCTGGTATGGATTTACAGGTTGAAAGGGTTATTAGAGATTGCATGGTGTGTTCTGCAAGTGATAAAACAAAAATTGTGAGAGTGCAACCTATGATTATTAGAGAACTTCCATCTGGTCCTTGGAAAGATGTAGCTCTTGATATTGTAGGTCCAATTCACTCGAATGGGCAGCAAACTTTTATTCTGGTGCTTTTAGATTTGTATTCGAGGTGGCCTGAGATACAGTTTACTTCTGGAATTGAGACTAATCATGTGATTAGATTTCTTGAAACTCTCATTGCCGGAGAGGGTTACCCAGAATCCATTTTGACGGATAATGGGGTACAATTGGTTTCGAAAGAAATGGAGAGTTTTCTAAAATTAAGAGGTATAAAACACAAAACATGTTCTCTTTATCATCCTGAAACCAATGGGGTGGTTGAGAGATTCAATAGGGTGATCAAAGAAACAATATCTTTGGCAAAAAGTTCAGGGAAAAACTGGAAAGAACAAGTCTTAAAAAAAATTGAAGACTATAGGGTGACGCCCCATACAACAACAGGTCAGTCTCCCTTTGTTCTTTTTAAAGGAAGGGTTCCTTGTACCCGTGTTGAACCCTCATGGGTTAGGCGGTTGGAAGATTCTGTTTCTGGCTCTTCATCCAAGAAGAATATTGTTGGGTGGAGGGAAAGAGAAGTGAACAAATGCTTGGGAAGGAAGCTCAACTTTGATGTGAGAAAATCTACGAAACATACACATGTGAAGGTTGGTGACAGGGTGGTTATTAGACTTCCTGGTTCAAGAGTGAACTTCTCAAAGCCTATGTATGTGGAGAAAGTATTTAATAATGCTGTAAGAACCAATGATCACAAGATTTGGAATTTAGGAAGAATCTCTTTGTGTTCTGATTTTCATGCGCAAGAGCAGAATACATCAGGAGATAGTAGGGTCTTGTGTGACTCATCACGGAAATCCTCTAGAGTGGTCAGGAAGCCAGAATATCTAAAAGACTATATTTCGTGATTTTGTGTTTCTTGTATTCTGTTTATTACTTGCTTCTATCTACATATTTTTTATTTTGTGTTTTGCATTAATTGCTTTATTTTATTGTTAACGGGGGGAGGTGTGTGGTATCCTTGCTATCCTGGTGTCCTAGAGATCTTGGTGCATGGTGTGGCATCTGGGTCTCTATGACATCTGGTTATGACATAGGTATGTTCTATGACTTGAGATTGTTACATGCTGTGTTGCCTAGGTTTTAGAATGTATGTATTTGAAGTAGGTTGGGAGAAGAAGCTGTTTACTGAGCGGAGCTGGATGTGGATTTGGATGGGTCTATTATCCTTTGGATTAAACCTGCATTTATCCTTGGAATCTCCTGTACCATGTGTCTTCATTTATTCCAGTGAGATTCCCACAATGGACTACACCCTTATTGTCTGACCATAGCGTTATCTTGTTCCACAGCCGGTTATACCAAATTCTCAATGCCAACATGATGGAGAAGAGTTCTAGGAAAGTTGTGTTTCTGGTGAGCCCAGTGTCCACACATTCCTACGGCCATTCCTTGGCACACCATGTCCTACCCATTATTGCCACGAACCCAAAGCTAGTATGCCATCTGTTAAAAGCATCAATCATTCTCCACTTACCCAGTCTTCCCACCATAACCGTGAACCATCAAATTAATCTAGGAATGTCTTCCACATTGCTAGATCCTGCTTCACGCCTGCCCCCAAACTATGCCTGGGCGGTAATTTCCGTTCTGCTTGGGGAATTTGCGGAATTTGGGAAATTTCGCGTTCGTGGAGAACGCGGAGTTGGCAAAAATTCAGCGATCCATAGCTTCACGGAATTTTTTGCTTGTTCGCGCTTTCACAATGCGTGTTCGCAAGATAAATCTCCCCGAGCACGCAAACAGCGTTCGCAAACAAGAAAACAGCATCATGAACAGGCGGAACAAGCAATTCCGCATGTTCGTGGAACTTTTGCATGCTCGCGGAGATTTTTTACTGTTTTACGGAGCTTTGCGTGGCGGGACTACGCAAATTCTGCCCACTCTTACCCCAAACTAACATGTTGGTGATTATTTCTGATGCCTGCAATGAGTTGGCTGAGCCGCCAGGCGAACCTCCCTCCCACCAGGATGCTGCAAAGTTAAGTTTCCCTACCACTTCCTGAATATCCCTCAGTATCGCTTTGTCTATCTTCATGAAGGCCCCATGTTCCTTCTGGATATTAGCACCTTGTCCTTTCGGATCCATGACATCTCCGTGACCAAGTCAAGTGCTATACCTAGGAAGACCAGCTTCGAGGTGGGGGCCATTCTCTTGAATGCTGCTAGCAGTACCCCTAGTGTTTTGGTCAAGGTGTGAATGCTCCCAATGTCCTACGGCACTCGCCCATCCCTAGCATCCCTAAGAAGAGAAAGGCATCTATATACTGTAATTTTCCCCCGTTGGGGTGCCGTTTGTGAAGCTCCCATTCCAGGACGATGCTGAAACGCTCAAAGTAGGAACAGAGTATTAAACACCTCATGGGCATTGCTTTGCCAAAATAGGCCTGGCCCACAAACTGGAAGCCCAACAGATGGAAACTCACTGAGTGAACTGGGAGCAGTCTGAATGCTGACTCTAGGTCTGCCTTCGCCATCTCCCCCGCCTGCTGCTCATACTAAGTCAATTGCTCAGTCTATGGTTGCATACCCTGCCCCACACTGGTCAGGGTCTATCCCGTCATTCCCCAACTTACCCTCAGGGAAGAGCAAATGGTGTATTAGCCTGTATTGCCCCGACTCCTTCTTGGGCACCACACCAACTGGGTATATGACTAGGCTTGCTAGCAGCAGGATTACCAGAGGCAACGGGAGTGACGGTGTGCAGCCTTTCCGCCGCAGCGAGGGAGCCGACTACAATCCCCAGACGCCCCAGCCGGTCGCCTGTAGCGACGCGGCCCAGAGCGCCCAGGAGGAGCTTAAAATTGCGGCGCTGCCTCCCGCAGCGCGGGACGCCAAAGCTTGCTAGCAGCAGGATTACCAGAGGCAACGCGAGTGACGGTGTGCAGCCTTTCCGCCGCAGCGAGGGAGCCGACTACAATCCCCAGACACCCCAGCCGGTCGCCTGTAGCGATGCGGCCCAGAGCGCCCAGGAGGAGCTTAAAATTGCGGTGCTGCCTCCCGCAGCGCGGGACGCGCGTGGGCAGCGCCCGGGCCAAGGGCGGGCCCAGGGCGGGCCCGTCCTTGCCCGTCACTGACAGGAGGATACTGGACTGGGCAACCCCCCCCAACGTCGTATCTCCAGCACATGCCTTAAGGTACTGTGATAACTTTTTTGTGTTTTATTTGTTGGAGAGCCACTGATAAGGACATATTGTGGGAGTTAAACAGATTGTTGGCTTCATTCGTCTTGTTTACTTCTTGCCCGACCTGTGAAGCCCACTGTGCCCCAACCTGTCATTGTGACCCTTTGCTTCCACTATGCCAGCAAAAGATACTAAAGGTAAAGCGCCCAACGTCCAATTTACTGGAACTATGGACCAATTCATCACCGAGGTTAACTATCTCATCGACCAGGAAATCACGTTAGTGGAACGCCGTGTATCGCAGGACCTCGCGGTGGCTAGGAGGTCCTCTATGGGCCATATTGCCAACGTGTGCACCCCTGTACAACAAGCTTATAAAGGTCTTGTTACTCCATGCTCCAACATTGATTCTTCGACCCTGGATTTGCTACCGAGTGGAACAGTTGCTGTACCCATGGGAGAACAGTCCATGGCCTCCGACTCACTGCTGATCTCCCCTTGCCCACTGCCATCCGCTCATAACATAATGCCGGAGCCATGCACTAGACAACTGTGTGAGAGGTATCTTGGGGCCGTCCCTAAAAACAAGCAAGGGTGTATCCCCATAAATGGTGGGAAGGCCAAGAAAGGCAACAAAAAACAAAAATCTGTGAGCCACCAGAGAAATCCTACAACGCCCCACGCTCCTCGGGAGCAGCCCCCTCCGATTGCATTAGCAAACAAAGATGCACCCCCAGTTCTCCCATTACCTGCTAGAACGACGCGCCAGGACGCAAGTGGGGGGACAATTGTTATAGATAGGGACGAGGGAACATCCCCTGATCTATCTAACATTTATGACGCAATCAGGTCTCTCCTCCGTCCGATAGAGGATAGAATATATAAGATTGAACATCACTTATCTAGGATCGAACAAGGGCTTCGGGGTTACACTGTTTCTGTAAGCAACACTGACCAACCTGGGGTTCCCAAATTGTTGGTCAGTACCAGAGCAGAAAATGCCCCGGCTGCTCCCCATAACCAGCCAACACTGCCCTCAAATCACCAGGATTTAACTGTAACTAATAAGCTTATAGTTGTGCCCGATCATATGCAAGCTGCCCAACATAATGCAACCCAGCCTAAACATGATGCTAGGATTCCTATATCCCAGACGCCATGGGGAGAAAATATTCCAAATCTGCCTCCTGAAGTTTCCCCATTTGTTGTAATCCTAACAGGGGTCCCCGAATTGGGTAAACACGAGGTTGAATCCCCCATAACTTTGAGAAACAGGGTTGTGCACTGGCTCAATAAAAATAGACCACTCCCATTGCACAAAGCCTGTAAGATACTCATGGTCAGGAGGGTGCCATGGGTAGGCCATTTGGCAAAAAATATAAGGGGGGATTGTATTCTAATCAACTTTGATGACCCAAAAATAGTTGATTACATTTGCAACTGGAATGATTCTAATTCAGGTGTATCTATTAGTGCCCTTCCTTTGACTTATTTCTATCCCCCTGTCCACTTTGCTATAAAACCGGATGGGTGGACAATTGTCCATAGGAATGGGAGGGGATTGCCACAAGGGCGTTGGCTTAGACCCCCTCTTCCCCTAGACTCTATCTTTTTGCAAAACCGGTTTAGTAGTTTAGAGGCCGTCGATTGACTGAGGGGTAGAGGAGTGGCACCAAGTAGTTCCCTGCTCTCCCTAGGTTGTTGTATATCTGATAACATATCTATTTCCTCGAGGGCAGTAGATGACCACAATAGTCATACTACTAACAGGGAAGTATTACTAGGGGTTAGACCGAGCGCCATATTTAGAAAACCTCACGTGGTGGAGCACAATGAAGTACCCCTGAGGATATCAGCAGTAGAACAAAATATTCCTGAGACAGGTGTCGATAAACCGACAACTAGCCAAATAACACTTAAGAACGCTATATTACCAGAGGCAGGACTTAACATCATGACCTGGAATATAGCTGGCCTCAGAGCAAAGCTGAATACCCCTTTTTGGAATGACTTTATCACGCAAGGGTTTGACATTATATGTCTCCAAGAGACCTGGTACAAAGAACCAATTCACGTGGAAGGCTATACATCACATTGGGTACTGGCAGTGAATTCGGCAGTAGGAAGGGCGAAAAGCGGCCTCCTAATTTTAACATCAACTAAGCTAATCAAGTTTAAACCTAATACTCATTATGAGGTGGCCCCCTACGCCCAGTTACTACGTCTGGAGCATGTCACGGGCAAGGATTTACTTATAATCAATTATTATAACAATACCTTTGATGCACGCAGGGGTCCTATTGTGTACGAAATTGGGAGAGAGATCGACAAGATGCTGGCCCTATCCAGGAGCCAACCAGTCCTCTTATGGGCAGGAGATTTCAATATACAGGCTTGCCCATATGCAAAACAAAGGACATGCGGCTTCCTGGGGGAACCAGACGATAATGCTAGTATTCCATATATCCATTTCCCACATAATGATTACGGAACTGTACCTAATAATTTGATAGCCAAACTGGACCTAGAGTTACTTGACTGCTCCTTGAAAAAGGGCAACATTAAATGCCCAACTTTCAAAGGTAGGGATGCCCACTCTAACATTGACCACATTCTCGTCTCCTGCAAAACTGCGTATACCGATTTATGGATAACAGAGCAAGCAGTAAGTGACCATAATAGTATCTCTGTAACATTACTGACCTGGGGACACATACATCTAGACCCCAGCAGTTTTGTTAGAGATATAGTTGCAGTGAGACCCAATGGGGTAAGAATTAAGTGGGCCAACGTTAATCCTGTTATACTTCTGGACGAGATTATAACTAAATGTATAACAGAAATTGACTACTGCCTAAGTAATGAGATAGTACCTGCCACATTGCTCTCTAAATTTTATAAAATTAACACCGTTATTGAGGGATTACTGACAGGCAGGAGCAGGCCATTGAAATTTAGGTCAGTCGGCTGGTTTGACAAGAATTGCACACAGGCCCTGTCGAAATTAAAAGCCGCTCTGGCCACCAAACCCAGGGATACCACTAGTATCAAAACTGAACGCCATAATTACAAGATTTCCTTGGAAGTTCGGAAAAAAGAATTACAAGAGGAGTTATGGCACAAACTCAACTTAGCGGCAGACACAAATAACAATAGACTATTTTGGGAGACAATTAACTGCCCTTTTTTAAAGAATGACACCATTCCCGAATTAACATCACATGTAAACTGCAACGCCTGGATAGACCATTTTACTAACATTTTTAACCCAGATAGGTTGGTTTTAGATTTTGTAACAAATCACAATTCTGTATGGCTACCGTCACCTTTATCCATTAGACTGGATGAGGTTTATTTGGGGCTGTCAAAGAGTAGCGGGGATAAAGCTCCGGGTCCCGATGGTGTTCCCGTGGACTTGTATAAACAGGAGATGAACTTATGGGCACCAATTCTAACTCGCATCTTTAATGCTGCTATAGAAGGCAACCTTCCTTTGACCTGGGGACAATCTATCATTGTCCCCTTATTTAAGAAAGGGTCCAGGTCCGAGGCACGAAACTATTGTCCGATCTCCCTCCTGGACTCATCAATTAATATTCTGAACAGAATCCTCCTAAGTAGACTAGAAACATGGGCAGAGGAAAATACTATTTTATCGCCAGTTCAGTATGGGTTCAGGAGGGGATTAGGTACGATGGAGCAGTGCCTGAACCTCGACCTCATCATAAACAAATACACTACGGTCAAAAAAGGGAACCTATTTTTATGTTTTGCTGACCTTAGCAGCGCTTTTGATTTGGTCGAACATTCAATTTTATGGCCCATACTTTTGGAGATGGGTGCACCAAAAGATATTGTACACTTCCTGGCTAGATTATATGAAAGGCTTTCCAGTAAAGTGCGTTTCGGGTCTGATGGGGAATCTACACCATCAGGCAAGGGTGTGTTTTAGCCCCCTTGTTATTCTCCTTATTTATTAATCAAATTGATACAACCCTTAGACAGGTCCCAGCTGATGCCCCTCGAGTAGATGGCGATCCAATCCCAATACTGTTGTATGCGGATGATGCCTCTTGTCACGTACCCAAATCGGCCTCCAACGCTTAATTGGCAGCTTCCTGAGGTTTATTGACAGCAGGAAACTGCTAATTAACAAAGAAAAAACATTTGTAATGTCTTGCGGGAGGAAGAAAGGGGTTAAAAGGACCTTTTACCTGGATGAGGCAAAAATTCAAACCGTTAACAATTTTTGTTATCTTGGTGTTACATTCTCTGGTGATGGGAGATGGGACAATGAATGTGAGAATGTGCGCCTTAAAATGGTAAAGAATAATAACGGTGTATTTAGATTTGCCTCCAAGCTTGGGAATAGTAGAATTAAGGATATGATTTCGATTTACAAAGCTAGATGTCTATCATCTGCTTTGTATGGGGCTGGTGTGTGGGGCCACCATACCCTTTGTGGTAACCGCATCCAACTTGACGAAAACTCATTTTTGAGGCGTCTTCTGAGTGCCCCCGCATCAGCCTCTACAGAGCTAATCCACAGAGAAGTGGGTCTAGATTATATCAAAGATCTTGTAGCTCTACGGCCATTGGCCTTATGGCGATCCATTTGATCTAAAACTGAAACCATATTCACCCAAAAAGTAATCAGAGACTGTCTAAGGTTGGACCACTGTTTGCATATTCCCTGGCTCAGACACATCCATTACTGGTACAAGCTTCTTTTTAATTTGGATCCTTTTTTAATGCCGGAGGAAGCTGCCAGTATATCTAAATCAGAGCTTAAGGTGTCTTTTCTATGCAACTCAAGAAAATCTAGAGAACCTGTCTGTGCCAAACAATGTACCTCTGTTTTTTATTGTGAAAACAACACTAGCGAAGGTTTCCAGCTATACTTAACGGAAGTCTCAAGAAGATCTCACCGTTTCGTTCTTACTCGTCTAAGGCTTGGTATAGTACACCACCTTGTGTCTTTCCCCATCATTAGGCAGCACAGTAACACTCTATGCCCCTGTGACGACTTATCTAAACAGAGTTGTTGTCATTTTATGCTGTTTTGTAAATTTTATAATTTTTTAAGAAGACACTTTTTAAAACCTATCTTTTAAAAATATAATGTCCGGTCTACCAGGAATGCGATGCAGCTAATGTTTACTCTGGAAAGCGCAGATATATGTTTTCATGTAGCTACCTATATTCTAAAATGTATGACAGCCAGAAAATCTATTGTTATTTAATCATTTAGAATTTTAGCAAGTTGCACTTGTCACTTTGTTGAGTACTGCAGAGCCTTTCCTTGCGATATTTGTACATGTCCCGACACGGGAACTGCACTTTATATTGCGTATTTTGCACATTACTCAGCACTTTAGCAACCAGCATATGTAAATTTATTGAGTCCACCACAGCCTTCTCCCCTTGTATTTATACCGACTATCCTATTACGTATTGGTATTACTTGTGGAGATTGTATCCCAGTTAGTATGTCTCGTACACATCCAATGTAATTGGCCTATATATTTTGTCCCTTTTATTGTTTTATTGTATGATTGCTGTATGTTTTTATATTTTATGTCTGCTATATGGTTGTGTAAACAAACCGAATAAAGCATTTTGAACTGAACTGAACTGACTAGGTCCTGAGCTAAAGTGTACTGTAGTGAACCTTCAACCCTACCCAGCTTTACTTCTTTCACGATTATTTGCCGCACGACTGTCAGGTGGTAGCTAGCTGATTGAAGATTCTTTATTACCTGAGTGCTTATCTCGCCCATGAAAGGTATTCTAAAGCCCTGCTCAAAGCCTTCCATTATTAGCTGAGCATTCTCCTTGTTGTGACAGCCATTGAGTAATTCCCTCAGCTTGGGCCTATTTATGGGAGACCTTGCTAGCTGGTACTTTCTCTATTCCCCCAAGCACCTGTGTTGCTGGGCCCCTCACCGTCTCTTCTTGGTCACTTCTTTCATGTCGCTATGGGACTTTTTTCCCCACACTCTGCAAAAGGGTGCCCCTGCTGTCTCCATAGTAGGTATGAAGTTACATGGCAGGCCCCAGTTACAGTTGTACCTCTTATGTTTCCAGCACATAGCTGTGCCTCCTTTACTGTGTGCTGACACTTTCCAAGTTGTTTAAGGCCTGGCCCCGGAAAAGCGCTGCTTTTGTCTTGTTTCCATTTGAATGCAGACTGACGAAAGTACTGCTCTCCTACCCCTGAAAATTCCTTTGCCTCTCTTGCAAGCATCATTCTATGCATGTAACCTGCCACATCCCCCTCGTCGGAGGTCATTTCTGGGTATGTCTGTATTTTTGACCTGAAGCCTTTTTTGTATTCCAGACAGGGGTCACTTGTGACTTGTATAATCGCTTTGTAGATTTTAGCCTCAAACAACCATAAATCCTGGGGGTAAAGCTGAAATTTCTCAACAATGATGCAGGCGATGATTCTAAATGCGTTAATTCCTGCCACTAGGACTAGAACCTCCATCTGTATTTCCAAGAGGGAAAAGATATCTATAATATTCCTGCACCAAATGCTCCCCTTCATTGGAAGTGGGATCAGGCTAGTTAGCCCTGTGGCACTCATCACCATGGTAGGCTGGCCAGTCACCAGCCTGGTGTATACTGCAGCCCGTTGCCACTCTAGAGCTGGGTACTTTGGCGATGAAGGCCCCTCCACCTCCCAGTCTCCCGTTCCTGCACAGATGATCCTCCTATTGTGTCTGACAAATTCTCCTTTGCTTGCCCTGGGAATCCTTCTGAGATGTCGTCCCCTCCCACCCCCCATTGCCTGTTCAATCTGCTCCCTTATCTTGTTGCCTGTTGGGGGTTCCTGCTGTGTCAGCCCTTCTTCCATTGTCTGCTCCTGACACCTAGTTTCCCTGTAGCTGCCCTCTCTCCTGTCTCCCTTCACATTGAAACCCTGTTTGCAGTGTTAGTGGTGGAGTGTTACAGGCAGTGGCCATGTGTGATCCCCCTGTGGACCTATGTGCCCAACATGTGAACAAAATTGGCGCTATCAATCTCAAGCACTCTTGAAAACTTCTCTGCTGGTCCTCTTCCTCTACTTCGGCTTCCCCTTCCTGTCAAGATCCACACTGAGTTGCTTTGTTGCATCGGTCTTGCAGCTGTTCCCGTGGCCTGGCTTGCCATGCTGGTCTCTAGGAGCCTCGGTCTACTCTGATCTCAGCTGCCTCATCAGTTAGACCTTCCTGTGTCTGGCCATGACAACCCTTGATATCCTAAGTATCTCCTCCCACTCCTCTGTCTGCATCTGACCCTCCATGTCATCAAGCTAGTCTGTTCCCGTCCCTCCGCTGATGACTCTCCCACAGGAGATCTACCGGCTGCTCCCTCAGCGTGTTCTGTGTCCCAACAGAGGCAGCGCTGGTGCCGGGCATGCCCTGCACCTCCACGGAGGCAGCTGTGAAACCAGGGGGGCCCAACACTGAAGGCCTCCAATGACACGAGCTGGGAACTGCGCTGCTCTGGCTGTAGGCGGTGTTACGTGGCCCATAGGGACATTGTCGTTTTTCACTAACTTGGCATGAGAACTTTGGTGCTTGCCTGCTTCTTTGCATACATTACTACACGTCTTTATTTTTTTGTTCACTCTCTGTATGTTCCTGGGATTTTGACTGAACATTATGTGCAAGGTCAAATAACAATGCCCCCTTGTTATTGTGTTCTGGCCATTACTTAGCCCTTACACAAAACATACTGATGCAGTTGATGTTTGGACAGAGTACTTGGGTCTTAAGTGGGGTGCACTAATAGGTGAGACACATTTTGAGAGGGACTTTTCCAGGGAGAAGAGTGCCCATGATGAAGATCTACCATCTATAGGCTAAGGTATGGGGTCTGCTGAAAAAGCCCAGAGATCTTCTATTATATAATAATACTTCTTCTTAGCAAGGGGAGTGAGGTTAAGCACTATATTCCTTTCGCCATTGCCTTTTTATGATGACATCTCCCTTCATGATTTATGGACTGACTGCTATGCTGACAATATTTGTACTATGCATTTTCCTGCTTGTTGTGGCACGTATACTGCATGTTAAGGCATGTTAGTTAAAATAAATATTTTAAACTGTTTCGTGTCTCTATCAGATGGGTGTTTCTTGTTACTGAGATTCCTGAGACATCTGGGAGTGTTGTGTTCTGGGGTGTCTAATCATTTGTTTCTCTGTAAGTGAGTAGGAGAACAAGTGCAACTCTATAGCCAGTCGGTCCTGGGTTCGTGGGTACTAAGGTGGTAGGAAGACTCAGTCTCTATACACCCTCTATACTCCTGCGCATAGTTCTGTATTTGTGCAGAATCCCTGCAACATGGTGCCACCAACGATTGGTCTGGTACTTATTCACGAGATCCCTAAGCAGTGTTTGTGCTTGTCCACAATACCCTCACACCGGTTTCCGGAGACGTCTGCGGTGTGAGGGCTTAGCCTCCTATATTGTTTGGTCTATAGTTCTTTTAAGCTTGAAATTTTAAAGGTTTTGTTTCTCTTTCTGACCCGGTTTAGCACTACCGTTCTACTGATCTATCCTGTTAGGTGTTGTTATGGCAGTCGCTATTGCAGATCCTAACCATGCTGTGGTCACAACCCATTTGACTCAACATGGAGTCCCTAATGCGGGGGCTGAAATTATCTTTGTTGTCGAGGTGGATGCAGCTTACCGCTTTGAAGTTTTCTATTCTTAGGTTACATTTCCAGCGGTGGATGGGAATAATAATTTGTTCCATGAATATGCAGCGTACTTATCGTTTACTTGAAGTTCCGTGACAGCCTGGGAGCATACCAAATTGTTTAATGGCACCCTTCCTCACCCTGTTTCTGTGGTCCGTTTAGGCCCCTTATCAGTTGATGGGGCCACGTGGCCCATTTTGGCTGCTTTTACATCACATCAAAATTATCTTAATGTTCCTCTTGCAGAGCTACGTCAATTACATACTACGTTGATTCATATACATAGAGCTGTTATACAGTTTATGTCATGTAATATTCAAGTGGTTCTAACTGGAGTCACTCCTCAACCACCTGGACATGGTGGTGGTCTTGTCATTAGTCCCATCATGATTAATTAAGTGATGGGCAAACGTCTTCAAAATAGGGATGATTTCTCTTACTGGCTTGCAGAAAAATTTGAGCAACTTGAGGCTGCTTTTCCCCATACTACACCCATTGTGAAACACAGGATTCTTACAATGAGTTTACCAAGTGGTATCATTCCCACTTTGGCTGACTATGCCACCTGTCGGACGGTGTTTGCTGCGGTGTATACACTGTGCTTTGGCACCCCCTCCATGAGCGTTCTACCGAGTGTTCTGAAGAAGGTTCAAGATGGACACAGGGCCAGTCTAGCCTTGGGATTGGGGATTATATTAGTGGGCATGTTCCCTATTGTCTCCGATATGATTCTGGCAAATGTCAAAGGTGGGCGGACATTGATCGGCAGCTGCAGTTACCGATCATTATTGCGGATGTATGTACATCATTGGGTCACAATAGTTTGGGAGTAAAACCTTATACTCAGGACCAAAGTTAAAGTTAAAAATAGAGCACTAGTGATGGAAAGTAGTATGGCAGCTATCGCCAAATGTGCTAAGAAACTGGACACAAAACCCATAAGAATTATAAAGACGATATATAGTGCTAAGACAATCTCAGCTGCTACTAATGGAGCAAGGGTGTGGGAGGTTGCCCCTATAAAGCAGTTACAGGACCTTGAGGATAGATTTTCAAAACGGTTGGTATCCCTCCCTGTATCTCGCTCTAATTTTAACAGTCATGCAGAAGTGGGACTACCCTACATCGGTGACACAGTAAGGCTTGCCCCACTAGTACTATGGCACTCAATCTGGAGGAGGGACACAGTATACTTGATCCAATCCATCATAATTGATTGCCTAAAATTAAACAATGCACACAAAATAGAATTGCTCAATTACGTGAGGTTAACTCTGAAATCATTGGCCCTAGAGGACTTGTTTAGAAACCCTAGCGCAAGCCTCCAATTATCAAAAAAAGAAAGAAAAGCAAAAAGCTTAGCAAAGGCGGCGCATGATAGACTGGAAGTAACAAAAGATAAAGCAACAGTAAGAATATACCGTCATCTCCCGTCTATAGCCGAGGGAGGTTATTGTTACCTAGAGGAAATCCAGAATTTACAGCACAGATTTATCTTAGTAAGGTTTCATATGAACTTGATATGTGGGTTATCTCGCTGGACGATTTAACCCAGCAGACTTGACGGTCTGCCCTTGTGATGGCGGATCAGAGCAATCAGAACTTCATTTAATTTTATTTTGCGACTTATATAAAGCGAAAAGAGCAAGATACATTTTACCAATTTTAAGATATCACAATTTCAGACAACGTAGAGTGGCTTTTAGCTTTCTTAAGAAAACGTAGCAACCCGCATGTAAGCGTTTCAATAGCTAGCTTCCTGTGGGCTTGCATAAGGAAAAAGAAACTTACTTCTTAGTCATTTTAAGTACCAATGCGATGGACCTGTGTTATAAACATTGTATTGCTTTTCTGTACATCCCCCCTCACACCCCCAGCACACATCATAAGCGAAGGGATGTTGTACAGTGGTATTGCATTGCATGGTAGGGGCAGGTCTGGGTAAGATGCTCTATGCACTTGATTATGAAAGGCAGGTAGTTCTGTGCGGGGATAAATACCTAGCACTATTGGTTTTATTTTTTGAGTACTAAATATTTTTATGCAGAATGAGAGAACATTTTATTTGTCTAGGCTGTAAATTGAAATGGAATTGTATGTACTGTCTTTTTTTAGAAGCTTGGATATGATGTACTGTACTTTTATGATCTGTTTGTTTTAAGATCGAATAAAGTTTTTATGATGATGATGATGATGATGATTTCTACACTAACGTTTGGATTCACTAGACAGTTTCACTGCAGAATCTTTAATTTTAACGTTCTAGTGGTTTAAATTAAATCCTCTGTGTATTTATTATTTTTGGTTTCTAGTACCACCCCCACTATTTTAACAGAAATCTGGTCATCCACCAATGAAATGGAATGTACAGATTAGAATATTCAGTGCATACCTGGGTGCAATTATTTAGCAAATGAATAAACCTGATAGAAAAAAACTTACTGTATTAATATCTAGGTATAGAAGGCCAAAATGTGTTTGACAATCTTACTTCTTACTTATGTAGGGTTGATGAATAGGCAGAACAGTTAGATGAATTTCAAATTGCTGTCAAGCAATCGGAAAAATATTTTGAAGGAGAAAAGAAGTCAGTGGTCTTTCACTACAAATTCTTTTTACAAACACAAGCTCGAAATGAATCTGTAGAAGCCTTTGTAACAGTACTTAAAGTCTAAGCCAAAGATTGTGAGCTTGGCACTTTCACTTAACAACTGTTAAAAGATACATTTGTTGCTAGGAGTCATTCAATAGACATAAGAACAACTGTTTTCTTGTTAAAACCCATCCCTAGAGAAAGCTCTTCACATTGCTCACAAGATAGAAAGGCCAGAAACAGATGCTAAATAACTTCAAACTCAATATAACAACAGTCATACCAAATATTCTACCAATATGTCTACTCATACTGATAGATATTCACAATGTGAGTGCTCCCACCCAAATGTGCATGTTTTCGAACAACATCCTCATCAATTTAGGAATAAATAGTCAAATGCCAATAACAGGTCAATGGAAAATGTGTCTCCTTGTCAGTCTTTCTGCTGTATATGTGGTTCTGTTTTTCAGTAGCCAGCTATCCTAACTGACATGCTATTGACCAAATCTGTAAAAAATGTGGGAAAATGTGTTTTGCTCTGGAGTAATCAAAGTCATTTCAGTAATTATGCATTACTGATGCGAAATTACAGAAATTATTCAATTACGGCAACTTGAGTAATTAAGAGTAATACTGGTTAAATATCCTACCACAGCAGCACGAGAACAGTAATCTAAGAATGATCAAGCGGCTGCTGGTTACTGACGTTTGTGTCCTGTAGCATTTAGCTCTACTTTCTTAGCGCACAATACATCCTTGGCCCATTTTGGACAAAAGAGTGCATTTTGCACTGAGAAAATAGCACTGTAGAAAATTATCCTGTTTGCCATGATCACCCCCATTATTTGGACTGATGCTTGTGGTTCCTGACTCAGAAAGTACCCTGAGCTCTGCTAACCAAGCCCAGGACCATTACTTTGTCTTATAGAGTTATATGGTAGTTGGTATAGTTCTAATTGGCAAACACGACCTACCTGTAAGTCACTAGTATATGGTAGGGCATGTGGGTTAAGAGACCCCAGTGACTTCATGCACTTAAGAGTGCACTGCTGTGGTGTCTAGTGTCATTTTAAAGCCTAGCCAGTCTGCAGGCTAGTTTCAAAATAAAACTATATCCAAACGCGACTTTGGAATTAAAAGTACGTCCAAAGCTACCTTTTTATTACTTATAAGTCACCCCTATGGTCTGCTCTAGGTGTCCCAAGGGTAGGGTATATGATTATTAAAAGCAGGAACAATATAAAGTATGTTTTATATGCCCTGGTAGGGAAAAACAGCCAAAGTAATTGTTTCCCTATTGTATTGCTTCTAGCCACTTAGGCTAACATGGGAAGACTTTATTAAACATAATAAAATCTATCTTTGCTTGGGCGCTAGCTAACAATGTCATTCAAAGTATCACAATAATCCAACAACTTGACAAGGTCAGATTTAGTATAGCTATTACCGGAAAGTAGCTTTAGAAGTTATTATCCAGAGGTTACTTAAAGCAGACCTGTAGTAGCCTCTTATGAGTGGTCAGCATTTGACAGCGTGAGGTAAGCTGCTCCCTGAGAAGGTGTGAAGAGGCCTTGTGCCGAAACAATGCAGCCATTTGGTAGAAGGGGATTTGCTTCCTGGAGAAGCCAGGGAGAGAAAGGGGGACGGGGAGATAAGCTGGACTTATAAGACAAGAGAACAGATGTCACAGGGCCCAGGCCAGCCCCTCCTTCGTTGCTCCCAAGACAGATAGGAGACCCCCTAATTAGACTAGGAGAGGGGATGGAAGGGGAGTGTAGTCAGATGTTAGCCACACTTTTGGGCTGGGTTACACAGACACACACCCATCAAGGAGAGAATGTTTCCATTTTTAGTTTTTGAGAACAGTGCATTCTGGGTCAATAATATGCCACACTTCATAGGGAGTGGTCATAGCAGAGGGAGGTAACATTACCCCTACAGATTGCAGTACTCCCACCCACCCCCGCCAGCCCAGAATGGAGAATAAATATGGGAGAGCTGCAGGAGCTCCTCAGAACACTGCCTCAAACAAAAGAAGAAGGAGGACTGCCCTTGGACTGCACCACAGAAAGCTTGCACTTGAAAAGCCTGCACCTGCCTCGCTTTCAAGGCTCTACAAAGAAAGGGCTGTGCCTGGCTCAAAGGAAGGTAGGTGGACTCCCTGATCAGCAACATGTACAACTGAGCTGGAAAAAGTTACCTGCAAGCCCAAAGATCACCCCAGTTGACCAGTTACAACTGGATTTTTCCTGGACTGGACAGGTGCATTGTGGGAAATTGGGCCCAAGCCCCCAAGAGGCAATCCAGAGTCTCTGAACCCTTTGACTGAGCTAGTAGACCCTTATTTTCCCCAGAGGTACCAAGAAACTGCGAGATTAAACATTTGGAAACTTTCTGCAAAGTTTTGCAGAAAAACTCCAGAAAGAGACAAACTCGACGTCGAGTCAAGCCACCATCGTAGACTTACAGATGGGTATGACTGCAATGGTTTGTCCTGCTGAAAGCTCTGGAGCTCCTCACTGCCAACATGGAAGCCAAAGACTTCTAGAGATTCACTGAGGCAGCGCTGCAGGAGGCCGCCATTATCTAAACAAACTTCTAAGAATCCAAGGACCCGCAGATGAGCATGTCAAAGAGAGAAAAGCTCCAAGAAAAAGACTAAGGGCCTGATTACAAAGTTGAGGGTCAGACCAGTCTCTAGAAGACGTATCGCTGGCAGTATTCTGACCGTCGTATTACCAGTTGACCACAGAGCTAGCAGCGGACTTCTTGGTGGCAGTCAATGGTTTTCCATATTTATCGATGTATGTGTGTATATTACGACTGCACGTGTCGAATGTACACATATGCATAATACATGTGGAAAAATACCGCCTGCCCTTTGCCGGAGTCTTTCCCAAATGTGGGCAGTCCAGTCAATGGGTTTAAGGTACAAAAAGGACTTACCTGTATATTGCCGCAAACAAGGTCGTATTCTTTGGGGTGAAAATGCTGCTGTGAGGGGGGGGGGCTGGAGAAAAGGGATCCACGTTGGATTCTGACGGGAAGAACAGGAAAGGGGTGAGTATGCATCCCAAATCCTTCGAGTCCACTGACATGAAGCCGGGAGTCCTGCATCCACGGTCGGCTCATCAGAAGGCCAACTCGTACTACGGACAGTGGTGAACTTCTAAGTACCACCCTATCGCAGCTGCTTCTCCCCGACCGCAGCCATGGCAGTCTGCGGAGGGCTGATGGTGTCGACGGTTCTCTGGCGGCCTTTTGCTATAGCAATCCAACAATCTCGTAATGCAGCAGTTGCACAGCTGAACTTGCGGCGGTGAGACTACAACTGCGGGTACAGCGGTTCCCGGACAGCTGAACTTGTAATCAGGCCCTAGGTCAGACGATAAACTTCTGACCATGACCTAGAACTCAATTTACCCACTCTGCGCTCCATTGCATTCGGCCTAAAACT
Source organism: Triturus cristatus (assembly GCF_964204655.1). Taxonomy (NCBI): domain Eukaryota; kingdom Metazoa; phylum Chordata; class Amphibia; order Caudata; family Salamandridae; genus Triturus; species Triturus cristatus. Next base: position 41,121,308 of record NC_140584.1, on the reverse strand, counting down.
TAAACTTTTTCTCAGCCCAGCGCAACCAGAAACTGTGAGTGGCACTTTAAGCTTTTGCTACTAGAATGCATAATTTTTATTTACCTTTAAAAATCCATATTTCCTACATGAATTGTTTTCATTTTGTTGTTGTTTTAAATATAAAAATATTCTCTTTTTTTATAAATTAGTGTTGGATTTCTATTATGTTGTGTCTTTTACTTATTCAAGGTTTGGGTGATCTTAAATGCTGCACACAAACCTGTCTCCTAAATTAAGCCAGACTTCTTGTTTGCCAAGTTACAAAGGGTTGAGAAAGGATTCATTTATTGAAACTTGACAGGACATATTAGTGATTGTGGTATTAATACTAGCTGAAGGTGAATACCCACACCTACTAATAATCCACATTCCTACAAGTGCTAAATACTACATTACACTTCTCACATAATTACGCGTAATTTTGATATAATTAAGGGTTATTACACTAGATGATCAACAAGATACAAAGACTGAGTGGGGACATCCATTCTCCATTTTGAAGGATGTAAAAGTAAATGTATGGTGTGCTAAATTCAAACAGGTGTTCAGCAAACATTCGAGAACCACTGAAGGTTACAAACATGTTATAAAAGTCAAAAAAGATTGTGTTCCGGTCAAACACAAGTTAAAAAATGCTCCTTTCAGTGAGTGTGATGACCTGCAGAAGTAAATTCATGACATGCTAGATGAAGGTATAGTTAAATATGTTGATGCCACTCTTTGGTCGGTTCTCTTTGTTCTAGCATGCAAGAAGCCCAGTGATTTGTGTTATTGTATAGACCTAAGAAAATTGAATAAAGCTCTTTGGGTTGAAAATGTTCCTCTCCCAGGTTTAGAAAATCTACTGTCCAGTATAGTGCAATCTAAATGATTCACTAAGCTGGGTTTAAAGGCTGCATATTGCTAGATTGTAATACATAACAATTCCAGACACGTTACTGCCTTCATTACTCCCAGTGGTACATACCATTTAGCAGAATGCAGTTTAAATTGGCGTCTGCAGCTTCAGCATTTCAACTGATCATGTCGGACATTTTGTGTGCTGACCCCAATGTGGTGGCCTTTTAGGAATATATTTTAATCTATGCTGGCACAGTCAGTTAGTAGAGCATTCTCTATTCAGTATAAACTCATAAAAGAGACATAAAAAACAATACCTTAAAATCTCAACAAAATTTACCAGCTTAACAATACAAATTCGCACAAATGATATCACATACTGACAGATTTAGTCATTTCTCTCTTACGAGACATTATTTTAAGAAACTGCTGTAAAAACCTTGCTACCATGACGCAAACATGCCTCATGAGCAGATTTTTTAAATAAAAAATGGCAAGTCTATAATATCTAAAATATAATAACAGCAATAAGGATATCAGAAGACATTTCCCTTGTAGCATACAAAAATGACAGATCAAAATTAAATGAACTGCAGACGGCTTAGATTGGTTGTCACATGGACATAATGATAAATCATCATTCCACAGACTTTTCTTTGGGAATGTGAAAATTCGAATGTTTACTCTGAAACCGGTTAAAAGAAATCTCTCATTAATAATATTAATCGCTCAATATCTCGATTCGTGGATATCACAGAGACGTGTATACAGTGCCCATTCCTCTGTATGCTTTTGATTGAAAATCGTCTTCAACAGATTACCTTTTGTACATTCGGGGTTATGGAATATCTGTGATTCAAAGAGCAACTCCAACCAGGTTTTCACATATTTTATCAATTGAATAATTTGCCCAGATTCGAAGGCCAGATGATTCTATATGACTGAATGATTGAAACTTGTCTCTGGTTTAGACAGTAAGGCGCACAATAGGGCCAATGGGCGAAAGATAATTAGATCCTCCAGATATGTATTCTACAATTTTAGATGGCAAATGATGGTAGGGATATTCTTTGGAAAGGCAAATGGCCTTCACAAAAATGTATTCTCTACAACTTGAATATCATTTGGCTCTATAAAGCCCAAAAGACCCACTTCATATGTCACATTTGATATACACTTGGTGTTATAGATCGTAAGCATTTCTTTCAAAGGCTTGGAGCCTAATTTAATGGAGAACCTAAAAACTGCCTCGTTCGAGCCTGTAAATTGTTGTATTCAAACAGTTTGGAAATTGTCCCATTTGAACGCTAAATCAAAAGGAACTCCCACATCCTGAAAGTTCCTACTTTTCTGCCGTGATTGTTGTCCACAAAATGAAAAACTGTTTTCGTGTAACAAGGACCACAGGCAATATCATAAGATTTTGCCAAGTTTACTTTCAGGTCTTAGTCCTTCATAAAATGTGCAAATGGGCCCAAAAGCCTCTGTAGCCTATTTCCGAGTCATCAACCTAGAGAAGTAAGGGTATTGCTTAAGGACCCAGAAAAGGCATGTACCCGCCCCTGGACCTTAAAAATTCTTCCAAGTTATTAATATAAAGAGAAAAAGAAAAGGGACAAGGACACAACCATTAAGTACTCCCATATTGATTTAAATATCTGACACAGTCAATGGAATCTGAATGAAGCTGCCTCAACAGATGAACGGTAGAGATGTCAACATCCATAGCGATCATTATAGACCACAATTTAGAGTGACTAAGCAAAAAACTCTAGACAAATCTATAAAAGCAAACTGTATACTACCATGTTTGATGGATATATATTTAAATGTAAATGAAAGTAAATTGAGACATTGGTCTACAGTGCCAAGGCCATGATGGAAACCAAAATTGGACATCAAACAGTATTGATATCTACTCTGCCCAGGTTTCTAGCTTGGACAATTGGACTCTGACAGCAACCTTTATTTCCAAATATGACAGGGATTGGCCAGTAAGAAGTGGGGGTCAGCTTTGTCACCCTTTTTAAATATAGATACTATATTTGAGAGGAACCAAGATGGTGTTTGTTTTCTCTGTGCATCAGCCCGCAACACATTAGTAGGGATGGCCCACAGATCAATGTTGTGTTTATACTTATCTAAAGGTACCCTGTCTGATCCATAACTCTGCCCATGTGCAAATATCGCAAATTTTATATCATATAACTCAAATTTTACCAGGGACTGCGTTATCAGATGGTCCAGCAGGATGTTATTAGGCAAAGGAGTAATCCCTTCAGGGATATATGTCTTGCTAAAATGTTGTTTCTATTGATATGAAGGTATTTCAGCACTTACTTTGGGTACAGAGGCTGCTTTAACATATGGGGCCTTATGTAGGTGGGCTTGCATTTACCACTTCATAAATACCGAATCATACCGATTCGGTATTTATGAAGTGGTAAATGCTATGTAGGTAATTGGTTGGTAAATATTACCGATTCGGAATAATTCGGTAATTACCGAATCGGTATTTACCGAATCGGTAATGAGGCATACCTTCCCATTGATGGGAAGGTATGCCTCATTACCGAATCGGTAAATACCGAATCGGTAATGGGGGAGCACATGCAAGGGTGGCAGGGTGTCACATTGACACCCTGTTGCACCCCTGATTCGGCCATGTGTGCACATGTGGCACACATACATGCCCTGAGGGCATGTGTGTCTGCCACATTGCACACATCTACGGGCAAAATAATGCATTTACACACATATTCGTCATTTACCACCAACTATTAGTTGGTGGTAAATAACGAATCCCCACACACACCACACAGTCCCCCTACATCTGATTTCTGTATTCGGAAATTACCGAAGCGGTAAAATTACCGAATCGGTAATTTTACTGAATCGGTAATTTTACCGAATCGGTAATTTTACCGAATCGGTAAATTCCGAATACAGAAATTCTCCCCCTACATACCAAAAGCCAAAATACCGGTCGGTAACGGTAAAATTACAGAAAATCGGCCGTTACCGACCGGTATTTGGCTACCTACATGAGGCCCATGATGTTTTAATCACTTTCCAAAATATACACACACAAAGGACTCCTATTTTTTGTTTTTATTTCTTTATTTGCATTTCTACAACAATTACTGCATACAGATTATGACATGTCCGATAGGTTACAATACCATTCAAATATAGGATCATACGTCTTGCACAATACTGGGTACAAGCCCAGTGATGCACGGGACAATTATTAGCAGTTCTACATGTATATAGATAATGCAAAAAGTTTTGATCCATAGAGTTACAATGTACGCTCTATAACAGGAACAAACACTCCTTAGGTAGCCCCTACTCCTCATTCCCTCCCAACCTGGGCTTCCATCAAAAATCCTTTGTTAAATAAACTTTCGATAATAATAGTAGGCCGGTCTGCTACTGCAGTCAAACAACTCTAAGGAGATATCTTAAGCTGTGGGTAATCCATAGAACCAGTGAGGCTAGGGCAACCTCAATCTGAAACACAATCTAAGTGGTGGCGTCATCAAACCTGTTTTATCACAAAGGGCTCCTGTAGTTTGTATAGAATCCCATGTTGATTCCCTCATGATCTTTTCTTCTTCTTTATCTCCGTCTTATAATTCTTTCTACAGACCTGATCATTGGATAGATCTCTTATCTCTTTTTATAAAGCTGTCCTTAAGTCCCTTTGTGTTGCTGTACAAGTCCATTCTCCCCTTACTCCCACTATGGACTAGTATAGTCAATGCATCTCTCACCCAAGGCTCCTTATCTGACTGCCTCAAAATTGGCCAGGTTACCCCTATACTAAAAAAACCAACTCCAATCAGTCCGACCCCAACAACTACTGCCCCATCTCCAACATGCCTAATTTGGCCAACTCCCTGCTTTCCTTTTTCACATGTAATATTGTAATTATTTTGGACACTTCATCATGATTATCTCATTCAAGCACCTGCCACATAGAGTAAGAAAGTTTATGGATGTGGCCGAATTCTAGAATTTTCCGATTGTTGTTATAAATGTGTGTGCTGCCTCGCTACATGGAGACCCTCTCCTAGGCGGCTGCCAGGAAGACCCTTGAGCATTTTTTCTGTGATCACAGCTTTTTTATAAACTGTTTACCAACTCAGTCTCTCTGCATCTCCCTTATATGTTTTCCCACCTAGTTATTGATAACGGTGGCAACAATAAAACTCTAGGGGGGGTGGACTTCATGGGGAAATGAGGGTCCACTTCCGAATGAAGGATTACGAAGGAAATCGATAATTCCGGCCCCGGTTCTCCTGCTAATTCCTTCACTTGGGGCTCCACCTACTCCTTAAAAGGGAGTGTCTCCCAGTGAAACACCACCGATCCGTCAAGTTATTGATCGCTCTTAGGTCTCCTGGGCTCCATGGTGACTTACATTACAGAACCCACCGTAATTAAAAGGGCACTTCTGGTGAGGCTCCAGGCTATCACTGACCACCCCCATGTTGCTATTTACAAAGACTCAGTGCTGTCAGTTATAATAATAATAATCCACATTTGTAAAGCGCGAACAATCACCCATAAGGGTCTCTAGGCACAGGAGGCCATCAGGAAGATTAAGCAAGCTATTGCTCAGAGTTACATGGTGCTGGACTAATCTGCTGCCGGGGATCGAACCGTGATCCCCAGATTCCGGAGTCAATCGCCCTGGCCGCGGCGCCACACCTCTTCCTCTTATATGCTCTGTGATACTACAGATTGGCCCTGTCCATCTCTGACATTGTTCTTTTTTTTGTTCTTTCTTTTCTCTTAGCCGGCTTGACACCTGCTGAAATATCCCAGCTGCAGAGCAGTGTGATACCTTTTCTGACCCCTGAAGCCATCTTACTTCTTCCAACCAAGGTTTTTTCTGTACGTATCAGTTTGGGAAATTGAGTGAAAATTGGGGATGATGCCAGTGTAGCCATTACACTTAGAATTCGTCTGTGCACCACCTAAAAGGGCAAGAATGTTACCAGGGACCAATTACACAGCGCTTTATGACAAATATCTAGAGATAAAAAAAGATATATTAATTGTTTGGTCCGCGATTAGAGTATACAAATTGCTTCTAAGCATTCTTTACCGACATTCACTCTGTTGAATGACATGCCATGCATTTAGTTACCACTTTTATTCTTCCCCTTCTTAAAGTCAACAGTTCACAAACTAATTTAAAATGTACTGGGGTAAAAAAAACAAGATACATAGACATCAGACTGCAAATCAACAAGCAGTGCTAAATCAGAAGTGAAATTATTGTATATTTAATGTCAATATCAGCACTAAAGTTCTTCTTTGAATGCAAGTTATTTAGTAAGCGAAAGAGATATTAAATAAAAAAGAACAAAAGCAAAAGAATGGTTATTGTGTATGCAGTAACCATTTCCAAAATTGTGAGGGACTCAACACTACTTTTTCTAGTTACATGTCTATGATTTTCCAACCTCCTCCACAAACCAGTAGATCTGTTCATTGATAGTCGTTACATTCTCTGCAAAGGTTTACTTCCATTTGTTCTTGTGCTCTCTTTGAAGCCTTAGTCAAGATACCGTCTGATTCAAGCTAGTGCTACTTGAGCACTTGTTCATCTGACATACAAGTCACTTCCGCAGACTGATGCAGATTCACAACACTCATTTTCTATTGACCCTCCTTGAATTATTCTCCTGGATTTCACTGCTATATCAGAGGTATCCCTGTTTAAACCCACCACCCCTTGCTAACTGCTTTTAGACAACTACAAAACTAATATAAATTAATAAAATAAAGTGTTCTGTTTGTATCAGAAAGTGATAAGCCACTATAATGGTCAAACTCAAAGTGTTATCATAAGGTTTGTGAAACAAAGGAGAGCACAAACTAAAAGACAAAATTATTTCTAATCAGCTACCAAATGAGAAAATGTATTGGGGTGCTGTAAGATTTCCCAAGGTGTCAGCCACAGATCCCAGTAGAAATACAAACTACCGGTGAAGTTTTCCAAATTTGACAACCTTATCACATCATTTTTTCAGTGTTACAGCAAGGAAAGTCTCAAACCTAAGCCAGAAATAGACGATCATCAAGCAGAGCTGAAGAATTCAATAAGAAAAATCCCAAAATTAAAAAATGGCTGCTGCTGTACGAAATTGTTTATATTCCTGCCGAGGGCCATAGTAGACTGGTACTTTTTTGCAACCATCCCTATACCCTGCTCTGAAGGTCTACATCACCCAGGAAAAGTCCTGAGTGCTCGACCTTGTTCTTTACACCTCCGTCTACCTTGTTGTACCCCACAACAGTCAATTTGAGAAGCATCAACAGCCAATCTGCACCCTCACACACATCCTTCATTGCTTCCCACATCCCACCACAACCCCTGACCACACAGGGTCACAGTCTGATACCCTACTGCAGGATGTTCTGCAGTCGCACTAGGCAAGGGTGACGTTAGAAACGTTTTCCCTGTTACATCATGAGCATAGATTCCAACTTTCCCAAAGATGTAACTATATCATCAGCAGGCAAATTTATAAGTCGGGAAGTTGCAAAGCTGGTTTTAGCAAACTTCATAAAGTTTTTTTTTACCTAGATACCTTTTCAATGTGGCTCTTCTTTTGTCCTAAAAAAGCCATGGGGAGAAATATATATTTAAGTAAAAAATCCCCTGTGAAAAAAAAATGAATTTTAGGGGAAAAAATTGAATTTCAACATACACTGAAGTTGTGTGAAATTGACGCAATTGGCAACTCTTCACAAGAGTTCAATGGTTGAAGTTTAATTTTGCACACTATACTTTCAGTCTGAGGCCAAACAGTACATTACTGCAAGAAACATATTAATGAACATTACACTAACTCGCTGCTTGGCCCCGTCCACTACATGTCTGATATGTCCTTTACAGCTTTAATTCAATCCCAGCTGAGCGTGCTACCAAGCTCTCTGCAGTCAAAAATAATCAGAAGGCTAATACCCTGGTTATGTATCGCATGGCAACTTTTTGGGAAAGAGCCTCACTATACTTGCAGATATAAGAGACGACAAAGAAAAAATAGGGAGGTCTGAGATGTACACAAGAGATCGGCTACCACTACTTGTTCAAAAACACTGAATAGGAATAATTGTACAGATGGATACATGTTAAGAAGTTGCTAAAAGTGAATTACCCCAAAACAGGTCTTTACCTTCTTCAATGATCATATTTGGTCCAAAGGATGCTGCTTTGGAAGGGTAATTCACCTCCATCACCACAAACAAAAAAGATATTCGCCATGCATTATCCTTGGGAAGAATATTTCTCCGTGGGTCTCTTTTTCTTATGCATTTCACTGCAAACTCACAGTTTGTTCTTTCTCCTTTAGTCTCTGACGCCAGCTCAACTAATGAACCTTGGTCCTGAAAACTATGCAGTAGTTTCCGACCAGCAGAGAAGCTCCTTATCAGCTAGTCAAAGAGATGCATTTTTGGCCGGTCAAGATGTGTCTGGCTCTTCTGGCTCAGGTAAGTCGGATAGACTGTGCGGGGTCAGGGTTAGGGAAGTAGCCTATACAAGCTTGGCAGTTATTGACGTATTTTTTTAAATAAAAAAATGCGATGCAGAGGAAGCAGTGTTTGAACCCTCCATGTTAAATGTAAGAAATTCCATAGCTGGGACTGAATAAGACATTGTTTGGTTTGCAGTTTATGAGGCTTTCCAGAGTTCAAGTAGCCCATTTATTTTCCTCCTCTTAGTTGAGTTACTTCTGCTGTGAGACTTTGAGGGACACAGGGAGACTAAAGGAGTAATATGGTCTTGTGCAGGATGTATATTATTTTGAGAAGTTACTGCATCCCAGTGATAGTCAGGTTATGTCAACCTAGAGAGGAGTGATATGGCCACATTTCTTTACTCCTGTCATCAGCTGAGCTGCAAGTGGGGTATTCCCTTGGGAAGAACAAGGTAAGCTATAAGCTTTCAACTAATGACAATCCATCCACCATCAAGAGTCGAGGGGATCCAGGGATCACACAACCTAGTGGAAGTAAGTTATGGTGCTGATGGGCTTGTTTTTCTTAAGTTTGTGAAGCAGGTACTGGGATGTTTTGATAATAAGGACTTCCACATTGGCTGATTTACACACAGTTTTTAGGGGCAGGAGCCACCTCTCTGCCAGCCTGAAACAATGCCGTTTTTTGGATCCCATTCACCCGAAGGCAACCTTTATGGTACTGGCTTTTGAAGGAAGTTGGGACTAAAGCCCTGAGGAGTCAAAAAAAGTACCAGTTAAAACATTGATGCCATTTATCCTCAAATAATTCAGCTATCAAGCACCAAAGCTAAACACATGTTTAGGACAGAGATAAGCAAGTCCATGATACTCACAGGTTCTCCAGTCTCAGTGTCAAGATCAAGTATGAAACATCTCTGCATCAGAGCTAAACCTGACTCCATTACACGAGACATGCTGGTCTATGGAAGTCTATGTCCTTACCAACAAAACACACATTTGCAGACAGGGCCGGACTGGCCATAGCAGGCACCGTGCGTTTCCCCGGTGAGCCGCCAGTTTTTGTTAGTGGGGGCCTGCAATATCGGCCCCCGGTAACAAAATCAGCCAATACCGGCCCTTACAAACAGCTCGGCTGCACCTCTTCAGCCCCCCAGAGGGGCCGGCTGAGCAGTTTGCCAGGGCTGGTTTCAGTTCCCAGTCAGGCCCTGTTTGCAGAAAGAAGCTATCCCATATGGACTCAATATGTTGCTAAGGCATGTTCGTTGTCTTCTGAATTTGAAACTAATCCTTAGAAATGCTTGCTAGAAAATATTTGTTATTCCCATCTTACATCCACTTGGAGGTCTTATAGGGTTCCTAATGATGCTAACATGAACTCGGATAAGGAATAATTTTCATTTCCAAACTTTTCAGCATCATTTTAATAGGCTTCTCAAAGTATATCTTTTGGCCATTCCAGTTTGGTTCTTCAAAGTTGTTCTCTTTGTGTTATCACATGAATCCTTGTACCTACTGTCAAGCTAGTGTGTACTGTGGTTGGGACATGGGTACAGTTGAGTATGCACACAACTTGGCTTCATAACCCTACACAAATACTGATGATTAAAGATTAGATGGTGGTCCTCTTGAACTAGAAGGGCGACTATGGTATTTAAAATATAGTTTATGATTTAAGCAATCAATTTAATCTTATTTTAAGCTCAATTTGTAACTCATTGCAGAAATGACTTACTGGTAAGTTCCGGGTACAGAATTTTCAAACTATTCACATTAGCTATTTGCACATGGTAGGGCAGGCTTATCAATATTTTGCACCACTGCAAAGACAGCTCTAAGTCTTGAAAGGATACTTAATTTCAAGTGCATTTTTTTACACTTGACACACAAAAAGTTATTTGCGCCATTTGGTGTCAAGCGGGCGTTACATGGATGGTGCTTGGGCGTTGCATGCCAAGCACTCATGTTTATTGACACCAAGCCCTATATACGAAAATTCTCGGATGGGGATTTGCGTAAAAAAATTACACCTCCTTGATCCAGGTGCAAAGTTGGTGAAGGTATGGTTTCTTACCTGTAATTCTGGTTCTCTCTCATGGAAATCCCCATTATAATAATAAGCAGTGAATAGTGCCGCTCATGTGCAGGGACCAAGGAGCAGTTCTTTCAAAGTCATATTTTTTACAGTGTCTTTGCCTCACTTTAGAAAGGCCAGGGGATACATGTGAGAAACATTTAAAATCTGCACTCTTAAAACAGGCTTTTTACTGTAAAAAATGGAGGAAAGAAGTCATACTGCCTTTAAAATCACTAAGAATAATTACAAGTGACATTTTAAAAACTTCCTTCGTAAACTCTTTTTCTAAGGGTGCGCAGAACTTGCAGAATTTCACCCCACAGAATTCCGCAGAGTTACATAAAAACTCTGCGAGACTCCATGGAGTTCAGCCAATAAGGCTAAATATGCACGTGACGCTGCAATTTAGCGCCAGTACCACATTCTACATTGGAAAATCATCACGAACAGCACCACATGGTGCGCAAGAGCATGTGGCAATTCAAATTGATTTTGCGGCGGCTCGAGCAGAAAATCTACTTGGGAAGCAGCCCTCTGACCGCCCGCAGTGGAAACTCTTGCCGGAAGTCTACCTATCGACCAGAAATCCCGCTAGTGGACACCAAATCTCACTCGAACTCGCCAGCTCGTTTGCCAAGATTGCTTTGAAGTGGCAAATCCTGCTTGCAAATGACCATAGTTCACAAAAAGTTGCTTTGACTTTCTCAAAGATTTAGTCTTGTCCAGATAAACATCAACACCCTCCTAACATCAAGAGTATGGAGATATCTCTCTGCAGGAGAAGAGGGATTTTGGAAAAATGTAGGTAAAAAAATATTCTTTCATCATGTTGCTCGGGTAAAGATTGTATCCTTTTCTACCTTTGGGGAAGCCCTGCTGATTTTGGCCACTCAATGTTAGTCTCTGCCTTTCTGTATTGGGTCTGCTCTAATTTACCCAGGACTTTTGTAACTTTGTTCCGAGGAGTTTTTATACGTGTATAACTCAGCCATATCCCATACCCCTGTGCCTGTTTTTTACACAGGCGCTTTGCAGTGACTTCATGGTGTAGCCTATGGGGAAACAAAAGGCATCTTACTCCACCCAGGGAAACAGGGTTAAAAATCCCAAATCAGACCCTCCCATTGCAATGAATGTTTTGGTGGAGAGTATTATCCTAAAGGTCATTGATATACTTATTGAGGAAGTGGAAACTCTCTTGGGGAAATATAATCCCACTGGCACACATCCTCCTACGAGTTTGAAGAGAGTTCCCTCCATTTTTCTAAAGAAGCAGAAAACCAAAGTTCGTACAGTGCCACATGACTGTTTGAATCCAGTTCTTTTTAGCCAGTTCCAGCCATGTCTTACGTTCTTCCCTGTGTAAATCTCCCACTGTTTCGAGAATGCCTATACCACTGTCCCCATCAATATTATGTGTTAATAGATTTACATCTTTGGCTTCTCCCTTCCCCCCTCAAATCCGGAACCTCCCAAGATTCTATCTAAATCTGCTGACACTATCATTGCCTCTTCAGAAGACTCCCTCTATGGAATTAGTGCCTACTAAGCTAAATTTGCATGTGGGTATTGAGGGTAGCTAAGTTTCTAATCTGTTAAGAAGCTTGCAGACTGAGGGTTCTGATCTAAACGCCCAATTAGCAACACTAACTGCCCAATAAGAAGAGGAAAGACTAGTAGGGTGGTCACCACCTTCTAAATATTCTCAATGTGCCATATGCCCTACCTATACAATACTTTGGGCCTCATGTAGGTAGCCAAATACCGGTCGGTAACGGCCGATTTTCGGTAATTATACCGTTACCGACCGGTATTTTGGCTATTGGTATGTAGGGGGACAATTTTTGGTTTCGGAATTTACCGAATCGGTAAAATTACCGAATCGGTAATAATACCAAATCGGTAATGTTACCGAATCGGTAACTTTTCCGATTCGGTAATTTTACCGATTCGGTAAATTCCGAAACCAAAATCGAGATGTAGGGGGAGTGTGTGGGTGTGTTTAAGAGTCGGTATTTACCACCAACTTATAGTTGGTGGTAAATAATTAATGTATGTGTTTAAGCATTTTTACGCGCGTAGCAGTGTGCAATGTGGCATACATACATGCCCTTAGGGCATGTATGTGTGCCACATGTGCACACATGGCCAAATCAGGGGTGCAACAGGGTGTCAATGTGACACCCTGCCACCCTTTCATGTGTTCCCCCCATTACCGAATCGGTATTTACCGATTCGGTAATGAGGCATACCTTCCCATCAATGGGAAGGTATGCCTCATTACCGAATTGTAACGAATCGGTAAAAAATACCGACTCATTACCTACATACGAGTTACCACTTCTAAAATACCGATTCGGTATCGTTCGGTATTTTAGAAGTGGTAACTGGTATGCTACCTACATGAGGCCCTTAATAACTAAAGGAACAGCACAAGAAATCAAATGGTTTTAAATTGCTCAACATCTGCTGCCATCTGTCCTCCATCAAGCACCCCTGCCCTTAAGGAACATCCAAAAATGCATCAAAACCAGACATAAAAGCCAGGATGGTTGGACTCAGTATTATCACCGTGCTCTCCAGAGAGGTAGTGATGGGACCATTGCAGTCTAGCTAGGGTGGCCTTGATAGGACATACGCCAATAGCCTTGATCTACATGACCAAGATCCCTATTTTAACTGAGTCTGTACGCGAAGAAACTGAGGGCCCGATGTAGGTGGCAAAATACCGGTCTGTAACCCCGAAATTCAGTAAATTTCAGGGTTACCGACTGGTATTTAGCCATTCCTAATGTTGGTGATGATTCGGTAAATACCGAATCTGTATATACAGAATCGGTATTTACCGAATCTGTATTTACCGAATCGGTAAATGCAATGTAGAAAGCACATAAAAGAGTGCTTATGTGCTTTAAGAATTCGTTAATTACCACCAACTCCAAGTTGGTGGCAATTAATGAATTCCTTTAAAAATGCAATTTAGAAAAAAAATGTAAGTGCCATGTGGCACACATCCATGCCCTTGGGGCATGTATGTGCGCCACATGTGCACACAGGCACATTTCAGGGGTGCAACAGGGTGTCGTTTGGACACCCTGGCACCCTTGAAATACCTCCCGGTAATACCGAATCGCTAATACAGAATGGCTTTACATTCATTCCTATGGGCCTCCAAGCCCATAGGAATGAATGGGTAGGTATTCCTTATTACCGAATCGGTATTACCGATTCGGTAATAAGGAATATTAAGGAATCAATATTTTTTACCGATTCATTAGCTACATAAGAAATACCGATTTCTTATTACCGAATAGGTAAAATTTGGTATTAAGAATTCGGTATTCATGGATTATCTACATCTGGCCCTGAGTCCCTTATAAATAAATATATTTTTTAGATACGATCTAAACACCGCTGTTACTCGGTTATTCACTCTGACATTCTCGATGCAAGATGATGCAGTGATCCTTCCGAGCCCTCGGGCGCTTTTGACTATATTAGGCTTGAGCTGAAGTCGAAGTTTCTGGCCGAGGGTTTGGTAAAGATGGAGTTGCGCCATCGCCTGTTAGAAGGACCAACAACCAGGTTTAAATGTAATTCCCCGGTATACTGTGGTTTATCGCCTAGAGGAAGAGAATCAATCATAATCAGAACAAGCCTTTGGGTACAACAATGGTGGACTGACTGGCTGAGGGACCAATGAACATCAGTGCCAGTAGTAGACACCATTGTGCCATTTTAGAAACATTCCACTCAGATAGTGATTCCCTACCTGAGGATACTTCCTCTGATCCCCCGACTATTGTCCCTGACCCGATTCCCTCTATTCCTGTTTTTAATATGCATTATTGGAACAATGCAGGAATCAAGGGCAAGATGGGTGATCAATCCTGGGGGAGCTTTATTGACCAATTTGACCTGTGTTTTTTCCTGGAAACGTGGTCTTTGGACCTGCCCCACAGATCAGGCCACACAGCGTATCATTTACCTGCTTGTAGTATTGTAAAGGGCCACCCCTTGGGTGGCCTTCTTATTTGGGATAAAACAAATATCAATGTCAAAATACATCCCATTGCCTCAAATTCATTTGACATCATGGATATATCCATGACTAGAACTGACAACGGTACCTAGTACTTCTACTATTTTTATAATACGACAGGCAGGGGAAGAGTGGAGACTGAGGTGATTCGGAACTTGCCTTACACGGGGCTTCTTCTGACACTCATGACACTACTATCTTTGCAGGTAGGTGATTTTAATAATACATACAAGCCTTGTGATATAGGTAACCAATCTCCTATAAGTGAAGAGGATGAAGAATGGGGGATCCCTGTCCTTAATGCCGCTTCAGTGAAGAGCTGTACTGGAACTGCTTATCTGCTCCTGTCCTTTAATCTAGCACATGGTCTGAGGGAATGTAATGGTCACTCACTTTCAGATCCTAATGCCATTTGCACGGTTAACTGTCCCTGACAATCAAGTAGAATCCAAATCCCCCATGGGCATACAACGGGTGTTGGATGGATTTGCGAATTTCTGCGCGGACTGGAGATTAATGCCTCTAAAACCAAGTATATGATCTTCAATCCGCCCTCTTCAACACGCGCGAATCCCATGATAGAGTCCTCCAGACTTGAGAGGGTTTACACGTTCGATTATCTGGGGGTAACAATTAACCAGTCCATGTCATGGGATTCACACCGAACCAAGGCAAATCTGAAACTGATCCAGTTGACGGGCGGTATTTCTAGGATGACAAGAGGATTGACCTATAAGCCACTCGGTCCCCGCCTCCAAATTTACAAAATCCAGGTAAAAGGGGCAGTAACATATGGGGGTGAATTATGGGGGTGAATTATGGGGGCATACTGCCGCCCAGAAATTGCTGGTAACGGAGAATAATTTCTTAAGGCAATTGGCAGCTCTACCGTCTAGCACCCCACTTCTCCCACTCCGCTTAGACCTGGGCCTAAGACCCATTACAGAGGAGTTGGGACTTAAACCCATAACTTTTTGGCGTAAAATATGGAGCACGCCGGAATTATCTAATTACAGAGATGAGCTCCTGGAGATTCTGCGTCTTCCTAAAGCTGCACAAATTCCATGGCTAAAATATATTAAACAAACATGTGAGTCACTAGGAAGACCGGATTTGTGGTCTAATCCAGGAAATGCATGCTGCAGGATCTCACGCAAATCTATCTCCAAGGTTTATTACGAGCATAACTTACGTGTCTCAATTGAGAGTGTACGGGAGGGGTCCCTGACTGAACATTTTCTGGGGTTTAAAGACTCATATCATTTTGAGCTCGCCTTTGACGATATTGGCCCTTCTATTACAAGGAAGTTATATATGCAATGGCGATACAGCACTCTCCCCCTTAGGGCGTACACAGATCGCTGGACACATTCCCAGTCCACAGCGCAATGCCCAGCTTGCGCCCACCCGCGAGAGACTGATTTGCACATTATATTATTTTGTCCAGCATACCAAAGAGCAAGGAACTATTGGCTTGTCCCACTCCTCAAAAACCTTGGCTTTAGGCAACATCTCCCTGCATTCAGAATTTTGAAAACAGATTTGTCGGCCCCAATTGTATTTGCAGTTGCAAAATTCTTAACAGCAATGTGGTTCAGCCGTAACCGATGCATTAAGTTAAATTTAGCTGAATGAACATTTTCGATGATTTTAGCCTGATTGTTCTACGATTGTTTTTAAATTTAATCATGTGTGAAAATCCTCTTTTTTAAAAGTGTTTATCTTTTTTAATTGTACATCTGTTCCATTCTTTTATGGTCCTAGTGACCGAAATAAAGATGATAAGAAGAAGAAGAATTGATTATATCGTATTCCCTGTCCAACTTTGGGTAAACATGACTGACTTTAAGGTGATAAATAGGGATGATAGTGATCACAATGCCCTCAACTACTCATTAAACGGCCTGTTCTGCTGCCTGATTGTTATCCCTATACCCCTTAGCTCCAACCTGTTGCCATCCAATGATAAGGGCAGGATTAAATGGGGATTTGTGGCCCAGGACCAGTGCACATGAGATTGCTTGAGCCTGGCCCTTAGAGAAGTCATGCTAGAGCTAGCTACGCTAAACTTATCTCAGCCCTGGGATCGTTTTTTGTCTACCAATATATTGAAGACAAATTAGGGCTTGTTTGAAACTCAAGGAAGTGTTCCACATGTAACCATAAATCCATAAGGGCCTATTCCAAACCAAGATGCTTGTGGTATAAGGCATGCAATGCTAAAAAGGAATGAACTTTGACAGGCTCTATCCCTTGGTGATACACTATTAATACATCTTAAAAGAAGCGAGTATAAACGGACTAAAGCAGGAGCACTTAGGGAATGGTAGTTAAAGTTATGGGAAGGTATCCATGAGGCAGCCACATCAAAAGACACCATAACATTCTAGAAGCTGGTACTTATTGGTAAGGAGGACCCATCGTGGCTCCTAGCAGATACAATTACCTCCCCTGAGGTATGGCATGCCCATTTTACAGATTTGTATAGGCTTCAGCAGGGGTTCCGTGTTGATGATACTGCCCAACATTATGGCTTATTCTTCCATACCATGGGTTCAATCATGATAGAGTTGAGGGACTCTGCCGAGGGAAATAAGGGTATTGCCTCTGGAAAAGCAGCTGGACCCGTTGGCATCCCGAGCGACCTTTTTCTTGCCGATATTGAGACATGGGCCCTTTATTTCTACAAACTATTGAACCACATCTTCCAGGGAGCCAGTAGTCCTGCGAGCTGGAAGGCTGCCTAAAATGTGCCTATTTATAAAAAGGTCAAGTGGGACTCCCCTTACATTATAGGCCTATTAGCCATATAGACATAGACCAAAATGTCTTTGCATGATAAATACTTGGAAAGTTGGAATCCTGGATTGCGGATCACCATCCACTTTCCTCATTGCAGGCAGGATTTAGAAGAGGGATCAGAACAACTGACCAGATTTTTAGGTTTTTATTGATCTTCTGGAAAACAGTGGTTATACAGAAGTCACACCTATACCTGGTCTTCGTCGACCTTAAGTCCACATTAAACTTAGTCCCCAGAGCCAACTTCTGGGCCCGTCTTGGTGAATAGTGGGGTTCCACCTGATATTCTGGGCAGTTTGGTTCAACCTCCACCAGGACACCTATGCCCAAGTGAGATGGGACCGGGGAGGGAAGCTGGCCGAATGCATTTCCATCCAGAAAGGAGCCCGGCAAGGGTGTGTCCTTACCTCAAACCTCTTCTTCTTGTATCTTAACGATGTGGTGTCCTATGTGGAGGATGGCCTCAATGATGCCCCTTGCCTGGTTGATTGTAAATTTCCATCCTATTTTGCCGATGACACCCTCCTGATCTCAGAAACCCCTAGTGTCTACAATGCCTGGTGAATAAATGTGAAGGTTTTTGCACGGAACGAGGGCTTGGTTTATGGCCCTTAGCCCCCACAAAACATTAAGGGATTTGATTATGTTGGGGGGGTTGCCTTTAGACAGGGTATGCAAGTTTGACAATTAGGGGATTAGGTTATCCAGATCCTTGTGATAGGCATCCCAGCTTGAGAAGAGTAGTTTAAATTGAACACATCACTCTTCCGTCATTTTAAAATATCATAGGACATCTCGCACCAGGTGCATTTCTCCTGCACTTAAGTTGTACAGAGCTATGGCTGAGAGCAGTGTCCTGTATAGGGCTGAAGCATGGGGCATCTCAAATCTAACTAAACTTGGGGTGGCAGACAACACATTCTTGAGATCTTTATCAAACCTCCCAAAGAATTTCCCATTAATATCATTAAGATGGGATATGGGTCTCTACTTAATGATAAATAAAGCCTAATCGAGGCCGCTACTTTATTGGAGAAGGTTGAAGTATTCTGTAGGTCTGGATGATTATCATTGAGCCTTGGAGGACATAGTATCACTGGACAGCTTTGGCAAAATCAAGTGGCCATCCTATGTCCAGAAGCTATTAGTACATATTGTGCTAGGAGACTACTGGTCCTCCTCGGCATCCAAAGCCTACGTAACCAAGACCACACTCAAGGATGTATTTTGGGACTATATCCATCTTAGTGGATTTCAAAATGTGCCCAAGGGATCACTTACTTACCTTTTTCTAGATTTCAGATCCAAATTTTTATTTGAGTCCTTTCTGGATTTTATTGACCCATTGGCGGCAAAGACCCTCTATCTCAAGTTCTGCTATGGAAATTTACCATTAGTGTCTTTATTAGCAAAGTGGAACCGCCTAACCACTATAAATACTGTATCCCTGGCTTGCCAACATTCAGAGAAATCAATGGTGCACTTTATTTTCTTTTGTCACTGGTTACGCCTGCCCAAGGAGAGCATGGATCATTCCACAATGTGAGTAACTTGGTTGCTGCCAACTAGAGGTCGCGACACGGCTTCTTCGCACAACATCCTCTCAGATAGTAGTCTGTGCAGTATCCATGTATCTTCATTGGAGATGGTCCATTAGGTGCAGGGCTTTTGAGTAATTAATAGGATTGGTTTATCAACTATGCCCTTTTTGTCCGAGTGTCCCAATGCCTATATAGTTGTTATATGATGCTTAGCTTGGTGTGTTCTATTTGTTGTATTTTACCTGTTACTTCCTTTTATAAATGTTAATTAAGTACAAAGTATTTATTTACAAGTTTTTATGGGGTTCTTAGATACTGTGACTTACTATAATTTAAAAATGACACTTTTATTGATCATCAGAACATTTTAATGACATGACCTAGGGTTGTGCTCTTAGTTGAGCTTTTGTGTGTTTTAGTCTATAAATGTACTGTATTGTTTATGTACTTTTTTGGTTAAAACACTGAATAAAGTATTTTGAAGATGATATTCTCATTAGCATGAAAATCTGACAATACTTTAGGAAGGAATTTAGGATGGCTCCTCATCTCTACCCTGTTACTATGAAATATTGTGTTAGGTTTGAGGGAACATAGAGCCTAAATCTTGCTAACTCTGTGTGTAGGGGTTGGATCTACCAAGAACGAAGCCTTCCAGAATAAATGCTAATGAGAGGCCTTATGAATACAAACGGAGGATCCATATTTCGAGAAGTGACAATATTTTACTCCTATGGAAAAAAGGTCTCCTGAGAGGAGGCAAATCTTATTAATGCCCTCCAAGAAATCCTTGACTGCAGACATTTTTAAAACAGCATTTGTGAAGGACATTTTCAATAAGCCGTGATTGCTGTAAGATGCACTTTAATGGATTAAAATTGCAGTTTTGCTATAACCAAATGGAGGTGGTATGGAATTACCACCTCTTCTTGGCAAATGAGAAGACTGAAATTGTTGTGAGCACACCAGATGCAGAATTTCTTCCATTTGAAAGAATAGGAAGTTCTAGTAGATGGTCTTTTGGCTTTTCTCAAAACAACCATTCAGTCCTGAGGGAGGTTCAAGTGACCATATTTTATGAATTCAGGAGCCAAGCTACCAAGTTCAACGACTGAAGGTTGGGGTGTTGAATCTGGCATACGAACTTCTGAAGAAGGTCCAGTCTGCACATCAGCCTCCTGTGTAGACGCTCCGAGAGGTGAAGATCTGTGAACCACTGTTGTCAGGGCCACTCTGGAGAATCAATCTGGCCTTCAAGTGAAACAGCTTGATGATCACTGTTGGCAGTATGGGAATTGGAGGAAAGGCGTAAAGACATTTTCCTGACTAGTCGAGTCATATTGCATTCCCCAACATAGAGCTGGCCCCTTGGTGGAGTGTCTCGAAGATGAGCGACGTCATGAATCTGGTAGTCGGCAAGTTTATGTTAGCGGTGGACAGGAAACTCAGCTCATGTGGAGGAGTTTAGGGAGTTTTAGCACTCTGCTTGGAGCACAGAGTACAGCAAAAATAAATCCGCCTTTCGCCGGTAGAAGGGAGTTCACCCATGTGTGCCGATCACCCCTAATGAATGCTGAAAGTGGCGAGCCGCGCCAGATGCTGCCATCACGGAGTGGAGCCAGGCCTCATTCCCCCCCAGGAGGGCAGCCAGCTCCTCATCTTGGGAGTGGGATTCCCATCAGTCATGGTTCTGCTCCTAGAAGATATAGTGAGGGCAGCAAGGCTTTGGAGGCAGCCCCTGTCATCTGCAGAGCTTTGTCTCCCTCCTCCTTCACTGCCCTTCATGGCGAGTCACGGCCCCGATCGCTCATGGCTTTCCATATTTTTTGGAGGTGACGGGTGCTCGGTTTCCTGCTCCCCTCCTACATACAGCTCCACTGGAGTTCGGGGCACTGGCGAAGATCACAGTCAGAGGGCAGGCACAGCGGCAGACCCATGACTTGGGAGTTTGAGGAGAGTGGCATGCGAAGGCTGGGGGGCCCATGCACGGACTGTAGGACAGCAGCTACCTCTTTGTGGGAGTCATCATGACTGCCCAGAAGTACCTGAGAGGAGCCGAGCACTGGAGGTGCACAGGTAATTGACCCCAAGGACTAGGAGCAAGGTGGAGAGATATCTGCAGAGAGTGGCCATCTCTGCAGATGGATCGGTGAAGTCAGGAGGCTGCTTACTGGGCTGGTGTTCCTAACAGCAGTCAGTGGTTTCTGTGCAAGGCTGTTGCTGAGTTTTTAATGTCAGACCTGATTGACTCTCCCTGCCCCTCCTGTGTTCGCTCTTCAGCTTACACACCAACCTTGTGGACGATTGTTGTAACAGTTTGTTGGGTAAAGTATAGGGCACTGTGCTGTAATGCACAGATTTTGGGCCGTTGTGGTCAGGGTACTGGTGTAAGATTTAACAGGGTATAATGTGAACTAGTGCACCAATGTGATTACTCTGTGTTCTGGTGCAGAAACAGTTACACACTTTTCAGGCTCAGTAGTGTGACTGCTATAGTCTGGTATGGTGGTACAAGAATCAAGGTATGGTGTTGAACTGTGAGGTTTTCTGCCTGGGTGCCAAAGCCCCCTCCCATTGGAGAGGGGTGCACATACCTCAGCACTTTTTGCCCCACGATCTGCTTGGTTCAGGGGCACTCCTTACACTGGTGCACGGTCTCATGTCTTTAGCAGAAGAAAGAGGCGCATCTTGTCTGACGGAGCACAGCTCGCCCTACACTCTCCTGCATGGGTACATGGTAGGCTTCCTCCTGCAACAGATGAGTGCACAACAGTTGGAAAGGATGTGGAAAATATCAACAGCTGCAGGTCACACATGCAGACATGTCACTCGGAGAGGCTCTTGCTTCTTCCTCTCCGCAGGACTTGATGCTATTGCGCTGTTTGCAGAGTATTAGTAATCCTTCGGTGTCCACTGCTTGCTGTCACCATTACTGTCACCCCCAGTTCTCATCAGCCTCATGTCTAATAAGTAAAACTGTGTCCAGTGACCACTGGCGGTAATGCCAGCCACTCAGTAAAATTGTGTCCTGTCACTATCAGTATCAGAGTGCCAACGGGTTTCAAAATCCCCAGTCACTCCCTCTGCAAGTTCATGCATTTGTTCTCTTTGCCAGCATGCCAACATTTGCCAATACCCCCAGTAACTTTATATGCCAGTTTTCCAAGTCACTATCAGTATGCCTTGCTACAGCCAGTGCAAACCAACAGTCACTTCTTTTACCAGTCACTGTCAGTACAACTCTGCCGTGTTACAATATGTTTCAATACCCCATCACCTCCTGTGCTACTTTTTGCAGTCCCTATCAATACCAGTGTGCCAATACGGGGCCAAACTCTGTGTCACTAATACTCCTGTCACTATCGGTGCGAGTGTGCCAACCCCCTACTCACTTCCTGTGGCTGTCCTTCCATTCACTATCAGAACCAGTGTGCCCTCTTCTGATCCAAGCCAATATCACAGTGTCCGCAAGTGTCAGCATCTCTACAATGCCACGGTTCCCTGCTAGCATTCTGGTTAGACCCTCGCTGACAGTAACATTGGCACCAGTCACCACATTTGGCAGTGCCCATAGTCAACAGCAATTAGTGGGTAAAGACATCAACGGATGTAATTATTTGATTCATGTATTCTCCCAACTCTACAAATGCGTGCTATAAGCATTGCATGAATAATCATATCTAGGGGAGGAAATGGCAGTAAGTCACCAACATATATCATTGCCCTAGACTTCCACGTGCAATGTGTGCATTATGCACGAGTCCCACTGAAATCCACACTCATTAAAAGTAGATAAACAAGCAGATCTGTAGACGTGGTTTATAATTTGTCTAAATTGTACATTTCTGTGCAGTAGCACTGGTTATGTATGTTATTGTTTGGTGCTCGGTTGACCAACTGGCTGCTCCTTGAGGTAGGTGGCAGTGAACATTTATTTTTTTGGCACCTTCCAAACTGAGTGCGAGTTTCACAGGCTAAAAAGTACGGTAAAGGTACAACGTGTGATTATCTGTCAAATGGCTGTTAGCAGCAGTGGAGATGTAGAGGTAATTAGTCACACCTACCGATCTCACTCACTTGAACGTTTCCTCGGTCTGTCGGTTCTATCAGTCACCGGGGGCACGGGGAGGAGCAGTCCCTTCACTGGAGGTCACACTCTGTTAATTGGAGAGTGAGTGCGACTGCAGAGGTTTAATTACCGTACTTGGAGAGAGGTAAACACATGCTTCTTATTAATGACACCAATAGCCATGTTGGCATTTAATATGTAACAGGAAAACAGTCACATTTCATGAATTGCCTGGAGCCAACTTTGACAAAGTATCCACTTATTGCAGAGTGCTGACAGGTGTGTTAAAGGAGCATCCATATTAAAGGCAGCCTTCGGCTGAGCAATACTCCGCCCGCTGCACAGAACTCCGTGGAGTGTTGCGGTACATCCACAGAATTCCTTGGAGTAAAACTCTGTGAGCTCCACCCAGTCCTAGTAGATATTTAGTTTGTTGGTGCCTCTGATAAGGACTCCCAGGAAAGTATTGATCTAGTTGCTGCAGGTGAATAAGTTAGTGTTGGGAAATATTAGCCAGAGGATAAGGTTGTGTTATAAGACCTTGAATATGTAGATTGGAATGGAGTATCCCACTAGTAATGTGATCATCTTGGTGATCTTGTGCGATGATGATGATGGTGTGATCTTGACCTTGTTCTATACCTAGACCTGTTGGTAGGTTAGTATGTTGAGATTTAGAACTAGTGTGCTTAGGCGTAGGTGCCACTGGAACAATTGGCAGTGGTGGCCGAAGGGGAGTGGCTGGAAGATTTGGTGGCAGGATTACTGCTGGATTTACTGATTGTTGAGGAGGATTAGGCGAAGAATCCATAGGAACCTGTGGAATTGCAGAAGTCACTGAATGTAGTAAATCCAGTATGGGGACTGGATACACTGGTCTGGATGGGAAATAGGGTCTGGAGTACTCAAGAGTCAGATTCAGATGGGAGTCAGAGATTTCATAAGAGAAAGCAATTCCACCACTTTCTCCTATGAAGGAACATGGTGTCTCAACATTGACATTGACCGTACCCTCTTCCTCGACTTCGTGTGTGTTCTCAACGTCCAACCGGGGATGTTTCTCTCCAGATCTTCTCCTTTTGCATCTCCTCCTGAGGGATTCCTCAGAGGATAAGACAGGGGAACTGGTAGAGGGAAAAGTCTCCTCGCTTCTTGGATGTCTCTCCAGCCAGGGAATCTTGCTTTCTTTAGTGTGCCACTTGGCAATGCAAGCAAATCTTTTCTCTCTTCCTCAAAGTACGCCTAGAGAGGGTCCTGCAGTGGTGACATGTCTTAAAATCATGAAAATCCGGCAATCAGAGGGTACAGATCCTGTGCATGTAACAGGTCTTGCTATTTTTCTGTCACATTCTAGGCATTTCTGGAAAAGAGGTGGCATTTATGATAAAATAGATATATTTCTTGTCATGAAAATAGCAGGAAAACTCTTTGCCCTAACGGATGTTGAATGAACCACTTTTGAAATTGTTCCTGAAGGAAAAAAATGAAGTGAAAAAGTCTTAAGAATGCAGAACTCTGCTCCAGCATCCTGTCAGCGGTAGGCAGGAAAAAGAACGGATTAAACTACCACCTGCAGGCCATGACAGGACACCAAAGGTCAGGATGCCCTTAAAGGTGCAGTGTTTTATTCTCATTGTTTCAATTCTGCAGCTGATACCTTTATCCTATATTTCCCCATCATTAACTCTGAAAGAAATTAAAAAGTGTTTGTAAAGGACGTTTTTAAAAGGCCACCTTTTTATTTATTCTTAGTCAATTTTAAAGGCTGCAAATTTTAAATTTTTATCTCATGTACCTCCTGGCCTTTCTGTAGTAATATGAAGAAACGAGAAAAATAAATATGACTTTGAAAGAACTGCTCTGGGGTCCTCGCATGTGGGTGGGACTATTCAGTGCTCATGATTATCAATGTAGAGAGAAATATATTTACTTCTCCAAATAGTTGTCACATAGCATGTTCACTGCACTGTACAACACACATCCAATGTGTGAAATGTTTTTAAAATTGACTAAACATAGGATTGTTTTACGGAGGGTCACAATACCAGTACAAAACCTATGCTAGACATTACACACACCTTTGCACAATCACGAAGAGGTCTGCGTGTGGCTCTAGGCGGCCTGTTTGTGCACTAAAGCAGGAGAAAAGAGCAGCTTTAGGTCATGTTTAGTAACTATAACTCGTTTCTGCTCTCTCTTCCTTTGGTTGCAGTGCTGTGTTGCACTATATCTTAGTAAATATGATTTTATGACTTCTTGTGCAGTCATTTTTGGACTTCTATGTTTGATAGCAGCCTGGTCCCATGCCATATATTTTATCTAAGTACTGAAGCATAGGGAGGTTTTCACAGGACCCTCAACTCAGTCACCTATCTTGTAATTTAATTATGTGCTTCCCTGATAATTTTTTGTCTCCTTATCCTATAGGTTCCACCTGCTGGTTGTCCATGAGCGTCTTTAACCTGATCACCTTAGGTTTACTGGTTGCTGTGCAGCAGATGGATTGGGCCTGAAGGTTGAGTCCACCGCACATTCCCATGTGTGCCTCTCCTGTTGATTTAGCAGAATGTCATTCTTAGCTACTGAGGCAGACTGATGGACTGGAGCCAAATGTTGGGAAATTAATGGACCTCTCTGGAAACTATCATAATTTGTACAGTCTAACGCTTTTACACTGTGTGGTTCATGCTATGATGAAGGCATACTATGGGCCTAATTTAGGAAATAGAGCAACTTGTCTACATCAACTGTTATAAGAAAATACGCAAAATGTATTTTTTATTTTACAAACTGTTTATAAAAGCAAAAAAAAGTTAAACGTTTACGTACTTGCCAAAGACTAGATTGGCACGATGATATGACCTTGAATATATTCACATTAACTAAAATGCTGATTCTAATATTGTTATTCAGTCTCACTGGATCAGTCAGGTTTCATAAAGCTACTTATCACCATGCTGTACTGAAAAAGCAGTTTGTTTCACTAACCTACATTTCTTCAACCAAGGTTTGTGGAGATTTATAACTTCGAGGTCACTGTTTTGTTGCCCCTCATTTTATGCATCTTTTCAATACAGTTATGAACTCTGGGATCATTCCTTTGTATTGGGAGCAGGTCAGTAATCTTGAGAACTGACAAGGATGCAAAGCAATGCTGTGTAAATATAAGAATATTGCTTTTAATTTTTTAACTGAACAAAATATTGGCAAACACAGGATTATATCATATTACTGATACACAAAGTTCAAAACAGTTTTTGGATTGGTTTTTATCTACATTGACCTACAATCTGTTAATTTCAATTGCAATTGAGCAGTATGAAAATAAAGCACGTTCTTGTCAGATATCTAAAACGCCTCCGGCTGGTATTTGGAAAGTATGCATCCTCTCCATAGTTCTCAGTTCCCTGCTGCTTGGCCAGTGTGTATGTGAGGTCACAGAATGTTGATGAGTGACTGGTTTGTGTGAATGTCAGTTGGAGAGAGGGCGCTGAGCAGCAAGGATGCTGCTCCTGGTGGGGCGTTACCGTAAACCTGTAACTAAGCAAGGTCTACTTCAATAAAACTACATCCTACAATCTAAGAGACATGACTACCTGCCTACAAAAGCGCATCAACAAAGCCTAAGAAGAAAATAGACATTTAAAGAGGAAAAGTGGACACCTTGAGCCCCACCAGTTTCTCAGACCATCAGGCAGCCTACTGACTGTAAAGGTGGTCTACTTAACTGTTCACAGGAGAACAGAGTATGCAGCATTCGTGGTGATGAGTCAACCGGCAGTGAGTGGCAGCTGCCATTTGAAGTGTTGAAGTGCAACTTTATGGTACGCTGTGAGAAGAAATAATGGTTGGCAGAAAAAGTCCATGGGCATCAAGGGCTTAACGTTAATGTAACCCACTAACGTTGTACACTGGCAGGATTGTGGAGTCCTGGGAAGCGCCTAAAGTGTTGCGCTGTAACTGTTTCCCACAAGCACTTCGGAACCATTATGGTTAAAATTTGAGGGGGGGGCTACATGCTCAGACAAACTGTGTTTTAGCATCATTAAGTGCCGGTAGAAGCGCACGTTTAGGTGCGTGTCTCCGGCTGCGGGTGTTATCATTATTATTCAAAGAAGACATGCTTAACCAACACATGCAGTGAAGCCAGGAGAAGCGTCTGTATACTTTCTTGACTGTGTGCCATCTGTTAAAATAACATGTGCTGAGAATGCCAGGACTCAACAGCATTGCCATGGGATCGTTTCATGCGCATGAGGAGAGAGCGGCCAGCACATGAATTAATGTCGGGTGTGCCTGTCTTTACAATGCGAGTCCAAGTTATTGCGAGAGATTGGATGACGTAATGGGCCGGCGTGTCGAGGAGGCACCACATATCTTTGCACTGTTATGCCGGGACTAGTCTGAAGGAACGTGTTGAGCTACTGCATGCGCTATAGCGCATATGAGGAAACATGCACAATTCAGCCCCATGTCTGCATCAGAGAATTAATCAGCAGCGCAACTCCTGTGTAGCGCTGATTAGGAAAGGAAAACTGGTGCATCGTGTTTGGCATCTCCCAGGTTGAAATAGAGATGGGAATATCCTCTTAATGGGTGTATGCAGAAAGAAAGGAGGATCATTTGCTGGCCATGACGAATTGGGGAGCCTTCAAAATAGAGAAAGGACTTATACAGTGAGTTTATGCTGGTGCTGTAATTTGAGATGTCTACGGGTGAGAAGCCGCTCACAGAGTAGTGAACATTGTGTTACTTGCTATGGTTATGTTTTTATGTCATGCCATTCAATTGAAATTTTTGCTGCAATGTTAACTAATGTCTGTGGCTGGAATAATGCTGTGTGAGTGTATAGTGCCTCTGGTCCTCTTGTGTATTCAAAAGGGGGTATTGAGGTTGAGTCTGTTTGTGTTGATGTCTGTAAGGATTAGTGGATGCAGTAGAGGGTAAGGTCTGCCATGTGTTTTTAAGTGGATGCAGTAGAGGGTATGAGAAGTCCCTGCTCCTGCCATGTGTTGATGTAGACAACGAGTCAGGACCCCTACTCATCTCACACTCCCAACCTTATATGTGGAGAAACATAAGGATCCTCTCTCAGTCCAACATTCATCAAAGGCTTCATGATTCCACTCACAAGCATCATTCACATCCACAACATCAATTTCCTATCCTACGCCGACAACACTCAACTGATACTCTCCCTCTAGGACAAGTCTCTCAACACCTGTATCAAGTGTGTCGTCTGCATGACTGAAGTTGCTGACTGGATGGTGTCCAATTGACTCAAACTCAACACCAACAAGACAGAAGCTGTGATCTTTGAGAAGAACTCATTGCTGTGGAACTACACCTGGGGATTGGCCATACTTGGACCCACCCCATGCCAAGAATTTTGGAATAGTCATTGAAAGCCAACTCAATATGACTGCCCAAGTGAATGCTGTCTCAGCCTCCTGCTTCCACACCCTGAAGATGGGTTCCAAACTAGCACTCTCAAAACAGTCACAGATGCCCTCATTAAAAGCAAGCTGGGCTACAGGAATGTCCTGTACACCAGGATTAACAAACAACTCACAGAATGACTTTTAAAATGATTCAGAATTTGGCAGCCAGAATCACACTCAACATACCATACTAAAGTTATTGTTCTCCAGGCACACAGAATTAAATTGAGATTGTGGTTTAAAGAGTCTTTTTATACATTGTTTCCCATGAAAAAAGCCCTTTTGCCAACACGTGTTTCGTCTCAAGCTGTTGATGTCACAGCAGACTTCCTCAGGGCAAGATTCTACAACAAATCATAATCCTAGATTCAAAACTAATATTGGGTTCATATTTGAGAATGTTTGAGAAAGTTAGGAGTTGTGACAGGCCCACAACCTAGATCATATGCTCTTAAGAGTTCACGAGGTGCTATATTAGGAGTTTGGTGGATCTTCAACTCTAAGGCACCCTGTGTCAGACCTCAATCTTGTATCCCAATGTGCTGTAGTTCACGAGGTGTTATATTAGCAGTTTAGTGCCTATTCAACTCAAAGACAGACTGTGTCAAACCTCATGCTTATATCCCATTGTGCTGTGGTTTTTAGGTGTACTAGACTAATTCGCATCTGGTGAGGTGATGTTATATAGGCCCAACTCAGTCCATACTCACCCTGTCTCTTCAAGCAAGCTCAGTCTTATGGTTTATAAAGTTGTATCTTCGGTCGTCACTTAGGACTAAAACCATAGTGAATTCTATCAATATATGCCCAAATAACTTCTCAAATTCTTAACAAAGAATCTGTTGCGCCACGGTGCCCAGTCTTACCTCTATCTTGAATTGCTGACCTAGGTTTCACAGGTATAGAGATTAGATGAATCTGTAGATAAAAGATATCATTTACGGACAATGTGACCCAACTATAGTCCTCATACGGTATATAAATCAGTTCTAACAAGAACGTCATTTGCACTGGTGTGATGACCGTCACACGTGTGCCATTACCAATACTGGTTTAACATTATGTTCACAATATCCAGTGATTCATATTGAACTACTACCACTAGTTCAAGGTAGCATTGATAATTCCCTCTGTTGTACATTAAGCCATGAATATTGATCCTAACACCGGGTAGAAGTGCATCTCAAAATCTAAATCCGTATGGGCACACACCCCCTGCCACGTGACGCTCTACCCTAAGTGCATATTCAAAATAAAGCTGATTAGTCTCACTATATTAGAGCCAGTAAATACAATCTGCTGCAAGTATCGGCAGTGTGACTGCTCATCTCTGGGTGACAATGCATGTTCGAGATTAGTGCTGAGTGGTCTTACTACATTTGAGCCAGTAGATACAATCTGCCGAAAGTATCAGCAGTGAGACCGCACCTCTCCGGATGATAGCGCATCATCAAGATTGATACTGATTAGTCTCACTACATTTGAGCCAGTAAATACGATCTGCCGCAAGTATCGGCAGTGTAACCACACATATCAATCTTTAGGCAAAACAGAGTATCTACCCATCATGTCATAGTCAGTCATCCCTATCTGCAAAATAATCGCATAGTCCTACGTGACGACCGTAGGCACAACTTGATAAAACATAAGACTGAGCTTGCTTGAGGAGACAGAGTGAGTATGGACTGAGTTGGGCCTATATAACATCACCTCACCAGATGCAAATTAGTCTAGTGCACCTAAAAACCACAGCACAATGGAATATAAGCTTGAGGTCTGACACAGGGTGCCTTTGAGTTGAAGATCCACCAAACTCCTAACATAACACCTTGTGAACTCTAAAGAGCATATGATCTAGGTTGTGGGCCTGTCACAACTCCTAACTTTCTCAAATATGAACCCAATAATAGTTTTTAATCTTGGATTATAATTTGTTTTAGAATCTTGCCCTGAGGAAGTCCGCTGCGAAATCAACAGTTTGAGACGAAACAAGTGTTGGCAAACGGTCTTTTTTCATCAGAATCAAGGAGTAAAAAGACTCTTGAAACCACGATCTCAATTTAATTCTGTGTGCCCGGAGAACAATTACTTTAAATTTTGGAAGCATTCCATTGGGGAAGAATGTATGGCTCTTCCTGCCTATGAGCACCGGCGAATATATAGACATTTGCTTTAAGAAATTGCTCTTCTTACAATATTCTATCGAGACATTTTGGTCGAGCACGCCGTTCTCCCAGCCATTGCTTTGTTTTGCTGTTGCACCATACCATACTACATGCACATCTCACCGCACTTCAAGGAACTCCACTGGCTCCAGACATATAAGTGAGCCTAGTTCAAACTCCTCATACACACCGTCAACGCTCTGGACAAAATGGGCTCAGACTAACCTAATAGCTGTATCTCATTTCACAAACCTACCAGGCCCCTGTGCTCAGCCGGACTGCTACTGGCATACATACCATGCATACGCAGAAGAGAACTAGCGGTCAGGCTTTTTCCTATATTGTTCCTTAAGCCTGACACAGCCTTTACACATCAGAGACGCTCCCTCACTTCTTGAGTTCAGCAAGAAGCTAAAGAAGCTGAATACCTCTTGGCTCCATTGTGCATTTGTCATGGGCAAATACTGATCCTGTAATACTAAGACCTGGTTTGCTTGCAAAATCAGTGGGTAGAGGGTTAAATAAATAGATACTATATTCGGACAATGGGTAGGACCTTTCAAATATGCCTTGGTGTAATACCTCATTTTCCCACTCTGTGTGAGCCCTCTATTGCCCTGCCTTCATTCTTGATATCTCTTCCATGATCTCTTGTTTTTCTGTCAGGACTTGTAGGACTTTAGAGGTGGTGTCAAATCTAGTTGTATTAACTTGTGCAGTTACAGAGCTAACATGAGTTGGTTGTAGCTGTGCATTTATTCTGCATAAAAAGAGTTGAAAGAGACAGTGTGTAATATTTGGGGATACCTCTTTAGGGAGATGCAATCTGTCCATTGCAGCAGCATGGGGGATGAGGGTGCATACATAAGAACTCGTGTTGGATCTGGATGTGCCAATACTATGCATGTGCTAGTACCACATAATCTCAAATGAAGCAGTATAAAGAGAGGGTGGTGGTCAGTATCATTATCAATGGTTCTGTGCATGCGTGTAATAGCTGATGTAGGATCAGAGAATAAAAATGCACTAGGATTATGAATAGCAGTATTAGTGCACCAAGAAGGAAAAACAAACAAGAAATACATAACTTGAAAGAAGTATTGTCTATTGTTGGAATGATAGAGGGAGGCTTTACTCCAGTTGCTTCGCCTGTTCTTCCCCCCCCCCCTTTTATCTGCTTGGTGTCTTAAAGAATGAGTTGCATGGTTGGGGCTTGGCAGGCATCTACCGGATGAATCCATGGTTTGTGGCAGTGGACTTGCACTGCAGTAGATGTATTGTCTGATACAGGAAAGAGTCTTTGGAACTTAGGGGTCTTTCACCTGCAAAAGTTTCTCAATGTTAATTGTAGTTCCCAATGGCAAGGCTGTCTGTGCATTGGTGTGCATCAGCTACTCATTTAACCTGTTCAGAGAAGAACTTTGCGGCTTTGTTAGTTTGGACATGTAGACAGACATTTCAGTTTGTACTACTTCAGGCGCACTCTCAATCTGCAACTTATGTCTATTTAGTGGTACAGATAGATTCATTTTCCTCCCAATCACAATCTGATGTGGAGCCAAATGATAATCTGGTCTTGAGGTGTTTCTTAAAGTGAACAGTGCTATGGAAAGATTTTGTTTTTGGGAGGCTGTCCTTGGAGATAATATGTTGACAAAGTTTGTGCATTATTACTAATAGGGTGATGAGGTGGGAGAAGATATTATTTGAGAAGCGGGTGCCAAAGTCGGACCTGATCCTCTACAGGAACATGCCACTGTGATATTTTCCTTATGGGCCTGAAAATTAGCACCAGACTTGACATCACAGTGGGCACAATGTCTGGCTTCTTAAGCATGGGCAGACTAGAACTATCAGATAACGATAATGATTGCTTCTATCAATCATATCAATGTAGTCAATGTGCAGTTCCTTAATGGATCCTTGTGGTCGTGGTATTATGGAAGCTATTACTTTAAAGGGGGGGCTTGATGAATACTGCTAGCACACGGTACAGGTTTGTATATACATTACACATTAATCTTGGCATATTAGTGAGAACGTGTTGTCTCTGGCAGTTTGTAAAATAATATGTAGCTGGTTTAGGGCTATCCATTTCAATGCTTAAGGCATGAAAGTTGTTCCTGTATATATCTATCCATATATCTATGTGCAACCTCTAGCTTCTCACAACTTTTTCTCAGGCGCTATTGCACTTTCTGTATCTCTCTAAGGTGCTGGTATGCTATCTCAGTGTAATGTCTTGATGCATTTAAAGGGTCCCATGGTGTCGATGTTTCACTTGCTACCAAAACTGCGGTGTGTACTAAAAGGGCGTTTTGCTGCATCTTTGGCTGCCCAATCAGCCAAGGAGTTTCCATAGGATGCAAAATCCTGAGCACTAGTGTGGGCTGTGCACTTCACCACTGCACCTACCTGCGCAATGTTAAGGCTTGTATCAAGTCCACCAAGAGGGGACGGTGCATGACAGAACTTTCATCAGACTTAAGGAATCTGCATCTGCTCCACCTCATGATGCTAGAGTGCACTGTTGTGGTAACATAGGCCGAATCAGAGTATCCTGTTATTGTTTCTCCTTTCCTTGTTTGAGGGCTGCCGATAAATGTACTACTTCAGTAGCCTGGGCTAAGTAATGAAGTGGCAAATTTATTTGGTCTGTTATCTACAATATAATTGAGGAGTCAAGGTATATGACTTTGATCACTACTGCACCTGTGTGTCTAAATCCCATGTCCTAATCGATCATAGAATACCCATCTGCAAAAATATGCAACACTACCTGTAATGGGGTGTGCAAAGAAGGTAACAAGGTTGACTGTATGGCACTTAACTATTTTGAGGGATGGTGAATGTTAGAAATGGGCTTTCTTGTTGGCTAGGGCTTGCGCCTAAGCCAGGCAGAAACCACCACTCTAGACAGGGCAAGGGAGTTACATGTTGAAGATAACCCCTGCTCACCCCCTTGGTAACTTGGCAAGAGCAGTCCGGCTTATCCCAGAGGCAATGTGTAAAGCGTTTGCGCAACACACACACAGCAGCAACATGCTAGGCATACCACAAAAAGAACTCCACACAAGGTTATATATAAAAATAGCCTTTGTATTGCCATAAACACATTAGAATAGTAATCACACAATATACACTCTGCCTCCTGGAGTCACACACACCTACTAGCCCCTGTCACTCAAAAGCCAGACATGCAATTCACATCAGGCAGGCAGACACATAGCACACAGAAATGCCAACTTCTAAAAGTGGCATTTTTAAAATAGTTATAACAAATCTGCGCACACCATTGCGCAGCATTTATTATGACAATCTCAAATATACTAAACTTGACCACGCTGCTCCTCTTGTTTGTCACTACCAGGACATGTCACACACTTAAGGTGCATGTACTATCTTTTACCTACAATGTACCCTGCCCATAGGGCTAGCTAGGGCCTACATTAGGGGTGACTGACATGCAGAAAAAAGGGGGGTCACAGACATGGCACACACTTTAGGTGTCATGTCACAGCGGCAGTGACACTGCGTGCACAGGCCCTGCAATGGCAGAGGCCTGAGATAGGTTTGCAAGGCTACTTTGGTGGGTGGCGCAATCAGCGCAGCAAGACCACCAGTAGCATTTAATTTACCAGCCCTGGGTATATGAGATACCACTTTACAAGGGACTGACAGGTAAATTAAATAGGCCAAACAGGTGTAGACCAATCTTACCAAATGTAACACAGAGAGCGCACGCACTTTACACTGTACAGCAATGCTAAAGTGCCCAGAGGCCTAAAACCACCAACACAATGTTAGAGAAAAGGCTAGGCGAAAGGCAAAAAGTTTAGGGATGACCCTACAAAAAGGGCCAAGGGCATCAGTGATGATAATATTTCGTAGCCTGACACTGTTTGTTAGTGTTGTTTTGGCTTTCTGAGTGATCGCAAATACTGCATGTTCAGCGTACAATGTTAGAGGTGCACCTACAACAATGGGGGCACTTTTCTTCACTGCAAAGACTGCCATTGCTAGTGCTTGTTCACAGGGGTAATGGCCTCTCATGACAGAATCAAGTAGGCCACTAAAACATGCAATAGGTTTGTGGCCTATAGGGTACTTTTTGGGTGAGGACAGCCCTTACATAAAGACTTCAACAAGGAGTTCTACAAGGGACCCGATATCTCTTCGGCAAACCCTTAAATGTGAATAGGGAGGTTGTTCTGGACAATGCATCAATATTTACTCCATTAATGGATCGTCCACTTCTCTGTCAAACCTCCAAAAACTCCCTACTTGGTAGGCCTGTTGCCTTAATACCCTTATTTTAATTTGTCATATTCCTCAATTCTTTTTATATGCTCATGTCCTTCCATTTATTCCTTATACACCTATTTTTCTTCCCTTTCAACTCACATATCCTCATACTTTCTTCTAAATAATCCAGTTTCTTTTAGCTGGTGAACCTAAAGCAGAGACTGGTCTCACGTCCTACACATGTAGATAAATAAGTCCAATGTTTTATTTTACTTTTATATATACATGTTATAATATGATTGCAATCTCACAAAACAATGTTTTTATACTGCAGTTGTAATATACTGAGCCCCACAATAGGAGAATGTTGTCAAATACTGACTATATGTTATTAATGCTGTCCATAAATCTGTTTATAATGCATCTATTAACACTATTTTTAAATTTGTTACAATTTCTGGCCCTGAACAACATGTCTCTATTTCAATATTCAAAGACCACAGTCAATCACATTTTTTGTGTATTTTTTATCATTCCTGCATGTCTGTAATTTTCTCCCTGTCAATTTAGTGCAAGATTAACAGGAACATTTAGTGCCATGTTGAAGGGTACGTCCTTCAGTCTTATTGGGACTTTTATATATATTTCATTCCTCATAGAGAGCTTTTCTATGTTATTATTATATTTAATAGGGTCATTTAATATAAAAAATTATGTTACAAAAATCTTCATACAGTTCACTTAGTGGTATTTAGTCTGTGACAAGGTGACAGGGGGAGACTCAATTAGAATTGGTTTTTAGTCGTGGACTCTTGAGGCATTTGCCTAATTCAGTCAATTGCTTAAATTTTGTTTCCTAACATTATACAACATTCTTCACAACATAGGAAATCCTAAATTATACACTACATAACACAAAATAAAATAAAAATGAGATTAATCTGTGGCCACATTTCTACTTACACATACATAAAAATCAATGCTAGATTACATACTAAGGCAACCAAAATATTACTGCATCAATTCTAATTTAGATACAAGGGCAAACAAAGCACTACTGGTCATTTCCCTCTGGAGCAGGCGTGGAGCAGAAGCAGGAGGACGCGATCGGGTGAACTCCGAAACTACCAACGGCTCCGGCCCCCCGCTCCCCTGCTGATTTCTCAGCTGCTGACTAGCCCCCCCCCCCGCTCCCACCCCCCGCCGGCTCTCAGCTTCTCAGCGGTCTTCGGCGCACCAGGGGGATCTACGACAGAACGGGGCCGCGGACCACCACCGCCCAGCTGAGCATGACCGCTGTCGCTCTAATCTGCCTAATCACCTAGACTAGCCGCTCGGAGTTTGCAAGCGGAGCGGAGCAACCCCTGACTTTCGTGCCTGACCTTCATGCTCCACAGCCGCCGCTTGCTTCCTGCCGCCGTTTGCTCCACTTTACCACTTCACCACCTCGCCACCCGCAGCTTGCTTCCTGAAGCCTAAACACTCCCGCTACCCGTGGTCACACACACCGGACCAACGGACCACTGGACTACAGGAGGTGTAGGGTAGTGGTAGATTAAAGCAGGAGCAGCAAGCGGGGGCTGCGGTTCTGTGGGTCTGCTCCTTGACACTTGGCCATTTAGTCATTTAGCCATTCAGCCACTGCAGTCCTTCAGCAGTCTCGGTCCGTTTTGCTCCTGTTGCAGCGTTGTGCTGCCTGCCACAAGCTCTCCTCCCTCTGTTGCTACCGTTGCTGCCTGTTGCAGCCTCTGTTACCATCTGCCAACACCTGCCCGATATTGCTTGCCACCTTTGCGCTTTTCCACTTCTCCGCTGCCTCCACTTTCACCTTTTACCATCTACGGCGTGGGGGCAGTGACAGCCCTCTCAGCAGACCCAGCACTTTCCTCAGCACTTCATCAACCTCTTGGCCCTCCCTGGTCTGGAGTGCAGAATAGCGCAAAGCCCTGTGCGACATTAGGGGGGGCTGGGCAGTGCTGGGGCAAAGTAAGGATGAGGTCCTCCCCAGCTGGGCTGCTGATCTGCTGGTCTGCTGCTCAGGGGAGCCTGGGGTTGCCTAGAAGAGCCCAGAAGGGCAGCGAGAAGAGTGTAAAAAAGAGAGGAGTGGAGCGCGATCAGCAGCATGCCGGCACCTCTGTGGCAGGCATCTTCCAGGTGCAAGGAAAAGTGTGAAGAGCGAGTCCGTTATATCAGCACCTGGCAGCTTAAGTAATTGGGACAACGGCACACACTTTTACTTCCATCGACTCAGCATCCATCCAGAACCCCCTCCGGGCTTTCCACCTGTACAGCCCACTCAAATTTACTATATATTACGTGTTAAACGTGGTAAACGAGACCCGGCCCACAGAGTCAGTCATGAGATCGGGCCAAGTAAGGAAGACCCCCTTGAAGTCAAAGTCTAAACAAAAACAAGGTAACGCTAAAGCAAGCACGGAAGAGTCAATTGGCCTACGACTGGGGTCAGTATCTACTAAAAAGAACACAGAAAGTATGCCAGAAAGTATCCCAGCCATGGGGACCATTAGCATCTGCTCTGGCACAGCCTCTCCCATTAATGGCGACGATGCCAGCGCAAAGCTAAGAACGGGGCGAATCAACAACTTATCAACCAGTTAACCCTACGCAGTCACCAGGAATACAAGGAAAACAAGGGGACTGTGCCATTATAAGTATTGACGGGGCCTTTCAAAAGAAAAAACCTTGCACTTTCCAACCCAAAATTTACACGAAATTTGCGTTTTTGAAAGACCCGGGTACAGTAATCTATTCAAAGAGCGCGAATATAAAAGGGTTGCAATCGCCATTACAGCCAGAGAAGTTTGGACCAACTCATCAGCCAACTAATCAGCCAACCATTCAACCAGTCAATCAGGCCCTTCCTACATCACTTATCACGCCATTTGAGTCTCAATCCCAACCTTCATTTCACCAATTTAATCACCTGGTTGAAAATCAAGTCAAAACCAATCAAAGAAAATCATCTACGACAGACGATCAGATTCTACCAAAGAGTGCCACTGATACCAGCCATCCAATCAGCCAACCAATCAGTCAGTCTATCAGGCTCTCCCTACGTCACTTATCATATCATTTAAATTCCAACCTCAAACTCCACCTCACCAATTCAATAACCAAGTTAAAAATCAAGTTAAAACCGACCAAAGGAAAATATCTGTTACAGAAGAACAGACTTCACCAAAAACCACTGTTGATACCAGGCTAGTTGAAAATGCCTCTGTAGAGGAAATAGGGGCAAGAGCTGGAATTGACACATTAGGGGGCATGTCCCAGAACCAGCTACTAGATCGACTGGGA
Organism: Triturus cristatus; assembly: GCF_964204655.1. Lineage (NCBI taxonomy): Eukaryota > Metazoa > Chordata > Amphibia > Caudata > Salamandridae > Triturus > Triturus cristatus. The sequence goes on along the minus strand of NC_140584.1, from coordinate 41,083,248 downwards.
ATGGTTTCCTTGTTGTCGCCAAAAAACAGCTCCCAACTCCAGCAGAATAATACAAAGTCAGGCGAATCGGGTGCATCATATCACCCAGGGGTCCCCCATAGCTCCTTGGCCATTAAACTATCACAACGCCACACAATGTTTCCTTATGAAGACTCTCATATATCAAGCCCGGACTTGTCTTTCCTGGCCTCACAGGAGTGGGAGGAGCTCGTTGCCCCATACAATCTAAAACCTGCTCAAAATAACACATCTGCTGTACCACTTAACACACCACTGCAGGAAAGAAGCAATTTCAGCAATATTGCGCCCACAGACTCAATTTTGGCTGCAATCTTAAGCTCAATGCAATGTTCAACCACAGCTCTACAATATCAATCGCATAAAATGGACTTACAGCTTACGGTGCTTCAGACACTGGCTGATTTTACGACAGGGATCGACAACAAGCTATCAGAGCTCAATAACATAATCAAGCGGGGACAAGAAGCACTGCACGGAAGTCAAACCATCCACCCTGAATGCACCTGTGCTCCAATAATTGATAAACTAACAACACTACCAACTATGTTAGTGAATCTTCTATCAGAAAGAAAAGGCAGCGCTTCACCGTCCCTTACAGAGGGTCAGCACAAGGTAGGGATCACCTCGCCTGAACTCCAAAAAACTGAACCAACGGCATCTAGCTCTTCCAATATTGCTGCAGATAGTGACGTAACGCCAAAAATGGCCCCAACAAAAACGACTCCTTCAAATAAAAACCCTACACCTCGGATAGCTCGTAATAAACAAAAACGGAAGGGTCGCAATAAGAAACCACTATCTTTTGCCCCAAACCTACTGAGTAAACCACCCATTACTGCGGTTGAACAAGTCTCCGATTTTTATGAACCTGGGTCCAGCTTTTGTCCCGCCTTGCCTGACAGGCTGGACAATTCCACCATAGAGCCCTTGGCAAATACGGCTGCCACCTTGGGGCCACCATCAACTCCAGCAAAAAGGATGATTCCAACTGTGAATGAGAGGCAGGAGCAAACACTAATAGCAGATGACCCAACAAGAAGGACACCCTAATAATGAATGAGAGGCAGGAGTCAACATTAACAGTACAAAAAATCCAGGAGCCTGGAACTATACTATGGAAGATCAACTCCAGGGGGGCACCATCAATAGAAGTTCACCTGTTAAAAAACGAGGATCAACAAAAACAGTTGAAGGGGGGCCCTGCAAAGCGGAGTTGCTCTCCCAGCAAAACCAAGTCTCCATATGCCCTCCAGTCAATCTCTCGTAAATCTGTCAATCAGGGAGCAGATCAGAACAACCCCCTGCAACTAAGGCCCCACTCACAGGACGAAATCCTTACTTACAGAATTAAGGAAATTACAACCAAAAAAGTGGTCACTATCACTCTAATTCCGGAATACGAATCACGGGGGAGATATGACATATTAAATAGAGAGAACATTCTACAATTCCTTCCAAATAACAACTGTCTGGGCCCGAAGGTGACGAGGACAAGATGGAGCTCAAATGAAATTGCAAACAAAATCAAGGAAGTGGAAAGCACGCTCAAACATTGGGGTATAAAAATGGCAGTCGAATTGAAATCTCCTTATCCAACCCTGTTCTTAAAAGCCCCAACCATTGTCCCAGTCAAAAATACCACATCAGTATTAAGAGGGGCAAGAAGCAGAACCCCGGGCAAACTCACCACTTGTATAGAGGGATCTAAGTTAAGCAGAAGCTCAGGGCCATTAACTTCAATTGTGAAATCGGGACTTGAGGCACGGTCGCAAATAACATGCACAATACAAACAGATTGTCCAAATTGACACGAGTGTGACACTCCACAGACAGCTCTACTTGTGAAAGGTCAAATTAAGCTCTGCATTTGGACCATTAACGGCCTGGCAGCCAAACTGGTCGACCACGAAGTAGTCAACTATTTGAAAACATTTGATTTAATACTCCTCCAGGAAACCTGGGAAGACAATGCCAAGGAACTCCAGGGATATTCCTCCTACTTCCTCCCAGCAACAAAGGCCTCTAATTTTTGTCGCTACTCGGGGGGACTAATGATGTTGGCTTCAACAACCACAATTGGCTCAATAAAACCTATAGAGGAGGTGCCAAGATGGCCATCGGGACGGCAGCGTAGGCTCCCGGCTCCGTGAACCTCCACATCCCGCACAGATATCCTGCATGAGATCCTTGGCCTGCGCTACATGCCCGTGTTGGTGGTTGAGAGCGGCGGCCGATCGTGTGATTCTGAAGTTTCTGGCGGCGGTACCGCCGGAGAAATGTTCATTTGAAGTTTGCGGCCTGTGCAACCCTGGAACCGGGACCTCGGGTGGACAGCATGGCCGGGTAGCAGTTCAATAACAGCGGCCATTGGTGACTGGGTGGAGTCGGAATACCGGAGCGGTGCGAATATTGGCCTGAATTTCGCTGTGGTCATTCCTGCCACTGAGCGTAGCGGAACGAGTGCATGCCCGAGGTGGCAATTCCAAGATTCTTCGGTGATTGCCTGGGCCCTCGCCAGTGAGCTGCTCGGACGCTGCCTGTAACTCGTCTCGATTTTCGCGGGCTACTCCCGAATTTTTGCGGGTACTGGTCCAGGGTGAGGATGGCTGTTACCTGTGACCACACACTGGACACATATTTTGCCTGCCCCCGGAACCCTGTTTGCAGTGACATGGAACTGGATGCGCCTGTGCCTGAGTCCCGGTCCCAATCTGGGGTGGAACTACCCTGCGGCCATCTTGATAGGATGGAGTCTATCATCCTGTATACTGGGTCTCAGCAAGATTGGGAGTGTGTGGCGAAGAGGAGCGTAGCGGAGCGGGCGCGGGGAGCTGTGCTGGGGTACGGTGACCTTCTCGAAGCGCTCGGTGCCCTTCATTCCACCCTGGTTCACGGCGCCCGGGTATTGGGGAGAAAGCTTGATGGTATCGCGTCAGCGTCGGAGCAGTTGCGATCTGCCTGTCCCCAGGTACACAAGGATTTGTTTCACTTTACACAGGAGGAAAGTGTCGTGGCCGCCCCTGTGAATAAGGGAAAGCTGGAAAATTCGGACAATGTGGCAGCGTGTGGTCGGCTGGCTGTGGGTTTGGTCTGTTCCGGAGGTTTTAGATTTGAGCAGAAGGTGGTGACTTTGTCCCACGCACGGCCTCCGGCGACCCAGGCAATATTCAAGCAACGGTCGCCTGCTCTGGCTGATTCCTCCTTCCTGGACCTTGTGTGCAACGCATGTCCTGGGGCAGTACCGGGAAAGATGATCCTCCATGATGATGACTGTGTTGGTATTCAGCGACGTCCACACTACATGTGTATGTCGCTTTCTGGTCTTTTTTGGACGCTCCTCTTCCTCGTCACATTAGACATGGCAATGGGTCGAGGGGTATGCATTGGTGGATTCGCAAAGAGAGGCCAAGGATAAGGCTGATCCTTCAGAGGTTGTCATTTAATAGGCGGGCGGGCACGGGGGATGCGTGCTTTCACGGCATAACTAATAGTGTAGTAGGTGAATAATGCTCCCCATTTCTCTTTGACATGGTCGATTTTTGTTGTTTACTGTTTACCTTGGGGAGGAACATATTGTGCGGGAGGGAGAAGCCGGGGGCATGTTTGAAGGCCCTCCTCCAGTTTATTAATAATCTCTCCATTTCCCCGTCAGGTGGGGTTTCCTTTCTTTCTCCTTTTTCCCTGTTTCTTCTATATTTCGGGTCTGGTTCTAGGGCGACAGGCACACTGCTGGGGGGGGAGCCGTAGTCATTTGCAGGGGTGCAGGGTGGGGGGTTGGGGGAGGGGATTTTTTAGTTTTTTTCTTTGTTTCTATGGCCTCCTTTTTCTTCTCTTATCTTTCTTTGTCTTTTCTTTTCTGGGGTCAGTACGGTAGGTTTCCTTCGCTGTCAATCACTGCTTTTTCATCTGTGCCTCAATTTCCGTGGTGTTTTCTGGGTCTTAGGGCAGGGGACTGCAGGCGCAATTGCTCGTGATATTCCTCCACATCCTGAACCTCCTGTTTCAGCGCCATTGACTTGATCGATTGCTGTTTATTGTTGACGTTTACTACTCTGCCTGCCATTTTTTGCTCCTGGGAAATTGTTTGGCACCTGATCCTTCCATCCTCTATTATAAAATGAAAACCTTTTATATCCTGGTTTCCTACTAGTGATGTTCAGTGGCCAAGGGTATACTAAAATGGAGAATCTGCTCCCCGAGGTGCTGCATGTGATTAAAATTTGCTTTCTGTTACTCTAACTGCTTAGCGGCCGGCCCCGGGGGTTGTAGGCCCATACTTGTCTTTGGTTGAAATGTCAATAAAGGTTTTTAAAAAAAAAAAAAAAAAAAAAACCTATAGATGCGAAAGTTACAACACCCAATACAGTCCATGCAATACAAGTAAAGCTCAAATTCAACAATAAGTTACAAGACGTTGTATTAATTAAAACCTACGTGCACCCTAAACGAAAACAAAAAGCTGCAAAGGAGATGTCAAATGAAATAAAACGGATCACGGACGAGCAAGACACTGCCCACATAGTCGTTGCTGGGGATTTCAATCTACACCTTTTTGGGGTAAGCCAAGATGACGGCCCCGTGCACGAACTTACATCACTTTGGGTGATACCAAATCAGGGTCAAGTAAACAATAGCAAACCCTCAAGATGGGCCAAATATCTGCCACAAAATTGGAACATCTAAATTTAAGAGCACTGAATGGCCACTTCTTGGATGATAATCCACCAGCTGCTACTTTTCACTCCTCAAAAACATCCTCCTATTTAGATTGCACATTTGTAACACTAGCCATGTTCGACAAAATAGCAGCCTTCAAAATAGGTGACATGGCCCAGAGCAATCACCTCCCTCAGGAAGTATTGTTGAATGCGAGGCAAGCTGCTACACTAAACACCTGGAACCCGATTGCAATTGAAGAAGTCTCTAATCTAAAGCGCTTAAGGTGCAATGCCAACAACATTGAAGCTCTATCAGCCACCGCCAAAACTTTATTTGAGAGAGAACAAGGTACTGGGACCGCTATTGTAATATCATGGGAAAACTTCATTAAGACCTTTAGTGGTAACTTTGCGACCAGGACCCGGACCAAATTAAGACAACCAGATGACAAAATAATAAAAGTGAACTCCAGCCCGGAAACTCAGAACCTCAAACGCACCACAAACCGAACCCTTCGGCAATTGCGAAAAACACCATGGAACTTGGAGCTGCGGTCTACTCTTCGACAAACAAGGGTACAATTGAGAAAGAGGAAGTGGAGAAAAATAAGGCAACGGAATGACGAAATGTGGGTTATATTGCTGCATGATGCCAAGCAACACAATAGCGCTAAGTTTTGGCAAACAATTCATAAGCTAGAGCGACCGAATCATCCAGGAATCAGTTCCAACATAACAGAGGCCGACTTGGTAGATTATCTCTCCGCCCACTCTAACAACAAGGGAGGGGAACTAAATAAGGGAGCAGGCATCACGGTACCGGACACCAAACCCCCTACTAAGGGAAAAGGGTCACACAACTGTACAACCAAAGTTCCATTGGTCAGCAGCACTAACATCCATAAGCAACAGGGGATCCTTTCGGCTGGCGATTTAGACTCTACAGACCTTACTGTGGAGGAAGGATACGCCCCCCTACGGAAAAACAGATAAAAGGCCTAATAACCGAGGGTCGAGATATGGGAGCGCCCGGCCCAAACGGGATCCCCCCGATACTGTATAAACACAATGCCGTCTTTTGGAGCAAGGCTCTATTACCAGTCTTTAAGGGCTTAAACACCACAGTCACCATTCCGGAATCCTGGAAAGGATCTATTATTAGCCCAATCTTTAAACAAGGCAAAAGAAACGATCCAAATAACTAACGACTGATTACCCTCCTCAACGTAGACGATAAATACTACGCCGGAACAATCCTGGACGAGTTAACATCCTGGGCTTCAGACAACTCTATTATCCCCATTAATCAAACTGGGTTCCATAGTGGCCAAGGAACTATGACTAACATATTGGCTCTAACGTTGTTAATGGATGCTGCCAAAGTTTCAAAAATGCCCCTCTTCCTGTGTTTTATTGACTACACAGCTGCTTTCGACCATGTCGATCGTTCGAAACTTTGGGGAAACCTGGAAAACTGGGGTATACCAAACACCCTTTTGGATCGGCTAAAACAGCTGCATACAGACACATGGATCAGGGTCAAACTAGGTGCAGGGTCTCACATCTCAAAACGAATCACGACCTTGAAAGGCCTCAAGCAGGGGTGTGTCCTTTCCCCGTTCCTTTTTAATCTTTTTCTGGCCGACCTGCCTGGGAAGCTGGATAGCTGTGTATCCCATGCCCCAAAACTGGGTAACAAGCTAATGTCAAACTTGCTATACGCTGATAACCTGGTCTTAATCAGCAGGTCACCGATTGGTCTTCAGCATTTACTAAATATAACAAGCAGTTTTTCTAAACGGAATTCCCTCAAAATAAACCTCAAGAAGACTAAAATTATGGCAGTCAACTACCACAAAAAGAAGATCAATAGTTAGCACCTTGACGGCCAACGTTAGGATCAAGTACAAAGCTAGAAATACCTGGGAATCCTAATGGATCATAAAAGCTCATTCAAACCTCAGTTAGAATCCATGCGAAGAAAGGGGATCACAACATATTTAGCACTGAAGTCACTGAAGAGACGGCTTCCCGACCTCTCGCTCAATCCCTTTTTACAGGTCCTGAGGGCCAAATTGCTGCCGACACTGACATATGGAAGTGAGGCTCTAAAAGGTAAAGATGTAGCAGTCTTAGACGTTATAATACCCAACTCATATAGAGCAATTTTCCACCTGCCAAAATATGTCTCCCTGGCTCAAATTCGGTTAGAATTTGGAATCCAAAGACAAACGTTGGAAAGAAGAAGCACCTACGTCAAAAGTTGGCACAAAATCCGAAGTGCTGAGGCAGGATCTTTAAACTCCCACCTATGGAAAGCCTTGCACAATCAAGAAAAATGCCCAGCCAGGGACTATCTGCTTGACTCTATTCAGCTACTGGGCCTATCTGAACTCTGGGCCGTACCAACGGATCATCTTTCTTTCAAAAAAGCAGTGAGAAAAACAACATCTATGCTATCTGTTCTAGATGACAAAGCAACTCTTACTAAAAAGGCCCATGGCTGGATAGTGCTCCGTGACTATGCAAGGCTAAAACCCCAAGCCTACTTGAGTGCCGGAATTAAGATAAGCAGGAAGGAAAAGTTTCTAAGGTTGCGCCTGGGGGTAATTGCGATCAAACCCCACCTTCCGCCATGGGAAAGGAAGGAAGGCACTCCAACTTGTCGTCTATGTGGAAGTGGGAAGGAAGACCTCACTCACATTATCTGCAACTGCCCCAACTTAAAAGACATAAGATGTACTTTGTTACGTCCTTTTTTTAGGTATTATGGCATCCGCTCCTGTAGGCAGGCAGTTAAGCTTTGTTTCAATCCCAGTAACGTTCAGCTTAACTGTCGGCTAACAAATAATTTTGAGATAGTAACTAAGAGACTTAAAACCCTGTTGTTGTCCGAAACCCGCTAAAATGTTTTTTAAGTGTAAAATTAACTTACTATCTTGTTTTAGTTGTACTTGCACTTTAATCACCAAGACTCTAACCTGGACAAAGGACCTGGCCATGCTGTACCATCCGATCGGGGAAGTTGTGGTAGCCATTGTCACAAAGCATTTCACTAGTCGTAAGAGTCTATGATAATCTCTTTAAAAACAGCTAATCGTATATGCAGCTGATGTCCTTTTTTACACTATGTGGTTTTAATTGCTTTTAATTGTACTTATCTCTGTTCAATGGGAATCTTTTTTGTAATGTTTTTGCAAAGATTTTAATTAATCAAGCAAAATAAAATATCTTATCTTATCTCTGGATTTGTAGTGAGGACAAGTTTTCACTATTTGCAACTACAAATTGTGACTTTCAGACTTAAGGTCTGGGTAGGTTGAGTGTTCTGCTCTTACTCGTGGTGAAGTTCCAGTGAACATTGAGTTTCCTACCCGTTACTTTGCCACACTTCAGAACATAAGCTGATTGCTCAGCCTCAAACCCTGATTTACCTTGACTACTTTCAACTTATTTAGTTAATTCCCTAGTATCTTCCAGTCTTACCACGGAGTCCCTTGATATTGTTTAAATACACAAGCTTGCAATAACATTTTGTATTATTGTAATTTTTTTTAATGCCTTTACAAATAAAAGGGAAAGGACCTTGTACTATTCCCTCGTTAAAAACACCATACACCCAAGTCCTACCTGCCCCTTAGAAATGCAGAGACGTTTACTGAGCGCTGGTGTCTCTTTTACCTTTCAAAAGGGTGCAAGTCACTTCTTGGGGGACAGGCAGTAATGTGAACTGGCAGTTTGTGAAGTCAAGCAGAGGTCCTGGCTGGTCACGCCAAATTGTTGGAGGGGAAATCTATTAATAAAGTAAGACAGAACAATTTTACACAATAATATTGCTTTGATCAATCAATCAATTGGGAAAATTAGCTAGTCTGAGACCAAGTTCCGAAGTTCAAAGTTCTGGATTACAGGTAGCAGTATATATACTGCAAAAGCCACAAAACAACACAGGTTACAAATTCCTACATGACGCAAATAGCCCGCTGGGCTGATAAGATACTGCTGAAACACATAAGTATTTCCAAGAATTGTGTACATACTTATGTTTAGAAGAAGCCCCCTTTTGTGGATTAGTTCTCAGAATAAGGGTGAGATAACAGAGAAACACATTTTTGTGTTTCTGCCTAGCAAGTGATTATCTCTTGTTTTACGTCAATGAGCCCATCCCAGCCTATCTGACTTTAACTTATTCCCAACAGGCTTGTGCTAAGGCAGAATCCACATTTGTTTACACCCTGTGCTCAATGCTCAATGACAGTGCAAAATCAGTTTCTACTGTTGGCCTCTCGTTTAACAAATGGCTTTTTCTGTGATGTCTGTAGTAATTGTTTATGTCCTGTCAAATGTGAGACTGCAAAGAAATATAATCTATTTATGTGTTTCAGCGCAGCTAAATTGACCATGCAATTTTTATGTGTGTTTCCAAAAACTAATTTGCACTATGACTTATGTATTTCTGCAGAACCCACAGTTATCTTTTTCAGCACATCCATGTATTAGCCTAGGCTGGTTCACTACTGACAAAGGTTTAAAACTATCCCTCACCTGAAATGTGTGTACTGGGGTGTGGGATTTTATACTTGTGTGCACGTGTCTATAAAATGTATTCCTATTATTTCCCTACATCAGAACCTTTGTAGGCTGAGGTGGGTCGAGAATATCGTAATGTATCTGCTGCGTTCTTCTAGCTGTATTTGGTGGTACCCGGTGTTCAGATAAAGCTTTGAAAAATACCTGGCTCCACTGAGGTTTGCCATGATATCATTCCAACGCAGCTTGGGATTTTACCAGGCTGCTGGGTTTCTCCACGATGACCATGGGAGATGCCCACAGAGTGGGCCCCAGTACCTTTACGATGATATCCAGTCTCTCCAGTTTTCCCAACTCCTGCTCGACAAGGGGTCAGAGTTTTAGCTGCCCTTGCTGCTGAGAGGTCATGCGATCCTGCTTACACCAGGATGTCTTCCAGACTGATATTCGGTTGCCTCAGGATCAGGGCGCAAAGGGTTTTGGATTATCATCCTTAAATGATCTATGCTCACACTACTCTTGGCTGGTTGCCTGCCGTGCAGGTGCAGGCCAATTCACGATGGCAGGCATAGAAGTTGCCAATTGATTCTCCTTCACATTGGCACACTCGTCTTAGCCTGAAATGCTCAAAATTCAGGTTCAGTTGAGTGTTCAATGCCCTCATTGCTGCATTGTAGTCATCATCTTTCCCCGTCTTGGAAAGGTGCTTGGAAAGCTTGTAAATCTCTCCTCCTGCAAAGTGGAGCAGGAGGCACCGGTCTACTGTTGCATCAGTTTCTCAGGTTGCCCTGAAGCAATTGTTAAACCTGTCCACCCATGTCTTCCATCTCGGTGCAGCTGTGCAGGATCAGCCAGCTCACTGAGTGGTTGCAGGGCCACCACTGGGTTGTGCTGCAGGGCGCAGGTGTCACTGTAGCGTGCCCCACATTAGCATCATCTGCCATAATGCTACCACTTCAGGGGGCCACTCCCAACAATCAATGGAAAAAATACAAAGCAGAGTCCCAGAGGCAAGTGCGAGCACCGGAAGTACTCACAGAATGCAACACAGTGTGACGCTTCCTATGAGAATGCAGGCCACAGATGCCTGGCTTTGACACTTAGTCGATTGCAGATGGCCCAGGGCTGCCCTCTCTGACCAGTGATGCTCACTGCTGAGGCACCATCTTGACTAGGGGCACATCGAAGACCTCCTTGTTGCCAAATGTTGTACATGTGAGCACCGCTAAGATAACACCGCCCCACCACAGAGACAAACAAAACACACCAATGGCTGTAATGCGGGCAAAGACCACGATCGGTCTTTCCCCCATTTAATAATACCCTTGGTCGCGCACAGCCTCTGAGGGTTGAGTGCACTACATCCGGGTCAGGGTTACCTCATAGTGGCTGGGTGACTCACTACTACAGCATCCAAGAGGGCATTGGTGTAAGCTGCATTATTTGTCTGTGGTCTGTATAGAAGAAGAAAGCAGGGGTAGGACTGCATCTTACTCAAAATGCTTTACAACCTGATAGATACATATCTTCAATTTTGGTGACAGAAATCAATTCCTCCAATATTATTGCTAATCCTTTTCCAGTTTACTATGGGGTGATTGCCTCATGGAGCACCTGTGCCATATCACCCCCAGCCGTGCTTCAGTGATGAGAAAGAAGTCGAGTTTTAAGTCAATATGTGGTCATCTTTTCTTGCACACTGATCATATTTTGTGGAGGGAGAGTCTGGTACATATGTGAGGTTGAAGTTGTTTTGAGTTGATACTTCGCACTGTATGGTGTGTGTTGAGGTGGTTGGATGAAAGCTTTAAAATGTTGCCATTTATAGTACACTGTTATTTATCTCAATAGGTTACTCATTCTTTGTAAAGTTGCTCTTTCATACTGGCAATAAAAGGTTTTTTAAATAAAGTATTCTGTAAGACTATCACCATTTGTGACCCTATCACCATTTGAGACCCAACTGGATTCTGCCAGGATCACTCTTTGGTACACATTCCTGCAGTACATACTACATGTCAACGGGTTATTAACTGGAAAAATATAATGCAATATTAGTAAGCGTGAGTGAAACGTAGCACAGAAGGTGGGGTATTCAAAACGGCTTGAGTGAATTAGCCTTAGTGTTTATGAAAAGTTTTTTTTTGTGTTTGAAAAGCTTTATTCAAGAAAATGTCACTACAAAGATACTAGCAGGGACACAAAAAATAAGCAAATAGAAGCAAAATAACAGTAACAAGCTAATATCATATAGAAACAAGCAAAAGCATTTTATACAGTTTTAAGGGGAAAAAAACGGGAAAAAAGGGAAGGAAAGGAAGGATAAAGAAATAAAAAGGGGGAAAAAGGGAAAATGCTAAGAACATATTATGAAGAAATAAAGGCATGTCTGAAGAGTAAGTGCTGTAAGTAAAACAGTAATCAAATACAGCTTAGAGGAACAACTATAACAATATATAAATTGTATACTGTGGATATAATGAAAAAAGAGGCAAAAAGTTCAAGGTGGCTCAAAATTTTCCGAAGTAACACGTGATACACTCTTCCGAACCATCCGATCTAAATATGAAGTAAGAGGTAACCAGAAGAGATCCCTATTATGTGTAGAATTACAGGAAGATGCAAAAGCAACATCAAGCCTATGAAAGTGACATAGAGAATTCCACCAATGACGTATGGAAAGCTTTGTGAGGGATTTCCAATTAGAGGAAATATGTTGAAAGGCGAGAGCAAGCATAAGGTCAAAAAGTCCGTGAGAGTGTAGAGGAAGATCTAAAGAGTCAGATAAACTACCAAGAAAAAGGGTAGAGATTGAGTACTGAGGCGAGAGTGCGAAAATATGAGAGACGTATAGCCAAACATTATTTCAGAATTGAGAAACAGAAGGACATAAGAATAAAAGATGAAAAAGGTTAGCATTAGGGGCAGAACATGTCCAACAATTAGACTCCGAGGAAGAAGAAAAACGAGCTAGAGAAAGTGGAGAGAAATATAGTCTGTGATACAGGTAAAACAAGGATTGAGTGAGGGAAGCAGAACGAGAAATTTTCAAAGATCTGGACCAAAGTTTATCCCATAGGGCAACGGACCAAACACAACCCAAGTCCGCCTCCCAAGAGAGCTCTGTTTTAGACTTAAGGCAATCTGGATTAGGAGATAAAAAGAATTTATAAATGAGAGAGGCTTTGGGAAGGGATAAAAGAATTTTGAGAAGAGGAGCCTGGGACTCTGAGGGAAGGGAAGAAGGAAAGGAATAAAAGATGTCAAGGATAAGTGAAATCAGAGTAACAAATTTGTGCAAAAAGGAACGAGGACAGCGATAGGTCATCTGAAATTGGGGAAAGGAACAAGGAGATACTCCATCAAAAAACTGGTGTACCCATATGATGCCCTTAGATCTCCAAGAATTCCAGAATATGGGCCTATTATTTATAAGGATGAGTGAGTTATACCAAACCGTTGAGGCTAGAAAAGATTCCCGAGTAATAGATGTAGAATTAAAATAGGCTTTAATAGAGAAAAGGTATGTTTAAATAAAGGAAATGACATATGCGGAGCTTTGGCAGAAAAGCATATGAGTTCTCCAAAAGAAAAAGGTAACAACAACGTTTGTTCGATGTGAAGCCAAAGAGGAACAAAAGGAGAAGGAACTGACGCAAGCCATCTGGACGCCTGACGAAGAGAAAATGACTTATGGTAAAGACAAACGTCTGGAAAGTTGACACCACCATTGGATTTGGGTTTGCGAAGCTGTGGTAAAGAGATTCTAGATTTCTTTTTGTTCCAAAGAAATTTTGACAAACAAGAGTCAATGCGTTTAAAATAAATCGCAGGGATATGAATAGGTAACATGGCCAGAATGTAAATTAAAATGGGCGCTATCATCATCTTAATTGAATCCAATCGCCCCCACCAAGAGAGAAAGAGGGGATTCCAGGAGGAAAACAATCGTTCAATACGAGACAAAACCGCAGACATGTTTAGGGTGATTGAGGAGGAAATCGAGTTGGAAAACCATATTCCTAAATATTTAATTTTGGAGCTATTCCAAGCAAATCCAGTGGAGGAAAAGGCATGAGGAGTGCAAAATTTTGTAAGAGGAATTATTTCAGTTTTATCCGAGCTGATTTTATACCCGAGACCTGTGAGAAAGTATCAAACGCAGAGAGGGAATAGAAGTTTCTGGAGCAGAAATGAATAGAAGAATATCATCTGCATACGCAGAAAGTTTCAACTGATCATTACCATAAGGAAAATCTGAAATGGAGGTATTGTTACGGATAGAAGACAAAAAGGGTTCAAGCGCGAGGAAAAAGAGTAAAGGAGATAAGGGGCAACCTTGACGAACGCCTCGCTGAAGAGGAAAATATGAGGAAACTTGGCCATTGACCAAAACAGACGCTTTAGGGGAAGAGTACAATAAAGAAATGAGAGAGATGAAATTGGGACCAAAACCATGCCAACGCCACGGTGCAAATAGGAAAGACCAATCAACCCGATCAAAAGCTTTCTCTGCGTCAACAGAAATAGCCGCTAAGGGAATAGAAAGAGAATGAACCTTATTTAAAACATTAAGAAAGAGGCGAGAATCATCAGAGGTAAGCCGACCTTTACCAAAACCACATTGCTCCTTACCAATGAGATGAGGCATTAGAGGGTCTAAGCGAAGAGTCAGTACTTTAGCAAACAACTTATAGTCCACATTTACTGAAGAGATCGGACGATAGTTCTTGCAGAATTTGGGATCACGACCATCCTTGGGAATAAGACATATGGTAGCTTCTTGAAATGTACCTTCTGCCTTACCCAACAGATAAAACGATTGAAAGAGAGAAAGAAGTTTAGGAAGTAAAAGATCAGAGAAGTGAGAATAGAATTCAACAGAGAAACCATCAGGACTTGGGGTTTTACCTTTGGTGAGAGTATTCAAAGCTGCAGAAAGCTCATGTAAAGAAAGATCAACTTCCAGGTCAGGGAAACTAAGATGAGGCGACGAGGGTTTAGGAAGGTTGTCAAAATAAGCTTGGATAAGAGAGGGAGAGGGAGAAGATTTGGGTGTGTAAAGATTACGATAAAATAACTGAAACTGGTCAAGAATCTCCTGAGCCTTGTGCAACAACGTGTTGTCCGGAGAATAAATAGAATCAATGAAAGAGCGTTCCTTGCGTGATTTAAGATAATTAGCTAAAAGCTTCCCTGCCCTGTTGCGACCGCCATAGTAACGAGCACTACTACGAAGAAGCATCGACGAAGCCTTATCCGTAGTAGATTTATTGAATTCAATCTTTGCACGAATAAGATCTGGAGAGACGGAATTATTAGGGGAAGAGTAAAACTTATGCTCTAAAGTTTTAATATGTGCAAAAATTGATTTCTGCTTCTGAAGAAAACGTTTCTTCTTCTTGGAGACAAAATCAATAACAAACCCTCGAGCTGTAGCCTTAAAAGAGTCCCAGAGAAGATGGGGGGAGATATCAGAAGTATCGTTTAACAGGAAGAAATCAACGGCAAAGGAACGAAAAGACAAGGAGAAGAAAGGGTCATCAAGAAGAGGGTTGTTAAATCGCCAACGAGAGGGCTTGGGACGCGGAGGAAGGAAGTCAAGATCCGTAACAATAGGAGCTTGGTCCGAGATAAGTATAGGTTCAATAGAAGAAGAAAGGAGAGAGAAAGAAAAATATAGTCGAGACGAGAGAAAGATGAGTGAGGAGGAGAGAAAAAAGAGAAGGATGTGAGAGCCTCCAAGAGTCAGTGAGACGTGCGTGAGAAATGGTGTCTAGAAATGGTTTGTGAGGTTTGTGAGGTAAAAACCGAACCGTTGACTTTCGGTCAAGAAAGGGCTCCACAATCTGGTTACAGTCACCACCTAGAATGAAAAGGTCATCTTTATGTTGAATACATTTGCTCGTAATTGAGGGCCAAAAAAGCAAGTCAGGTTGTGTAGGGCGATAAACATTAAACACAGTCAGAGGAATAGAATTGATTGATAACTTAGCTAATACCAACCTACCATCAGAATCTGTTTCTTGTAGCAAAACCGTACATTTTAACTTTTTATGACACAAAATAACAACACCATTCTTCTTATTGGTAGAAGGAGAAAATAAAACCGTACCCACCCATCCACGCTTTAGTTTGAGAGACTCAGGCTCAGAGAGGTGGGTCTCTTGTAAGAGAACTATGTCAGGACTATATGAAGCGAGATGGGAGAGAATCCTCTGACGCTTAATGGGGTTGTTAAAACCTTTTACATTCCAGGAAATTACTCTGAATTTAAACACTGGGGAACATAAAAGGAACAATACCTACAGCAACAGATCGAAGGAAAGATAATGAGAAAAAGTGAAAAAGAATAGAAGCTAGAGAAGAAGGTTGAGTGAAAATAGATGAAAAGAAGAACAAAAAGTTCAAAACAGAAACATAACCACTAAAAACATAGCTAATAAAAAGAGAAGATGATAAGACAGACAAAGAAAGGAGAGAAAAGAAAAACAATAAATGGAACGGATATAAAAGGAAAAGAGAGGAAGGGTAAAAAGAGAAAAATACAAGAAAAGACAGTACAAATCCAAAAAGGACGACTGAAAAGAACATACCTGAAGGGGACATGAAGAGGATAACGGGGCAATGGAGAGACGAAACAAGAATGACCACCCGGAACCAGGAGACCAGACCGCACCAGGACGAGATATGAAAGGACGAACCATGTAGAGGGATAGGGGAACATACCAATCATCTGGATAAGAAAAATAAATACAAGAAACGCTTATAAATGGCACGACAAACCATCAAACAAATGAGAGGTGATATTAAGAACGGGATATAAGAGAGGATTTAAAAGAAAATAAACCAGCAAAAGTAGCAACAGATAATGAGAAGCTTCATAATAGGAACTATAAAAAGTTAATCAAAAGGCAAGTTAGCAATATAATAAACACGGGCAATGAAAAACCATTAACAGAGAAAACCTGCAAGAAAAAAGTAGAGTTAGACAATCAGCTAGAGCAGAAGTAGAAGTATCCATGCCGGCGGTAGACTGAATATGAATAAAATTCTTAAGTTCAGCAGGATCTTGAAAAGTCAAAGTCTGATTTTGATGAGTGACTTTGAAGGTACAGGGATGGAATATGCCATATCTGGCACCAAGAGAGCGCAAAGGGGCACGAAGGCTCAAAAACTCTTTCCTTCTTGCTGCAGTAACCGTAGAAACATCCTGAGTGAGAAAAACCCTCTGGCCCAACCAGGAAACTTGACGTTTGGATCGAGCCGCAGAGAGAACTAGAAGTAGGTCTGTGAATTTCAGAAAAAGAATAATGACACCTCGAGGCTTAGTGGAAGTTGATGAACGAGGACCAAGTCTGTGAGCTCTTTGGATAGTGAGAGAAGTGGTAGCAGGCAAGTCCAAAAGTTTCAGGAGGAAGGAAGAGAAAAACGAGACGGGGTCATCACCTTCCAAAGACTCAGGCAAGCCATAAATGCGTAGGTTATTCCTCCTATTTCTATTTTCCAAATCCTCAGTGTGTTGCTGGAGGGCACGAACTGACTTTTCCAGGGAGGAGATACGTTGAGAGTTGACTTGGATTTCTGAAGTCTGTTGCTCCACGGAAGAGACTCTGCTTTCCATAGTTGACCATTTTAGTTCAAAAAGCTGCATTTTATTATTGGTCTCCTCAACAAACGGTCGCAAAGCACGTATCTCTTCCAAGAGAAGTTCCATGGAGATGGAAGGTGATGACTTATCTAAAGGAGGAGAGTCTTGTTTCAGGTGCTTAGACGACGTGGTAGGAGGAGAGGACTTACTGGAAGATGGCTGAGATGAGGAGGAGCGATTAGGGACTGGCGACGCCATTTGATCTGTGGTAGAAGAAGAGTCAGTTGCTGAGGAAGACGAAGATGGCGTTGAAGGAGAACCTTTTGAGGGCACAAAAACAAACTTCGGGTTACGTATCTTGCCCATAGAAACTTGAGCGGACAGACTGTATAATAGTTGAAGGTGGTATACAGCACAAGCGCAGGCACATACGTGACTAGAGCATGAGATACCCCACTGAGAGTGGACTGGCCAAGCATGTAGGAGTCACAATCGAGGAAAGGATGGTGCGCAGCAGGAACAAAACAAGTATGAGTATGAAAGAGTTCATTCAGGTTGGTGTGTTAGTTCTGAATAAAACTGGTCCCAAATGTCAGACGTGTAGAGGTGCAGCACAGCAGAGCAGCACAGCTTTTGCAGAGAGTTGCCAAACGAGGGCCACTGAGGAAAGAGTCATTAGAAACCAAGAACCATCAGAAAAGTCAGGAAGGCAGCGCAGAAACCAGCGTCGGCGTCAAAAAATCCGTCCTGGTGGAACGGAGAAAAGGAGCCAGTTGGACAACTGAATTGGTGACAAGGACGTGCGTCTGACTAAGTGACTCAAGACACAGGAGCTGTAGTTGTCAGCTTCCACTCCGTCTCAATTGCGCAGCGTTACCAGTACAGTACAAAATAGGAATAATATCAGGAGGTTCTCACCGGTTTTCAGCTAAATTCATACAAATTTCCAGCACTTCAATAAGAACATAAATCCTCAAAGTAGAAAGTGCCAAAAATTACGTCACATGTCTTCCAATAGCACATCTCTTTGGCGTCTCTACCAGAAGTAAAATAAGTCACTCAAGGATGGAGGTGAAACAGCAATGCGCAATATCAAATAAAAATCCAAATCCATGTGAGACTCATCTGGTAGGCAGATTAAATACTGTATCGCCTCAGTAAATTTCCACCAGTGCCACAATACATTAAAAGAGTCCCTGCTGTAAAGTCTATTGTTATGTGCCCATAATAACCAAACAATTACCGTAATGCGCCTCTCAGGACCATCAAAACAGGCGGGGAAGACTCAGGGCCTCATGTAGGTAAATAAATTTTACCGGTTCTTACATACCGAGCCGTACCGAATCGGTAAATTAGAATCGGTAAGTTATATGTAGGTAAAAATTCGGTAACAGTTACCGATTCGGTAACATTCGGTAATCACGAATCGGAATTCACCGAATCGGTAAATACCGAGGTGGTATTTACCGATTCGGAAAATACCGAGGTGGTATTTAGCGATTCGGAAAATACCGAGGATACTACCACCTTCCCTTAACTAAGTAGCTAATATCATAATTATGCTATAATAGAAGGTCTCTTAGGCTTGAATAGGAGACCCCATACCTCAAAAATCAGCTTAGTGAAATCACATCACAGGAGCATCAGGAGCCTTCTCGCAGGAAGGCTCGTCTTCGGTCTGAATAATAAACATGATGTCTGTGATATGAAAAGCACCAACTTTCAGGTATTTGCAGCTGCGCGTGTGTCATGGCTAAATAGTGGGTCGAACAACCTAGAGTGGAAAACATGCATTGTGTAAAATTCCAGACTGTGTGTCACAGCATGTACAGACCAAGGTCGCTGAGCAGAGCTTGGAATGGTAACAACAGATTGCACTCGTCTGAAGGAAGTCTCGAGTCAGCAGTTTATTCAAGAAAGAACATGTAAACGCAGTGTCGTGTGCAACGACAAAAAGATGGCTACATAACATTCAACGTGGTTATGCTAACTGAACAATGTATGTTCGTATTCAGGGAGAACTCACTACACGCCCCCTTGAGCGAAGCAATATTTAATAGGCAAGAAAAGAGAGAACGCAGAGTTCAGTTTCGTCAGAGCAGAACAAGGCGTAACCAATGCAGCGCCAAAGTCCTAAAGTCCAATTAATTGCAGCATAAAATTCCAAAAAACACAATGCAAGTATAGTAAAAAACTCAAGCCGACCATCAGGAAGAGAAAAAAGAGAAATAAAAGAAATAAATGTTGCGCCAGGGTGCTGTCCAGTAGCACAGACGCATTGGACGACAATCCAGTTAATCCATGAATGTATAGGCAGCATATGTGGCCACGGCTTCCAACAAAAAATCGTTTGCAGGGCCACTAAAAGTCTCAGCCATCCAATTAAGTAAAGAAAAGGAACATACGTGTTCTCCAACCAACGGAGCCTCTAGCACAATCAGAGGGCACCCGGAATGTTCCTCCAAATAGCTCATAGACAAGAAGTCGTAGGCTGCCGCTGAGATGTCCCAATTACCCAGGATACCATGCGCCGCACCACACGCCATGATCCGGACACCAGAACAGGACAACTCGTGAGACACTAAGGGCCTCATCAGTCGATCGAAATCCGGCACCGGAGACACCATGTTGGTCAAGCACAAATCCAGAGGCCATTCAAAGGGACAATCCAGGCAGTGAAATACAGGTTGTACGCAGGTGAAGTAGGAATACCTGAAGGATAATCCATAAGCCAGGCTCAAAGTCGCCAATGGCAAAGCACCATAGAAGTCAAGCATCCTATCACGAAGAAGATGCAGACGGGACAGGTGCTCGTGTGGCACAGAAGGAGCAGCCATTCCGGAGTATGAAAAGGAAAAGCAGCACACCTGCCACTACCGCCAGGAGCAGCGGGACACCTCCAAAGATGCTCGAGAAAAGTGAATGAACAAATGCCGGAATTACACCAAAAATAGTTTGGAAAGAGGTCACGAGACCCGAGCCCACATGTTTTAAAAAATGAGCCAGGCCGGTCGTGGACGAGGCATTGAAAATAGTTTGGATCAAAGAGCCGAAATGCAGGGGGAGGTCAGTATTCAGAGGCGCCTGTACCTCAGTGCGCGTATTAGCAACGTGAAGGACAAATGTTTCACGAGAGGAAGTCAAAGGCACCTCTTTGTGGGACAATAGCGCTCTATTCTGCTCAACTTGTTGAACTCTGCTTTCAAGGTTGGAATCGAAGGCCAGATGGAAACATCCAGCCGCACATGCGGGGGTGGAAAAAGAACAGTATTGCAGCAGACAACTTTATGCGAGACAGTTATGTACGGGATTCCCACTCACATCCCGCAGCAAGCTTCATTATTCAAAATTAAATGACTACCGTTTGCAAGCAGAGTGAAAGAAGGTGTAATCACAGGCACTGGGATACCTCGTAGGACGGACGCCAAATTCGGGGCTTGTACATTGCATGCGCCGTGTACTTGCATGTGCCTATTGTCTCATGTATGAATCCTAGAATAGAGAGTGCTAAAGCTATTATCTATAACGGCTATAGCCTTCTCCATGTTTGCTTGGTCAATAGCTCTCAATCTGGAAGCCACCTCACTGTGCGACAACTTGCAGACTTCGTTGTAAATAGCATACGCCCACGTTTTGGTTCTGCCACCCACAGGACCATTCACAAAATCATTCAATTCGGTATGCACATTGATGGAGTGGGTGGACTTCCTGATCCTGTAGATGTGCTCTGTGTCAGCTGGTGGACAGATTGGGATGTGTGTACCATCAAAGCAGCCAATGAAATGGGGGAACTGTGCCATGTGAGAAATGTCTGTTTTTTTTTTCTGCAGTGCAGCCTGTGTGTTGTGGAAGCTGATGTAGTGGTGCATTCTCTGCATCATGGCATCCAGGAAATTCCTGAAGAAACGGGACAGGCAACTCTGGGATACACCACCCACCGCAGCTGTCACCACCTGATAACTGCCGGATGCCAACAGATGTGGGCTGCAGAGCACCTGCACATGTGGGGGTATGGCGTGCGCCCTTCTTATTGGCTGGTCCAGGAGTGGGTGCAGGTCCCTGATTAAGTCCATGATGGTTTCGGGGTGTAGCCTGTACCTCTCATGTATCTCTGCATCAGTCAGCTGGAATAGTGTGATGCGCTGTCTGTAGATGCGTTCCTCCCGTCGCCAAACCCTCAGTCCTGCTGCCTGTAGACGTAGGCGCCTTGCAATGACGTACATAGCGGCTATGTTGTCCACGCTGTTGCATTTTGGGATTGCTTATCTGCACTGTTGATGGTTACCACCTGCTTTCAATCCGTGTTAATTACCGACTCTTATTTACCGATTTTCTTGGATTTCTTCATTACCGAGTGCTCCTACATGTCATTTTAATTTTTACCACTTCATATTTACCACTTCATATTTACCGATTCGTTAATTATGTATTCGGTAAATCTGAATCGGTATTTTGGAATTCGGTAAATATGAATCGGTATTTACCGCCTCATATTTACCGAAAAGTGGTTTTTGGACTCCTACATCTCACTTGTCTGAATACCGGTCGGTAACGGCATATTTACCGAAAATCGGCCGTTACCGACCGGTATTTGGCTACCTACATGAGGCCCTCAGTGAGGAAACAAGGAGCCGTGGCAGAAGTACTCCATTTAAGCGCGTTGTCCTCACGAACGCGCTACTAAGGAGACAAAATGGCGGACGCGCTGAGGCGTCTAGAAAATGAGATAAAAAGGAGGCATTTTCTGCATAAAAATTGTTCCCCCAGGCCTCACTCGGCGCACCTCACCCTCCGACCTTGAGGGCTGTCAGTGGAATTGGGAACGGAGCTGAAAAAACGCCGAAAAAGCAATTAGGCTCATCCCGGTGCGGCGGAGCTCCGCAATCAAGCGGCCATCCGAGTCGGCGTCCAAGCCACGCCCCGTTTATGAAAAGCTTTAATCTTTAGTGACTCTGTGTATGAGGTAAAGCAAAAGAATATAGAGAAACTATGTAAGAGCATGATGTGACCTCCTTATTTCCACTCTAGATGCTCCAACAATCAACACGTTTCCTCTTGTCCACCTCCAAATATGATTACAACTTTTTTCTACTAGTATAGCAAACTTTTTGGGAAAATGTGTTTTTGCTGTAGTAGACCCAACCATACAACTTTGTTTGCCTATAACAGCGTGGTGACACTGAGTCCTTCTGGGGGTGTTTTGACTAGTGTGACTGTATGGTCGAAAGTTAATAGCAGAGGACCACTTTGCCGCCATGTGCATGATTTTAGCATTTTTGTCTAATACCCTGTCCATGACCTGCACAGGGCAATCAGATCTTGAGTCCCCATAGCAGATGCAATACAAGGGTGCCTTTAAGTCGCTCTCATGAAAAATACTCGACTCTACTGGAGATGGAGATGGAGATGAACCCAAATGGATATTCCTTATGACACGAGTGACTACCGTCTGCATGTCCAACACAACAGTAGATAAAGTGATGACCTAAAGCATTTATATATGTTTCCAAATTTGGGGATACCTACTGGTTGTATATAATATAGGCCATGACTGGAACCCCTCGCTTTCATCAGTATGCAAGCTGGTGTATGTGTGATGAAGGAAATGTACATATAAAAGTTGTAGTAATCCAGGTGGGGGGTTGGGGTATATAGCAACAGTGTATGTGCAGCCCTAAGGTAAGTTGACATGGCTAGACAGCATAGGAAATAAATTAGCCATTTTCCATGTAACCCTGCTTGTCCATGGACTATCGCTCCTATACCTCCTCCCTACCATAACAACTATAACCAGGGAGAGATCCTTTATGCTTACCTGGCTGGTTCAGAACAGTGTAATCAGGTTAGCTTGGGGCACAATGAAATCATCACCTTTACAAAAACATTAGTCAATGGTGAGAATTTTACAACTCTTGAACAATGAAGATATGCGAGTCTGGCTGAAGAGGCTAGAAATCACGCAATGAGTACCTGGCTGGCTGAATGACCAAGGTGAAACCATCCACAAATGTTACATTAGGAAATATATGCCATTAGCACAAAACTAGGACTTTGAAAAAATCTCAGGCTGTTCGCTTGTAAGGACCTTGTCCAAATTTCAGCCTGATACACTCGGGAACAATTGGACCCACCAAAGCTCAAATAACTCAAGTGCTACACCTATTTCAATTGACAACTTGGTTCTGTCAACTGCCATACTCTGATGGTATATTCTTACTAGTAATACAGGAACATGTATTCATCTTTGCTTTCTAAGAAACACTGTGCCAGGGAGAAGTTAATGGGCTTTCTTTCACGGAAAGGGAGACCAGATTCAAAAGATTACAAAAAAGCTTGCATTGCTGAGAGTTGGAAGAGAGAAGGCAGACTTTCCCAATGAATTAACATCCTGCAGTACCTTCTTGAAGAATCAAGCTCCAGCTTCTGGTGGGATGCTTTGAGCATCACTGCCAAAAGTGTGGATTGTTGACAAGATGGGGATCATAAATCTTATGAGCCCGATGCAAGACAATGCTTCCCAAGATAAAACTCTCTTCATCACTCTTCATCACTATCCCCTAATGGTTCGACACGAAGAAACTCAGGTTCCAGCTGGCTGAAGTGTGAGAATCAAGACGTTCACATGCATTTCTTCTCTAAAAACAGCGCAAGACAGCAGCATTCCCTCCCAGCCCCACTGGACAATTAACATTGCATATCAGGCAGACCCAGACACATGCTCCCAAGCTGAAATCTCACTGCCTCCTACCTGACTGACTGCTGTAGCACAAACGAACCCCAACCATGTGCCTTTAGACGCATGTGGCTGTATGAATGATGCACTAGGTAGATTTCTGTACAACAAAGAAACTGAAACTTGTAACAAACTGCTCCATAGAATTTTTAGACTTTGCATTGCAGGCTAAACACTGCAACCTGCATGCCATTTTCTTAACACCTACACTTTCACACGGAGTTATATTATGTGGAGTACCCAGTACATACCTGGAACAGCCAGATTGTTGTTAGTACTCTGTAGAAGGTAACTTACTTAGTGGCTAAGAAAAAACTTATTTTACTATGCCAATTAATCTATATATTCAACTAAAATGTTAGCATATCGACAAAGTTTTAACATTGTATGCGTAGTATATTCATGCGCACTATATATGTGTAACTTGTATCTGCACATCCTATCCACGGCATCCTTCAAGATCAAGCCTTGCACATTAATCGTTATTATTTGTCAAGGGTTACAGTATTAAATTGAGTTTCATGGCTTTCAGTTAGCTGTCTGTAGTACCTGGCTCCTGAGGTTCCAGGAGCATCTTGCAATAGTTGGTACAGGATTGTACGTTTGCTCCTCAATTTCCTAGGCCCCAAAAAAGTAGACTGAAGGTGCTCATGGAAGGAAGAACATCAGCATTACTTTGTGATCGAAAAGATCTGTGAAGTGCATGGGCAAAGCCTATTGTGACCAAGAGCACCAGCACATGACAGATTGAATGCAAGACTGTAGGGCAGTGTGTGAGTATGTCTGTAGGGAGAACATATGAGATGGTTAGTTTGGCTATTTTGATTTCCTAGACCAGCAAGATGGTCTTTAGCTGGACTAAATTGCAGCAGGGATTTTGTTTATATTCGAGACAGAGTATGGCAAATAGCCAACCTAGTGCAAGTCTTACTCCTAAATCATGGACAATTCCTTGATCGCAGAAAGCCATGTGGTAACACCAGAGCTCACAGTGCTGAACATTCACCACTGAGGCACGCAGAGACTTGCAGGCAGCAGTGTCAAATCCCAGCACAGCTGACCCGAGCCTTCTGTTTTTTCCGAGGGCAATAAACTGAGTACCATTAAATTGGGTAACATGAACATGTTATTTAGAGTGGCTGTTAACTGATATGAATCACTATATAACAACAAAGTTGGTAAACCTACACACACACCTTACATAGGCATGTGCCATCTCTCCTAATTCATCACTCTCCTGGTGGAGAGGATTACCGGTATGTCATCGCAGGTTTGAAGTACAGATCAGAGACACACACCTCACAGACTCAGGCTTGTGAGCCCACTCATGCTGTAGGGTGTACAGTTTGGCATCCCATCAGGTCCAATAATTCACAATGGGTATCGCAGTGGGGAAGGATCTATGAATGGGAAAACGTTGTACATTAGCGCTACGCCCGTACATTCCAATGGAGCAATGTCAACAGCTGTTATTGCACTATATTTAGATGATACTTAGATTCGACTTTAGGGGAGCACAAAAGTGTCACCTATAATGTTGATATGTGTAGAGTCCATGTTATTAGGCATGTGTTGAAGCTTTTGATGAAGCAAGAGTACCATAAATACTGCAGTTTAGATTTACAAAGATTGTGCATTGGGGTTGTGTCACTTTTCTGACACCGCCCATTGGAAAATCCTTCTTTGGTATTTACAAAGCCACACAAATGTTAATTTGGGTGGCTTCGTAAGAAAAAGTAAGGCAATGTAGAGCATGGAGCTGCCTTGCGTTACTTTGAGTCAGTTACTCATTCTTGTACAAAAACTATGCTGACCATAACGTAGACACTCTTTCACTATGGCGCAAGGGTGCTTGCATTGGCATTAGGCAGCACAAAGTGGTCGTACCAAGGAGAGGGGAGAACTGCGCCATTCTTTAAAGATATTTCTACTCTTTCTTTTTTGCAACACAGCAACTTTACTTGTTGATCTGCGTTGCCTGAATTCTTTGTCTCTGCTATGCTCCTGCATTTTAGTGTCTTATGCTAGTAGAAAATGGTGAAATGTGTACTAAAAAGATTCAGAGCCTCATTTACAATATTTTGACGCATAGCAGTGCAGCAAGCCATCCAGCTGTACTGCCCTGCGTCAAAAGAAAAGGGCAGGAATGCACCATATCTACAAGATACGGTCCTGTCCTTTTCCCCTGCGCGCAATGGGCTGCCCCCTTGCTCCGTGGTGCATGGGTGTCTGCATTGTGGGGGTGATTGTTTTTGTACAGCAAGGGTCACCTTTCTGCACAAAAACAATCACGAAAGGAGTTTTCCTCTTTCTATGTTGTGCCTCCCTTACACCTCCTCTGGGGTAGCATAGGAATCTGGTCATTCCCAGGTTTACGAAAACTTGTAAATCTGGCAATGCGTCAGGTTCCATGAATGTTGCGTGTGAACACCAACAGTAACAACCATGGAACACCCCTTTCACGCAGAGTAATGCGTGGCAGGGGGCCATATTTACAAGCCCATGAAAAGCCATGCTGGATGGCTTCATGTGGCCTTGTAAATATGGGCAGGCACACTGTGCCATCGGTACGTCCAAATATGTGACGCCTCGGCGGCTCAAAGGGCTTGAAATTAAGCCCCTCAGTCTCAACCACAGAAATGCTTCAGACTGGGAGTTTCCTTATAATGTTACCTCTACTTAGAGTGTGCAACTCAAACACCATTGTTGAGTAGCAGCTGCTTTTTCGTGTACAAATTTAAGGTCAGATGTACTAAGTGATTTTGCAGTCATGAACCCTGCAAGTTTGTAAATAACAGGCTTTGCAGCTACTTAATATATTCATATGTAAGAACAGCCATTATGCGGGTGGGAAAACTTTTATGTACAAGTATAATAGATTTGGTGACTCATACAGAATCACAGTTGGAAGGGGTTTGTAATTGGTGTTCCTTCCAATTTGCAAGTTATATGGAATGTATCAATGTATTGCAACCACATTCCGGTCTCAAACATCCCATCTGTTACTGACTACCAAACTGAGGTAGGAACTGATTCACACTGAGGAAGGGGTCTACTTTGGACCTCTTGCACTACTGGAATCTTGGTGGCATGGTAGCTTTGGGAGAGTAGACAGTAGTCTGCGGGACCACTGCCTGCTCTCACTGAAGCTTTCCAATTTATTTTAACAGCAATCCAGCTTCCTTCAAGGAACTGGAGCTGCTGTAAAAAAAATAAAAAATGTTTTAGATATTTTCCCTTTGAAATCTAATCAGAGGGATGGTGTTCTAGTAGTGTCCATTGCAGGCCACCATATGTATGATTGTAGCCAGTCACAAGAGGTTGCAAATTGCGAACTGTGAAATTCCTAATTTGAGTAAATAACCTATTAGTACATAGGCTGATTCGCTAAATAAAACACTGGCTGCAAAACATCAGTGAGAAATTTGTGACCACTTTTTGAGACCATTTTGTACATGCATCTGGCCCTTAATCTTTTGTGTCTCAACACTGCTCTGATGTTTAATAACCCTGTAATGATTGTTCCTCACTTATGACTTGCAGCAAAAAAGACACAAAACAAAGGACCAGAGTTTCAAAACTGTCACACAACGCAGTGCAGCACCAAAAGTTGCTGCACTGCATTGCAGGAGAGGGAGAGAGCACTAAGATATGGCGATATCCTGCTCTCACCCTAGCCCTGGCACACAGTTAGGCAGCCGAGCGCCATGCACACACATTTGGGCTATAATGCTAAGGTTTCTGTGTGAGTCCAGCATCGTTTTTGTACTGGAAGGGTCCTCTTTCAGTACAAAATACTATGCCTAGCCTAACTTTAAAACCTTTCCCACAATAGGTGTGTGCTGTACAGTGCAGCACACATGAAATGTGGGAAAAGTCAGGAGTAAAACATACTTCTCCTTTTAGCACCTACTTTGAAGTGGCATTATTTTTTGGCACAAAAACCCTGTCTACTATTGTTATAAGATAGTGTTATGCATCAAAACCCATGAGTGGTTGCATCGGAACACCCATGTTCCACTCATTGAATGCCCCCTTGACACAGAGAGAAGCAAAGCAACACTTTGCGCTGCTTTACGTTACTTTCAGGCAACTTTCCATCGCAAAACAAGTTTTGCATGACATTGTTTTGCATTCTGTCCATTAATTGTTCTTTTTGCATTTACATTCATCTATAACTGTGGCTGGTTGAAAGGGAACAAGGTGTGAATTTTGCATATTGGTTTGGGTGCTGCAATTTCTAATACAGTATTTACATTGTGACCAGGGCACAAGTCAGGGGTACACCAAGGTACGTCCACCCACTCCTTTCACAGGGTGGACACTGTCCCCGCTGCCATGAAGTTGGACCCCACAGAAATATGCTGAACGTGTCCCGGTGTAATTTTCAGGCATCGGGACACGTTAAGCAGTGCTCGCAAGTTGTCTGCTTTCAATTCCCAGCAGCAATGTGCAGGCAGGGAAAGAGCTTTTTTATCACCTCCAGCAGGGTGAAGTTAAGGAGCCATCAAACCTCCTTTTGTTTGAATATCCTGGCAGGGTCGGCCTGCAACCTCACACTTAAATGTAAATGCCACAGAGGGGAAACAAAGGCACAGAGATTGCTATCCCTTCACAAGTACTAAAGAGAGGCATGCTTTTGCCTTTGTTCAGTCCCTGTATAGAAAAGATGCATGCACTTCAAGAATGCCAGGTGTGTTTATATGTCCCAGTATTTACACAAATTATTTCAAAAGCACTATTTTTTATAGCGCTATGCAACCCAATGCAGGGTGTCAGAGCTCTTTACGTAACATGCACATTATACATTGACAATAAATCATGTACATGTGTAAATCAATGTACAAGATGATTAACATGAGACAGTGGGGGTTACAAGTTGTAGGAGTCACATATCCTTCATACCTCACTGTGGTCATTTCATTTCATAATGCTTTATTCGGAGCTTTACACATAAGTCCATAAAAGCAAAACAAAGCAACAAATACAATAAACATAACCATAATAAGAAATTTTACAAAACAGATTACATAGTTAAAACATTTAAATAGCTAAAAAAGCATACTAGGCCTTGCTTTAATTGCTAATAGGAGGAAGGAGGCAGTAAAAAAGCATGCATCAGGATAAGATTTAAAAAGCAACTTCATAGCATCTTGTGTGTTTCTAACTCCATATTTTAACAAGATAGGCTTAAGGTAGGCTTGACGAAAGTTGGTATATAGTTTACACAAAAAAAGAAAGTGCATGGTGCTTTGAACTGATACATTATCACATGGGCAGGGGCCAACCGGAAATTTTTTAATACACGGGTAGGCCACCAAATGGTGCACTATCCCGAACCTTAATCTGGTAATTACATACCGATGGGAGGGTCGGGTGACTAGACTTAGGTACGGCTGAAATCCCTCAATTTCACAATATCTACCACAAAACGTACAAGTACTTAATTTACTACTAGTCCTTTCCCGCTTCTGGGACCTAAAATTCATAAAAACCGACTTCATCACATCTTTAGGCAGACTGGTAGGGGCATGACAGTCATTTTTAAGGTTAATACCAAAGATCTCTAAATAACAATTCAAGATTTGATCCAGGGAATTTTTAAGTGATCGTCAGTGGAGAGACAATCTCCAATGATTGCTCTACTTAAGGAGGTCTCTTCCTTTGCCCAAATAGAGCGCCACAGCATTATAGGTCTTAAAGACAATAGGTCAGAAAGATGAAAAATACCTAATTCTCTGTGAGCCAAATCATTGGTAGCTGATTTCGGCAAACACAGGAGCCTTTTAAGGAAGAGGTTTTCCTCCACTTGCAGATTCCCTGCCTTGACGTGCCCCCACACCCCTGCTCCGTATAGGGCCACAGAGAGACATCTCATTTGAAAGATTTTTAACATATCTTTAATTCTTTTGTCTCCGATTTTGGTAGCAAATTTAAACACCCCATAGGAGCTTTTAGCCACCTTGGCCCGGACGCAGTTTAACTCTCTTATCCAGCTGCCCGTTTTCGAAAAAGTGATGCCGAGGTAATTAAAAGACTCCACTGTTAGAACTTTGTGTCCTTCAATAAAATAGGCATGGGGTTTTTTACAACCCGCGCCACACTCCATAACAAAGGTCTTAGATTTATTAATCAGCAGCTTCCTATCCTTGATGAACAGTGAGAACCTGTCCATCAAGCGCTGTAGTCCAATTGGGGTCCTAGACAGGAGTACAGCGTCGTCCACATAAAGAAGTACGGGGACGCTGAAATCTCCAATTTTTGGTGCATCAGCCACGACCTCCTTTAGGGCTAAATCTACTTCGTTAATAAAAAGAATAAAAAGTAGGGGGGCAAGCACACACCCTTGTCTAATACCCCGCCTAACACTAAATTTGGGGGTGCACTCCCCATCCTTACCATAACGGACACTAGAGTTTAATTTAAGATAGAGTCTCGCTAAAAAATAAACAATAGGCTCCGGTGCTCCCATTTCCAATAGTTTGGCCCATAAGATATTGTGGTCTACCATATCAAAGGCACTGCTCAGGTCGGCAAAGCAGAGATAGAGGGATCCTTTTTTTGCCTTTGTATACTTCCCAATTATTAGGTCAAGGTTGAGGCATTGCTCTAACGTCCCTCTACCCTTCCTAAAACCATATTGGGAGTCGGCCAGGATATTCTGGGACTCCGCCCATTCTTCCAGCCTAACCATAAGTACCCGACTCATAATTTTCACTGAAGAGTTCAGGAGGGAAATTGGGCGGTAATTCTTCACGTCCCCTTTGTCTCCTTTCTTGTAAATTGGTACGATTATGGATTCCTCCCATGTATGAGGAACCCCGTTGCATACGGCAGCATTAAATACCTTGGTAAGCAATGGGCCCCAAATCTCGGGAACAGCTTTATATACGTCAATGGGTACCCCATCAGGTCCCTGGGCCTTCCCACCCTTACTAGATTTAATGCTGTCCCGAACTTCGGCAGTTGTAATGTCCAGGGGGATGACAGGCCATCTATCTTCATATACTCCCCTGGTTCTGGCCGAGTCGAAGATCAGGGAGAAGTGGGTGACCCAGCTCTCCATGCTGACGTTAGCCGATAATTCAGGCATCTTATCATCTTTTAAAAAAGGGCTGTTAACAGTTGCCCGAAAAAGGGAGGAATCAGCGGTAAAGGCTGCCTGGTCTAAATTGTCCCAAGCTTCTTGTCTTAATTCTGCTTTCCTGGACTTAATAGCAGTCTGATAGATTCCTCGCAGTTCCCTAATCCTTCCAATATCTCTCCTCTCTGCTGTCAATGCTATTTTAAGCTCCTTGTGAGCGGAAGAACATGAATGGTCAAACCATCCCCTGCGCTGGGATTTCCTACCTTTAAGATGGATAGTGAAGTTACTATCAATGATTAGGTTAATATTAATAAAATTATGCACAATTTCATTGGTTCCTTCCTCGCATTCTAAAATTGTAACAATTTCCGTAAGGCATTTGGAAACAATGGTATTAGATAAGTTGTCCGCATTATTACCCTTCCATCTAATGCGAATACCATTTGATCGGTGTGGCTCAATATTGGTAATTATACGTGGGGTATGAATCTGTCGGTCCTTCCACAATAAGACCTCGACAGTAATACAGTTATGATCACTGATTAGGTTGTCCACAACCACAGGGGCTGAACACCGTGGGCTGATGCCAGATGATAGACAAATAAAATCAATAACTGTATTAGCATTCCTTCCCGTATAAGTAGGGATGATTTCGCCTAAGCAATCAACCTTGTTAACCAGTATATCCATGTCATAGGTAATTAAAATTTTGTTCAGGGAATTACCATGGGGATTATGAGGGAAATGACGAACACCATCCCCCCAGTGATCAACAAGGCCACATACCCTTTCGTCGGCAGAGGGACATACCACTGTGTTGAAATCCCCTACCCAAATGATATCAAAAACGATATCAAATTTGGTTATAATATCTTCCATAGCAGATTCCAAAGCAAGCACAACCTGGTATCTTGTACAATCAAAAACATTATTATAAAAATTAATTAAAAGGATATTTCTAACCTGCTCCAATTGAAGCCATAGGATCTGGGAGTGTGCACCAACCAAAACATGTTTCTTAACTTTGATGGGTGCTTCTACAGAGATCAAAACCAATAACCCACCCTTTGCCCTGCCCGCCGGTGAAGCCACAGCGGGTACGTTAAAAGAAACATAACCATTATAATTGATTGGGTCAACACACCAGGTTTCCTGAAGACATACAATGTTAAAAGTGTTAATGAACTCTAACCATCCCAGGCAAGTATCCTTTGATAGGAGTCCCGCAATATTCCAGCTAGCAATAAAACAAACATTCTGTTCACAGGTTCTGGATAAAGATATGGAGCTCGTGGGAGCAGAGATAACAGGATTACAGGACTGATCCACACCCTGAGGTACCCGGTTCTCTCTGTCACAACAGCTGGGCTTCCCGCTGATAGTATCCGGGGGGTTTACATTCTCACTGACAACTGCAATGACTAGCGTCCTCGAGGTAACATCCCCTCCTGTACCTCCAACGGCGTCAACAGCGACCGCTAGTTTGGGATGAACTGGCACCAGTCAATCATTACAATCCAGCCCGCTCAGTACTTCAAATCTATTAGACATAGTAATGGTAGGTCCGGGAAAAATATTTATGTCCTCTACTCTTGACCCATGATGAGCAATATTGGGGCGGAGATTAAGGTGCCTATAGAAATACCCCAATGGCCGAAGAGATATCCCTTGGTCCCGTGAAGGGGATGATTGTGCTCTTAACAGAGCTGTAGATACAAGATGAGGGTTTCGAAAATTAACTACAATACAATCACCCCCACAGGTCTTACGCGAACTCCCAATCCAGTCCACTCTTCTTATGCTTAGAATGTCCTTTGCTAGAACAACTGGGAAGCCGCATTCACGATGCAGCCAATCCACCGTTTTGTTTTTCAGGGAGGAGTGGGTTTCACTATAATTACGACCTGACTCAATAACTGGTGGTACATTGGTAAGGACTGCCACGAATGGGGCACAAGCTGGGGGCAGATCAGGCCTGGAGAAACCAAAATGTTTTACACTTGGTACTTGCTGGTTCTCGATAACAGATTTCCCTGGTAAATTATGTTGTCCTAGGGTCTGCGAGGAGTCTGGGGCGTTAATTCTCTCCTCAGAGTGTTTCCCAGATGAGGTGTTAGGGAGATTAGTCTTGTCCGTTGGTTTAACAACCCTAGAAACTTGTTTAGGGACATGACTATTTACTAAGGCCTCATCATTTACCTTGGTGCCAGAACTGGTATCAAGGTATGATTCTAACAGGCCTCCCAATCTAGCCACTTCTAGGTTGCCACATCAAGTTTGTCCATTAATGGTCTAATTAATAGATCAAACTTGGCATCAATCATGTTTATTAAAAGCTCCAACTGTCTACTGGCTATGGTGACTGGGTTACTATCCTGCACTACAGTGAGGTCACAGACAGGATTGGTAGATGTCAATTCGGCTCTCTTGGATGATCGCACCCCCCCCCCCTTTTTGGTTGTGTACTTCTATTATGGGTCCGGTTAGAACGTAATACTCTCTGTGAAGTGATAACCGTCGGGGTGACAGTCGATGGGTCTGGTGTACATAATAAATCCTCAGTGGAGGAGTCATCGGGGCTGTTACCTTCTAAAGGTGCAACCACCGTAATGCCATCTATATCATGATTAGGCTCAATAAGCTCATTGCTTGCATCCTGATTAAAAACGGCTGAAGGAGTGGGAGAGTTGTTGTTTAACGGGGCAAGATCAGCTAATTCAGACCGTCCCAATGATTTCCTCCGCTCCTCATTTATCTTATCAACCATTTTAATGAGGTAATTATCCATAGTCGATTTTACCGGGATCGGTTTGATTTTAGACATGGGTGAGGCCAATACAAATCTACAATGGTTTAAGCACAAAGCAAATACAAATCCAACCCTTACGTTTTGTCAACTTTCGTGCTGCGGACCTACAACACGACGATATGTACACGGCCCAATCAGTACCTCTAGGTGGATCACGGCCCCCTCCAGCCCCCTCCTGTCCCGGACTGTCACAGACTGTCCGCCCTTTGTCCGGGCTTCGTCCGGCGCGTCCCGCTCGCGTTCCGCGTAGCGGATGATGTTACGACTTTAGTAGGGCGTTTTTCACCGGTCTGAGGCTGGTGGGCGGGGCAAAGCACAGGTGCTGCTCCACACGGGCTCCTGGGATACGGAGTCCCGTGTAGTGCCTTTACCCGCGGTGGCGCCTCCAAGCGCAGCAATGAAGCAGGCAACCCCCTCCTTGAGCAGTGACAGCAAAAGAATCCAACCGCTTTGCTCCAGGCAAGATTATCGGCGATGCGGGACCCGCGCCAGCGGGTTCCGTGAGGTCTTTTCACCGGTCTGAGGCTGGTGGGCGGGGCAAAGCACAGGTGCTGCTCCACACGGGCTCCTGGGATACGGAGTCCCGTGTAGTGCCTTTACCCGCGGTGGCGCCTCCAAGCGCAGCAATGAAGCAGGCAACCCCCTCCTTGAGCAGTGACCGCAAAAGAATCCAACCGCTTTGCTCCTGGCAAGATTATCGGCGATGCGGGACCCGCGCCAGCGGGTTCCGCGAGGTCTTTTCACCGGTCTGAGGCTGGTGGGCGGGGCAAAGCACAGGTGCTGCTCCACACGGGCTCCTGGGATACGGAGTCCCGTGTAGTGCCTTTACCCGCGGTGGCGCCTCCAAGCGCAGCAATGAAGCAGGCAACCCCCTCCTTGAGCAGTGACAGCAAAAGAATCCAACCGCTTTGCTCCAGGCAAGATTATCGGCGATGCGGGACCCGCGCCAGCGGGTTCCGCGAGGTCTTTTCACCGGTCTGAGGCTGGTGGGCGGGGCAAAGCACAGGTGCTGCTCCACACGGGCTCCTGGGATACGGAGTCCCGTGTAGTGCCTTTACCCGCGGTGGCGCCTCCAAGCGCAGCAATGAAGCAGGCAACCCCCTCCTTGAGCAATGACAGCAAAAGAGTCCAACCGCTTTACTCCAGGCAAGATTATCGGCGATGCGGGACCCTGTGGTCTTTTAGAACGATTCCAATTCATGACCTGCAGGTAACAAAATGATCTCACCATTAAAAGCTGTAACCCACTTTACTATCTACATAAAATAAAAATCTGTCATCTGTGTGTTATATGACGTGCTTTGCAGGAGACACATTTACTTTCTCTACTATTTTGATTCAAATCTGGGACTTCACAAAACACAGATCTCTCCAACAAATGCGTTACACTCCAGAGTTATCTCACCATTATACCATTCCCTGATATTTACTGGGCCCCTTCACAGCAGATGCCTTAACCCAATCAAATATTTTAAAATGTTGACTTTGCAACCAATTAAGCATAACGGATCTACTACCATGCTTCTCCTAGTTGCCAATTTCTTTGTTTAAAAAAATTAATATATTAGTTCAGGCCCAGATTTTGCGTCGCGATTGCGTCACTTTTTTGGCACAACCCCAACGCCAAATCTTATTTGTTAAATCTCATAATGTGCTTAAACGTACTCATGATATACCTGATAATCATGTATGAGGTGTCACTTCTTGTGATGTCACATCCAGTGAGGTCCCTTTCTGATATGTCACATGCAATGTCATGAGTCGTGACATCATGTGCTGTGATGGCACGAGTCATGATTTAATTGCATACTGCCTAACCTGGTTAGTCCCCCCACTTCTTTTTTTAGGACTTGTGCCCTGATTGTGACGTTATGGAAGTGGCACCGTGTGTTATAATATTCCTAGTCCAGTGTTGTAAATACACTAAAATGCAGTTTCCCTATGTGAACACAGTAGATTTTGCACATCATATGGCAATATTTTTTGAAAATATGCAAACCCCAATATGCCTAACAATGCAATGCTGTGCTGAAGGAACTGTGTCCTGTGATTAACACATGGTACATTCTTATGCTTTCCTGGCAGTGGCAGAGATGATGAGGCTCTGTCAGCTGCCGTCACCTGCTGGGCTTCTTTAAGCACCGCTGATAGCAAGTTGAGGCTTCCCTCATGGACTGGAGGGTGAAGGGAATGCCCAGTCCCTGCAGGGTTGTGATACGAGTAAGAATGACAGGACAAAAGGCTTGTTCTGCAGCTTCCTCGTGCTAACTCCTGGCTAGAGGATGGGGCAGCAGCTCTTTCCGAAGAGCGCTGACGGCAGGCTTTGTGCAGACAGCTTTATTTCAATACTGGCTCTAGGCAGGGCGACACAACGAAGCAGCGGGCGCATCAATCAATATTCCTGCACCATTGAAGGGGCATATCTATCAGCAGCGTCTATTTCCATACACCTCCGCACTCAATGCCGGGCCCCGGGGGAAGCAGAGTCGCAGACTAGTCTTCCCCTGGGGTCATTCGCGCAGGGGTAGGACCAGGCAGGGTCAAGGAGTGGAGTTAGGGGGGGTGGGTATATGAGCGCAGGGGAGGAAGGCGACTTCCTCTTCCTGCGCTCAGCACCATCGGGAGGGTTTAGCAAAGGAATTGTGTGGGGCGTAGTGTAGGGCTAGGGCCTGGTCCGGTGTTCGGCGTGTCCAGCCGTTTGAGTGCGGCGGGCCGGGGCGGACGAGTATGGCGCATGACGGAAGCGACGGTGTGGCGACCTCTGAGGAGGTGAGGCGGGCTTTGTTGGTTCTGGGGCGGGCCGGGCGGGAGGATCTCCTCCGGCCCGGTGTGCTGGGGGAGGCGTGGGTGGGCTTTGAGAGGGCCCCGCGGGCGGCTTCAGCGGGGGTGGCGGCGGCGGTACTGGCATGTCAGGAGGAGCCGCCGCCACCGCTGGCTCACTCGGGTCTGCGCGGGAGGGGGCGGGGGCACTCGGCGATCGTGGCAGGCGCGCGGAGGCCGGCGCAGGAGCCTGCCTCCGCGTCTTCGTTTCCCCCCGCTGGACTTTCATGCCCACGAGGCTGAAGGGGGCGTGGCTTCTGCTCTGGCTGCTGAGGAGCAGCGCTCGGGGGCATTGCTGGAGGCGGGTCGGGCCGGTGTGTTGGATGGTGTGGCGGGCCTGGGGGTTGTGGGGCCCGGGGATGAACTACTGGCTGCTGGGGAGGGCGGGGAGGCTGAGGCTGGGGTGGTTTTGGGAGGGGGAGGTTCGGGGGCTACAGGGAGGGCAGAGTGCGCGGTGGTTGGTGCGGAGAGGGCGGGGGGGCTGCGGGGGCGGCGGTTGATGCGCCCCTTGATCTGTCTCGGGGGTCTCGTGCCTCTACCCCATGTGTGGCAGGGCTTGGCGCGGGGCGGCAGGAAGGGGGGGCTGTCTCTGGACCGTCCGGGGAGGTTTTGCAACCGGTGATGCCCACACAGTTTGGCTTTGGGCCACCGGAGGGGGGGTTTCTTGGCTCCCGCCCCCCCCCCCCCTCTGCTCCCCGGTTGGGGCGCTTGGATGTGGGAGGACAGGCTCCAGGAGCAGCGCATTTTGGCGCAAGTGGCCGACGCGAGGCGGGCGGATCAGGGCACGTGGAGGGTGGGGGCGGTGTGGGAGGACGAGGTCGAGGGGGCCCCCGTCGCCCATGTCAGTGGAAGAGAGGTGGGCGGAGCAAGAGGAGTTAGTGAGAGCGGAGAGGGTGAGGTCGCGGGTGGGGGGGAATGTCAGGGGGTCGCGGGGGCAGGCAGAGATGGCCGGGACGGCTTTGAGGCCCGATGGTGCCGGGGCCCACTCAGGTTCGAGCGGCCTGGGGGGTCGGGGGGGATCCGAGCCGGCGGCTGTCGGCAGAATCCGGGGGAGTACGGCGGGGCGCAAGACAGCCCCATGCCGCCATCCAGAAGCAGTAGGGCGGTCCGCGGCGGCCATCCCTCCGGCGCGGGAGCGGGCAACGGCGGCGGGGGTGACGGGGTCACGGGTGTCTGGCTCTGTGAGTGGCAAGGGTGTGAAGAGAGCGGTGAGAGAGGTGCTGTGGGTGCCTGAAAGTGTGGAGGCGGAGGTGGAGTTGGATTATGAGGCGGAAAGTGACGAGCTTGAGGAGGGGGAGGTGAGGGATGACTGTGACAGGACGGGCGCGGGCAAGGACAACAGAGAGGTTGGTGTGTTACAGGTGCCCCAGAGACCGGCGGACAAAGAGACGGCAGAGACACGACGGGCGGCCCCCTCCGGAGGACGGCCCAGCGAGCGCCATCCGACATTGACAGGTGAGCAGGCTTGGTGGTCTGTGTGGGATGGGGGCCCCAAAGGTGGGAGGAAGAAGGCTTGTAGTTCGGTAGGGGTGGGAGAGGGTTCCGTGAGGGAGGTTGTGGAGGCTCCGAAGGGCGGGCTCACAATCGGGGACAAATCGGTCGGGGGCAAGGCGGTGACTTCGGCGGGGGTGCAGACGGAGAAGGTCGAGGACAAGGGGGACACGTCAGGGAGTAAGCTCCCGAAAAAGCTGCCCTACATGGGCCTGGCTATGCCTTTGGGGTCGCATCTGTCCGAAAAGATCAAGGGTAAGATCTGGAAACACGAGTATGTGGACGTGTTTAAGTTACTGCATAGGGAGGTGCAGGCCAAGGAGGGCTCAAAGGAGGAGGAGTGGGAGCTGACTAGGCGGCCGAGGGTACCAGTGAACATGGAGAATTGGACCTCGGCCTTTCTCATTTATGCGAGCATATATTGCGAGAAGCATCCCGACAGGGCGATCGCATTATTGAAGTATATGGACATAACTAGGAAGGCTCAAATGCAGTTTGGGGGTTTCGCCTGGCTGAGTTATGATGAGGAGTTCAGGGCGAGGGTCAGCGCGAACCCCGAGAAGCACTGGGGTGAGGTGGACCAAGAATTATGGATGCAATGGATGGCGTCCACACATTCCTCCGCATTGACACACACGGCGAGTGGTTTACCGGTCACGTACCGGTCTTTTCAGTCGCGTCCCGCCCACGGTGGGGCAGGGCGGACCACAGCAAGTACGGGGGGTGCCGGACCGGCTAGCAAGCCCGGCACTTACAATACCGGGGCCTGTTGGAGCTACAATCGGGGATATTGTTCCAGGTACCCGTGCAAGTTTAAGCACGAGCGTTCTAAGTGCGGGGGGAAGCACGCCCTTACGCAGTGTTTTACGCTCACCACTCCTTCCGAACAATGGCGGAATTCCAAGGGTAGGGGGCAGGCTGGACAGAAGGGCCCCTACACCGGTTAAGGTGGAGGCGATGGCCCCGTGGCTCTCCCTTTACCTGGACAGGGAGGCAGCCTTGAAAATTCAGTGGAGCTTTACGGAAGGTTTTCGGGTCGGTTATCAAGGTCCCAGATCACGGAGATGGGCCGATAATCTCAAATCGGCGAAGGAATTGCCGGGGGTGGTGGCGGCCAAACTCGTGAAGGAGGTGGAGGAAGGGAGGATTGCGGGCCCCTTTTATGACTGGCCGATGCGTCGGTGGATGATGCGATCCGTCTGGTGCGGGGGTGTGGGCCGGGGGCGGAATTGGCGAAATGCGATGTGAAGTCGGCTTTCCGCTTGCTGCCTATACACCCTGCGGATTTTGCGCTCCTCGGGATGCAGTTCGGGGGGGCCGTCTTCGTGGACAAGGTCCTGCCCATGGGGTGTGCGATTTCGTGCGCATTGTTCGAAATGTTTAGCACTTTCCTGCAGTGGGCATTTACGCAGCGGAGTGGGCATCGGGATGTCACGCACTATCTGGACGATTTCCTGTTCCTCGGGAGGGCAAGTTCGGGGGCCTGTGGCAGGGCTCTGTCGGGGTTCCAGGAGTTGGCGAGGCAATTTGGGGTCCCTTTGGCACCTGAAAAGACAAGTGGGCCGTGTTGCGTTTTGACATTCTTGGGCATTGAGCTGGATTCCATTCAATGGACAGCGAGGCTCCCGGCCGCAAAGGTAGTGGAAATTCAGGAGTGCCTCCAATGGGTGATTGGTGAGAAAAGGATTGCATTGCGGGCGGTGCAGCGGCTGTTGGGGTTCCTGAACTTTGCGTGCAGGGTGGTCAGGGCGGGTCGGACGTTCTGCAGACGGCTCGGCAT
The DNA here is from genome assembly GCF_964204655.1 of Triturus cristatus. Classification (NCBI taxonomy): domain Eukaryota; kingdom Metazoa; phylum Chordata; class Amphibia; order Caudata; family Salamandridae; genus Triturus; species Triturus cristatus. Next base: position 41,043,728 of record NC_140584.1, on the reverse strand, counting down.
GGCCATGTCGGGGGCCGTGCTTCCACACCACAGGGTCAGGATCTCCATGGGAGTGAGGGCGGATCTGCGGACATGGTTGTTGTTCTTGATGGATTTCAATGGGGTCTCTTTGGACTTCGTGGAGGAAAACACGGTTTGGCAAATCCAAATTTACTCTGATGCGGCTGGGGCGGATGGTTTTGGCATTTTCTGGGATGGTAGGTGGTGCGCAGAGACCTGGCCGGATCACTGGAGGAAGCAGGGGAGGAGCATTGCATTTTTGGAATTCTTTCCTTTGTTGGTGGCTCTGGAAGTGTGGGGTCCTGAGTTTCAAAACAGGGCGGTGTTGTTCCATGTGGACAACATGACGGTGGTCGAGTTGGTCAACCGGCAGAGGGCAAGGGACCTGAGGGTGTTGCGTTTGTTGAGAAGTTTCATGCTGAAGTGTTTGCATCTGAATGTGATTTTTCGAGCCAAGCATGTTCCGGGAGCGAATAATGACATTGCGGATGCTTTGTCTCGTTCGCAGTGGCAGCGATTCCGGCGATTGGCACCTGGAGCAGATCTGTGCAAGACGGGGCTGCCGGATGGTATTTGGGCCCTGGGAGAGTGAGGGTGGTAGGCCTAGTGGAAAATTCTGTTGCTGCTACCACCCGGCGGACCTACTGACTGGCGTGGGTGGAGTTTGGAGCTTTTATGGGCTGGAGCAGGGTTTCTACCTCTGGGGCACAGGCGACAGTGGAGCGAGGAGTGTTACAGTTTGTACTGCACTGCGTGGACAAGGGGTTATCGGCTGCAACCATTTCAGGGAAGTTGGCGGGGGTGTCATTTTATTGCTGTTTGTTTTTTGGTTTTGACCCTACAAAAAGTGTGATTGTTAGTAGGGTGTTGCGAGGTTGGGGCAGGGAGAGAGCGGGGGGGGCTGTTCCGAGGGAGGCCATAACGTTTGAGGTGTGGGTCCGGTTGGTTGCGACGTTGCCGCTCTGTTGTTATGATGAGTTTGAGGTTCGGATCTTTCGCTTGTGTATGATTTGGATGTTTTTTGGGGCATTTCGGGTTTCGGAATTGTTGGGCCCACGTGCGGGGGAGGGGCGGAGGTATGAGGAGATCAGATTGGATGCGGGGCGACTGGGCATTTGGCTGGGTCGGTCCAAGACAGATCAGTTGGGACGGGGCAAGTGGGTATGGTTGAACGAGAATGGTGGAGGGAGTGTATGCCCGATGGCTGAGTGGCGGTCGTTTGTGCGTACTACACAGGTAGGGGAAGGGGAGATTTTCTGTCACAGGTCAGGGGCGCGGGTGACGGCGGGGCAGTTGTTGGCGGTGTTGCGCATGGCATTGGTGCATTTGGGTTTGGAGCCGGCGGGTTTTGGAACTCACTCATTTCGGATTGGGGCTGCGACGGCGGCAGCCCGGCTGGGGTGGTCATGGGATAGGATTCGGCAGATGGAGGGCACGGTGCTGTGAGCGATATGTGCGGAAGTGATAGGGCTGGTTGCAGGGAGTTGGGGACTGTGGGGGATGGAAGTGGCTTTCTTTTGTGTGTCTCTAACATCTGTTTCTCCCTTAGGTTGCGTGAGAGGACCTGGGGCCAAGACAGTCACATGGATTGTGGGGCATTCCTTTGTGCACTGGGTGTCGAAATACGCGGAGCAACAGGTGTACGGCCGTAACCTGGGACTCAAAGGACCACATCACGAGGTGCACTGGTGGGGAAAAGGGGGAATGCGATGGGGGGCACTACTGCCCTGGCTCGCGAAGATGGTCCCACAGAAGGGTTGCCCGGATCTGTTGATAGTCCATTTGGGGGAGAATGATTTGGTTTGGCTGTCGGGTTTGGCGCTCTTACAGCTGATGCAAAGAGACTTGGAGGTAATGAAGCACAGGCTGGCAGGGACTTGCATTGCCTGGACTGAATTTGTTCCGAGGAGGATCTGGAGAGGCGCTGTTAAGCATGGGGCAATTGAAAAGGCGCAACGGAAATTTAACAGAGCTATGCGCGTTTTTTGTGGGGAAAAAGACATTAAGGTGATCAGTCATCCAGGACTGCGACTGGAGGAACCACTGTTATTTAAGGATGACGGGGTGCATCTGTCCAGACTGGGGAACGCCTACTACATGATGGAAGTGAGGGATGTGGTCAGCAAGCTCTGGAATGAGGCAATTTGGTGTCGCAGGGATGTGTGAGCGGGGGGGGTGTCTGAATGGTCCCGGCCTAGGGGGTGGGGCAGGTATCCGCCCTAAAGGGGGCTACCTGGTTGGCGGTACTTTGGAGGGGTGGGGGGAGTCATTAGCGGGCACACCCATCCCTCGGGGGGGGGAGAGTGAACGAGGTGGGGGTAATGGAGGCATGAGTGAAATGGCCGAGGAGAGCGGGGAGGATGCAAGGAGGTTTGTGGAATGGTGAGGACCGGAAGGGGCATGGAGTGGTACAAAAGGGGAGTGTGGAGTGGGTGAAAGGAGTGAAGGATGGTAGAGTGTTGTGGGAAAGTTGTTATTCAGGTAATGTTTGGTTATTGTTTAATGTTGTGCAGCCTGGTCCTAATAAATGGCCTTTTACGCTTAAGACACGGTGTGGTCTGTTTACTGCGCGAGCGGAGACAGGGCGATACTTTGGGATCACTAGGACGACTCCTGGACACGGAGAGAACCTATGAAACGTCGCGCTTGAAAGAGGCTCATAGGAACTGCGTTGAACTTTGGGGTTTGGCAGAGTTGATTCAATGCACTGGGTAGAAATGCATCTGACTGACACCAGTGATTGAAATCATTTCACATCACAGAATATGTTTACAAAACCAGCAAAACTGACAACGAACGAAAAAGGGTACCTCAAGCGGTTGCAAGCCACCAAAGTTGTGGGTAAAAAGGCTTGAAAGTAGTTGAGTGTCCAAAACCAAAATGTAAAATATTAAAAGTTCACAGTGCTTGTTACAAATACCAGTAAATATATACTGTAAAAGGCGTTTTGCAGTGCTTTAAATGGGGAAAAATACGCGTAGGTACTCACTAAATTGAGCTGTGGACAGGGGTGGGTTTGGGGCGGAGCAGGGGGAGGGGCTAAGAGGCTGAGCAAGGGTCAACAATATTAAGGATCGAGATTTTAAAGACACGTTTCTGGTTTCTGGTATCTGGAGTATTCTAAGTAAGTAAGTAACAATCTTTATTTGCTTAAAAATATACCATAAAAGATCCAAATTCATACAATGTATGCTTATTCCAAATCAATTCGATATACAAGCAGTCTAACAGTCCTACACATGTCAGGGATATATCCAATATTCAGTCAATGAAATTTATCATAAAACCTGTATTATTAAAAATAATACTTAAAACTATAAAACACGCCTAGATACAACCAATAGCATAAAAGGCCTTGATCTAGCGTTACAAAGTTACGATTGCAGAAGGTAAATTCGTAATATACAGAATAAAGTGCATATATAGTGTGCAGAAGGGAATTGCACAAAAAACTCGCTGACTTGGGCCTAGGTTCACAAAGTTCATATGGTTCTCCTAGATGCAACTAATTTAGACAATAACATGAATAAAAACCTTATACTAGCGTTACAAGATTAAAATATTCAGTACGTACTTTGGTAAAGTACATGATAAAGTGAATGTGCATTGTGTAGAAAGAATTTTATGCATAGAGTTCGCCACCTTGGTCCTATACACAATAAATCCATTAATTCCCTAATTGTGATGCAGTCTTAGAGCCCATGCATCTAATGTATTCGAGACGATGTTCAAAACCTGTGCACCGGTAAAAAATGGCAAACAAATGTATAAAGGTGGCTAGCTGTTATTTTCCCACCACCTTCCGTAATCTGACAGACGATGAGATGCACTTGTAAACAGTGTGGCAGGCCATGTCTGGTTGTAATAGCTGTAGATATAACAGTGCAGGTCTGCATTACCTTCTCTTCAGAGACCTCAGCAAGGGGAAAAGCAGAGCCTTCCTGTTCCTTTTATATAGCCCACAAAAAAAAATGCAGCTGAGATTGGGCGGAGGCGAATCGCAGGGACACACTATAAGGTCCTGTTCGCCTGTTGCTGTGGAAGGGTAGGCAACCAGTAGATGTGACAGACTGAGGCAGAATCTAACAAAGTAGTAGCGATAGGACATTGGGATAGTGAGCAAATATGGTTCCATGGATCTAGTTGTTACTAAGATGCCATATGTTTTAACTGATCATTTGCTTGGCTCCTTCTCCTCTCTACTCCTCATCATATGATCCATCTGTTCTTTCTTAAGCAAGGTTTACGTGTGCCTAGAAATGCTTGTGGGGCTATTAAAAAGATCTTGCCTCCCTATCGTTGTCAGTTGTGTTTTGACATATTCCAGCCAATCAATACTACCTGCCTTGTCTAACTTCAAACAGTCGATCAGTTGCTGATTAGAGCCTTGGTTAAAACAGCTGCCGGGTGATTCCATACTGAGATCCATAACATAAGTGGCGCTAACGAAACAAGATCTCTTACATGGTCAAGGACCAATTCTTCGTGGCAAATAGATGCCGGAACACACCTGTGTAAGTGTAAAAGTTTATGTACAAGTTTATTTTCTGCAACCTGTAATAGTGAGGGCTCATGTATTTCCCATATCCCTGCTCCGTAGGGTGGCTGGTGCGACACGTCTAGCCTTGTATATATTAAGCAGCACACCCATTGGGAAGAATCCTAGTATTTATTTGTCCACGTAAATTAATACGGGGACAGCTCTGGTCCTTGCTCTTGGGGGGATCTGTCACAATTTCTCCTAGAAATTTCGCCAGGTCATTATTATAAATGCTGATAGCAAAATGGGGCAAGGACACACCCTTGTCGTACTCCCTTGCTGATTTTAAACAAGCATTTGCAATGCAATAGGTCTCGCATTTACCAGAGTTTAAGCTATTGGCATTGTAAATGATAATGCTTTTTATTTATGTTTTACAAACGAAAACAAAAATAAAAGACATTTTATTTGCAATGTCAATAGCTGAAACTCGCGTAAATGCGAGACCTATTGCATTGCAAATGCTTGTTACTTTTAGTCTACAGCGCTGCAACAAGAAAGATTAACGTTGAGAAACTAATATAATGTTTTGACACTCACTACATTAATTGTATTTATAAATAAAAATCATGTTTGTGAAATAAAGTTGGGTTGGGTGTTTCGGTGACATGCTGTCAGAGACCGATTTTCTTTTGTCATGCTCAGAGCACTGCTGGGGGGGAGGGGGGCCATGCAGATCCTGGTGTCTGTCCAGCCGCTGGCATGCAGCTCAAGAGAGAGGAATTCTGGGAAAGTGAATACTGTTTGGACATGATGTCGATACAACTAAAAGACCCTGCTTGAAGGTTGTGACCCAGACCCCGCGAAAGCCTTTGTCAGGCCTGGCCCAGGGATGACTTTCCAAACTGCCCCAAGATTTCCATATCACCCTAGAGTACAATTCAGCTTGTGAAGAAGTCTTATCAGAAGTGTCAATAGAAAAGTTCCTCTGTTAGGTGACTGTTGTTAAGTACAAGTTGTAGGTGACATTTCTTGGAGTTTGGTGGATGAGACTGGAGGGCTGCACCAAATCACTTACTCATCTTCTATAATATGTGTTATGTTATGTCATGCTATGCCATGTTATGTTAAGCTATACTATGCTATGTTATGTTATGTTATGTCATGTCATGCTATGTTATGTTATGTCATGCTATGCTATGCTATGTTATTTTATGTTTTGTTATGTTATGCTATGCTGTACTATGTTATGTTACGGTATGTTGTGTTATGTCATGCTATGCTATGTTAAGCTATACTATGCTATGTTATGTTTTGTCATACTATGCTATGTTTTGTCATGCTATGCTAGGTTATTTTATTTTATGTTTTGTTATGTTATGCTATGCTATGCTGCGCTATGCTCTGTTATGTTATGTTGTGTCATGCTATGCTATGTTATGCTCTGTTATGTCATGCTATGCTATGCTATGTTATGTTATTTTATGTTTTGTTATGTTATGCTATGCTATGCCGTGCTATGCTCTGTTATGTTATGTTGCGTCATGCTATGCTATGTTATGCTCTGTTATGTTATGTTGTGTCATGCTATGCTATTCTCTGTTATGTTATGTCATGCTATGGGTTTCAGATATGAGGGGAGGTTGCTGGGCATCTTTTCCAGCCTGTATCAGCTGAAGGATCCCACATGCCCATTTCTACATTTATTACTTCAGTGTTTTTAGGGATGTAAGTTCCACCCTGCTGTCACTGCACACTCCTACCTGGGCTGCTGAGACGTTGTGCTGGAAGTACAAAAATCCCCGCACCTAGGCCCGAGGGAGTTATCGGCGCCATCTTACGATCATACAGCAGCACACACACATAGAGTTAATAACACCCACCCAACACCGTCCAGATAAATGACTTAAGGACATCAGAACTCCGAAGCGCCATCAAACACCTCCAGTTAACTCACACAGTCTGGCACAAATATGGCCACCCATCTGTGTCAAGTTTGCAAATGACTGTTTAGAGAACAGTATGAAAGTAAAGAATAAAATATTTACTGTGTGATGACAGACAGTACTTAGCTTAGAGTAAAACATTTCATTACTTATCAAAGACGTGACTGGCAATGTGTCAAGCCAATGGCTTAAGGGTTCTAGGCCAGAGAAACAAATGGCTGAAGAACGATGACTCAAGGACCACTGTGTGTTTATAACAGAGGCGCAACTAGAGCCAAATTTCGATCTCGGATTATGGCATAACCAAAAGGGCCAAAAAAATGCCTCCTTCTGTGAATGGCGTGTCGTATAGCTGGCAAAATTCTATTGCGCTGCAGCACCGAATATCTTCACACTGCTTCTGGCTGAGGAAACGAGAGATGAGGGAAGCAACTGACGGATACATCTTTATGCGCAGTTGTTTTACAAAGAATGTTTGAAAGTTTAACGTGCAGCCCTACAACAGAGCGTGCTTTTTTTCCTCTATAAAAAGATATTGTTACGCGCTGCCCACGTGTACTGTGCATTTTGCCTGCCGCGCGCCACAAAAGAAATGTACTTAGTTACGCTCTGCCTACTTGTACTGTGCCTTTTGCCTGCCGCGTGCCAATAAAGAAATGTACTCAGTTACCATCTTTCTGAAGTCATTAGTTGACCTTTTGTTTCTGAGATATTTCGCCTTAGATGAGCTGACTCTAGTATTCCATGCGGCGATGGCGCGTCTGTGAGTCGCCACCACCAGCGAGAGCCGTTCTTTAGGAAAGCTGACATCACAGGCGATGAACATGTCAGGACTGTGCGTAGATAAGGAACAGGGTAAAAGGGAGTGCTTCAAAGGCATGCCAGATAGTGAAAATGAAAGTAAAAGTTCAAGCATGCAAACATCTGACTTGCCCAAGGGGAAACGCGAGTGAGAGCAGAGGTGAAGACTAAGTAATCTGCTGTTTGTAGCTGACATGCATTTTATGCAGCGATTATGGATAGGAAGGGTAGGAGGGGGATTAAAGAAACCTTCTTTATACATGTTGTGAAGATCTTCTAGAGCTGAGAAAGAAACTAATGTCTTGTACTATAACCGAGGCTTGCACAACACCTAACTTCTGCGATTTATAACAAAGGTGAGCTAAAACTCCATACGGCAAGCTTGGCTCTCGGCCGAAGCTCAAAGCTTTACTGTGAGAGAAGCTGGGTAAATGCAAGGCAAACAAGAAGGGCTGGGCAAGAAGGGAGGAGCCAGAATACAAGTGAGAAAAAGAGGAGGAGAAGGGAGATGCAATCAGAGCATCAGAGCATCAAAGGGCTGGGTGAGAAGGGAGGGGGGAATGCAATGAGCAGAGGAGCAGCTGTGCACGTGCATATGATCGTGCACTCAAGGTTTAGGCCAGCCAAAAGACTGTGGGTAGCACTTTGAAAATCCCACATACAAAATGTCTCTTCGAGCCTTTGGCTCGCGAGACCTAAAAAAGGGGTACACTTCCCATTAGTGCCATACCTAACACAGCCCTCGACATCCTCGTGTAGTTTACTCAGGATGTTCACCAGCCCAACCTCCACTCCCAAGTCCAGCAATTTGACGCAGAGTTTACCTCTGTCAACATTGTCAAAAGCTGAGCTTAGGTCCATGAAGGCAAGGCGATCCTTTCTTGGCCCTTATATATTTACTGTGGATGAAAGTGAGATTAAGACATTGGTCAATCATTCCTAGCACCCGCCTAAACCTAAATTTAACTGTTGTCAAGATCTCATTATCAGTTGCCCAATTCTCAAGGTGCTCCAGTATTATCCTGCCCAACACTTTTGCTTTGATGCCTATAAGCGAAATTGGGCGATAACATTTAGGGTCCCCTCTGTCACCTTTTTTAAAGTTTGGGACTATGATGGCACAAGACCATGACATTGGGGGCCCAAGCAGAATAACACAATTTGAGCTGTTGACTAGTGTGGGTGCCCACAGCTCAATGTTGTTCTTGAACAAGTCAATTGGCACCCCATCAGGCCCAGGCGCTTTATTACTTGGACATCTAGTGAAAGCTAGGATAACTTCATCTAGTCCAATGAGCGACAGATAGTTCCCCAACCCCCAGTCCAGTATAGGATTAGTCAATGATTGCCCTTGATTTAGGTGATGGATATCATTAAAATGGGTCACCCAGGTTTGAGCTAAAATGGGTAAATCTGTGTTGCTGTTGTGATCATGAGCAAAATACAGGGAATTAACAACTTTCCAGAAGGTTGTTGAGTCTTTCTCTACTCATGCCCTCTCCAACTGCTCCCTAGCCTGCATCTTTATACTCGCTTTTCTAGCAGCAAGCGTGGCTTTGTAGAAACGTCTGCAAGAGCGAATAGTCTCCATATTCCTAGGTAAAACTTAAAACGCTTCCTTGAGTTGTCTGTTAACCCTAGTACAGTGGCCATCAAACCACTTCATTGCCTTGGTTGGGCATTTTGGTAGTGTGATTGTTTTTTGTTTTTTTTAATTTGGTAAAACCTTTATTGAGATTAATCTGTGCATACAGTAAATGAGCATCATAGAGATGTTACAGACATAAAGGAACAGTGTCAGCATAGAAGTAACAAGACCCAGCATGGCATGAATCACCAGTCCAGGTGTGCCTCTTCCGTTTATAGCAGACATCGTAGCCAAGTCGTGCTGTCTCCAGGTATCCCAATGGTAGCTTGCGTGTGTTTTAATTGCCTTCTCCTGATGCTGTGTGACCGTCTAGGACAGGCGCAGAGTCAAAAGAGGCAGTCGCAAGTGGGGACGTTATGGGAGCATTATTCTGTCTCAAATATGTCACCAAGGGTTCCCATATGTTTACCGGGCGACATCCAGGGGCATAAAATCGCAATAAGCAGACAATGTACTTGACACTGCGCTGCATCCCTTACCATGCCCGTGTCGTGGGCGCTGGCTTCCGACCCCAATGTATTGCCACTCTGCACTTACCCAGCAGCAACGCAATTAGTCTTCGGTGCGTGCCTGGGGTGACTTTGACGTATCAAAGCAGGCACCTTTTAGGTGTTGGTGAAAAGAGGGCCTCAGTCATATCAGCGATTATTGCACATACATCCTGCCAGTATAGCTCCACCCTCTGGCATACCTAGGCCAAATGTAGCAGGCTGAACGGAGCAGCGTGCACATGTTGCGTCCTCCGTCAGTCCAATCTTATGGAGATACACAGGCGTGCAACATAGTCTGTGCAAATATTTGAAATTAATTAGTCTGAGTCGGTAGTTATGGGCTAAACGTTCAGTCTGTCCACAACAGTAAAGCCAATCCTCCTCAGATATTTACTGTCCAATGTCTGCTTCCCAGGCCCTGGGCACTCACAAAGTGCCCAGCTGGGAAGAGGCATTGGGCATAAAGGCGCAGTATAAGCTTTCGCGGCGACGTTGATGTGTGTGTGTGTATTCGAGTGCAGTATTGATCTGGGGTGAAGCCGGGAAGGTGCTGTGTAAATCTTTGCAGGTCGCTTAAAGTTGATAGTATATGGTAGTGTGATTGTTAACAACTCTGATATGCACCTGCATATTTCTAAGATATGCCTCCACATCTCTTGGTGAGGGGACATCACAGCCTAATGTATCAATTTCACTCTCGCAGCTTCCCAGCAACTGTCTTAGTAGCTCCCCTGAGTCTAACTCCACCCACCTACGCCTAAATCCCTGTATTTTTTAATAATCTGCACTAGATACAAGCTGTGTAGTTACGCAGGATATTAGTCCCAGTTTTAGGTAAAGAGCTTGAGGATTAAGTTCGCTCATCTTGGTGGATAGGATGACATAATCTATTCTACAGGCTTTTATCTCTAATGAGACCATAATGTAGTCAATTAGGCTTCTGGAGCCTCTCCGTGTAAAGAAGATCTGTCTATCACTCAAGCTACTTGTCAAGTCGACGGTGAGTAGTAAGTTATATTTTAACAAAAGAGTATTTGAGGCAGTACCGCATGGAATGTGATTAAAATGTGTGAAATCCGGGGAGTCGGACTCCCATAGTCCACAAATAAGATTGATAGCATATTGGCACAATCTGAGATTAAAATCACCCCCCACAATATGCAAAGATCCTCTAAAAGCCTTTCAATGACTTTGTTTAGCGCAGCTCCAAAGGAGTCTATAACTGTACAATCATTTTTGTCAAAATTATTATGGTAAAAGTTCATCAAGATTACCAGTGGCTAGGACCCCAATTTAACACACATGATCTGGAAAAACGGTGAATTAATTACTATGTCTATTATTTTGCAAGGGAGGGTCGTACCTATTAAGGTTAATAAAGCTCGTTATTGTGACCGTATGGGGTTGTGACCGCAGAAGTTGAGATCGAATAAAAACCATTCCAGAATATGCGCTTGCAAGCCCAGGTCTCTTATAAACAGATGATCTGATAGTCACCAATCATGTCCAGCCATTTTGTGTCATGAAGTTTATGTGCAATCCCGACTACGGTCCAGAATAGGACCTTTGAGTCCTACCCTTTATTTGCAGTTTCTGATGTTAAGTTGACTGTAGGCTGGGACTAATGGGCACTGAGAGTGTGCGGGTCAACCACTGTCGACAAGGACTATTGGGTGGTGAAATTAGGCAAGGCTTCGGTGTTAACCCTAGTGTCATAGTTCTTATCAGGAGCAACAGGTTTCAGTAAGTCAACTTCACCCAATGATGAAAACCAGTTATAAGTTGGGAACAAGTGAGTAAAAGATTGAAAGCTAGAAAGCAGGGGACTTTCAGTATGAGAATGTGGGTCTTTAATGGTGTTGGGTCTATAAAAGAAGCTTAGTGGAACCGCTTTCACACGTTGATTGTAAAAAATTACAGGGGAGTCTGTGCAGGATAAAGACGACTATCCAGGCATTATGAAAGTTAACAATCGTCCTGCTCCCCTTTTGGCGTAGTGCCTATTCCATTGGACTCTTCGGACAGTGATAATGTTGTTTGAGGCAGAATTACTGCTCAGGTCTCCCAAAGATGTGAATAGCCAATGGATGACCTTGTTTTTAAGTTGGGATTCCATCTCCAGCTGACTAGTTAACAGGGTAGATATATTTTTAAAACAAGAACCAGCGGGGAGGCCTCCAGCGTTAATTGAATAATAGGGAGGACTGTAGTATGAGGAACAGACGTGCTACTGAATTGGTGATTTTAGGTTTGATTCCAACGGCAGAAACAGATTTTTTAATTGGATATACCAGACAGATAGAGCTTAGAGACAGACTGGTTTGTTGGCTGCTTGTCATTGGTCAATTGAGTTCTGTATTGAGCCCCTTGTGATCTGCCAAAGATTACTTGCTTGCATACAGGACTTTCATTGCTGTTGAAATGTGCCCTCCCCCTACCCGTTTGAATTGCCGCTGGTTTTGGCATTCAGATTAGTTCATTGTTATTTTTTGTCCTTCAGTATTAGCTCAATCCCTTTTAAGGCGTCCGTCTGACCCTCCAAATCAGCAGCCAAGCTAGATAATGATGTGGCTACCATATATTTGTCCGCTCTGTGGAGAATTCCACTCTGTGCTTCATCGCCAACCGGTGTATTATCTTGCGTTACGACTGTAGGAATTTTCTTAAAACCCAATTTAGATTGTTTTTAAGAGACCTTTTCTTTTTGACTGTTGGTGGGGAACTACATGTCAAATCATATTGTGCCTCCCTCATGGGGTCCTGTGTAACATCCAACATGCCGTTAAAGCAACAAGGGTTATTTGCCCAGCTGCTGCTGCCCACGGGTACCCAAGGGAGGATTAGAACCTGCTCTTTACTGGCTATCGGCCTGCATGATGGGCCATGTGTGTCATTATTGCCGATAATATTATCCCGGGGAGTAACTGTCACAGGAGGGTAGCCTATAGTTGCCTTGGATAAAGCTTTTTTGTGGCACCCAGCCTCTCCTCAACAATCCCAATTTCGTTGTTAATAGCCCCCCTTAGCATCAGTCAAAAAGCATGCAAGAGTATTGGTAGCCAGTCTTTTCTTACTTGCTACGTTATGCGCCAAAGGTGCATCGGATTTCCTCTTCCCCATTACAGCAGTACTCCGTCTAACCTTCTGCCCAGGTTCAAAGGGTCAAAGCCAAGAGGGCTTACCCAGACCAGCCTTCGTCGGCCACTTATTGGCACAGATGGGCCTGACCTTGGCCTGGGCTTTCCCCGGGTATGCCAGCGCAAGACCCAAGCTGCAGGAGATAAGGGCTACCCTTACGGCATGGGGAGGACTGGTGCCACCTTCCCCCGCCACTGACAGAATGCTAGGGGACAGAGTCTCATCCCAGCCAGCAGCCTGCAAGGTAGGGCATACGTGCCTCGGACAGCCCTTCAATACAGTATTCTTTTTGTCTGTATATGTAGAAAAGTATAAAATAATAAAAATCTTTCTGAATTTCCATGTGTACGGATTATCTCAAGCATGACATTTAAAAAATATTTTGTAATTCTATACCATGGACAGTAATAATAGTGTGGGAACTAAAGAAAGCAAACTTGACAAATGGTATACCTTGATCTCATTCGAACATCTGTGTTTTTCTTTTTCTAAGGTTTAATGTATTTTCACTACCGTGCCCTAAACGTCAAACCACATTAGACTGACAATGCTGTATTTACATAGTTTACTCTACTCCATGGTCTATACATTGGGGATAATAAGCTGTAGGAAAAAGTAGAGTAATACCACTGGCCTTGTCCATAGAATTAAACTAGGCTCTTTGCAATCAATGTTTTACTCCAAGGCCTGCCTCTTCAGTAGGCTAACTTTGGGTTATCTTATTATATTTAACAAGGGTGGACTTTAAATTGGGGCAGGTAGGAATGTCAAGTGTGGTCTCCACATAACTATAATTTAAAACTCTCTTTAATGGTAAAGTTTGATTTTAAGTCACAAATCTGAAAATGCCACTTTTCGAAAGTTAATATTATTATGAGGGAGATTCATGGATCACTGGGAACCTGGGGTAATAACTATAACAGAAAATACACCAGTCCCTAGTAATAATACATTAGATGCAAAGAACCAAATGGTGAATAAAATGTATTCAAAGGAGTTTATAAAAAAAAAAAATTCAGACACATTGCGGCTCAGTGAATATTGGTGCAAAATAAACATGCTCAGTGCTCTCTTTAGAGGTAATACACTCAAGTGATAAATTGTGATCAACAAACACATAAACAGCACGGCCCATTACAGCAAGTTCTCAACAATCTTATAGGGTCCGTGTTTTTAAAGTCAAGGGTGTTTTGAGCCCAATAAAAATGATGGCATCACCATCACGACTCAGGGGGATATAATGAGACTGAGCGAGAGAGGGATTATGAAAGATAATGCAGTTGCTAAAGGAGGGTTTCTCTGGTGACAAGCCTCAGGAACAGGGCGGGCGGAAATGGGATGCGCTGGAAATATGCTGGATACCCATGAGGGCTCCAATCATCCCACAGTGGGAAGCATGTGTGTGGTTTGGGTCTCAAGGTTGAGTGCCAGATTCATTCACTAGGCTTGAATCAGCCCAAAAACGGAGATGCGCTGGTAGCGCTGACTGGCAGCATGGGGTTCTTTGAGAACAATGAGTTCTCAAATGTGCCCCTTACTTCAGAACACAACATGTTATTGAGAAAACATTTCTAGTTAGTGACAAGAAATATTGCACTGGATGAACTGTGTGGTAGATCACTTAACACTCTCAGATCATTTGCTGTATAAGTTGTCTTTAGACATACAAGGATGTCCCACCGTAGAAAGTGCTGGGCTATTTCCCTCAGACTCCATATAGACACAAGAAGCAAAATAGTGGGCCTAAAGAGGAGCGAGAGAGAGTAGATGTATGGTACTCAGGGAATTCTTGATACTTTTACTGAATTCTATTTGAATCTATATGTAGAGCCGTCTGTGAATTCAAAGGACACATGAATAGGGTGTTGTTGGACTGGTTTGGATACGATGCCAGGAGAGGGGTTGAGCAGGATGGGGGGTTGAGCAGGATGGGAGGTTGGGCTCACAGTATAGATGGCCTTGAGGTGGATTTTTTAATAAATACATTAATCAGCCAACTACCTTAGTAATAACAGGCAATTTTGGAGAAGTGAGACATAATGGGTTGCTGCCTCCCACCTTACACATGTCAGTTACAGTTCATTACCGGCCTCTCTATGGCACAAAATCTTCATATCCTATACTTTAAATCCTGAGTGCATCTGAAGATAACTGCAACAGCAGGCTTCCTTGACATAGAGAAAGTATTTCAATCCCTTGATTGGAAATCCCTGCAGTCTTGATTAGGGAATAAATTGGGATGCCTTACTGATTTGAGTTATGCAGATCCAGTGACCCACAATAGGGCAAAATAAACCAGTTCCAAATTAAAAGGGTACTCTTTAGGCCTGTCACCAATACTTTTTGATGCAGCCAAGAAATTCCTGGCTAGTGTTTTGGGAACACCATTTGCATGGTTGCCTGTTTTTCAGAAGTGTTGAATTCTCCTATCTTTATTTGCAAATTACATTATGTCGTTTGATCTTGAGCCCGCTTTGAACCTATCTGCAATTGCACTCAAGTTCACTGGACATGGTGGCTCTTTGGGTCTGTGTATCAATTGGGATGAGTAAGTCATTTGTTTTCATTGATTCCTAGCACAACCCAATGTCATTAGGATTTCCCTTTAGAGTGGCAGAAAACACTGGTTCCCTACCTAAGATTGAAGACACATGGGAACATTAATACAGATAAATAATGTTCATTTGGAACACTGAAGAACCCTTCTGTCCCTCATCACTGGCAGGTTGCACTGCTCTGAAGATGACAATACTCTTTATACTGTTGTAATTATTTTATTAACACCCCTATATCACTCAGTAGGGGGTCCATTAAGAGCCAATGGCCACTCCTGATACAGCTGGTCAAGCAGGCACACAGCCCTGTGTTGGTTGAAAGACTCTGATCCCTCCCAATGTCAAGGGTGACTTCAATGGATTTAATCCAGAGTAAGCAGTATAAATATTTCAAAATCAACTTCACTACTCACACATCTATCTCTCCAACTGCACTGGGCCCCCAAAAGTTAGATGGATTTCATCATTACCCTCACCAAAGAAGCAAATGGTCCTCTGATGGATCCTTCTCCGCAGATAGGAGGATTGGGAATTAGGGTGTCAAAAAAAATCAACGTTAACCACCCAATGAGGACCATTAATTGGTGACCAACTTATCCTCCCCTCCCCAAACGAAAGGACATGAAACTAACCTTGACCAGTTGAGTCTTCATTTTCTAAGTGGAAATATCTGGAGAGTCCATCTGCATTGGCATGGTTACTCCCAGGTCTATAGTCCACTGTATAGTCCATCCCCTGTAGGGAAATGGACCACCTCAAAAGTTTGGGGTTTTCACCCTTCATCTGTTTAAGCCATAAGAGGGGCTTATGGTCTGTCTGAACAATGAAGTGAGTGCCAAACAAGTATGGCCTCAACATCTTCAGAGCCCAAACCACAGCAAAGGCTTCCCTCTCAATAGCTGACCAAAGTTTCTCGCTGGTGGTCAGCCTTCTGCTTATAAAAGGTACTGGCAGATCCTGACCCTCTTCATTGAGTTGTGATAACACAGCCCTTACCCCTAACTCAGATGAATCAGTTTGAAAAATGAATTGTTTGGAAGAGTCAGGACTTTGCAGAATGGAAGCAGTGCACATGGCCTACTTCAGGTCATCAAATGCCTTTTGACAGCGAACTGTCCACTGAACTTTCTTAGGCATTCTTTTAGAGGTCAGATCATTCAAGGGGGTGTAGGCACCTACCTAACCTAGTGGAGACTAAGCTCTATTGAGTTGGAGAAAGGGTGTGCTAGACCCTTGACTTACCCAACTCCAAGTTCAGTAGAACTTATTCTAATGGGTGGCATAATACACGCGTCAGCCCATGGGAGGCCTCTGGGGTATCTATATCCTGGGTACATGTGTACCATATACTAGGGACTGATAAGGGTACCCCAGTATACAATCTGGAGTGTACCAAAGTACATGTATGTCAATTTAAGGGAGAAAGCAGATAGACTGGGGTCCTAATTAGCAGGATCCCAGTCAGACTAATCAAAACAGTGAGACATAAATCAAAAAAGTGGGGGTAACCATAAGAAGCAGATACTACTTTCCTACAAATGGTAAGAACATATACAATGTAACAGACTACGGCATCAGGTGAGAGTGGAATTTACCACCAAGCCATTCCACCATGAGCTTCAAAAGAATGTCCTTGAACAAAACAAATAAAGCAACATTTGCAAAAATGTACTGAAGTGATCTAGAAGGTTTACACAGCGACAGGTTGGTCTGAAGGTAGGAGGCCACAGCCATAGATCGGTGGATGCATCAGAGATGAAAATCTCCTCACTGGTGGACGGCTAAAAAGTATCTGAAATGAAATCCCGGCATAGAAAAGCAGCCTGCAATTGATCTTGTAGGAAAGATGCGACCAGTCATGAGCCTTGCCTCTCAACCCGGCTTGGGAAAGATGTCCTAACAGAACGGTGTGTGACACAGAGTAGAAGGCTGCAGAGAAATTAAGCCGGACTGCATAGTATCAAAGACACTGTTGCGATCCTGAGCACTGTCTGTTAACTTCGCTTTTCAAGATCTTGCAGGAAAGGGGAGTAAAAAGATAGACCTATAATAATTAGAAACAGTGGCATCACAAGCAGTTTTCATTTATTAAAGGCAGGACAAGGACCTACTTCCAAGCAGTGGGAACTCTGACTTCTTGAAGCAACTAATTGCACAGGCAGGCGAGGGTGCAGGAAAGATCAGTGGGGAGATGAGCAGTGTGAGCAGGGCCAGGATCATGTGGAGACCCTGATCTGATAGAGAGTAACCAGCTTACGATCGATCTCTTCACCTGGAATGAAGTTTGATAGAGTATCTCTTGCCATATTCTCTGCCTGAGTAGTGCTAGTGCCAGAAGCGGAGATTAAACTTGAAAAGGTTTCTGCTATGACCTTTACCTTGTTATGATAAAAAAAGGACAGGTCATAACAGGTTTTGAAAGTCTATGATGGAGTTAAGGAAGTTGTCTGGACTGAGAAAATTGTTAATTGTTTTGAAGATGGATTTAGAGGAGCAATTCTCCTGCTCGAGCTGTGAGCTGACATCAATTGGCCGAGCTTGAAGGACTTGTTTTTTTGTAATCTCAAAACATCTATTGATAGAGTAGAAGTCTGGATCACCAGCTTCCTTCTGCTTTTTTACACTGTAGTTTAGAAGATTTAAGTGTCTTAATACCAGGATACCAGGGGGGCACGGGCTTGCTCTGCTGGTGGTGATCAATTTTATAAGGTGCTACTTGTTCAATAGCACTATTTAAAACACATGGTTCTCATTGGTATCATTCATAAACAAATTACAGTAATTCCTGATATCACCGATTACTATAATTTGTTTATGAATGATACCTATGTAAATCATTATGTTTGAATGAGAATAGAAATATATGTATTCAATAGCAGAAGAGAGCCACATGTAGTTCTTAGCAGAACTATCAATGGAAGCGTCACAGAGTGGAGGAGTTTAGAGTAGATTATGAATATTATTTTTGGAAACATTGAGCCATGACGTTCTGGGAGGGGTAAAGGCAGCAAAATTAATTTTTATTGAAGAAGAAACGTTCAGACCGAAATTAACTACTGCATTATGGGTAGGAGAGCTTAACCGCTGAGGCAAATCGAGGCGAGAAAGGTTTCCAAGAGCGAATTAGAGTCTGCTGTGGAAGACTTGTCCATCCAAATATTAAAATCTTCTAAACAAATCAGATTAGAGGAACAGAGAGCAATTGGAGTAATGAAATGAGGAAATTAATCTATAAACTTATTAGTAGAGTCCAGAGAACGATACACAAAGTGAAGCTGCAGTTGTTAGATATTAGTAACTTTAAAACCAAAGATTTCTGCCTCAGCGTACAGGAGTACAGGTATGAAGGAGACGTAGTCTTTAAAAATGTCGCCAAGACCTCCTACTTTCTTACCCTGGTGCTGAAAGTGAATTGCCTTGTTGCCAAGAGGGGAGGCTAGGCTAGGACTAAATCAGGGTGGAGTCAGAGACCAAAATGAAGATTTCAGTCTTATGTTACCTAAAGATTAGGAGTTTATCAAGCTAAATTTGAGATGTCTGTGTCAGAACCCCTTTCGGTGAGCTACAAGTAAAGCAGAGGCTACCAGGTCCAACAGTAGGAGTTGAGGCCATTTACTCCAGATGTCCTGTGGCCAGACTTACTATGGGTCCTGAGCACCTTGGCCAGGTATCTCTTTAGTGCTTGACTCTCAGAGGTGTCTAAACAATAATAAACCTTGAGGATTTACTCAACTTATATTCATTAATCAGAACGTCACCGTAGTGAACTTCATTTCAAAGAACTCAGATAAGGAAACAATTTACAAAGTGACCACAGTTCATCTTTTATATTGTTTTTGATTGTTTCAGTAGATTTCGGTAATTTGATACAAAAAATCTTTTTTATGTACAATAAAGTAATATAGTTTTCATTTAAACAATGGCAACAAAAAACTACTGTATCGCTTCAAAAACATATAAGCAGTAGTTAATGACACTTTTTATACACACATGCACCATCCACAATTGGTCATATATCGAAAATACTTCGTTTGAACACTTGTAATATCCGAAGACATCCAATGAAAGTTGTTTATAACAAAGAAGTGTCACAGCGTCAACGTTTCGGTCTCCTATCTGAAAATTTTAATCACCGAGACCATCTTCAGGACCAAAGTTGCACCATGTATTTAATATAAAAAATTCTTATATTACTAAACAAACATTTCACACATGCCAACATCTAAGTTCTAAACATTTGTATTGTCTGTACACTGAAGGAAGGAAGGTGTAACCCTATTATGACCAGCCGATATAGTAAGTCAGTTCCCAATCACCGTCAACTATATAGCCACCAATAAAGAAAAATATACCATATAACTCCGTGCAACATGCCAATCAAAACTAACCGAAAGACACAGTATCACCAAAACTAATAGACCTCAAAGAGACACCACTCTGTGAACATATCTCCTATAGGGGAATCAATAAATAAATGAATGTGCACTTACTCCCTCGATAGCACGAAACCTTTTTAAACTCTTATTTTCACTCTTTAACGGTCTTCCACCGCAGAGGCACTAAATCAAAAAATCCAACAAAGCACAATCCTCAGTCATAAGCATCGTCAAGAATCATGGAAGACATCACTGTTTTCACGGGCGGAGCAAGTCCACAAGACGTTAAGCACCCAAACCTTACTTACAGAAAACGGCAACTAGCGTCTGCGCTTCTTGAGTCTGTAATCTGTAACAAAACAAAACAAGACACAGACCCAGTCACTCAAAGACTCGTCCCCTTGTCTTACCTATGGGAATAGGACAGCCAACAGATGTCAGACTTACCAATTTCTAATTTCTTCACCGGCTCAACTTTCCCTGTACTACTCGCCAAATAATCCGAGCAGAAACCACGGACAGAGGAGGGAGTTATTTAAAAGGTAGCGTGATGTATATCATCATGTATTCATAGCAAATGAGTCGGCCATCTTTGAATGTAGCCGTCTTTACCATGATATTGGCGTCTGACGCTAATAAACTACTCAAAATCTACTCAAAACCAGACTCCAGTGCAACGTCAATTTCCGGGTATCATCCAGTGATAACTGATGGTATCCATGTATTAATGTTGATAAGTATGTAAACCATATCCCTAAATATGGAACAGCCATAACATGAGAACCTAAAGGGACCTATTAATCCAATTGGCATTAAAAGTCATATTCAGCGGTGTAGATATTAACTCAAGCTACTAGTAAGAAACCTATGTAAAGGCCATAAAATCAATGGAAAATGTGTCGGCCATTTTAACATCATAGAAAGACAAAGAAGTTCTAATGTCTTAAATACAAAACTGTGTGAACAAATATTAATTCCAAGAAGTCTTATAAAAGGTCCTGTGTTCACTTGGCTGGACTGTCGACCAAATTAAAAACAAAATGCAATATGCCAGTCCAAAGAAGATCTCTCTATATATCCAAACCTAAGAGAATGCTCTCTTAATGGTTAGAACAGCGATAGTGTAACTCTGAATGAGGCTCATAGAATTACATCCACAACCTCTATCAAGACATAAAACGGTCATCATAATCAGACATAAGGAGGCTATGTAGTTCACAATGTCGCCAAAGTTTGCCATTCAATAAAGGAATTTAATCCCATCTCTACTGTTTTGGCTGACCAAATCCACCTGTTTTCCTTCAGTGTCAATAAGCGCTCCACATTTTGTCTTCGTTTTGTGTTTTTAACAGTCTCCAACACAAACCATTTCATATCTGTAGGGGTGTGTTCTTTTTCCAAATAATGTTCTACCATGGGTGCAGTAGTAATTTTGCATCTAATGCGCGATTGATGTTGGGTTATTCGTTTTTTGATTTCTTGCGTTGTTTTGCCTATATAATAAAGACCACAAGGGCATTCTATGCAATAAATAACATTTTTAGTGAGGCAATTTGTATGTTGTCGCAATGTCCATTCTTTTCCGTTAAGGACACAGGACTTTACCACCGATGTTGTAGGGCAAGCTATGCAATGCCCACATGGATAGTGGCCAATTATGGGTGTCAGCCCCCATATATTTGTTAATGTACTGGGGACTGGTTCTTTGTATGCCTTGACAAGAGTCCCTTAAGTTTCTAGCCCTCTTGAAAGCAAAACGAGGAATTTTACAAATCAAATTGGGGATGAGAGGCTATCCATATAGACTTGTCAAACGTTCCCTCAAAAGAGCCTGGTATTATGATCGAGAGGCACTCTTACAGAGCAAGAAGGATCAGGTATCCACACAGGAAACTATCACTTGTTTTACAACATTTGGAACTGAATCCAATTCTATCAAAAAGATAGTGACAAAAAATTGGCACTTGATCCAGAAAGCAGAACCACAGTTTACAACACCTCGTTTTGCTTTCAAGAGGGCTAGAAACTTAAGGGACTCTCTTGTCAAGGCATACAAAGAACCAGTCCCCAGTACATTAACACATTTATGGTGGCTGACACCCATAATTGGGCACTATCCATGTGGGCATTGCATAGCTTGCCCTACAACATCGGTGGTAAAGTCCTGTGTCCTTAACGGAAAAGAATGGACATTGCGACAACATACAAATTGCCTCACTAAAAATGTTATTTATTGCATAGAATGCCCTTGTGGTCTTTATTATATAGGCAAAACAACGCAAGAAATCAAAAAACGAATAACCCAACATCAATCGCGCATTAGATGCAAAATTACTACTGCACCCATGGTAGAACATTATTTGGAAAAAGAACACACCCCTACAGATATGAAATGGTTTGTGTTGGAGACTGTTAAAAACACAAAACGAAGACAAAATGTGGAGCGCTTATTGACACTGAAGGAAAACAGGTGGATTTGGTCAGCCAAAACAGTAGAGATGGGATTAAATTCCTTTATTGAATGGCAAACTTTGGCGACATTGTGAACTACATAGCCTCCTTATGTCTGATTATGATAACCGTTTTATGTCTTGATAGAGGTTGTGGATGTAATTCTATGAGCCTCATTCAGAGTTACAGTATCGCTGTTCTAACCATTAAGAGAGCATTCTCTTAGGTTTGGATATATATAGAGATCTTCTGTGGACTGGCATATTGCGTTTTGTTGTTAATTTGGTCGACAGTCCAGCCAAGACTTCTTGGAATTAATATTTGTTCACACAGTTTTGTATTTAAGACATTAGAACTTCTTTGTCTTTCTATGATGTTAAAATGGCCGACACATTTTCCATTGATTTTATGGCCTTTACATAGGTTTCTTACTAGTAGCTTGAGTTAATATCTACACCGCTGAATATGACTTTTAATGCCAATTGGATTAATAGGTCCCTTTAGGTTCTCATGTTATGGCTGTTCCATATTTAGGGATATGGTTTACATACTTATCAACATTAATACATGGATACTAGATACGATCAGTTATCACTGGATGATACCCGGAAATTGACGTTGCACTAGAGTCTGGTTTTGAGTAGATTTTGAGTGGTTTATTAGCGTCAGACGCCAATATCATGGTAAAGACGGCTACATTCAAAGATGGCCGACTCGTTTGCTATGAATACATGATGATATACATCACGCTACCTTTTAAATAACTCCCGCCTCTGTCCGTGGTTTCTGCTCGGATTATTTGGCGAGTAGTACAGGGGAAGTTGAGCCGGTGAAGAAATTAGAAATTGGTAAGTCTGTTGGCGGTCCTATTCCCATAGGTAAGACAAGGGGACGAGTCTTTGAGTGACTGGGTCTGTGTCTTGTTTTGTTTTGTTACAGATTACAGACAGCGCAGACGCTAGTTGCCGTTTTCTGTAAGTAAGGTTTGGGTGCTTAACGTCTTGTGGACTTGCTCCGCCCGTGAAAACAGTGATGTCTTCCATGATTCTTGACGATGCTTATGACTGAGGATTGTGCTTTGTTGGATTTTTTTATTTAGTGCCTCTGCGGTGGAAGACCGTTAAAGAGTGAAAACAAGAGTTTAAAAAGGTTTCGTGCTATCGAGGGAGTAAGTGCACATTCATTTATTTATTGATTCCCCTATAGGAGATATGTTCACAGAGTGGTGTCTCTTTGAGGTCTATTAGTTTTGGTGATACTGTGTCTTTCGGTTAGTTTTGATTGGCATGTTGCACGGAGTTATATGGTATATTTTTCTATATTTTTCTTTATTGGTGGCTATATAGTTGACGGTGATTGGGAACTGACTTACTATATCGGGTGGTCATAATAGGGTTACACCTTTCTTCCTTCAGTGTACAGACAATACAAATGTTTAGAACTTAGATGTTGGTATGTGTGAAATGTTTGTTTAGTAATATAAGAATTTTTTATATTAGATACATGGTGCAACTTTGGTCCTGAAGATGGTCTCGGTGATTAAAATTTTCAGATAGGAGACCGAAACGTCGACGCTGTGACACTTCTTTGTTATAACTTTCATTGGATGTCTTCGGATATTACAAGTGTTCAAACAAAGTATTTTCGATATATGACCAATTGTGGATGGTGCATATGTGTATAAAAAGTGTCATTAACTACTGCTTATATGTGTTGAAGCGATACAGTAGTTTTTTGTTGCCATTGTTTAAATGAAAACTGTATTTTCCTTTATTGTACATAAAACATATTTTTTGTATCAAATTACCGAAATCTACTGAAACAATCAAAAACAATATAAAAGATGAACTGTGGTCACTTTGTAAATTGTTTCCTTATCTGAGTTCTTTGAAATGAAGTTCACTACGGTGACGTTCTGATTAATGAATATAAGTTGAGTAAATCCTCAAGGTTTATTATTGTTTAGACATATTATACCCAATCCCTTGGGGTTAAGTGGGTTGCCCTATTGTTTTGTATGACTCTCAGAGGTAGCGCGAGTTGAGCAGTTCATGGCTTCTCGGGGTGAGGACAGGGGGTGGTAGATTCAGGGGGTGAACACAGGTGCACAACTGAAAATATTTTCAATAACAGAAATGAATGATTGGGGTATTTATACACAAACAAAATGTAAAATATGCCATACACAAATAATATACACATTTCCACGAGGACAGTTCTCTCGTGTTCGATAGGCAGGTACCCAAGTTCCACTTCCCTCTTTCTAATGGTAGTGGTTATTTCCAATTGACGATAGGAGGCAATCATTTTAGTCCCCATTAGAAGTCCAAGTCTCAGGAGTCCTATTCAGACTCTTCCAAAAGTTAAAAGTGTTCCAGTGACTAAAGTGCTATGAGAAAGAACACTTTACCCTATGCCCTTTGGTCCTGAGATCAGTCCTACACGCTCCTGCATAGATTGTGGGATCAGAGTCCCCAGGAGACCTTCACAGTCCAGCATTGCGCAGGGCTGCAGCGGCTGCAGATGGTGAATAGGACTCTCCAATTTGCAGGCACTTCCTCTGATGATACTTTAAGTCCTTTGATTCTTCTCACAGGTAGGGGTACGATCACTAGGGTTCCGATACGTCAGCCAGGGCTCAGGTCACCACAGTATCCTTTCCTCTCGACGTCAGCGAAACCAGGTAAAAATCGTTGCTGTTCATGGCAGCCCACTCTGGCATACAGGGTTGCCGACTTTACTTCACAAACGGGCAGCAGGCCAATATGTGCAGCAACAGCTAGCTTCAGGGCGTCCCCCTTTGACATACAGTGCTGTCGACTTTAGTCCGCACACAGGCAATGGCCAGATCCGGACAGGTGTCACTTACTCACACCATGCGATAAGGATCCACTCGCCAGGTTCCCACACTGGACCTTGCTCCATCCAAGCGCTCTCTTCTTCCTCACAGGGCACACTGGTCTTGGCAAGCAGGCAGGTACTGGCGATCCAGGCTAGGTGGTCTTGGATTTTCCTGGGTAATGACCCGGTGCCGAGCTGGGAGACTGGCAGACCATGGCTCCTAGTCCTGGTCACAAGTAGAAGGCTTGCAGAGCTTTGTCTCCTCAACATATAGCCCGACTGGCTGCTGACAGACACAAAATGTGATTTAGGGTCTGAGTCTTTAGGGTTCATGCAGGGGTATGATTCCTTTTGAAATTCCCACTGCTCGTTTTTGCCATTCCTCTAGATAGCACTCGGTCACAGCAGGAGCAACTCCAAATCTGATAGCCCCACAACACAGGCCATGAAAGTGACTCGAGGTTCACACTTGAACGCCAGACACAGTGATATATGCATTAAAGGGTTATCCGAGGACCCCAGCCCTACTCTTTATGGTTCTCTTATAAGCCATATTTCCTCTCTCAGATGTGCCCAGGCCCCTTTCCAGTGGCCTGTCCCTGAATCAAAGAGCATAGTTTGAAGTGTACTGAAGGGCCTGGTTCTTCCTTCCTCCAGTGTGTCCCACTCAGGTCTCAGGAATGCAGCAATCCACAAATCTGTCAGGGGGAATGCTCTACCTCCTCATACTCTTCTATTGTCAGCAGTGGGTTGCTCAAAATGGAACCCAGACTCTTCCATTTATTGTACCATTCACAGGCACACATATACCCAAGAACATGCATGCCACCACACACAAGCTGCACAGTGCTACGTACTAACTTGGTGTAGGCAAGGGTAAGTTAGGCAGACAGCAGTGGAACTCACTCCAATGATACAGGTAAAAAGGCCTGCTCACTCCTACTGATCACTACACAGTGATCACGGCGCATACTCGCTTTGGTGAGCATTTTGAACACAAATGCGCAGATGTGGATTTTCCAATGGATTGATGAAGTTAAGTATGGGCACTGGCTGAATACACTTTGGATGTGTGTGACCATAGGGAACCTTGACAGATACGCTTGTTGGAATACTGATGTAACGGGAGACAATATGACAAAGGAGTAACAGATATGCTACCCTTTGAGTTGGATTGAATACTAGAAGTAACACAAAGCCCTGAAGAAGTTGTGGGATAGGATACCCGACAAGCGACGAAACACGTTGGTGCCTGAGATTGGTGGATCTGCAATAAAAAGAATAAGACAGAAACAGGCAAGACTGTGGATACAATTTATGTTATATTAATAATTTAGCGTGTGCTGGGGATTGTTTTGCCTGGTCACTACACAGTATGCTGCCACTATCGTGCTTGTGCTACTTAACTCTTGGTAAAGACAGTAACTTTTCACCATCATGTGCGTAGCGTTTTTTGTGCCCCTGTGGGTCCAACAAGACTCCAATCTGTGAGACATACCTATGTCAAAGCACACATGCATTATCCATGTTTGCCCATGGCAACAAAAATGAGCACCTAGGAAACAGATATTGTTGACTGGAGACAGACTAAGCAAAATGTTGCAAAAGCTTCAGAATGTGTAGTCTATAATAATGTGTGTTCCGAGAGTAGGTTACCACTTTTCAGACCTTTTCTTACCCAGAACCACTTCCACACTGTTTTGAGACTCTACTGAGTTTCTTGACCCTCTCTTTATGGGAAGTTCTGCTTTGATCAATTTTTGATTTATTGAATTTCTTTGTATGCCAAAGCTTTATGCCTGCACTCTCTCGAACTAGAACCCTTCATGGGTGCTGACTGACACCATTCTCTCCTGACTCCTAAAATAGGGATTGTTTCCTTAATGGAACAAGCTTAATGCATCTTGTTTCACTTTATTGATTGGT
The DNA here is from genome assembly GCF_964204655.1 of Triturus cristatus. NCBI lineage: Eukaryota > Metazoa > Chordata > Amphibia > Caudata > Salamandridae > Triturus > Triturus cristatus. The sequence goes on along the minus strand of NC_140584.1, from coordinate 41,017,075 downwards.
AACTGATTGATTATTGATTTCTAATAAGATTCTAATGAATTAACTTGATTGATTTATTGTGATCTAATAAAGATGACTTACTAAAAGATTTGAATAATAAAACCCATTAACTCATATCAAACTCTCATTATTGACGGAAAATTACATTAGAAATTGTGATTATAACTTATGTGATGTTCGGTTCCTGATCTTCTCTAAAACAGCCGCACAGATGTATTGCAACATTATGAGCAGGAATTTGCCCGTGTGATGGTAAACCGAGAAAAAAAGTGATAACTCATTCCCACTCCAGCACCACCATAGCTCCAGCCTCCTCAGTTCCACCTAGGTAATTTAATTATGGACACTAACTTTCCTACTATATAAAATACAATGGACACTGAATTGTACTGCCAGACTTCTACTCCGACTCTTAACTAGAGATCACACATCTCTATCCTTTAAAGATCTCAAAAGTGAAATTATTTAGTTAAAGTGTTCATTAATAGAGAGCAAATGGAATTGTTGCAAAAAAAGGCTCATGGGTACACTGGCTTTTGAACCTGGTCATTAAACACACAGGTATATTTTGAATTAGCTACAGGCAAATTAAGAGAATCTGAGGGCCTCCCCCTAAAAAAATGTCTGTTATAATATAGACCCTCTCTTAGAGTAGAACATTTGTATTGTAAAGCAAATATCCATGGGGCTTAGGTAATGCAAGAACCTGCGTACCAGCCAAAAATCATTCTTGACTACAGTTACAAAGCAAGAATACATGGTAATTCTCTTTTTTTTACCAAGGTTGAATAGAAAAGCAATATGGAAAAAAAGGATCCTTTACAATTGAATAACATTTTGAAATTTAAAAACAGGTCATTGAGGAATCATTATCCAGTATTCAGTGATAATATTTTGTCAAGAACCACAGTTCTTACCTACTGGGCATATTTTGGAATTGTGTCCTTAGCAGGGATCCATAAATAAACAGTCCATACTTCCTAATGAACCTCGGTCTTTCTAGCATTTGGTTACTGCCAAATCATGGTATCAAAATATGTATTATCTACATATTCCATGAGCACCAGCTGGATGAAAATACATATTATGTGCACAATACAAAGCACAATAATTCTTCTTCTTTATCTTTATTTTCTTTTTTTGCCCAGCCAACACGTCATATAGGGAGTTCCCAACGACATCTTCAGGGCTAAAAGATACAAATGACATAACCACAATGATTGCAGTGTGCACATCACACACAGCGGCAAGGACACTCGTGTAATGGTGTTACAAAGTTATCCATTTGACCACGTTGGGTAAATCTTATGTGGAAACCCAAACTCAAAAGTTACACATTACTTAAAATATTGATCTGTATATCAATACAATTTATATTATGAATATGTGATATTTTGTATCATTATACTTGCAATCTTAACTAGTGCGACGTGGTGCGATTCTGCACGATCGAAGTGTGCCCTCTCTGGCGGAAGTAGCCTTCCGTCATCATAATTGTGTGATTGAGCGCTACATGCCACAAGTATCCCCCAAATCTGTTTATTGCAGCACATACCTGTCTTCTTTTTGTTTACTAAGTCAATCCTGTGATTAAAATTATATACACAAGATAGATCAGTTTATGCAATATCTACAAACTGCAGGTCAATGAGAACATCTCAAACTGGCCTCCTACTTCACCGGTTCTACTTCCGTTACGGCAGTCCACGTTACCTGATCCCTGTGTCCCATATCTGTGTGTGTATGTATGTATATATAGGTGTGTATATATATATAAATATATATAATATTATATATATATATCAAAACAATACCCTTTCAGGCATAGAGTGACGCATAAATTATGCAAAAAAGAAGCAGAGAACTCTGGGTAGTTCTCAAGTTTAGGTGGAAAGCAGCCCCTGTGTAGAGAACTCCCAACACCAGCGACACTCTAGATCTGCTCACCTCAAATGTCTGCTTTTCTATCAAAGTCTTTAAGCATTGGATCAGCACAGTGCCATCCACGCCGAGATAGAAAGGGACAAAGTCTTTTGCCATTTAAACAGCAAAGTCTTTAAGCATAGGACTAGCACAGTGCTGTCCAAGAGGGAGGAGGGGGGAAAGAGAGGGAGATACCACCAGGGAAAGAGAAGAGGAAAACAACACAGAGGGAAGTACCATGGGAAAAAAGAGGGAGATTACAACACATCTCCCTACGGGGGAAAGGGAAAGCACAGGAAAAAAGCTGAAATAAAAAGGAAAAGGTGAGAGGGTACAAGGAACCTATGAAGGAACAAAGCTTAAACGTATCAGTAACATGGAAACCCCTAGGCCTGGAAGGAGGGGAGCACCCAGCAGTCAAAGGAAGGAGAAAAGACGGCCGGGTTATATTATGATGAAAACAAATAGTGTGAAGGATAAATCAGGGGGGTATAGAATTGGCAATCGGATCTCTTCCCCTGATGGAAGCAAAAGGGGTAACTCCCGTTCTCAGGTCAGAAGAGGTGTGATATGCCCAAATGCTTTCTCTTAACATCTTATCTACATCCATATTGTTGGTACAAGCTAGATGAGTGAGATTTTTGATCCAGAGCATTGACATCCGAATGGGGTCATTGTCTCCTGGGCAATATTCAGTAGATTCCTCATGCTTGATGCCCAGCTCACAAAGGAATGTCTTCATTTCCTTAGATGAGAATTTGATATAATTGTTGGTAACTATGCAAGCTGGCACACCTTCGTATTCAAATGAGTCTCTTAAGAAGTTGATAAGGACTTGTACTTGATCCAGTGAGATGTGTAATCCATGAGAACAATAAAAAAAAAACTCCTGATTGTCTCATGGGACAGATAATCTCCAATGCCAATTTAGTCCATGGAGTTTTAGGAACTTCTGTGGGATTATCAGACAGATAACAAATATTCACTGCAGGTCAACTTTTAACAACATCAGTTCCTGAAACAGCATGAACCAACTCTGGCATCCACCCATCTACAGGGGTTTTGGCACTAATATGAAAAGGGGAATTCAGAGAGACAGGGAGGGGTGGAGGTTATACATTAAAATTTAAGCAAGCAGACCACAGCGCAAGGTAAGAACGGACAGGTAAAAACACAGCAAGTGTCCACTCGTGAAGCTTACTCACGACTTGTGGTGGTCCGACGCAAAGAAATACCCAGCAACAGTTCTAGACACCAACGGAGACGGAGAAGAGGGGGCACTCAGAGGGTACCTCACAGCAGAGCTCGTAGGATCCACGATGGTCAAGAACTCAATGCAGGGAACTTCCGCGAGCTTCGTCAAGGAGCATGGACGTTCACCAACTCTGCGTCCTCACAGGCACTGAACCGAGGAATCACCAAGCAGAAATGCTGAAAGGAGAGAGTACTGAAAGGGAAGATGACAGGAATGGCCCCCTTCGCCAAATCGTCACCAGTGTTATATTAAAATTGAACTCTGAGGCAAGGTAAGTTCAAGCGTCTTTATTCTGTCATCCACTCTCCGTAACTGACAGCCTGTCCAACATTCCATGGTGAACTCTGGAGGAACGTTCCAAGAGGGAGGAGGGGGCGGGGGGAAAGAGAGGGAGATACCACCAGGGAAAGAGAAGAGGAAAACAACACAGAGGGAAGTACCATGGGAAAAAAGAGGGAGATTACAACACTATGGTTTTTTCAGTGGATTTCAAAGGTCTTTTAAATGCTAATTCCTAACTATATCAGGCCGGAAACCTATGGTTTTTTCAGTGAATTTCAAAGGTTTTGTAAATGACAATTTTTAATGTATTAATTGTTATACTGATTTTTTTGATACTGATTTACTACATTTTTTAAACTATTTATTTTTAGATATTTTTTTTAAATTACATTATAATTACATTATACATTACAATACAAAATATACTTTCTCAGAATGAATTACTTTAGTTTAACTACTTTGCAAATAGGCAATAGACTTTTAAGTACAGTAGTTACAGTTGCTGCACTTGGCAACACTATTTCAAACACAATGCAACATTGAGCTCAATGTGAATTTCTAGTCAAATGCAATTAGTTACTTTATGGATTACTTTTCTAACCACAGGACTGAATCCTAGGTTCAGTCCTTGGACATCTCCTGTAAACAGTTGAGTAAACGCATTTTGGTTACAGTAGTGATTTTTAAGGAATATTATTGTATTTTAAAAGTTGACACTTAGAAATGTTTTCACATAGAATCACCAATGTTATCCTATGGCAGAAAATTCACTTAGCAGGTAAGTAGTGTTATCGTTACTTTTTCTTACTCAGTGGTGGATCCTGGATCCAGCACTGGTGAATCTCCTGTAAACAGTTGAAAGAATGTGTTTAAGTCATACAGACGATTTTTTAGGAATATTTTTAGTTTGTGAAAATAGACACTTAGAAACTTTTCTGCTGAAAACCACACAATGGATTCCTATGGAAGGAAATACAAGTTACTGGTAAGTACGCTTAGAATTACTTTTCAGGGTCAGTGCTGGGCTAAAAGATGCAGCACTGGGTTCTCTCCTGATAACCGGTGAGTAAATCGAAATTCGTAGTTCGACTGATTTTAGAGGAATATTTGTACGTTTCAAAAATGGACACTTAGAAACTTTTCTGGTGAAAAGCACACAATGAATTCCTATGGAAGGAAATACAAGTTACTGGTAAGTACGCTTAGAATTACTTTCCAGGGTCAGTGCTGGGCTAAAAGATGAAGCACTGGGTTCTCTCCTGATAACAGGTGAGTAAATCGGAATTTGTAGTTCGGCTGATTTTAGACGAATATTTGTACAATGGTGAAGGAAGGGGGCGGGGCCTGAGGTGACGTGTGCAAACACGCCCTGTGGTGCGTTTTAAGTTGGAGAATTAATTCCTCTTCAATCCTGCGGTCCCATGGGGACCAACTAGCCCACCAGGTACCTCCAGTATGCGCCAGGGAGCTGCGTTGTAGAGAGGTGTTCATAGGCCACGCCCCATGGCGCTTACTGGAGGTACCTGGTGGGCTAGTTGGCCCCTAGGGGACCTCTGGATTGAAGAGGAATTAATTCCCCAACTTAAAACGCGCCACAGGGCATGTTTGCACACATATCACCTCAGGCCCCGCCCCCTACCTTCACCACTGTGCAAACGCGCCCCGTGGCGTGTTTTAAGTTGGGGGATTAAGTCCCCTTGAATCCTGAGGTCCCCTGGCAGCCAACTATCCCATCAGGTACCTCCAGTATGTGCCAGGGAGCTGCGTTGAAAAGAGGTGTTCAGAGGCCACGCCCCTTTTTACAACACTCTGCAACGCAGCTCCGTGGTGCTTAGTGGAGGTACCTGGTGGGCTAGTTGGCCCCTAGGGGACCTTTGGATTAAAGAGGAATGAATTCCCCAACTTAAAACGCGCCACAGGGCCCGAAGGTCGCGGGGAGCCAGCGGGGCATTGGGGCTCCCCCCACGGTCCCCAACGTATCACATAGGCCCCGGGGAATGGGGTTCCCGGGGCGAATAGTAATTAATGGTGGGAGCCGTTTTTTTTACGGTAAAATAAGGAGTCGCGTACCTAGCGTGGCGTTCAGCGTGGCATGCGAGGGGTATGCGACTCCAATTCACGCTGGGTGCGTGACTCCAAGCAAAAATATTTTAAAACTTTTTAATAAAAACCTAGTTTATATGTTAGGAGGATATTGGGTGGCTCTAAAAAAGAGCCCTTGTGTTTATTGGGAGATTTTTGTAGCTACATGTAAGTGCCGATGCAGAGTCTTAAGTTGTTGAGAAGGACTCGGTTTCCCTTATCTGTGAAATGTACACCATCAGTCCTGTAGATGCCATCCATATTAAAACACAGATTGTTGTTGTATATGGACCCCATACTATGGTCTCTGAGACCTTAAAGCATATAAATATTTTTTATGTAGAAGAGATTTGTTTAATAATGCAATAAATTATTTTTTAGTTTTATTTTAATAATATTATATATATATTTTTTCAAAACAGACAGTTCATCATCATTACAAAAAAAGTCACCATGACTAAAAATACAGAAAGAAGGAAACAACAAAAAAAGGAGTATTATTTGAAGAAAACACAACAGCAACATTTAGATGAAAGACAACATGTGGGAAAAAAAAATCTTGCTGTAAGTGTACAAAAGAATTTATTTAAAAACGTTCAAAGGCTAGAAACAGTGTGCACAATGTGGAAAGTAGAAACAATGCCTCAAGAAGAAAGAACAATAACAAGAAAAAAGGAGAAATTAATGGGAAATTAAGTTTTCAAGAAAAAATGGATGGTAAAAGGAGAAAGAATCAGTTTACTGAAATAAGGAAAAGATTGTTTTATAATAGAGTTGTTTTTAATTTGATGAAAGATGTGAAGAAATATAAAAGAAAATCCGCATTTTATAAAAAGAAAAAACAGATTGAAACTATTGTTGAAAAGGCTTTTGAATTAAAAAGGAAATTATTCCCCCCTTAAACGGACATTAAGGGGGCAATACCAATAATTCAAGATCTTGCATCCCAATTTGGTAACTTCTCTGGCTATAGGTTAAACAGACAAAAAACACAAATTTTGTTTGTCGGTCCGAATCCCCCAGCACAACTAAACATAGTTCCAGTAGCCACTTATTTGGGTATAAAAATTACATCACCAGTTGCTGCTATTCCAGAACTTAATTTGACACCTGTACTTAAAAAAGGGAACTCATCTTTAGAACGCATTGACCATCTTCATCTATCTTTATTCGGCAGATGCAGTGTTCTAAAAATGATGATTTTTCCCAAATTTTTATATATGTTTAGGGCAATTCCATTAGCGTTCCACTTGACTCTCTTTCAACAGTTGGAAAGGATGTCTGCTAGATTTCTTTGGGGGTATAGAGGTCATCGCAGGTCATATAAAAAAATGATTCTTCCTAAATTAAGAGGAGGCTGGGGAATCCCTCATTTTCTTTTTTACTATCTGGCTGCAGTGTTACAGTTTATTTCACCACTGATAATTGGGCCCAGAATACGCATTTCAGCTAGCCATTCACCATCTATCTATGAGTTTGCAATGGGTACAGAATGCCATGGAAGCTTCTTGAGAATTATAGAGCCTAGTTATTTAAAAAAAACTAAGTTTAAGATTTTGAGTGCCGCGTTTGGCGCTTGGCGGCTAATCAAAAGGCAAATGGGTATTGATAAAATCTTGGTGTATACCCCATTTAAATCATCTAATATCTTTCCAGCAACTTTTCAGGATGCAGTAATGACTCGGTGGCGCAACTTAGGCATTAATTGCATAGGCGATCTTTGGCAGGATGGCCAGTTAATCCCATTCTCATTATTAGAGAGCAAATATAACTTAACCCGCAATGACTATTTTAAATACGTGCAGATACATAGCTTCTTCAATACTCTTCGTATGCAAGATCGATCTCAGTTAACGAGGATTCCTCTTATGGATAGTCTTTTCATCAAAAAAAAGATTGGCACATAATACAATTTACTTTTGGCCTCACTTCCTGATGACATTCTGTTATGTCAAAATAAATGGAACGAAAAATTGGGGATTGCTAACATTAAAATTCAAGAATCTATAGTTTTGGCTAACACTATATTAATAACAGGGAGAGCACGTACACAGCATTATATGGCTTTATTTGATTTATATTATTCACCTGCCAAAATTAGTAAATGGAGTACTACTGTAGGGACTTCATGTAACAGATGTGGACTTTATGCAGCAGATGCACTTCACATGTTTTTTGCATGCCCTCGTTTGTCCTCTGTACTGTCTGAAATTCAAACTTTTCTTAAAATATTGATGGGTCAGACAATTACTTTGTCAGGAGAATTAGTACTAATAGATGTATCATCTCTTGATCTATCTGAAGGTCAGACAAACTTTCTTTTTATTTCTATGTCTACTTGGAGGGCATGCATCACTCAAGCCTGGCTGAGCTCAGATTCTCCCTCTTTTTCCTCTTGGAGAGCATGCTTATTAGCCAAGCATAATTTGGAAAGGGGTATATATAGGGTTAAAGGTAGGAAAAGGAGAATGATGGGTGTACAACTCTGGAGCCCCTTAGAGAATTGGATTAATGAGATTATGAATGAAGATGTTTCTTTATCATGCGTCAGTACGCCTTTTATTTATGTTTACAATTATGTACATTATGTGTACCGTATCCTTGTTTTAGTTTTACAACTGCTGTACCTTGCTTGCATTAAAGGAAAAATGTCAATAAAGAAATTTAAAAAAAAAAAGGAAATTATTCATTTTAGTATTAAAGAAAATTCGATCATTAGATAAGCCAATACGTTTTATGAAGGCCAAAAGTAAAAGGAAGAGAGTAATTAACAGAACTAACTTTTGTGATGTTTTTTGGGTGAATGGAAGCACAGTTCAAGTTCAGAGCCTTTTTTTTAATGAAGAGAGCTATTTTCAAACCAATAGATTATTGCATGCAGTTGATACCACTGATCGTGCTTATGAGGTTAAAAACGGTTGTCCAGTTGAAAAAGAAAAAATGTTTTTGAGAAATGGAGAGGAAGTGGTAGCTGATGAAGTTCTAGGGAGACGTACTAAAGCCCCAGTGTATACTTGGGATTGTAGTAGTATATGCAGTATACGTCAAGAATCTATTGATATCTTACTGAATTTCTTACGAGAGTATAGTAAAAAAAAGTCCTAAACAAAAGATTAAGATGTTGCAAGGACTAGATCCTTGCAGAGTGAAAAAAAAAATACTGGTTTGCAAGGTCATTCTCTGGCATGTCTTTCTAGAAAAGTATGTCAAAGTGTTTTTCATCATTTTAGAATGTTAGCGGTACATCATTCTCAAATGCGAAAGTTAGTCAGAAGATTGTATTATGCAAAAAGTCCAGCAATATTTTTAAATGAATTAAACAGTGTGCTTGTGCCAGTATCAGATGTAAAAAAACAATTGTTAAGAAATAGAGTTTTGTTACTTTGGTCCTGAAGAAGAGAGTAGACAAAGTGAGACATTGATAGAAGTAGGTGTTGAAGAAAACGTGGAAAAGATTAGTACAGAGAAATTTAAAGAATAAATTACAAAGTTTAAGGTAATTTCATGTGAAAGGCCAAATTATTCTTGTATTTGTTGTCGACGAACTCACTATAAAAATCAGACTAGGACCGTCGATCTGTATTTAAAAAGTGAAAAAGAAAATAATGATAAGTGGAAGGAATTTGCAACTTATTTGTTGGTAGAGGATTGCTTTTATTCAAGGTACTAATCAACGTATATGTAAATATTGTTATAATAAATTAGACGATAATAAAATGCCAGGAAGAGCTGTCCATAATGATTTGGAGTTGGTAGCTATTCCTCCAGAACTGATGGATTTAAAAACATATGAGTCTATTCTGATTCAATCTGTGCACCCGTTTCAGGCTATTGTTCGTATGGAGCCTAAAACAGGTAAATTGCCTCCCACAGATTTACAGAGAAGATTAAAAGGAAGAGTTGTATATTTACCTCTAAATTCAAAGAAAAATATTGAAACTATTGGTGTCGATAAAGAAGAAAGTGAACCCTTAATTATTCTTGTGAATGGTGTTCCTACTAAGAGTAAGAAAATCTGTCAGGAATTAGTGGATGTCAGGAAAGTGCAAAAGGCAACATTGTATCTTATAAAAAAACTAATATTTCTATAAGAATGTGTATGTGGAAGAAGAAGAAATACTTTTAGGAGATGATAGCGAAATGTCAAGTGGTCAGATTGAGAAAGTGGACATGTCGAAAACTGAAGAAATTTATGAACATTATAGTGTACATCCTTTACATTCTAAAGAAGTGTTGGGGAATACTATTCAATTATTCCAAATGAAGAAAGCGAAGGGGAATTCCTTAAGTGTTTGGGAAAAGACTTTGGAAGCTAGTTGTTTTCCCCAGCTGTTCCCAACTGGAAAAGGTGGACGTTATGACGAACGATCACTACAGATTCTTGCATCAGATTATCAGACAACAAGATTGTATGCAGAAGATCCTAGATTTCGACAATGTATCCCATGTACATTTCATCTTTTGTTTGAGAGTGACTTGTATGGATTTTCATATGCAGTCAACCACATATTAAAAACAGGAGTACATCTTCGAAATGTTTCTGCAAAGGAATTTATGGAAAAAGTACAGCAGAGAGATGATCATTTGGAATCTCAACTGATTAATTTGATGGCATGTTAACGTGGTACTAATGAGTATTGGTATCGTCGTCATGGAGAACTTAAAAGCATGCTAATAAATTTAGGAACTAACTCCAACGTGGCTTGTTACACTAAGCTGTGCTGAATACGCATGGGATGATTTACTTCAATTTCTTCAAGAAGCAAATTCAAATATTAAAAACATTGAATTCAAGACTCCTGGAGAATTGTGTTCTTTGGATCCTGTAAATGTATGTAGATATTTCAATCATAGGTTTGAAGCTATGATGTCTTTTATCTGCAACAAAAAGAATTCTCCTCTTGGAGAAGTTATTGATTTTTTTGGGAGAAAGGATTATCAAGCTAGAAGTGCTCCTCATATACATATGCTTCTATGGATCAAGGATGCACCCAAATTTGGAACTTATTCGGATGACACTATTTTATCTTTTATTGAAGATTATGTTACATGTGCTATACCTAAAAGAACAGAAGAAAACACCTTAAGGCAACAAGTGTTACGGTTTCAAAATCATCGATGTGGGAAATACTGTAGTTGGAAATACAAGTCAAAGGAAAAGTTTTATATCAAATGTCATTTTGGATTTCCACGTCCGGTAATATCCCAAGGAAGAGTGATTAGCTTTATGTCAGCAGTGAGACATACCATCACTAGAAAATCACCCAAAAATACTTATAATTGGAAAAGAAGTGAAGAATCAGAGTATATTAATGATTACAATCCAGTTATACTGTCAATGTGGAATGCTAATATGGATATCCAGTATGTTGCGGATAATTCAATTGCTGTGGCTCGGTATGTAACATCATACATGACAACATCAGAAAAGACGGAGTTGAAAGAAATGTGGGAAGAAATTTCCCACAAGAAGAGTCTTAGTAAGAAATTGTATAGTTTTAGTTTGAAGATGTTATTCCATCGAGAGATTGGAGCGTACAAATGCTCGGATCGGTTGCCGTCTGCAAGTTTATATTCAAAGTCAAGAAGCATCGATTGGGTGAGTCTAGGTCTTGCTGCAAGGCGAAATCGAGTTCTTAAACCTATACAAGAAATCGAATATTTAGCAATAAATGAACCGGGAAGTACAGATATTCTCAAAACAAACATGTTGGATACATACTATCCAAATAGAAGTCGTCATCTTGAGACCGTATGTCTCAATGAAGTGCTGCAATTTTACAGTTTTAAGAAAAACACTACAGAAAACATAAATGAAGGAAAATATGCAGTGATTGGTTCAGAAGTATGTTAGGTGAAACATAGTAAAGGAAATCTGATTAATCACAGGAAACTGAGTTGTGATACTCCTGATAAAAGAGAATTTTACTATTTAGCACATTTGCAACTCTTCAAACCTTGGCGTACAGAACAAGAATTACTTGGAGATTTTGAGTGCTATGAAGATTCTTTTAATGCATGAATGCACAGTTTTTGCAAATTATCTGAAAATGTTGAATGAAGAAATCGATCAAGAAGCTACTATTGCAGCTGAGATTGCTAGAGATAGTTCTCAAGACAGTCAAAGTTCTGCTCCACTAAGTCAGGATCCACTAGGACAACCGATTCTTGAAAATGAAGCAGTCATCGCCATGAGTGAAGCGGAACAGCAATGCATCAAGCTCAAGAAGATATGATGGACTTTGGAATCTTGGAAGAACAACTAAATAATGAACATAAAGAAATATATCAGCAAGTGAAACAACAGATTGACCATGGTTTTCTTCATGAAAAGAAAGAATGCATATCATTTCAACCTATCCAAATGTATATCAGTGGTCAAGCTGGTACAGGAAAAAGTTTCTTGATTAAAGTTTTGACCACTTCTCTACGGAAAATAACTGACTCACATTTGTCTTGTGTTGTAACTGCTCCAACTGGATTGGCAGCACACAACATTAAAGGAATTACATTACATCGTTTACTAATGCTACCTGTGGAACATGAAAATAAATTGGAATATCACAAGCTATCTGGAGAAGCTTGTTATGAAGTTTCAAGAGTACTAAAGAAAATGTAACTTCTGATTATTGATGAGGTGAGCATGGTCTCAAACGTAATGCTTGCCTTTGTGCATTTAAGAATGCAGCAAATTTTAAAAACAGAATACGATGTCTTATTTGGAGGAAAACGTGATAGTTTTTGGTGATCTACTGCAACTTAATCCTGTAAAAGGGCAACCAGTATTTAAAACACTTGTGCACGAAGATACCAGAAAGTCTTTGGGAAGTGTTGGAAACGTTAACATTTGGTCATATTTTGAGTACAAGGAACTCATTAAAAATATGCGACAAGCAAATGATGAAGTTTATGGAACCATTCTTCAAAATATAAGAATTGGAGTATTGACAGAACATGGCAAAGAAGCTTTGCAAAGTCGGATACTTACCAACTTGTTTCCAAATGAAAATATAGATCCTGCAAAACTATACACAACAATTGCAGAAAATAAATCTATAATATGCCTCATGCCAACACTGCAAGAGTGTTGTATATTTAATTAAAACCTTTTACAGCTGGAAAATGAACAAATAATGAAAATGGAAGCCATTGATAAAATAGTAAGTAAATTTTATTTGCACAGTTAATAAAAACCATTGCAATTCCACATTATAAAAATAAAAAGAAGATAAAACAAATACATTCTCTACATTTTCCAACACATATTTAAATTCAATCTAAAATGATAAAAATCTTCCAGGTTAAGATTATCATTATACCATTTCCGTCACTTTGATAAGTTTTACAATAAAAGCAATGTAATTGTGTGCAGTTCATACTATCAAGTGACTCCAGGATAAGTTAAAAAAACAGGTTCCTGCATCCTTATCTCCACCTCTTTCATAAATTTCACCAAATTGCAGTTTAGCCGCAAATCGTCGGGGGAGAAGCATGCAAGCACGGCGTTCCTTCGGGTACGTATTCCTCATTGGTTAAACAAACATTTAAGCAAACGTTTCCTTTCTTCTGACAGTTTATCACAGGAGCATAAGAGGTGTGGCATTTCCTCAATTGCCTTACCGCATAGCCGACATAGGGTGTCCCCTTTGTCCCTCTGCCAGTGTGGAAAATGGCATTTGCAAGGTATCAGGCCCATTCTGAGTTTTAAAAACTTCAGCTTTATAAATCTTGAGTAGCCCAGATTGAAATAACTCTGTTGACCTTGATTTGAATAGGAGTTTAAGACAAACCACCCATGTGACCTCCTGGCAACTGACTCCTTGTCTTCTATCCATGATAGGTATTTTGTTGTTTTCTTTACTAGACTTTTAATAGTGGAATGATTGGTGGAAGTATTCCACAACTCCTTTAAGCCTAGGTTCGCCAGGATTTTGGCCAGATAGTTAGCAGCTTGCGATACATGATTCTGCTGTAATTCTGACCATAGAAGGCTATTAAGAGACCCTTGTTTTGCCTTCCTAATTTTATCCCATGTAATTATGTATGCCCCCTGTCTTGCAAGCACCTGTTTGTGACCTCCAAACTCTAACCTCAGTTGAGCCGGGGATGTGTATTTGGGTAGACCAAAAATAATCCTGTATACTGATGCCACAGTTTTGTCCAAAGTTCCTGCGTCTCTTCCTCTTTGAGCTTCACTGCCATAAGTAATAGTAGGCAAAAGTTTTGAGTGAATAACTTGTATTATGGGGGAAAGAGATGGACTAGTTAGTTTTCCATGTAATTTTTTTAGCGAGACTGCTATGGCAATGCCTTTTCCTCTGATACTTTCTTTTTGTAGAATAAACTGGCCACCACTGTCGATTTTGACCCCTAGATATTTATACATGTTTGTATCCTCTATGCGATTTTTATTCCAAAACCAACTGTTCGATGACTTTCTTTTTTTGTTGATTGACATCGTTTTTGTTTTGTTCAAATTAATTGATAATTGGTTTTCATCGGAATATCTTTTTGTTGCATCAATAAGATTTTGCATCCCAATTTTCGTGTGGCTGATTAAAACCAAGTCGTCTGCTTATAGTAACGAGGACAATATTTGGCCTCCTAGTTTTGGTGCATGAGAATTGCAATTATTGAGCAGCGGAGTGAGATCTCCTAGAAACAGGTTAAATAGTGTAGGGGCCAAGACGCATCCTTGTTTTAGACCATTATTTGTTGTGATGCGTCTCAACAGATGAGATCCGTCGCCCAACTTGACCTGTACCCACGTGTCGCTATGTAAATTAATCAACAGATCTAATAGAGGCTTTGGTATCCCCCACCTCTGTAGTTTGGCCCATAGAAGGTTTCGATTAATATGATCAAAAGCTGCCTTATAATCTATAAAGCACAATTTGATTGGCATTTTAGTTGTTATTGCCTTATCAATTAATAGACCCATAGCCAAAATGTTTGTTGATGTCCCGACAGTTTTGGCAAATCCTGTCCGATTTGCAGGGATTAGAGAATGTTCCGAAGCCCAGGCCGGCAGTTCCTCCAAAAGGATTCCAGCAAAATATTTTGCTTCGTTGTCCATGAGGGCAACCAGTCTATAATTATTAGGAAGAGTTTTGTCCTCTGCCTTAAATATTGGGGAGATGATTGAACCCTTCCAGGAGGCAGGCAAAACATTTTGATGTTTGATTTCCAAAAACAGGGGTAGAAGGGCTCCGGCCCATTCCTTTTTGTTCAATTTGTACAGAATAGGAGGAATGCCGTTCGGGCCTGGCGCTCCGGCCCGCTTCCCTTTTTTACTTTGGCACTCAATCAATTTTTGAAGTTTTGTTGAACCTATACCAATGTTTCGTGCTGTCTGATTATATCTAATATCGCACAAAGGAAATAGTTTGTAATCATCAGCAGCTATCGTCGAATTATTAGTATTATGATGTGAAAAATGATCTTTAACATAGTTTGCCCATGTTTGTTCGCTGATGTTTGAACAGACTCCTTCGTGCCCAGGATTCATAAAGGAGTTAATTGTTTTCCAAAATTTTGCCCCGTCATTCAGCCTGATATCAGAATGTAATTTTGCCCACAGGTTTTCCTCAATTGATCTATTTGCTTCCCTTTTGATTTTTTTTAAAGATGATTTTAGTTCTTGCAGATGGGAATGTCTTACTATATCGTTTGGAAGGTGTCTAAGTTGGCGTATTGTTCGTGCGATGTCTTTTTTAATACTCTTTATTTTAGTTCTATAATCTTTTGTAAGAAGGAGCATGTTACTAGCCTTCTTTATGTATTGGGTTTTCAGGGTTGTGCTGTAACTTGCCATATTGGATGTAAAGCTTTCCCATTTCTGGACCTCGCTTACCCCGGTTCTCTCCTCAAAATGTTGCTTTGCTCTTGCTTCTATATCTCCATCCATTACTGCCGAGTACTTGATCCTTTTGTAATTGATGGTATAAATTAGCTCATTTGGTACCAACGATTGCTCAAGTTTTGGTTTCATGATATTAAATATAATTTCCTGGGGACAATGATCGCTGTCTGCCTTTTCCCCTATTTTAAATGAAGCAATGTGGCGAAATAGGGATAGTGACATAAAGGAATAATCCAGAATTTTACTTACTCTTGTAGAGTAGAATGTACACGCTGGCGGAGTGTCTCCACTAAATCTCCCATTCAATGCTCTGAGATTATAATGCTCAAGCGTCTCTAAGACCACCTCTCCAAGCTTAGATTGTGAGGATGTTAGTGTAGCCACTTGATGTGGAATATTCCAGGCAATGTTTTGATTGCGACTCACATCACTCGTTGAGATTCCCATCAGGTTGAGATTAAAATCCCCGGTAATCATAATATCAGTTGTTGAGGTGTCATTTATGATGTCATCAAGGCATTTGTATAGATCTTTTACGACCTTTCCTTTCCTTTTTGGATGGATATAAGCGTTTATCAGTATTAGATCGAGACCTTTCTTGCTTTGGATTGAGGAAGACAAGTTTATTATATTTAGATCTGGGGAAGAGAGGCCTAAGTCCTTAACATCATAGCCACTTGCAACCGAGACATAAGACACTAGGCCCCCTTGAAGGTGACCAAATTTTGCTGTTTTCACTGCACTCGTAAAAAAGCGAAGGAATCCATGGAGATGTGGAGGTTCTAGTTGCCATGTTTCTTGTAGGGATATAATGTCAAAGGTTTGTAAGTAGTTAACAAAATCCAAATCAGTCATTTTGGAAGCAAGACCATTAATGTTCCATGAGCATATTTTTAGTTGATTTAGCCTTTTTATTTCCTTTTGATTTTCCATTTGTCAGTTTAACTGATTGTTTATTGTTCTTGAAATCCATCTTAGGTCGATATAGCTAGCTGAAGTGCCAGCAAGGGTACTGCCCGTAACCCTAAGATCTTCCGCACTACTTACTCCTTCCATCCCTTTAGCGCCTCTAATTACTGTGTGTACCTTCCCGTTAAAGGAGTGCTGTTCTCCTACTCCGACCACCGGAATTAATAAGTCAGGATATTTTGGTTTTATAAATGGGGCAGTTGTCATTCACCAATCCTGAAAGATCTTAGTTTCTGCCAAAAAATTTTGTGCAACTAAAGATGTTGTCCATGTTGTTTTTGTTTTTTCGACCTTCGTGCCGGCATCTGATTGAAATTGAATAGAATCCAGGTCCTGAGTTGTAATATCTGTTAAAGATGGAATGTGAGCTAGCAGTCGTAAGATGTTACCTCTATTCAATATATCATACTTGCCTTTTGAGATGTACTCTGGGGTAAACCAGACAATATTTGATGTATCTTTTGATGTATCTTTTGATATGTCCATGCAACTAGATTCGTTGTTGTATTCGTTGTGGTGACTTTGTACGAATTCGTGTCCTTGTGTTACGATCGCTGGTAGTTGCTCTGATATGGGTAGGACAGCTTTCCGCCCTCCAAGGTTGAGGATTTCCTCTACAGTAATTGATTTTGGGTTCCCATTTCCAGTTTCTTCTTCCCTTTTTAATACTTTGGTGTTATTGCTATTTGTTAATTTTATATCAGTGGATTGTGATGTTTGTCTAATGGGAAGCGATCCGTTGTCATGTGTTTCTTTAATGTCTCCATTCTGTGATGCCTGTTGTGTTAATAAGACATTTTTTACCGTATGGTTAATTCCATGTGTTTTGGTGGAGGTCATTTTGGTAGCCATCATTGATGGATCCGTGGTGTTCTGTTTTACTGTCTGGATCTTTTCTAGCTCCTTAATTTTACTGCCGTTCGCCGGTGACAATGGCGGTCTGCAAGAGTCTCTATCTTGTGAAGCGGTTAGTGGTATAGTTTTGTCAGACTCTATTATTTCTTTTTTGCTGACCTTATCCAAAGGATTGGGTTCTTGTTCATCGAATTGGGACGTTGACCCAAAGAGACGCCTGAAACCTTCTTGAGTCTTGTTTAGTTTTTGATTTTTGCCTTTACGTTGTTTTGCCCTCCTTTGTTTTGCGTTGGTTTGCTTCACAACCTTGTCATCCTTTTGAGCTGCAGGACATTGATCTATTGATTCACCCGTGTCTTTTACTACTTTGTTAGGTTTCTTGTAAATCAAAAAGTCCGTCTCCCCCCGAGTACCATTTTTCCCGGTCGATGTTAAACCTGTATTTTTTGATTTGTCGATCGAGATTAAAGTACAAGTTTCAAGGGAGTGCTTTTCTAGTTCTACGTCCGTTTGTCTAGAGCATAAGTAGTTGGTGTTACTTTGCAACGGATTTTTTAGTTGTATGCATAGATCAGACAACATTGATGGTAAGGTAGCCAGTTTGTCGATAATAGGACCGCATCCACATCCCACGTCCCTGTTGTGGGTATGGACCTGTTTATTTTGTAGCAGGGTCGTTAGTGCACCCAGTTTCCCATCGATAGCAACCACAAACACAGCCAAAGTGTCTAGAAGAGTCAGCTGAGCGTCCATCTTGTCTGACTGGTAGTGAAGTGTTTTTACAAGAAGTTCTATTGTATTTAGCAAACTGTCCCATGCCATCCCCTGGCTTTGATTTTTTGGTGAGTTAACTGTGCAAGCTGGGGATGACGTATCCTTTTGGTATACCTTTTTCTTTTCCTCTCCCTCTACTAGGTCGTCTGTTAGGTCTATCGCAATGCCTGTGTTTACCATATTCGGCCCATTACTGATTGAATCTTGGTTATAAGCTGCCATTACATCATTCCAGTCTTCTGATCCCAGTCGTGAGGAGATCTCTATGACATCTGAGACATTTATAACATTTTCAATTTTATTTAAATCCTTTATTCCCCCCCTCCCTTTGCAAGATTCCGATTGGTGATTTGATGGAGCTATGTATGAAGGAAGGGTGGGCGGTAGTGATTGTGGGTCCTTGACGCACTGTGCCCCGTCATTCCTTTTTTGGGGATAATCAGCTCCTTTGGAAAATAATTTTTCCCCAGAACATGTTTGATTTAGTTGACATAGTTGACTTGGTTGATTAATAAGTAAAGATTTATTAATTGTGTCATGATCTTCAAGATTGTTTTCGATGTTTATAGATCTCCAGTCACCATTTAAACTGAGACCAGATTGTGATGCACCGTATTTATTATCTTGATCACCATTAATCGTCGTAGTTTTCTCAATTGTCTCTTCTTGTTTGTGAACTTGGGCTTTGACTTGCTCCGTGTTTCTAGTTGGGGCACTTCCCGTTGTTATACAGCTAATCCATGTTTTGCCGTTTTGAGGGGTTGATGTTGTTTGCCGGGAGTTGTTAAATATTGTCATTGTACTTTTTTTTGTGTCAGGACTTATCCTCTCCTGAATTGATTTCAGATCTTCAATAACTGATGGTAATTGACTTAATTGTACAGGTTGAAGAGGTGATTGAAGGCCGGTGACATTTGCTATGTTTGAGAATAGAGTGTCCCCTGCATTTTTTAAGAAAGAAAATTTTGTAAAAATCTTAGGTTGATGAGAAAGCTGCTTTTTTGTTGTTTTTTTATTTTCCAGATTTTGTAGTTGTCCGGAGGCGTTTCCAGCTGCTAATGGTTCCATTACAGAGCAGTTATTCATGATTACTAATTCTGATTGTAGGGCAGATCTTTTCTCTTCCATCATCGTGTTTTTCCGCCTCCGTTTTTTATATCTTTTTTAAGTATAGCGCCGTCTCGAACACGGCCAGACCTCATGATACTCTCCTGTTAATTGTGCTCTAGATTTTCACCTTTATCGCACGTAGATTGCCGTATTGGTTGTGCCTTGGTGATTATACCTTTTGCCTTTCGCCTTAACCTTGGAAAAATCACAGCATTTACCACAATCGACTTTTCCTCAGAGCTCGGGGCTCCTCCCCTTTTCAATGATAATAGACCTTCAGCCGTCAGTGGTATCGAATTCCCCCGCAGATTTTCTGCACACACACGCCCGCTGGTCACAACGATAATTGCTCACGTCCTGTCCCGTCTCCTGTCTCACGTCTCCCGTTGTTTGGCGCTTGATGGTGCTCGGCGCTCGGCCTTCCTTCCTTCCGTTCGGTTGCCGCTGCCGCTGTCGCTGGACGCTCCGCTCTACTCTGCACTGCTCCACTCTCCGCTCTCAACCACGTGATCAATCAGGTGTGCACCAGGTGCTCTGGTAGGACAGCCTTTCAGATGGGTGAAGCAGGCCCCAAGTGCACAATGGGGGTTCCACCAATGACCAAGGAAGCAATGCCAGATTTCTTTGTAATCTAGGGGGCCTCCCTCTTCACCTAGAAGCACACACTCTCCCAAATACACACTCTCCACTCATGGAATTAGGAAGCACCGTTTTCTTTCTCTAGCACTGGACTCCTCCTCCGAACCTCCAGTTCTAGTGCCCAAATTACACCAAGCATTCACGTTGCCGGGCTCACGCAGGAAATGCCTGAGTGCACCCTCCCTCTCCGTGTCTAGGCACCTCTGACCCTGACCTATGCCAGCACCTCACTGGACGGGTAGTACACGCTTTCTTCTCCCTTCTCTGCGCAGATTGCCTTCCGTCTGCCGTTTGTTCACTCCTGCTTCCCCCGGCCCCCCCCCCCGTCGTCGCTCACCTCGGATCACTCTGTGGAGTGGGGCGGGGGGACAGCAGGCTGAGGTACTGCTGCTGCCGCTGGGACTCTGGCTGCCCTCGCTGCGGCAGCTGGAAGCTGGAAGCTCCGGACTGAAGTTCCGGGCGCCACTGCTGCCGTCGTGGAAGTTAAAATTTTGCGGAGTTTTTTGTGGCGAGTTTGGCACGCCACTGAAAAGCCAACTAAAAGCCGAGAGACCGGGAGTCCACGGCCCCGGCTACCACTGCTGCTACTCTGCACGTCTGCTCCTGTGTTCCAAGGGCCACGCCTCCTTCGGTCCAACGAAAATCACGGACTGGCGCGATGTCTCAACAGGAACAAATTATAAAATAGAGTATGAAGGAATTACTATTATTTTGACAGAAAAACTCAAAACAAAAGTTGGATTCTTTGGAAAAATCTATATCTAAAACTGCTGGTTTAGAAAAGAATTTATATGTATGTGCAAACTGTCTGGTTATTTTATTGCGTAATTTGGATGTAGAAAAAGGTTTAGTAAATGGAGCAATGGGAAAAGTTGTTGATTATGTTAATTATAAAAAAAGATGGAATTGAATATTTGAAAATCAAATTTGATCAGATTGAAAAAGTAAAACAAATTGCTTGTTGTTCTGCTCGTTTTTTGCTTGTTAAAGATTTGTATGTTCGTAGAAAACAGTTTCCTCTTTCTTTGGCATATGCGGTGACTATTCATAAATCTCAAGGTTTAAGTGTAGACAGAGCTTTGGTAAATATTGGAAGTACCGTATTCAAAGAGGGTATGGCATATGTTGCTTTGTCCCGAGTCAGAACTTTATCTGGATTTTATTTGATTGATTTTGATGAGAGAGAGATTAGTGCAGATGTAAATTGTGTAAGAGAGTATAATCAGTTAAGGAGACTGTATGCTCCCAATTTAGGTGAATATCCAGTATATGAAAAGTGTGTAGAGATTGTCGGATATCAGTTAGAAAATAGATCTGGTATCAACTGCTATGCTAATGTAGTGGTAAATGTTGTATTTTTTCTCGAAAATCTGCTACAGCAAATTATAGAAAATCGAGAAAAAAGGTTTTGTTCCTTGTATTCTATTTTTGAAAAATTGATAATTAATAAAAGTAAAGTCCAAACTGTTTCTTATATTAGGAAGCTTTTGGATATATGTTCTGGTTCTACACAATTTACACAGAATGTGCAACAAGATGATCAAGAATTTCTAATGTATATGCTTGCAGTATTAGAAGAAGAAGGAATACAAATTGAAAATCTATGTGGACTTTGTTATAAATGGGAACATGAATGTGAAAATTGTACGTTTACTTCTACCACTAACATAGACACTGAGAGATTTATATATTTAACAATATCAGACTGTAAAACAGTGTCTTTCTACAAATTAGTTAAAGCAGCAAATCAAAACATGGAGTGTAGCCAATGCAAATCAGAAATGTTATCAACACTATTTATACAAAAATTTGGACAATATATAATTTTAATGATACAAAGTTGCACAGCTGATGGAAGAAAATTGGAAACTTTAATTAAAAATGTTGTAGCAAGTCAACTATCAATATCAGGAAGAACTTTTGTAGTAGTAGCAATTATTTTCCACGATGGACCTTCTACAACATCTGGACATTACACAGACTATTTAAAATGCAATAAAGGATGGATATATGTAATGATGCTCATTTGGTTTTTAAATATCGTTTACCTAAGGAATTACCAAATTCATACTTAATATTTTTAAAGCCAAAGTACTAAGAACATAATTCGGCCTATTGGGAATATGTTAATATGTATTAATACCAATACTTTGGACACTTTCAATATGAAGGATTTCAGGAATATTATTTGGCCTACAGGAAAGATATTAATATAAATTAAGCAGTTTTTCTGAGATATTCTGACAGCAAATATTTTAAAGAGTATATGGAAATTATAGAGAATTGTTGATTGAATTATTGTTTATCTTCTCTGATATTATACTGACAACATTTTCTTAGAAAAAAACATTTTATATATGTGAGACTTGTATATGCTATGTTATTGAGGATGTTATTTTTATGGAATGTGCAGAGATAGTTGACTATGTTGAAAATATTTTTGACACATTTGTTTTTTTTTAAACAATCTTATGATCTGGTTTTTTTTTGCCCGCTGTTATGCGATGAGTAACATTGAAATCACTATTAGTGAAATTCAATATATTCTGAAAACAGCAAAAAAGGAAAACTAAATAATTTATATAATGGTAAAATTATGTTGGTTTGTAAAAATTATATTATATATTATAACTGTATTTTTTCTTCTCTTTTACAGATCCTAATTCTAAATTTGCACAATGACCCAGTTATTAAGACACGAAGTGCTCCAGTCAAATGTGCGCAATCTATGTAGGCCCCTAACCTCCTGCAGACTACTGATTCACCCTTGCAATAAGCCAGGTAGTATTCATGTAGTGCCCCAATCAGACTGTCACTCTCTGTCCACTCCTGCAATCATTCTGACAGAACCATGTCCTTATCTAATCTCTGTGCCAACACACATGCACTTATAAACTGCCCCTGCAGTCAACTACCAGCAGTGTAACTATCAAGTCACTATCCATGCACTTGTAGAGCGACTCAGGCATTAAGACAAGCAGTGCTATAGTCAAATGTGCACAATGTATGTAGGCCACTAACCTCCTGCAGACTACTGATTCACCCTTGCTATAAGCCAGGTAGTATTCATGTAGTGCCCCAATCAGACTGTCACTCTCTGTCCACTCCTGCAATCATTCTGACAGAACCATGTCCTTATGTAATCTCTGTGCCAACACACATGCACTTATAAACTGTCCCTGCAGTCAACTACCAGCAATGTAACTATCAAGTCACTATCCATGCACTTGTAGAGTGACTCAGGCATTAAGATGAGCAGTGCTACAGTCAAATGTGCACAATCTATGCAGGCCTCTAACCACTAGCAGACATCTGATTCAGCCTTGCAATAAGCCAGGAATTTATCATGTAGTTCCCCAATCAGCCTATCACTCTCTGTCCACTCCTGCAATAATTCTGACAGAACCATGTCCTTATCTAATCTCTGTGTCAACACACATACACTTATAAACCGTCCCTGCAGTCAACTACCAGCAATGTAACTATCACGTCACTATCCATGCATTTGTACAGAGACTCAGGCATTAAGATAAGCAGTGCTACAGTCAAATGTACACAATCTATGCAGGCCTCTAACCACCAGCAGACTATTGATTCACCCTTGCAATAAGCCAGGTAGTATTCAATTGGTGCCCCAATCAGACGGTGACTCTCTGTTCACTCCTGCAATTATCCTGACAGAAGTATGTCCTTATGTAATCTCTGTGCCAACACACAAGCACTTATAAAGTCTCCCTGCTGTCAACTACCGCCACTGTAACTATCCCCTCAGTATTCATACACTTGTAGAACGACTAAGGCATTAAGACAAGTGGTGCTACATTCAAATGTGCACAATCTATGCAGGCCTCTAACCCCCAGCAGACTACTGATTGACCCTTCCAATAAGCTAGGTAGTATTCATGTAGTGCCCCAATCAGCCTGTCACTCTCTGTCCACTCCTGCAATCATCCCCACAGAAGCATGTCCTTATGTAATCTCTGTTGCAACACACAAGCTCTTATAAACGCTCTCTGAAGTGAAGTACCAGCAGTGTAAGTATCCAGTCACTATCCATACACTTGTAGAGCGACTCAAGCATTAAGACAAGCAGTGCTACAGTCTAATGTGCACACTGTATGCAGGCCCCTAACCCTCAGCACAGTACTGATTCATCCTTGCAATAAGCCAGGTAGTATTCATGCAGTGCCCCAATCAGACTATCACTTTACGTCCACTCCTGCAATCATCCTGACAGAACCATGTCCTTATCTAATCTCTGTTGCAACACACAAGCACTTATAAACTTACACTACTGTTAACTACCAGCACTCTAACTATATAGTCTAGGTATCCTCATGTCTATCCCATATACTTCTCCAATCACTTATCCACTACTATACTTATCCTTTTACTCTGTGAATACCAGCAGTTTCTTCTTATCCTATCACTCCGCCAATACCTCAGCACTCATAAATTGACCATGTATTCTACTTGCAGCACTGTAATAATTTCAATTACTAGTAATGTATTTATAGAGTGGCTTAGCCACTAATACAAGTACACCTCCAATATTCTGTACAGTATGCATGCAAACTACCAGCCAGGTACATACTAATTATACATTCATGCAAATTCCCACTTACTACCCTTGCAGCCTAGGAATCCTCTTGTTACTCCCATGCACTTCCTCAATCACCCATCCAGCACTATGTACTTATCGTATTACTCTGTCAATATGTAAATACTTGTGGAGCAGATTTACAAGCCCCCTGCGCCACTACTACATCACTTTTTGTGACGTAATGGTGGTGCTGGGGGCACCTCCACTTTTACAAAGAGAGGAAAAGCCACCCTGCATAGGGTTTCCTCTCCTTGTAAATACAGCCTTTTCCTACGCAGCACTTTCTGTTGAAGGGGCATTCCATGGGTGTTGCTGTGTATGTTTCCACACAACACCCATAGAACCAGACACATGTCTAGATTTACAAGAAAACATAAATCTGGACGTGTGTGAATGCTGTACCACCCTAGAGGTGGCGTAGCAAGGCGCAACAAGGAGAAATCTTTTCATTTCTCCTAACTTTTTCCTCTTTCAACGCGTACTGCATTCTACGCCACACATTGAAGAAGGAAAATGACTTCCGTGATTGTTTTTGTACAGGAAGGTGTTCCTTCCTGCACAAAAACAATCTGCCGACGATGCAGGCATCCTTGCACCATGGTGCAAGGGTGCCTGAGCTAGCACATGGCTACAGTTTGTGCGCCAGTGCAGAGGGAAGCACAGAGATGCGACATATTCATGTAAATATGTTGCATGCCTGTGTTTCAGAAGTGCTGCAGCGTAGTGCAGCAAAAGGGCTTGCGGTGCCTCACTACAGCACTTCATCATACATCTGCCCCAATAAATTCATCATACACTACTAAAGCATTCTTTCAGTCAATCATGCTGTACACATATATTCAAGCAAACTTTCAGACATTACCATACAATTATAGTTCTTTTTTTAACCAGATAAGGTAGTTCTGAGAAGAACTTTTTTTGTTGTTGTATTTTTTAAACAATTTTGTATTTTTTTGGTGTTTTTTCAGAAACTTAATAAAAAAAGGTACAAAGTAAACAGAAAACTTTTGGAATTAGATGACATTCCAAAAACAAAACAAAATAAATAAATTAACAATGGTGATTCCGTTGAGCAGCACAAACTGCATCTACTGACTGCTCTCCGTAGCAGATAATGTTCTTGCACTTGCAACAGTGCTGTTCCAAAAAGGCAAATTCTGGACGTATATCCGTAGGAGGTTGGGATGTTGATGCTCCTGATGCACTTGCTCCTGCTGCTGGTGGATTTTTAGCAGCGTGCCTCATTTCCTCCTGAGCCAGATTTTTTAGGATGTTGAGTATGCAAGTGCTTATACATACTGGCAGTCCCGCAGGAGTATTTCTTCTGACTGCCTTTCAAAAGTACTCTGTCACAAATTATGCAGGTCACCTTGGTAGCGTTCACTTTCTTTTCTCCTGCTGGATAAGTGAAAAACTTCCACACCACCGATTCTGGCCTTTTCTTAGGTGGATCCTCTACCAACAGTTCTTCATCCGAAGATTCTTCCACCTGCTGGTCCTGTTGTGATGCCATTTTCTTTTGAAGTTCTAAAAAAAACACCCAAAAAAATGCCAAACTTGTTCTTGATGAAGAAGAGATGCTCCTCTGAAAATGCTCTAACAAGAATGAATAAAATGGGTGCGGTCCTTCAATACTTACAGTGGGAAATTTTATAAACCAATCAAGGGGCATATGTATGAAAGGAAAAATTCATCGCAAACGCTGCGAATCTCAAAAAACAGCGTTTGCGACTGATTTTTCACAATTTCATATGTATGACACAGTTCCACACAGAAAACTAAGAAATCGCTAAATTAGCGATTTCTTAGGCTGCGAAAAATTGAAACTGCGATTTTACTTGCGAATACTTAATTTGCGATTTCTTAGCTTAGCGAAAATCGCAAACAAGAAATCGCAAACTAAGAAATCGCTAGCGCATGTAAGAAAGAATCGCTAATTGCGATTTCACGAAATTCGCTATTTAAGAAATCGCAATTAACACCAATTGCTTGCAGGTGGTAAACTGGTGCAAGGTACATAAACCACCCCACAATGCAACAGACCCACCCACAATGGCAGCAATGTTCGTGATAGCCAGGAGGCTGCGTATTCGGGCCCTTGCTCAGAGGAGAATGAGACAGGAACGCATATTCAGGCTGCGCATCACCCTGTTCCAGCACACTGAAGAGGACATCTATGACAAGTACAGACTGCACCCACAGACCATAATGGACCTGATTGAGGAGCTGAAACCCTACTTGGAGCACCCTACACGCAGGACACAAACAATTCCCACACATGTGCAGGTCCTGTGCTCCCTGCACCTCCTGGCGTCAGGGAGTTTTCAACGGGTAATAGCGGAGGTTGGTGGGGTGTCACAGAGTGCACTGTCGCGTTTCTTCCATGCCTTCCTAGATGCAATGCTGCAGAGGCTCTCACATCACATTTACTTCCCCACCACCCAACAGGCATTACATCAAACAAAACTGGACTTCTACCAGATTGCACGTTTCCCCAACGTCACTGGCTGCATTGACGGGACCCATGTGGCCATCACACCCCCAGTAGCAACTGAATATGTCTACAGGAATTGGAAATGCTACCATTCCCTCAATATACAGATTGTGTGCAACGCTAAGTATCTCATCACAGACATCATACCCAAATACCCCGGCAGTACACATGACTCTTTCATCTTCAGACACAGTGGAATACACAGACGTCTGAGTGCTGGAGAGTTTGGGGAGGGGTACCTGCTAGGTAAATACATGGCACACATCAATACATCCACTACATCACTTGAGGGGGGGGACATTGACTTACCTATTGTGTTTGTCCTTGCAGGTGACAGTGCCTATGCAGTGCGCGACTTCATCCTGACCCCATATCTGGATCCTGCAAATGCTAGTGAGAGGAGCTACAACAGGGCACACAGATCTACACGCTGCGTCATTGAGCGAACCTTTGGAATCCTGAAGAGCCGCTTCAGGTGCCTGCATAAAAGTGGAGGCGCACTGCAATACAGCCCTGAGACCTGCTGTAAAATCGTGGCAAGCTGTGCAATGCTACATAACATGGCAATGAGGAAAGGCACCACAATTGATGTGACCGATACAGACACATCGGATGACGAGTGCCCTGCTCCCCCTGCCAGACCTGCAGCAGGAGTTGGGGCAGCTGCTGGACGCCAGAGATGGACAGAGACCACACAAAACTACTTCTAGGTGAGTAATGATGAAATGAGACAACAAAGCTTGATGATGTGTCAAGTGTTTAATCACACTTCACATGTAAGAAATAGTAGCTGTCCCCAGCACATGTTGTGCACACAGTGCAGGTAAGGCACAAGTAATTGTGCAAACAGCATTTTCAGGTTAATGCACCCGTGTTGCAGTGAGTGTCCCCGCAGATGTTCACCTCCTTCGGTGACGTCCAGGCTGAGTGCCCCCATGGTGTTCCCTTGGCCTGCACCCTGTCTGGCACTGCGGCGTCTTTCCCCTGGCAAGGTGGGAGTGAGGCTGCTGCGACTTGAGGTGTCCTCACTCTCGGCAGAGGCCATTAGAGCGCTGCCACCAGCATTGGCTGTCTGCAGCTGCTCCACAGCAGTGGTTACCTGCGCAAGCCCTCGGGCAATATCCTGGCAGCAATGTGCCATGTCGACCTGCATTGTTACGCTTCTGCGTGTGAGGGTGCTGGTGGTGGTGCAGAGGCGGTTCACGGCCTTTGTGTAATTGTGTAGGCGTGCATTTGCACGTCGGCCAGCCCTGTCATTTGCAGCTTGGGTGTGCCTCAAAGTGGCACAGAGCTCATGGATTGCCCCTGCCATGTTCTTCTGGTCCTTGTGTATGCGGCATAGCTGCTGATTAATTGACCGCAGTGCTTTGCTTTGCAGGCGCTGTTCCTGCAGCATGCTCTGTTCCAGGCCTGAGAACACGGACCCTTCTGCTTCAGTTGCAGTGCTGCTCCTGGGCCTTGATCTGGATGTCTCCTGTGGTCTTATCCTTGGCGTTTGTGTGTCATGACTGGACATATGTGACACACCCTGACTCCCCTCTCTCCTGTCGGTGTCATCCCCTGTGGCAGGTACTTCGTCCTCAAATGGAGGCAGTGGGGGCACATGTGCGCGCTTCCTGCGCTGGATTGGCTGCTGCTCTGTGTCATCGCTGGAGTCCGCAGGCTCCTCTCCCTCTGCGCTGTCTTCTTGTGCCATGCCATGTGCTGTGGATGTAAAGGGGACTACATGAGTTTGTGTTATTGTCTGCATGTGGCAATCAATAAAGTTACTACTTTTTTTTGGCTAACCTCTGACACTGTATCATTCACTTATCCCCAACCCACATGTTGCATTTAATTTCGTTAGTGTCATGGACACACAGTCAGACACAGTACTACGAGTCCCATGATGCATTGCTGGGTGTGCTGTAAGACCTGGCCTGGATTGACATTTTGGGAGTTTACTATGTGCATTTGGGGAAGTGTGCAAGGGATGGGGAGGAGTGCAGGTTGATTTTGCATGCATCTTACCTTGACTGCTGGATGCAGGGTCGGAGCTGTCTATGTCAGCCACACCACCAACGCTCTCAGGCAGGAGAGTAGACTCCACGAGCTCCTCATGGGGGGTTGGCTGCTCTGCAGTGGATGGTCCTCCCCCAGTCTGATTGGCGTCCTTCAGTCTGGCTGCCACCCTCTCCTTGGACCTCTGGCGCATGTCGTACCACCGCTTGCGCAGCTCTTCAATGGTACGTGTGGTGACTCCCACTGCATTCACCTTACTCTGTATCTCTAGCCAGATTTTCCTCTTCCTGGCCTCTGGTACACGCAGTGCCTTCTTGCCGAAGAGGAGCTCATGGCTGCAGACCATCTCCTCAATGAGGACCTCCTGCTCCTTTTCAGAAAACGTATGTTTTCTCTTCCTTTTCTCTGCATCCTTGCCCTGCTGTTGTTTGGTGGAATCCATTGCTGGTTGCACTCTCCTGGGATGCCTCCTCACACTCCCCAAGCAGCCTCTGGGTGTGGCTCAGGTGAGCAGGTGCAGGAAATCACTCCAGTTTCCTGTTTGTGATGTCATCAGGCTGCACCTGGCTTGCAGATTCCCGTTTTTGCGATTTCTTAATTAGCGAATTTCGCTATTAAGAAATCGCAAAGCGGGTGTCTGAGAATTATTTGCGAGTTTTAAGGAATCGCAAATTGTTGGACTTGGCCCTTCTGGCAGGTTCACCCCTGAACTTTTTGCTTTTTATTGGTGACTTGGTGTGGTGATTTTTGGTTTCTGTGCACTTTCCCTGTGTCCCAGAGGAAAGTGCGTGCGCATTCTGAGTGCATGTGGTGAGATAGGCCTGCCCTCCCATAGGAATGCATGGGGAATGTATGTGCCCCTAGTAGTTCCTGATGCGTGGGGTGTGCATGGTCGAGTCTGGTATGTGCGGACTCGTGTGATCGAATGCTTCGCAATGATGTATGAGGCGTGATTATGTCATGTGCGGAAGTGCCACTTTTAGGAGTTGGCATATTAGTGTAAAAGGTGTCTGGCGTGTGATTGGCTGGAGCTGGCTGGGGAGCCTGGCTCCAGGAGTCTGGTTGGGTCTGCCCCAGTGGTGAGTGTGAGATTAGCATGCTGATGGCTGGGGAGGAGTGCACCTTGGACCTGAATAGGGCAGGGCTTTCCCCACACAATGCTGGCTCCGCCCCCTGTGGTGCGACTGACGACCCTAGCCCTGCCAGTGAATAGAGTGAGGGGCTGAGCACATCAAGGGTGCTCCCCAACCAGCTGCGACTGGTTTTCCCCCTCACCCTGAACCAAAGACAAAGGATTTTACTGTATAAAAATGGGGCTGTGTCCCCACAGAAACTGTTCTCTTCCAGGATCCTGAGGGGGGCTGCTGCTGCTGGAAGCCAGGAGGAACCGCCACTTTGGACTGCCTTCCTGCCTGGAGGGCCCAGTGAGCTGGCCCCTGGCCCAGCCTTGCCCCCTGCCCACCTTCCTAAGGACTTTGTGGCTGGACTTGCTCCAAGCGCCTGGAAGCGCTTTTATTTCACTTATAGGCTAGGAGCGCTCTATTTGTGGCCCCAGCAGCGCTGAGCTGCAATATTTAGCGAGGGAACCCCGGCGTGGGATTCCCCGCTTGTCTGCCGTGTTCTAAAGTGGGTGCCCACCCCGCATTGTGGCGCTTGGTGGCGGGTGTCTACCCCGCGTTTATGTGCTTTTGAGCAGGAGCCCACCCTGCATTTTGGTGCGCTTGCTGGTGCCTACCCCGCTTATTTAATTATTTTCCTACGGCGGGTGCCCACCCCGCCGTATATTGCTTATGACGAGGGAGCCTACCCCTCTGACTGCCGAAGTTTAGAGTCCCCGCCGTGGCCGGGTAGAGCCGGAAGCCAGGCGGCTGCGGGGGAGACGTGGGCGGGGCTTGGCCCAGCCCAGGAAGTCCCGGCTCCGAGAAAGACCGCGAGGTCATAGGAGGTCCCTGTGCCCGGATCCCCGGCGACGAAGGAAGTCCCGCAGCCCCAGAGAAGCCAGGCGGGAGCCTACCCCGCTCTGGCAGACGCCCCACACGCCGCCAGCAAAGGGAGCGAGGCAGCGCGACGTGGCTGCCCGACCTCGGTGACAGCCGGCGCCAGAGACCAGGACCGAGCGGAAGACAGCGCGGGAGTCCCAGGTGAGTGGGACTCCTCGTTGTGGCTGACTCTGCCCCTGTTCTCCAGTGAGGGCAGTGGTAGTTGTAGAGCGCTACCGCACTCTAACGTACGAGGGCATTAGCCCGGCCCAGAGCCCTGTAAGGCTCCCCTGTTCGGCGCCCCCATTTGTTCTAGAGCCCGAGTGAGGCTCCACCTGCGGGGGCATTTCTGTTGTGCCGGAGCAAGGCACCAGGGCATTCCAAGTGTCGGGCGGCCCCGGAAGGCAGCGGGCCGCCCCAACGTTGAGGGGACCAATAATTCTTCTAGAGCTGGTACGCTCCAACTACGGGTGCATTACTCTCTTGAGTCCCTGCGCAGGACTCTAACGTTTTGGGCGACATCCTTGTTCTCGAGCCCACGAGGCTCCACGGGGGCATACTAGTTCAGAGCCCAGCGAGGCTCCAACGTAGGCCATAATTGTTCTAAGGGCCCAGAGGTGCCCAGGCCTCGGTCCCTACAGCTGCCCAGCACTTAGTGGGCAGCTGCCACGTTTAGGTTGTGCCCCTGTGCGCATTGGCCTGCGCAGTTTGCGCCGTCTTGCCCTGACTCTGCTGGACACAGGGCGTCCTAGCCCCGACAAGGCCAGTTGGCCTAGGGACTGCCACAGGTGGTGGCTTATGTGAGTTCTTGCGCAATTGTGTTTCCCTGCACCTCTGAATGTGTTGTTATGCGTCATGTGCCTTGTTTTACACCGCTGAATGTTTTTATGCATCATGTGTTTTCCTTCCCTACACCTCTGAATGTGTTGCGATGCATCATGTGTAATGTGCGTTTACCCCTACAGGTATTGTGATACTTTGGTGGTTGTTTGTTTACTCCTAGTACAGGTGGTGCTAGTGAGGTCCTAGTTCCCTGCGTGACATTTTCCTAAGGTGGTTAGGGTTGCGTAGGTGGTACTTACCTGTTACCAGTAGTTACTGGTTGTGTGCTACATGTTCTGTTTTTGTACTACAGTATTATTCCTATGTTCTAAAAGTGCTAATTCCTGACAGTGGTCCATGTGGCCCTGTCCCCTGTACATATAATCCCTTGTAAATTCTGCCCGTGCCTGTTGGCACATTGTAGAGTGTGTGTTTTTATCTAATGTGTTTTGGTAATACAAAGGCTATTTTTATAGAATACCTTGTGTGGAGTTTCCTTTGTGGTGGGCCTTGGGTGTTGTTGCTGGGTGCGTGCGCAAACGCTTTACACCTTGCCTCAGAGATAAGCCTGACTGCTCGTGCCAAGCTACCAAGGGGGTGGGCAGGGGTTATCTTTGGCGTGTAACTCCCCAGCCTTGACTAGAGTGGTGGTTTCTGTCTGGCTTTGGCGCAAGCCCTAGCCAACCAGAAATCGCCATTTCTAACACAAATGATTAGCGATTTATTTTTTACATCCCGTTTAGCGAATCTGAATTTGCGAATCGCAAAATATCGCAAATTAGGATTCGCTAAACGGGAGTTTGATACATATGCCCCCAAATCTTTTATTTTGAGGTCACATGGGATTCTCGCACTCTACGCTCAGGAAGTGCGCACCCGACGCGACTTCGCGAAAATATATTTAAAAATAATATAAGTTAATTACAAGTAAAAATATTTTATTTTTATGAATATCTTAGATAATCTCTTGCCCTAATATATACATTAAATATACATACATATAATTTTATAATATAAAAACTTTTGCGGGATGCGCGCACCCAACGCGCCCCAGCACGCATATGACATCACGCGGGGCCCGCCACCGTGCAAGCGTCGCGTACCGTAATGCGCATATGTCGCACACCGTACGCGGAAGCAGGATTCGCACATCGGTCGCATACCTTTCGCGCACACCACATAATATTATACGTATTTGACGTAACTGGAAAACACGCACCCGTCGCACACCGTACGCGGATCCTTCACGGCTTTTTTTAAAACGCGCACCCGCAGTGATGGGTACGCTGTGGGTGCGTGAAAAAATATATATATACATATATATATAGAAATAAATTAAAATAAAAAAATTATTTATATATATATATAGAAATAAATACATTAAAATAAAAAAAATAATTATACTATGTTTCAGATTAATTTCTTTTTGATTTTTTTAAAATAATTTTCAGAAAAATATGTAATATTGCTTAATCAATATTATATTTACAAAGAAACATGTTAAAAAAAATCTAGATATTCATTACAAAAAATATAGGTATAACTACTATAATACTTACAAATTTTCACTTATGAAATTCACTGAAAAAACCATAAGTTTCAGGCACGTTATAGTTAGAAATTAGCATTTAAAAAACCTTAGAAATTCACTGAAAAAACCATAGGTTTTAGGGAAAGTTATAGTTAGTTGGACATTTCACTCGTACAAAACCAGTGAAATTCCCGTTATAGTTAGTTCAGCTAACTATAACTCGCACCCCCGCAATGCACTGCTGATGACGTCACATATTACATCACTCAGGACATGGTCAGTGACATCACTGATGACATCTCAAATGACATCACTGATGACATCATCCATGTGATAATTTGATGCATCTTCTCACACCCTAATATAACTTTTGATACACCTACTCTAAATTACAGACTGCCATTCTCAAAACCATAGACAATCCAACACCAATAACTAGATACCCACTCACTGATTCTTAGGTTTACACACACATCCACTCACTCACCGTACAGTCACTCATACTTATGGTCACTCATTACAGGACTATCATATGCACTCATACACCTATATAGACACTCACACACCACCACTCATCCATAGAGGTACTCACACACCTAGTCAGTGATGTAAATAATCACACTCCCGTTTACTCACCTATACAGTTATACACACACCAGCTCACTTACTCATACAAATACTAGCACATACTTACGCTCTTATACAATCAATGATACAAGCATAGACTCATCCATACAGCCACTCTCACAATCACACACTCTCAGTTACAGCCATTTATATACTCCAAAACACATATATACTGCCTTTCACATATGTAGTCACTAACATGTATACAACTGAGATATACATTCACTCACCCACCCATACAGTCCATCACAGATGCACTCTTGAAACCATGCAGACAGTGAATCACCCATTCACACATCTATGTGCAGTCACATATACCGCACCCACACAAACACTCAGGCACCCATACAGATACTCAGACAACCAATCAATAACCCATATAGACACTCATGTAGCTATTCGCAAACCCATGCAGCCGCTTACACACCAACAGACGGATACATTCACACAGTTTACTCACTAACCCATGCATTCAGTAAGATAAGTTATATCACTCACTTAGGGAGTCAGTCACGCACCTACTAAATCATCCATTCAGACACTTATACACCCACTCATTCATCAATACGCCTTTCCCTATATATATTAAACATATTTAAACTATACAGAAACACACAGTCAGTGGATGATGTCATCAGTGATGTAATTTGAGATGTCATCAGTGATGTCATCAGTGATGTCACTGACCATGAGTGATGTAATATGTGACGTCATCAGCAGTGCATTGCGGGGGCACGAGTTATAGTTAGCTGAACTAAGTATAACGGGGAATTTCACTGGTTTTGTATGAGTGAAATGTCCAACTAACTATAACTTTCCCTAAAACCTATGGTTTTTTCAGTGAATATATACATATATATATCTCCAGAGTTGCCAAAAGCAATGAGCAGCACTCCAACGCCAGTGTTAGGCAAAGTCTTTATTTAGGTATCAGCAGTGTCCCAAATGCTGATTCCAATTCACAGCTGTTCCGTCGCCTGACGCGTTTCGAAGGGAAAGCCCTTCTTCCTCAGAAGCTTTCAAAACAGAAAAGATTACGTGCAGAAATTCCCCGCACTACAGACCCCGTAATGCCCCGCAGTCTCTAATGAGTAGCCCATCCAGGGCGTGGAATGTGGCATTATTTAAGAGCGTGAGACCGGAACTGCACGTAATCTTTTCCGTTTTTAAAGCCTCTGAGGAAGAAGGGCTTTCCCTTCAAAACGTGTCAGGCGACGGAACAGCTGTGAATTAGAATCGGCATTTGGGACACTGCTCATACCTAAATAAAGGCTTTGTCTAACGCTAGCGTTGGAGTGCTGCTCATTGCTTTTAGCACCTCTGGAGCTTTATATAACAGGCGGCTGGCCACGCTGGCGAGTAAGCACCACCCTGAGAACCAGGGGGCCATAAGCTCGGTATTGTCCAGGCTGTTGTATGGAAACTTCAGCAAGGATTGAGAGCGACGCCCCGACTGCTGAGGCCCATCTGAGGGCTGGTACATGTCATCCCACAGTAATAAGTGCAGCCATCAATGGAAGAAATTCCGGGCACTACAAACCCCATAATGCCACGCAGTCTCTAATGAGCAGCCCATCCAGGGCGTGGAATGTGGCATTATTTAAGAGCCTGAGACCGGAACTGCACGTAATCTTTTCCGTTTTGAAAGCCTCTAAGGAAGAAGGGCTTTGCCTTCGAAACGTGTCAGGCGACGGAACAGCTGTGAATTGGAATCGGCATTTGGGACACTGCTCATACCTAAATAAAGGCTTTGACTAACACTGGCGTTGGA
Organism: Triturus cristatus; assembly: GCF_964204655.1. Taxonomy (NCBI): domain Eukaryota; kingdom Metazoa; phylum Chordata; class Amphibia; order Caudata; family Salamandridae; genus Triturus; species Triturus cristatus. Next base: position 40,981,496 of record NC_140584.1, on the reverse strand, counting down.
GTGCTGCTCATTGCTTTTGGTAACTCTGGAGCTTAATATAACAGGCGGCTGGCCACGCTGCCGAGCAAACACCACCCTGAGAACCGGGGGGCGATAAGCTCGGTATTGTCCAGGCTGTTGTATGGAAACTTCAGCAAGGATTGAGAGCGACGCCCTGACTGCTGAGGCCCATCTGAGGGCTGGTACATGTCATCCTACAGTAATTAGTGCAGCCATCAATGGCAGAAATTCCCGGCACTACAGACCCCATAATGCCACGCAGTCTCTAATGAGCAGCCCATCCAGGGCGTGGAATGTGGCATTATTTAAGAGCCTGAGACCGGAACTGCACGTAATATTTTCCGTTTTGAAAGCCTCTGAGGAAGAAGGGCTTTCCCTTCGAAACGGGTCAGGCGACGGAACAGCTGTGAATTTGAATCGGCATTTGGGACACTGCTCATACCTAAATAAAGGCTTTGACTAACACTGGCGTTGGAGTGCTGCTCATTGCTTTTTGCAACTCTGGAGCTTTATGCAACAGCCTGCTGGCCACGCTGCCGAACAAGCACCACCCTGTGAACCTGGGGGGCCATAAGCTTGGTATTGTCCGGGTTGTTGTATGGAAACTTCAGCGAGGATTGAGAGCGGCGCCCGACTGCTGAGGCCCATGCTGGTACACGTCATCACACAGTAATTAGTGCAGCCATCAATGGCTGAAATTCCCGGAACTACAGACCCCATAATGCCCCCTTGGTCTCGAATGAGCAACCCATCCAGGGCGTGGAATGTGGTATTATTTAAGAGCCTGAGACCGGAACTGCATGTAATCTTTTCTGTTTTGAAAGCCTCTGATTAAGAAGGGCTTTCCCTTTGAAATGCGTCAGGTGACGGAACAGCTGTGAATTGGAATCGGCATTTGGGACACTGCTCATACCTAAATAAAGGCTTTGCCTAACACTGGCGTTGGAGTGCTGCTCATTGCTTTTGGCAACTCTGGAGCTTTATGTAACAGGCTGCTGGCCACGCTGCCGAACAAGCACCACCCTGTGAACCTGGGGGGCCATAAGCTCAGTATTGTCCGGGTTGTTGTATGGAAACTTCAGCGAGGATTGAGAGCGGAGCCCGACTGCTGAGGCCCATGCTGGTACACGTCATCACACAGTAATTAGTGCAGCCATCAATGGCTGAAATTCCCGGCACTACAGACCCCATAATGCCCCCTTGGTCTCGAATGAGCAACCCATCCAGGGCGTGGAATGTGGTATTATTTAAGAGCCCGAGACCGGAACTGCATGTAATCTTTTCTGTTTTGAAAACCTCTGATTAAGAAGGGCTTTCCCTTTGCAACGCGTCAGGTTACGGAACAGCTGTGAATTGGAATCGGCATTTGGGACACTGCTCATACCTAAATAAAGGCTTTGCCTAACACTGGCGTTGGAGTGCTGCTCATTGCTTTTGGCAACTCTGGAGATATATATATATATATATAAATATATAGTGCGTTACACCACATGTCATATGAAGCTAATCTCATTCAATCCAATAAATGCTCAGTTAAATGTCACGAATCTCACCAGTATCCTATGCGATCAGATTAAGTTTCGTTGCTCCTGATATCGGGTCAATTGCCCCTCCAAGATGATTCCTTAAGTCCTTCACACCCTGTAATTAAGATCTCCTGTTATTATACCCCTTTAAAAACATTCTCCGTCGTTTCTCAGGATTTACCATCCTATTTTAAGGTGTTCAATAATTTGTATCTGGTCCACCACTTCCAGTCAGAAAGCCCCACATCTCTCTCAAACATCCCCAATTTGTCATCAGTATTATTGTTTAACAACATCATCTCTCCTTTTATAAACATAGTTATGGTTTGTCCATGTCTGTTTAATGCTCTTGTCACAAACTTGGGTCACAAATTCAGGTGCATTCCATTTTTAACCTTCCATGCATATACATGAGTGTCTCTATGTAATGTTTTCTCATTGACCCTTCCCTCCTCAATGGATTACTGAATTACTATCCATTTTACCATGTGTGCCTTAATCACCTATAAACTATTGTGGATCTTGATCAGTGTGAAGACCCAGTTCTACAGCTTTGAGATGCATAATCCAAATTGTCTCCTTACGTCTTAGATGAAGTTCCCTGTTCCCCCCGCGGGGATCTAGGTCCATGTGGTCTATACCATGAAATGAGAATCGTTTCTGTTGGCCTTGCGCCTCACATTTTTTTGTATGCATTGCCATCGGGTATCTTACATCCTCTTGTTTGAGGGCTCTCAAGTGTTCACTTTTTCTCTCTTGGAGTGCTCTGATTGTACTACCAACATAAATGTGTTAAAATAGGATAGTAAATCCTTAGAATTGATTCGATGAATGAAACAGTGTACTTAGGTGGTTCATTTCTCCTAAAAATGAAATAAATATTTTACTGCATACACAGGAGTTAGGCACTATGAATAGTAACAAAGGTACAATACTGGCAGGGGGTAAACGAATGGGCGGACACAATTTAACATTCAGATGAGCAATTGGAGCTCTCTGCAGATTCTGTTATTTCAAAAAACCGTGGTACAGCCATTTAACACTGCACAGGTTAAAGCCGGATTTTCCAATATGGTGACAGACTATGGCCAAAATACCAGACAGGGGAGATGTGTGTCAAACGTGCTAGCTGTTTCAGGCAGACAAATACTGTAGGGGTCAGAGGTAATGTTCACGCATTGAGTTTGGATTTCCACATAAGATATACGGATAACTTTGCAACACCATGACACGGGTGTCCTTGCCACTGTGTGTGATGTGCACACTGCAACATGGTGGTGATGTTATTTGTATCTTTTAGCCCCGAAGAAGCTGTGGGGAACTCCCCATACAACAAAACATGTGTTGTCTGGGCAAAAAATAAAACAATAATAAATATAAAGAAGAATTATTGTGCACATAATATGTATTTTTATCCAGCGGGTGCTCAGGGAATTTGTAAATAATGTTACAGTGATCCTATGGGATCAAAGTTTAAGGGGGCAGGGTGATCTCTCCTTCCTTTGGAGCACCACAGGATACAATAAGGGTTCTCCGAATAACGAGGAGCGCCAGAGTTCACCCTATTGATATTCACCCCATCGAATTAGCTCAAAATATGTATGTATGCGTCTGTGTATGTGTAATATTTGTTTTCACTAAAAAAGACTTTGGGCCCGTTTACAAGTCTGACAGTCTTTCTGACTGCCAAACGTGCAGTGGCAAAGCAGTGGACAATCGGCTGCGTCAGGAAACAGTTGTTCCCTGGTGGTGGCACAGGAGCGCCACAACGAAAAATGCTGAGCGGGGAAAGGCGCAGTCCCACTCAGCAATTAAGAGTTCCTAGACCTCCAGCCTTTTCATTTGCGGAGCCCCACCATGAAAAGGCTGGTAGTGCAGGAGCAAAGGGGGCCCTACAGGACCCCCCTGGCCGCCGAGCCCTGGGTATACATTCAGGGGGGTACACCATGTGCCCCACTGTCCGTATCCCCACAAAGTTCCAGCCCAGCATGGACATCCACGTCCATGCCGTACTGGAACTTTTTTGCTGTTCCCATTGTGGTGCAAAGAACCGCCGACCGTATTATGAGTTGTGCATTTCTAACTCATAATACGGTCGGCGGTCTTGCAAGAGTTATGGCACAGCGGAGGCGGCATTGCACCGGCTCTGCTGTGCTAAACTCGTAATCAGGCCCATAGGTCAAAGGGACGTTACAGTTAGATGAAAAATGTCAGTTAAAACATACCATTTTAAATTAACAAAACCATTGAAATTCACCAGTTATAATCATCTCAAGTAACTTTTAACTCATGTCCTAAGGTAACTCTAACTCGCGCCCCCTCCATACACAGTTTTCTCATCATTTATATAATGAGGACAGGAGTGCAGGTAGGGAAACTCAAACTGCTCCCGCCGGGAGACAACATGCAAAAACAGATGCTCCTTCCAAGCGGGCAAAAGGTCGGCTCCTGATGCACCCCCAGGAAGGATGTATGCAGGGAGTTGGGGGGCTGCAGAGGTTCCCTCATGGCCCCAAACATAGCAGTTTGTGGGTGCCCCAGATTGGCACCAAGGCCACAGGGTATGGGGTCTTTATTAACCCCTTCGGTGCTCATGACGGAATGGTTCCGTCATGACCCACGGTTGAGCTGTGCTCATGACGGAACCATTCCGTCATGACCACGCCCGCGCAAGATTCCGCCAGCACAGCGGCGGAATCTGCGCAGCATCGAAGGGGTTAAAAAAATAACCCCCCTGGGTCCCCAATGACGTAAAGACTCGGGGAGTAGGGCTACACGCTCCCCTCTCCAATATTTTGTTTTAAAAAGGGTGTCCCAGGTGGGCGCTGGAACACCAAAGTGAATAATAAATGACCTGCAGGAGACACTGAGCGGCAGTAGAAGCTCAATTATTATTCACTGTTCCAGTACAGAGGGCCCCATAGTGCACTGCAAGAGGCTTTTGTTTATTTATATTTTAAGCTTGGTGGTGCCCTTTTAATAGGGAGGAGCACCACCAAGCATTTTTTAAATTTCAGGGTCTGCAAGAAGTAAAGCAGTACCCAGCAACACAAAAAACAGCAAGTCTCGCCTCTTATATACGGATCTGACGGCCTCAGTGCGGGTGGCAGGGGCGGTCTCTTATCGGTTTGCGATTGAGCGGGGCACTAGACAGGGCTGCCCCCTATCGCCATATCTGTTCGCGCTGGCCATGGAGCCCCTTGCCGCATGGGTGCGAGTGGACGCACAGCTACGGGGATTTGAATGGCCTGGGGGACCATCGGATAGAATTGCACTGTATGCAGATGATGTGCTATTCTTTATTACAGATCTTGATCGGTCTGGACCGCGCATCAGGCGGATCTTGCAAATTTTCGGGGCAACCTCTGGGCTATATCTAAACCCGCGCAAGTCTACGCTGTGGGTGTTGGGGGGGCGCGGGGTACCTGGAACCTGGGCGTCTGATCTGCAGATAGCGGTCGACGGGATTAAATATCTGGGAGTATTCCTGTCGATTGCGCCAGAGCTGTCGTGGGAACGGAATGTGCTGCCGGTCTGGAGGCGAGTCAAGGCGGATATCCAGACGTGGACTCGTATGCCGCTGACAATATTTGGCAGGTCCGCCATCTTTAAGATGGTTGCCCTACCCAGACTGCTGTATCAACTGCAGAATCACCCCTACCCAATTCCACCCGCATGGTTTCGGCAGGTTGACTCAGAATTGGGTCGGTTCCTTTGGGCCGGCGGTACGGTCCGGGTGGCGCTCCGTACATGTTTCTTGTCCACCTACTGCGGTGGCTTGGCGACCTCGGATATACTATCCTACTATCAGGCCTCTCATCTTCTGGTCCTTAACGAGTGGTGGTATGGGGACAGAAGGGACCCGGCCTATGCCCGGGAGCGCTGTCTCATGGAACCCCACTCGCTACATACGATACTCTACGCGGCGCCGATGCGAGGGGCGCTTCCCCCCGGGACGCAGACGGTCTTTCGGATTTGGAGGCAGGCCCTGCGTCGTATGGGATGGTGGAATACCCTAACTGGGGAGACTCCCCTCTGGGGCAATGGACGCTTGCCGGAGCTGGCGGCTCTGCGGGGATTCACGGGTTGGGATAACATTGGAATATCATCACTGGGCGACGTACTGTCGGGAGTTACGCTAAAATCGTTCCAGGAATTAAGCCGGGAGTATGACATGCCACGAACCCAGTTTTTCCGATACCTGCAGTTTCGCCACACCATTGCCCCGTACTTGGAGGGTCTGGAGTCCGTGCCGGAGTTCAGCCCCTTGGAGGCGAGGGTGTTTATGGGTAACCTGGAAACCAAAAAAATTTCACGCATTTACCAGTCGCTGGTTGTTCATTGCTCCCCCTCGCTACAGAAATTACGGGATGCGTGGGTAAGGGATGTGGGAGATCTAGACGAGGATGACTGGAGGGAAGCGTTAGCGGCCCCTAGGGAGGCGGCCATTGCAATGCGGCTGCGTCTCATTCAATTCAAGTACCTGCACCGCACATACTATACTAGACAGCGGCTGTGGCGGGCGGGTCTGATCGCCTCCCCAGATTGTCTTCGATGTGGATCGGAAGTTGGGACACTTCTACACACGGTGTGGAGCTGTGGGTCCTTATCTCGCTTCTGGAAAGGGGTATGGGATAGCCTGTCGGAAGTCCTGGGATGGGAGCTCCCTCGTACGCCAAGGTTGGGACTCCTGCACGTCATGGAGGGGATTGGGGGCAATGTCCATAAGCGACACTTGCTGCTACTAGGTCTTACCCTGGCCAAGAGAGACATTGCACAGGCCTGGAAGAACCCGCGCCCCCCTTCGGTGCTAGCCTGGAAATGGGGACTTGATTTTTGTATGGGCATGGAGCAACCGATCTTCGTAGCTCGGGGATGCCCGCGTAAACATTTTAAAATCTGGCAGCGGTGGGCAGACTTCAGAGGCATTTGGTTGGAGCCGCCAGGGGACCAAGACCCAGGGCAGGAATTCTGAGGAGACAGGGCAGGCCAGGAACACGCCATGTTACGGATGGGGGCCGAAGGATGGGAGGGGGGACTGTAACAGTGACCATGCGATGGGGGGGGTGGGAACCGGGAGGGAGGGGCAGGGGGTTGGGAGGGGGAGAGGAGGGTGGGGGGATAGTTTAGGTTTGAAAGTAGGTGTAGTATGTTCTTCGTTTAACAGTAAAACAAAATGGATTGTGCTGTTGTTATTGTGATACATCTGCCTGGCTGACGTACCTGGAGGTCAGGGCTCAGCAACTGTACTGCAATCATTTAATAAAATTTGTTTTAAAAAAAAAAAAAACAGCAAGTTTCCTGGGTCTTAAAACCATGAAGCCAGGCAGGACAGCTTACAGCCTTTTTCAAAGCACACCTCGCTGGAACTCTACGCTCTTCAGCTAGAGTACAAGGCCCTTTTGTGTTTGTTTTTATGATTGTATTTTGGGGTCTAAAAAGGTCAAAAGAAAGACTTAGAGACATGTTACTTTTATTTTATTTTTAAATGCAATACGTCCAAGTCTTCCTTTTTACATTTTTCAGTCCACAAATTGCAATAATAAAAACTATGTTAAAAGAAAGACACACAGACATGCTTATTTTTAATATGTTTATTAAACATTGCATTGTGTGAATTACTGAAATGTATACTAGACTAAAAATATTGGTGATTTTTGGAGAAAGATAGCAGGGTCACTTTTTATATTTTTGTGTTGTGACTGTGGTAAAGTCAAAAAGTTAACCTAAATGCAGCCAGGAACTGCAACATGAACGGCACACTGCGGCTGAAAGAAGACCATGCGTGGCATGGGGTCGGCTTCTTGCAAAGCCCAGCAGCCAACCCCACAGTGCTTGCATTTGCCTGCTGTTGGGGAGTTGGATGCAAGGCATGGCTGTTAGCCAGCTCCTTCATCTGGGGATTGGCTTTACGTAAGGTAATACAATATTACTTTGTTATAAAGGTCCCTAGAAATTCACTGAAGAAAAACTAAGGTTCAGGTGACATTATAGTTGGGTGAAAACGCCAGTTAAAACATGTTGTTTTAAATGTACAAAACCACTCAAATTCACCAGTCATAGTTATCGCAAGTAGCTATAACTTGTGCCCTAAGGTTACTATAACTCACGCACAACTTGTGCACTTGCCATGCACTTCTAATTATCCCACTTATTACATCCCTCATGACATCTTCTATGATGTCATTGATAATATCACTGCAACATTTGCAATAAAATTATTAATGACAAAACTGTGCATGGCGGACCGTGAGTCATAGTTATCTTAGGGCATGAGTTATAGTTAGTTGAGTTACCAATAACTGGTGAATCTCAGTGGTTTTGTACGTTTAAACTGCATCTTTTAGCTGATATTCTCACCAAACTATAATGTTCCTTTAACCTTTGTTTTTTTCAGTCACTATATATTCCAATATGTTGATTTGATTTCTACAAAAATGTGTGTTGAGTTTACCATCCTATATCCAAGATACAGGCAATTTACTTAGAAGAATCTAGGACATACCTTGGACTAATAACTATTTGTTAATGACTTTAGCCATTACTTCGTTTTATACAAGTATCAAGCACCAAGATGGGCTCAGAGCAGTACAATATTATCTTTGAAGTAGGCCACTGAGGTTACACAATCACAGTAAAATGATACGATCCATGATTACCTGGTGCTTGGAAAATAACTTTTTTCATTTCAATAGCGAGGTTTTTCAACAACTGAGCCATGGGTGCCTGCTTCTCTGCCAGCTAGGCGTGTTTACATATGGGTTGGTGGGAGGCGCAGGTATCAATGGTAGATCACACTGAAGAGTGTGAGAATCACGTTGTTTGTTGGCTTTGCTACATAGATGACGTGTTCATCATACGGAAGGGGTTGGTGGGGAGTGCTGAGAAATTTGTGGAAAAGATCATTGTTAATTCAGTTAACGTAGAATTTACAGCACATCTCAACACACAAAACAAATATTTTTTAGATGTGCAGGTATACATAGAAACCAATAGAATTGAATCTCAACTGCACAGAAAATAACAGCTGTCAATTCTATACTCTGTGCCAGCAGTTTTCACCCCAGACACCTTAAAGACAGCATTCCATATGGCGAAATGCTAAGGCTGCAAAGAATCTGCAGCCAAGAAAGTGATCTAATCAGATATCAGGAGGAAGCGAAACAAAGGTTTTGGCATGTGCCTATACAGCCGCTACCCTTCGTCGAGCTATTGTGAGAGCCAATCAGGAAACTAGGGAGACCATTCTATTCAGAGACCGCTCGTTTGATAGGAATGAAAATAAAACAAAAAGAGTGAGACCAATATAAGGTTAATTGTCATGTACAAAAAACAAGAATGACAGTTAAGGTCCATTCTCAATAAACAATGACCTATTGTTTTAACTGTTTCAATTACAGGACCTCTACTTCGCAGAAAAAACACTATAACATTCAGGCTAACTCCCTCTACGAGTAATACAATGGTCAGAAGCAGTCCCAGAATACCACAAACTAGCAATAGGCTCTCACAAAGAAAAGGGTTTTTCAAATGCAGCTCATTGAGAGCATGTCGTTTTGGGGTCAATACATTTCAATATCTTACCCCATTCAGTGACAAACCAGTCAAGTTAGATGGCTTTCATACATGTAAAACTGCATTTGCAGTTTACATTTTGGAATGTACCTGCAAACTTCGATATATTGGAAGCACCAAACTGCAGGTCCATGTCAGGATCCTCCAACATCTGAGAGCTATAGTAAATTCTGACTTCACTTACCCTGTGGCCCGGCATTTTAAACAATACCCTAAAAACAATCTTAATTGCTGAAAATATTTTATTGATTCAGTACCAAATTTAAGGCAGGGAGGCAATCGAGAAGTATTGTCTGGGCAATTGGAAACCCGATATATATTAAATTAGAATACCAAGTCGCCTAATGATTTAAATAATGGCGAGGACCTGCATATTTTTTATAAATATGCATGACAAATTTCAGTAATGTATATATGTGATTATAAGTTTGCGTAACCATGAGAAGACATACATGTTAGATAATTGGCCCTTACAACAATGTATGCTGCTATAGAATAGTTTAGCACTTTTTTAAGCACTTTATTATATGAAAAGTACAATAAGCAATATACAAAAACAATAAGAAAGAATTAAAGGAATTACTGGTGTTTTTGCACAATATAATTGTTAGACCAATGGTATGCGCAATATTTAGAGGTGTTTTAATCTTTATAATACATATTTTGAAATGTGGCAGCTCTAAATATGGGCAGCTACAATCATAGTAAGCTGCCAAATTGTCACTGTTAATGCCCACTAAGGGCTCAATTTTGGGACCATACAGCGATACGTGTGACCAATAATGTTTATAAATTAGTCAGTTTATTTACATTTATTGATTTGCTTCCATTCTGATCGTAAGTCTATTTATCATTGCTGACACCTTGTTATTTAAACCAGTCATCTTTATTCGACCATCAACTGGTCATAAAAGCCACAGAATAAATACCAAGTTCATATTCAAATTATAACAAATACAATTGTTAAAAATCTAAAATCATAACAACATAGATATCGCAATTAAAACTGGTTAACATCGGCTAGCATTTCGTGAGTTTTAAACAGAACAGAACTTCCCTAGAAAAACTGGCCCGGCCAGTGCTCCATAATTTTACCCATAATAATAAAGGGGACTATGCCTTCTGAGGAATCAAAAAGTGCTCTCAGATCCAAAGTGTAGAAACCCTTTTTTATGTATGCTATCCATGGAATGGCATTAGTGTTATTTAGGTTTAAACAGTCCCTCAGAACTTCCCTAGCAAAACTGGCCTGGTCAGTGTTCCATAATTTTACCCATTTTAATAAAGAGGTTATACCAGTATCGACTTCGAGAAATCCCATCCCCACTTCAGCATGTGTGATAAAGCTTCAGGTGGATTTTGGTAATGCTAAAAGTCTACATAAAAACATATTTTCTGCTATCTGCAACTTCCTTGGGACAGTAGAACCCCACATTCCTGCCCCGTACGAGCCAAGAGACAGGCACTTACTTTTGTATAATTGAAGTATCTCCCTAATCGGTTTATGTCCCAGTCTTTTAACAAACCTCAAAATTGCTTCAACACCTACCTCCATTTTTTAGGATCTTTCACTAATTAGACTTTCCCAAGACCCATTGGTATCAAAAAGGAGACCTAGGTGTTTGAACCAATTTGATGTGGTCTATTTAATGCATACATTTACTTATGTATTTATTCCATTTTCTGTTTGTGGATTTTATCATTATTTACCTATGTACATATAGTTATGACCTTAGTATATAGACTTGATGATGTTGAAATTAATTTGACATGCAAAACATAAGTCTCTCTTTGATTAGCAACAAGATTAAGTATAGTCTGCTGTTAGTTACAGTCACAAGCATTCATCTGCCTGGTGTGTACATAATGTGGCGTTTTAGTCTACAGCGCATATGTGAACAAGGTCAGGTTTGGCCAAAACGCGTTATGGTGGACATGTTGTGAGAGGAAATAAAAAAAGAATGCACAAATAAAACTGAAGTCTGTGTCTGGATCTAATTTTGGCAACATATATATATATATATTGAGAGAATTTGAATGCCCCATTACCTACTGGCAACCTTTGTCACTTACCTTACTTTTGAACTTGAGCCATCTCCAACTCATGAAACTGAAGGAATCCGCCACAGGGTGCAAGGTTTTCCACAACCTCCTCTTTTTTCAATGGGAGCCTGTGTTCTCGTTTGGAACACAGGCTCACATTGAAGTTAATGCGAGTCTGACTGAACGATGTTGGAAAGCATCATAATAGGTCGATCGGACTCGCAGAACCCAATTCGGTCGTAAACGATTCCGAAACCAATTCGGAAGAGTTTTCAAACTAAATTGTAATCATCCCCTTAGTAATAAATACGCAGGTATTAAAATCAATACCTGGGTATTAATTCACTATCCCATCCATTACCACTATATCCCTTACATGCTGGCGTTAAAGGAGAGTGTAGCAGTAATTTCAAAATTATTTAAGTTTACTAATTAAATTAAATTTAACACCTACTAATAATCAAGTGTTATGATTAATTCCCAAGTATTAATACATTACCTCAACTATCACCCCTATATGCCTTACATCACGTCCTAAAGTGGAAGTTTGTCATAGGTTCAAAAATATTTATAATGTTACATTTAAATGTATTTTAATTGCAAAAATGAATAACAGATATCAAAAATTAACATCCCCAACTATTGCCCATTTATACCCTTGCATCCTGTCCTAAAGGTGAGTTCAGCAGTACTTTAAAAAAATGTTAAACTTATAATAAAATTACATCTAAATATTTTTAAACAACCATTAATGCGCATGTATTAAAATTACTACCTGGGTATTAATACAGTGTCCTGCCTATTACTAATATATGCCATACATCTGGTTTCTAAAGGTGAATGTTGGAACAGGTTTGAACAATATTTACATTTATATATAATATTACATATAAATAAATTTTAATTCCCAAAAAATAATATACTGGAACTAAAATTAATACCTGGTTATTAATCCACATCCATTACCCCATATACTTTGAATCCCGTCCCTAACGGTGAGTGTAGGAGTAGTTTTTAAAACGATTTAATTTTAATAGTAAAATTACATTTAAATCCTTGTTAACATCTAGTATTTAATACTCTGATTTGCAATTGATACCTTGGCATTAATTCATCACACCGCGCATTACCCATGCATAACTTACATCAAATCGCAACAGGTGAGTGTTGGAGCAGTTTCAAAAAATATTTATATATAATATTACATTTAGTTCCACCAAGTGTATCGCATACACGTATGCACTCCTTCCCCAAAGATACACAAACAGCGTCTTTTGAAAGTTCCAAGATTTAATTTAAGTGCTGAAAGCCAAGTAAATACCCAACGCGTTTCGACGACCGTATCGTCTTGGTCACGGGTAACCGACTGTTTACCATTCAACAGTATAAATACATAACAAAAGAAACAAACATCGGTGCTGCGTTCAAAACATCAACAGCGAAAACGGATAGCAGTTTCAATCTATCACTATCCAGCTACATGGCGGCCATCTTAGAGCAGTAAATGAGGACCAAACATAATGGTGCCCTAATCTGATTATGCGATAGGGTAATACATACAGAAGAAAGAAAAACGCTTGTTGTTTAACAAATTCGAGCACGTACATAAATTCAGAACATAATCAATGTTGCTATACTGTGACAACTTAACAACAACGTTACTCTTATGCAGATTTTTTACTATTGATAAAGTTTTGCAACAAACGTTTCTTCATTATTTGAATGTTTTCTTCTCACACTAAGGTACCAAATTAATAAATCTCAAGTGAGAAAAAATTAAGTATCCTCATCAAAAAATTGCACTAAATCTCTTAACTTCGAGTTGAACCCCAGTGGGTGAAAAATATTTTTTTCTCTGAAAAAATTATTTAAATGAATTAATGGAAAGAGGAACATTTCTAATCCCAAACGTGATAAAAAGGATAGATTAGTATGATAAACAGACAAAATCTCGGAAAAATTGCGCCCAAGTGGGCCTAAATACAGTTCATTGCTTATATTCATGACTCATTATACTTGATAGTAGCCTCTTTCCACCTTCTATATTCACAATTAAAGTAATGGTATGTTCAATCGATCTTCTTCTTGGACCACCTGGACATCACAAGATAAAAATAGCAAAACAGACACAGCTGTCAATCCATAAAAATGCTTCCACATCATAACTGCATAGCACCGATGTTAATAAAGGATCGTGACAGAATCCACCCAAAGAGAAAAGAACAGAGCCAACCCAACCGTGCAACCACTTATGTCTTAAATACCTCATAAAATTATGAGGTTATTGTTAACTTTAGCATAATAAAGAGGTTTGACAGGACGAGGAAAGGAATAAAGACCTGACAGTACGATTCAGAGCATTAACAAAGAAACTGGAAACAGAGATCTTTTGAGAGAAAGCATGATTAGCTAAGATAAGCTCAATGAGCATGCTCAATAATAAATTTAGTCCCCCAAATGCCACGACAGTTCTTCTTCAGAGTTTAACCCTGCTGGGATCTTCGTGTTAAGTTCCATAATGTACCTGGATTCAAGTTGACGCAACTTACGAATTCTATCACCACCTCTCTTAGAAGGTAGGATTCTGTCAATAACAAAAAATCTTAACAGGTTCCGATTGCTCTTATGGAACTCTTCGAAGTGTCTGGCAATGGGGGATAACTTGTCCTTGTTTTGGATTGCCCTCATATGTTCCAAAATCCGTTTCTTGGCAGCAAACATAGTGCTGCCAACATACTTTTTAGGGCATGGACATATCAAGACGTAAACACAATAATCCGACAAACATGTCAGATGTTTCTCGATACGTCTGTTAGTGTCAGAAACTGGATAATGTACAGTTTTGACATTGGAACTGGTTTTGCAGGCCTTGCAGGACATGCACGTAAAAAAACCCTGTATATCCATATATATACCTTTAGTGCACGGTACCTCATTGCTGCACAGTCTGTCTTTAAGGGAATTTGATTTTCTGTAGGTGATGTTAATAGCATCCCCTAAAACGTCATCCAAGGTAGATTCCGTCTTCAGGATCTCCCAATGTCTATTCAGACATTGCCTGACCGCATAGGAACTGGAATTAAACGTACTGATAAATCTAACAACCTGCTCTTCATTCTCCTTAGTTGTTACTTTAGGTTTTAATAATTCAGTCTGTGTAAACTGGCTTGCCTTTAGAAGTGCTTCTTGTATCACATTGGTTGTGTAACCTCTTTCCAAGAACCTTTTGGTCATGCAGTCACTTTCATGCTTGAAGTCTGCCTCCGTACTGCAATTTCTCCGAGCCCGGAGAAATTCCCCGTACGGGATACTGCGAATCAATGTTTTAGGATGACTACTTTCTGCATGTAGCAGAGTGTATTTAGGCCCACTTGGGCGCAATTTTTCCGAGATTTTGTCTGTTTATCATACTAATCTATCCTTTTTATCACGTTTGGGATTAGAAATGTTCCTCTTTCCATTAATTCATTTAAATAATGTTTTCAGAGAAAAAAATATTTTTCACCCACTGGGGTTCAACTCGAAGTTAAGAGATTTAGTGCAATTTTTTGATGAGGATACTTAATTTTTTCTCACTTGAGATTTATTAATTTGGTACCTTAGTGTGAGAAGAAAACATTCAAATAATGAAGAAACGTTTGTTGCAAAACTTTATCAATAGTAAAAAATCTGCATAAGAGTAACGTTGTTGTTAAGTTGTCACAGTATAGCAACATTGATTATGTTCTGAATTTATGTACGTGCTCGAATTTGTTAAACAACAAGCGTTTTTCTTTCTTCTGTATGTATTACCCTATCGCATAATCAGATTAGGGCACCATTATGTTTGGTCCTCATTTACTGCTCTAAGATGGCCGCCATGTAGCTGGATAGTGATAGATTGAAACTGCTATCCGTTTTCGCTGTTGATGTTTTGAACGCAGCACCGATGTTTGTTTCTTTTGTTATGTATTTATACTGTTGAATGGTAAACAGTCGGTTACCCGTGACCAAGACGATACGGTCGTCGAAACGCGTTGGGTATTTACTTGGCTTTCAGCACTTAAATTAAATCTTGGAACTTTCAAAAGACGCTGTTTGTGTAACTTTGGGGAAGGAGTGCATACGTGTATGCGATACATTTGGTGGAACTGGATTCTATACAGGACTCCCTCGGATCCTGCTTTGCACCGCCGCTTTGTGTCCCGGTACCCGAGGATGTGAAAATTATATATAATATTACATTTAAATATATTTTAATTTCCAAAAATTAATGCACAGGTATTAAAATAATACATGGGTATAAATACACTTTACCTCCTTTACCCCTATATGCCTTACATCCTGTCCCTAAAGGAGAGTGCTACAGTTTTTTTAATGAAGTTTGATGATCAAATGAAATATAAGTAAATGTTAACACCTACTAATAAATACTACGGTATTAAAATTTATACCTGGGTATTAATATACTTCCCGTCCATTACCTCTATATGCCTTAAACCCTGCACCTTAAGGTGAGTTTTGGAGTAGTTTAAAAAATGTATAATATTTTATTTAGATGGATTTTACGTGCCAAAAATGAATACACTGGTATAAAAATGAATACCTGGGTTTTAATGAACTGCCCTACCCATTACCCCCACATCCCTTGTATCCTGTCCCTAAAGGCAAGTGTAGCAGTAGTTTTATAAAATGATGTAAGTTAAATGATTAAAGTAAATGTAAACAGCTAGTAATATTAATACTCGGGTATTTAAATGAATACCCTGGTATTAATACACTGCCCCACCTATTTCCCTTGCATTCTATCCCTAATGTTGTGTTACAGTACTTTAAAAACATGATTTAAATATACATTTTAAAGCTTATTAATACACAGGTAGTAAAATTAATACCTAGATAATAAACTGCACTACTCATTATTACCAGTTCCCTTGCATCCCATTCCTAAACTTAAGTGTTGCAAGACCTTAAAAAATATTTACGCTTTAAGATAAAATTACATTTTAATATATTTAAACCCCATGTAATTAAAATGGTATTAAAATTAACGCCTGGGTACTGATACACTTCCCCGCCCATTATTCCTATTTCCCTTGCATCCTGTTCGTAAGCGTGTGTTGCAGTAATTTAAAAAATATTGAAGTTGAATGATAAAATTAAAATATATTAATAAACCTAGGCCCTCATTACGATGTTGGGTGGATACAGTTTTGTCGGCGGTTCCACATGCATACCGAATTAGGATAGGACCACACATGGTGCGGTCGCAAACTTCCATTTCACAATGGGAGCTTGTGTGGCGGACTGAAACCGGCCACAGCACAAACTACAATTGTAAAATGGAAATTTTAGCACATTCCTGCAGTGTGACAGGCACCACACGGTGCAGGGATGTGAGGGTGGAGGGCCAGGGGAGAAGGTGGTCCTGCTAGGGGCATCCAAAGTCGCTCTCCGACAGCCTTTCCTTGTCAGAAACACCGACATGGAAAAGCTGTTAGAAACTGACATCATAATACCGTCGGCGGAAACGCCGTTCTTAAGGGACTATATGTAGCATCCGACTGGACAACGGGCTCCTTGAGCCCGTTGGAACCCAGTCGGTTTCCCTCCAACCGCCGACATAATTTGGCAGTCAGAAGGCTGACATGGAGAGGCTGTTGGAAACTGACATCATAATCCCGACGGCGGAAACGCCGTTCTTAAGGGACTATATGTAGCTTCCGACTGGACAACGGGCTCCTTGAGCCCGTCGGAACCCAGTCGGTTTCCCTCCAACCACCGACATAATTCGGTAGTCAGAATGTACACCTTCCATGTCGGTTGGAAAGCCAGCGGTTAGAGGCTTTCCAACCGATATCGAAATGAGGCCCCTAGTAATTAATACTCATGTATTACATTTAAAGGTGATTGTAGCAGTACCTTTAAAAAATATTTTTTATGATAATTTTATATTCAAAAATAAATTTGAAAGCCTAATAATTTATACACGGGCATTAAAATTAATAGCTGGGTATTAATATACTACCACACCCATTACACCAGCATCCATTGCATCCTGTCTCTAAAGGTGAGTTTAGCAGTAGTTAAAAAAAATATTTCAATTTAATGATAAAAGTAATTTAAATATATTGAAACATTTAGGGATCCATTAGGAACGGGCGGACTTCAGTCAGCCCGCCACACTAGCGGTGCTGGGACCGGCCGCCAGTGGTGCAGCGGTCCCGCCTTGACAATTAGGATGCCACTGCCACAGTGGCATCTCGCATATATTACATTGTGGCAGGCGGTGCTGTAAGCAGCACCCACCACAATGCAATATATGCATGTTGTGCATTGGAATGCACAACGTGACCGGCACCACGCTGTGCCTGCCACCTTGTGCATACCAATGATATACCATGGGTACCCCCGAGTGCAGCTCCCGAACCCCCCACCCTCCTGGGGTCCGCAACGGGCCCCCAAAGAGAACTCCACATGCCTTTCCATGGCAGAGCCTCCACCATGGAAAGGCATTGAAAATGCCTCATACTAATATGAATGGCGGTGTCTTGTGGGCCTTCTCCGCCCGGTAGCAGCGGAAAACGGTCGTCTGTCCGCCGTGGTACCCCCCGCCAGGCTAATGTGGTGGGGGGTAACAGGCCATCCGGCGGGGTGTTTTGGCAGGCGGATCGCCACCGCCGGTTGGGCGTGCAATCCACCCGCCATGCTAATGACCCCCCATTGGGCCTTATTAATTTGACGGCTGAATTACAATGCCGGCGGTCGATAGTAAAACTGGCCGGTCATTCTGGCTGGATTCCGACGGCTACTCGGTATTACGATATAGGTTTCCGACAAGCTTTCCAACATTGAAAGCCTGTGGGAAAGCGACTTTGGGGGCTCCCTTCTCCCTGTGGCCTCCGGTTGGGGGCCAAGGGGCCACTATAGTGCCCCCCTGTAAATCCCTGCACCGTGTGGCAAACACCCTGAGGTGCCTGCCACACGGTGCAGGGATTTGCACAAACTCTTGTTTCTTTATGGGAGCTTGTGCTACGGCAGGTTAACAGCCAGAGCACAAGCTCCCATACGGAAATGGGGTATGCAATGTCACCATGTGCGGTCGCACCATAATAAGGTATGGGGAACTGCCGACCCATGGTCCGCCCGACATTGCAATAAGGCCTCTAGTAATTAATACTCGGGTATTTAAATGAATACCTTGGTATTAATATGCAACTCTACTTTCAGTTTTGTCTGCACCAAGACACGCAGCCTGAAATGGCAGCCTTGCATGTGCTAGGTGAGTAATCCTTCAGGGTGGCACAATTTGTGATGCAGCTCTTAGGGGCCCGATAAACAAAGCAATCAGAGGTGCACAACTTTTACAAAATCAATTCTAATTCCAAATATGTCCATAAAGTTACAGAAGTAATTAGAAGTCTTCTCTTTATTGCTGTATCAGCAATGTGTGCCAAAAACCAGACGTGTTTTGTCCACATGCGTGTAGACTTCTTCACGGCACAGGGAAAATTTGAGAAATGACGATTGTCATCCAAAAGTAACTAGGCCCATTCGTATACTGTCATCAGAAATATAACGTACAATCTTGAGAATGTCCATCCATGAGCCAAACTTGAAAAAATAATCATGAGTTGTTCGATGTCTCCTCTATAGTGGGATTCATCTGGCTAGTGTGTGTCCATATAGATGTATGAAAGAAGGGGACAAATCCACCCCTCGTCTAGCACTACAAATGGTGTGGACCTCTTGGAAACGTGGCACTCCTCACAGTTCCAAAGATACAACAGGCTCTTAGGGACCCAATTTAGTACCTCAGGCTCTAGGTACTGGGGTACCACTTACTCAGAACTTACAGAGGGTGCTAAAGGTTTTGCCAATTGAAGAAAACAACTGTACATTTTTACAGAAACAACACTGGTACTGGGGACCTGGTTAGCAGGAACCCAGTACACTTCAGTCCCACAGGAAGCTGACTGACCCCAGAAAGCTGGCAGAGGGGGCAGACCTCTGGCAACCATAAGAGTGTCCAAGAAGGTATATCGGTGGTGACACCCACATCTGTGGTAAGGGTTTCCAACAGAAGAAAGAGATGTTTCGTAAGTGGGTAGCCCAATAGTGCTTGAGGATATAAGGACAGGGCAGTCCACCACTTTCTGTAGCCGCATCAGTGAAGAGTTACCGATCCTTAGCCACTTCCCGTTCTTGATAAAGGAGCGAAGGTCCCACTGTAAGAATGTGAGATCATCTTAAGGGATCAGAGTAGGCAGGGTCTGGAAAAGGTACGAGGCCTGCGGGAGGACATTCATTTTTATGACATTGATGCCACCCAGACAAGAGACAATGAAGGGTTTACATTGTCCGAGACATGCTAGGATGGACCCCTGGAGTTGCGTTCAAGAGGACAGCATAGGCGTTAGATTATAACCCAAACACTAATCATGTTGGGAGCCCATTGTAACAGCGCTAGGGCTTCCGGAGCAGGGAGGTCCTGCTTAGGTACAGTTAGATTGAAAGTGCAAGATGTGGTGATGGTGATTTTAAAGATAAGTACTGCCTCAAATGCGGCATGTCTGTTAACTATAGCCAGTAGAGAGGTAGCAAGTCGATAGAAAGTAAGCAAGATATCATCCGTAAACAAGCTAATCTTATGATCTCGGCTACCAAAGGGGATGCCCACAATGACAGAACTGCAGCGGATGGAGATGGTCAATGGTTTAACAGCTAGGGTATAGAGACCGGGTGATAACAGACAAAGAGCATACCTTGTTCACCCCTCCGCCTACTTTACCGCTAAAGGTGGGAGCATTCAGCTCCAATAGATCTATGTGCTCTCAGTTGACCTTGCAGGATAGCCATTTTCTACCAGCTACTGGTGTGCTGATTGGCTGGTTTTTGCCAATCAGCACACCCATTAATGAGTTTCTGACCCCCAAGGGTGAGGACCTTTACTCTCAGGAGGCCAGAAACCAAGCCTGCTTGGGCATAGCATGTTTTAACACCCTCTCACAGGAGAGAAAGCCGACCCCCATTATCCAGAGCCCTTTGGGACCTGGAGAAGCGGGAAAATTAGCAAATCAGAGACCCGTGTCCACTCCCAGGCTAGTGCCACCCCTCAAGTGGGATACCTGAACTGGAGGTGATTTTTCAAAGTTGGCAAACATAGGAATTCCGGGAAATGGTCAAATAGGGGGCATAGTGAATGAAAGGGTATGCAGACCGTTGGCTATTACCCTACGCTCCCCTAAATTCAGTATTCTTGACATGCATGCACCACATGGCAAGCAGAGGGAACATTACAGAATTTGCAGAGAGCCACAATATTCCTACCCCTGATTGGTACCATGCATGAATGTTTGAATTTTTGGGGTCATGGATATTAAGTAATTTCAAACTTTTTTCCAGAATACAAAGTAAACGGCTCTGGCCCTTAAAATATAACTGCTCGGATCTTGACATAGTGCTTCATATTTCACTTATAAAGTGCTTTTTAAAAGATTTTTCTATCACCCAAATTATTGGTACTCACTTTATCAACCTCTGAAAATTTGAATGCCGATTATGCCCTGCAGGATTTTAATTTGCCATTCATTTTTCTCACACTTAAAATGATATATACACACACGTATCATTTATGTTAGTATTCAAACCAAAAAAAGCTTCTTGTGTCCAATATTTAATTAACACTTTAAATCCAACATAATTTGTGAAAACAAACATTTTCTTTTCACTTCTGCAAAGGTTTTATTACAAAAAATACATGTAAACATACTACTTAAAACAGTATTACCGTGCCTCTTCACGCATTTCACAGGGGGGGCATCGCACCCCTACATGCGCCAAGTTGCTGCATTAACTCTGGGACATGCCTGGCCTTAAAATGGAGGCCGCACGCCCGCGTTCGATCTGCGCACTGGAAGCCTCCCCCTCCCAGAAGCAATTGGCGGGGATATTATCTAAAACAGCAGGGATCAGAGGGGGGAGAGCATCGGCCGCCCCCTTGTCCACCTTTGCGGACTCTGCCTACTTGGTATAGCCCAGCAAAACCTGTATCCAGCATGCTGCTTCCCTCACCACCATCCGGCCTTCTACCCCTATGGACCTCTCCAACTCGGTGGATCCCTAAAGACCCAAAACCACCATCCTTGAATGCAACACCACCTGAACAGCTAGCTGAACGATGGCAAGAATTTCATGCTGTTAATATGTAATATATAATTGTCCTAGCCTAATCGCTGTTAAAATGTAATCCTGAGTGAATTTGCAATTCGTATATATATTTACATCTCTAACCACTAGTATATGTAGTAGACCTTTGTACTTACTACCATTCTGTTGTGTTTATACTTGTCCCTGCGTGGACACCGTAGTTCTTTTGCATTGTGTTCCAACTGATACGCCGTATCAGTTGTGACGTTCCAGCGGTTACGTGATCAGCTGCCCTCTGTTATGACAGTTGACCACGCAACGCACTGCACGTTCTGCCGGCTCCGCTGTTGGAGCCTCCGTGTTGGTTTTGAGGAATAAAGAAGTTACTACGAAGCCTTCGTACTTCATTCTTTAAACAAATTTGGCGACGAGTGCCAACACGTGAACCCACGGACGAAAAACCTAATTGAACTTTCTGACATATACAATTTTAAGAAGTTCTGATATTGGTATAGTAAATTTCGAAAGGTCAGTTATCAGCGCATCTCTGTTGAACTTTCAAGTGTTGCATCTCTGCGGAATTTAAGAACGGCGAGTGTTTGTCAACGTCCATGTAAAGCAGTGGATTTTAAAGACTTGATTTTTGAGTTGTGCAGTGACTGAAAATTACAATTTCAAGAACCGTGAAGCGTTTGACAAACGTTCCTGAAAGCCGTATAAACCGCCAGTAAACGGTGAGCTGTTTTCAATTTTCGTGTAATTCCTGAGTGACTGTGTTTAGCGAAGATAGAACCTAAAGGATAACGTGTGAAGAATTACAGCTTAAACGGCATCAACTGTCAGTTTCCAACGTCTCACATCAACTGTTAAATTCCAACAACTTCACAGCTGAGTAACTGGCGTTCGACTTCAACTTGTGCGCATGTGCAGCGTTGCAACGTCACGACGTCTCTACGTCAACGTGGACTGAGAGTCAGCGGTCCAGTCAATGCACGCAAACATGGAAGCCATTTTGAAATTTTTTTTTCTTCATTTGAAGCTATCCTTCACAGTGCGTGTATGCGGAGTTGTGGTGACGGATCTGTGTATCGGAGGCATTGCAAAGTGAACTTGAGGTAACAGACTACCAGCGCGCGACCTTGCCGTGCGCATTTACAACTATCCGTGCGAACTTTGGGTTATGTAACAACTATCGGCGTGTTCGTTTGCACGCGTCCTGGCAGGAAGCAAATTGAATGAGTATAAATATCCGTTAACTAGTTTCTCACCCCTTGTCGTCTACAGCAGTTTCTATACCTGAGATTTGCCGGATCTCAGGCTCACATACATTATATACTTTCTGAATTTGGTGTACCTTTATAAAGTATACAGAGGATTGTATTTTGTGACACTTTGGATGTTTATGAAATTTCCTCAAACTAAGTGAATCCTTTAAAAAAAAAAATACAATATATCTTCCAACTTACTTTGCTTTTGAGGTCTGAACATGGCGTCTGGCTGCATTTGGAACCTATCTCCGCCAGAAACATTCTTACGTGGGGGTGGCGAACCTACTCTGAAGTGGGAAGAATGGAGGGAGTATTTTCTGAATTATATTTCAACTTTAGAGGAGGATGATGAAGTCAAGCCAGAAAAAAAGTACAAAATGTTAATGCATAGTCTTGGAGCTGGTGGCATAAAGGTATACAACTCAATTAACAAAAAAAATAAGAGCGGAGAATGAAGGAGATGTTTTTCAAAATGCCATAGATGATTTGAATACATATTATAAACCCACCGTATGTGTAGGGGTGGATCGTTACAAGTTCTTTCACAGAAAGCAAGGCAAGGAAGAATCAATAGAGGATTACGTGTCGGTGTTAAAAACTCTCGCAATTAATTGTCGCTTTGGTGCACTGCACGATGAATTCATCCGTGACCAGATTGTTATGCAAGGTTCTAATGAAAACATCCAGGACAATCTGTGGGCTAAGGGCGAATACCCATTGCAAAATATTATCGACATAGCTCGCAAGGCTGAGCTGACTGGGCGTTGCGCCAAAGCGATCCTCAACATAGAAAAAGAAAAGAAAACTTGCGAAAGTGTAAGCAAAGTAAATGACAATAAAACCACTATGAAACAAATTTGGAACAAGGGTGGACAAAGAACATCTAGTCAAAAACAAGACACCAAAGTCTGGGGGCGTTGTTATAGGTGTGGAAGCGCGTACCACCTGGCTAATGACTTAAAATGCCCAGCACGAGAAGTAAAATGTACTAATTGTGGCCTGAAAGGACATTTTTCGAAAGCGTGCAACAGACGCAAAACTAAACATGTGAAATTAGTGGCAGAGGAAGGTGAGATTAGACAGGATGTGTCTGAAGATGAAGATATGAACATGTTTGTACTTAACATAGAGGATGGAAATGAAGGTAAGAGTTCATATGTGAGTGCTACCAAAACTAAAAAACCAACTTGCAAAATGACCATTGGAGGCATAAACATAAGTATAGTTGCGGATTCAGGGTCGCCCTACACCATTGTCAATGAAAAGGTGTGGATGGAAAAATGTAAAGACAAATTGGGAGATGAACTACGCAAACCGGACATAGTGATAAAATCCTTCACAGGTGAACCCATTGAAGTGCGAGGTTACCGGACCCTCATGTTCGCCTACAAAGGTAGGGCAGCGATGTGCAAACTCTATGTTGCAAAAGTGGGGCCATCTGTTCTGGGATGGATGGACCAGGGTGAACTGGGAATTATACTGGATCCCAGAAAGCTTGACCCCGTACTGATTGTGGCAGAGCATGAAGGATTGGGTGAAAATCTGTGTCATGAGTATCCGCAAGTCTTCAGCAAGGAGATAGGTGCTCTTAAAGGGTACCAAAGGGGGTGGTGATGGTCCATCACCACCCCCTTTTGTACCGCTTAAAGGGTACCAGCACAAAATAAGACTAAAACCAATCACCGCTCCCATAGTTCATAACGTAAGAAATATACCCTTTGCCATCAAAGGAGAAGTCAAAGAACAGCTCAAAAAACTGCTAGATGTAGGGATAATTGAGAAGGTGGAAGCCTCAGAATGGGTCGCACCTTTAGTGGTCGCTAAACGACCTAATGGCAAATTAAGATTGTGTGTAGATTTGCGGGACCTTAATAAAAACATTGTGGTTGAACAGTATCCGTTGCCCAAGATTAATTAGATGTTAGCCACGACGAAAGGTGTTCGTTGGTTTTCAACAATCGATCTGAAGTCGGCCTACCACCAAGTGCCCCTTCATAAAGACAGTAAAAACCTCACCACATTCATTACGCCATTTGGATGCTACCGGTTTACACGAGTACCATTTGGTTTGGCTTCTGCAGCCGCAATGTTTCAACGGTTAATGCACAATCTATTTGATGGTGTTGATGACATTTTGATCTTTCAGGATGACATTTTAGTCATGGGTAAAACGAAAGATGAACATGATAAGAAAGTGAGACAGGTGCTTGAAGTATTGAACGAAAAAGGTTTGACTGCTGAGTATAGTAAATGTAAATTTGGTTGCAATTCAGTCAACTACCTTGGTCATCGCATAACCGGTGATGGCATCAGTCCAAAGAAAGAACTAATGGACGCCATTAAGAACTCACCAGTTCCCACCAACAAGGATGAACTGAGATAATTTCTGGGCATGGTGGAATTCTATGCAAGATTTATCAGGAATTTTTCTCACAAAACATACGACTTGAGGCAACTTCTAAAATTGAAGAACAGATTCATATGGTCGGAAGACTGTGACCGAAGTTTCAAAAACATAAAAGATGATATGTGCGCAGCACTACCCCTCAAGGGTTTTGATACGTCTCTTAGGAGCTTTGTAACAACGGATGCAAGCAACAAAGGCTTGGGTGCTGTACTTACACAAAAAAACTCCGAAGGTATTGAGTACACCATAGCCTTTGCGTCACGCTCTCTCACATCCTCTGAAGAAAATTTTTCTGTGATAGAGCGGGAAGCGTTGGCATGTGTGTGGGCTTTGGAACACTTCAGACATTTTGTGTGGGGCCGCAAAGTCACGCTATGCACTGACCACAAACCGTTAACTAAGGTTTTCACCACCAAGTGTTTGTACACAGCTTCACCACGCCTAGCAAGACTTTCAGTCCGTCTTTTTGATTTCATGTACGAGATTGAATACGTACCCGGTATCAAAAATGTTGTCGCTGACTTCCTTAGTAGACTGCCAGTGGTACCAACAAGTGATAAGCTACCTACGGAGGTGAAAGAAAATGCTATAGCAGCTGTTTTGGAGCAGGTCTGTAACATAACCAGGGACGAAGGGCTCAAGGAGCAAGAAAATGATTGCACCATCGTGCAAGTAATGTCATTTCTAAAGAACGGCTGGTGTACCAAAAATAAACTCAACGATCAGCTCAAGGCGTACTGGGAGGTGAAAAATTAGCTATCCTTTGAGGATGGTTTCCTACTCAGAAGTGGGAAGTTCATTCCTCCCCACAAGATTAGGTGGGGAGGAAGTGTGTCATGAAGGTCATTTGGGCATAAGTAAACCTAAGGAGAGGGTTAAAAACCTATACTGGTGGCCGGGAATCGGCCTGGAGATTGAACGAACAGTGAGAGGATGTGCTCTTTGTATGACGGCGGACAAAACACAGGTCACATTCAGGCCGCCTCTCCATCCATTGACAAGCCCAAGCATGCCATGGGAAAGGATTGGTATAGACATTATGGGTCCAATAACTGAAGGACATGAAAAATGGTATGTCTGTGTCATGATAGACCATTTCTCTAAATGGCCAGAAGTAATGTTCACAAAAAATCCTGAGGCACTAAACATCGTGAAATTCATGGATAGTATCTTCTGTCGTGAGGGTCTACCCAAAGTGGTTGTAAGTGACAACGATACCCAATTTACTTCAGAAACATTCCAAGAGTACATAAAGAAACACAATATCTGCCACAAGACCACATCCGTCTACCACCCAGCAGGCAATGGGGCAGTTGAGCGTTTCAATAGTTATTAAAGGTATAATACAAATGGCCAATAGCAACGGCTTGCCATGGAAGAGTGAAACAATGAAGACAATATGGGCGTACAGGATCACCCCATGCGAAACAACGGGACACAGTCCTTTCGAACTGATGCGGGGAAGGACACCGTTGTCCAAGGACAATGTGGGTTGGATCAAGGCGGCAAGGAAGGTTGACTGGTCATCTAAATTGGTACAGGAAAAGCTTGCTGAGTCACAAGCGAAGGCGAAAGTGTACTACGATAAAACCCATGGGAGTAAAGCAGTAGTGCTTAATGAAGGGGACTATGTGAAAGTGAAGAAAAGTGGACATATTGCAAAGGGTCAAGATAAGTATACCCCACCGTACCAAGTCCAGAAAGTATATTGTAACTCTGCATTACTGAGTGATGGAAAGGTGTGGCATTTTTCAAAATTATCTGCAGTCAAGCATACAACGGAAGTGTCAACTGGACCCGATTACCCAAACATTGAACCTGTGAACACGGACTCGCGCAAGCAAGCATTTGACTATGATTCGGAGAGTGAGATACCAGAGGACCGTACAACCAGTGCCAACCAAGCTGAGGTGATTCCACCTGGTCAGATTGCGATGTCAGGGCCTAAAGATGACAAAAGTAGACGCAGGTTGCCCAAAACACCAGAACTGGGCAATGCCTTACCAGTGACCACAAGCAGGGCAGGCAGACTCCTGGGTCCACCTGCTAAATTGAGAGACTTTATCTGTGAGTAACCATCACCACTCTCAGGACCTGTGTTCGTGTTCATGTTCCTTCCTTCCCTACGGAGGGGGATGTGTTGTGTTTATACTTGTCCCTGCGTGGACACCGTAGTTCTTTTGCATTGTGTTCCAACTGATACGCCGTATCAGTTGTGACGTTCCAGCGGTTACATGATCAGCTGCCCTCTGTTATGACAGTTGACCACGGAACGCACTGCACGTTTTGCCGGCTCCGCTGTTGGAGCCTCTGTGTTGGTTTTGAGGAATAAAGAAGTTACTACGAAGCCTTCGTACTTAATTCTTTCAACACATTCCTGTGTGATTTTAGAGTTTATCTGTTTGTATCTCTTCAAGTGACTTTACAACTTGTACATTTGCAATTTTTTCCCTCCTTTCACTCCACTTGTATATACAATTCTAACGGATAGTATATTTAGTAAACCTTTGTGCCTACTACCATTCGTATGTGATTTTAGAGTTTATCTGTTTGTATCTCTTCCTTGAGTGACTTTACAACGTGTACATTTGCAATTTTTCCCTTCTTTCGCTCCACTTGAACATTTACAAAACAGTTTTTCCTGTTAATATCTCTTATGTAACTCATGTAATTCAAAGTCCGTACGTAACGCAACTGGTTCTTTAGTAAAGCGTGCGACACATTCGGGTAATGTTCGCGCTATATAAAATCACATTAAATTACAGAACAGATTTCGATAAGGCGCAAGCACAACCATACATTAACAGCGCTTTCGGGGAGGCACAGACGCAAGCATACGGGCAGGGCATCAGCGGTATTTCTAAGCATCCCTCTGACGTCGGGGATGCACAAACGGTTAGAACACCGGCCGCTTCCGCGTCGGCTGGGAGACAACAACCGCGGCCCTAGGGCCTCGCCTACACCCTCCCTGCCCACTCCTCCAAGCTCCTAAAGTGTGCTCCACTCTTGGCCTGAGCTCCGTTTGTCGTATTGCCCTAGGTGGACCAAGGTCTGTGGAGCAAAGACCGCGAACCGCGAGACGCCAGGAGAAGACGTTCCAGCGCAGTAACTCTTGCCGGCGAATCGGCGTGTGACGTCAGTGCGTCACGGTCGCGTTCGCGTCAATCGACGTACTCCAGTGCTCCAATCCGATGCAGCTCCGCATAAACCAGTTATCTGAGCTCCCGCAGTACCCAGCTGGTGGTGGCAGGAAGCATTTTACCCCTCGATAATATGTTGTCAAGTTCACGAACCTGTGACACCACATGAAATGGAATCTAGCAGACCGAAGGAGATGCCATCCGGAGACTTGGGGGCCTGCTTATCTTTTTGGCTCATGACCAAAGTGACCGGAAGCAGAAGGCTCCTTTTGGTCGGGGTATTGCTAAGCTGTCTTCTTTTTTTGCATGTACTGGTCAACATCTG
Organism: Triturus cristatus; assembly: GCF_964204655.1. Classification (NCBI taxonomy): domain Eukaryota; kingdom Metazoa; phylum Chordata; class Amphibia; order Caudata; family Salamandridae; genus Triturus; species Triturus cristatus. The sequence continues at coordinate 40,953,084 of NC_140584.1, read as the reverse complement.
GCTGCTTCTTTTCTTGACTTGCGTTATGGCTGTCCTTGGAAGTAAGATGGGATCGCAGGCAATCCTTGACTCCCGTAATCATGTCCACTTGGAGCGGTTCATCATTCCACAAACCTGCCAGCAGAGCCAAGATGCTGAGATCCAACTGGACAAGGAGATCCACCTGACTATTCAGAAGATTATCCAGGACTTTGTTTCATCATGGTACCGGACACTGAGCCGTGAGAAGGGTTTTGAGGAAGAGGTGCGGAGTGCCATGATGTGCTTGGCTGCAGAGCTGAAGAGAAGAATGCGACTGGTGGATAAGACTGTGCTGACTCGGAAGTTTTTGGTTTTGAGTGGCTGTCACCTACAAAGCTACATGAAGGCCAAGGAGGCGGTGGACAGGCGTGACAGTACAGGCCCCCCTGACCCAGCATTGCGCCCTGCTCGTCTCTGGCAGGAGTATACACAACTCATCCACCCACATCCAGCCCTTCGCAGTTCAGCAACGGAGGTGAGTTATGCCCGAGGAATTGTGGATCTGCTACTGGACGTCTTGGTCCCCAAGCCTCACCTGGAAACAAGAACCGGCCGCTATGTGGTAGTTGAACTCATAACTTGTAATGTTCTCCTCCCCTTAATTGGCAAGATGTCCGACCCTGATTGGATCAATGTAATTCTTACAGATATTTTTGCCAAAGCAGCCATTAAGGTAGAAGCCAAGGCGGAGGAACCTACTGTGGATCAGCCACCTGTACCAAAGTCTCTTCCTCTAAAAGTGCAGGTAGAATCTGTACAGGACGAGGCCCTTCCTACTCCCAAGGTTGCTGAACTTTCAAGCTACGATGTGGTGGACGGTACAGAAGATGTACAGGAGGAGATAGTGGGCAGTCAAGAATCACACTACATTGACCTCACTGTTGAACCTAGTATCCAGACTCTTAATTACGGTGGCATTCCAACACATTACTTGCAATCCAAAACTCTGAGCCCTCTGTTTCTCTGTGAGGATTCAGAGCCAGAGTCCCCTATGTCAGATATGGGAAAAGACTCAGACTCTCTGGTTCTGGTCGGCTCAGAGGAGCTATCCACAGATCGGTATCAGGATGCTCTAACACCAGTGGAATCCTACATGGTGGCCTTGGGCCAAGAGGATGATATTGAGTCTGATGACAGAATGTTGGAACAACCCCAAACTGGTGCTTCAGTCCTGTTGACCCCACAGAGTGCTTGCCCTGAGATCTTAGTGAATCCCATGGACACTGAAGAAGCAGCAAAACAACATTATTGTGCACCTTCTAGTGTGGAAGACATGGGGAATGTCCCCCGGAAGCCCCCAACGTCTTTGGAGAAGGAGAAGTCTGTGTCACCTTCTCAGAGCCCCATGGAGGGCATGCCCAGTGCACCCCTACTCAGCTCTTCTCCGATTGTACCCATTAACGCCTTCAGCTTTGTGCCCCTTAGTAGCCCAGATGGACCAGTTGTGATTCAGAACTTGAGGATAACTGGCACTATCACTGCCCGAGAACACAGTGGAACTGGCTCCCACCCGTACACGTTATATACAATCAAGGTAATACTAAGATTTTTATTTATATGATGTTATTCAGTTGCTTCATTCAGTGTTGCAGTGTGTATCATACACAGCTTTGTTTGGTTGAGCTTGGTATGTTGTGAAAAAGCTTTAGCCCAGGGCCATCCAAATGTGGAGTCATGAGGGTTGCATTCATCCCAGATTTTCAGGATGTCTTTTTGCGATAAATTGCCATACAACAAATATATATAGTGATCACTTAGACTGTGGTTTTCTAAACATTTTGCCTCGACCCAGCCTTCTTATAGCTGGGCTGTACTTCCCTATTCTAGCTGGTAGTACTACCAGAGGTTCTTACACTTTATTTTCCCAACCTGTAGTTGTGGATCTTCCTGCAGTACCACTATTCAGATATATTTGGGTGAAGCCCTTTTGTTAGGTGTAGGAGAGCGAGCAATTAATACAGTGCCCAAGGATCCAGCTATTTAACTCTTCGACGCGTCACTGTAGCCACAGCACCGGACACCACGCCCTACCGCTGAGTGATGCTCTCCTATGTAAGCTGGAGTTTCATCAAGTCATTTGCCCAGTCCCAGCAATGTTACACCTGAGCAATGGAAGACGAAACAGCCCACAAGTTAGCCATCACATCAGTGGGATGACTTTACTACTAAATCCTAGCATTACATTTTAAGGTTCACACCCTTTCTTGAATGTGCTGTTTGATGAGACCTGCCTTTACTGCATTGTCCAATTATTCTATTGCCTTGCTGTGCTATGCATTTAGTACCTTTCTCTCGTCTCAATGATCTGATACTTCTTTACCTTTTTCGTCCCCCCACCCCAGTATGAAACAGCTTTGGATAATGAGAACCTTGGCACTCTGCAGCCAATGGCGTACCACACAGTGAATCGACGCTACCGTGAGTTTCTAAACTTGCAGACTCGGCTAGAGGAAAAGCCAGACCTGCGCAAGTTTCTGAAAAGTGAGTAAGCACATGGCACATTGGACTATCACCATTGGTGAGACTCTGCATGTGCACCACTTGTTAGGTCTGTTCCCCTACAGTCCAAATCTTTCTCACCTCACAGTGTCCTCTGACTTCTCCTGGCTGTTCCCTCTGCACCACGAAAGTGCCTTTCTCTACCCTACACATCATGTGACTGAATCTTATATCTTCTCATAATTTTGTGCAAATAATTCTGTTGTCAGCTTTCTACATCTTGTGATAGTGCCTTTCACAGGTTAAAATGACTTTCTTAGCTACCCACAACCTGTGCCATTCTTTCTCACATCTACATGGGTTCTACCTCTTTGATCCCTTTATGTCTTACAGTATTGTCACCCTTAGCACTCTGTGTCCATGACAATGATATTCTTAGCTGTTTCTCATTTTTTGTTACAGACATAAAAGGACCAAAAAAGCTGTTCCCAGATCTTCCATTTGGGAATATGGACAGTGATAAAGTGGAAGCTCGGAAGAGTCTTCTGGAGTCCTTCTTAAAGGTAAGCATGACTTAACAATAATCTTAAATGACAACATTGCGATTACTTTTTTGATCCTTGTATTTCTTTGGAGGTCTTTGATATGGGCAGGGGTTACTAGAGGTCCATACAAGCCAAGGGTTGTTGGCTGCTGATGTTTGCAGTCCCAGCCTCTGGGACTTTAGTGATGAGCAATGAAAGTGTTAGCAGTAACTTTCACAGACACTCTGTACAGAAAATGACCATTCGCTACAGATAGAGGGCTGTGATGGATTCGAACCCTTGGTGATGGATATTTTCACAGAGGAAAAAGGTAGGCATGTTGCAGGTTGTGTAATACCTTGCTCATCCTTAGTGCCACACCTTTCTCATCCCCTGGCACCTTGTAGTCTGCTAAACTAGATATCTGGTTTTGCTCTTTGCAGCAGCTTTGCGGGATTCCAGAGATCACCAGCAGCGAGGAAGTACAGGAGTTCCTTGCCTTGAATACGGATGCCAGGATTGCATTTGTGAAGAAACCATTCGTGGTGGCCCGGATTGACAAGGTAGGACCATCCAACAGTGTTAGTGTTGTTACAGGTCTTTTGCCTGGATTTGAGCTATTCTGCCTGACAAAAATTGCAGTGGTTACAAAAGCTTACGCAAAATGTAAAGCCCCTTGAAGCAATCCTTAAGCAGTAATGTCTATACATTTCTTTGATTTATCTGGGGTTGTATGCTTTTATCCGTCCTTGTCATGGGTGCTGTTGTGTGTGGAAGCGGACAACTTGAATGGATAGAGGTCCTATCTTAAAGTGCAACTCTTTTAAATTGTCAGACACCCTTTATTTGTTTGGAACCTATTGTACACTGGGAGCTGGAGTCAAAATAGAAAAATGTTGGGTAATGTATAAATGCTAATCTGCCAATGAAAAATAAACTGAATCCCGTGGTGTGTTTGGCAAGTGGGGCTTCATTCTGTTGGTAATTAAGATAGTACAGTATCATCAACTGCAAGAATCACTAGTGGGACAACCACATCACAGACAAAGCTGTACATGTTTTATTAAACAGCCAGTGTTATGATAACCCTAACACTAACTTGGCCAGAGATGAGTTTTAATTTCTACTTTTAACAAATCTAAGCTTCTTAATTTTTGCACTTCTTGATCTCAAATCTGGCCATAACCACTCTTTTTGTGTGCTTTGTTGCCCACCTGACTTTTTTTTTTGCTAGGTCCAGCCTTCAAGGTGGTGCATGTTGTCTGGTTGCGAAAGACACATTGTTGTCTTAACAAGAACATACATTGGTTGCCATTTGTTGGCTTTCTGTCACTTTCATTCGCCTGGTTGTTAGTAGATTTTGTTTGTCAATCTTGTGTTATTCCTCCCATGAAGCAGAGGCTTTTTAACCAACTCTTAGACTGAGAGACTCTTTATCCATCTTTTTAACTGGCTGCCTTCTGTTCCTCCTCTGCTTGCTTTTCAGGGTTCAACTTTTTTTCTTCTTGTTTAAGCACTTTATGAGAGTACATGTATTTTCCAGCTGTCACTCTTGTACGATTTTATCAGCCCTCGCTCTCTCTGCATATGTGCTTCGCTCCCCCCACTCGTTCTTGTGTTGCTGTCTCGCCCATGTACTTGTGCTCCCTCTGCTCTTCTTTGCCTGTGTTCTCTCCATCTTGTTGCTTTCCCCCACCCGCCGTGTTGCTTCACCCCCCCACCTGCTCCTACAACCCACTCATCCATTTTTTAAGTGCTTTCGAGCTCTATTTTATTAAAGTGCCTTCACACTACTTTTTTTATTTACCAGATCATCTCAGATTGGTAAATAAATAAACAACCCATGTCCTTTGTAGGCGCGTGCATGTGTGTTGAACACATGCATGTGCCTCATCTGGTCTTTTTATATTCTAAGTCATGGTGCACAGCAGTCGTGATAGTGTACATGTTGGCTAAACATTATGCCAATAAGTCTTTTAGGCTAGACCTCTTGTCTTTGCCAATGCTTGTTATGCTGTTGCTGTTAAAATTAAAAGCCTGTATCTGCTGTCTTATGTAGGATCTGTGCATTCACTTTGCACCTTTTAAATACAAGAGATACTCTTGATATCCAAATCGAAAAAGGGTCACATACAGCTTTCAAAAATAGAAGCCTGCTGGGACAAAAATATTTTAAAAAACGTTTTCTTTTCGGGACTGAGTTTCATTCTCACTGGGGTCAGGTTTAAAAAAAATGTTTTTTAACAATAAATTCCCAGTTATGTCATAGCATTTTCCAGCTTCAAAGAGTGTAAATACAAGGGTCTGTTACACTTTCTTTCTGAGTGCAGTGCAAATAATTTCTAACTTATAAGAAAAATAACGTGCCTTGGTTAGTGATAGGAATGTATTCACAGCCAATCAATATATTCCAGGTTTTCTACAAATCATATTTTTTTGGTATTAAAACAAAGTCTGTTAAAAAAAATTAATTAATCAGTGCTGTCTTTTATGCAAGGAGTGGTTGATATGGGTAAGGAAATGATGACATAATAAAATCCTATTCCTGTTAAAAAGATATTTTTTAAGTGGTATTACAATTACCATGCAAAACCTAAAATAGGGACACTTAAAACAGCAAAAAGTAGAATTCGCAAACATGCCATGGACTGCCGCGGACCTCATATGACATCACTTATGACATCTAAATAAGGTTTCCAGCATTATTGATGACACCTTTGATGAGAACACAAATGACCGCAGCTTTGGAAGCAATGGGCAATAGGCTCATGCTGTGACCAAAGGCCATACCTGGCACCCAGTCCCCACTATACAGGACTGAAGAGAACATGCCGCATCAGTTCTATGGATATTATGTATTTTGAAGATTTTGAAAAACTAATGGGAAAGCTATGCTCAGTCGATGGCATTATACAGTGGGTTATTTCAACATTTCGACTGAAGAGCATCTCTGTGCTCACCCGCTCATGTGCAATGGCGCTGTAACAAAAGGCACGCCTGGCATGCAAACCTGATGATAGAGTGTGGGGACACAGACTGGCCGAAAAACAGAACCTGTGTTCAGCCATTCCAGTGTTCAGCCAAATGTCGTGCCTAGTGGGTTATCTGTGCATGAGGGTTGGCAGAGGGCAATGTGCAGTGGATAATGCACATACAAGAGCTAGTATACATACTCTATATGATGCACTGTCCCTGTTCATGCAGTGTTCTTATGAATATCGTCAGTGAAGATGTCATGAGAAGCGTATGGTGCATATGAGTTATAATTTTCACAGGTTACCATAACTTGGTATGACAGTGTTTTTTAGTTTCTTGCATAGTAACTATAATATCATCCAAGTGGCCAGTAGGATTGTACTGGTCATGAAACTTTGTGTTGGGTTAGGTTTTTCTTTCAAAAACTCTTTTATTTTGGTAACATACCATAAAAGAGATACATAGGCAAAATATGAAATATAAAAACAATTGTTAAATTAACATAGTCATATTAAAAGGTAATACGCATTTTCATCAGTTTGTTTTTCATCAAACCTACTGCTATCTGGTGCCTACATATGCTTCAGGTTCTAGTTTCTCTGCTACCAGAACTCATCCAAAGAGTCTAATTAGCATGGCTATTGTCTGGCACCCATATCATGTAGTGTCATCACACTTGTCTGTCCCAACAAATGATGTGCTTTTGCCGCTACTGATACTGTCATTTACCTTATTAGTGTATAGTATCTCAGATCAGGCTCACACTCCAAGTCTGTGCTGGCATGCACTGTGCAAAAAAAGTGGACACTGAACTGTCTGAAATGATTCTATAAGAGAAACAAGAGGTACTCCCTGAGATAATGTTTAGGCCCTAGAGGAGGGAGTCAAAATAAAGTAACAAGTGAGGGGACCTCTATACTGACCTATTTAATTTTGGAAGTGACCTGTAAAGGTTCTACATTACCAAATAATCCTGCTACATATCATACAAAATCCTCATGTAATTTTGAACAACAATTTATTAGTCTTTTTGATTTTAGACAACAATTTATTAATCTTTTTGTAAACATTTTTTGTTTGACATCATTATATGGACATATATAAAAGTAAATTTTTTCTTTCACAAACAATGTAATTAATTTTCACACTGTATTTTTCGTAAATGCTTAATACACTGAATTTCCAAAAGACATCCTAAACATGTAAAAAACCATCATTCAAAAATACTTTCAAACTCACACGCTTCCATTCATACATTATATTACATACTATCTAAAAGGAGGAAAGGCAAAAAGGGAAAAAGAGAGGGGAGGACCCTTAATATGGTCTCAAAGATGTCGTCCGGTGACCAGGTCATTCATTTCTCAAGGTCACCATTACAGGAGCTATCAGTCTCCGATACCACTTTTCTGGAAACAAATTTGCGGTCAACGCGCGTTTCAGTGGGAGACCACCTTCTTCAGGACCAACAAATATTTTTAAAAATAAGATATATACAATTTTTACAGGATGTCTGTAAGAAAAAGGAGGGGATAGTAACATTAGCAGGAGGTATGGTCACGTATTTAATTTGCAAAAGGAGATACTTCCTCATATTTATATATACCATCGATTAATTTATCTCTTTTCTACTCCCGTTGCTCAGTCAAACAGTGAGTCCATCCCATTGCTGAAGTGTGTTGATTATCCAAAATGAGAAATATGTGCAAAGGGTGAAATGACCAAGGGGTTCCCACTATGGTTAGAAATAGGAAGGCCGAGAAGGAAATGAGATGAAACTGATGATAGAAGTTCCAACTTTAACCCAGAATATTTATTTAGATTTAGGAGTAAAGCCTGCACAAAGTGGGTTGGAGCTCATTATTGCTGACCTGGAGATCAGTATGGAGCCACAGGTAATCTTTCCAGGTAGACCTTCTGTGTTTTGTTTGAAAAAATGTCGAGTTCTGGAGGAAGAGACATAATTTTAATAAGCAATGATATTTATACCCTGATTGGCGAAGTCTGAAGATGAGCGTTTTTTTTAACTATATGTAGAAAATATATATACCTCCAACAGCTAAGCAAAGGGAGGTCCAATTAGATGATTGCCATGCCAAATTTCAGTAAGTACATGGACAGGACGCTGGAGATATAGTAGAGCGAAGTAAAATTGTATATATCATGTAGACACAAATGTTCTATGTCATAGAAGGTAATCTCTTTACAAATTTATTTACCCCTAGTAGGCAAGGAGCCTCCTTCCTTTGAAGCAAAACCAGATTGCAGAGTTTCTCCGTATTATTCTTAAATTTGAATATTGGTTTTATATTATGAGATCTTCTTTTTACATTTTCCGTTTATTCCAGCTTGTACTGTCAGGGGAATAAAGAGATATAGTACCACGCTTGAAATGTAACCTCGTTGTCATTCTCTAGATTGTAGATGAGCACGTCTTTGTGTTTATTGTGCAGAGAAAATGATTTATTTTATTGGCAGATTGGTCCCTGACGCACACACCAGAAACCTGTTAATATCGGCACATTACTGATGTGCTTTAACCAAAGTGCAATTTAGTTGTACTTTAGCCGTTTAAGGGGGCATGCATGAAGTATGACTCCTCGTAATGGTATTGACATATAATTTCCTTCCGAAATTTCCATATATATAAAGGGGAGGGTAGCGCTAAGTTATACTCGATAGTGTGGGGGGACTTCCATTGTGCCTGTTGGAGGTACATTTGTTGCTAGATTGTTGCATTCGCTAAATTCAGAAAGCTAAAGACTCACAAGTTAAAGTAAGTTAAAACATCTGAGTCATTAGGTGCATATGAGACAGAAGCTTCTATTTACAAAACCCAGCGATAAAGGCTATCATCGTATGCAGAAGAGGAGAGAACAGACACCGAGAATAACAGTTAAGGAGCCCAATATAGGAGTGGATCCGCATACATGTCCTGGTCAAAATCCTGCTGCTAGCCGCTGTCAAGGGTTCCGGAGAGATCTGGATCGCTAGACGTGTGTTTTTTAAGTGTGTGGCGGTCTCGCGTGGATTTAGACTGACGAGACCGGAACTACGCTATGTATGTGTCTGCTGGAACAATACGTACGCCATCTTTGAACGGTGTTGGGAAGGTCCTCTGACAATGAGACTTAATAGCGTAAAAGTGGCCAGTTCAGGGTTCACGACGCATATTAGCCTAAATCGATCGAACCATTACACCCTATTTGAATGGTGTTAATGTGACACTCGATTAGTTGAATCAAGGGAGCGGGAGAGAGAGGTATCTAGGTGTTCTTCTTAAGGTGGGCATATAGTGCCGAAATTTACATGTTTAGAGGACGCCCAATCGTTCGTAGAAAGGTTATCAAGGATGCGAGCTATGGGCGCCATGACGAGGAGTCATACTTCATGCATGCCCCCTTAAACGGCTAAAGTACAACTAAATTGCACTTTGGTTAAAGCACATCAGTAATGTGCCGATATTAACAGGTTTCTGGTGTGTGCGTCAGGGACCAATCTGCCAATAAAATAAATCATTTTCTCTGCGCAATAAACACAAAGACGTGCTCATCTACAATCTAGAGAATGACAGCGAGGTTACATTTCAAGCGTGGTACTATATCTCTTTATTCCCCTGACAGTACAAGCTGGAATAAACGGAAAATGTAAAAAGAAGATCTTATAACATAGCACCAATATTCGAATTTAAGAATAATACGGAGAAACTCTGCAATCCGGTTTTGCTTCAAAGGAAGGAGGCTCCTTGCCTACTAGGGGTAAATAAATTCGTAAAGAGATTACCTTCTATGACATAGAACATTTGTGTCTACATGATATATAATTTTTCTTCACTCTACTATATCTCCAGCTTCCTGTCCATGTACTTACTGAAATTTGGCATGGCAATCATCTAATTGGACCTCCATTTGCCTAGCTGTTGGAGGTATATATATTTTCTACATATAGTAAAAAAAAACGCTCTATCTTCAGACTTCGCCAATCAGGGTATAAATATCATTGCTTATTAAAATTATGTCTCTTCCTCCAGAACTCAACATTTTTTCAAACAAAAACACAGAAGGTCTACCTGGAAAGATTACCTGTGGCTCCATACTGATCTCCAGGTCAGCAATAATGAGCTCCAACCCACTTTGTGCAGGCTTTACTCCTAAATCTAAATAAATATTCTGGGTTAAGGTTGGAACTTCTATCTTCAGTTTCATCTCATTTCCTTCTCAGCCTTCCTATTTCTAACCATAGTGGGAACCCCTTGGCCATTTCACCCTTTGCACATATTTCTCACTTTGGATAATCAACACACTCCAGCAATGGGATGCACTCACTGTTTGACTGAGCACCGGGAGTAGAAAAGAGATAAATTAATCGATGGTATATATAAATATGAGGAAGTATCTCCTTTTGCAAATTAAATACGTGACCATACCTCCTGCTAATGTTACTATCCCCTCCTTTTGTTTACAAACATCCTGAAAAAAATGTATATATCTTATTTTTAAAAATATTTGTTGGTCCTGAAGAAGGTGGTCTCCCACTGAAACGCGCGTTGACCGCGAATTTGTTTCCAGAAAAGTGGTATCAGAGACTGATATCTCCTGTAATGGTGACCTTGAGAAATGAATGACCTAGTTCACCGGACGACATCTTTGAGACATATTAAGGGTCCTCCCCTCCCCTCTCTTTTTCCCTTTTTGCCTTTCCTCCTTTTAGATAGCATATTATATCATGTATGAATGGAAGCGTGTGAGTATGAAAGTATTTTTGAATGATGGTTTTTTTACATGTTTAGGATGTCTTTTGGAAATTCAGTGTATTAAGCATTTACAAAAAATACAGTGTGAAAATTAATTACATTGTTTGTGAAAGAAAAAAATTTACTTTTATATATGTCCATATAATGATGTCAAACAAAAAATGTTTACAAAAAGATTAATAAATTGTTGTCTAAAATCAAAAAGACTAATAAATTGTTGTTCAAAATTACATGAGGATTTTGTATGATATGTAGCAGGATTATTTGGTAATGTAGAACCTTTACAGGTCACTTCCAAAATTAAATAGGTCAGTATAGAGGTCCCCTCACTTGTTACTTTATTTTGACTCCCTCCTCTAGGGCCTAAACATTATCTCAGGGAGTACCTCTTGTTTCTCTTATAGAATCATTTCAGACAGTTCAGTGTCCACTTTTTTTGCACAGTGCATGCCAGCACAGACAATTACATTGTTTGTGAAAGAAAAAAAATACTTTTATATATGCACATATAATGATGTCAAACAAAAAATGTTTACAAAAAGATTAATAAATTGTTGTCTAAAATCAAAAAGTCTTATAATTTGTTGTTCAAAATTACATGAGGATTTTGTATGATATGTAGAAGGATTATTTGGTAATGTAGAACCTTTACAGGTCACTTTCAAAATGAAATAGGTCAGTATAGCGGTCCCCTCACTTTATACTGAAATTATTCTATATGCAACCTCAATATCGTTCCTTAATCAGAATGTATATTACCATGAGTAGTCAGAGAGATGACAGGTATATAGAACAAGGAAGGTTATCAGTTGCTTTGCTTGGCTTTCTTTCTAAGTATGTGGTCTCTAGAGCCCCTGAAAGACTGAATCAGTTGGAGCTGGGATTTGCATGCAGCAGCCAAAAGGCTTAACAGCAGTGTACTGAAGTCACATTTTGCAGTTGTATAAAGCTTGTAGCATACACCACTACCCAGCCCCCAACTCAAGAATTTTTTGTTTGTGGAGCTTTTCCTCCACACCAGGGTGCTCCACATGACCCAGTATCTTTCACCTCCGCACCACCTGCAACTAGGATCTGTGTAGGAAGTGGACCACTGCAGTAGGTCCAAATAGTTGAGCTCCACGATCCATAACAGTTTAAATGGTTGGGTTTACTACCAGGAGAGTCAATTTTGTTTAATAATACTATTATTGCTACTTTGCCTCTGTAAGAAATTTAATTATTATTTGTGGAGTGTGACTGCCCACCTCAACTAATAATCTCACCCCATGTCAAGGTGAACCCTTAAATTCAATAAATTAGTCTGAGCTCAACCCCCTTGTATCTATGGCACAAAGCAGTCAGGCTTCACTTAAGTTAAAAGTTAATCTGTAAAGTATTTACCAAAATAGTGAGAAAGTTGAAGTGCAACACAATAAAAATAATCCCAAACTGGATTCGAAAAACAGCGTACAATTTATTAAATAAAATGATATAAAATTAAAAAAGGGGAACTGCAGATATGATTTTTTAAATGTTAAGTAGGAATAGTGCCAAGATGCATAAAGTGTCAGTGATAGTCAATGGTCACTGGTGCAATTTGTTGCTGACTCCAATGGAGCAGAGGTCAGATACACCAACCAGGTTCGTCCTGGTCAAGGAACTTACCTTCTACCTTTTAGTCCTTTAAGTCCCAATCCGCCTCAGGAGTACATTTCTAAAGCACCCCAGGACCTCACGGGAGGCACTTAGAGACTCACAGGATGTCAAGCAGGCGCCAAACAGCAGCGTCCAGTCAATGCCCAGATGCCTGGTCAGCTGGGCAGTGCTATGAGAAGGCCTCTTGTTGTGTCCCTCTGGCTTTAAAAGGAGACCAACCTTATTACAATTGGAGTCCACTTCTTTGCCCAAGAAAAGCAAGTTCAGTCCTTAGTCCTTTAGGGCTCTTCTTAGGTCACAGACAACATGTTCAGTCCACTTCTGATCTTCTTCCGGTCCAGGAGTGTTCTAAAGTGGGTACCTGGCGGTGTCACATTTATGCTTGGCTCAAGCTCGTGACTCCTGGGCACACTCCAACCAATAGAGTCAAAGTTCCTGGGGCCAACCTTTCTCACTTTGGGCATTTTCAAGATGGTGAAAGTCTTTGGCCACATTAAAAGTGGGCTTTGAGGGCTGGGGGTGTATGGGGAGTGTACTGTGGTAATCCTAGTGTCATCCCACATCTAGCACTAAAATTCAGATTGAAACCGCCACTGTACCCCCCAATAATCCTAGAGTCATAAGTCTGGAACATCACAACAGGGTTTTCCCAGCAATCAGACTGTGAATACAGAAGAAATGTTTTGTAATCCTCTTCTACGTCTTTGAAGCGTGCTCCAAGTGTTATGTGTAAAACCCCACCAGACTTATAAAGCAGGATTTGTCACTCCAGCAGGATTTGACACTATTGTCAAAAATATCCTCACCGTGATTGGAGCCTAGAGGCTGCCTAGCTGGGGAGACAAAGGAAGGGGCTTGCCGCTGTGTCAGCTAACGTTTTCCTCTGAGAGAGTAGGCCTGTTTGATGTGCGCCCCAAGTGTTATATGTACAACTCTAGTAGACCGGTTGAGCAGCATTTGATACTGTACTGTTAAAAAGGATGGTCATAGCCCCATCATGCATATTCTTTCCGGTTCAGGGATTCATCTTCCTCCCGCTTGGTGCAAATATTGTGTGAAGCGGGGCTGAGGGATACGGCTCTGGATCTCTCGGGAATTCTTTCTACCGAATAGGACCTAAACAGTCAGCTGAGGGAACTTTAGGGCAGAACCTTTCCAGCTCCCTTGTGGAGTCCCACAGTGGTATTTCCTAAGTCCCACATTGTTTAACCTTTATGTGGTCCCCTTGGCGAAATTGGTGCCATCCTATGGTTTCGAGGTGTTGTCCTGAGCGGAAGACTCCCACATATTTGTCTCTTTATCTGATAGTATGTAATTGGTGGGAAACAAGTTGAAGTCTTGTATGATGGAAATTTGCATCTGGATAAAGGAGAACTGGCTGAAACTTAATGTCGAAAAGACTGAGGTTTTGGTCTTTGGGGGGCAAAACTGAGTGTGGTCTGAGTGTTGGTGGCCTGAGACGTGCGCCCCCTTACCCACCCCAGTGACTGCCGCAAAAAATCTAGGGTTGATTTTTGATAACAATCTTACTTTTGATGCTTAGATCAACAGGACCGTGAGCTCCTGCTTCTTCATTATCAAGATTTTGAAGAAGCTCTTCCCCTTCATTTCTGCTGAACTTAGAATAGCAGTAGTTATACCGCTTATTACATGATGCCTGGATTGTTGCAATGCTCTATATTTAAATACCAACAAGTCCTCACTCAATAAATGACAGGTCTTCCAAAATGCGGCAGCCCAGTTGGTAGTGGATATCCCTAAACATCTGTTAGTTAAGGATGGTTTGAGCTCTCTTCATTGGCTACCTGCCAGGAAGCGTTTGTCTTTTAAAGCTGTTTGCATGGTCTTTATGACACTCCAACATCAGGGACCTTTGCCCCAAAAAACTGCTTTTAAGTGGTGCATCCTTAAGAGACAGTTGAGATCTGCATCTATGAGGAAGGTGAACATTTGCAGTTTTCGAAAGGCCAGATGGAGTGGCCGTGCTTTTCCGGTGGCAACAGCCAAACTCTGGCATTTACCGCCTACCCATATTGCGAGTTTGAATTCTTTGCAGCTTTTTGTAAGCAACTAAAATCTGCCTCTTTTCTCAACCGTAATGGTGTGTATGGTTCTTTTTCTCATTTTCATCTCAGCAACTCTTTTCAATGCTAGCGCGTAGACGGCTTGTGGTTTAACACATTTTAAAAATTCTATTTCAATTCAATTCAATCTTTGCTTAGTCAGATCAGCCTTTTGTTTGCTCCTGGAAGGCATGTTACACCCATTCACTTCTATTCAAATGCTCATTACTTGCTAGCAAAAGTAGGAGAACAAATGCAAATGAGCCTTCAGAGGCTATTGACAGAGGTAACTTTCTAAAAGTACACTTGGCGTAATATTTATCAAAAGTCCGACTTCACCTTTGAATTAGCTTTTTAATAACATCTAAAATTAGTTGTTTATTATTTTTCTAGCTGCTTCGTAACCAAAGTTAGCATTATTCAATGTAATAATATATTGGGTGTCAAAACCGTTGCCGTACATGTGTAGCTCCCTGCACCATGTAGGGTGTGTTATTGGAAGGATGTTGTCTTAGCTGTGATTCTATGTGGAAAGTGTTTCCATGTCATGCGTGATGACCACCAAAGTGCGATTATTGTGTAGCAGTGTGATGGATGATGAAGTGTGAGAGACAGACATGCCGTTTTATAGTTTTCAGCATGTTGGTAGCTTTGAACAGCTCTGAAAGTCCCTTTATGGTATTTCTTATGATATAGTCGGCGTACCTGGTTATAGCACTTTATGACCAATCTGAGATTTTGTATATAGTTGTGGTCCTGAGGTGTCATCGAGAGAGAAGTGTGGCTATTATTACCATCATACAATATCCGAGGGCCATTGTGAGATGTAAAGAAGCGGTCAGAGTGTACAGATATTTTGGACTTGCGGTGGTGGACTATATTAAAGTTATCGGAATTGTCCAGCTGTGTGTGACAGATCTCTTCAGTTATTGCATGACTGTTAACTTGGTGATGTATGATTTTAGTATTTAGATTGCTGGTAATGTTGAAGACACATAGATATGTCTTATGTTAAATTAAGAGGTATGTATTATAGTTTACTGCTTACTGCTGCATATTATGGTCTTAGCATTACCGTGGGCCGGAATGTTATATATACAGTATATAACTATATAAAGCCACAGCTAACCATATGTAAGCCCTTCTTGGCTTACCTTCATATCGAAAGCAGTGTGCTAGTTGGGTTGTTCCCAATCTGTGGGTTGCAAGCTGAGGATTGCGCTTGAGTGTCCAACCGATTTCTGGGTTCTGTTGCCATGATGTGGGGTAATGCAGTTTCCCAGGAAACAGCCATGTTTTTAATTGACTTTGTAAGTGACTATGTGTGGGAAGGTAGGACCTTTCTGCATAGTTACCCCCACTTTTTGTCTGGTGCTAAGCTGCTTTTGACTAGTCTGACTTGGATCCTGCTAATCAGTACCCCAGTCCCTCTGCTTTGTCCCTTAATTTTTTATAGTCTGACTTGGATCTTGCTAATCAGGTCCCCAGTCTCTCTGCTTTCTCCCTTAAATTGTTATGTTCAGTACTTAGGTACTTCCCAGATTGGATACTGAGATACCCTTATAAGTCCCCTGTATATGGTACTAAGGTACCCAGGGCATAAGTACCCCAGAGTTCCCCCATGGGCTGAAGCATGTATTATGCCACCCATGGGTGACCATTCCAACTGTAACTACGGGCCTGCCATTGCAGCCGTGTGTAAACTGGTGCTAGCACCACTTACTAAAGATATAGGTTTCCTATATATAGGGTCACTGCACTTAAAACCTATAAGTCACCCCTATAGCAGGCCTTTTGCACTCTTGGAGACAGGGTGCTTGGTTCTAAGTGTGAGGGTGTCCCTGCATGAGCAGGACACCCCTACAGCCTACGGAGTCCATTCTCTTGGGTTGTAAGTGAAGCAGTCATATACCATATAGAGAGGCAACGCGTAATTATGCGATGACCATCTCAAAACTGGCTGCAATGAATCCTATCATGCTTGGTATCAAACTTGTTGGAATCATACCCCCACACCGTAAACGGTGTGGGGGTATGATTACAAGCACTGGAAGAGTCCTTCGGTACCAGTCTTCCAGACCTGGACAGCACAAAATGGTTGCTGCCGACCAGAGACACGATTCTGCCTTCCTGCTGCTGAGCCATGCTTGAGCAGGGGAAGCCAGAACAATATGCATTCTGTCACAGGGAGGTGTGTCCACCTCCAAGACAGGATTTAGTGTATTGGGGCAGGGTGGGTGCGCTTGCCAGCACCACTCTGTCTGCATGAGGAGCACATTTGGTGTCCCCATGCATAGTCCATTTCAAACCAGTCCTGGGTGCCGTTGGCTCCCGCTCTGGTGCAAAACTGGACAAAGGACATGGGGGTAATCCCCCTGTCCAGACCCTCCCCAGGGAGGGTCCTCTGAATCGTCTCAACCCTTTCCTAAGGGTATTTAAGGGCTTACCCGTGGGTGGGTCCCTAGATTAGTTGTGGGACAAGATTCAGATTAGACACCACTTCTTCTCTTACCGTCTGGTCACTCTGGACTTTGCTGGACTTCATTTGTGCGTGACTTCGTCTCACTTCCAGTCTGCAGCATTGTCTGTGCCGTTGCACCATACAGGAACCTTCCAAGGCCTGGGGCATCAAAGACACCTGACAGAATCTCCCTTGAAGTGAATGAGTGACTTCCCTGCATTCGCAGGTACCTCAACTAAGTCAACAGGTCTCCTGATTCTGAGCTCCTCCGGACTCCGAAAGGTTCTGCAACACAGGTGGTTGTTGTCCACAGCTCACGAGGCCTGCCCTACCCTCTTAACACGTTTGAGGCCAGTATCCCTCGTGGTGGATGCAATAACCAAACCCCTGTGCACCATGTCAACTTGCAGTTGCAAAGGCTCGTTGGCTTCCTTCCAAGAAGATCTTCAGGCTCCAAGTAGCCCCAACCTTGAGCATCTCCAGTGACCAGAATCTTCGGCCACAGTGCATCGTGACCTGCATCTTTTGGTGAGCTGCTTGAGGTCCTCTCTCGACTCCAGTGCCTCCGGCCTGTGGGTCCATTTGAGGCTCACCATTACTTCTGTTGAGCTCCCCTTATTGCTCGTGGCCTGCCCTGCTTGTGGTGAGTCCCCTGGACTTTCTGCTCCAGACATTGCACCTTCTTCAACTTCTGCGTGGGTTGCATTTGCCAAGGCTTGTTGGTGCTCCCGCCAGACACCGATCCCTCAGCAATCGACATCTGATGTGGGACAGCTTGGGCACGCCTCCTGGTCTTCCTCAGCATCGCCTGGTCCTCACAGCTGCAGAGTCAACATCCTTGTCAACTCTCCTGCAACCCCCAACATTGGTGGGCATTCATCTTCCAGATCTCCTGGTCACTCCTGAGTACCTTAGACTCTGTCCCCTCTGCTTGCAGGTACCTCTCATCTAGAATCCACCTTCGAATTCTACTGGACACTTTCTCCTTTGTCAGCTGCTGCACTTTCCCGAAGTCCTCCATTGGGTTTGAGGGTGGTTTCCGACACCACTTCACACCTATGCACACGGCTTCATTGTTGTAGGTAATGTGGGTACTAGGGTATGCACGGGTGGGGTGGCTTTCCAACCTTCTGTCTTCCACAGGGTTTCTTAAGGGTCCCTTGGTAAGGGTCCTTAATCTTAAAAACTCCAACCACGACTTACACGTTGACTTGTACGGAGAACGCAGTCGTGTTCCCACAATGCACGCGATCTCCGTTGGGTTCCTAGTTACTCACCTTGAGTAGTTCCTTGGAGGCCCGGCACTTCTACGTCCTCTAGACCTTGTCTTGATCCGAGTTGTGGTTCTTATACCACTTTCTTAGTATATGGTCTGCCCCCCATCCCCCGGGCCCTCTGTGTATTTCGTGCTATTAACTGTGATTTCTATGCAAAGTATTGTGTGCATTGTGTTTATCACCGGGTAGGAGATATCTAAACATGTTAGAAAGTATTCTATAATAAATACATATTATTATAAATAGATTGTGTGGTTTCACTTAATCTATACTATAAGATTGCTTTCTGGGAAAACAAGCTGCTTTACACTCCTGGACTAAGCCTGAACGCTGCTGGCCACAGCTACCACTTAGAGAGTTTTCTATGGTTGTCTAAGACCTCCTAAATCACCATAAAGGTTGCCTGGACTGGTGCAGGGTGTCCACTTACATAAGTGTACATCATATACCAGGCCAGCTTCTTACAATATGCTCCTGGGTGATTCTATTACTGGCTGGTAGTTATTTCAACAGTTGACAGCGGTTTGTGCTGAGAAAGCAGTGCCTCCTACAGATTTCTAATGGTAAAGTTGTATGCACATTTGGAGCGCAGTGTTCCTTTGGGTTTGTGTTGCTTGAAATTAACACAGTCTATTTCCTTGGAGGCACTGTGGACAAAGCTGAGTGCCTTGAACATTACCTTTCTAGCTGCAGGTTACCAGTGGAGAGATTGCAGGATTGGAGTCCTGCGTTCCCTTGGGTGAAGGCAGAGAAGAAGCCTATATGTAGTATTTTGAATGAGTTGTAGTTTGCTTCTGATGAATGCAGGTGTGCTAAGGTATAGACTGTTGGCATAGTGGAGATTACGGGTGTGGTAATAGCTTGCAGGTTTTGGTATGCAAGGCATCAGAAGATGTGACATAGTGTTTTTATTGTGTAGAAGGCACTCCTTTTGACGTTGCTAACATGCTGTATCAAGGACAGGTCTAAATCCAAGGTTACTCCTAGGGTTCTAACTTCTCTTGATGTTGTTGGAGGGGCTTCTTTAGGCTATGTGGTGGTAGGTTGTTACTTTTTCCAATGTCCACAGGTCATAATCTCTGTATTTCCGGTATTGAGCATTAGATTGAAATACATCATCCTTGTGTTTGTGGCACAAAGACAGTCCTCAAGTTTTGATTTGTAAAGGTCTTCAGGTTTCCATTTTCAACATTATTTGGATGTCATCTGCATAGTTGCCACGTGTGAGGTTAAATGATTCAATCAAATTTGGTAAGGGGGTTATGTACATGTTGAACAATAGAGGGGATATGAGTGAATCCTGAGGCATGCCACCGTGTTGTGTGTAAGGTATATAGGTAGACTATAATTTGTCTGTGCGATAAGAAACAATCCATTTTAGAGAATTTTCAAGGATTCTGAGATCGTGGAGCCTTCATAATAGAGTGTGGTGATGGACAGTTTCAAATGCGTCTTTTAAATCCAGAAAAAACAAGGTTGCTGTCCCATTCTTTTCTACTGTTCGTTTGAGATCCCAGATGTACATTATAGCTTACACGGTGACTCTGACTGGTCTGAGGCTGGACTGTCGGCCTGACACTAAGCCTGTATTTTCTGTAAAGTTAGAGAG
This sequence comes from Triturus cristatus, assembly GCF_964204655.1. Lineage (NCBI taxonomy): Eukaryota > Metazoa > Chordata > Amphibia > Caudata > Salamandridae > Triturus > Triturus cristatus. The sequence continues at coordinate 40,933,323 of NC_140584.1, read as the reverse complement.
TTGAGTTAACACTGCTCTCAATTTCTTTTCCTAAAATGGTCTATTTGATATTTGCCTGTAGGTTGCTGGGTCGAGGTTTTACTTTTCAAGGAGAGTTCTAATGTAGGATGTTTTCAGCTTAGGTGGGACTCAACCTAGTTCCAGGGACCTGTTGAGTGGGCATCTAGCTAGCTCCCAAACACAGGTTGAGTGAAAACTTTTAAAGACTTTTGGGGCAGGTGTCTGAGACCCTGATGGTCTGGCTGCAAGGATTTCATCAAGGAAATCTTTTATGACTGGGTATTGAAAGTAAGCATTGAAGCATGATTATTTTCTCTTTCAATGGGAGTTGGGAGTTAGGTCATATGTTGTTGCGGTGTTGTCTGCATTGTCCTTCAGATATTGTTAATTTTGTTCTTTAATTGACATCAATTTATTGCGGATTTTGTCACAGAAGTCTTGTGATTGTGATGTTCCTGTGTTATGGCACTCTGGATTGTGGAATTCTGTTAGAATATTACGAAATCTTTAGAAAGGTGTCTGCTTCAGTTATGCTTGTGGAGTTAGTAGTAGTGCCTTTTTGAGGGTCTGATGACTGTTTTGTAGGCTCTGTTATAGTGGTGCAGTGTATTTATGTCTGTTTCATCTCTTGGTTTGTGTTGTAGTGTACTACGGTGTGTTTACATTCTTTTGAAGATATTGTTATTAACCCATGTGGTGTTCTTTTTGTGACAAACAAATTGATACCAAAGCTGTTCCTTAAAGCTAATGAGACGGACCAAGAGAGTATACAGGTGACTAGTCTGTGTAGTACTTAGTCGGATATTGGAGCCCTCATACAACCGTCTAGGTGTCGTGAATCACGCACCCATTGGGATGTGAAGCGTCATCATCGGGCTGCTCCTGCGTTGGGCCGGCTGGTGCAATGCTCAACGGGCTCTTTTAGGAGCGCTCTTATGGAGATCTTTTTATCCGGACAGCCGTTAGGTGATTGAGGGTAGGGGGCTCTATTGTGATGTAGATGAAAGAATAAGTGAGAATGTTAAAATAGGTAGGGGAGTGCCCACTTAATCAGTTTATTTTGGGGCCTTCTTACCTAATTAAAAATAGTGTGAGGTGGAGTGTGGATGCCCAGAGTTATGTGCTAGGTAGTCAACACTGCCTCATCTAGGGTCAACATGTTTCTCGCCCTGTTTGAGAATTACTCTGGCGATTCATCAGGACCTATTGGATTCTATCTACATTATAGGCTGCATAACAAGTTTTAAAACAGCATTTTTTAACAAGATTACCTGCAACTCGGTCTACCTGTGGGAAAGAAGACCAATATGATTACAGAATGTCAAACATAAAATGTTGTAGTTATACGGTGCGTCTCATATGCAAAAAATGTGCAACTATAGTGATGGTGCACGCTAAGCGTGGTGATAAAAGCACACTAAAACCATGTGATGTGAACACTCCACAATGTGTCATTGGGTTCCAAGTAGCCTAATATAGCATCACAAGAACGTGCAGGGTGCACTTACCCTATCGTATTCAAAGGTTAGCGTGCTGCAGTTCCTGGTAGAAGACGCAAGGAGTTCCTTGCGTTCTGTAATTGTATATATGACAAGATTGCTAGCAGAATGGCATAGTGAAAGGTAAAAACTCCAGGGTAATATAAACCCCTTCTCTTGATTTAAAAATATATATATGATCACAACATATCTCTGTCTCCCCGCATTTGGTTGTTGTAAATTGGGCACACGAGGCAAAGATTAGATAAAGTTAATCTTGGTGGAAAAGAGACCTCTCTATCTAGTAGAGGTCTAGTCAGCGATGCTTATAACTCGGAGTAGTTCCCCTACGAAGTCTAAGTCTGTCCATGTGGTAAAAGACAAGGCGAAAGACCGCTAAACATGTTAACTAAATCAATAGCCAAAGGGTACTTACTGACGCGCCGAGTCCGCGTCTCCTGATGACCTACCCCGAGCTACCAGGACTGGGAGGTGGGGTGTCTAGTATCGCGGGGATTTAAATAGGAAGTGTTCCCATGACTGGCGGCGGGAATGGGCGTGGCCGTGTGGCGTTGTTTAGGTGAACGCTACGGTACATCATGGGCGCCATCTTGGGTGAGTATTAATATCGGCGCAGTAAGGACAAAGACCGATGTTATATCGATATTAGTAATGCACTCGCTGTTACGTGTGTTGCTATGGTAATAATCACATAGGTGAGGTTCGCACTGTAATTAAGTAGCCCGTGTGGGATAAATAGTGCGGAAAAAGAGTATGGATTTAAAATTGTGATTAGGGGAGGAAAGGTACATAGACCCTTAGTCCTAATGGGAGCATCGCGGAGAGAGGGTGAGACATAGACATGAGAAGGGCACCTCAGATTGGTATAAGAGGTGTGGAGTTAATGCGGTAGTGTGGAGGGGTCATAAGGCGCTGGTGGCCAATATAGCAGTTAGAGGTGTTTATCAAGGTGGTTTGAGGGATGCCCATGGGATTGCTTCATTAAGGCCTGTGGTGTAGGACCCCAATCTGTACACCCACCTTTGTTCTTTCACAAATAGTGCATCTTTGGTGATGTTGGGGAAGGATTCCAAGATGAGCCATGTGAATGAGTCTGGTGTATGTCCTGTTTCATGGAAATGCATACACATTCTCGTGTTGGTTCTTTTGCAGCGAAAATTGCTGCGGTGTTCTGTAATGCGTGTTTTTATTGGACGAGTTGTCATGCCAATATATTGTAGTCTGCAAGGGCATGTGATAAGATACACGCAGTTTGCTGTATTACAATTGGTGTGGTGGCGTAGTTCCCACTTGAAGCCATTGCTGAATTGTACAGATTTGTGTGTCGAAGTGAGGGGGCACACGGAGCACGAGCCACATGGGTAATGTCCACTGACAGGTGGTAGGTTCCAAAGAGTTCTTTGGGTGGCATTCCCCTGTGTGTGTGGACGGGTGTGGATGAGTGTATCCCTCAAGTTTTTCGTACGCTTAAACGAGAACCTGGGGGTTTCAATGTTCATTGTGCCTGTGTTGAGGATATTCCAGTGTTTTTTAATGCATTTAGTGATCTCATTAGAAGCAGGAGTAAATGAGATGACACAGGTAAGGACATCAGTAGGGTTTTGTGTCCTAGGTGCTAACAACGCCTCCCGATGGTTATTGCGCGCTCTCTTGTTAGCTAAGGCTATTTGTTTTTCTGGGTATTCCCGTGCTCTTAAGTTGGTAGCCAATCTTTTCGCCTCCAACTTGTAGTCAGCCAGGTCACTGCAATTGCGTCTTGCCCTCAAGAATTGTCCGACAGGCAAGTTCTCCTTCAGACTCCGTGGATGGTGACTGGAGTAGAGTAACAAACTATTCCGGTCTGTCGGTTTCTTGTATAGAGTCGTGGTGAGAGTACCCCTGTTTAGAACGATATTCAGATCTAGGAATGGGACGTTTTTTTCGGAGATTGTGTGTGTAAACTTAAGGTGTGGATCAAGAGTGTTAATCCAACTACAGAAGTCAATACAGGTTGACATCTCTCCTCTCCATAGTATCAGGATGTCGTCAATGAACCTCTTCCAAAGGTATATATCAGTAGAGAATGGATTTGAGTGATGGAAAATATTGCGTGTCTCAAAGTCAGACATGTAAAGACATGCTAAACTCGGCGCAAATGTGCTGCCCATACAAGTGCCTTGTGTCTGTTTGTAAATTTGGCCTTTAAATTCAAAAAAAATTTCAGTTAGGGCTAACGTTGCGCAATCCATTATAAAACTGATAGGTGTGTTATGGTCCCAGGGATCATGGTTGAGAACACTCTCTACCACATCAAGTGTAGCCCTCTGGGGTATGTTGGTGTATAGCGCCTGTACATCTAGGGTTACTAGTAGTTTGATCTCATCCGTGGGAGGTAATCCTGTTATCAGGCGAAGTAGATCTGAAGTGTCTTGTATGTAGGATTGTGTTTTTTTGACAAATGGTTGAAAAAAATAATCGCAGAATTGCGACAGGGGTTCAAGGACTGAGTCAATTCCTGACACTATAGGCCTGCCGGGTACCGGGGAAATCCCTTTATGGATTTTTGGCAGAGTGTAGAAATATGGGGTCCTTGGGTTCTTTTTAATCAGGAATGCAGCTTCTTTCTTGCTTATCCAACCCTGGCTCTCTGCTGAGAAGACCAAAGATGTGATAGTTGTCAAAAGGCGCTGCGTGGGGTTATGTGTGACTGGAGTGTAGTAGTCCCGGTCACTCAGTTGACGTCTACATTCCAGTTCGTAGTCAGTTGTTGCCATAATGACTGTCGCCCCTCCTTTGTCTGCCTGTTTTATAGTAATAGATGTATCACTAGATATATTCTTGATGGCCTCTGTTTCTGCCTTTGACATGTTGTTATAATGCCTTGACATGGGTACATGAGATAGGTCTTTAAGTACAGCCTGTTCAAAAGTAATCACCTCCGGTGGCACCATATTAGTTTGAGGGGTGAAAGTAGATTTGTTGTGTAGTCCACTGTCTGTCCGTTGCGTCATTGCCGTGTCTTTGAAGAACGACTTTAGCCTAACCTTACGGAAGAACTGTTGGATTTCACATTGTTGTTTAAACAGGTCTATCTTTGGAGTAGGTACAAAGCCTAGGCCTCTCTGTAGTACCCTATGTTCAATCTCGGTAAGATGTCTTTGGGAAAGGTTGACTACTAAGTCTTCTTTTTGTTGTTGGTGGAACTCCTGGTCTCCATGGTTCTCGGGGTGTCCTCCCACTGAATTCTCATCCCTTGTGGGGTTGTCTGATTGTTTTTTCTTCTTTGCCCTCGCCCTCTGCCCCAACCTCTGCCTAAAAAAGGCTGGTTGTACACCGGGGGGTAGAACTGGGGTGGGCCTTGTGGTGGTATAGGATATGGTGGGGGACCATGGGGGTGTATGGGGTATTGCCAGAATGCAGGATTCTGAAAGGGGCCCATCTGGAAATTTTGGTAGGTTTGGCGATTACCTTTGCGGAATGAGTTATAGTTCACTGATTCGGAACTAGAATTGCTGTTGCTTGAAGACCCTCTCCTTGAGGAGTTGGAAGCTGAATCTCCTGAATTATTAGAGGTAGGTGGTATAAAGTCTTCTTTCAGGTAAGGGTAGACTTTTTCTTTCTCGAAATTGCTCACATCTTTCTGTAGTTTCTTTACTTTCTGTTTCATCAAGTACTCACGATGTTCGGCCATTTCATTATTAATTTCTGAAAGTTTCGTCTTATACAGAGTGGAAGCAGTAGCGCTTTTCAATGTGCTTTCTGCCAATTGGATTCTCGCCAAGAGTGCCTCTGCTAGTCTTTTAGCAGTATTGATAATCAAGATGAGGAGGTCTCTGGTGCATTTCCAGGAGACCTGGGACCAGTCGATTTTAAACGGGCCGTCCTCTAAAAAGATACGGGGGAAGATTTTAACTATTAGTCCGTTTGGAGCAATGTTAGCCCTCAGATATTCGGTCATGAGGGCTCCGTGGAGGGTGATCTTAACCCATTCTCTTTTCATTGAGGAAAGGGATTGCCAATCTTCCGATTGGCTCCCTGTGGCTGAACCTCCATCTGTTCCAAGAATGGAAGGGGCACTCAGGATCTCGTCAGCAAAGGCTTCACCAAAACTCAGTCCTTGGCCCTCCATTGTTGTCAATCGTAGTGGTGGGCGTATATTCTGAGTTGGATGTAGAAGCTGTGATGTGGAGTATTCTAAAAACGATGGCTCGTGTGCAACAACAACCAGTCGTTGTGGTTTAGATATGGTAAACGGAAAAGAGTATTAAAATTGGGGGATATACACAGGTTAACCCACCAGAGAAAAGCCCCACGGATATGGATCCGTACAAGAATTCAACGAGAAAAAGGAGGGGGGCGAAAAAGGGCTTTTGAAAAGAAGGTCCAGCTAGGTGTGCCCTATAATGACAAACAAATTGATACCAAAGCTGTTCCTTAAAGCTAATGAGACGGACCAAGAGAGTATACAGGTGACTAGTCTGTGTAGTACTTAGTCGGATATTGGAGCCCTCATACAACCGTCTAGGTGTCGTGAATCACGCACCCATTGGGATGTGAAGCGTCATCATCGGGCTGCTCCTGCGTTGGGCCGGCTGGTGCAATGCTCAACGGGCTCTTTTAGGAGCGCTCTTATGGAGATCTTTTTATCCGGACAGCCGTTAGGTGATTGAGGGTAGGGGGCTCTATTGTGATGTAGATGAAAGAATAAGTGAGAATGTTAAAATAGGTAGGGGAGTGCCCACTTAATCAGTTTATTTTGGGGCCTTCTTACCTAATTAAAAATAGTGTGAGGTGGAGTGTGGATGCCCAGAGTTATGTGCTAGGTAGTCAACACTGCCTCATCTAGGGTCAACATGTTTCTCGCCCTGTTTGAGAATTACTCTGGCGATTCATCAGGACCTATTGGATTCTATCTACGTTATAGGCTGCATAACAAGTTTTAAAACAGCATTTTTTAACAAGATTACCTGCAACTCGGTCTACCTGTGGGAAAGAAGACCAATATGATTACAGAATGTCAAACATAAAATGTTGTAGTTATACGGTGCGTCTCATATGCAAAAAATGTGCAACTATAGTGATGGTGCACGCTAAGCGTGGTGATAAAAGCACACTAAAACCATGTGATGTGAACACTCCACAATGTGTCATTGGGTTCCAAGTAGCCTAATATAGCATCACAAGAACGTGCAGGGTGCACTTACCCTATCGTATTCAAAGGTTAGCGTGCTGCAGTTCCTGGTAGAAGACGCAAGGAGTTCCTTGCGTTCTGTAATTGTATATATGACAAGATTGCTAGCAGAATGGCATAGTGAAAGGTAAAAACTCCAGGGTAATATAAACCCCTTCTCTTGATTTAAAAATATATATATGATCACAACATATCTCTGTCTCCCCGCATTTGGTTGTTGTAAATTGGGCACACGAGGCAAAGATTAGATAAAGTTAATCTTGGTGGAAAAGAGACCTCTCTATCTAGTAGAGGTCTAGTCAGCGATGCTTATAACTCGGAGTAGTTCCCCTACGAAGTCTAAGTCTGTCCATGTGGTAAAAGACAAGGCGAAAGACCGCTAAACATGTTAACTAAATCAATAGCCAAAGGGTACTTACTGACGCGCCGAGTCCGCGTCTCCTGATGACCTACCCCGAGCTACCAGGACTGGGAGGTGGGGTGTCTAGTATCGCGGGGATTTAAATAGGAAGTGTTCCCATGACTGGCGGCGGGAATGGGCGTGGCCGTGTGGCGTTGTTTAGGTGAACGCTACGGTACATCATGGGCGCCATCTTGGGTGAGTATTAATATCGGCGCAGTAAGGACAAAGACCGATGTTATATCGATATTAGTAATGCACTCGCTGTTACGTGTGTTGCTATGGTAATAATCACATAGGTGAGGTTCGCACTGTAATTAAGTAGCCCGTGTGGGATAAATAGTGCGGAAAAAGAGTATGGATTTAAAATTGTGATTAGGGGAGGAAAGGTACATAGACCCTTAGTCCTAATGGGAGCATCGCGGAGAGAGGGTGAGACATAGACATGAGAAGGGCACCTCAGATTGGTATAAGAGGTGTGGAGTTAATGCGGTAGTGTGGAGGGGTCATAAGGCGCTGGTGGCCAATATAGCAGTTAGAGGTGTTTATCAAGGTGGTTTGAGGGATGCCCATGGGATTGCTTCATTAAGGCCTGTGGTGTAGGACCCCAATCTGTACACCCACCTTTGTTCTTTCACAAATAGTGCATCTTTGGTGATGTTGGGGAAGGATTCCAAGATGAGCCATGTGAATGAGTCTGGTGTATGTCCTGTTTCATGGAAATGCATACACATTCTCGTGTTGGTTCTTTTGCAGCGAAAATTGCTGCGGTGTTCTGTAATGCGTGTTTTTATTGGACGAGTTGTCATGCCAATATATTGTAGTCTGCAAGGGCATGTGATAAGATACACGCAGTTTGCTGTATTACAATTGGTGTGGTGGCGTAGTTCCCACTTGAAGCCATTGCTGAATTGTACAGATTTGTGTGTCGAAGTGAGGGGGCACACGGAGCACGAGCCACATGGGTAATGTCCACTGACAGGTGGTAGGTTCCAAAGAGTTCTTTGGGTGGCATTCCCCTGTGTGTGTGGACGGGTGTGGATGAGTGTATCCCTCAAGTTTTTCGTACGCTTAAACGAGAACCTGGGGGTTTCAATGTTCATTGTGCCTGTGTTGAGGATATTCCAGTGTTTTTTAATGCATTTAGTGATCTCATTAGAAGCAGGAGTAAATGAGATGACACAGGTAAGGACATCAGTAGGGTTTTGTGTCCTAGGTGCTAACAACGCCTCCCGATGGTTATTGCGCGCTCTCTTGTTAGCTAAGGCTATTTGTTTTTCTGGGTATTCCCGTGCTCTTAAGTTGGTAGCCAATCTTTTCGCCTCCAACTTGTAGTCAGCCAGGTCACTGCAATTGCGTCTTGCCCTCAAGAATTGTCCGACAGGCAAGTTCTCCTTCAGACTCCGTGGATGGTGACTGGAGTAGAGTAACAAACTATTCCGGTCTGTCGGTTTCTTGTATAGAGTCGTGGTGAGAGTACCCCTGTTTAGAACGATATTCAGATCTAGGAATGGGACGTTTTTTTCGGAGATTGTGTGTGTAAACTTAAGGTGTGGATCAAGAGTGTTAATCCAACTACAGAAGTCAATACAGGTTGACATCTCTCCTCTCCATAGTATCAGGATGTCGTCAATGAACCTCTTCCAAAGGTATATATCAGTAGAGAATGGATTTGAGTGATGGAAAATATTGCGTGTCTCAAAGTCAGACATGTAAAGACATGCTAAACTCGGCGCAAATGTGCTGCCCATACAAGTGCCTTGTGTCTGTTTGTAAATTTGGCCTTTAAATTCAAAAAAAATTTCAGTTAGGGCTAACGTTGCGCAATCCATTATAAAACTGATAGGTGTGTTATGGTCCCAGGGATCATGGTTGAGAACACTCTCTACCACATCAAGTGTAGCCCTCTGGGGTATGTTGGTGTATAGCGCCTGTACATCTAGGGTTACTAGTAGTTTGATCTCATCCGTGGGAGGTAATCCTGTTATCAGGCGAAGTAGATCTGAAGTGTCTTGTATGTAGGATTGTGTTTTTTTGACAAATGGTTGAAAAAAATAATCGCAGAATTGCGACAGGGGTTCAAGGACTGAGTCAATTCCTGACACTATAGGCCTGCCGGGTACCGGGGAAATCCCTTTATGGATTTTTGGCAGAGTGTAGAAATATGGGGTCCTTGGGTTCTTTTTAATCAGGAATGCAGCTTCTTTCTTGCTTATCCAACCCTGGCTCTCTGCTGAGAAGACCAAAGATGTGATAGTTGTCAAAAGGCGCTGCGTGGGGTTATGTGTGACTGGAGTGTAGTAGTCCCGGTCACTCAGTTGACGTCTACATTCCAGTTCGTAGTCAGTTGTTGCCATAAAGGTGGGTGTACAGATTGGGGTCCTACACCACAGGCCTTAATGAAGCAATCCCATGGGCATCCCTCAAACCACCTTGATAAACACCTCTCACTGCTATATTGGCCACCAGCGCCTTATGACCCCTCCACACTACCGCATTAACTCCACACCTCTTATACCAATCTGAGGTGCCCTTCTCATGTCTATGTCTCACCCTCTCTCCGCGATGCTCCCATTAGGACTAAGGGTCTATGTACCTTTCCTCCCCTAATCACAATTTTAAATCCATACTCTTTTTCCGCACTATTTATCCCACACGGGCTACTTAATTACAGTGCGAACCTCACCTATGTGATTATTACCATAGCAACACACGTAACAGCGAGTGCATTACTAATATCGATATAACATCGGTCTTTGTCCTTACTGCGCCGATATTAATACTCACCCAAGATGGCGCCCATGATGTACCGTAGCGTTCACCTAAACAACGCCACACGGCCACGCCCATTCCCGCCGCCAGTCATGGGAACACTTCCTATTTAAATCCCCGCGATACTAGACACCCCACCTCCCAGTCCTGGTAGCTCGGGGTAGGTCATCAGGAGACGCGGACTCGGCGCGTCAGTAAGTACCCTTTGGCTATTGATTTAGTTAACATGTTTAGCGGTCTTTCGCCTTGTCTTTTACCACATGGACAGACTTAGACTTCGTAGGGGAACTACTCCGAGTTATAAGCATCGCTGACTAGACCTCTACTAGATAGAGAGGTCTCTTTTCCACCAAGATTAACTTTATCTAATCTTTGCCTCGTGTGCCCAATTTACAACAACCAAATGCGGGGAGACAGAGATATGTTGTGATCATATATATATTTTTAAATCAAGAGAAGGGGTTTATATTACCCTGGAGTTTTTACCTTTCACTATGCCATTCTGCTAGCAATCTTGTCATATATACAATTACAGAACGCAAGGAACTCCTTGCGTCTTCTACCAGGAACTGCAGCACGCTAACCTTTGAATACGATAGGGTAAGTGCACCCTGCACGTTCTTGTGATGCTATATTAGGCTACTTGGAACCCAATGACACATTGTGGAGTGTTCACATCACATGGTTTTAGTGTGCTTTTATCACCACGCTTAGCGTGCACCATCACTATAGTTGCACATTTTTTGCATATGAGACGCACCGTATAACTACAACATTTTATGTTTGACATTCTGTAATCATATTGGTCTTCTTTCCCACAGGTAGACCGAGTTGCAGGTAATCTTGTTAAAAAATGCTGTTTTAAAACTTGTTATGCAGCCTATAATGTAGATAGAATCCAATAGGTCCTGATGAATCGCCAGAGTAATTCTCAAACAGGGCGAGAAACATGTTGACCCTAGATGAGGCAGTGTTGACTACCTAGCACATAACTCTGGGCATCCACACTCCACCTCACACTATTTTTAATTAGGTAAGAAGGCCCCAAAATAAACTGATTAAGTGGGCACTCCCCTACCTATTTTAACATTCTCACTTATTCTTTCATCTACATCACAATAGAGCCCCCTACCCTCAATCACCTAACGGCTGTCCGGATAAAAAGATCTCCATAAGAGCGCTCCTAAAAGAGCCCGTTGAGCATTGCACCAGCCGGCCCAACGCAGGAGCAGCCCGATGATGACGCTTCACATCCCAATGGGTGCGTGATTCACGACACCTAGACGGTTGTATGAGGGCTCCAATATCCGACTAAGTACTACACAGACTAGTCACCTGTATACTCTCTTGGTCCGTCTCATTAGCTTTAAGGAACAGCTTTGGTATCAATTTGTTTGTCATTATAGGGCACACCTAGCTGGACCTTCTTTTCAAAAGCCCTTTTTCGCCCCCCTCCTTTTTCTCGTTGAATTCTTGTACGGATCCATATCCGTGGGGCTTTTCTCTGGTGGGTTAACCTGTGTATATCCCCCAATTTTAATACTCTTTTCCGTTTACCATATCTAAACCACAACGACTGGTTGTTGTTGCACACGAGCCATCGTTTTTAGAATACTCCACATCACAGCTTCTACATCCAACTCAGAATATACGCCCACCACTACGATTGACAACAATGGAGGGCCAAGGACTGAGTTTTGGTGAAGCCTTTGCTGACGAGATCCTGAGTGCCCCTTCCATTCTTGGAACAGATGGAGGTTCAGCCACAGGGAGCCAATCGGAAGATTGGCAATCCCTTTCCTCAATGAAAAGAGAATGGGTTAAGATCACCCTCCACGGAGCCCTCATGACCGAATATCTGAGGGCTAACATTGCTCCAAACGGACTAATAGTTAAAATCTTCCCCCGTATCTTTTTAGAGGACGGCCCGTTTAAAATCGACTGGTCCCAGGTCTCCTGGAAATGCACCAGAGACCTCCTCATCTTGATTATCAATACTGCTAAAAGACTAGCAGAGGCACTCTTGGCGAGAATCCAATTGGCAGAAAGCACATTGAAAAGCGCTACTGCTTCCACTCTGTATAAGACGAAACTTTCAGAAATTAATAATGAAATGGCCGAACATCGTGAGTACTTGATGAAACAGAAAGTAAAGAAACTACAGAAAGATGTGAGCAATTTCGAGAAAGAAAAAGTCTACCCTTACCTGAAAGAAGACTTTATACCACCTACCTCTAATAATTCAGGAGATTCAGCTTCCAACTCCTCAAGGAGAGGGTCTTCAAGCAACAGCAATTCTAGTTCCGAATCAGTGAACTATAACTCATTCCGCAAAGGTAATCGCCAAACCTACCAAAATTTCCAGATGGGCCCCTTTCAGAATCCTGCATTCTGGCAATACCCCATACACCCCCATGGTCCCCCACCATATCCTATACCACCACAAGGCCCACCCCAGTTCTACCCCCCGGTGTACAACCAGCCTTTTTTAGGCAGAGGTTGGGGCAGAGGGCGAGGGCAAAGAAGAAAAAACAATCAGACAACCCCACAAGGGATGAGAATTCAGTGGGAGGACACCCCGAGAACCATGGAGACCAGGAGTTCCACCAACAACAAAAAGAAGACTTAGTAGTCAACCTTTCCCAAAGACATCTTACCGAGATTGAACATAGGGTACTACAGAGAGGCCTAGGCTTTGTACCTACTCCAAAGATAGACCTGTTTAAACAACAATGTGAAATCCAACAGTTCTTCCGTAAGGTTAGGCTAAAGTCGTTCTTCAAAGACACGGCAATGACGCAACGGACAGACAGTGGACTACACAACAAATCTACTTTCACCCCTCAAACTAATATGGTGCCACCGGAGGTGATTACTTTTGAACAGGCTGTACTTAAAGACCTATCTCATGTACCCATGTCAAGGCATTATAACAACATGTCAAAGGCAGAAACAGAGGCCATCAAGAATATATCTAGTGATACATCTATTACTATAAAACAGGCAGACAAAGGAGGGGCGACAGTCATTATGGCAACAACTGACTACGAACTGGAATGTAGACGTCAACTGAGTGACCGGGACTACTACACTCCAGTCACACATAACCCCACGCAGCGCCTTTTGACAACTATCACATCTTTGGTCTTCTCAGCAGAGAGCCAGGGTTGGATAAGCAAGAAAGAAGCTGCATTCCTGATTAAAAAGAACCCAAGGACCCCATATTTCTACACTCTGCCAAAAATCCATAAAGGGATTTCCCCGGTACCCGGCAGGCCTATAGTGTCAGGAATTGACTCAGTCCTTGAACCCCTGTCGCAATTCTGCGATTATTTTTTTCAACCATTTGTCAAAAAAACACAATCCTACATACAAGACACTTCAGATCTACTTCGCCTGATAACAGGATTACCTCCCACGGATGAGATCAAACTACTAGTAACCCTAGATGTACAGGCGCTATACACCAACATACCCCAGAGGGCTACACTTGATGTGGTAGAGAGTGTTCTCAACCATGATCCCTGGGACCATAACACACCTATCAGTTTTATAATGGATTGCGCAACGTTAGCCCTAACTGAAATTATTTTTGAATTTAAAGGCCAAATTTACAAACAGACACAAGGCACTTGTATGGGCAGCACATTTGCGCCGAGTTTAGCATGTCTTTACATGTCTGACTTTGAGACACGCTATATTTTCCATCACTCAAATCCATTCTCTACTGATATATACCTTTGGAAGAGGTTCATTGACGACATCCTGATACTATGGAGAGGAGAGATGTCAACCTGTATTGACTTCTGTAGTTGGATTAACACTCTTGATCCACACCTTAAGTTTACACACACAATCTCCGAAAAAAACGTCCCATTCCTAGATCTGAATATCGTTCTAAACAGGGGTACTCTCACCACGACTCTATACAAGAAACCGACAGACCGGAATAGTTTGTTACTCTACTCCAGTCACCATCCACGGAGTCTGAAGGAGAACTTGCCTGTCGGACAATTCTTGAGGGCAAGACGCAATTGCAGTGACCTGGCTGACTACAAGTTGGAGGCGAAAAGATTGGCTACCAACTTAAGAGCACGGGAATACCCAGAAAAACAAATAGCCTTAGCTAACAAGAGAGCGCGCAATAACCATCGGGAGGCGTTGTTAGCACCTAGGACACAAAACCCTACTGATGTCCTTACCTGTGTCATCTCATTTACTCCTGCTTCTAATGAGATCACTAAATGCATTAAAAAACACTGGAATATCCTCAACACAGGCACAATGAACATTGAAACCCCCAGGTTCTCGTTTAAGCGTACGAAAAACTTGAGGGATACACTCATCCACACCCGTCCACACACACAGGGGAATGCCACCCAAAGAACTCTTTGGAACCTACCACCTGTCATTGGACATTACCCATGTGGCTCGTGCTCCGTGTGCCCCCTCACTTCGACACACAAATCTGTACAATTCAGCAATGGCTTCAAGTGGGAACTACGCCACCACACCAATTGTAATACAGCAAACTGCGTGTATCTTATCACATGCCCTTGCAGACTACAATATATTGGCATGACAACTCGTCCAATAAAAACACGCATTACAGAACACCGCAGCAATTTTCGCTGCAAAAGAACCAACACGAGAATGTGTATGCATTTCCATGAAACAGGACATACACCAGACTCATTCACATGGCTCATCTTGGAATCCTTCCCCAACATCACCAAAGATGCACTATTTGTGAAAGAACAAAGGTGGGTGTACAGATTGGGGTCCTACACCACAGGCCTTAATGAAGCAATCCCATGGGCATCCCTCAAACCACCTTGATAAACACCTCTAACTGCTATATTGGCCACCAGCGCCTTATGACCCCTCCACACTACCGCATTAACTCCACACCTCTTATACCAATCTGAGGTGCCCTTCTCATGTCTATGTCTCACCCTCTCTCCGCGATGCTCCCATTAGGACTAAGGGTCTATGTACCTTTCCTCCCCTAATCACAATTTTAAATCCATACTCTTTTTCCGCACTATTTATCCCACACGGGCTACTTAATTACAGTGCGAACCTCACCTATGTGATTATTACCATAGCAACACACGTAACAGCGAGTGCATTACTAATATCGATATAACATCGGTCTTTGTCCTTACTGCGCCGATATTAATACTCACCCAAGATGGCGCCCATGATGTACCGTAGCGTTCACCTAAACAACGCCACACGGCCACGCCCATTCCCGCCGCCAGTCATGGGAACACTTCCTATTTAAATCCCCGCGATACTAGACACCCCACCTCCCAGTCCTGGTAGCTCGGGGTAGGTCATCAGGAGACGCGGACTCGGCGCGTCAGTAAGTACCCTTTGGCTATTGATTTAGTTAACATGTTTAGCGGTCTTTCGCCTTGTCTTTTACCACATGGACAGACTTAGACTTCGTAGGGGAACTACTCCGAGTTATAAGCATCGCTGACTAGACCTCTACTAGATAGAGAGGTCTCTTTTCCACCAAGATTAACTTTATCTAATCTTTGCCTCGTGTGCCCAATTTACAACAACCAAATGCGGGGAGACAGAGATATGTTGTGATCATATATATATTTTTAAATCAAGAGAAGGGGTTTATATTACCCTGGAGTTTTTACCTTTCACTATGCCATTCTGCTAGCAATCTTGTCATATATACAATTACAGAACGCAAGGAACTCCTTGCGTCTTCTACCAGGAACTGCAGCACGCTAACCTTTGAATACGATAGGGTAAGTGCACCCTGCACGTTCTTGTGATGCTATATTAGGCTACTTGGAACCCAATGACACATTGTGGAGTGTTCACATCACATGGTTTTAGTGTGCTTTTATCACCACGCTTAGCGTGCACCATCACTATAGTTGCACATTTTTTGCATATGAGACGCACCGTATAACTACAACATTTTATGTTTGACATTCTGTAATCATATTGGTCTTCTTTCCCACAGGTAGACCGAGTTGCAGGTAATCTTGTTAAAAAATGCTGTTTTAAAACTTGTTATGCAGCCTATAATGTAGATAGAATCCAATAGGTCCTGATGAATCGCCAGAGTAATTCTCAAACAGGGCGAGAAACATGTTGACCCTAGATGAGGCAGTGTTGACTACCTAGCACATAACTCTGGGCATCCACACTCCACCTCACACTATTTTTAATTAGGTAAGAAGGCCCCAAAATAAACTGATTAAGTGGGCACTCCCCTACCTATTTTAACATTCTCACTTATTCTTTCATCTACATCACAATAGAGCCCCCTACCCTCAATCACCTAACGGCTGTCCGGATAAAAAGATCTCCATAAGAGCGCTCCTAAAAGAGCCCGTTGAGCATTGCACCAGCCGGCCCAACGCAGGAGCAGCCCGATGATGACGCTTCACATCCCAATGGGTGCGTGATTCACGACACCTAGACGGTTGTATGAGGGCTCCAATATCCGACTAAGTACTACACAGACTAGTCACCTGTATACTCTCTTGGTCCGTCTCATTAGCTTTAAGGAACAGCTTTGGTATCAATTTGTTTGTCATTATAGGGCACACCTAGCTGGACCTTCTTTTCAAAAGCCCTTTTTCGCCCCCCTCCTTTTTCTCGTTGTGTTCTTTTTGTGTCCAGCTCTGGATGCAGTTTTTGTTGGTATCTGTTTCTCCAGTGTGCTGGAGATCCAGTTGTAGAAGGTTTGTATGGCTTTCAGTCGCAATTCAATATTTTATTCAAGATTTGGAACTCCTAGGAGGTCCACATAAGATCACGTGCATAGTATTATAGATAACAAAAAATAACAAGGCTCACTCCACATGCCATCATAAAATTTACATCAACAACACGTAAACAGTTCGACTATGGATGGTGCTTAAAATTTGCGGCATAAGGAATGAGATAACAAACAATATAAAAATTCTATTTCACATAAAAAATGATTGCAATTAATTACCAGGCGAGAAAGGAAACAAAGCATCTCCTAAATATGTAAATGTACAAAAGATTAGATATCAACCTAGTCAAGTACGATTTAGGGAATAGCAGCATGGTAACAGAATAACTAAGCGTAGCCCGATCTATGCAAAAAGCCATGCATTAGGAGCAAAATTCCACTTCAATCAATTTTGAGGAATAACCAAAAGGTCAAAGAGGGACATATACTCAACATATCCCTAATGTGCAAAATAGCAATAAATAGCAGCTAGTAATGTGCAAAAGACAATTTAAAAAGCAAGAAACTAGTACTTCAAAGGATTTTCTCAAGCGAGGAAGTTAATTTACCCAATTAAAATAAGTATGTATATATATATATATATATAACAAATGTAAAACATATACATAAATTCTAAAAAGTAATTAAAAAGTTTTACACATACGGTTTCATTTTTTGGACCAAAAAGATAGTCTCGGGCTGATGCTACATTTTTTACATTGTTTAGCAGGAACATCGGACAAAGCCAACGATATCGACTCGAGATCAATACCGGACAAGCAAACACAACATGATCTAGGGTCTGGGTGCTCAGGTTACAAAAATTACAAATTCTTCCATTATTCATATTCCGAGATCAGTTTGCAGTTAAGTCGTTTAGAGGCAGGAGATGCATACGGCATAAAATTAGCAGGCGTCGAATTCCATGTTCTAAATTCCAGAATACGTATTTTTGTGGAGTTCTCAATACGCTAGTCCTGGCTATTAGCTTTAGTCTTTTCTTAGGATTACAAAATGTAATATCTTTATTACAGCTAGTTTTGCCACATAAGGTTTTTAGACAAGAGATTTAAATCCTAAGGGTGGGCGTGAAAGCACTGATTCTTCTTGTATACCAAAGGTTCTTTGTGCCAATAAAAAATCCTGACAAAAGGAGTATTTACCTGCCTTTACAATAAAAATATCATGACATAAAAGACCTCTTAGTGTATCCGGTTCACTAGTTTTTTAGTTGATATCCCCAACGTAAAACCCTAGATAAGAGCTTATCAGACCAAATTCTAATCTAATTGCTGCTGTTGGGATTATCGTGCTAAAATTGCAAATTTTTCGTAATATTTGATCTTCAGTCTTATCTAAAAAAAACTCCAGTCCTTAACGGGGATTGATTCAATCGCATAGAGCAGAGTTGGCGGAATTTTTGCCTTAAAAACCGTTAAAAGGTGTAAAAAGTGTCTTCTGCCCGTAGCACGATAGAAAATACACAAGCCATTAGCATGGGACGTAGCTTTACAAATGCTATGACCAATGTGAGGCTTGTTCTTTGAACTGCCTGTTAAGAGTTTCCCTAAATAGAGGTATGAATCTACCACCTCCAACTTTTCAGGACCGATTTGCCATTTGAAATTACATGACTTCCTACTTTTAGAACTTTTCATAATTAAATTTTACTTTTAGAAACATTTATTTTCAAGAAGTGATCTACCGTGTATTTCTGTAGTGATATCAGCTTTCTATTTAACCCGATAGGGGTTAGGTCCATTACTACAATGTCATCTGCGTATAAAAGACATGCTAAAGGACGGGAGCCTATCTTAGGTACATCTCCAATAGTTTGGGCAATATACACATTAGATGTACGAGTAATTGTATATTTTTCCTCAATTAGTTTCAACATAAATATATTATCTAGAGTGGAATGACTTTTGCGAAAACCTACTTGTTCTAACGGAAGGACTTTCATCTCCATCACCCATTCTCTAAGGTGAGTCAGGATACTACGTGCAAATCTTTTTTTTACCTTGTCCAATAAGGCGACTTGCCGATAATTGCCTGGGTGTGTTCTAGGGCCCTTTTTGTGCAAAGGGATTAACACACTTCCGGACCTAGAGGGTGGAGTCTTGCCCTGGGAGTAGCAAAAGATGAATAATGGAGCAAGGTAGGTAGCCCACAAAAGCGGCTCCTTTTTTATAACCGTCATTGGGATTTCGTCGGGCCAATTGCTGCTGAAGATCTCATTTTTCTTATGATTCCAGTCACTTCATTAACTGAGGGTGCGTAGTTGGATACAGAGGTATTAGATTGATCAAGTGCCGCGATGTATGATTTTAAAGAATTCGAATTCGCGGAATACAAATGTAACAAATGGGATTTCCATTTCTCTTCTTTTATAGGTATAGGGAGAGATATCATTCTAGTACCACAACAATCTGCAATT
Source organism: Triturus cristatus (assembly GCF_964204655.1). Taxonomy (NCBI): domain Eukaryota; kingdom Metazoa; phylum Chordata; class Amphibia; order Caudata; family Salamandridae; genus Triturus; species Triturus cristatus. Next base: position 40,914,306 of record NC_140584.1, on the reverse strand, counting down.
ACTTCCCAGTACCTTTTGGAATTATTTTTAGAGGCTGCCTCCTTTAGCTGCATCCAAACACAATCCTCCTTTATTTGTCTTAGCGAGCATTTCTTCCTCTGTCTTTTCCTCTTTAATAGGTTTATTAGATTATTTCTTTCATTTGAGAAATTCAAAAACTGTGCCCTCACTAATTTATTTATTTCCCTATATAAGGTGAGCAGTGGGTTAAAATGTGGGCTCTGTTTGACAGGAGCATGAATTGATTTAGCCAGGAGACCTACATTGACAGAGAAGGAGGCAAGTAGATCAGATTGTGAGAGATCACCCTCGACCGTTATTGAGCGCTGATGATCACTTATTAGGGTTAATAAATGTATTTTTAATCTAGCGGTGGCTTTAGTATTCAATGAATTCTGCCATTTGTTACATTAAACTCTACTGTGTCACCTTTAAAATTCCAGGGGCCTACCCTGGCACAGGTAAAATCAAATTTAAAACAGATCAACATATGATCACTAAAAACGTTTCCAAGAACTTCCATATATATAAATTTATAAAAGAAATTAGCAGAAACAATCAGATAATCTATGATGGATCTTCCAGTTGGCGCCTTATGAGTGTAGTTAGCTGGGATATCATTATCTAGCTTTCCATTAATAAGTAAGAGATCTAGGATTCGCAAACCTTCAAGTAGTGTAACTCCTTTTTTATCTGTCCTGCTTTTTTCCGGAAATTGAGCTATCGGGATCTTGAGGGCTTCATTTTTTTCAGTGTTAGAGAATATCCTTATACTATGGGATGAGACTTTAGAGTTTAAATCTCCCACCAATAATACCGACCTACAATCTTCATTATCCAAGGTGGTAGAAATAAAAAGGAATAGATCTTTTAAAAGATAGGAATAAGAGGCATCGGGTGGCAGGTATACATTTATAAGTAACATGGAGTCCAAGGAAACTTGGTCATCCATATGATCTAATTTGATCGCCTGCATTAGGTTGGAAGGATGGGAGATTTCCTTGTATGACCTCGTACTTAGTAATATGGCTATACCTCCTTTGGTGTGACCTCTTTTCCCAGAAAGCGCTTACCGGCTCAGCACTATGTAATCTTCGGTAGACCAGTTCTTAGAGATCCAGGCCTCTTGTAGACAGATTACATCGGCATCTTGTTCTTTCAATAGTAAAAGCTTATTATTATTATTGCTTAAGCCGGCTGCGTTCCATGAGCCGGCTGCGTTCCAGTCGCATATTTACTGTGGTTCTTTCAAGGTGGGTGTTGAGTTGGTGGATGTCTAGTTTTCCCATTGTCTGCGCAAGCATTTGTTGTTGTTGGTTTTTGATGTCTTTGAAGTGTTGTCATTGACACGTGTGTTGCTCTTGAGAAGTGATGATGTTGTGGGGGAGCTTACAGGGGAGTTGTCTTTAACTATCCCTTGTCCTAAGGGTGTAAATATCAAATCTGAAGTTTGTCCTGCGCAGTGGGTAGGGTCAGAAACGATTTGCTAGAGGTTGAATTCTTCAAGGTTGGTTGTGATAACTGTGGCTGTGGTTAGATTCTTCTTGTCAAACCATATGTTAAGGTCTCCTAGAATGTATAGGCTTGGGCAGCCAAGTGGCTTATGAGGTTGGCTGAGGGGCTGCAGTGGATTCTGGAGCCTCACTGTGCCCAACATGAAAGGGACCTCTCTGACAACATTCAGATTTTGGAAGAGATTGCAAAAGATAGGCAGTGGTAGTTAAGGGACTGTGTTTGGTCAGCAGCAGACCCCTCTCCCTTCTGCACCCAGTGCTCAAAGTGGTGACCTGTGCACCTGTGGGTTGGGTTGGCCATCCGGAGAAGTGGACATCAAACGTCTCCGATCTCCGGCGAAGTCCTGGCTCCATGTCATGTTCTGGAGCTGTGGGCCATTGGCTTGAGGTTGAAAGCTTTCCTCCCATCGATCAAAGGGAGGCTGGTAAAGTTGCTCATGGACAATACCACCGCCGTGTGGTATGGTGCTGCAACAAACAGATGTTGTGGAGTCACAGACCGGTGCCAGGAGGCTTTGTTTCTTCTGGAAATGGCTGGACCACTAAGGAATCTTCCTGGTGGTGAGCCACCTGTCAGGATCATTGAATGCCTGGGTAGACAAGTTCAGCTGTTGGCGTCTGGCGGATCATGAGTGGCAGTTACAACCGGAAATGGTGTGAGGTCTTGTCCGCGAATGGGGAGAACCTTGGCTCGATCGGTTTGCCATCGCCAGGAACGCGCAATATCAGCACTTCTGCGCGTTGAAGTTTCCAAGGCGTCTCTTGCTCGGAGACTCGTTCTGCCTTGAGAGAAACTATGGACTCCTGTATGCCTTTCCACTGATATCATTCCTGCCCTGAGTTTTCATGAATATCAGTACCAGCCAGACCAAGTCATCCTAGTTACCCCGGACTGGGCACAGAGGGTATGGTATTCTGAACTCCTGGACATGAGCATCTGTCCTTTGTTCAGGCTGCTACTCCAGGAAGATCTACTGTTGCAGCAGCAAGTCTGGGTTCAGCACCCGGGCCTTCGCAATCTCCACCTTGATGCTAGGAGATTAAGCAGAAACTGCAGAACACCCTAGACTTTATTCTGAAAGTGGTTGATGTCATCTTGACAGACAGATGTCCCTCAACATAAACGGTATACATCTGCCTTTGGGACAAATTTGTGGCTTGGTATGGTACTCTGCTGATACACCTTCAGGCAAAATTATATGACGGTTTGTTAATTTGTCTATAGCCCGGCAAGACCATGCTCTGAGGACAGTTAACACCCATCTTTTGGCTTCTTTGGGGTAGCCGAATCAGCATTTGTTTCCCTTCTCTCCCTTTGTCATGCCACAGTGGGACCTTAACTTGTTTTTCACAGTTCTGATAAGCACTGCACTTCATTTGAGCCGCTTTACAGCTGCGGCTCCAAACTCGCAAAACAGTTTTCCTTGTCGACATAACATCACCTCGGCAAGGGGGTGAGCTTTAAGCTCTCTGTGTCAACCAGCCATACACCACCTTCTTCCCAGACAAGCTGGTTTTGTGGACGAGGGCATCTTTCTTGCCTAAAGTTTTGACACTGTCCCACGTCAGTCAAAACATCACCTTACCGGTGCTCTATACCACGGAGGAGAGACTCAATGACTTGGACCACAAAGAGCAGTGAGCTTTTGCATAGATTATACCACAAAGACCACCAGGTGGACGATCAGTTCTTTGTGGGGGTCTCTGGAGCCAAGAAAGGCAGGACAATGCAAAACAGAACCATCTCGTGCTCAGCATTATAATCTGCTAAAAAGCAGTCTCCGGAAGGACTGTGTGCTCATTCTACCTGGGCCAAAGCTGCTACCACTACATTAACATGACCAGTACTTGCCCTATACAAATGCCAAGCAGTTACATAGGCGTCCTTCTATACATTGACGAAGCGCTATTGTCTACATAGTCAGGTTTGCTGAGAGGGGGCATTTTGCCCACTCTATACTGCACGACTTACTGGTTTGAGCTCATCCACAGGTTCACCTTAAAAATGTGAGGAATCTGTGGCTAGAAGTCTCTATCAGAAGCACATGTTACTTACCTTCTGCAACACTTTTTCTGGTAGAGACTTTAGCCGCAGATTTGTCACCGACCTTCTCATCCTTCCAGGTCTGTGCTTGGCCTCTGCCCATTAATAAGATTCCAAGTCTAGGAATCTGCACACTGGTATCACCAGTTTTCGGTTGGGGCCCTGGTTCGGGGGTGGTGTAAAGTCTCGAAAGCAACTGATGTGGACGGGCAAGAGTGGCACCTTTATAGGCTCTGTACATCATTTTCGGAGCGGAACGTCATAATTACGAAGCTGTACGGCACCACACCACCACTGGCCCGCAGAGGTTCTGACAAAAACATTCCAGATCCAGTCAGAAGTCTGGGGAATATTCTGAAAGTAAGTAACTTGACTGTTTTTGCTGGCTGTAGAACTTGCCGACCTTTACCCCTGCTAACCAGTGGTAAAGTCCCTGTGCTTGCCATTTAAACACAATAAAATTGGTATATACCTGATTGGCATATTTAACTTACCTGTATGTCCCTAGTATATGGTACAAAGGGTACCCAATGCTGGAACTTAAATGTCACTAGTGGACTGCAGCACCCATTTTGCCATCCTCTGCAGTCGCAGCATAAACATTACTGCACACCTACTATTTGTAGCCTGGTTGTTGCAGTTTTAAACTGCAAATTCGACTTGTTAAAATGGCTCCTTTTGACACGTCAAAACCTTTCTTTAAAATATTTATAAGTCACCCCTATGTAGGCCTTATTGCCCATAAGGCAAGGTGCATGGTATTTAAAAGTAGGATGGTAATGTTAACTATGTCTTTACAGTGAAACATTCAAATGGTGTTTTCACTGTAGCAGGCCTGGCTGTTCCACAGGAAAACACTGGTAAGAAATCAACAAAGCAACTAAAATGCCTGCTCATGAACAAAAATCGATTTAGTATGACTTACCCTCAAAAACAACACCAGACCTCACCTTACAGAAATATAGTTCATCGAAGATTCTGCACCCGCATGCCATCATGCCATCCCGCCTGATTTTCATGAACAAAAACCATGTTGACAAAATTGTAAGAGACCTGGCTGTCATTCATAAAAAAGCACTACAAGTAAAAAAAATGTAAAACCTCGCCATGGATAGTTGTGAATCGTTGATGTAAAGAGGTCAGCTCACTCCAACTATAACGTATTCCTTCCTCTTTAATGTATACATCACCACGCAGCAATGCCCCCTTTAAAGATGTTTTACTAGCTAAAGTGACCAACAACCATCAACATGCAGGAGGCCATCAGTCCTCTCAGCCTCAGTCGACCTCACTGAAATCCAGGACCGAGGCTGAACGATCGGGATCATAGCCTGAATGTAATGAACTTACTTTCCTGAGGGAAAGGCATGATGAAGGGATGGGTCTGTAATTAGTCAGTTGTGACTTCTGCATGTTGGTAGTGAACCCCAAAGATAACTGGATGTTCTCCATAGTCAGGAGGTAGTTGACAGGTGCCTGGGGTGAGCCTGCCTTCAACAGCCAGTCGTTGAGATAAGGAAAGACTGGCACCCTGACCTCTGCAGCTGTGCTGCTACCATCGCCATTACTTTTGTGAATCCCCAAGGGACACTGATGAGACCAAGGGGAGCACAGCAAGCTGAAAATGCTCCTACCCCACCATGAACCACAGGTAGCGCCGATTGGCCTGCAAGGCAGGCCTGCGGCAATGGGTGTCCTGGAGATCCAACGCCACCACCCAGTCTCCAATGTCGAGAGCAGACAAGATCTGGGCCAGTGTGAGCATTTTAATTTTTTATTCTTGAGAAAGGTGTTGAGAGGGCGCAGTTGTGAAATTGGATGAAGGCCTCCAACCTCCTTTGGCACCATAAAGTAGTGGGAATAACCACCACACCATTCTTCTGGCACAAGCACATTAGCTCATTTGGCAAAAAGAACTAACACTTGCTGCCACAAAACGGAAAAACATTTCCTCCATCAGTCGCTGGGGTAATGGTGAAAGGGGCAATGGTGTAGAAAGGAAAGATAGGGCGTAGCCCTTCGACACAATATGCAGGGCCCATGTGTCTGATGTTATGGCCTGCCAACCCTGCTAGAATTTTTGGATCCTTCCTCCTACTTTCTAAGGGCATGCTATAGGGGTTTGGCAGGTGAGGCTTCAGAGGACGCAGTAGTTGAGTGGCCTGTTGACCTTGACCGCTGGGGCAGTTGCCACCACAGCCTCAAAACCGCTGGGTGCTATGCTGGGGTTCGATTGGCTGATGGTATGGGTACCTCTGCCGAAGCCATGAAGGGAACTGTAGGGCTGATACGGCTGGCGAGGTGGGACAGAGAAGTCCAGCGAGTGTGCAGTAGACTTGCTCTCCTTGAATCATTCGAGAGCGGACTCTGCCTTGTCACCGAACAGGTAAGTCTCGTTGAACGGCAGGTCCATGAGTTATGCCTGAGCTTCACATAAAAAGCCGGTGAACTGCACCCAAGCATGGCAGGGAATAGTGACATTGGTGCCAATGGCCCACCCTACGGAATCAATGGTTTCCAAGCCACAACGAATTGCAAACTTGGCTGCATCAAGACCGTCCTGTATGGCCTGGGCAAGGATTCCTGGGAGGACGTGAGCCACTGAGTCCCAAAATCTCTAACCTGAGCACCAATCTGGTGGATGAGAAACCCCTCTTTCTAAGCATCTCCATCCATTTCGATTCCTTATTATTGAGGAATGTGTAGGAATTAGTCTTGCTAGTAGAATGCACCACCATAAATCAATCAATAAATCAATCAATCAGGGATCTTGTAAAGCTCAATGCCTCCCCCTTAAGGGTCACCATGCTTTCTGGTGATGGTTGCTGAGATAAAAATGCATCTCTGTGGCAGGGAGGTAGTGTCATGCAATTTGGCAGTTAACTGTGGGAGTGGGGTGCATAGCAAGATTTGGCCCTTGCCCCAACAGAGTGTCCATAAGGGATCCTTAAATGAGGGACTCATTAGATATCTGCCGCGGCTGAAGATTCTCTGTATGTAATTTGATCTTGACCTCCGAGGTTATGAGTTGGAGGTCAAGGACTTCAGCCTCCCTGAGCATAACCATTGCGTAAGAAGCACTCTCCTCTGTGGCAGTGCTGTGGGTGAGAGGAGACTGGACTCAGTGGAGTGTCAAGGCCACTAGCCTCTTGCAGGGCATCATATCAGTTCTCCTTGTGATTAGGTTGGCCAATCTCATCACATATCGTAATTGTTATCTGAATCCATGCCAAACATGAAATGCAGGCTGTGCGTTGGTTGTTGTGGAGGCAGATTAAGACCACAGATTGTTGTGCCTTATCCAGGGATGAGAAGGTGGTTACGATTATTTTACTGAGTTCTTTGAGAAAGAGGATCTCCAAACAGACTTCCATCCGCTACCGTTTCTGCCTCTGTGGTAGATACCTCTCCCAGTTTGGGATCTATCTTAATCAAGAGGTAGCATCATCTCTATGTAAATATGTTGCAGTTTGCATTCCCTAGGAAGCATATTGCTCCTTGCTCACATGTGCAAAATGTGGTTGTTAGTCCCTGTGTCCTTTTCGGCTATACTAAAATCTTTGTCAGAGGCCCCACTATGCCCAAGAGGGCATCCAGGCATGCCTCCAAGGAATGATCAATACCAGAGGCGCAACTAGAGCCAAATTTCGGGGGGGGCTGAGCAAAAATTTCGGGGGGGGCTGAGCAAAAATTTCGGGGGGGGCTGAACTTTAAGCAATAGGCAGAGTGGAGGTGCAGGGGCACTTAGAAGGGGTGAGCAATATGCAGAGTGGAGCTGCAGGGGCGCTTAGAAGGGGTGAAACAACAGCAAGGCCTCATTAACATGCAAATGGTCTTTTAAAGACCTGTGAAGTGCTCGGGTGCGGCTGCTTTTTTTGCCCGGGAAGGTGTCTCATCCCGGGCTGCCACACGCGACGGGGGGGGCTGAAGCCCTGTGAGTCCAATGGGTGTTGCGCGCCTGATCAATACCCTTTTGGGGGTCCTTAGGGCATTTGGTGACAAATATAGCTATTGTCCCATCTGTCTGTGGAGTCAGTACCACTTTACCATCCATGTGATGGCTTGAGGCATTAATCTTTAAAAATGGTCCTCCACTTTTTTGTTTAAAGTCTTCCTCAATTTGGTGCCCACTTATTGGGCCACTTTTGCCGCTGAGACCATTTTCACTGACTCCTGATGGTAGATTTCCTCCGGATCTAACATGCCATGCAGTTCCTTAATTACGTGGGGATCTAATACCTCATTTGTCCTGGAACATTTAGGCCTCCTTTTGGCCTCCAAGGTCTACTCTGACCCGGCTCCTCGCTTGAGTCATCCTGGTCTAGATCACCTGACACATCCCCATAATGGTCTGCTAGTTGAGAGAATCCTTCATCCGCTCTAGGGATATTCCCAGGACCTCTGTTCTCTAGCACGTCCTCCAAGGGACCAGCATTTTTTTTTTAAATGCTATCTGTAGTCTCTCAAATGGCACAATGGGTGCTGCAGTCAACTAGTCACATTTAACTTACCAGCCTTAGGTACCCTTTGTACAATATATAATAGGGAGTTACAGGTAAGTTAAATATGCCAATGAGTGGTGAGGGCCTTGCACAGAACCTTATTCCACACAACAAATGCCAGGTTTTAAACCATCATGTGCCACCAACTGTACAAAACAAGCTACACTGAAAAGCACATATCTGGCTGCTGAGCAGCAAAGAAAGAGGAAGTACTTTTATATTGTGGATGGTCTTATATGGAATATGGAAGTTCTTATTAGTGGACATTGTTCATTTATGATTACAAGGACTCATGGGACATGTGATCCTTTAATTTTGGTTATATTGTTCAACTTAGGAATATTGTAACACTGTTATGCAATAAAGTTAAGAAAACGATGCATAATTTAAATCCTCAGGTCCTGACATAGAATGCCTCCCACCTGAGGTAGGAGATTGCTAAACTTACAGGAAATGTTTGCATTAAGCTATTGCTACCATAGGCGGTTTCGAACTTTATTGAATCACGGTGCACTTTTTCATGCAACACTACTATTGCATGTTCGCTCTATTTTGTTTTGTCTATTACAATAATAACAGAGTGAAATATACTTGCATTATTTGTTACATGGGCTTAGACTTTTCTAGAATTGGGATTTGGTGAGGACTAGATTAAGCTCAGACATGTCTTAATATGTAAAACCAACCATGGTGCATCAAGAGAGTCACGTTCTAGTTAATACCCAGTACACATTAAAGAATTAAACATAGCAGAGGAGATTCCTTAGGATTGCAGAAATTTGAAGACAATTAAGAACAATGGCCAAACCATCAAAATGAAAAACAGAAAGTGGTTTAAGTGATCAGCCTATATGTAAAGATGGTATACAGTTCCTATAGCAAGGGGAGGTAGGAGGCTGCCTAATAGGCAGATCAAGAGATCTGCTCCCGCAGGGATCAAGGGCCCTCATACACCCCAAGGGTGTGTCTTTTTTCGTCATCATACAGCTCCTCTTTGGGCTGTCGCTGCAATGGCCACCAGGCCCCGCAGAGAGGCTTTTTGTCAGAGTTCTTTTGTTTTAAACGACATGAAGAGTGAGGCGTGTAGGGGTGTGTGAAAGGTGAAAAGTTTGGTAAAAATAAATTAAGAGAACCCAAAATACTATTTAATGAGTAGGTTCTTTTGTTACAGCTAAAACATATGATCTGGCTAGAAATGGATATGATGTACCAATCTAGCACAAAGTTATATTTTAAAAGAAGGTCAACATGTTTCATGCCCTATTACTGTCATAAAGATCATGGCATTTCATCTGGACCGGTATCCTAATCAACTCAAGTAAAGGTCAGAAAACAATACATATGATTAGTACCATGCCCTTGATAGATTTGGCAGGATGAGGGGTAGGTCGGCTGCAAGATGTGCTCGCCGACAATCAACCTTTTGGTATGCCAGTGAGTGCCCTTTCTGCCAATATGATTGCCCCTCACCCCCCGGACTTGTATTCTCTATTGAAGGTATACTTCATACTAGTGTGATCTATCAAAGGTACGGTACTAATCACGTGTATTTTTTTCCGACCCTTACTCAAGTAGATTAGGACACCTGGCCTGATGAAATGCCATGATCTTTATGACAGTAATAGGGCATGAAACATGTTGATCTTCTTTTAAAATATCACTTTGTGCTGGATTGGATCATCATATCCATCTCTAGCCAGACCATATGTTTTTAACTATAACAAAAGAACCCAGTCATTATATAGTATTTTGGGTTCTGTTAGGTATTTTTACTGAAGTTTTTTTGACTAATTTACTCACCTTTCGCACACACCTCACTCTTCACGTTGGCCAAAATTAAAGAACTCCGGCAAAGAGCCCTTCTGTGGAGCCTGTTGGGCAGTGCAGCGCTGGCCCAACGAGGAGCTGCCCGATTTCACCCCTTGTGGTGTGTGAGGGCCCTTGCTCCCAAGGGAGCAGATCTCTTGATCTGCCTCCTTGGCAGCCTTCAAATTCCCCTTTCGATAGGAACTGCATACCCTCTTTACATTTAGTCTTTATTGGGGCCTGTATGCTGGACCTTTATCTGCCCCTGGTCTGTCCTCTTTTGGTTTAACTGAAGTAATCAGCCACAACCATCAATCACAAACAACAATCAAAAAAGTTTGTGTTTAATCTTACTGTCAGTAAGATGGAAGTCTTAATCTTGCCTTGCTTTGTAAAATGATCCCCACCTGTCGCGATCTCTGCAGATGATGGTGAATGCCATTGTGGACACCCTGAAAACGGCATTCCCCCGCTCAGAGCCACAGAGTCCCACGGAGGAGCTGAGCGAGGCTGAGACTGATGGGAAACCTCAGATCGATGGCAAGAAGACATGCAAGTAAGAAAATAAGCTTCCTCAGGAATGCGTTCGAGCGCTCTACCCCACCAAACTCCCTGGCACAAAGTTAGTAATGCACATATTGTTTCTTAGTTCAATCATAAAATTAAAAATTCCCTAGCTAGCATGACGGAAAGTTTCAATTTTATTAAGGACACTGAGGCGAAGATTATGGCTAAATCTTTTACTTCGCTTCACATGTAAAATTTACAGCCGCCGTTTAAGCACCACTTTTAATACAAAGAAACTAACATTCCCAAAATCCTTGGGGGTTATCAGAAGAGGTGCAAAAACAAGAGTTGATGGACAGAATGCAGAACAATGTCATACATTCACCCCAGTACAGAGATCTGGGCCTAAATCCATAGTTTTTTTGCTCACCATGCCATTCCAGTTTGAACCCAGCCATATGCAAATCAGTCTTGACCCTGTGCCTCATGGGAACAGTCCAGCCCGAACTGCCAAGCCAGGTCCTCCCTGGACTGGAAACAAGCATCCTAGGACCGGTTTCTGGGTTTCACCCCTCTTCAGCCAGGATAGCTTGATTCCAGTGGCATGGAGAGCACGGGACCCATGTCTGGGCATACCCGTCCCACTCGGGGTGACAAATGCAAAAACAACAGTTGATGGATGGACAAAATGCAGAACAATGTCATACATTCACCCCAGTACAGAGATCTGGGCCTAAATCCATCGGTGTTTTGCTCACCATGCCATTCCAGTTTGAACCCAGCCATATGCAAATCAGTCTTGACCTTGTGCCTCATGGGAACAGTCCAGCCCGAACTGCCAAGCAAGGTCCTCCCTGGACTGGAAACAAGCATCCTAGGACCGGTTTCTGGGTTTCACCCCTCTTCAGCCAGGATAGCTTGATTCCAGTGGCATGGAGAGCACGGGACCCATGTCTGGGCATACCCGTCCCACTCGGGGTGACAAATGCAAAAACAACAGTTGATGGACAGAATGCAGAACAATGTCATACATTCACCCCAGTACAGAGATCTGGGCCTAAATCCATCGTTTTTTTGCTCACCATTCCATTCCAGTTTGAACCCAGCCATATGCAAATCAGTCTTGACCCTGTGCCTCATGGGAACAGTCCAACCCGAACTGCCAAGCCAGATCTTCCCTGGACTGGAAACAAGCATCCTAGGACCGGTTTCGGGGTTTCACCCCACTTCAGCCAGGATAGCTTGATTCCAGTAACATGGAGAGCACGGGACCCATGTCTGGGCATACCCGTCCCACTCGGGGTGACAAATGCAAAAACAACAGTTGGACAGAATGCAGAACAATGGAATCAAGCCATCCTGGCTGATGAGGGGTGAAACCCCAAAACCGGTCCTAGGATACTTGTTTCCGATCCAGGGAGGACCTGGCTTGGCAGTTCGGGCTGGACTGTTCCCATGAGGCACAGGGTCAAGACTGATTTGCATATAGCCAGGTCTAAACTAGGGTGGTATGCTGAGCAAAGGAATTATGAATTTAACTCAGATCTCTTGACTGGGGGTGAATGTTTTGATTTGTTCTGCATTCCGTCCATCAATTGTGTTTCTTTTGCTTTCTCACCCCAAGTGTGCCAGGTATGCCCAGACGTGGGTCCTGGGCTCACTGTGCCACTGGAATCAAGCTTTCCTGGCTGATGAGGGGTGAAACCCCGAAACCGGTCCTAGGATGCTTGTTTCCAGTCCAGGGAGGACCTGGCTTGGCAGTTCGGGCTGGACTGTTCCCATGAGGCACAGGGTCAAGATTGATTTGCCTATGGCCAGGTCTAGACTGGGGTGGTAAGGTGAGCAAAAGAATGATGGATTTAACCCAGATCTCTTGACTGGGGGTGAATGTTTTGATTTGTTCTGCATTCAGTCCATCAATTCTGTGTCTTTTGCTTTCTCGCCCCAAGTGCGCCACGTATGCCCAGACGTGGGTCTTGGGCTCACTGTGCCACTGGAATCAAGTTATCCTGACTGATGAGGGGTGAAACCCCGGAACCGGTCCTAGGATGCTTGTTTCCGGTCCAGGTAGGACCTGGCTTGGCAGTTCGGGCTGGACTGTTCCCATGAGGCACAGGGTCAAGTCTGATTTGCATATGGCCAGGTCTAAACTGAGGTGGCATGGTGAGCAAAAGAATGATGGATTTAACCCAGATCTCTTGACTGGGGTTGAATGTTTTGATTTGTTCTGCATTCCGTCCATCAATTGTGTGTCTTTTGCTTTCTCACCCCAAGTGTGCCAGGTATGCCCAGATGTGGGTCCTGGGCTCACTGTGCCACTGGAATCAAGCTATCTTGGCTGATGAGGGGTGAAACCACAAAACCGGTCCAAGGATGCTTGTTTCTGGTCCAGGGAGGACCTGGCTTGGCAGTTCGGGCCGTACTGTTCCAGTGAGGCACAGGGTCAAGACTGATTTGGATATGGTCAGGTCTAAACTGGGGTGGCATGGTGAGCAAAAGAATGATGGATTTAACCCAGATCTCTTGACTGGGGGTGAATGTTTTGATTTGTTCTGCATTCCGTCTATCAATTGTGTCTTTTGCTTTCTCGCCCCAAGTGCGCCAGGTATGCCCAGACGTGGGTCCTGGGCTCACTGTGCCACTGGAATCAAGCTATCCTGGCTGATGAGGGGTGAAACCCCGAAACCGGTCCCAGGATGCTTGTTTCCGGTCCAGGGAGGACCTGGCTTGGCAGTTCGGGCTGGACTTTTCCCATGAGGCACAGGGTCAAGACTGATTTGCATATGGCCAGGTCTAAACTGGGGTGGCATGGTGAGCAAAAGAATGATGGATTTAACCCAGATCTCTTGACTGGGGGTGAATGTTTTGATATGTTCTGCATTTTGTCCTTCAATTGTGTGTCTTTTGGTTATCAAAAGAGAAACATCAATAATCAATCAGAATCAAGGCAGTCCATAAATAGTCCATTTTCACTGTTTATGCTGCCTCTTTTTGCATGAATCACACTGTCATCTGTTGCTCATGAATCCTGTTTGGAACTGTCATTTCCTTTAAAGGTAAGAATCAGGAGATAATTGGAACTGATTCTTCTAATAACATCAGCAAAAAAAAATCAGTAAAAACACAGCATATGGAAGAACCACCCTGAACCATCATATAAACACATCAGAACATGCCATTAGAGACAGTGATATATACATTTAAGCATAACCCATTAACAAACCAATAACGGGGAGGAAGTATCTGAGAATTTCGCACTGGGTGGGATAATCCTCACCTCCGTGCCATTAACAGAAATGAAACTTCCTTTATGATAGATAGGAAATTTTTCATTCTATGTCAAGACAGGAGGCGAGTATTATGCATGTTTAAAGTTTACTCATCGCCAATTGTGCCACATCCACCACTGGTTTGAAATAGAACCTTTTAAAGGTGTAATAATTGGACCAATCCGCTCCATTTATGCATTTATGATATCCTCCAATCGGGCACCCAGGCAAAAAGCTTTCGAAGCCATGGCCTCTCTCAATGAGTGCGCCTCAATTATCATACATCAGTACCAGCCTCCTGCATAACCTAGCGCAACCATTGTGCGATCGTGGGAGAAGAAACCACTCTGTGCGGCTTTCTCAGCACAGTCAAGAGCTGTCTCTCACCTGGAGGCCGAAGTTCCTCTGTCATTTCATCGTATGCCTTCAGACATTGCACTACGCAGATTTTAGGGGAATCGACAAATGCCGGGTAGGAGGTGACCGAGTATTGGACTTAGTACGTCTGCTTACCGTGAAGGAAACCCCGAGACTGGAAAACACTCTACCTGGCACATCTATGGCCCAAGCATCGGATACCCTACGACAAGTTATCAGCACAACAACATAGCCAACAAGGTGGGAAGCTCCTTCCTTAAATTGAATCTTTTAGGGTGCCAAACGAGAAAAAGGTTGAGGACCTGATTAACGTCCCAAAGCAAGGAATATCGAGGCTCAGGCGGCAGTGAAAGGCAAATGCCTCCTACTAATCTTTGCACAAAGGGATGCTCTCTAACAGGGACATGGCCCGCCTAAGTGGCAGAGTGATAGGTATTGATGGAACGATAAGCCAAACCCTCTAAGGAGAGGTTGGACAAAAAATTGAGAATCTTAACTACATCTGCAACCACAGATTCCAAGTCTCTTCGTACACACCAACCCATCCATCTAGTCCAAGTCAACCTATACATCTTAATGGTGCTGTCCGCCCAAGCTTTAGACAAGAGGATCTCTCTGTCTCGAAAGGCCCGGGATTTGTAATCCATCACACCTGCAGGCGTTGAGAACCGTTCGTCACCAACCAGTGAGGCCTGTGATTCAGGTCGAGAAGAAGCGACAGAAACAGGGGGAGAACGATTGGAGAACCCCAAGAAAGTTCCATCAGAACTGGGAACTAAACTTGCGACCTCCAGAAAGGTGTCACCAATACCACTTCTGCTGATTGTCTCCTTACCTGGGCCGAGACCCTGGTAATCATTGAAAATGTGGGAAACACATAACTCTTCTCCTTTGTCCAATCTTGAAGGAAGTCATCTGTCGCCAGAGTCATGGGGTCAGGTCTCCAACTGAACAACCGGATCACCTGATACTCCAGATGCGAGGCAAACATGTCCGCCGAGAAGAGGCCCTACCTGTTCAGCAACCTATGCAGATTGTGACAGAGAGAGAAGAGATTTGCTCTTGTTGATTAGGAACCCAAGATCATGTAAAAGGAGTTCCGTCGTTTTCAGCTGAATGGCTAAACTTTTGGGACATTGGCTCATAATCAGCATGTCGTCCAGGAAGAATATGATCCTCATCACCTGCGCATGCAGGAGTTCCACCATTGGTTTGAGGATCTTTGTAAAGAGCCATGGTGCTGAAGATAGTCCGAAAGGGAGCTTCATGAACTTGTGTGCTGAACACCTTTAGAGGAACTGAAGGAAGCATATGTGGAGCAGAAAGATTGTAGCAGTAAGGTACGCATCCTTCAGATCCAGCCGCACCATCCAATCATGTGGCTGGAAAACATCCTGCAAAAAATGGATCTCTTCCAGTCACTCGTTGAACTCTTGAAGGTTTATTACGGGTCGTTGACCCGATTCGTTTTTCGACCAAGAACATATTGCTTATAAAGCAGTTGGAGTTGTGGCATAGAAGGGCAGATGTCCCTTTTCGGAGGAGGGCCTCGACCTCTGTGTCTATGAGATCACACTCTGCTAGGGAAAAAGAGATGGTCGAGGGCGCGCTGCTTGCCAAGGCAAGCCGTAGAACTCGATTTGAAACCCTGGACGGTTTGGAGAATCCATTCATCCGTCGTGATAGTCTTCCACCTGTAAAGGAAAACTGCCAGCCGCCTCCCCCCCCCCCCCCCCCCACACTATTAGTTAGGAAGAAGGGCGAACACTCACCATAGGAGGAGGAGGTAGACACGTGGCCCCTGTAACTGCCTCTGCTGCGGTGACACCCTCCGGACGGGTAGAATGTCCTGAAATGGGTTTGGTTTTTCAATTTTCTGCGCCTGGAGCCTTGTCCCTGGGATGGAAGTTGCACTTTACTGCACAATCATAGTGCTTTTAAATGGGTGTTTAAATCTGATCCAGTTACACAAGTTAGTGTCAGAATAATGGGAATAGTAATACGAAACATTTGCAGGCATGTTTATACAGTAGTTAGAGGATGGATTGGGTTAAAAAATCCACTATGCTGAGGGAGAGCAATCAGATCATCACTAAGTCCCTCTTTCCCTTCCTCCTGAAAGTTTACAACGAACCAGGAGAGCAATTTATCTTATTGGTAATCGATCCAGACCGTTGAATGATTTACCATTTGGCATTACTAAGGTCCCTCAAATGCCCGCTTATTCAGTTAAGCATTTGAGAGTTGGCTGTGTGATAATGTGAAAACATAGATTTCATAGCATTTCTAACAAAACCATAAACACAAAATAAAAAACCAAACTTTTCGAAAATGCTTATGTAAGCTCTTTTCTGACTTGCAAACACTTGTTTGTCTGGTATTAGAATATTGAATTGACTTAGTACTAAAATATGGGGGGAGTGAATTTGATTAGATGTAGAAATGATACACAGCTTGCCTGTTTCGGATGGAGAAATGTATGTAAGATCAAGATTTTTGCCATTTGTATTTTAGGGTCTGCATTTCGGTCATCTGAATTTTAGGGCATGCATTTTCATAAAAGATTTTGAAGTTTCTGTTTTCAAATGGACTTATCTGACTGACTGGACTTGTAATGTTTGGCTAATATCTAATTCAATTGGTCCTGCCCCTCATATACTCCATGGCAACCAATTGAAACACTTGTAGCGTACCATAAAAACACTCAATATAACGTAACATTTCCGTAATACGATTGTCTTTCACAAAGTGTCTCTCTCTAGATATATAATTCCTTTTGTGAGAATATATGAATGTTCGTATTCTCTAGGGTGATACCAGATCAGTTGGTACTACTCGCAAAGCATGGCATAATCTGTTGCTCTTTTCCAGATCCAGACTTCGTTTCCCATCCAGCAAAATTGCCCCAGTTCTGAGCGCTGCAGAAGCACAGGAAAAAGTTCTCTACAGCGTCCATGAAGGGAGCTCGGTATGTATGAGGTGCCCGACCACCACTGCCAAATTTCATTGTTCTTTGATGGTAATCTTAAAATGTTGAAAGATTGCCAGACAACCTAGATGGATCATAAGACTGGTTGTTTTATTAAATTTGTGCACTACTGGCAAAGAGTTTATGGTACATGTTTCTTCAGTGTTTTCTGTGCTCCCTCTTGCCTTAGGGCCAGCCAAAGCATGGTGAGTTTCAGTCTATTTTGTGAAGTGAAGGTATGGATGCTTAATGTTATTTTATGTTATTGTGACTCCTAAAACGCAGGGCTACCCTGACCAGTTTCCCAGAACTGGCCTCCTTACCAAAGCACTCAATCTGTTATGTCGTATTATTCAGATGGAAGCAACTTATTCGTCAAGTTCTTCTGAAAACATTATATTAACAGCCAAGTCTTCAGATTCTTCCGAAATACTGTAAGCGAATTACAAACTTGCAGTAAGTGTGGCAGGTTACTCCACATTTAGGGCCAAGATACACAAAAAATCGACCGCACTGCCGGGTCTTCCCGGTCCTAGGAATCAGGGCCAAATCCAAGTGGCTTGAACGCAGAGGGTGATTTAGAGTGTAAGCAGACACCAAAGGTCTTAAATACAATGGCCCAGTATTAGAAAAGCACTTATGCATGTAGCATAAGGTCTTAACTTGGACCTGCTGCTCAATAGGTAGATAGTGCATAGTATTAAGCAAACTGGCTGTTGAAGTAAACCTAGGTGGAGGAAGAAGCATGCAGGTTGCCACATTTTGAACAATTTGAAGCCGCTCGAGCAAAGATTTAGTCACATCCAGATACAAGACATTACCGTAGACCAATCTGGATATCACTAAGGCCTAAACTACAGTTCGTTGGGCCGAATCTGGTAGACATGCCAAGATCTTCTTCAGCCACTTAAGAATACCAAAGCATGTCGCCTCAACTTTATTTATCTGGTGATTCATGGGTAGTTTATCAGATATCCAAACTCCCAGACTTTTAACCACCTGCATTGGAGTGAAATCGGGCACAGAGCAGAGGACCAAATATGGGGCCCCTAAGGTGGGGATCGTTACCTACTAACAGGACCTCTGTTTGGTCCCCATTAAGTTTCAGCCAATTACTATTCATCCAAGCTGAAACTTGGGCCAGACAGAAGAGCCTGGCTTGTGCATTTAAATTATCCTTGGTGGATAGCGACACCACAATTTGTGTGCTGTCTGCATATGAAAAAAGTGTGAGCCCATGGGACACCACAATCTCAGCTCTCTGAACAGGAGTAAACTCATGGTAGAGCCCTGAGGTACCCCGAAAGTTAGCAAATGGGATTTAGACCTGTTTTGATGTGAATGCACCTGAAAGGTGCAATTACACAGGAAAGATCTTAACCATGCCAAGGCTGTACCCTGCACTCTAGTTCCTTCCTGGCAACATAGCAGAATGTAATGATTCACTGTGCCGAATATGGCACTCAGATCTAACAGAATTAGTGCAGCCGAACTGCCTGAATCCAGTTGACCTTGAAGGTATTCCGTGACACCAAGGAGAGTTGACTCAGTGCTGTAACCAGCCCTGAATCCTAATTATCATGAATGCAAGATCCTATTCTGCTCCACAAAAGATGCGAGTTACTGATTGACATGGCTTTCCAGCACTTCAGCCAAGGTAGGCAAAAGAGAAATTGGCCTGTAATTTGACCATAACAAAGGGTCAAGATTGGGCTTTACAAGTAAGGGTGTAACTAAGACCCTCTTCCATGCTAATGGCACCCTACCTTCCGCTAAGCAAACATTCAGAATCTGGGTAAATCGTAACTTAGTAAACAAGGCCAACTTACTCAATATAGAAGGGGGCACGGGTCCAATGGAGAACCAGACTCAGTAGCATTCAACAGGGAGATATAGGCACATCTAGTGGAGTAAAAACACTGAAGCAACCAGATTAAAGCAGAATAAAGCTTGGGAGATGGTGCAAGAGTGAATAGGAGTTGTGTAATGGTCACTCTGTCCATTCAGACAAAGGAGTGACTTGTATGATCATTTGCTTTTTATTGCACTGTATTTGAATTCGCATTGGAACTCTGTAAGACAGACTACCACAATCCCTCTCCTCACTGCCGTGAACAAGAGCTGTACAATAATCCTTCATTCGCTTTTCATTTGTGGATAAGGACTTTGAGACTCTGACTGCTTTTACTACATACATACTACTGTGGGTAGATGATCTGAGCAAGACAGCCTGGATCACACCCAATTTCTCTGTGCAAAACTACTATGACAAAATGATTTCTGAGGCCGATCCTTTCTGTATCATCTTGTATCTTCTCCGCTTTGAGCTGTGTGATTCCAATGAAACTGGGTAGGAACGCATTGCCTGCATGTAACAGCGCCATAACCATTGCATCTTGGTAGTTCTAGTTCAGTTTTTCACAAAAAGTTCATATTATTTTTCAGCTAATGCAGTCTTTCGAAATCGTATCGCTAGACACCAGTATTTTGGGATTCCTCTCTTATCAGTAGAGAATATTTGCGGGAGGTTTGTGATTTCACCCTGCTGTTATAGATCTTTGTGATATGTGGTCAATACAGAATATATCACATTTCACCTCTACATCCACTGATCTCCCCCTACCATCCCCCTCCCCGCACCGTTTGAGGCTAGAGACAGTGGGTTCTATATATTAGATAGGGTATCACTTAGTGTACCACTGCGCACACCAGCACCTAGGAGGTCTTCGCCTCTGTAACGCTGTGTGAAGGGATTGTGTACATTAGGCTGTCACTCTGTGTACAGCTGTGCTTATGAACTCGTAGGAGGGCTTCCTTTCTATGCACAGGGCATTTGTAAATTAGAAACTGCCTCTGCTGCAAACTGAGCGACAAATATTACTTTCAGTGGGACCTTCGTCATAAATGCTGTGTCTTGTGAAAGCCTTGTGATCGAGGCTACCTTTCCTGTATGCCTTCCTGATAGCCTACCTCTCCTGGCAGCCTTATGATGGAAACTACCTTCTGCAGCTATTCAGCGGTGTGCAGGAGACGTCAGGCCTCTCTCCGTTGGGGTTCTTGCCCTAGTTGAGCAATAGACCTCCTTTAATGTAGACTTTCTTTTGCAGGTGCAGGATGGTGTTTCCTTGACTGGGATGGAATCGTTCATTCAAAAACAGGAGAAGCTCATGGAAACCAGCCCCCAAACCCAGCCTGTAGGAGAAATGGACAAGAATGGTACATTGTCTTGTGAGGAGAGCACAGATGTGAACAGCACAGAACCAGGAGAACCTCTGCAATTCACGCCTGATGCTGGTGAGTATTGCCTGTCCACCGGGATTACAAGGGACAGAGGATTTCTAACAGGCCAATCGTATTTCTAGAGCTCACACTACACCAGGGTTGTCCCTTGACGCTTGTGTTCTCGATGTGCAGCCTATGCTAATTTAATTAGATGTTGTATTTATTAAATGCACTGATTCCAAAAAGTGTCCTGACACCAAGGAACTAAACCAGAGGAAACAAAGAAGACAGATCTGAGAGGGTTTTTTAAGGAGGTATGTGGCTCCTGAAGTGTGGAGTGAGACGGACTTTGCATGATTATTTTAATTTTATGTGTTGTCTTTTCGCACTGTTATTTTAGCTTCAATTATTTTTACTGGTATATAACTGGCTCAGGGAGGCTTAATCAGGTGTTAGGGGTTGCTGGACCCCCAGTTTGCATTATTCGTTTGCCCAGGCACTCTCTCCTTATGCGTTGACTCGTGCTTCTCCTATTGGTTACACACCGGCCAGGCCCCATGCCAGCCTTGAAAATGACTCAGAGACCATGTTCGTGCAGCGGGTGCGCTGAAGGTGCACCCAAAGCGAGCCCATCAGCAGCCGAGATGTGGCCTGCACCCCTGACCAATTTTTTAAATATACGAGGGTGGCGCTTCTCCAACTCAACATTAGCGGTAACGTTCCTCTACATAATCATTTTAACTTCCATTTAGTCAATACCATTTATGTCTGTGCAAACTGCCACTAGGCTTTCTCTTTGGACTCTGTGCAAGATAAGATAAGTCCACTCGATAATGGAGTGACCACCCTCCTATATCTCAGCCAATTTCGACTACTAAACTAAATGTTGTATTTTGCTGAACACAAGATCAGCAATCGAGCACAAATATGAACTATTTGACTATCTGCACTCATATACTCCTGACATCTGAAACCTGGGCTGATACGTTTTCAGACCCAGATATAGTGACCACTCTCCCTGCATAATTTGTTATTTCTAGGTCGGATCGAGAGGGAAAACGGGGCGGGGTTTAGCAATAATTTATAGAGTCAGCCTTGATAATAATTTGAACCCCTTGCTGTGAACAGTGCTGAAACTCTGGCATTCAACTGTAAATTAAACCATAACACTAGATTTTATGGTTTTTTGATTTACTGGTCAACTGGCTCTAGAGAGAAATTTCTTGAAGCCCTCAGTGACTTTTTGGTAACTAGTATACAATATTAACTATAATTATCTTAGGAGATTTCAATTTTCATTTTGACATGAGGCTACAAAAGATTCTAGGATGCTAATTGACAACATGTCCCCTTGCCTTTGTGCCTGCCGCATGTTGTGTTCGTGCTGCTGGGTGTAGAGTGATACTACACCCCCCAGCATTCCCGGCCCGGAGGCCGCGACGCCGTTCACGGGAGCCGGAGTGCCATAAACTCCAGTGAGTCGTTCCGCGGCGCAGACCCTTGTCTTCATGCCTGCCACTTGTGTTTGTGCTGCTGGGGGGAGAGCGAGACTACACCCCCCAGCATTCCCGGCCCGGTCAGGAGGGCGTGATGCTGTTCACGGGTGCCGGAGCGCCATAAACTCTAGTGAGGAGTCCCGCAGTGTGGAGCGCACCAGGGCATGGCCCGGGCCAAGAGCAAACCTATCTGCGCCCTTCCACGGCCGGACGAATCTGGGCCCCCCTAGGTTTTTCACAAAGTATGCGACTGCGGAAATAACCTCCTTTTGAAGTATATGCTGCAACATATCTCATCTAAGGAGTGCACAAGGAAAAGGGAAACCGGCAGTGTTTGGGGGTTATCCCAATACCTTATTTTACCTTAAAATAACCTGTGGTAATGTACCCTAAAAATGGGCAAAAAGAGAGCCATTAACACTAAGGTGAACTTAGGAGGCAATTCCACCACAATCGACTCCTTGGTGAGAGCGGTGAGCGCAGTCTCTACGGAAATTGATTTAGCGAGATGCGTCTGTCATGGGGGCGGGAGTGACCCCCTTTTGGATCATGGTTTATGAGACAGAGAAGTTGCAATAAATGAACAACAAGAGGGGGTTAGGTCAAGACCTGAAACTCCAGCACAGAGAACTTGCCCAGGTGGAATTGGTGTTCCTAAGTCTAGCAAGGTTATCTCAGTTACCTCATCACCAGAAAATCCACCGGCTACTGGTACCAGCTAAAGCAAGCATCCAGGCGACTGGCAGACTCAATTTCTCCTTCTTTCACTCTGAAGTTAGGCTTTGGTGCTACACATCATATGGGAGCTATGCAAGGCTCCATTCTGACTTTTTGAAAGCCTTTAAGAGAAAGATTGGATAGTTTGGAGTCAGTGGTTGGGAAATTATTATCCATGAGCCTGGAGCAACAAAAGGCCCCCCAGAAGGGTCTCTGGCCTTGCGTAAGAATGTTAATATAGCTGATGTATCACGTGTCAGCTTAGAGTTGTCCTCCCCCTTTAGTGAGTGACCGTACTCAAGTACCAACAAAGGCTAATGTCTGCCTGAGATCTGTACTGCATCTGCAGTCTAACAAGTCCTTGAACACTCCAGCTCAAATAAGTAGTGCTCCAAGTTCTGCTGTCCCTATTCAAGTATTGACTAACACTACCAGGGTCCCACAGTCTGTGACAAGTTATCCTCAATTACCGGTGATTAACTTGCCACTTGCATGTTGTCCATACATTGTTGTTTTAGCAGTTGTTCCCCTGGTGTCAAATTTCTATCAAGAGTTCCCTACTGAGCTTCATAGTAAGGTGTGTCATTGGTTGGCTAGAAATTTTAATTTCAGTGTGCAGGACCATAAAAATATCTTAATGACACGTCGAGTTGCATGGGTTGGCCCTTCTCACAAGAGTATTCAAGGGGATTGTATCATTGTGAATTTTAGATACCCAATGATCGAGGGGAGAATTCTGTCTTGGCACTCTCAGCATTCGGGTGTAAATTTCGATATTTGCACTCCTCCACTTGAGGTTTTTTTTATCAGCCGCTCCACCTTGAGTCACACTTATTTCCCCGGGGTCCTGTGCTGCACCCATTAACTGATAATTTTAATATTGCTTGCACTAATCGATTAGCATACGATCAGGATTGACTTCTTATGGGTCCCCAGTTTAGGACCCCCTGCCCCAATGTCAGTAAACCATCCCTGGGATTCAAAGGAACAGTTGCTCTGCAACTGAGCAATGATGAAACAGTCTCTGTCTTTGACATTTTGGCCAATGCAAATAATTCTCAGATAAGGCCCTCTTATGCCAATATCTGTGAACCGTCCAACGGATTTAATGGAAATGTTGCTTTATAAAGAGCAATGATCGTTCAGGCTTTGTCCAAGATATCACGGCCAACAGTACTTATACTCCACATAAGTCCTGTTGTGTCAATACCCGTGAATTGTTATCTGGATTTAACGGAATGGTTGCTCTGGAAACAAGTAATAACAAAACATTTCCTGACGAGGATATTATGGTTAATGTAATCAACACTAGTCTAATTAATAATACTATATCTCACAGTTGCAGAGTCACAGAGAAAATAATTAGCTGGAATGTGGCTGGGCTCCAAAGTAGGATCTTTAAACCGGATTGACTTGCCTTTATAAAACTTTATGATTTTATTGCTTTTCAGGAGATCTGGGCCTTAGAACCTGCAATATGCAATGGTTTCTCATTCTATTCTTGCCAGGCCCTTGCCTCCCCCCCACCCCCAATGGGAGAGCTAAAGCAGGTCTCGCTATCTGGGTTAAGCTTAATCTCCATCTTAAAGTATCTATAATAAATACGGGTAACCCTGCATTCCAGGATTTGGCGATCAAAGATATTAGAAGTTTTTTTTGTTTTTATCTGGTTAATTTTTATAATAATGATTTTACGAAGTCCTATTTTAGCCTATTCCACAAATTATTTGATTTTATTGCAGCTTTCGAACCACAGGGAATCGAAAATGTGTCTTTGCCAAGGATTTTAATTTGTAGGGATTTTAATGCAAAAATAGGAAGTGAAACTGATGATGTGGATATGTGATGTATTGGTACAGAGACTGATTTGTGGGATGCCAGGGGGTTGGAACTGAGGGATTTAGTTGCTCGAATGGACCTGGAAGATTTGATTTAGTTTTTTTCAAGGTAGTAACCTAGCAGCGATGATCCAATAGGCTAGGAAGTCTCACAGATCTACTATTGAAGAAAGGAAACATATATATAGGTTTTAAGGACCGGGAGGTGTTAGAACTGGCTGCAGCACAAAAGTGCTGTATGATTTCCTGGGAAACAGTAAACAGGCCCTCCTTGCGCAATGCCACTTCGAACCCCTTATTAATTCGCAATATCACGGGTCGGGACTGAGTTGATCATTTTGCCAGTATTTATTACTTAGAAAGGGATATTAAATGAGGAGATTTATTGAAACAGCTCTTTATCTCTTCTACTGAACCCATCCTATTACAGTTTACCACCGAGTCCCGAAGGTATTCCAATGGATATTTATAAATGTAATCCTGAACTTTGGGGACCCCTACTCACAAATCTTTTCAATAATTAATTAGACTGCATTATCCCTGAGTCCTGGTCCTTATCAACAATTGTGCTTATTTTTTTTAAAAAGGCGATATGGGGTCACCTAGATTCTAATGACCTATCTCTTTGGTGAATAGCTCTACAAAGATATTGGGAAGGGTAATCTTTAATCGCTTGCAGACATGGGCTCTAGATAACAGTATTTTATCCAAGTGGCAGTATGGTTTGCGCCCTAGGTTGGGTACAGTGGCTCAATGCTTGAATATAAATCTGATAGTAAGTAAGTATACGCTTGCCAGGTGCTGTCCACTGTACCTAGCCTTCATGCATCTTTCCACTGCTTTTGACTGCATAAATTGAACCAAACTATGGATGATGTTAATTAATTTGGGGGTAGATATTGCGTTGGTGAATTTTCTAACAGTCTCCATGAAAATTTGAGTACAAAGGTTCCGTATGGCCAATCAGGCGAACTTCCTGATACCTTTTTCCTGGCCAGTGTAGGGCAACAGGGGTGTGTTAGCACCATTCCTTTTTATTTGATATATTAACGATTTTAAGGCTTCTTTATTAGGTTTGACTAAGGATGTACCAACAATCGCCAATTTAGCCGTGCCAGCTTTATTATATGCCGACGACGCTGTGTTAGATAAAACACCCCAGAGCCCTTCGTAATCTGGTGGAATCGTTTTTTCTTTTTATGAAAACCCTAGATTTGCAGACAAATTTTGAGAAGTCACATATTTTGGTGTGTGTCGTGTGGCCCGGGTAGGAAAATTGTGCCAGTACTAAATTTGGTTGACAAGCAGCTTAGTGCAGTTACTAACTTTTGTTACCTAGGGCTGGCTTTTCATGCAATCAATTCTTGGCAGATGCAAGTAAACACTGCTCGTCGGAAACTTTGGAAAGCAGCGGGCTCCCTTTTTAATGTAGCTAAGAGGGATGGTAGGTCTACTATTTCCCCTTTTCTTAAAACTTATCAAATGCAATGTGTACCCCCAAACCCTATGGAGCTGGGGTTTGGGGGTTTCACAAAGCAGCCCCGTTCAGGTGGAAGAGAATGGAATGTGTAGGAAATTGTTAAATCTCACTCCCTCATGTGCCAATTTTATCTTGCACGCTGAATTAAATCTAGAGTATATAATTAGGGCTCCCGGATTTATGGTATTTATGTTTTTTAACATTTAGATCTGTATTTATCCATATTTATTTTTTGGCCATCTTATTGGTTTTTATCCATATTTATTTTGTGTTTTCACAATAAATGGAATCGTAAAATGGTATATTTCCACATTTATTTAACTCTTAGGCGTGTACTCATACATGGATGCCTGTCGCATTTTAGCAAATTTTAGCAAATTAAGCAGCCACATAACACTATACAGCAAAACACAACACCCACAGGTCTATATTAGTGTTATACTACAAATATATGTTAATACATCTGTATTTAAGGAAATATGATCTTATTTTGTAACTCCCCATGCTGCCTATCTGCTCAGCTTTTGGCTGGAATTCAAGAAACACAGCATGGAGAGTCTTTCATAAAAAGCTAAATTTTCTGTATTTTTCCGCTTTTAAAAACAAATACAGACAGGAAACACATGGTTTTCTGTCTGTATTCATCTGTAGAAATCAGTAAAAACGGAAAAACTGGGAGCCATATATATGTAATAGATTGCATTAAACTAGCTCCCCTTTTGTTATGGGTCAGTGTGTGGATTATCAAGGAGGCTAGTTTTAATGTGACGGTTATCGAAGACTGCCTGAAGTTGGATAGGGGCTCTGCTATACCTTGGTTGAGATATGTATGCACAACTTTGAACGTCATTTGATTCCCTGAAGTGTTTAGTGCCCCTGATCAGATTACTCAAATTACTAAAAAAAAAAATTGGTTAAGCATAGATTTTTAGAGTATATTACTACATTGAGCATTCAGGAGGCTATCTGTAAGCATACTGTTTGCCATTACTATACTACGTTTGCAACATGTGATATTGCCATGTACTTAACATTAGAGCTAACATATTGGGAAAGGTATCTTTTATTTAGATTTAGGTCAGGGGTGGTCTGGTGCCTAGCATGTTTTTATCTGGAACACAAGGCATGTGGAGTACAGTTTTCCTCCCCACACCTTACAAATGCCCGCCCCCCCGTCCCTGCGATGACAAGTCTGTACAGACTTTATTGCACTTTCTATTCTTCTGTAGTTTTAATCGTACATTTTTTTAATCATGTCTTAAACCTTTATTAATTAAGCTTGCTTTTCGTCAATGTAGGTTGGCATTAACTTATCTTCAATTGTTAAATAGCCTCGAAATATGTTTACATTTGTTAAGATGGCTTTCTTAAGATGGCCACCCGAAGTTGAAAATCAATGGAGAGCAGTTAAAAAGGTATTTTAGCTATTTTTAGGACCATGAATTGTAACAAATTTTTGGGATTCATTATTGTACTATATTGAGATTGGAATGCTGTGACAATAAATGTTTGCAGGTATATTTTATTGTTGTTTCTTTCCTGTGCTTTTATGATCTTGTGCTAAGATCTAATAAAGAAGAATTGATTGACAATATGTCCAATTTTGACCTTAATTTGTTAGTTAACACCCCCACTCACATTGTGGGACATACTCTTGACGCAGTTTTTTCCACTAGCCCGAATTGCAGATTGAGGACATTCTCCCAGTCACTTGGTCAGATCATATCGTTGTAAAGTTCAGTATTCTTATTCCTTTTACCAAGTGGAGAGGGACAAACAGGGATACATCTAAATCTGTACGACTCTAAAATAAAGTTGACAAAAAGGAACTATCTGAGATTTTAGAATTGCCTTATCCAATAGTCACGGGCGAACTGCGGCCAACTTTTCAATAAATTAGTGCCACTTAAAGTAGCCAAAAGTCATAGAACATGCCCAAGAAAAGCTGGTTGATATTCGCCGAAGCTTACGGAATTAAAATAAGAAGCTGGCGGTGCCCATGGCAGGGTTAGTTTGGCAAGAGCAATCCGCGGCCGCCCATCCCAAAACAATCGACGCTGGAGACACTCCACCTCCCGAAAATAACGGGCCGGCACCAGGTCCATGGTGTTCTGTAGGGCGTACAAAAAGCGTGGCAGCGACATCATTTTGAACAGCGCTGCCCGGCCAAGTGGCGAGAGCGGCAGCCGCCGCCAACCCGCCACATCCGCCCTTAGGCGCTGGAGGGCGGGGAGAAGATTCCGTTCGTAGCGGGCCACTGGGTCCAGTGTTATAAAAATACCCAAATAAGTGAATCCCGACGTCGCAATCTGGATAGGGCACCCCCGCGGAAGGGGGGGGGGCCTCCCCGGAAAGAACGTAAACACAGGACTTAGCCCAGTTGATGACCAATCCAGAGTTGCGACCAAAGGAGCTCAAAACGTCCACCAACACGATGAGCGATTTGCACGGCGATGCAAGATACAAAAGTATATCGTCCGCGTATAGGGAGACCCGGTCCTCGTATTCCGGCGTCCATCTAAGACCACGCATCGAGGGCTCCCATCGCAACCACTCCGCAAGGGGCTCCAAACAAAGCGCAAATAGGAGAGGCGACAGCGGACAACCCTGTCGGGTGCCCCTGCCCAAGACAAAGGGAGCCGATACCCGTCCGTTGACCACTACCTGTGCCAGCGGATTGTCATAGAGCAATTTCACCCAACCGATGAACCCCGGGCCAAAACCAAACTTCGCCAATGCTGCCCAGATGTATGGCCATTCCAGGGTATCAAACGCCATGGTAGCGTCCAAGGACACCAAGATGGCCGGTTCACGAAGGAATGGCGCGCGAGCAAGGACGCCATGCAACCGCCGCAGGTTCAAAGCGGTATTGCGATGGGGTATAAAGCCGGATTGATCCTGATGAACCAGGTCGCCCACAACCCGGATCAGACGATTGGCCAGTACCTTGGCGAGGATTTTAGGTTCCGCGTTTAACAAGGAGATGGGCCTGTAAGAAGCACATCGATCCCGGGGCTTCCCCTCCTTATGGATAACAACAATGGTAGCGAGACGTTGGTCAGAGGGGAGGGAGCCTGCCGCCCTAGCCTCAAGGAACATGTCCCTGAGATAAGGCGCAATAACATCTGGGCGCAACTTGTATAATTCAATGGGGAGTCCGTTAGGACCCATGGCCTTGCCCGATGCAATCGAGCGGATGGCCAAAGCAATCTCAACTGGCGACAGGGCCGCATCCATCACTACTTTATCCTCATCGGACAAGGAGGGCAGAGCTACGTCACGAAGCAGCAGTCGAGAGTCTTCCTCCGAGCGTTCCGAGACCGGAGAGTAAACCCCATGAAAATACTCCGCAAAGCAATCAACTATATCACCGGGGTCCGTCACACGCACACCGTCCACCCTCTCAACCTCCGGTACCACTCGACTCGCTCTCTCCTTCTTATCCAACCAAGCAATCAATTTCCCGGCCTTATCACCCATATCATACAAACGTAACCAGCGCCTTGTAGTCGGCCTGCTTGAGCTCCAAGATATGCAATCTGTCATCCGTTACACCTTGCTCCAACTCACTCTCCAACTCAGTAATCTCATTTTCTAGCCGAACAACCTCCTGCGCAGCGCATTTTTTGGTGGAGGAAATGAGAGATAGGGCCTGTCCCCTGAGCACCGTTTTAAAGGCCTCCCAAAGGGAGATGGCGGAAGACACCGACCCCACGTTGTCCTTAAAGTAATGTTCCAGAGACTTGACCAAGTCTGCACGAATCGTGGGGTTTCGTAGGTACCAGGGGTTGATCGGCGCCACCCTCCCCTCCGCCCCCAGGGCGATATCCAGGTGCAACAAAAGGGGGGAGTGATCTGATATACCGCGTGCCAAGTGTCTCACCTCCCCGATCATCCCAGCTTGGGCCGCAGGAACTAGCATATAGTCAAGCCTCGAAAGACTACCATGGGCCCCAGAATGGAAGGTATACTGCGCCTGCCCAGGGTGTTTCAACCGCCAGCAATCTATCAGTCCCAGGGCATCCAGAAAACCCCCCAACCAACTCTGGGCCCGAGGGAGGTCCCTAGGGGGGTATCGATCCTCAACTCCGGAAACAACAGCGTTAAAATCCCCCCCCAGGACCACCACCCCCCCCGGGAGCCCAAGCAGCAGACGTCCCAAATCAGCATAGGTGGCCGTCTGCAGGCCCGGCGGGACGTAGACCGTGACCAGCGTAATCAACCTACCCTCCCACCTCCCCACCAGCGCAGCGTAGCGTCCTCTGTCGTCGTGGATCACCTCATCCACCACTAACGGGAGAGAGGTCCTGACCAAAATGCCCACTCCCCTCGAGCCAGAGGTGAAACCAGAATGGGCCAGAAGGCGATACCCTCGTCTGTTCATGGCATGGAAAGAGTTCCCTATGAGTTGTGTTTCCTGCAGGAACACAATGTCTGGCGAGATACGTTTCAGAAACTTCAGGACTACCCCCCGCTTTATCCTGTCCCCCAGCCCATTCACATTCCAGGGAAGAAGTTTCAGCCCCCTACCCCCCATCCCTCCCAGCACAGAACATCCCCCTCCCGGGTGGCACAATCATAGTAGAACAGCATGAAATATTATCCCGCCTTGTGAAACAAACAAACAATCCCCAACCCCGTCCCATCAACCCCAACAAAACTCCCCCCTCCCTGCACCCCTGCGTGAGCCCAAACAGCCCCCCCAACCTGCAGTGTGCCTGTCGCCCCATTATAAAATTCACTACAAGAAGGACAAAAAAAGAACCCCAGAAGGAGGAAAGGGCCCCAGCAAGCCCCCCGCAACCTCCAAACACCACGGGGCAAAGTGTCAACAACTGGAGTCCGGTGCAGCCACAGGCGCAAAACGTTACCAAAGCAGTCCAGCGCCAGAATCACAGTTCCATTCCTACTCCGGCGAACCTTCTCCGCTCTCCGTCATCCGCCCCTCCGGCTCCCGACTCTTGGGCAGGGCATCCAGCCACTCTCCCACCGCCTCCGGCCGGTCGAAGAAGTGTGAGCGACCATCTAGCTCGACTCGCAGCCTAGCCGGGAAGAGCATCGCATACTTGAAGTCCATGTCTCTCAAGCGCCGTTTGATGGCGAGAAACCCATCCGTTGCTTTTGAACCGCTTGCGTAAAGTCTGGGTAAAAGCTAACATTAGAGTTCTCAAATCGTAATGGCCCCGCCACCCTCGACGCCTGCAGGATAGCGTCTCTATCCCGAAAATTAAAAAGTCGGGCAATGATCGGCCGCGGGGGGGCACCCACCTTAGGCGCACCCCCTGGAACCCTGTGGGCCCGTTCCACGGCGAAGAATTTGCTCAGCCCTTTGGGTGCTAGATGAGTCACCACTAGATCCTCCACAAAGAGGTCCACAGCAGATTCCTCCGATCGTTCGGGCACGCCGATAATGCGGACGTTGTTCCGCCTGGCCCTGCCTTCAGAGTCCTCGAGGCGACGCTCGGTCAGGTCGCTTGCGAGCTGCAACCTCCGCACCGTCGTCTGCAAAGTGGCCACATCCACCGTTAGGCTCGACGTCGCTTGGGCCAACGAGTCGACCCGGTCGTTGGTTTTCGACAGGTCTGCTCTGACCAAGGTGACATCGATCAGCACCGAGTCCAACTTGTTGGCCAGAGTATCCAGTTGCTGGTTCACGGTCACCTTCATCTCCTCGATGGCCCCCATGACATCCAGCAGAGTCAATTCGGGTGATGCGCCCGAGGCCTCCTTGGGCGGCTCAGGCGATTTACGTGATCCACTAGGGGATCCCTTTGGCTGAGCATAGCGGTCCATATTGTTGGCCTGAGAATAGGCTCCCCTCCGGGTAGATTTGGGTTTTAGCTTGTCGCCATCCACTCTTGTCGTCATCGTTGGCGATCAGCAAGGTCAGCACCCTCCAGCACCCGGAGGAAGGCCCGGGGATCCGGGCCGCTAGCTGATGTCCAGGCTTGGCACTCCGCACTCGGTGCAGCTCTCCCGATGTCTCCTCAACAGTTTCGGTCGGTCAACTCGAAACCGAAAGTGAAAGTACGAGTTCCAGGGCAGGCCCAGCCTGGCATGCCGCTGTTGTTCACTTTGCAGCCGGGCACCTCACCAACCCGAGTCCGGGACCAAAGCCGGAGAAGGCCGCAAACTTCAGGTCGCCAAAAAACCAGGTTCCCGGAGTCCAATTTCGATTTGGAAAACGAGTGGCACCTTAGCGTAAGATCATAGACAAAAGCCCGTCGAAAAAATCAGGATTATGACAGGATAGACGTGGGAGGTTGCGGAGGCCCTCGGGAGCCACAAGCCTACGCGGCCATCTTGGTTGCGCGCTAGGCTCCTCCCCCCCCTTGGATTTCTTTTGATCACAATATCCAAGGGTCCACATACTAGTTTATTTTTTATTTTTTTGTTGCCGATTTAAATAGCGCGAACTCGACCCGAAGGTATTGGAGTGCTTTACATGAGCACCAGTTACGTTACACAAGGGCACATTCATTATTTGGAAGGCGCGGGGAGAATAACTGATTTGTCCAGAATCACAGGATGCTGAGCCGACTCCAAGGCTCGAACCTGGTTTGGCTGCACCAAAGTCGGCAGCTCTGGTTACCGCATCCTCTACCCAATTTTCACATTGTGAGGGAAATAACTCAATCGATGCGTTCGGTTCGGGGGCACAAGCTGGAATACTCCGAACCCCCGTACTTAAAAATCAGGGACACTCGTAATTAGGCTAGGAGACACTCTAGCCTAGATGAAATGAGGGATGAACGGAAATGTGCTCTGAAAGATAAAGAGGGCAGCAGCAAGTTTTTCTCTACTAGTTGCTGTGGGGTGTTACTCTATTGCCCTCTGCTGGCTGCAGACGGCCACACTCAGAAGGACAAACTAACACAGTGCTGCCTAGAGTAGGCATCTGAAATCTTGGACAACTGGAGGGGTGATCACAATCTGATCATCTTGGACAACTGGAGTGGTGGTCAAAATCTGATAATCTACAGTTTAACATTTAAAATGTATGTTTTTAAACTTTGAGCTGAAGAATGAGAGAGACGTACGGAGATTTGCCATATGTGACTATGGCACTTGCATTCATTACGTTTTTTTCTGAAGGACAGCTGGAAAGGCTCTTGCAGAAGCGATTTAGGGGACTTGTTGGCATTTAACACTATACAACTCTGTTACTTGACGTGAAAGGTGGACGCCGAATTACGCCAGACAGAATTATAGGTGGGTTTAGGATTAATCTGTGTGTGAACTTTACATTTCACTTTGAATCCTGGTGGGTGGTTCAGAGGTGGACAAAACTGAATTAATAAAAACCACTGAAGCGGTGATTCAGTTTGCAATGTACTGTGCACCACATAAAAGACCATTGTTATAATAAACACCCTCCTTAGCACCGCAATATTCTCGCATGTCAAGTCAGAAGGTGTCACACTTGATCAGGTGGTTGCAAAGTGGCTTCAGCTTCTAAGCACTTTCGAATCGTGATGTTGCTTTTGTGTTTCTTGCCCTGAACTGCGCCCTCAGGGCAGCAGTGGGTGTGGGGAACACTGGAAGGTCAAAATTACTATTCTAACCCCAGTCCTCGAATATTTGGGGAAAGACCAACTTTCCCCCAAATATTCCAGAAGGCTTATTTATTATTCCAACTCCAGGTCTAGAATATTTTGGGGAAAGTTATACATTTCCCAAGTATTTTTTCAGGAATTGTTGAAAATTAGTAATTTTGAACCACAAAACAGTGCTGCCATGAGGGCGCAGCTCAGGGCAGAAAACTAGGAATACCTTTAGTGTGAGAAATCGTGGCCACCCGCTCGCTTTTGGTATCAAAATTAATAACCGATTGTGACACTGGTTCAGATAACGCAGATGGTTAACTCTCTAAAACTGCGGTGGACCAGAGTGCCACCATCTTATGGTGACACTACCAACCAAAAGCTCATAAAACATTGATAGGCAAACTGTCTTCGTAGATCGTGGATGCAGTCCCAAAATGGATTAAAAACATTTCCCCACATACTAAGAACGAATTTAAAAAGCCCGTCTCGGAGCACTACCTATCCTCCACCGTTGGGCAGACCATCACCAGACTTTTGATGGCTAGTGTGCATTTTCCAGTTGTCCTTCAGAAAAAAACGTAATGAATGCAAGTGCCATAGTCACATATGGCAAATCTCCG
Organism: Triturus cristatus; assembly: GCF_964204655.1. Classification (NCBI taxonomy): domain Eukaryota; kingdom Metazoa; phylum Chordata; class Amphibia; order Caudata; family Salamandridae; genus Triturus; species Triturus cristatus. The sequence continues at coordinate 40,880,398 of NC_140584.1, read as the reverse complement.
TACGTCTCTCTCATTCTTCAGCTCAAAGTTTAAAAACATACATTTTAAATGTTAAACTGTAGATTATCAGATTTTGACCACCACTCCAGTTGTCCAAGATGATCAGATTGTGATCACCCCTCCAGTTGTCCAAGATTTCAGATGCCTACTCTAGGCAGCACTGTGTTAGTTTGTCCTTCTGAGTGTGGCCGTCTGCAGCCAGCAGAGGGCAATAGAGTAACACCCCACAGCAACTAGTAGAGAAAAACTTGCTGCTGCCCTCTTTATCTTTCAGAGCACATTTCCGTTCATCCCTCATTTCATCTAGGCTAGAGTGTCTCCAAGCCTAATTACGAGTGTCCCTGATTTTTAAGTACGGGGGTTCGGAGTATTCCAGCTTGTGCCCCCGAACCGAACGCATCGATTGAGTTATTTCCCTCACAATGTGAAAATTGGGTAGAGAGCTGCCGACTTTGGTGCAGCCAAACCAGGTTCGAGCCTTGGAGTCGGCTCAGCATCCTGTGATTCTGGACAAATCAGTTATTCTCCCCGCGCCTTCCAAATAATGAATGTGCCCTTGTGTAACGTAACTGGTGCTCATGTAAAGCGCTCCAATACCTTCGGGTCGAGTTCGCGCTATGTAAATCGGCAACAAAAAATAAAAAATAAACTAGTATGTGGACCCTTGGATATTGTGATCAAAAGAAATCCAAGGGTTATCGACGTTCCAGGGAGAGGAGAAAGCCAAGTACACATCAGCATATATGGTGCGCCTGCTGGAAAATCCGAATATGGTACATTTACTTTTGAGTTTTCATTGTACAGCCCTTGCAGCGGTACACAGCTCACTAGCCTCACAGCAATTACAATATAAAGGCATTTGCTGTGAGTGGCAGTAGAATATTTGCTCCACTCCGTGCTGGTGTAGCTTCTTCAGTTCTACCTAAAGCTCTTTAATCCATCAAGCTCTTTTGCAATGCAGCACATGGCCAAATGAGATAATAACGTGCTGCTGCAGTGCAGCTTTTTTATATACTGCATCATAACGAGATTTGTGCAGTCTGCGTAAGAAACCAATATTATCATTGCTCAATTTAGCAATATGAAAAGGATATCAGGCTGAGTGTGCCTAGCAGGGATTCAAACTTGTGACCTAAATGTCACAGCAGATGCTAGCGATGAGCATTTAACTAACTAAGCCATCGTGCCAGATCTAAAGCAGGGCTTAAAGCTCTCTATATATCCCCCGACTGTCTCGAGCATAACCTTAGTATGTCATGCCGCGAGGAGGCCTACTCCACAATGGCCAGTGGAGAGAGCCAGCGTGGGAGCGGGTGGTCACCAGAGACCAATGAGGCGCGATACTTCAGTCTTAGTGAGGAGAATGCACAGGTTCAAAGTCATGTATATAGAGCCCAAACCCGCTACGGCTTCTTAAAACTGCTTGGGTAGGAGGTACTTCCAGCAGAGTTGAAGTTGCTTCTCCAGCTGGCACAGATGCTCAACCCTCTTTTCGTATCTGGCTCTATCTCCGAGAGACAGGGGTGCCAGCCCTGAACCAGGACCATTGGCTTTGCTCTGGCCAATAACAGAAAGTCACTGTGTCCACTCAGCCCCCTTTGATGCTGAGATCTGCATACAAATATTTAAAATGGAGCAGACTCAATTTAACTGGAACCAGGGTCTCCACGCATAAGATTATCCAGGCTTGTTGCCTCCAATACCCCGTTTGTTCGTGAACAGTTTCCCAGACTGAGATAGTGGGGCAAATACAAAGATATGTAACTTTGTGCCAGTGTCCTCCTGTCTATATGTAATGGATGAATTACCTGCATTCTGGTTGCAGTCCTCTGACCCCAGTTAGAGGCCAGTTTTGAAGGGCCCTTTATGCTTACCTCTTCGGCTCTTCATGCAGTGCTTAGAACCTGTGTGCTTGTCCCTTCTCAACCACCATGTATACCAGTGCCATGCAGTCTAAGAAGACCATATTTGCCTGTGTCTCTGTCCATAATTTTGTAACCCTGAAATTAAAAATAAAAGTTTCACTGAGCCATCCAGTATCAAAGTGAAAGGTTTTTTCTATTGCTGTCCCAGTCCAGGATTCCATGCAGTCACGGGGATCTGTGACCCTGCACTCCTTTGCTAGTCTAATGCCCCCTCCTGGTATAGTGGTGAAACTCACTGTCTGTGCTCCCCTTCATGGTGCCATTTAGTTCTAAGAGTACAAGGCTATGTGCCCTTGAATCAAGTATTGAAAGACCCTGACTCTTTCTGCCTTGTCAGCAGCCAGGTGAGCAAGCACTCTGAATCCCTGTGCTAATCCAGAAGGTTGCCAAGTCGTGGGCGTGAAATATTTTGTCCCCGTCTAAATCGACATGGAGATCTAATGCGCATGCGCTGCGCCGCCATTGCAAGGGGTCTGCACGTTCTAATGTTGATGAATTATTGTGTGCGCTGGAATCGCCCGCTCTTCCGCATTCTCACCTGCCTCCTGCTTCCTTCCGCACGAACAGGGCAAGACACAGTGCTGGCCGACGCCGCCCTGGATGTGCTACTGCTGTTGATGAATGACCAGTGGCACTGGATGTGCACTGACAACGCCCAGAAGCTGATCCAGCTGGTCTTCGGGACCCTGATCCAGAGGTAACTACTTTGTGCTTTACCCATGATGCTACTGCCTAGGTCTCCAAGCAGTGTCTGAAATGAGCATTGGTAGGTCTGCGATCGCCCAAGTTTGGTAACTTGTTCTTATATATATATATATATTCACTGAAAAAAACCATAGGTTTCACACACGTTATAGTTAGGAATTAGCATTTAAAAAACCTTGCAAATTCACTTAAAAAACCATAGGTTTCACACATGTAATAGTTAGGTGGATATTTCACTCGTAAAAAACCAATGAAATTCCCCCGTTATAGTTAGTTGAGATAACTATAACTCGCGCGACCGCCACTCTATCACAAGGATGATGTCATCAGTGATGTCATGAGTGATGCCACTGACCATGTCATGAATGATGTAATATGTGACGTCATGAGCAGAGGATTGCGGGCGCGCGAGTTACAGTTATCTCAACTAACTATAATGGGGGAATTTCATTGGTTTTTTACAAGTGAAATATCCACCTAACTATAACATGTGTGAAACCTATGTTTTTTTTAAGTGAATATATATATATATATATATATTGTTTATATTGTATGAATTTAGACTTATATGGGAGTCAATAGAACAAAACTAAGTTCTTTTATATCATAATATTTATTAAGGTTTTTATAATATTCTAAAAACTTTTTAAATGATTTATTATGACTTTTATAAAATAATCTTTGTGTCTTATTATATTTAAGGTTATTTATGTATTTATTAATATTTTTTAACCCTTCAGATCAAATTTTGATAATTTGTATTTGTTGTGAATTCACACTTAATATTGTGATTATTATTATTCATACTCCTGCTATTTAAAATCGTAAAAATGAGCAATACTGAAAATCCATGATGGCATGTTAAACTTGTTTTCTATATCTATTAAGTATGAGCAATCACGTGCAAAATGTTAGCGTTTTAAATGGTCTGGCAACATTGACGGCGTTGTCATGTGATCAAGGTCCTTCCCGGACTGAAACGCGTAATGGCCGACATTAAACTGCTATTGTAAGCACACAAAACTGGGTCTGAGTCTGCTTGCCGAGCAAAGGCTAATCGACTTTGGTGAAAAGCAGTTACCTTGATATTTGGACTGGAGAGGCTTCGACCAGTCAAACTCAGGATCCCGAAACAACAAGCGGCGACTGTTCAAATCAAGCCAACACTCCCGTCTTCGACTCGGAGGAAGCAAGCAATCCGGAAGGATTCGTTTACAGTCAGCCCCCCCTCAGCCAGAATCGTACCGCCAGGATCGTCCACTGCGCTCACAGTGTCGGAGGACTCTCGAGTTGCAGGAAAGCCGTGAAAGGTAGGACCTTAAGGCATTGAGGGGTGTTTGGTGTGCATAGCGTACGGTAGTAGAGGATTATTCAAATACTTTTACATACCCGGGATACGCCCAACCTAATTGACATTAAAATTATCACAATGTCGGCAGACACGCTAAAAGACCGTGAAGCAGCAGCCACAGAACTGTTTGACTATGTGCCTCAAGCTAATAATGGGATTCCACAATCAGGAACCAATGTCACAAATCCAAGCGAGGACTTAAGAAGCAAAATGAAAGCATTGGAAAAGTTGATGCGCGGAGAACAGGGGAAATGGTGGGAACACAAATCATTGCAACGCTATCTTGACGTAGGGCGAATTCCGAGGGGGCTACGCATATTAACAGCTCCAAGTTATGAGCAGCCTCACCCAGAAATGATGAAGGAATGGGCCCAATGCAACCTTGACTCATCAAAAAAATTAGCAGAAATACTCATCAAATATGCAGAAATTGATAGAATTTTGTTACAGCAACGCATTGACAAACTGTCCGATGAAATAACTGCTATGGGACTGCCTGAAGAATCTGCCAAATTAAGAAATGAAATGTCCATTCGCCTACGTAAAGAAGAAGACAAAATAAAGGAACGAAAAGCGTTCAAATTCCACCAGGACCGGGTGGATTATGAGAGCGGACGTATATTCACCTTCTCACGCAAATACGAAGCGCTTAAGTCTTCAAAATATGCCGCCCCCAACACACAAGGGTCGAGTAAAGTTGTAAATAGGCAAGTCACAACCGATACATCCATCTCAGACCTCAGCTCGGCATTGGAAAGTGAAACGGAGAGTAATTTAAACAATCCACCGCCTAGTTGGACCCGTGTTACACCATCTCCCGCCGAAGAGTTGAATTTTTTAGTGGAAGAGCGGAGAGCTACCCTCCGGCCACGAACTCAGAAACCACAAGCAGGCAGAGGAGAAACTTCAGGAGGAGGCAGAGACGAAAGGCAGGAAAACTAAAGAATACCGCGCACAGACAACAAGAGACGCGGCAGGGGTTGGTGGAATCGCCGATAAGTACTTTTGAAGAAGGGAATAAAACGGTGGTCAATCTATCTGAAGCCGCCCTAAATAAAGTGGAAGTACAAATACTAGCTTTGGGTCTATCTTTCTGCAATGAATCTAATTTTGACTATCCAAATACTCGTATGGATATCTACAAATTTGTGAGGAAATTAAAGCTCAAAAAATATCATGCGATGAAAAAAACTAAATCAGATGCTGTCATTACACCTGTAAACTCCTCAGAAACACTGGAACATACACAGTCCATGTTCTCTACTGACCAAGCATTGCTACAAGTTTTAACTGATCTACGCCAGGAAAATGAATATATGGAAGAAGTACTTTCTCCTACTCTAACAACTGGCATCGTAAGCAAACAAGCTATTCAAAGCAAGAATACCCCCTTTAAAAAGAAATCCAAGTTTACTCCTATATTGGTGAGAGATGGTATCGACATTTTTAATGAAAATGTAACAAGTCAAATTAAACTGTTAAATTACAAAATTTCGAACCAGAGGAAAACAATATCCAATAAAAATAAACAATACTATCAACTCATCAACAAATTACAAACAGACAACGAGATTATAGTGAGAAACTCTGACAAAGGGGGCAACGTGGTTTTATGGGCAAAAAAGGATTACATGTTAGAAGCCCTGTCGCAACTTAGCGACAGATCCTGCTATCGACTCAGCAATTCAGTAGCCTTAAGGGAGACTGCTAATCAATTGTATATCAAGTTGGTGGCATGGAAAAGCGCGGGACTGTTAACTATGGATGAATACCAGTTTATCAGAAATGATCATCCAATCATCCCTAACATTTTTTTTATCCCTAAAATCCATAAAAATGCTTCCAAACCACCTGGCAGGCCGATCATATCTGCAAGATCTAGTCTACTGGAGAACCCTTCCAAATATATAGACTTTTTTCTTCAAGAATGGGTACAAAATTTGTCATCATATATTAGAGACACCAGTGACTTTTTAGCTAAAATGAATGACTTTGAATGGAACCAACGATTTCAACTTCTTACATTAGATGTATCCTAAAAGCAACTACCTGAACAAGTCAAGTAAACAAGAACCTAACCAGGGAAAACAGATGGTGTCAGAAGTCAATTTGATCCTGAAGAACACCGATTGGAAAGAAAGGGAAGAATTATCTCTTTCTTGAGTCCCATCACTCACCAGGGTTTCCCCACGGTGACATGCTTCATCATAGGGGTCCTCCCAGTCCTCTACGGACTGAGGCGTGCTACAACTTGCGAGGTTACGTAGGAGCACTGAAAAATTGGGACTATGTGTAGTGTAAGTGAAAATGTGGTGGAGTGGGATAATTAAAATAATCAGCTAGTGGGCCAAGAATACATTTTATTAGTGCTCTAAGCTGAAAAAATTAAAAACGGGGTAATATGCCAGGGGAACCTAACTATTATGGAAAGGTGTGCCTAGCATTTGGTCTGGTCAACTAGTTTCGAGCTTCCCCAGCTCTTCCTCAGGACTACACTGGGACCAGCCCAGTGTCGAGAAACTTGCCACTCCTAGTTAACCTGAATAAGGTGCAATAAGTGTGATGCCGTAATTATAAGGCATGCGTTTTAAAATACATACGTAATGTACGTCAGCAAATAGTTTAGTAACAAGCAACAATGTGCTTCATAGTCAACGGAGGGGGTGCGGCGATCTCGTACATTTGTACGTCGAACACCACACTCATGAATACCTAATAGGAGCCAAACCTCACGGACCGCATTCGGTCCGTGAGGTTTGGCTCCTATTAGGTATTCATGAGTGTGGTTACTAAACTATTTGCTGACGTACATTACGTATGTATTTTAAAACGCATGCCTTATAATTACGGCATCACACCTATTGCACCTTATTCAGGTTAACTAGGAGTGGCAAGTTTCTCGACACTGGGCTGGTCCCAGTGTAGTCCTGAGGAAGAGCTGGGGAAGCTCGAAACTAGTTGACCAGACCATATGCTAGGCACACCTTTCCATAATAGTTAGGTTCCCCTGGCATATTACCCCGTTTTTAATTTTTTCAGCTTAGAGCACTAATAAAATGTATTCTTGGCCCACTAGCTGATTATTTTAATTATCCCACTCCACCACATTTTCACTTACACTACACATAGTCCCTATTTTTCAGTGCTCCTACGTAACCTCGCAAGTTGTAGCACGCCTCAGTCCGTAGAGGACTGGGAGGACCCCTATGATGAAGCATGTCACCGTGGGGAAACCCTGGTGAGTGAGGGGACTCAAGAAAGAGATAATTCTTCCCTTTCTTTCCAATCGGTGTTCTTCAGGATCAAATTGACTTCTGACACCATCTGTTTTCCCTGGTTAGGTTCTTGTTTACTTGACTTGTTCAGGTAGTTGCTTTTGAGATATGTATTAGCGGAGGGTGAACCTAACCTATAACCTCTACTTCCCCCCGTTTTTTGGTAATTAGATGTATCCTCCCTATACACTTGCATTAATCATAAAGATGGCCTTCGTGCAGTGGAATATTTTCTTAACCAGAACAAGGCAACATGCCCCCAACACAATGCTATGCTGTTAAATATGATTAACTTTTGTTTGAATAACAATATTTTTCTTTTTGACAAAATGTTTTATCAGCAAATGCGGGGCGTAGCCATGGGAGCCAGCTTCTCCCCCAGCTACGCCTGTTTATTTATGGGCTGGTGGGAGGAGCTGGTCCTCAAAGGCACACACCTAAGGGAATATGACGAGCATGTAAAAATGTATTATAGATACATTTACGATTTATTCATTATATGGGATGGATCAAAAGAGTCAGCTATGAACTTCGTCACCATGATTAATCTAAATGATGTCAATTTAAATTTTACCGCTACCATAAGCAATCAAAAAATTAATTTCCTTGATGTAGAAGTCTATATTAACAACGGTAAATTAGAAACTAGGCTCTACAGAAAGGAAACTGCTGGTAATGCGGTACTACACTATTCTAGTTTCCATCCACGGCACCTGTTACATAGCATCCCCTATGGGGAAATGCTCCGCCTAAAAAGAATCTGTAGCAATCAAAATGATCTGATACAAGCACAACAACTAAGCAAAAACAGATTTTGACAAGGGGATATCCCCTTAAAACAATACAAGAGGCAATCACAAAACCCAAGTTCTGGTCAGAACAGAACTACTAATGCCCAAAAAATCGGACAAATCTATTACTGATGAGGTAAGACTAATTACCACCTATAGTGCACAAGAAAAAAGTATCAAAAAAATCGTCTACAAAAATTGGGTTCTTGTCAAAGTCATCCTATTATAGGTGATGACCTCCCTACAAAACCTAGTTTCACCTACAAACGTGCACCGTCAATGTACAATAGTTTAGTTTCCAGCAGCCCAGAATCCTCTAATCATACAAATTGGTTAGCTACTCCGAATGGATTCACAAAATGCAAAATGTGCAAAGCATGCCAATATGGTATAAATAAAAAAAGTTACTGCAATGCATTCAGCAAGCAGGAGATAAAAATCAACAAACCTTTGCACTGTAAAACAGAATTTGCAATATATATTTCATGGAATGTACATGCCCATTAAAGTACATAGGCAGTACCAAACTACCGGTGAACAAAAGAATCCTACAACACATTAGGGCAATCAATAACAATGATCCCACTTACCCTGTAGCTAGGCATTTTTCAGAAGTCCACAATAAGGATTTAAAAGACTTAACATACTTTGTTATAGATGCCATACCTAAAACCAAACGAGGGGGTAATAGGGATTACTGGCTGAGAAGACTGGAAACTCGCTATATTCTCAACATGGATAGTAAATCTCCGGGAGGTCTTAATAATACGGAAGACCTATACACCTGCTTATCATAATGACCCATTCAATTCCCAGAACCCTGCGCGTCCTTGTTACCTATTGGCACAAGCTGTATTATATATTTTCCTTTGATGGAAAATGTTCTAAATATATTTACGTCGTCCCAATCAAACTACCAGTGTTTTGAAATATAAATAAACTTGAGACCAAAAACCTACTAAAAAGTGGGACTCATTTCCAGGCGTAAATGGAAGCTGCTACATCACTCAAAACCAGTTAACATTATGGTTTTTTAACATACCACATTTTTTGCACTTTAATAATTTTTTATCACTTAAGATTTTTCAACATAATCAGCACACAGCACTTTCTTCCTCAAGGGTTTTTAGATTCCCAATTGGGAACCTTTGATCCTTGCACTCATGCCAGTAGAATCTTGCTCCAAACAAAAGTATTTTTGGGGATTTAACCAAATATTGTTTATATTGTATGAATTTAGACTTATATGGGAGTCAATAAAACAAAACTAAGTTCTTTTATATCATTAATATTTATTAAGGTTTTTATAATATTCTAAACACGTTTTTAAATGATTTATTATGACTTTTATAAAATATTCTTTGTGTCTTATTATATTTAAGGTTATTTATGTATTTATTAACATTTTTTAACCCTTCAGATCAAATTTTGATAATTTTATTTGTTGTGAATTGACACTTAATATTGTGATTATTATCATTCATACTCCTGCTATTTAAAATCGTAACAATGAGCAATACTGAAAATCCATGACGGCATGTTAAACTTGTTTTCTATATCTATTAAGTATGAGCAATCACGTGCAAAATGTTAGCGTTTTAAATGGTCTGTGAACATTGACGGCGTTGTCATGTGATCAAGGTCCTTCCGGAACTGAAACGCGTAATGGCCGACATTAAACTGCTATTGGAAGCACACAAAACTGGTTCTGAGTCTGCTTGCCGAGCAAAGGATAATCGACTTTGGTGAAAAGCAGTTACCTTGATATATATATATATATATATTCACTTAAAAAACCATAGGTTTCACACATGTTATAGTTAGCTGGGCATTTCCCTCGTAAAAAACCAATGAAATTCCCCCGTTATCGTTAGTGCAGGCAACTATAACTCACGCGACCGCAATCCGCTGCTGATGACGTCAGATATTACATCACTGTATTTAGACACTTATTTACCCATGTCTTCTTCCATTCATCTTTAGCTATACATATATTAATTTTTTTTTTTTTTCAGAAAGACACATATGTCATCAGTGATGTAATATCTGACGTCATCAGCAGCGGATTGCGGTCGCGTGAGTTATAGTTGCCTGCACTAACGATAACGGGGGAATTTCATTGGTTTTTTACGAGGGAAATGCCCAGCTAACTATAACATGTGTGAAACCTATGGTTTTTTAAGTGAATTTGCAAGGTTTTTTTTAAATGCTAATTCCTAACTATAACGTGTGTGAAACCTATGGTTTTTTCAGTGAATTTGTACGGTTTTTTAAATGCTAATTTATTTATGTATTATTTTTTTTTTATATATTTATTTTACAATAAACTACGTTTATCGCACCCCGCGATTTAAAAAAAAATATTTTTTTTTTGCCTTCGGGGTCCTTCAGGGACCCCCTGACAAAGGCTAGGGGGTCAGGAACTCTCTACCCTGCCCCCTTTTCACGTTCGCCACCTTCCTTTTTCACTCTCGCACTGAAAACAAACAAAATGGCGGCCGACACTTCCTGATTTCGACCGATTCGAACGTTGGCTAACATGTAACCACCAATCAGAATTACGCTCGCGCACGTTAGGGTGCTCGCACGGTGCGCGCAAGATGCGCGCACCCTGCGCGCGTATAGATATATATATGCTTTTAAATGCTATTTTCTCAGGAAATACTGAACAGATTTACACCAGACCTGCAAAAGGCACTTCCTTGACCTTATGGCTACCTCTCTGCCAAATTTCACGTAATTCTGTTCAGCCGTTCGGGCTGTAGCTGCGACTAAAGATCCTATGGAAAAATGCATGGGGAAAACGCGTTTTGGGACCCCCCCTTTTTCTCGGCCCCCGCTTGACGAATCACCCCGAGACTTTCAGGGTAGGAGCTGAGCGGAGCGCCCCATTAGTTTTGAAAATTTTGCGAGGATTCGTTAACCGGCGCCAAAGTTATTCAAAATAGAATTTTCAGATTTCCTATGGAAACTCGGTCCTAACTATAACTATCTACTGGCGACTGCCAGTAGATAATATATATATATATATATATATATATATATATATATATATATATATATATATATATATATATATATATATATATATATATATATATATATATATATATATATATATATATATATATTCACTGAAAAAACCATAGGTTTCACACATGTTATAGTTAGCTGGACATTTTACTCATAAAAAAACAATGAAATTCCCCCGTTATAGTTAGTGCAGGAAACTATAACTCAAGCGACCGCAATCCTCTGCTGATGCTAATACTGTATTTAGACACTTATTTGCCCATGTCTTCTTCCATTAAATTTTAGCTATACATATATTACAAATATTTTTTTTTCATAAAAACACATATGTCATCAGCAGAGGATTGCGGTCGCGTGAGTTATAGTTGCCTGCACTAACTATAACGGGGGAATTTCATTGGTTTTTTACGAGTAAAATGTCCAGCTAACTATAACATGTGTGAAACCTATGGTTTTTTCAGTGAATTTGCAAGGTTTTTTAAATGCTAATTCCTAACTATAACGTGTGTGAAACCTATGGTTTTTTCAGTGAATTTGTACGTTTTTTTAAATGCTAAGTTACTTTACGCCGTTCGTGGCGTGCACGCCCACTTAACGCAGTTCGTTCCGTGCGTGCACGCACGGTGGGCACGCGGTGCGCACATTACGCTGGATGGGCCATGTACGCACCGTCCGCTCACGGAGGCATATTATGCGCTTCGTTGTGAAAGGTAATCTAATAAATGTTCCGTTACAATTTATGCCATGCACAAAAGATGCCCTGCGGGCACATTTTGCACACGGGGGGGGGGGGGGAAGTGTGGATACTTTTTTTTTTTTAATTATTTTTTACCGTACGCGTACGGTAAGCGTAATCGGCGTTTTTTCGAAAAAATTTAAATAGAATTTTTGGACTTGGGGGTTCTTTTGGGACACCTTGAACAAGGCTAGGTGGTTGGGAGGTGTCTAACCTGCCCCTTTACATGTTTTCACCCTTTGTTTTTCCTCCCCCCCTCAGAGTGCGATAGAGAAAATGGCGGCTTCCGCTTCCTGGTTTCACCCGATTCTAATGTTTACTAAGATCTAACAGCCAATCAGAATCGCGCTCGTGCACGGCACCGTACGCGTACGGTAAGCTTACCGTAAGCGCACCGTAAGCGCACCGTAAGCTGCCACAGATATATATATTGATTTAAATGCTATTTTCTCAGGAACTACTGAACAGATTTACACCAGACCTACAAAAGGCACTTCCTTGAACTGTAGACTACCTCTCTGCCAAATTTCAAGTAACTCTGTTCAGCCGTTCGGGCTGTAGCTGTGTCTAAAGGTCCTATGGAAAAATGCATGGGAAAAACGCGTTTTGGGACCCCCCTTTTTTCTCAGCCCCCGCTTGACGAATCCCCCCGAGACTTTCAGGGTAGGAGCGGAGCGTAGCGCCCCATTAGTTTTGAAAATTTCGCGAAGATTCGTCGACCGGCGCCAAAGTTATTCCAAATAGAATGTTGCGGTTTTCCTATGGAAACAGGGTCCTAACTATAACTACCTACTGGCAACCGCCAGTAGGTAATATATATATATATATATATATATATATATTTTTTTTTTTTTTTTTACTTGTATACATGAAGCATCTTGGAGCAGTGCAACAAAATAGATTGTATAAAAGCCTCCTTAAAAACGCAAAACCTAAAGTAAACAAAATAAACTTTGTGAAAACGCTTTGCGAGGTAACCGGAACATCAGATTTTCCTGAAATGTGAGGTTGACACGATATTATCCTGTTAACCTCGCATACATCCGAATAGGCACCTGGGTACTTAACTACTGTACGGTCTGCATGCTCCAGTAATGTCATTCTTCCTAGTGCCACAAGTGAGTGAGATTTTACATCATCAACACACCTGCCAAGGTTATAGAGGCTGGATATAGTGTTGCAAGACGAATAATACATTTACATATAGGTTTTTCAGTGTATCGTTTTTCTAGGTAGTCTCATTGTAGCCCCCTGCACCCGTCCCACTCTCTTGTTACTAACAGATGAAGGGAGGCAGGCGGCAGCCTCATGGTAGCTCGCCTCCTTATGAGCTTGAAGATTCAACAGGAGCTAAAAGAGAGCGAGGGTCAGGCTTCAGGCTTGAATTTTCAGTGGCTTGCCCATCCACATACATGAATGTAACTTGACAATTAAAAGTGCATATAATACTCTGCACAGGTATATAGAACACTAAGGCAACAGTCTGTTCTGGCTGAAACCTGGATCACTCTTCCCTGGGTGTGTGCTCCCTGTGGCGTAACACACACTCACGTGAGAACCCTTGCATAGCATAGCAACAGTGCCACTAAAGAGAATGTATCTCTGTGGCTGGACTCAGCATGTACAGGTGGGCGAGCCACTGAAAGCTCGAGCCTAAAGTCTGACTCTGGCACTGCCAGAGGTCCTGCCGAAACCCCGAGTCCATAACGAGCCGAGCGTTCATGTGGCTTCGGCCAGACACCCTCCCTGTTCCCAGCATGTGGCGTTACAGACAGAGCTGCCGACTTAGGATCTGTGAAACCGGGCTCGAGTCTCGGCATTGGCTCACGATTCTGTGATTCTGGGCAAATCACTTAATGTTCCAGTGCCTAAAAAAACAACTTTATGTGAATACGTGTAATATAACTGGTGTTCATGTAAAGCGCTCCAGTACCATTGATTGGGTCATGTTTGTGCTATATAAAACCTGTAGAAAAATGCATAGAGGTTAAAACAAATAATTAACATAACAAGCATTGGCATAGCCAATAGGTCTCGCCTTTGGGACCTTATAAGTGTTTATTCATGCAACAGTTGCATAACTAAATACTTATAAGGTCCCAAAAGCGAGACCTATTGGCTATGCCGTGCGGCCGCAAAAGTAATCGCGGTAAAGCGCGGCGCGCACGCCCGCGCACATGCACTGTGACTCTAGGCTGGCCTGGTAGCACTTTTTGGAGCCCTCTCAACAAGTCTCGCCAGACCAGCGCATTCGCTGGGTCAGGCGAGACCTAAAAAGGAGTGACGAACAGATACTCAGTGGATGATTTGTGCAAAGTGAAACCAGAAAACCTGGATCAATCGCAACTTGCCCGCTTAAAATATTTGATCTGGGGCAATTTTTATGTTTCACCAAAACTCCTTTTTCTTTATATTTGCGTATAAAAAGCACTTTCAAATACGTGAATTCAGTTTACCAGCTGTACAAAAGCCTATTGTGTTTTTATAGACTATAAGGTTCCTCCATAATAATATGGGCCACATAAAAGGGTTCACATGACAACTGTCTTGCCTCTTGCTTCCCAAGTGGCACTGTCCCTGGTGCGGGAAAGGGAGCAGAAATGGTTTTAAGTTCATGTTTAAAAACTGTCACTTTTAATACATACTTCTCAATGCAGTGCTATAAGGTGATATATTAATGTCAAAGCTTCCACATGTTAAGGAAAGGACTTTTTCATGTTTTACCTAATGTTTGTTGAATGATTTACATAGCAAACGTTTTCAGGGTGAGGCTCATGTACGGGCTCTAAGAGCCAAGCCTGACCATTGGCTTGGCTGTGCCCGGCTCTCCCTGTTAATTATTGGCTCGCCCGCCTCTAGTACTGAACCTTAGTAATCCATTGGTTACTGGGGGTGGCTCAGCGAATTACTGACCGCTTTAAACAGGTCTTGGGTTGACACCCCAATCCAAGGAGCCAGTAGAATGCTAACAGAATGTTGGGCCTCTGCACCACAGCGTGTCACGTCGACCTACCATCTGTGCACAGCCCCTTTTCTGAACAAAACTCTTTGTGCACTCACATCTGGGAAACTTTGGAGATTGAGCTACTCAAGAAGGTCCCCTGGGCTTCTTTACCACAGTGACTACCTATATGACGCCTCTGTGCAAGTCTCGCTATTCTATACAACTTCCAACTTGACACACATAAATGAAAGCAGTGGAAGGCATACATTCCTATAGTTAGCTTTTCTAGGTCTTTTTGTAACAGATGGGCCATGGGGCTTTAATGAGGATACGCAATAAGACGTTATGATTTGCACGTGTCTGCTCATATTTACACATGGGTTAATTATGTCCACATAAATTGTCTTCTGTTAACAGTTTTGTTGTCAAGTGAGCACTTTCCGTTTGTGAATGTAGGTTGAGTAATGTGTCTGCGGGCAGGTTTTGTGTTTGTTTTCTGAGCAGAGTGAGTGGTATGTGTTGAGTAGAGTGCCTGTCTGAGTGCAGGGTGAGTGGTTGGCCAGTGTGAGTGCATGGGGAGGGGCATGTCTGTGAGCAGTGTACCCGTGTGAGTGTGCCATGAGTTTTGCGCCTGTGTAAGTGCAGTGCAAATCTTGTGCCTGTTTGGGTGCAGTGTGTGCCTTTGTGGCTGCAGAGTGAGTAGTGTACTTTGTTGGCACTAAAGCCAGACCTATTAGAACTGCAATGCTTGTTGTTCTCTGGTTTAGGCGCGCAGTTCTATTGTCAGGCAGCAGATGGCACTCCTGGACCAGCTTGGGAAGTGATTACACTGAAAGATTTTGGCGATGGGGGATATAGAAATCTCATCTCCCCTTTTGTAGTATTGGCAGGATTTCCATCAGGGCACTATTTAGACCGCATCAGCGTCCAGGCATTGAATGTTTGATCATACTGAACATATTATGATTGCAGTAACATGTTTGTATAAGATATGTCTTTTTGTATTAAGAAATTAAAGCCAGCCTGAGTGTACTAAGTAGTCGCTGCCTCCCGTTCCACCTGTAAGGACCTAACATACAACATTCTGACAGAATTCTACCAGGGTCTGGTGTCTCCTGCTTGCACCCGATGGATTGCCCCGTTTGAGAAGCCATGTCTGTCCTCAGTGCTTTCTGTTTGTATCGAACACAGACCCGACTACAGGCCCAAAGCCTCCAGTACACACATAACACGAATATACTCGCCACCCCTCCTGCAGACACCGCATGGTATTCATATTACACGCTCCATGGGTTTCCTGTCCTCAGCTCACCCTTAACCCAGCCAGGGTCGGACTGTCCTGTAGCTGTAGGGTAATCCCTGTCAATGTCCACCAGGCTGGTGTGATGGTTCAGTGTGTGGGTCGTGTTTCTAGAGGTGTGTGGGTCGTGTTTCTAGAGGTGTGTGGGCCTGCTTGATGGGCTGGTGGGCCGGGTTTTACTGTAGATGTCTCTGATATTACCAGAATCAATTGCCTGTAGCAAGCGCCAATGCCTCACTTACCTTGCAAAGCTCGTGTACAACGTGTCTTTACAAGTTCAAAACTGCCCTAATTGCAAGTATGGGTGTCGTTTTTAGCTATCCAATTCGCTAATGGGGGCCACTTGTAGTTTGGTAATGGGGGTTATTTTCTGTCCCAGTCCGACCCTGAACTCAGTAACCACATTTACTGCACTTAGGGGCTAGTTGATAGTGTATATACAAAACAGTATTGGCACAGAACGCGCAGGTATCTGGTGTCCAAGCGCCGATACCACGTGTACATTTTTCCCCCAGAGTTTTATATCAAGCCAACTAGACCAGAGACATCGGGTATCAGAGCGCTTTACATGAGCACCAGTTTCGTTACAGATGCACACATTAATTATTGTTAGGCACGGGGAAATTAAGTGATTTGCCCTGAATCACAGGATGTTGAGCGTCGTTGCCGAGACTCGAACCCGCTTCCCCAGGTCCGAGGTCGACCACTCTAGCCGTAAGGCTACATACATCCTCTCCCCAAGACGATATCCAAGGATAACTCTCCCGTGAGGCACACTTTTCGTGTTGTGTTCACAACACAGCCTCAGACGCATCCCCTGCGGAGGGCCTTGTTTCTTAAAGTGCGCATCAAACCAATTCCGATGACAGATTGAACTTGGAGCCCTGTCCCCGTGCATGCAGAGAACACAACACATCTCAAATGCTAGAGGATCCCGCGGGCCCAGTGCCTAGTGTTCATCACTGCTGGGAGCTATACCGGCCATACCTGGCTGTCATTTCCATGTGCATTCCTATATTGTCTGGGCCCAGTCCTTCACTTAAAAGGCTAATAGCCACACCTAACCCAGTATCCACGATTCCACACCATTCGTTGTGTCCCTCAAGTATGACACAACATCTGCACTAGCGTGGATGAATTTCTTGCACTCGAGGGAGTTTGTGAAACTGGAGTTGCACAAAATGTTTCGAATTTCCACATCATATGATTTTGTATAATTTACTTCGACGGGAGTCTGATTCTTACAACAAATGTGCCCTGCCTGAATCAGTCTTCTGCATGTATCTCGTGCGATGTTTTATTCTTTTTTTTTTTTTAAAGCGAGATATATCAGTTTGGGAAAGAGTCATGCAGGGCACAGAAAAATCACATCTTGTGCCAAAAGCGTAGCTTTGCTAAATTAACATAATATTTTGTCAAATAAATAAGCAATTTCAAACACCTCCAACAAGCGCAAGCCCTCTTGGTGCCTGCTTATACAACATCCTATACATATACATCATGTTTCCAAGGGACATTTCTTTCCTGTACGTATCCGCGCTAGCAGTATACAGAGCAGACTGTTCAGGATTACTCCGTTGTATTCATGCACGAACATAGCATTTGCATTATGTGCCGCTTTAGATCGTATGTTCGGTATTCTACCGCCATCTACGGTTGGACACGGACGTGCAAATTGATTTCTTCGAGGTCGTCTTCGGTCTCGGCAAATCTCGTGACTCCTCCCTGAACCTTGCAATGCGCAGGGACCAAGGTTTTTAGTGGGCCCTGGCCTTGCCGGTGCTCAGCACCAGCAGTTCTTAAAAGCAGCTGCCGAGACGGGTCCCTTTCGGGCTCTCCATTTCTGCCCTCACACTCAGGGTGAGAAAACAATCTTAAACCCTTCACTGCCTTTGAGTTAACTTCGAAGAGACTCGTAGGTCTTTCATAGGCTCACCATTTCACAAATGTAGCATTTTCAATAATCTAAACAACAAAGCCATATTTTCTTTTAATTTTTCAAAAACCTTTATTGAACATTTGGCATGTTACAAGCAACATTTCGCAGGAACTGCGGCACATATTGCAATCATGAAATTGCTGACACTGTGATAGGGAAACGACATAATACTCATCATGGTGCTACTTCTCAAGTGAAAAAGAGGATGGAACAATAAGAGTGTGAGTGACTAGGTGGAACGAAGAAATATTTGTTGCTTAGTTATCTTATGTAACTAAATGCCATTGACAAAGCCAATAGCCCTGACTTGTTGTAGGTGTGATGTTACTTACCGTATTATATGTCTGGATGCAATGACAGAAACAGCAAAATACACACTATGCTAAGCACAGGTTTTTAGCGTAGGTCTTTTAAGCCATGCCCCTTTGAGAGACCGACCCCCCTCCCCTAGTTTTTTCATCCCACTTAAAGCCCTGACCATGACAAAGACCCTTTGATGGGGTTTTCCTCCATCAGGTTCAGACGTTTATCTCAAACTCCTACGGAAATAATGAGCTACAGCTGCGATCCTCTGATTCCATTCACCAGTTTGCCCTGGTACTGTGTTGGAACATTTAAAGTTCATCTCATTATTTCAGCAGCGGCCCGTGCAGGTAAGAGCGGTGAGGCCGGGTGGAGGGGATTTCGACGGAAGATGACCCTTTAAGGCCCCACCCCCTCCTTAGACTGTGAGATAGTACTTCAAGTTGGCAGGTGGGTGAAGTGTAGTTCAAAATTCTTTTGGTTGACCAGACATCAGGTCTGCAACCTTTGCCTCCAACGAGACCACAAGTAAACCGAACTGCTTGGTCTGTAAGGCTTTCAAAGACAAGAGGACAATTCGATATCGAAGGGAGTGTTGCTGAGCAAATTTCAAGAGGCAGTGTTGAACCCCTCTGAAATGCCAGCCGATTTAGGCTCCGAGGAAACAGAAAGAAACTAGGAGGGCGAAGATGTATTTGTCATACCATTTAGCCAGGAACAGCAGAGCACCAAAATGCTCTCGTCTGAGAGCTCTGATGTCAACGAATAACCTACTGGATTGCAAGAGAGACCTGGGCCGAGGACAAAGACAATACCATCCAGAGCTGCCATACCTCGACCAAAGCTGGACCGTTAGCAGCTCAACCTCGAAAGCAGTCTTGTCCAGAGGCAGAGCTCTGCTCCCATTAGAGTTTAGCATCAGGCTCTGATACTTCACTTGAGGTATCCATCTTCGAGTTCAGCCACAAGTACCAAGCCTGCTGTGCACTGGAGAAGTCTTGATCTAAAGGCACTAAGCCTCAACACCAACCCACTCTTATTCGATCCCAAGGCACCGTCCATCCACCCTTGGAACTAAAATCAGCTTCGAAGTCGAATCCGAAATAAATCTCAACGCTGCCCTTGATGCTGAGTGAGTTCACACCAGTCATTGAACTCCCAGATGTGCCTGATGTTAAGCAGCTGAAACTGTATATACACCCGCCATCGAGGAATATCCTTGCTTGGCCGCCTCAAGAGAAGCCAGAACCAATACACAGAACTCCCTCAAAGAAGAGAAAACTGGCATTTGAAGAATGTATATTGGAGGACTACTACGTCACACCAAAGAGGAGTAGGGATTAAGCCAATAGCCATACCACAACACCCAGCTGTTACAAAACCCCTAAAACACAGTGCACCACTCCTACATTCACCACACATCACTGTCACCAAAGGATTCTTCTAATTCCTTCCACACTGACTCAGGCCGCGTGCACATTGTGTTTATTTATCCAAGCTTTAATAGACTTCGCTTTAAATATATTCAGCCCCTCTTGATCTCGTTGCATTTTAGACAAGTGGGACCTGCTTTATTATATCTACAATCCTTATCCACCTCCCATGTGAGTTTCTTTTTAACCTGGTTTTTATTAGGAGCTTTAAGACTGAAACAGTGAGATGAACTGTTATTATATCTTTTAATTGCTGATTGATTCTGATTGCAATGGGATGTTCTTTGGATTTGATGCACATGTTTTCTCTTTTATGAATTGTTTGCTCAATTCAAATAAAGTTATTCAATTTGATTTGACTTGACCCGTGCCGTGACAGTCAATTTCATTCTCAAAAATCCTTCTATGCACAGTGTCTTCTCCGGATGGAGATGACCTACAGGAGGACTGTAATGTAGATCTTCAAGATGTCAATAGGTTGGACCCATACCTTGCTTCCGATAATACCACAACCTAAAATACCATAATACGAAGGGCAGCTGACCATCATAGCTACATGTGATGGAAGAGGAGGACATTTTTCTATTAGAGGCACTCAAAGACTGAGAGATCAGTTCAGCTATTACCAATACTAAAAGGCATGATGGCATGCACCGGTGACTGTGTCAAAGAACCTGTGAAGGTCAGTGCTCTGAAACCAAGGGTTGAGAAAAACATCTCCCAAGACTTAAATTCGAAAACGGCAAACGAGGGCGTGCAAAAGTTGCAACCACAACTACATTCTCAGTCTTTCAACAGCACCAACCCTTCCAGAGGGGGCAAGCACTGAAAACCTACACTCAAGGTGGATACTGATGCAACAGTAGAGGAAAGGCTCTTGAAAGGGTGCCTCACCCGCAAAACAGTGAATTGGCATGCATTCTTCAGAAACTTCAATGACTGCTGCAAGAGGACACTCACAAGCACTTCTCAGCAAAGGTGCCATGGAGCCTGTAACCCTACACCAGTCAGGTCAAGGAGTGGACTCTTCTTTCTCATTCCCAAATAAAGACGGTACCCTGCAGCTTATTCTCGACATCAGACACTGAATCAATACATCTTGTCAGAGCACTTCAGAATGGCAACTCTGCAGGATGTCATTCCTCCTCTCTGCACAGGGGATCACATGACGACCCTTGACCTCAAGGATGCTTGCTTCCATATCCCCATTCATCTGGCACATCTCTGCAACCTCTAATTTGTGGGAAAGTTGACAACACTACCAGTTCCGAGGGTGTTTCTAAACGTCTAGTAGAGGTGGGAGCACATCTTGGCCGCTATACAATTCATGTGTTTTCATATTGGAATGACTAGCTGATAAAGAGCGGCAGCCATCAGCAGTGCCTAGCACACACTCGGGCAGCAGTGTTGCTTCTATTCAAGCTAGGGTTCATGGTAAATGCAAAAATGTTGCATCTCCGCCCACAGCAAATGTAACCATTTCTGGTGGCACTGAACTCTATCACAGGCAAAACCTATATTTCACAGGCTGCTATCTCTTTTCAGACATAACGTCCTCTAATTGTAAAAACAGTATTGGAAATATTAGGGATGATGGATTCATGCATAGCTCTATTAATTTATGCAAGAAAGCACATGCACCCATTGCAAGATTGTCTAGCGAGGCAATGTTGCGAGCAGTGGGTCAATGAGAAAATCGAGTATTTCGGCAGCACAGAGTTCAGCACCGTCTCTAATAGTCGAATGACAAAAAATAGTTACTTGACAGGCCACTTCTGTCCCTCAACCTCGGGTGATCATTACCACAAACCCTTCACTTGTGAGGTGAAGATCACATCTCAACCACATGACGGTTCAGAGTATTTGAACGCTGGACAAAGAAACAGTATTGCAACTGACATGCAGAGCTTTTTTACATACTCATTTGAATAACAATAGTCCTGGAAGGAAGGGAGGACTTACCTCAGCCGTCTGCTCTAGCTCAAACGATCTGGCACTGGACCATTTGCGTTCACATCCAGCTCTTTCCGGAGTGGAAAACATCTCTGTGGACTGGTTAAGTAGGATGCATCAAAAAATACATGAGTGGTAGATGACTTTCCAAGTATTTCAATATTTTCTGAAATGGACAACAGCCACAGTTGGTTTATTCAACCACCATAGAAAATGCACAGTGCTTAAGCTGCACCACCAGGTAACTACACCCACTGTCCATGGTGTGAGAAGTTGGCCTGGTATATGCTGTCCACTAGTTACAGTGGGTACCTTGTACGATGCCAAACAACCCTTATTGATGAATAGGTTTAAAGACAACCTTTATTGATAGCTATCCTAGTGGTAGCTATGGAGAGCAGCCTTCAGGCTAAGCCTTGAAGTAGTGTAAAGCAGCTTGGTTTACCAGATTATAACCTCTTGAATTACTAAATGAAAGGAGAACCACACCAGTTATATATAAAATATATGTATTTATTTCTAAACACTCACTACTAATCTCTTTATGAGATTAGAGTCCAAGATACACAATAATACAGTTCTCAAACGACAGTAAATAGCATAATGTACAATAGGCCCCGGGGGGGGACCAAACCATATATTAAGAAAGTGGTATAAGAACGTCCACTTGACTAGACACAGTGCCTAGAGCACGTAGAATCGCTGGGACCCCAAGGAACCACCCAAGGTAGTGACACAGGAGACCCACGGGGGACGCGTGCAGTATGAGAACACAGGCGCGAGCCCTGTACTATTCCATGGGAAAGTTGCGGTTGGAATTTTAGAAGTTAAGGACACTTAGGAGAGGACTTTGAGCGAACCCCTTTAGACTTAGGGGGTTCTAGGGCCAACACCCACGGGAGCACCGGAGTACTCGAGTTACCTCACCCAGGGAAGCCGGGTGCATAGGTGTCAAATGGTGTCGGGAATCGTCTTTGATTTCCATGGCGATCTGCTGCAAAGTGCTGCTGCCGGGAAGAAGAAAAGTGTCCGATGTGATCCAAGCCTGGAGCGAAGATCAGAAGAACCTGAAAGCAGAGGGGACAGAGTCTGGGTCACTTGCCAGTGACCAGGGGCACAATAGACGAATGCCCACCGATGTCGGGTGTTTCAGGTGCGAAGAGGTGAAGCTTGACCCTGCAGCCACGAGGACCAGGAGGTGTCGATGACGACCAGGAGCTGGATTCGAGCTGTTCCACGAAGTATGTCGAGAGCTGCGGTGTCGGTGCTCGGATTGAACCCAACACGCCTTGGCAACAGCAATCCACGCAGGAAGAGAAAAGATGCTTCGGTGCAGACCAGCAAGGTCCTGGGGACTAGCCAAGCGATAGAGAGTCAGGACACGTCTGGAGCAACCAGGTAAGCCCAATTAAAGTTAGAGTTGCCTTCACAGGGACCCACCAGTCGACGGACCAGGGATCGTGAAGGGACCTCGAGAGGAATCACACAATATCAGCCAACGGGACACCCGGTGAGTGTAGGCCAGTAATCTTCAGTGGAGACACTGCTCAGGGTGTGGACTACAAGGATCGACGAGAAGCATATGCACTTGCAAATGTGCACGGTGTCCAGGGGTTCCGGTTCCACGGTCCCCACGAAGGCTACGGGTCTCAGCTTTGCTGGGAGCTCGGGTCAGCCTCTGGGAAGTCTGGGAACCCACCTCCTGTGTTGCAAATTCTTCGGAGTCCGGCGGGAGCTTCGGAGATGCAAACCGGTCAGATGCGTCTTAGGTGCCTGCCTTGCAGGAGAGTAACTCCTTTACTCCAAGGGAAAATCTTCAGTCATCTAGCGCCTTGTAGATCGTCGAAGTTCTAGGATTATGTATCAGAGATTCGTCCAGGTAAATCTATAGTCTTGTAGACAGGGGTTCCTATCTTATACCCAAGGAAGGGCTGGGACAAACTCTAGGGGCCCACCTATGGGAGGGTCAGGAAAGAGGGGTGGCTACACCCATTTCCTTTGTCCACTTTCGTGCTAGAGAAGGGGCTGGTAGCCCCTGCAACCAGTTTGAGCTGGACTATGCACAGGGACACCAAATGTGCCCCCAGTGCAGACATCAAAGCACTCTTGGAGTGCACCCACCCAGACCCAATTCACTAAAGCCTGTCTGGGAGGTGGTTACACCTCCCTGTGATAGGAAACCTATTGTCCAGGCCTCCCTTGCCGGAGTTTCGTCCAGCAGCAGGATGGCAGACTAGTGTCTGTGGCTGGCAGCATCCATTTTGTGATGCCAGGGTCTTTTAAGCTTGTACCGGGTATACCGGTGCTGTCGTTTCTCCCTCTAGAAGGGTGGGATCCTACTCCCACACCAGATACTGGTGTTGGGGGTATGATTCCAAGGTGTTTGACACCAAACACGGCATGTTTCCATTCAGCCATTCCAAAGTTAGTATTTACCGCGAGGTTATAATGCACTTAAGAGTATATGGTTTGGCTGCATCACAAACAACCCCAGAATAAAGGTTCTGAAAGCTGCAGAGGGGCTCTGCTCATGCATGGGCACCCTCTCACATGCAACCCAGCACCCTGCCTTCAGGAATGTTAAGGCCTGCCATAGGGGTGACTGATAGGTTTACATGTGCAGTGATATGGAGAGATATAGGTAACCTATGTCTCAGTAAGGGGTGCATACACCACCTTACTCAGGCTGCAGTGGCAGACCTGTGATGTCATTTTGGAAGGTTTCCCAGGGGTGGCACAATACATGCTACAGCCCCTGGTAGGCTTCTGGGGTACCTATGGCCTCGGTACATAGTATACCATATACTAGGACTTATAAGGATACCCCAGAATCCAATCTGGAGTGTACCTAAAGTACTGGTAATCAATTTAGAGAGGAAGCAGATAGGTTGGGGTTCTGGTTAGCAGGGCCCCAGCCAGACTAAAGTCGAAAAACTGTGAAACATCAGCAAAAAGTGGGAGTAACTATAAGAAGCAGATCCAACTCTCCTACACATGGGCAATGCACTGTGGATAAACTGGTCAGGGATATTTGCTTGTGCTTGTCCTCCACTACTTCAGATCCCCTATATAGTGAGGAAACTAAGCCAGACATCCATTACTCTTTTCCTTGTCATTCCAGCTTGGGCAAAGCAGCGATAGTATTCCATTCCTTGGGAAATATCTGTCCATCCACACAAAACAATACCCATCAGAGCAGACCTACGGACTCAGCATCAGGGTCCTCTCCAACATTTCAACCTCAAGGAAAATAACCTAATGATTTGGTTCCTGTGGTCTTAAATTACCAGAGAAGTGTATTCAAATCCTGTGAGAGGCAGACAAGCTGCCCACGCATGCATGTTATGCTGCATCGTGGAAAATATTTGTTCATTACTATATACACAAACAAAGCATTGATGCTAGATATCATGATATCTACTGCACCATCAAAAGGTGCGGGGTTAGTATAAACTCAATTCGACTACATCTAGCAGCATTAGCTGCTTTTGTGCAAAACGGACAACTTACCTTTTTGTTCAAAATTTCTGTTGTTAAAGCTTTTAGGGAGGCCTTAAAAGAATTGTTCTGCCTAGACCACGACTGGTGCCTAAATAGGACCTATCTGTTGTACTAACCGGGCTTGTGGGACCACCATTTGAGCCATGGCACTCTTGTGCCATGCAGTATGTGTACTGGAATGCAGTCTTCCT
Source organism: Triturus cristatus (assembly GCF_964204655.1). Classification (NCBI taxonomy): domain Eukaryota; kingdom Metazoa; phylum Chordata; class Amphibia; order Caudata; family Salamandridae; genus Triturus; species Triturus cristatus. The sequence continues at coordinate 40,855,018 of NC_140584.1, read as the reverse complement.
TATTGCTTGTTGAAGACTTTGTGAAATGCAAGTGTTAGCTGTAGAGGAACCTTTATTTCAGGTCCACAGGTACGGAGTTGTCCTTAGAATAAATCCTTTATTTCCATCAGAGGGGCACATCACTCAGACTATTGAATTGCTTACATTTTCCCCTCAATCTGAGATGGTGGCAGAAAGGGCACTTTACACATAAAATGTTTAGTGGGCTTTAAATTATTAAGTTGATAAAACAAAATCCATCTGCAAGGCACATTTCACTAGAAAGAATAGGAAACATACCAATAGAAGGTATTTGTAAAGCGCTAGGTGGTCAACACCACCTGCTTTTTACTAAACATTATTGTGTGGATATTCATGCCCGACAGGAAGCTTTAGTTGATTACAAGTTACTGGTAAGTACGCTTAGAATTACTTTTCAGGGTCAGTGCTGGGCTAAAAGATGCAGCACTGGGTTCTTTCCTGATTACAGGTGAGTAAATCGGAATTCGTAGTTCAGCTGATTTTAGAGTAATATTTGTACGTTTCAAAAATAGACACTTAGAAAATGTTCTACTGAAAACCACACAATGGATTCCTATGGAAGGAAATACAAGTTACTGGTAAGTACGCTTAGAATTATTTTTCAGGGTCAGTGCTGGGCTAAAAGATGCAGCCCTGGGTTCTCTCCTGATAACAGTTGAGTAAATTGGAATTCGTAGTTCGGCTGATTTTAGAGGAATATTTGTACAATGGTAAAGGAAGAGGGCGGGGCCTGAGGTGACGTGTGCAAACACGCCCTGTGGCACGTTTTAAGTTGGGGAATTAATTCCTCTTCAATCCTGCGGTCCCCAGGGGGCCAACTAGCCCACAAGGTACCTCCAGTATGCGTCAGGGAGCTGCATTGCAGAGCGGTGTTCAGAGGCCACGCCCCTTTTTACAACACTCTGCAACGCAGCTCCGTGGCGCTTCCTGGAGGTACCTGGTGGGCTAGTTGGCCCCTAGGGGACATCTGGATTGAAGAGGAATTAATTCCCTAAATTAAAACGCGCCACAGGGCGTGTCTGCACACATATCACCTCAGGCCCCGCCCCCTCCCTCCACCACTGTGCAAACGCGCCCTGTGGCGTGTTTTAAGTTGGGGGATTAAGTCCCCTTGAATCCTGAGGTCCCCTGGTGGCCAACTTGCCCACCAGGTACCTCCAGAATGCTCCAGGGAGCTGCATTGCAGAGAGGTGTTCAGAGGCCAAGCCCCTTTTTACAACACTCTGCAACGCAGCTCCGTGGCGCTTACTGGAGGTACCTGGTGGGCTAGTTGACCCCTAGGGGGCCTCTCGATTGAAGAGGAATGAATTCCCCAACTTAAAACTCACCACAGGGCGTGTTTGCACAGTATCACCTCAGGCCCCGCCCCCTACCTACACCACTGTGCAAACGCGCCCCGTGACGCGTTTTAAGTTGGGGGATTAAGTCCCCTTGAATCCTGAGGTCCCCTAGCGGCCAATTAGGCCACCAGGTACCTCCAGTAAGCGCCATGGAGCTGCGTTGCAGAGAGGTGTAAAAAGGGGTGTGGCCTCATTACACCTCTCTGCAACGCAGCCCCCTGGCGCATACTGGAGGTTCCTGGTGGGCTAGTTGGCCCCCAGGGACCCCCAGTATTCAAGGGGAATTAGTTCCCCCTCTGCAAACGCGCCAGGGGGCGCGTTTGCCGAGTGGTGTAAGGAGGGGGCGTGGCCTCCGGCCCGATCCCAATCTTTTCTGCCGGCATTGCTTTTCGACATGGGGAGCAGCTACCATGCTGCTCCCCATGTGGATAAGCAATCAGCTTTGCTTCATTGAAGCGAGAGCAGGTTTCCCTGCTCTCGCTTTAATGAAGCAAAACAGTTTGCAATGACAGAGTGGGAGCCGCGAGGCTCCCGCCCTGTCATTGCAAACAGCAGTGTCCCGGGGGTGGGCACCCCGGGACACTGCAGGAGCCGGCCCTGGGGGGTGGCGGTCCCCAGGGCCATCATAGGCTCCAGGAGGGGGGCCGCGTGGCCCCCCCCCCCCACACGGACAAGTTGCCCCTGGGGGTGGCGGTCCCCGGGGCTGTGGGGGCCTAAGAGCCCCCCCATCGCAAATACTTTCAAGCCCCGGGGGGTGGCGGTCCCCGGGGCTGGGGGGCTACAAGCCCCCCCACCCATTTTCTATAAGCCCCGGGGGTGGTGGACCCCGGGGCTGGGGGGGGCCGGGAGCCCCCCCCCATATAGTATCCATATAGTATCTCTGAGCCCCAGGGGGTGGCGATCCCCGGGGCAGTGTGGTGGGGATTGGGACCCCCCACACTTTTTTATTTCTGCCCCCTGGGGCCAATTACCAAAGAAGCGCGGGAGCCCAGCGCTTCTTTTTTTTTTTTGTTTTTGGCCGAAATTCACGCTGGGTGTGCGAATCTCGACGATTTTGTTTTTTTTTAAATACTTTTTTTGGCCCTGGGGGTCCTTGTGGGACCCCCTGAGCAGGCCTAGGGGGTCAGGGTGTTTCTACCCGGCCCCCTTGTTGCGTTTTGCGCCTTTGTTTTTGTGCTTTCTTGTGCCTCGGTTCTACCGAGGCACAAGATGGCTGCCAACACTTCCTGATTCAGAGTGTTGGAAGCCAATTAGCATTCAGCTCGTGCTCGGGAGGGTTCGGGGAGGGTGCGGGGAGGATCCGCGGATCCTCCCCGGCCATAGATATCACTAACTTTTAACTCTAATTTTCTCAGGAACTACTGAACGGATTTACACCATTTAAGCAAAAGGCACGAGTCTGAACTGAGGACTACCTCCTTGCCAAATTTGGTGGAATTCCGTTCAGCAGTTCGGGCTGTAGCTGCGACAACAGGTCCTATGGGAAATTGCATGGGGAAAACGCGTTTTGGGGCCCCCCATTATTGTCGGCCCCCGCTTGACGAATCACCATGAAACTTTCAGGGTAGGAGCGGAGCAGAGCTGGCCAAAAGTTTGGAAAATTTCATGAAGATTCATCAACCTGCGCCAAAGATATTCCCAATAGAATGTTGCGGATTTCCTATAGAAAATAGGTCCTAGCTATAACTATTTACTGGCGACTGCCAGTAGATAATATATATATATATATATATATATATATATATATATATATACACCAAGGTGTATTGAAGAATGAGTGGGTGTATGAGTGTCTGTATGGATTATTTAGTAGGTGCTTGACTGACTGTATAAGTGAGTGATTAAACATGTCTTACTGAATGCATAGGTCAGTGACTAAACTATGTGAATGTCTGTATCAGTCTGTCAGTTGGTGTGTAAGCGGCTGCATGGGTTGGTGAGTAGTGACATAAGTGTCTATATGGGTTATTAATTGATTGTCTGAGTGTCTGTGTGGGTGGGGGGTATGTGTCTTTGTGCATAGATGTGTGAGTGGGTGATTCCCTGGGTGTATGGATTCAAGAGTGTGTCTGTGAAGGGCTGTATGGGTGGGTGAGTGGGTGTATGGGTGTGTTGGTGAGTGTTTAGATGTGTCAGTGGTACATGTGTGAGTATCTACATATTTGAAAAGCAGTATATGTGAGTGTTGGACTATATAAATGACTATATGTGAGAGTGAGTGATTGTGAGAGTGGCTCTATGGATGAGTGTGTGCTTGTGTCAGTGATTGTATAAGAGAGTAAGTATGTATTAGTATCTGTATGAATAAGTGAGGTGGTGTGTGAATAATTGTGTATGTGAGTAAATGGGAGTGTGATTGATTCTTTGCATGACTATGTGTGTGAGTAACTGTATGGTTGAGTGGCGGTGTCTGAGTGTATAGGTGTATGAGTTCATACGATAGTGCTGTATTGATGATTGACTGCATGTATGAGTGACTGTATGGGTGAATGAGTAGATGTGTGTGTAGACCTAGGAATCAGTGAGTGGGTATGTAGTAACTGGTATTGTTGTTTCTTTGGTTTCGAAAATGGTAGTCTGTATTTTAGAGTTGGTGTATCAAAGTTTATATTAGGGTGTGAGGAGGTGCATCAGATTATCACGTGGATCATGTAATCAGTGATGTTATCAGTGATGTGATTTGAGATGTCATCAGTGATGTCATCAGTGATGTCACTGACCATGTCATTAGTGATATAATATACAACGTCATCAGCAGTGCATTGCGGGGGCACGACTTATAGTTACCTCAAACAACTTATAGTTACCTCAACTAACTATAAGGGACGAATTTCTCTGGTTTTGTGCGACTGAAATGTCCAACTAACTATAACGTCCCTGAAACCTGTGTTTTTTTTCAGTGAATTTCAAAGGTTTTTTAAATGCTAATTAATAACTATAACGTCCCTGAAACCTATGGTTTTTCAGTGCGTTCCAAAGGTTTTTTAAATGCTAATTTCTAACTATATCATCCCTGAAACCTATGTTTGTTTCAGTGAATTTCAAAGCTTTTTTAATGCTAATTAATAACTATAACATCCCTGAAATCTATGGTTTATTCAGTGAATTTCTAGGGTTTTTTAAATGCAAATTTCTAACTACGCCTACATAGGTCGGACATATGCAGAAGGAGGAAGGATTGCACAGAAAGAAGCAAGAAAAATGCAGAATGAGGCAACAGAAGTCCAGAAAGACGAAGAAAGGTGCAGAAAGAAGCAAGAGATATGCAGAAAGAAGCAACAGAGGTGCACAAAGAGGCCTTGTTGCAAAGTCATCCTGTGCCCCCAACTTTTTGCTTACTGGTACTTGTGGTAACTGATTCTGACTAGCCAGGCCTAGAGCCAGTGCTATACTAAAAGACACTTAGAATACAGTGAAAACACCTACATACACCAGGGTACACTATGGGTTGGGTACCCCTGTGATTGGCATGACCTCCCCTGTAAGGCCCTAGTACGTGATAGGGCAGGGGGATTAAAACTACCTCTAAGTCAGAGGTGCAGAAAGAAGCAAGAGCAGTGCAGAAAGAACCACCAGAGGTGCAGAAAAAGGCAAGAAGGGTACAGAAAGAGGCAAGAAAAGTGCAGAAAGAAGCAAAAGAGGTGCAGAAAGAGGCAAGAGAGATGCAGAAAAAGGCAAGAGCGATGCAGGAAGAGGCAGGAGAGGTGCACAAAGAGGCAAAGGGGGTACAGAAAGAAGCAAGAGAGGTACAGAAAGAAGTAACAGAGGTGCCGAAATAGGCAAGAGAGGTGTAGAAACAGGCAAGAAAGGTACAGAAAGAGGGAACAGGCATGCAGAAAGAGGTAAGAGAATACAGAAATTTGCAAGAGAGATGCAGAAAGAAGCAAGAGCCGTGCAGAAAGAAGCAGTAGAAGTGCAGAAAGAAGCAAGAGAGGTGGAGAAATAGGGAAGAGAGTACAGAAAGAGGCATGAGGGATGCAGAAATTTACAAAAGAGGTGCAGAAAGAAGCAAGAGCAGTGCAGAAAGAACTAACAGAGGTGCAAAAAAGAGGCAATAGGGGTGCAGAAAGAGGTAGGAGAGATACACAAATTGCCAAGAGAGGTACGGAAAGAGGCAGGAGGGGTGCAGAAAGAAGGAAGAGATGTACAGAAAGAAGCAACAGAGGTGCTGAAAGAGGCACGAAGGGTGCAGAAAATGCAAGAGAAGTGTAGAATGAAGCTACAGAGGTACAGAAAGAGGCAAGAAAGGTGCAGAAATAGATAGGAAAGGTGCAGAAAGAAGGCACAGGGGTAAAGAAAGATGCAAGATAGGTACAGGAAGAGAAAAAAGGGGTGCAAAAAGGCAAGAGGGTGCAGAAAGAAGCAAGTGAGGTGCAGAAAGAGGCAACATAGGTGCAAAAAGATGCAAGAGAGGTGCAGAAACAAGCAAGAGAAGTGCATGAAAGAGGTAAGAGAATTGCTGAAAGAAGCAAGAGAAGTACAGATAGAGGCAAGTGAGGTGCAGAAAGAGGCAAGAGAGGTGCAGAAAGAGGCAAGAGATGTGCAGAAAATGGCAAGAAAACAGCAGAAAGAGGCAAGAGGGATACAAAAAAGGGGAGAATGGTGCAGAAAGACATAAGAGAGGTGCAGAAAGAAGCAGGAGAAGTGCAGAAAGAAGCAACAGATGTGCTTCAAGAGGCAAGAGGGGTGCAGAAAGAGGAAAGAAGTGCAGAAAGAAGCAACAGAGGTGTGGAAAGAAGTAAGAGAGGTGCAGAAATATGCAATAGAAGTGCAGAAAGAGGCAAGAGAATTGCTTAAAGAAGCAACAGAGGTGTGGAAAGAAGCAAGAGAAGCAGCAGAAAGAGGCAAGAGGAATGCAAAAAGGGAAGAAGGGTGCAGAAAGTAGTAAGGGAGGTGCAGAAAGAAGCAGGAGAAGTACAGAAAGAAGCAAGAGGGGTGCAGAAAGGGAAGACGAGTACAGAAAGAGACAACAGGGGTGCAGAAAAAAGCAAGAGAGGTGCAGAAATATGCAATAGAAGTGCAAAACGAGGCAAGTGAGGTGCAGAAGGAGGCTTGGGAACTGCAGAAAGAGGCAAGGGAGTTGTGGAAACAGGCAAAAGGGTTGCAGCAAGGGAACAGGTGTGCAGAGGCAAGAGAGGTGCAGGAAGAGGGGTGCAGAAAGAGGAAAGAGGGATGCAGAAATTTGCAAAAGAGGTGCACAAAGAGGCAAGACAAGTACAGAAAGAGGCAGGAGGGGCACAGAAAGAAGGAAGAGAAGTGCAGAAAGAGGCAAGTGAGGTGCAAAAAGAGGCAAGAGGGATGCATAAAAGGGAAGAAGGGTGCAGAAAGAAGCAAAAGATGTGCAGGAAGAGGCAAGAGAACTGCAGAAAAAGGCAAAGAGGTACAGAAAGAGGCAAGAGGGGTGCAGAAAGAAGCAAGAAAAGTGCAGAAGAAGCAACAGAGGTGCTTAAAGAGGCAAGAGGGGTGCATAAAGAGGCAAGAGAAGTGTAGAAAGAAGCAACAGAGGTGCCGAAAGAGGCAAGAGAGGTGCAGAAACAGGCAAGAAAGGCACAGAAAGAGGGAACAGGGGTGCAGAAGGAGGTAAGAGGGATACAGAAATTTTCAAGAGAGGTGCAGAAAAAAGCAGAAGTGCAGCAAGAAGCAAGAGAGGTGGAGAAATGGGGAAGAGGGTGCAGAAAGAGGCATGAGGAATGCAGACATTTGCAGAAGAGGTGCAGAAAGAAGCAAGAGCAGTGCAGAACGAACTAACAGAGGTGCAAAAAGAGGCAAGAGGTGTGCAGAAAGAGGTAGGAGAGATGCACAAATTGGCAAGAGGTGCAGAAAGAGGGAAGACAAGTGCAGAAAGAGACAACAGGGGTGCAAAAAGGGACAACAGGGGTGCACAAAGAAGCAAGAGAGGTGCAGAAATAGGCAATAGAAGTGCAGAAAGAGGCAAGTGAGGTGCAGAAGGAAGCAAGGGAACTGCAGAAAGAGGCAAGAGAGTTGCAGAAACATGAAAAAGGGGTGCAGAAAGAGGTAACAGTTGTTGTGCAGACAGGCAAGAGAGGTCCAGAACGAGGGAAGAGGGGTGCAGAAAAGGGGTGCATAAAGAAGCAAGAGCAGTGCAGAAAGAACCAACAGAGGTGCAAAAAGAGGCAAGAGAGGTGCAGAAATAAGTAGGAGAGGTGCACAAAGAGGCAAGACAAGCACAGAAAGAGGCAGGAGGGGTGCAGAAAGAAGGAAGAGAAGTGCAGAAAGAAGCTACAGAGGTGCTGAAAGAGGCATGAAGGGTGTAGAAAGAGCAAGAGAAGTACAGAAAGAAGCAACAAAGGTACAATAAGAGGCAAGAGGTGCAGAAAGGTAGGAAAGGTGCAGAAAGGGAACATGAGTACAAAAAGAGGCAAGAGGGGTGCAGAAAGAGGCAAGAGGGTTGCAGAAAGAAGCAAGTGAGCTGCAGAAAGAGGCAACAGGTGCAAAACGACCCAAGAGAAGTGCAGAAGGAAGCAAGAGAGGTTCAGAAAGAGGGAGGACGAGTGCAGAAAGAGACAACGGGGGTGCAGAAAGAGACAACAGGGGTACAGAAAGAAGCAAGACAGGTGCAGAAAGAGGCAAGTGAGGTGCAGAAGGAGGTAAGAGAACTACAGAAATAGGCAAGAGAGTTGCAGAAACAGGCAAAAAGGGTGCAAAAAGAGGGAACAGGTGTGCAGACAGAGGCAAGAGAGGTGCAGAAAGATGGAAGAGGGGTACAGAAAGAGGCAAGAGGGATGCATAAATTTACGAAAGAGATGCAGAAGGAAGCAAGAACAGTGCAAACAGAACCAACAGAGGTGCAGAAAGAGGCAAGAGGGTGCAGAAAGAGGTAGGAGAGGTGCAAAAAAAGCAAGAGGAATACAGAAAGAAGGAAGAGAAGTGCAGAAAGAAGCAACAGAGGTGCTAAAAGAGGCAAAAGAGGTATAGAAAGAGGCAAGATACGTGTAGAAAGAGGCAAGATACGTGTAGAAAGAGGCAAGAGAAGTGCAGAAAGAGACACTTGAGGTGCAGAAAGAGGCAAGAAGGGTATACAGAGAGGCAAGAGAACTGCAGAAAGAGGCAAGAGAAGTGTAGAAAGAGGCAAGAGCGATGCAGAAGGAAGAGAGTGAGGTGCAGAAAGAGGCAAGTGAGGTGAAGAAAGAGGCAAAAGAGGAACAGAAAGAGGCAAGGGAAATGCAGAAACATGCAAGAGAGGAGCAGAAAGAGGCAAGAGTGGTGTAGAAAGAAGCAAGAGAAGTGCAGAAATTGGCAAGTGAGGTGCAGAAAGAGGCAAGAGAGGTGCGTTTGCAGAGTGGTGTAAAAAGGGACGTGGCATCGGACCACCTCTCAGCAATCCCACTGTGTGGAGCTTACTAGAGGTAGCTAGTGGGCTAGTTGCCCCGCAGGGACCCTCAGGAATGAAGGGGACTTAATCCCCCAACTTAGAACGTGCTAAGGGGCATGTTTGCAGTGTGGTGCAGGGAGGGGGCGGGACATCCGGCGAGATGCCGGCTTGCTTTTTGAAAAATATTTTTTTAGAAGGGGGGCCGTGTGGCCCCCCTTCTTTTAGTAGTTTTTGGGCCCTGGGGACCCCATCCCCCAGGGCCTGAGCATTTTGTTTTAAAAAATAAAAAAACGGGCAGGGGGCCGCGTGGCCTCCCTACCCTGGGCTGCTATTGGCCCCGGGGACCCCATCCCCTGGGACCTGGCCAGCATTTATTTTTATTTTGGAGGGAGGCCGCGTGGCCCTCCTCCTGAGGCCTATAATGGCCCTGGGGACCCCATCCCCCGGGGCAATGCCTCGCTTTTGTTGTTTTTTTTTTAAATAAAAGAGTACGGGAGGGGGCCGCGTGGCCCCCCCCCTTCCCTTTGCCACTTCTGGCCCCAGGACCCCATCCCCCTGGGCCTGGCCAGCCTGTTTTTTTTTTTAGCAGTGGGGCTCTCGCTTCCAACAAGCAAAGCAGTGTTTGCAATGATAGGGTGGGATACGCACAGCTCCCGCCCTGTCTTTGCAAAGAGCAATGTACCGGGGGTGGGCGCCCCGGGACATTGCAGGAACCGGCCCTGGGGCGTGGCGGTCCCCAGGGCCATTGAGGGCTCCAGGAGGGGGGCTGCGCGACCCCCCTCCCCAAAAACACAAAGCCCCGGGGAGGTGGTGGTACCCTGGGCTTGGGGGGACCGCGAGGCCCTCCCCTCCTTAAAGAAGGAAGCCCCAGGGAGGTGGTGGTCCCAGGGCTTGGGGGCCCGCAAACCCCTCTTCCCATCTCAAGTATATTAAAGCCCCAGGGAGGCGGCGGTCCCTGGGGCTGCTGGCGCAGCCACGGGCCCCTGCTACATAACTGCATATTGCCCCCAGGACCTAGCCCACCAGGGGGCTTAAGGATAACAAAGCGCGGAAACCCGCACTTCGTATTTTTTTTTTTTCCCTCGGCCGGATTCGTGCACCTAGCGCAAATTCAGACGATTTTACTTTCTTTTTTAAATGCCTGTTTGGGGCCTGGGGGTCCCTGTGGGACCCCCTGAGCAGCCCTAGGGGGTCAGGCTGTTTCTACCCTGCCCCCTTTTCTTGTTTTTAATCTTTTTTTATCCTTGTTTCTTCTGACTTGGTACTGAGTCACAAGAAGGCTGCCAACACATTCTAGTTTGGAGTGTTGGCAGCCAATAAGAATGAAGCTCATGCTCAGGAGCATTTGCGGCTCCTCCTCGGTGCTCGGGTATCAATATTTTTATTTTTTTTATTCCTCAGGAACTACTGAACGGATTTACACCATTTAAAAAAAAGGTCGCTTTCTGAACCAAGAGAAACCTTTGTGTCAAATTTGGTGTCATTCCGTTCAGCAGTTCAGGCTGTAGCCGGTTCCAAAATGTCCCATGGAAATTAACATGGAGAAAACGCGCTTTGGGACCCCCTTTTTTCTCGGCCCCCACTTGACAAATCACCCTCAAACTTTCAAGACATGAGTTGACCTGAGCTGGTGATTAGTTTGGAAAATTATGCGAAGATTCATCAAGCGGCACCAAAGATATTGGCAAATCAAAAAACGCCTTTCCTATGGATAAACTACCTACTGGCGACCACCAGTGGGTAATGTGTATATATATATATATATATATATATATATATCACAGTCTTCTTCAGAGAAAAACAGCTTGCAAATGCCCGCGCCCAGCACTAGATGGAAGGAGTATGTAGAGCATGGGATTCTAAAGTACTACAAACAGATAGTCTCAGGGTAAGAACTTTTTTACTTGCAGGTCAGCCTCTTTGCTGACTACGTACTGCTTAAAGGTTTAGGGCAGGAGTAACATAGACATTTGTAAGTGAGTTTAACTTACATTTCCAAATGGGCTTTATTTGCAAGTGAAAATCTAATTTTTATGCAAGAGTTGGGAATTCTGCATTCATACATGTATTTACTTAAACATAATGTAACCCCGGCATGGTGTGGTATTTCATGGGAGAACAACTGCTGTGAGCAAGGAGTCTGTGTTCCAGATTGGCAATGCCCTGGAAAGTGTGTGTACTCCTACAAATTTGTGGGTACTTGGCCTCAACTCACCCTAAATTCATCTACAATTTAAACCGGTCAAGGCTGGTTTTAGGTCCATTTCCAGGGTGAAAAAGAGAAGGGAAGACCCTTAAATCAGCGGGGGTGTAGGGAAGGATCTTTTTACAAAGAGGAAAAATAATAACCTGCAAAAAAAGAATAAAATAGTCAACAAGTGCAAACATTTACACATTATTGTATATTGTTTATTATGTATGTGTAACTGCTTAAAGTTGCATGAACCCCTGAAAATCTGCAGTTGACTCTTTTGCAGTGGTACTCCTCAAATTCTCTGAGAGTTTCGTAAATGTGACAATCTATACGCAAACGTAGCAGTAAAACATAACAAGTGTATGATTTCGAATGTCTATGTGACTTGGGCTCTTTGTACCTACATTTCTATATTTACGGCAAGACCAGAGTTAACTTTATTAAGCAGTCTGGTCATTTTATTGCATTGTGCCTCGTTTCAAATATCCTCCTGTATGCACCAAGCTGGCATCACATTAGACTCTCTTGGAGGTCTAACACTTCAGATGTTGGTCAACTTGAGCATACGTCCTTAATACCTCTCTAAGCCCCGGCATTAATACTGGCCTTTTATTTTGCTTCAACGACTGTCCTGTCGTACCCATGAGCTGCTGCTTTTCATGCAGAGCAATGACCGAACCTGGCTGGCATTTCAACGCGAGCCCGGAGCGTCTAGTGGGCCTTGAAAGTGGCTCTCAAGTTACTGAAACTATTCCTGAGTCTCCATGCAGCCCACCCTTTTAGGCAATTCCTCGAACGCATCCGTACCCTCAGACACAGGGGATGGGACAATAACATGATATGTGAGGCGAGCTGGTCAGGAGTACTGAAGTCATGCTTAGGAAATAAGAACCACGTGCCACTTTGAACCTCGCTAAATGCCCCGTCTGTCACCGCCGCCTTGCCCTCCATGCTAATTATAGGGCACGAGCCGACGACACACCGGCCTGAGCTGTGGCGGGGAATGTTTGTAATCAGAGGATCTCTCACTCGCGGGGTGGCGCATCCTGCCAGCGGGCAGGGAGCCTGGGGCCTACAAGTGCCTGACGATGTCTGCTGTGGAAAGACACACCTCCTGCAGTCCGATTTACGCATGCCTTACACAAGGTGCCGTGATGTGTAGGGGTGCCTCATTGAGTAAAACTGAGTCTTTCTTCTGTACGCATTATCGCAGGTGCAGGTGCTTTAGAACTTGTGCTTAGCCCTCACTGTAGATAACCATCAGAAAAGAGATTAACTGACGAAAATATCCGAGCTCTAGCTGAGAGGAAGGTGTGGATTTTATTCATGTACTTAAGCCTGGTCTCGATGTATTAAAGGTTTTGTTTCTCTATCGCTAGAACCAGTTCTGTGACCAGTAGAAGGCTCATTAAGGATGAAATTTCAAATCACGCAGTATTTCAAATTTTTTGTGAGTCTCAAAAGTCTTTGCGGATCAGTGTGCTAGCAATGAGAATCTTTGCAGATCGCAAGTAAAAGGGGCAGTAAAGAGGCGATTTACACGGAAATGCTTCAATATTTTGTGACAGTGCCAAAAGTTTGAACGATTACTTTCTACCTTTGTCAATTCGTAATTATTTTCACAAGGGTAGTCAATGCCATCTGTGAGCATCTTGGGAGCTTGCAGTGGTCTTATGGATCACACAATACCTAACGACTTTATGGCAGAATGCCACATTTTTTAGCTTTGCAGCAGCTGTCCTTTTAAGGTACTTGAAACGCAATAATGGTACATTTCCAAAGCAGAGATGGAGAGCAAATGTCCTTTGCGTGACTGTATTTGCGTCTGGCCACAAGTATTTGCAGAAGTAATCTTTCCTCGTGGATGTTGATGCATCAGTATTCTTGCAAACCCTTACTACCAGACTCTGCACTATGCCAACTGATAAATCTTGCACAGTGCAAAGAAAGAATTTGGTCTTGCTAGCGCTATAACTCTACAGAAGGCCTTAAAGTGAGGCTTTTAGGCCCCTAAACAGAACACAGTCCAGTTTGTGAGGCTGATCAAACAATCAAAAGGTCCCCAGACCCTCTGACTAGACCGGAAGTCTTTCTTTTAAAAGGCTGTTGCCCTCTAAGAGGACAGCTCAATCAAATGCCTCAAAACATTAAGGGTTATAAGGTGGGCTGCTACTTCTTCGGTTTGCAGGGGAGAAGCTTGGCCCACCTTTTAGGTCTCATCACAATTTATTAGCCTAAGCAAACAGAAATTTACAGGAGTGACTAGGTTCAGGTTATCTTTTCTTCCATCAGGACATTCCAGGATGGTGCATTCAAGATTTTTTTAATTCTACCTCTTCCACCTCCTGGTATCCCTCCGATAACTTCACAAAAGCCCCTTCAGCTCCAGTCCTCAGATGGCAAGGTCAGACTCAGAGTTCCAGTTAATCTGGAAGATTAAAGGACAAGAATTCTTTCCACTAAAATAGAGCAAGGCCTGCAATCAGAATGGTGAATTTAGCCACAGTCTTTTACCAGAAGACTAGGGGGTATATTCATAAGAACGTGTGCTAAACATCACCATAAAATGTTAACGCAACTTTACACATTGCAGCCTATCGCAGGAAAATAACCCTGTGTCAACGTAGGGAATTCACAACAAGGCGGCCTTATGCAATAGTTTGCCGAAACCGCGGCCAATGCCCGCGGTACAACCACCTCGACGGAGATAAAAACACAAACTCCAATGCCAAATAACCTGCGATGGGCCAAAGCGCGATGAGGAAATCAGTGATAAGCAGCGCCAGGCCTGCAACACACACCTGGCAGGCGGGAAAAATCACCATAAAAGTAGAAAAAACACCCAAAACGCAAACTGACCAACACCCAAGCACCATGGAAGCAGCCGGAGCAGGCGCAGAGGACGAGTGCAACCCCACTAGCACCCTGGACTACCAGCTCAGGACCTCGTGCACAGGGAAGGGCACGGACAAGAAGAAGAGGAAGACGAAGTTCTGTCCGCAGGCGAACAGGATCATAGTCACGGAGGTGATGGAACACCATCAACAACTGTTCGTCACCTCCAACGTGTCATTGGGCACCAAAAATGGAATATGGCAGGACATCATGGACAAGGTGAATGCCGTCGGAGAGCACAAGAGGACAATGGACGAGGTCAAGAGGCGATGGAATGACATCAAGGGAAAGACCAAGGATAAACTTGCCGCCAACCAGAAGGCAGCAATGCAGACTGGAAGTGGGGGCCCAGCACCACAGCTCGTGCTGGATGACATGGAGGAGCTGGTGTCGACAGTCATCAGTGTGGATACTATGGCTGGGGGACAGGACACTGCTCGACAGGACACAACCGCAACAGGGTGAGTGACCACCAGGTACTGGTGGGACGGGTGGAGATGGCCACGATGGCACACATGGACAATCAAGCAGAGCACAGGGCACACCCTCAATGACTCTGGGTCATCGCCCAGATCTATAGACTGTCACAATGTACAATGCCATGCTGTCTGAATGTCAACATGTACCATGCAGCTACATACATGTGGACACATTGCAATACACCATCTCCCCTTCACATTGCAGGGCCACCGTCAACACCCCCTGCAGAGCAGTCCCAGCCACTCCTCACTGATGATGAGGAGGACAACCCCAGCATCGACGCACAAGCCCTCCTAGACATCATTGACATCATCTGCGACTCACCTCCAGTATCAGGGCTGCCAAGCTGCATCGAGGAGACCCCACTCACCACCCAAACCACCCAACAGGAGGCACCCACGGCCCCGGCAGTCTCCCAAGATCCCCAGGAACAACACACGGCCTTCCAACGCCGTGCGCTGGAGGGCCAGAGGGAGACGGCTGAGCAGGTGCAGGTGGGGTTCGACCTCATGGCTACCAAACTGGACACCATCCATGGGTGTCTAGGCCCGCTCCATGGTCTCCAACGAGCCCTGACTGACATCACTGGAGTCATGACGCGGAGAGAAGAACACCTGTCCGCTCAGAGGGGCTCTAGCGATACCAGCCATGAGCTGGCACACATGCGGAGGCTCATGGAGGACATGGTGCGGATGGAGGCGGAAAGGATGGCAGCCACCGCTGCACACCAGCGAAATGTAGCTGGGATCTACCATGCCCTGCAGATCCTCATCATGGCATTGCTGCCACAAGGCGTGGGCGATGATGAATGCTGCTGGCCCCACACCATCCACATCTCCGCCCCCTGGTGTGCCATTGCCTCACAGTGCAGCAGATGTATCCACTCTGGCACCTGATGTGTCGTGGCTCACAGTGCCTCAGCCGGTACTGCAACACCCACAGGTGGGGCAGAGCACACATCCGGGGACGAGGACGTGAATGGGTTTGTGGTCAGGTGGCACTAGCATTCATTTCCCCCCACCTGGCCTGTTTTTGCTTGGTGTCGCACTTGGCCCCATGACCTTCCAATGACCCCCGATACACTCCGATGCACTCACCTTGAACAGCGACATGGACTGCCATATCCTGTTCGATGACCAATGACACGGCGACCAGACGGCGGACTGTACCCTTTCGCTTCCGCAGTACTTGTCATCCCCAGATGGACTCTGGCTGGCCCTCCACAGGCCCATATTGTGTAGTGTGCTTGGTATTGCCCTGTACCGCTCCAGCTGCAAAACTGCACTGGATGTGCAATAAACATCCAGTAACGCACTGCTGTGTTATGTCTTTCATCATTCATGTATGAATGTGTGGATGAATGTAGGGACAGTGATTTCCCTTGCATCAATGATGCTAATCCTGTGGGATGCCAGTCAGAGGGTGCTACATTGCATATTGTGTACCGGGTGCCGTGGACACTACAACAGGGACACATGCATCAGTCACCTCCATGTCCGGACAGGGACTGAACCACGCCCAGAGCCCACGAGTCATTGTTGCAAGCCCTGCGCTGGTCCGGCGTACGGCAGGCCAGACCACTCCGCTTACGCTCCAAGGGGGGGGGGGGCCCATTTTTCTACCCGTCGCAGGCGTACTCGCTGGTGGTGTGCAGGTCACTGGTCTAGTTGTTAGCATGTCACAGCGACTCCCTGAGGGCAGGTTTGCACGCACACCACACCCATCCGGCATAGGTGTCACAGTCCATGTGACTCCGCCAACATAAGGGCCCGACGACGTCACATTCCCCTCTGCCGGTGGTGACTGGATGACGGACGCTCCACGGCTCTCAATCATAAAGGGCCCATGATTTGTTGCGCACAGGGTTAGTGGCACCCGAGGCCTTGCGGCCGTCACGGGCCTACCACCACATGGCGCTGACTGGGGTTGCACGGGCACCCAAAGCTTTGTGGCCGGCACAGGCACCCTGCCACGGGACGGTGACTTTGAGTGCTCTGAGGTAGGGGCACCTTAAGTGCTGAGCGGGTGTGCAGCCTGCGATGATGCCCTGTCCCGGCGGTCCGGACAGCTCAGTAGGCCAGAGCCAGCGGGCAGCTCGGGCCTACCGCCACGTAGCGTCGCTGCCGGGATCACAGAGTTAGTGGCACCTATTGGGTTGAGCGGTGCTGCGATGAGGCCGGTGGCACTGGTATGTCCTCTGCAATGGAGTAATCAAGACCCAGCACCAAACGTGAGACCTGGTGGCCTGCGGAGCGGGGCTGCATGATGTGGAGGGTGCCATGTCTGCGGGCCCCAGGCTTGAGGCTTGCAGCGGCACGTGGTGGGACCTCTTGCCTGCACGCCGGTGGCGGAAGGTGAGCAGTGAGGCCTGGGTGTGCATGGGTGAGCATGCTACGATGGGCGGCGGGAGGGGCTGGGGTGCCTCTGCCTGGGTGTGCATGGGCGGGCAGGCGATGTTGTCTTGAGTGTACTGTGCCAATCATGTATCTGGACTCTGTTTTAGATGACGGGTCTGTCTCAGATGTGTGACCTGGTGAACTGCAATACATACCGGCAAGTGGTTGAAGACACACTGGTGGCAGCAGGTGAACAGTGTGGCCTGGGTGCGCAGGGGCAGCACTCTCTCTCTCTCTCTCTCTCTGCCCCTCTCTTTTTATCTCTCTCTCTCCCCCTCTCTTCTTCTCTCTGTCTCTCTCTCTCTTCTTCTCTCTCTCTCTCTCTCTCTTCTTCCCCCTCTTTTCTTCTCTCTCTCTCTCTTCTTCTCTCTCTCTCTCTTCTTCTCTCTCTCTCTCTCTCCCCCTCTTTTCTTCTCTCTCTCCCTCTCTTCTTCTCTCTCTCTCTCTCCCCCTCTCTTCTTATCTCTCTCTCTCCATCTCTTCCTCTCTCTCTCCTTCACTCTCTCTCTGCCCTTTGATGTGCGCAGGACACACCTTCTCATCATGATTTTTGTCTTGCAGGCTGTGACCTACGGATTGTCCCAAGGGGAGCCGCCATGTGTCTTCATTTCATTTCAGTGTTCATTTTAAGAAAGTTTCATTTGTTGCTTCAAAAGTGAATGTGTAATGCTCATTTTTGTGACGACACATGCACGTCACCAGTTGTGATTGTGCGACATCATGCGGATTATTTTGTACATGTTTAGGTGTAGCTGATGTGGCATGTCTTTGGTCGGGGGGGTGCTGGGGAGGGGGGTCCTGGGGTGGTGGCGGCGGCGGGTGTTGTTGCCCTTTCGGCCCTCCGGGCTGCATGTTCAGTTGCCCAGGTGCATCTGTTGTTCTTCAGGTGTGGCTCTGGGCTGGACTCCCTTTTGTGGTGCAGGCTGTGGTCCGACTTTGCACCAGGTCAGAGCAGTTGTTATTTTCCTGCTGCTAACGTGCCTTATCGCCTGTTTTGTGTTCTTATCGCAGTTCTGGCTGGTCGTTGTGAATGTTGTGGAGTGGTGTTGTCGCGGCTTTTGGCACAGAAACGCCTACTCTGCATCTCATCAGCGATAGTTGCGGGGGTCATCTGTGGCGATGTTTTTTGCGGCTGCTATTGCAGGTAAACTGGTGCTGTGGGATGTTAACACCAGCTTGTGATTGGGGCGATAAGTTTATCGCTACTTTGGCTGCGATAAAGTGCCGTTGAGTCTGCGATAGATTCTTGTGAATATGCCCCTAGATGTTACAGATGCCACCGACAGTGCAGTACAAGTCTAATCAAATTATTTTTGTGCGTTTCATGGTTTGATAGATCTGGATCAGGGACAAAGGATCAACTACTTCATGTACATCCCACATCATGATAGGATGGCTGAGTGAGTTGAGTAGGGACCACTGAAATATGCGATGACCTGCAGATCCCGAGTCCGAATCCCATTTAGGCCCATCCATCCTTCCATCCCACTAAGGTGGACAAATTAAGTACCATAAAGTGTCATAATAGCAACGTCTTATATCCGCAGTGATTAGAAAAGGCAGAGGTGCGTTACAAAAATCTAAATAAAAAAAGGTTAATTGATGATATTTATATCATCATCATTTGTTCACTCCAGATAAAAAGGGTACGTACAATGATGTCTTTAGTAAATGTTTCTACTGTGAATCAGGCTTCTCCTGTCAAGTCATGCACAGGGAATTAGTCAGATGCTGTCTGTAGATACGGTTCGACCTATCAGTCTTCAAGAAGCGTAGTTACTCAAAGGAGAGCCAATGCCAGCTTAACAGATACTGAGGACAGCTTGTCCTGATGGAGATGGCTGCTAGCAGCGTGAGTGGCTACTACATTTTCCCTTCCTCGTTTAAGTGACAAAGCATAGAGTTGTAGGAGTATAATTTTAGGGAAACATCTTATCTGCGTCTGAGTTTGTCCTTAATGACTGAAAGCGAGTTAGTGTGTCTAGTTACTCTTAGTAGTAGAGGCAAGTCTTCGAGGCCGCATGGGACGTTTACAGTTCCACTCAAGATGAAGAGGCAACAAAAGTGGAAAGTATTGAGGGAGTATGCAGAGATCACCCCCTCTTTCTGAGCTGGTTGATTCCGATGGATACTTCTAACTGCATAGTTCTCACCTTTAGAATATCCCCAGGCACCAGACTGCATCTGGAAGATTTAAAAGCAATGATCCTGCATGCCGATAGGTGACGTCATGTGGCTAGCGCTGGCTTCAGAAGTAATCAGCATCCTATAAGTGCCACCCCTGTGCACTGACATCAGTTCATTTCTTTGTGCACCTTCGTATGCAATATCGGACGCACGCTTCCAACTTTTTCCTCGTCTTTTGAGGAGTTTTCTCTCCAGAAATTCGAAATCGAGTTCAAGGTGTGCAGAGAGTTGTTAATTAACCACAGTCTCAAGAATTCAGGGCAGGTAAGTCAGACATTGGGCTATAAAGGTTTGTTGACGACGGTTTCCATTGTTTGTAAACATATTTTAGTAACAGGTTTACAATATTTAGTTAGGAGGTCTTTCCTGCTATTAGGTATGCATTAATAAATACTCCTTTGACTGACTTGTATAGCTCACTCGTTCTAATTTGTAAAGATTTGTGGTTGCTTCAGAAGGTTTTATATAGTTGATGGTCATGGTAACAGTGTCTTCCAGACTCCTAAGGAATGTGCAGATAGTGTAAGGGCAATGATCTGCATATGCAGGGCCTACAACCATTCAGGTTCTCTTCATTGCAATCATGTTCTTATTTTAGACCAGTTTATAATGCTTAGTGCATACTTGCAGTTCCTTGCAGTAGGAGGCCATACTTTGTGCCTGTGATCTGCAGGAAGCATACCTTGATGCCAGATTTGTGCACAGTATTAATGGTTTTGCAGGGTAAGTCTGAAAGATAATTGCAAAGATCATATTTATACTCTGCCTAATTCCGCACACAGCTATCCACTATAAAAACCTGCTCATATATCTCGGCTGCTACCCATCTCCAATGGCATAAGAAGCCTCTGAATTTGCAAGTCTCTTCATATCGAGGCCACCAGCTTCAGAAAATACCTAGTGCAGACCCAGCCTTCTCTGGCACAGCGACTACTGCTAGTACGCCTTGCCACGTACGATCGGGATAGACCCCACTACGTGACTCCCCCTTTACCTAATGAAAGCATTTAAAAATCCATCTATTTTCTCTTCCTGTACAGATTTTTTTGTCTGCCTCAACTGTACTAAAGATTTCAAGAAATGTGATGCTTTCTCAGTTGTTTCCACTGTTACATCTCGCTATTGCCTTGCAATTTACCTTTAGTTCAGAATTTCTCTACTGTTACTCTGTGCCTCTTTTGCCTACAACCACTCAAAAAAATGTTGAAGTTCCAAGCTGAATTCAAATGTGTTCCTATTGCACTGTGTACTACTCGAGTTCTATCCAAGGCATCCTAATACTCCCTGATGCAGGAGTTCTATATAAGACGGTTAGATAACGAATATAAGTTTATAGCCTTCATTGTAGGGGCATCTTCTGCTAATTCAGGGTGCGTAATTGGAAATTGTCTTTGTCCTCCATTTTGTAAATGCCATGGCACATGATGATGTCCCCCCCCCTTTTATGTACCCATGTGATTGACTGAGTAGCCTTTGAACCACCCGAACGTAGTTATGGTGGTTCCTTTCTATTTCGGTCTTTCGGGGAACCAAAGCAAGCCTCTCCTGGTTTCAGCACAATGAGTCCAATCCATGCGGATTTAATTTTACTCCAATGAAATGCTGCATGACAGTTGACTCTTTATATCACAGCGCATCATCTCTGCACAGTGCTTCCAATGGTTGTTTGTACTTATCCCTTTGGGTGCTTAACATGGCTGTCTGTTTGCAAGCAGGAGTAGAAGCAGAGTCCCAGCTCTTGGTTGCTGAAACAGCCTGCAGTAGAGGGGTATATTCTACGCTCAGCTCGTCCGTATGTCCCTCACCAATGATCCTCGTGTTCCACAGCTGAGCCGATAACCACAGGCTCTTAAAGGATCTTTGGTTAGAGCTGAAGTTGCTAATCCTTGCTCTGAAAAAAATGGTTTCCTTTTCACTCACACTAACGTTCAGTTTTAGCTGTTGTTTTTGGGAAGCAGTCTGTGCTTCCTAGCCGAGATTGTTGACATTGAAATGAGGCCAGGCTCATCTTCATACATGCTAACCAGATCCTACCACACTGTCAAGTTGTCTGTTTTGGGAATACTCGCCGAATAATGTTCTTGGGGCCACCATGTTGGCCCAATATGCTGTATTTTGACATGAATGTAAAAGATAGGCAGAAAGAGCCAGATAGGCAGGACGTATTTCCGAAAAGGGCGATTGGTTTACCATTTCTGCACCTTATAGCTGATCTTGGGTGCATAGTTTCAGAGCATCTGGCTTCCCAATATTCGTGTGCCTGTGATGGCAGTCTGTTTAATACTGAAGCAGCAAATAGCATCACGTACATAATTACAGGAGAAAGTGGCTTCAGATTTGCCATTGAACTGTAGAGAAAATAATTCATAATTTTAATTCCCCTTGAATGGATATGTTTCCATTAGTTTAATAGTTTGTTTAGTCGGGCAGTTATCGAGGCAGATTTGTGTATTGTTCAACATTCTTTTCAAATGTGTATTCTTAGACATAGAGGATTCCCTTTAATTAACATACTTGGAGCACCCTGTGCTTTTTGGGCTATCCTTTTAATGGTCTCCTTTTACCATTTGACATCTGGAACCAATGCAGAGCGACTGACTTCTTAGAGACATGTTGGTATGCTCTTGACATTTTCTGTTCGTACACATATCACATCTTAGTTGATTGAGTCAGCCACTACTGCTAGATTGTTTTGACTTTATAGATATTGTACTTCCTATCTGCCTCCTCCCATGTATATCATGCTTCGGAATGTGTAGTACTAAAGGACCTCGAAAGTAGGTGTGGGAACTTGGTACTTAATTTGATATATATTTTGATCTCAGTTCTTCAGTCATACAACAGCCTTTATCCTCTCTAGTGGCTCCCTGGAAGTAGGGTTTGGACTGGCTTTTTTTGAGCTTCTGCCTTGTTTCCCCAAAGTGTTAGCGCACCTGTTCCAATTCATCCCAATTATTTTTTAAATGAATGGGCTGAAGAGCTAAGTGCACAATGGTTGCCATAGTGAGTAGCATGTTTCCACTGAGCTGTAGCCCAGTACACCATTCCCTTATACTCAAAAAGCAATCACTGCGTAGTGCATGCTTACAAAAACACAAACACACAGGCCATGTTGAGCAGATGCAGCAAGGCATGCATGTCGCTCTCACACCCCCAAAACAAGTATAGCACAGGCAACTGGTGTACAAATGTACATTAATTGTAATGGGATGAGAAGCAGCAGTGCAAGCCACACACACCATGTAGTGCACAGCCAACTGCCATGTAAGCTTCCTACACAGACTGAACTAAGAGAGACCATGGGCAGCAGCTGTGCATGCTTTCGTCAGACACACCAAATAGGTAGGACAAAGGCAGCAGGGGCATACATATTCAGTGTTCCTAGAACGGGTAAGGTAGGAGCAGTAGTAGTGCAATCCCACTCCAAAGTTGAAGGGATACAGCGCAAGCAGTATTAGCACATTGAATAGGTGAGGCACACAAAGTTGTAATGCAAGTTTTCAACAGTCATTACAGAAGAAGCAGTCTCAGACAAAGCTACCTTCAAAGGAATATACTAAGTGCGTGAAACTACGCTAAGGCAACCCTGTGCAAGACACTCTTGGGTTAAAATAAATCTTTACAGTACAAATGAAGAGCAGGTAAGCCTCATTTTGCAGACTAAAGATACAAAAATGGTGAAACATGCATGTCTGTATTGTAAATCCTATGCCATTTTTAAAACTCACACACAGCTCTTAAGTTAGGACTGCTAATTTCAACCAGATTCACTTGTGTTGCGTTTTTTTTACTTATGACCATCCCTATGTGTTCTAAGTACTCAAAACAGAAGGATTAAGGCTCTTTTCAGCTACATAGTAACCACATCAAAAGCCCCCACAATTGTATTTTATATGCTCCCTCCTCTGCCTTTGATCCTAACAGATCCAGGCAGTCATAAATCTTTTACACACATCCATGTCGCTTTTGCAGAGGCTTAAAGTAGCCATCAGATGACCATTTTGCCCTCATCTGCCGCCTTATCTTGAGTCTGTGGTCATGACATTAGCATAGCTGCAAGACAATCATAAGCAGGCCACAACTCTCTCACATGTTTCTTTTCTTCGCTAGGTGGCTGGAAGTACAGATGGAGAATCTGACTTGCACCCAGCGCTGGGTGATCTACATGCGTCTCTTGCAGCAGTCAATTTGGCCAGGAGGCGCACTCCGTACTGTGCCCCGTCCTGTTAGAACACAGGAGCAGAAAGTGGCTGCTAGGGGGCAGGCTCTGCAAAGCCTAATGGGAATTTTACCAGGTGAGTTCACTATGACAAAGCAACTGAATGTTTACCACTGGTGAAGTGTTTGATTGAGAGTTAGCTGATAGAGTTATGCTGATTCTTCCCACAATTAGGTCTTTAGGTATACAAAGCAAGTGGCCATTGTAGGAAGGTGAAGTATTATGTGGTGATGCTGGTTAGGATTCAGCATGTAATACTATCACAAACCCCCAAAATGGTCCTTGGATACACACTAATAAATCTTGAGCTCAGCCCGGGTAGTGTAGCAAAGAGCAGTCAGGCTTTACTAGAGGAACAATTAAGCATTTCAGAGTACCAACATGAACAATAAGTAATTGACAGGACTCTAAAGAAATCCAAGACCAATTTATAAAAACATAGCAGATTTTTATATTAATTTCGACACCAAAACTAACAGAATCAGATCCATAGAACTGAAGTTATGGATTTTAGAATCAATAGAAAATCATTGCAAAATAATACAGTGAAACATTATCATTGCGGTCAATGGTCAAAACCACTGGTGACAATCGGTCACTTGCAGGTCAAGGTGGAGTGGGTCCCAGGCCCAAGCCATGGCAGTCAGTTCAATTTTACCTGCCCATGGAGCCCGGGTGCAGAGTTGTCCTGGCTGTTCCTGGTGCTGAGCGGGAGCCACAGGGAAGCTGCTTTTACAGTTACTCACTGCTGCTGGGGAACACGGGGCAAAATATTTACAAAGGGGCCGCTGCTGATGTTAGACAAAAGTTGGTTGGAGTTCCCTCTTGATGCAGTGTTGAGTGAAGGGGTCAGTTGCTGGCCTGGCGTCCACAAGCCTTGGCAGCGGTAAACACATCAGATTCTTACTTCAACATCCGGGGGTCCTCTGAAGCCCAGTAGCTACCTGAAACTTCGTGGAGGGTAGGACTACAGTTTTCACAATGCAGTAGACCATCTGGATTTGGGCGATCCCTCAGAGGGCCCGATGGCCAGTGATTCTTCGGATCCTGAGCACTGTTTTACCTGCAGTTTGCAGGGGACTATTGCCACTAGTCCAGGGGAGTATGAAGTTGCTTCTGGCTGTCACAGAGGTCCCTCTGTCTGGGGAACTGACCTTTAGCGTAGGACGGGCATTGATTGTGCAGTTTCAAGAGTGTTGCCACAGGTTCAGAGTCTCCCTCTTTTGGTTTGTGCAAGTCCTGTTGTCAGAGACTCTGGTCTCTTCTTTGTCCTCTTTGATGCAGAACAGTAGTAGTCCTTAAATCCTAGATATAGGGGAGTTAGGGTTGCGGGAGCAAGTGGCCAATGGGCTACTATCCCAGTGGATGATCCCCCCTGAAGTGACCACATCTGGGGATGTAGGTCATTCTTTCCACTCAGAATCCTCTGTTCTACTACTTTTAAAAATGGCAGAAGTCTTCCTCAGCTGTACAGACCATGTAGTCCACTCTAGAGGTGTGGAAAATCTTCTGGGGGGTTTCGCCTCCTGACTACCTACGTTTACCACCTTTCTGGGTGCAAATGTGCCTGGGGGCAGGGGGATTGCTGTTTCTGCCTTGGGGAGTCAGCCTGGCTGCGTAGTACAGACGGTGCAGCTTTTGCAGCTCACTGCTTTGATGTGCCACTTTAATAGCCAGCCTATCAGGGAGAAAGATTTGACCTCCTTCCCATCCAGGCCCTTGTTTCTGACTCCTGGGAGAGTTCATGCCTCCTGGTAGGGGGTCAGAATCCTGTCTTGGCAGCAGCAAGCGCCGGCTGGCAGCCAGAAGGCATCGAAGCTCGGGCAGTCAGGTAGGCAACCTCTAAGGTAGCCACCTCGGTTCATGCCACGGTTCCTCTGGCACTAGATTAATGGCAGGGGTGAGGAGGTATATTGTTTGATACCAAACATGCCTTATTTAGGCACTACTATAATGCAGATGGGAACCTCAGGTTTGCCCGGGTGACAGCCCATGTTACCCTATGGACCGTCTATCACTGATAGTGCCCTTTAATGGTAAAAGGCCACTGTAAGGTCATATAAGTTTGCACTTTTATGTCATTGACCCCTTAATATAATGCAACCTGCCTCCTGGGCCGAGGAGGCCTTCCTGAGCGGTGAATAACATTTATTAAAGATAATGCTTTGACCTTGCCACACATGGTGAGGGAATAGTCGAGTTTGAGCAGTTTGGACTGCTCCTGCAGTCTGCAATAGCAGGTCTGCTGCCAGTAGATTACTTGGGGCACTCAGGCTGGCACAAGCAGTGCGTCAGGCCCTGGTGACCCTTTTAACACCCATGCCCTAGGTACCACTGGTACCATATACTGGGGACTTATAAGGGGATTAAAGTCCTTGCCCATTAGGGTTACCAATTCACACATATCAGTTTTAACCCCTTCCCCGCTCATGACGGAGCCGCTCCGTTATGAGCCACGGTTGCCATGTGCTCATGACGGAACGGTTCCGTCATGTCACGGCCGTTGGCGGCCGCTCCGCCTACGCGGCGCTGTTTCCCCGCCTGTGCGGGGGGACAACGCAAATGGGCGGAGTCATGACGGAACCGTTCCGTCATGAGCACAGCTCAACCGTGGCTCATGACGGAGCGGCTCCGTCATGAGCACAACGCCACCGCGCTGCCCCCCCGCACTCCCCAGCGCTGCGGCGGGATTCCCGCCGCAGCGAAAGGGTTAAGGAGAGAGCACTGGTGCCTGGGTAGAGGGCTCCGGTGCACTTTCATAGTCATAAAAATCAGTATTGGAGCAAAAAGTGGGGGTGGGTGACTACAAAAGGATTATGTTAACCTGTAATCATTTGCTCTTTGCATGTAGTGCTATAGATTCACATGCTTTGCATACTTCCGCCATTTAGTGTTGGACTCGGATGATTACAAGTTGTTTTAATTCTAAGAAGATTCTTCAAGTTACGAGGTTGTGCGCCTTCTCCTGTTAGTGATATGGCGCATGGGCATCGACTCCATTGTTAGATTGTTTTGCCGCAAGTGGGTGATAATGGAGTTGTAAGTATCCTTAATGTGATGTCCATGCAAATGGTGTGAATTAAAATACATAAACTGTGACCTACACCGGCTTCTGGGGAAGCGGGACGGCACATGTGAATCTACAGCACTGCCTGACAAGAACAGATGCTTACAGGGTAAGTAATATAATCTGTTCAAGGCATGTGTGCTGTAGATACACATGCTTTGCATCGACTGTAAAGCAGTCCCTCTCTCTAAGCGGTGGCTAGCCTATGGGGGTTGCAGTTGTTTGAAAGAGAGTCCACAGTTCTACTTGGCCAAAATTGGATTGTTGACGTGCTAATACATCCACAGCAATGTTTTCTGAAGGTGTGTGGTGTGGACCATGTTGCTGCTTTGCAAATGTCAGCAATAGGAATGTTCCTTAAAAATGCCATAGAAGCCCCTATTCTAAGAGTTGAGTGAGCTTTAGGGGGAACAGGTAACAGTCTTTTAGCTTTAGCATAGCAAGGTTTGCTATCCAACTTTTAATCCCAGTTTTAGAAATAGCATTTCAAATGTGAGGGGATGAAAAAGCAATGAATAATTGTTTAGTCTTTCTAAACGTTTTTGTTCTGTTGATATGATACATTAAAGCGCTTTTAACATCTAAAGTATGTGGAGCCCTTTCTGCAACAGTCAGGTTGTGGGAAGAAGACAGGTAACTCTATTGATTGATTAATGTGAAAAGGTGAGACTATTTTAGGAGAAACCTTGAGTTTTTTCTGAGCACTACTTTATCTCTATGAGGTTAGTGCTGGGAGCTCACTAAAATGTCGTGAAGTGATAGCGATTCAAAATGTGACTTTCCAAGACAAATAATGGATTCGGCAAGAATGTAGCGACTTAGATGAAGGCTCCATGAGCTTTGTTAACTGAACATTTAGATTCCATGCTGGTGCAGGTGGAAGTCTAGGGAGAATGATTCTTTTAAGTCCTTTCATAAACGCTTAAATAACATGTATTTTGAACAAAGATAAATGTCGTGTGGCAGCTAGGTGTTATTGTATTGAAGTGTTGGCTAGACCTGTGGTTTGAAGATGCAACAAATAAGAAAGAATGTTTGTATTTGTGCATCTCTTTGGTTAATACTTTGATGCTGGCAGTATAGAAGAAATTGTTTCCAAATTGCAATATAGCCTTGTCTAGTGGTAGGCTTACAAGCATGTTTAAGGATAGCCATGCATTGTTGTGATACGGTTAAGTACCCACATTCTATGACATCAGGAGCCATACTGCAAGGTTCATTTCCTTGGGATTGGGGTGTCTTAGTTTGCCATGGTTCTGTGTGAGAATGTTCTGTTTGAGGGGAAGCTTCTTGTGTGGGACCAGGGAGAGTTCCAGTAGTGTGGTAAACCATTGTTGTTGAGCCCATGTTGGAGCTATGAGCACTAGGGTGAGGGAGATCAGCCTGAGCTTTCGAACCACTAAGAGAAGTAGTGGGAGAGCTGTATAAGCATAGGCAAATATCCCTGACCAATTCGTCCATAGAGCATTGCCCTTGGATAGGGGGTGTGGGACCCTGGTTGCGAAGTTTGGGCATATTGTGTTTTCTGGGGGTGCAAACAGGTCTGTTTGTGGAAACCTCTATTTCTGAAAGCATGGTAGGAGATCTTTGGGGTGAAGTTCCCATTCATGGACTTGTTGCTGCGTCCTGGTGAGAAGGTTTGCAACTTGATTGCTTGTCCCTGTTACATGTTCTGTCAGGAGATGAATGTTGTGATGTATTGCTAAGCGCGATGTCTTTTGGGCTAAGCGTGATAATTGCAGAGAGTGAGTGTCCCTCCCGCCGTTTTTGTAGATAGTACATTGTTGTCATGTTGTCTGTTCGGATCAGGACATCTTTGTGTAGTAATGAGGTAGGAACACTTTCAGTTTAGGTGAACAGCTTGAAGCTCTAGGTAATTGATATGCAGACCTCTGTGGTTTAAGTCCCATATATCCTGAATTGTAAGATCTTGTAGGTGAGCTCCCCAACCTATCAGGGAAGCATCTGCTGTGAGAATCGCTCTGTGAACTGGGTCGAGAAATGGCCGCTCCTTAGACAGGTTTTGTGGATTCCACCACTGCAGAGAGTGATGTGTGTGGCTTTCCACTGACACTAGATCTTGTAGTTGACCGAGTGACTGTGTCTTTTGACTTGAGAGGCATTCTTGCAGTGGTCTCATATGTAACCTGACATGGTGGACTATTGAGATACAGGATGCCATCATGCCCAAAAGTCGTATGAGTATTTTGACTTTGACTTGGGTCCCAATTCGAAGGTGTTGGATTAGTGGTACAATGTTTTATATCCTGTCTGTATTTGGGTATGTTAATCCCAAGTGAGCAATGAGTATGGCTCCTAAATACGGTTGTATCGGAGATGGTTGTAGGAGCGATTTTTGTAGATTGATGGTTAACCTTAGTGGATGAAGTAGGGTGAGTGTCTGTTCTGTATGCTGTTTGCAAAGGAAGGAGCTGTTTGCTTTTATTAGCCAATGATCCAAAAAGGGAAACACATGGATTTTTTTGCCTGTGCAGATGTGCTGCCACTACTCTAGACATTTTGTGAATACCAATGGTGCGTTGCTGACTCCAAAGGGAAGAACTTTGACTTGATAATGTTTTCTGTGGAAGACAAACTGTAGGTATTTTCTGTGTGAGAGATGGATTGGTATATAGAAGTAGGTATCCTTTAGGTCTAAAGCTTTTTGTAATAGTGGTATCACTTCCTGAAGAGTTACCATGTGGAAGTGTTCTGATAGGATATAGTGATTGACACATCTGAGGTCGAGAATGGATCGAGGTGACCTGTCTTTTTTGGGAATGAGTAAGTTTAATGAATATACCCCTATTCCTTGATATTGTATTTGGACTGGTTCTATAGCTCCTTTGAGCAAGAGAGCTGATATCTCCCGTTTGAGTAGAGATTGATATTGCAAGGATAGTCTGTGTTTGTCAGTGGGAATATTTGGAGGAGTTGTGATGAGCTCGAGACAGTAACCATGTTGAATAATGTCCAGCACCCATTGGTCTATTGTGATGGATTTCCATGCTGGTAAAAAGTTTTGAAGACGTTCCCCGACAGGTGTTAACTGGTCGGGGAGAATGGTGAGGAAGTCATTGTTTGATGTTTGTGTTTGCGGTCCGAATATTATTTCCATGACCACGTCCTTTAAAATTATTTCCTCTGTATGCTCCCCTGTAATAGGTTTTAGTAGTAGCAGATTGTCCTTGATTTTGAGAGAAGAACCCTGTGGAGGCAGACTTTGCACCGTGTTTGAAATTGGGCCGGCAAAAGGACCCACAGTAGGTGGGAGTTTCTAGGGCCCCCATTAATTTTGTGACATCAGTGTCGGTTTTCATTTTTTCAAGGGCTGTGTCTACCTGGGGGCCAAAGAGGTGCTCCTTGTCAAAGGGCAGATTAAGAATTGCCTGCTGCACTTCAGGTTTAAATCCGGAGTCACCGAGCCAAGCATGTCTAAGCAAAAGAAGACTGGTGTTTGTGCTTCTAGCTGCAGTGTCTGCGGAATCTAGTGTGCATATCATGGAGTTATTGGTGATTAACTTCCCCTCATTGACTATCTCATAACCCCTTTTTCTGTATTCTTCTGGGAGATGTTGGAGGAGCCCCTCCATTTTATCCCAGTGAACCCTGTCTTAACAAGCTAAAAGAGCTTGGCTGTTGGCAATACGCCAATGATTACCGGACAGTGC
The DNA here is from genome assembly GCF_964204655.1 of Triturus cristatus. Classification (NCBI taxonomy): domain Eukaryota; kingdom Metazoa; phylum Chordata; class Amphibia; order Caudata; family Salamandridae; genus Triturus; species Triturus cristatus. The sequence continues at coordinate 40,825,215 of NC_140584.1, read as the reverse complement.
TCCTATCCGTTTTACGTTATGACTCCATTTCTTGGGGAGGTGCATTCCCAGTTGTTTGGAGTTTGCCCTTTTCCATCCATTGGCCACTACCAGATAGTCTGGGGTTAATTGTCTTCTAAGGTATATAGGATCAGATGGTTCTGCCCTATATTTTTTGTTAATTTGTGGTGTTATTATTCATGCTTTTACCTTAGAAATGTTGTCTGCATGATATAGCATTCTCTTAAGGAGTGGTAAATATTGTGACCCCCTTGGAGCATTAGAGAGTTTTTCGAAAAGGAAGTCATCCTTTATGTAAAGTCACTTGAGGAAATGCTGCAGCTCTGGCTATTAGGTCTTGATAGGCAGAAGCGTCATCTGGTGGTGATGAGCATGTGGGAAAAGGTCTGGTTGTGGTTTTATGTCATAAGCATCCCAAGCACCTCCAGGTTGTGTGTCTTCTGTTATGTTATTATCCTCATCTATGATGGGTGAGTGAGGTGACAAGTTGCCTGCTTCAGATAATTGTGGTGAATCAGGTGGTGGAGTGGATGCTGGGGTGGTGTTGGTGAAGTAGGAATGGAAATGTGTAAAGGGTTAGTAGCAATGTCCATTTTCTTCCTTGTGAGAGGCTGTATAGGAATGTCTGTAGCCTCTTCAAAAGCCAACTGTATTTTAGAGGATTGAGATTTAGCTGGGTGAAGAATAATCTTTTTAGTTCTGGGTTGAATTTACAAAGTTTTTTGCTTCAGATCGAGCAGTTCCTGCATAACTTCGAGGATTGGTTCAGTGGAGTTTTCGGTCCGAAGTTGTAACATTTCAGAGTGGAAGAATGTTTTGGTGTCGGTGCCGGTGTGCTTGGAAAGTAAGCACCGTTGCCCTTGTCTTTCGGAACCAAAGTGAATGTTCAGTGAGTTACTGCTGAATCAGCGTTTGAGGAGGTGGAGGCCCCTGCTGTAGGCTGAAATTTCAGAGCGGAGCCCGAGGGCGGGGCTTCCAAGTCTGTATGTCAGTGCACGCCATCGCTTTACTGCAGTGGTGGACCGTGAGCAGTTTTTTCATCCAGAGCCTAATTTTTGGTCTTTGGATCGGGAGTAATTGTACTCACAGTGCGATGTTTTTGGGCAGACTCGAGACTGGCTGAATCTTGTTCCATGTCTGAATCGGATTCGTTGATGGATAAGGATTCCTCTTGTGCTACTGATGCCCCCTCTTCTTCCTCCTCCTGTCAATCCGAAGATGTCTTGTGAGTCGCCTGCTTGCCTGCGATGCATTTCTTGGTGATGGGCATGTTGATCCCGAAGTGTCTTTTTTGATTGAAATGATTTGCAGGCCTCACATGTGTCCTATTGATGATCGGGCGAGGGGCATAAGTTGCAAACGGAATGTTGGATGGTGCGAGGGTATTTGGAATGGCACTTCGGACAGAAACGGGACAGAGTGCGTACCATTAGCAGCTCATTCTCCGATAGAAACTGTTGAAGTTAAAGAGACCCAGCCGGGCATGGCATGTAGGCCCTGTAAGCGAGTCCAAGAACCCGATGAACAAATTGTTATTTGCTCGGAATGCAAGAGTAATTACGCGATCCAGACAATACCATTGATTGAAGGATCTATTAGCATATCGAAGGGACCCTAAAAGAGTCTTAAACTGGAGCTTGAAAGATTACATCCGAACCTGTTGGAGGAAAAAAACACAATCTAACAATGGAGTCAATGCCCATGTGCAGTATCACATAACCTCGTGACTCGAAGAAACTTCTTCAAACAAAAACAACTTGTAATCATCTGTGCCCAACACTAGGTACAAAGCATGTGTTTCTACAGCACACATGCCTCAAACAGGGGACTTTCTTACAGCGATACTTTGTGTTTATCATCAGCAGGTGACATGTTTGGACTTTGTGGAGGCAAAGCTAGGGGTGTTGAGTTTTGTTCCCATTGGTGGGAGTAGCAGTGGAAACCACTGGGGAAGACACTGAACATCTCTTCCTGGTGCACTTGGGGAGTTGTGGTAGAGTCTCTCAGGCATATTGGTTAGAGCTAAGGTCATGTAGATCTTTTGAGCATTCATCAAACTAACACAAGATAGCTTATTACTGACGAGCTGGAAGGATCACAGAAAGTTGAAATATTTACTGTGGAAAATAATGGGAAGCGCAAATCCTTCAAGTAGTGATCAGAGTCAAAGTGTTTTTGAGGCCCACAGGTTGAGTGTTTCAAAGTGTGTGCAAATCATAATATGCATCATTGGTTCAACAATGTGTGAGTGAGCCAGAGGACCTTTTGGGAGTCAAGGGTTAGACTTAGGAATTAAATGGAAGCTTATATTTGCATTTCATTTGTTGTGTTTACACGGTGGCTTTTCAGCCAAGAGGCCACTTTGTAGTGCTAGCTAAATGAGGGATACAAAGCATGGGAAGGGGGCGATGCCACATACCTCACAACAATAAACAAGAATGCTTGAAGGCCTATTAGATTGTAGGCTTGTAAGGCTTTCCCCAGAATTTTAGCAAGTCTACCCAGAGATAAAGGTGTGGCAGTAGGTATTTACAAAGGGATATACCTTGTACATGTAAGTTATAATCCTAAAATGTTTATCACTAGGCAAATGGTGAATCTGTTTTGGATTTCTGAACTTGGGTGCCTGGCTGAATGTAATGTACCATCCATGTCAAATGGTGGCAGGCACCACACCATTCAAGTCTTAGTCGAAAAAAAACAAAAGGTTTTAAATTCAACACTTTGCTTTTTGGGGAGGCTGCATGGGCTTAAAAACACTGGGGAAAAAATCACGTACTGAATGTGGCTTATATGTGGATGCCTGCCCTGCTAATATATTCTAGGATATCTTTTTCAAAAACTCTATGGTCATCCCAACCAGGGCAATAATCAATCATTCTTTTGCAAGGTGAAACTTCCTAAGTGAGCTCAAAATGACAGGCATCAAACGTATGATAAAAAACATGAACTGGATCCCACTGAGCAAAAGAACTACTGACCAATAGCTAATGTTCCTTTTTTAGGCAAAACATCTGGATTCAAACAAGTATTAACATTTGCAGAAGAATACAACCTGCTCTCATGCTGTCATAAGGAATTCCATCCTACACATGGCACTGATTGCAACATGAAATGGCCTCAAAACAACTACAGGCTACTGAAGAAGCTGCCCCCATCTTACTTGATCTATATTTGGCTTTCAAAATGCTTCACCACCCTACCCTGTAGGTGTTCCAGATTTCTGAACGGATGGAACACCCTTCTCCATGCATTCACTAAACTTTGTAACCCTTGAGAGATGACAACAATCTCCAAATCCAGAAAGCAATAGAAAATTCCAGAAAACAATAACAATATGACTGTTTCCACCATTGTAATTAAACATTTTCCCTAAACCTTTTACAATATTACATGCTTAAGTGTTGCATTGGACCATGTTTAGAACATGTATCTGAACCATCGTGCACGTCTACAACTTTTACCACATAAGACATTCTTATACAAATCTCTTTGAAGAATAGACTCTGAAAGGACATCCAGATACTGATGCAAATCGGTGACTTTGCAGCCTTGCCAGGAGTATCAAGCAGTATTCAAATTTTACAATACAAAATAGTTGTCTGCCTGTTACAGGGGGATTTATGAGGCAAGCCACATTATTATGTAGTTGGTTTTGCTTGCTCATCAAGAGGACACCAGCAATACATTGCAAATGTGGCAATTGCAGCACAAACAGGATTCCATGTAGAACACAGAAACAGATGACACCATTTGGCTGAGTTTTAAAGGAAAGGTCATCCTCAAAAGTGACTGTTGGAGGCGTGGCCAAGATGGCGACCTAGACAGACACAGATTCTCGTGGCTCCTCGCTCCTCACCCTTTCATCTGGCTGTTTTGTGCAATATAGTCCCCAAACCTGCACAAAATTGCCCACAGAACAGCTGAGAGGTACGAGGCTTTCGCTGAAAGAGGTGCCGGCAGCCTTGTCCCGCTTTGGGACCTTTGATTCAGTCCAGGGTCCGGATCAACGAAATGGCGCCCACTCGGAACGGACGCTAGCTAGGTTCCCCTGCACCCTGACCAGTGGAGACATCGGCGACCGCATGGCTTTCCATCACCGCCATCTCGAAGGCGGGGTGTGTACCGTGGCGACGTGGGAGAGGCGAAGCATCAGGCCCTCAGGAGAGCGCGCCCACAGGTCCGGGGCCGCCCGGGGCTCTCCGTGCTGATACATAATTGAGGCCGAGGCTGCTGGGCCTGCGGGAGTGTGGGCGGGCACCGCTCGCTTCAGAGGTGCAGCATTCCTCTGCGACGGACCACGGGCGCGACGCCGCGGAGCCGACAAAGAGCACCCGGAGGGGGGGCCCTCCATCTACGACCTGCAGAGCACCGAGCACCAGCCCTAAATCGGCGGCGGGATCGCGCCAGGGGACGGACTGCATCGCCATAGTGGGAAGCCTGGGCAACGCACATCGGGGCTTGGTGAGTGCGACCCAGCGGTTATTCCCCCACAGATCGGAGCGGTGCTGGGCCGCAGGGGACGCCAGGACCAGCACCCAGCAGGGGACGCCCAGCACAGTGCCAGCGAGGCCCGGGAGAAGAGTATACCGGCAGCAGGGGGACCCGAAGCTGTGCAATAAGGTACTGGGGCAACAGCAGGAGGGGCGGCAGGAGGGCCCTCTCCCCACGTTTCACACCATCACCGTCATCCAGGAGCCACAGCACGATACTCTTCGGGGAGCCCTGCGACCAGTGATAAAGGGGTTAGGGGGGCCTCGAAGATTTATATAAGCGCGTCTGGGATTCTGCTGCCCTCCTACACGAAAGGTTGCCCCACATCACTTGCGTCAAGGGACTCCAGTGAAGGTACCGGGCCCCAACTCCTCTTGCTCGCTTAGTAGACCAGGACGCGGTGGGTTATGGATTCTTTCTGAGCCACCTCCCCCAGGGAAGTGCATATGCCTGGCATTGATAAGGGACTATCGATACTGCACAAGCCTGACAGAGGGGCAAGCACCAACTATAACCGACTACGGCCTGGGGTGTAAGTTCGCCTGAGATATCAGCGTGCAGCAGGAGCAGAGACTCACTGAGAGGGGCCCTGTCATGGCCTCAGCACAGAAGAGGGGAGAGCGCACGCTGACAGATATGCTTCTTAAGGGCCCCAACAAAGGCGACAGAGGGCCTCCCTCCCCACCCACCTCACAGCAACATACGGACCATGGGGAGGTGCCCATCACCTGGGCATTCCTCGAGACACTTTAACTCCCTACGTGAGGACTTTCACTCGCTCAAACAAGAAGTGGCGGGGGAAGTGCGGGAGATCCGCCGAGAGGTGGATGGACTGGGGGAGCGGGTAGCAGCCGTTGAGGATAATGACCACACCAGAAGCGAGCAACTGGAACACCTCCAACAAGAACTCATTCGCCTCAAGGACCAACAGGTGGACCTCCAAGCGCACGCTGAAGACGTAGAGAATAGGTCGCGACGCAACAACATATGGGTCCGGGGTGTTCCACCGGCAACAGAGGGAGCTGATATCACCCAATACCTTCAGGGCCTCTTCCGTGAGATCCTCGGCGAGAGTTCAGACTTTGACATCTGAATCGATCGAGCGCACAGAGTGGGTCTGACGAGGCGCACGCCTGCTCCCCCCCCCGGACATTTTGGCCTTTTTACCGGACTTTCCACTAAAAGAGCGGATCCTATGGTAGGCGTGACTGAAACAGCCTCTTCAATACCAAGGACACTCAGTGGCGCTTTTCCAGGATTCGTCCGTCATCACTCTCCAAAAACGGAAAGCGTTCAGAGAAGTCACTTCGTTCCTGAGAGACAAAGGGATACCCTATGCCTGGGGTCATCCCTTCCGCCTGATTTTCAAATGGAATGGGGCGCTGCACCACATGAAATCCCTTCAGGAGGCCTGCACCCTGCTGGGTCTTGAACACAGCGAGTTGGAGACCTCCCCTGATCACTCGCAAAAACCCCCGAGGGACGGATGGCACCATGTGGGCCGCAGACGCCAACCTATAGCAGCATTGAAACCGGGCCACATGACTATATCGAAGGAACGGGCTGCGGCCCTCAACGTGGTGATTAGAGACACCTCATCTACTGAATAATTTGCTCTACAGTTGGGGATGCATACGCATTGACTTTTAGCTGGCTGGGGGTGTGGGGGGGGCCTGAGTCGCTGGAGTTGCACGCTCAGACAGGTAACTTCACCACAAGCCTGTGGTGCGTGGGGGCAGGTTTTGGACTATGGTAATTTGTTGGGAAAGTTTAGTTGGGGTTAGGGTGGGGGGAGGGGTGGCAATGGCTAACTGTTTGGTGCGGGAGGTATGGTCGGGGTTGGGGGGAGGGGGGGACCTGGGAGCGGTGGGGGGAAGGGAGCCGGTGTGCCTTATGGAAGGGGGGTTCAAGTGAGATGCTATGTAGGGGCAGGCCCCCATAGACGACATATCCTCCGGTAGGCAGGCAAATGACAGGGTCCACTTTGAAAGTTATCACCCTGAATGTGAGAGGGCTCAACAACCCCGTTAAAAGGTGTGCCATTTTATCATATTTAGAGAATTCCGGCACCTCGATTTGCCTGTTGCAAGAAACACACCTCCTATCCAAAGACTGGCATCGGATGTGGTCCCGGGCGTTCCCTCAACAACTCTACTCCTATACCACCATGGCCAAGTGGGAGATAAAGTAGAGGAAATCAAAGGTAGGCTACTCGCTCACAGCATACGAGTGGGCGGATTGTCCATGACAATAGGGTCCCCATATGCTCGCAGCTCCGGGCAAGAACCCTTTCTCAAAGACGCTTTGTCAGAGATTTTAAGTTCCCAAGACCGATACTCACTTGTGGGAGGCGACGTCAACCTAGTCATGGATGGGGAGACAGATAGATCAGGCCATCGCTTTAGTTCCACGGGAGCGCTCTCCCTGGAGGGGAAGGAGTGGATGGCTCAAAGGGGACTGGTGGACTTGTGGCGGGAGGCGCACCCTCACAGCACGCACTACACGTTCTACTCGCATGTGCACCACACTTATGCCAGGCTAGACCACCTTATAGGATCCTAGGAGTTACAACCGCTTGTGAGGGACATAGATATTATCCCTGCCGCCATATCGGACCACGACGCAGTGGTAGTGACTATTGATGTCCCTCGGACTAAGATGGCGGGGGGTAGATGGCGACTGCGGGAGGCCCTACTGCAACGGAAGGGGGTGGCCCAACAGCTGCACAAAAGCATCACTGATTACCTTGCACTTAATGATACACTGGACACACCCTTGACAGCATTTTGGGGGGCACTTAAGGCAGTAATAAGGAGGGAACTGATAGCCATTTCGGCGGCAGAAGCTAAAGAGCGCAGGGAGAAGCGGGAATCCTTAACAGCTCAAGTGGTCAAACTCGAGCGGGTGCACAGCCGCACCGGGACTCCCAGGGTGTGGAGGCAATTGAACATTGCCAGGGCGAAACTCGCTCGCCTAGATCTCAATCGCGCTTAGTATGCAGCCCTGCGGCTCCTCCATGCATACTATGTGGGGGACGATAAGACGGGACGTCTCCTTGCCAGTGCGCTTAGAGCTCGGGTACAGCGGTCGAAAATCACAACCCTTTATGACACCCGAGGAGAGAAATTGGTCCGCGATGACCAGATTGCTGAAGCCTTTAGAGAGTTTTACGCATCATTGTATAGTGCGGATCGGTCCCTTGACACAGACAGGCTTACCTGAGGGGGACGGCAACGACGGCGCTCAATACAGCCGGGCCGCCGCGTTGGATGCGCCTATCAGAATAGAGGAGGTGGTGGGTGCGATTTCTCGCCTTAAGCCCTTGAAGTCGCCTGGGCCGGATGGCTTCTCCGCTGGTTTCTATAAAACTTTTTCCCGGTGCTAGCACCTCTTCTGACTCGACTTTTCAACTCATTCCAGGGGCCTGGTTCGATCCCTCCTGATATGTTGGAAGCCGACATCATTGTACTACCCAAACCAGGTAAAGACGCCTCCCAGTGCGCCGCTTATAGGCCTATTTCCCTACTTAATCTGGATCTTAAACTATTCACAGGGGTTCTAGATTCTAGACTTGGACCACGGCTACCTGGCATCATCGAGCCGGACCAATCTGATTTCATTCCCCAACAGACAATGCAGTGATAATACCAAACGCCTTATGCACCTAATAGACAAAGCTCATTACCAGGGGATGGATGCCATGCTCCGGTCTATAGACACCAAGAGGGCGTTTGACAGGGTGGACTGGGTTTTTTGGGATAAAACAATGGCCCACTTCGGAATCGGGGATCACTTTAGGGCATGGGTTGCCAGCTGTTATGATAAACCCAGAGCGACGATCCGTGTCAATGGCATTGGCTCCAGGCCCTTCGACATCAGGAGAGGCACTCGGCAGGGGTGTCCGCTTTCGCCCCTCCTTTTTGCGCTATATGTAGAACCTCTGGCACAGAGGATCCGAGATAATCCTGACATTACCGGCATCGCCTTTGTGGGGGAACATCATACCCTTAGCTTATACGCAGATGATATCCTGGCTGCGCTGGACAACCCTAAAAAGTCAGTGCCTGCCTTCTTGAGGGAGCTGGAGACCATTGGGAAGGTATCTGGATTTAAAATGAACAGAGGGAAGTCAATGCTCCTCCCTTTGGGCCGTAACACACACGCAGTCAGTGATGCATCTTCGGAATACGAGGGTCTACAACTCCAGGCCTCAATCCTGTACTTGGGGATAGTCCTAACCCCATCCACCGAGCGGACAGTTACTCTGAATTACATGAATATCACCTCCCAGATACAGGATGACCTAAGGAGATGGCAGAAGCAACCCCTATCATTGCTTGGTCTTATCGCTGCGATGAAGATGTCTATATTACCCAAACTTCTTTATATCTTTCAGACCATCCTGGTGACCCCGCCCCTGGGCACTATACAAAAGCTACAAGAAGCAGTACAGCATTTCATATGGACAGGGAAACGGCCACGTATGCGCAGAGACCTCTCCTACCGACCTCCGGATGAGGGAGGCCTGGGGATCCTAAACCTATTGCACTACTTTAAGGCACAGCAATTGTGATACCTGGTAGAGTGGAGCCGACCAGATTCGGAGAAGAGATGGCTCTTTCAAACCAGGGCGATGGCGCAAACATCGCTTTGGAAGATACCCTTACTAAAGCGCCCCGATAGGCCGGCCTACCTCCAGAAGTCCCCCATAACTCGCACAGTGTTGCGGGTGTGAGACACAGTAGCGGTTCAGAGGTGGCTCACCACTTTTCCTTCGCTACTTACACCTTTATTCGATAACCCTGATTTTCCTCCGGGATTAGAGAGGAGGGCATTTCAGCAGTGGCGAACATCCCCATGTAGATCCGTAGGCCATCTGTTCGATCTTGAGGGCTTCATTCAGCTCAGCGATTTGTCACGGTAGCACGGCATCACAGCTCCGCAACGGTATAAATATTTTCAAATTCGGCATTAGTTGACTCAGCCCGAAATACGCTCTCTAGTCGGTAGAAAGCTGACAAATTTTGAAAAATGGCTCCTTACTAGAGAGTCGGACCGAAAGCTGATTTGTACAAGATGATCTGCCCGCTGGTCACTTTGCGCCCCTCGGCCGGTCAAAAGCGCTGGGAAAGCGAGCTGGGGAGAAGCCTCTCCATAAAGGAATGGCAGGCTATATATTATAGGGCCAACCACACGGCCAGGATCATTGCCAGCAAGGAAACCGCGGTGAATATAGTTACTTACTGGTATTTGACTCCGGTTTGGTTAAATAAGGGCAACCCTAGCCGTAGTCCAACTTGCTGGAGGGGATGGGATGAGGAGGGCACCTTGACCCATTTACTATGGGAATGTAGAGAAGTGACGGGTTACTGGACAGCAGTCCTTAATGACATTGACAAACACTTTGAAACCGAAATCCCCCGTTTCCCCGCCTATACACTTCTAGGGCTGCCCAACGCACTCACATTTCCTTTGAAGTCTCTCAGGGGGCGATAGATGGGTCTGGCCATGGGAGCGGCTGTCCAGCACATAATATCGCTCTGGGTAACACAAACTCGACCTACCCACACGGGCTGGCTGCATAGATTATGGTACACAGTGGGAATGGAACGCATACAAGCAACTCTCACGCAGTCTACGGCATCCTTCAACACGGTCTGGCAACCTATCCTATCACTCCTATCAACGGAATTTAATGAAGTTACCTGCCCAAAGTATCTCCGTCTCTTGCGTCTTACCGACACACTGACCTCCAGAGACACTCCTGGAAATTAGACAAAGGGTGGTTCTCCCGTTTGAGGGCTTCAATAGGTATGATATGGCACACCGGTTGGGGAGGGGGGGGATTCCAGGGGGGTTGTTGTTGTTGTTTCTTGACATTTTTTGGGGGGATGAGCGAATAAGCAGTGGGAACCTCGACCCCGCTTACACCCATGGACACTCAAGACTTCGATGATTTATTGCTACAATTAACAGTAGCGGGGGTTTGGGAGGGAGCCCGGGGTTCATCCGCACTGTACTTGCAGAGGAAAAGACGAGACTTGTAATGTATCTGATTTTATGCCAAAACTTAATAAAACAAAGTTAAACCTAAAAGTGACTGTTGTTTCTGGCCATTTTGAAAAAGAGTTATGAGAGGTATCACGAAGGAGGGTGTTGGAGCAGGAATGAAGCTGGGTCTCCAAAGCACTGGAGCAGGAATTCAATCTTTGCAGGATTTTGGAGGAACCTATTCTGTTGCATTTTTCTTGGGCAGAAGCAAATGTTCATGATTTGCTAATGATACCTTACTTCTTTAGAAGTAACTATATGAACCTCGATATAGTTGCCATACATTTGGCAACCCAGGTTGTAGTTGCTGAGAATGCCCTCTGAAAGCTTTGTGTTGACCTCGAATAGAGGGTGGTCCCATGCCTGACATTTGTGGAAGATGCTGGGAGGAGACAACTGTAAATACCACTTAGACTTGTTGAGTCATTTTGGCTGAAAAAGAGGTGACCCAATGGACTATATTTCCACTGGTTACGTATGAAGCTGAGAGCCAGTGGTATTTTGTGGTAAACTGTGTCGAATGGGGCTGAAAGGGCTAAGAGGTTCAGAGTGATGACCTGTTCTTGGTCCAAGGCATTGAGCAGTTTTCTTCTCATGTTCATAATTATCGCTTCTGTTCACTTCCAATGATGGAACTCTGAAGCTTGATGAAAAGGTTTTGTTCTTAGTGGGTGAAGAGTCTGTTAGTTTACCATTACTTGAAGTATTTTTAATGAAGGTACATCAGTCCTATAATTGGACTTGCCATCTAAGTCAGCCCTAGACTTTTTGAGCAGTGGGGGGTTAATGCTATGTTAGGCTCTTGGAGACATCTCCATGTGTGTGCATAGCATTGATTATCTAATAAGAGGATTGAAGGGGTAGCACAATTGCAAATTTGTCACTATATTCCAAAGGCTGTGGGTGTTGAGGAGCCTAAAAGTTGCTCCTTTTTGGACCAAGGAGAAGTCCTAGGAAACTGCTGGGAGATCAACATCACCTAAAAAGGACTAAGTATGGAAGAAAGCATGGTGAGAAAGTCTAGACAGTGTTGGACTTGTCTCAGAATAAGACTGAGACAGGAATGCACAGTCCCTCAAAAGTGGCATCTTGACTGAGGTTAGATTGTAGGTTGCAGTTGAGTGATAAACCCAGAAAAGACCGTATAAGAGTTGTGTAGTGTTTGGCGAAAGACGGAGGGAAAGACATGGTAAAGGCTGTGGAATATGTTTTTTCATATTGAATGCTAGAGGAGTTTGATTGGGATCACTCTAGCAGAAGGGAGTTTGGTGGATGGGGAGGTGGGACAGGCAATTTGGGGTGTCATTGATGGTTGAGAAGAGAATATTATCATTGCTGATTTTCAAGTTTCTAGATTTACATATTGTAGAGCTGACCTAACTGTTGAGTTCACCAAGAGTGAAAAAGTTGAAGAAGCCATGATCAGATGGGTGAAAAGGACTAGGAGAGTGTTTGTATACCCTGATATGTAGAGGTTAGTCATCTCAGATGATATGATGTCCTGACCAAGCCAACATCATGAGCGGGGTTTTCTTCATTTGTACAGTTCTAAGGTTGTCCGTGTCACCAGTGCTTCTTGAGTATATTGTTTATAGAGTTGGTTGGCCCAGATGTTCAAACAGCCAAGGAATGTGGCCCCTTTTGAGACGTTTAGTTGTAGTTTCATCAGCACAGGGACAGACGTTTTAGGCTTTTTGTGAATTCCGTTGTATTTATTGCACAGGTAGCAGTAAAGGCTGTTATCATGTGCTTCAGGGATAAGTGTTTTATTAGCTTATGGTGTGGGCTGGGACTCTCAAACAGGATGGTATCATGGACAATCAATGTCACTCCTTTACTGCAACCCTTGATTTTAAGGAGTATGAAGTATCCAGATGTGAGATGATTGTGTAAGGGAAGTGACAACTATTCAGTGACGGATAGCAAGGATGTGGGCAGCATATTTTGTTTGTTTTTCCTCTGTTGTAGATGTGCTTTTCTGCTGATCTGGTGTTGAGAAGCGTAGTCTTGAAAAAGAAAATATTTATAATGGTGTTTGGCTTTGGTATTTATAGGAGTGTTGAGTGCAGTGAAGGCTGTTAAAGTCGTGGCCAAACTCCATTTCTTCGTGTAGGTATTGGGATTGAGCCAGGGAGTTTCCAACATGAGAAACCGATCATTGGATACAAGTGTACTGAATGCACTATGTTGTCTGTTGGAGTAGCTTAATGGTGCAGCAGTTTATTGCACGTCTCTCAACAGGCTGAGCAACTAATGAGCTCCAGAGTACTTTGTATTGTCAGTGGCCACTGGGGCAGGCAAGGAACTGTTCCCGATAGCCCAGTCAGCAAGCATAGCTCATGCGGTACTAGACTCTCAAGTTAGGAGGGGCAGTGACTGCTGAGGGCAAGTCGCTAGAGACAAGACTAAAGCTGAGTGAAAGTGATATCAAAGGCCTTCCGATTCCTCTGCATTGTGTGTATCATCACCTTAATGTTGTAGATGATTATACTTAGTCATATGCAGAGGTACTTCTCTCTAGGTGAAGTGGCTACAATAGTATATCTTAGAATGACAAGTATGGTCACCTAAGTCGAACAACTTCTACCAAAGGCTGGTATCAATAGTGAATGAAAGTTTGTCTTTTTGGCACATCCTTTATCAAAAGCAATACCAATCTGCTATGAGAGTTTCTATGTTTTGGGGGAGAATGTTAGGTTTGAAATTGTTCCTTGCACTTTTTGTGCATGTTGTGATGACTTTGTTCAGACAGATGATAAAGAGGCAGACTACCTGCCATTGTTAAGGAAACAGTTCACATCTTAATGTAAATAATTTTTGCTTCTTGTGCTGAGGAGTAATTTTTCATTTGTAAGTGTGCACGTTGTAAGCAGGACATGTTAATAGAAAAGTATCCATTTGTGCTTACTCTCCAGGACAATGAAGCGGATTTCTTTCTTCATGACAGAGTATTCCTGTGAATCTGTCGTTTTTTACAATATCTTTTCTTGCTCATAGACTTGTTGGTGGAGGTCCTGGGGGTACAGAAGTGTCGGGACAGCTGGGAGTTGGTTCTAGAGTCCCTGCAGCAACCCTTTATTAACAGGTAGGTGGTAAACCCTATTTTAAGGAAGGTGGTATTTCAGATTGTAGTGCCGATTGTCTGAATTCAAATTTAAAAGCATGGTACCTGTAAAGGTAGTATAAAAGATAATTGCCATAACATTTTGCATTGCGCCCCCGATAGAGGATGTCTTGACAGGATTCAATGTAAAACAGACCCTTAAGTGTTTATCAACATGATAAGACTAAATGTGCTTGTCCAGTTTTTATTTTTTTATGTTACAAACCTAGTCCTTTGCACAGAAACCAGTTTTTAATTCTTCTCCTTAGAAACCTCCCTAAAGCACCTGTCGACCCACATTCAGACCTCCGTTCGTACCACTTTTGGTTCTTTTTACCAAAGTGTTTTCAAACCTCCGATAGTGTGCAGGATTTTCTCCTCCCAAAACGACAGCATTTAAGCAGTGCCACACGTGTCGCACGCAGATGTTGGTTACAGATCCACACAGGCTCTGCCTTTGGTGTCTAGGCACTAAACAGAACTCCAATTCCAGTGACAAATGCTCCCTGAAGCATGCGAAGGACATTAGGGACCAGCAATCTAAACTTTACAACACCAAATACAATTCCAAAGTTTGTTCCTGTTCACAACCTTCAGATAGGTTCAGGATGAAGTCGAAAAACATGTCCAAAAAGAATTAAATTATCCAAGGCTTTTCATCTCCCTGATGCTTCTGCTCCAGGGTGAAGCCTCACAGTTTGCACCCTGGCTTTGAGACTCAATTCAAATCCAGTTCCGGTTCTGGAACCAATGCTCCCTAAGATCCCTTTACCATCATCACCTCCATAGCAGCTTGCTGCAATCAAGGAGACCAATGTCCAACTTTTCAAATTAGTTCTGGAATGCTCTGGTGCACCTTTGGACCACACAAATTGGTTGGGGGATTCTGCCAGACATCTCCCGTCTGGTCTTTCCTGGGTGTTGACTCATCCCAATTGGATTCAGCCCCTTAGGCCTCTGATGCTGGGCTGGGCATCACCCCCCTTGCCACAAGGTCCGACGGTGAGAAGCGACCAAGGTCAGCTCATTTTGTTAGCTCAGACTAGGCTCAAAGGTTTTGGTACTGGTAGCTCCTGAAACTCAGCATATGCCATGTGCTCTGAGAGGACTTGCTACAGGGCCTTTCTTTGTTTCAATCACCTCCTGCGTTGCTTTTTTTAAAAACACCTTTCACGTTTCCCTGTTATCACTTTATTATACTGCAATGAGATCTAGTTTTGATTGATACTTCTAATCGCTGATTCCTCACCTTTAGAATATCCTCAGGTGCCAGACTTGATCAGGAGATTTTTATAGCAGTACTCCTACTTGCTGGTAAGTAGTATCATGCAGCTCTGCGGTGGCTCCATATCACCCTGGAAATGAAGGAGTAGGGCTGCATTTATGCACCACCCCGTCTCACCGCCTTTGTTTCCGCTATCTTGGATCTGGAGCTCTGCTTCGAGCTTTTCAGCTTTCCTATGCCATCCAAATTTCTAGATCATTGTGCTAGGAAATGCCCCCTACTGACTCGCATGAAAATGACAGGGTTGAAGCCGTGACAAGGCCACAGGAAGCAGATATCTGTCACAGATCCCCATGAAGTGTGTTTGTTGTGTGCCCTTATGCAGCCAAAGATGATTGAGGAGTGGGAGGTGAACCTCTATGTTGTCGAACATAGGAAGTCACAATCCCAAACACAGTCAGTCCCAGTCTTGAGGCCTCTCTGGCATAAAGTACACTTCCCAGTCAAAGTTTTCCAGTAAGTCGAAGTCTAGACATAAGCGCAAGACTGCCAAGCTGAACTCTACCGCATCCCTCCACTCAAAGTCTAGCAAGAAGTCACAAAGGTGTCATGTCAGAGCTCACACGCCTTTGATGTGTCCCAAATAAACTCCACCCTGCAATGGGTTGCAGAGCACCACCTATTAACCCAGGCTGTCATTGATCCTGCAGCAGATACTGATTTTCTAAAAGGCCATGTAGCATATCATGAGTTCATTCCCGGCTCCCTTTTGTGCCTCTTTGGAACCCATAAAGTTGCAGGTGTGCCCAGTCATCCTTCCCACAACAGGTCTGCCCCATTGGTACCCTTCTGGACCTCCTGGACTGCACATTGGCACCAAGGTCCATGTAGGTTCCTTCCATACCGGTGCCGATAACTACAGCGCTGGCACTGGCTCAGGATCTGGTCCTGATCTTTGACCTCGGGCCATCATTGACCGTCTCAGGCCCATGCCGCTGTACAAGATCACAAAGGCGTAAACAGTTGTTATGCAACCTGACTAATTCAACTGCTCTGCCACTACACCAGTACTATTAGAGGCTTGTGGCTCTCTTCAGATCTGATTTTGATTCAGCGCAGGATGCACCTACTGTCCCACAAGTCCCAGGTGAGATCTATCATGACAGACAGATAGGTCTTACAAATTGTTAAAAGGGGTTATGCCCTCCCTTTCATTTGTTCCCCACCCTGTCTTCCTCTTACACCAGAGTGCTTTTCAGTGGAGCACTCCACAATCTTGATGCAGGCAGTCATTCTTCTTTTGTCCTAAGGTACCATTGAGAAGGTGCCAGACTCGGAGAGGGGGGAAAGATGCTATTCGCTCTGCTTCCTCGTTCCAATGAAGGGATGAGGTCTCAACCCCTCTTGGATATCTTCGCCTTTAATGCCTTTGTGGAAGGACAAGTTCAAAATGCTCACCTTGGCTTAGGTACTTTCAGCTGTAGAACTATGAGTCTGGGTGTCATTTCTGGAGTGCTGGACACTTATTTTCATATGCACATACTACAGTCCAATAGTATGGGCATTTTAATACACTTTGACCACTGAACGAAGTTCTTTCGTACAATTTTCGATCAATATCTCTCCCTTGAGTTCTGTGGAATATCCGGGCAGATGATGCACAAGTCATCTTAATCGCCTCTGCCTGGGCCATGAAGGTGTGGTACCCAGCGCTACGGAGCCTTAGCATTTACCTTCCGATCGATCTACCACTTTGTTAGGAATTCCTGTCTTAGCAACAGGGCCCTGCATCACAGTCTCCACAACATACGTCCCAATCCATGGAGATTGAGCGGTGGCAATTGAATGTTTTTGACTTGCGACCTGCGATGGTTGCTTTCATCCTTGTGGCCAGGCGACCTTTGCTAAAATTTACACGGGGACAAATTTGTTGCGTAGTGTGAGGCCTGAAACACTGACTCGTTCTAATCCAAACTTCAGATGTGTGTTATTGTCTTAGCCCAGCAAGGATCTGAGATGGGCATGTTGAAAGGTTAATTGTCAGCCCCTACAGCCTTTCTGTGTTTACTGATCAACAGTCATTGTTTAAGCCTCCAGATGTCAAAAGTTTCATATAAGGATTGACTCATATATTCCCACCCCAAGCTGTTTCTCATTTCTATATTAGTTTTCCATTATATTTACCCCATTCGGCCATGTCTATACTATACAGAAGGCCCACTTCATCATACAAACATGTTTCACAACAGAATTGTGTAAAATTTAAATTCTCCATCCTTTATAATCTGCTCGTTCCCGCTCATTTAATGGTCACTCTTCATAACAACGTATGGCCCCCATCTCAGATGCCTGAGGCCCGAACGGTGTCCCCTGCCCCCTCTCTTCTGGTAAGATCAATTCCTTCTGTGGGGAACCTTAGGCCATGCACGAGGCTGCTAGTGTGCTGCTCTCAAAAGTTAAATAAACAGGGGTAACCCTATAACCCAAGGAACCTGGGCCTCATCAACATAATATAAACAATGGTTCCAGTAGTCCCTAGCAGGTCCTGCTATTCGAAGCGTAAAAAGATAGAAAATAAAGAGTTATCGATTTATTGAAAATCACGTGCATATACTGTAAATACCTACACTTTCACTATTGCACTTAGTCACTTTATTCACTTTGTCACTGCGTCGTTTTTCTAAAATATTGTATATACAGCCTTTTTCATTTTTGTTTATATTCAAATAAGCTGATATCCAACTGACAATACAAAAAAATAAATTGTTGTTTTTCGAATTGTAATTCATTGTTTATGATTGATTATTTGATTGATTTTTCAATGCTGTGCTTTTTGATCTTTGTTCTTTGATCTTTGCTGTTTGATTTATTGCAATTGAAATTATTTGTTTCCCTTTGGAACCATTGTTTATATTATGTTGATAGTGTGCTGCTCTCATCCCATCTGCAAGTGTCCCTTTATGTCGTCGTTTCTGGCTACAGGGCATGACAGGCATAGCGGGGAATTCTGTGCGCTATGGTTCTGAGGCGTATGAGTCCTGCACTTGTTCTTAATGTTGGTCATGTGTATGCTTTTCAAGCCAGATCACAGCTGTTCTTTATGATTCTTGACTCTAAAGACTATCTTCCTCATTACAGGTTACATAACATAACTTTGGGACTATGTCAGAACATTTAGGGCCTCATGTAGGTAGCGAAATACCGGTCGGTAACGGCCCAATTTCGGTAAATATTCCGTTACCGACCGGTATTCAGACAAGTGAGATGTAGGAGACTAAAAACCACTTTTCGGTAAATATGAGGCGGTAAATACCGATTCATATTTACCGAATACATAATTAACGAATCGGTAAATATGAAGTGGTAAATATGAAGTGGTAAAAAGTTAAAATGACATGTAGGAGCACTCGGTAATTAAGAAATCCAAGAAAATCGGTAAATAAGAGTCGGTTATTAACACGGATTGAAAGCAGGTGGTAACCAACAACAGTGCAGCTAAGCAATCCCAAAATGCAACAGCGTGGACACTCTGGCAGCTATGTACGTCATTGCAATGCGCCTACGTCTAGAGGCAGCAGGACTGAGGGTTTGGCGACGGAAGGAACGCATCCACAGACAGCGCATCACACTATTCCAGCTGACTGATGCAGAGATACATGAGAGGTACAGGCTACACCCCGAAACCATCATGGACTCAATCAGGGACCCGCACCCACTCCTGGACCAGCCAATGAGAAGGGCGCACGCCATACCCCCACATGTGCAGGTGCTCTGCAGCCCACATCTGCTGGCATCCGGCATTTCTCAGGTGGTGACAGCTGCGGTGGGTGGTGTATCCCAGAGTTGCCTGTCCCGTTCCTTCAGGAATTACTTCCCCCATTATATTGGCTGCATTGATGGGACACACATCCCACTCTGTCCACCAGCTGACACAGAGCACATCTACAGGATCAGGAAGTCCACCCACTCCATCAATGTGCATACCGAATGGAATGATATTGTGAATGGTCCCGTGGGTGGCAGAACCAAAAGGTGCGCGTATGCTATTTACAACGAGGTCTGCAAGTTGTCGCACAGTGAGGCGGCTTCCAGACTGAGAGCTATTGACCAAGCAAACATGGAGAAGGCCTAAGCCGTTATAGATATTAGCTCTAGCACTCTCACTTCTAGGATTCATACATGAGACAATAGGCACATGCAAGTACACGGCGCATGCAATGTACAAGCCCCGATTTTGGCGTGCGTCCTACGAGGTATCCCAGTGCCTGTGATTACACCTTCTTTCACTGTGCTTGCAAACGGTATTCATTTAATAATGATTAATGAAGTTTGCTGCGGGATGTGAGTGGTAATCCCGTACATAACTGTCTCGCATGAAGTTGTCTGCTGCAATACTGTTCTTTTTCCACCCCCGCATGGGCGGCGGGATGTTTCCATCTGGCCTTCGATTCCAACCTTGAAAGCAGAGTCCAACAAGTTGAGCAGAATAGAGCGCCATTGTCCCACAAAGAGGTGCCTTTGACTTCCTCTCGTTAAAATATTTGTCCTTCACGTTGCTACTACGCGCACTGAGGAACAGGCGCCTCTGAATACTGACCTCCCCCTGCATTTCGGCTCTTTGATCCAAAGTATTATCAATGCCTCGTCCACGACCGGCCTGGCTCAATTTTTTCTAACATGTGGGGCTCGGGTCTCGTGACCTCTTTCCAAACAATTTGTGGTGTAATTCCGGCATTTGTTCATTCACTGTTCTCGAGCATCTTTGGAGGTGTTCCGCTGCTTCTGGCGCTGGTGGCAGGTGTGCTGCTTTTACTTTTCATACTACGGAATGGCTGCTCCTTCTGTGCCACACGAGCACCTGTCCCGTCTGCATCTTCTTCGTGATAGGATGCTTGACTTCTATGGTACTTTGCCATTGGCGACTTTGAGCCTGGCTTATGGATTATCCTTCAGGTATTCCTACTTCACCTGCGTACAACCTGTATTACACTGCCTGGATTGTCCCTTTGAATGGCCTCTGGATTTGTGCTTGACCAACATGGTGTCTCCGGTGCCGGATTTCGATCGACTGATGAGGCCCTTAGTGTCTCACGAGTTGTCCTGTTCTGGTGTCCGGATCATGGCGTGTGGATCGGCGCATGGTATCCTGGGTAATTGGGACATCTCAGCGGCAGCCTACGACTTCTTGTCCATGAGCTATTTGGAGGAACATTCCGGGTGCCCTCTGATTGTGCTAGAGGCTCCGTTGGTTGGAGAACACGTATGTTCCTTTTCTTTACTCAATTGGATGGCTGAGACTTTTAGTGGCCCTGAAAACGATTGCTTGTTGGAAGCCGTGGCCACATATGCTGCCTATACATTCATGGATTAACTGGATTGTCGTCCATTGCGCCTGTGCTACTGGACAGCACCCTGGCGCAACATTTATTTCTTTTAGTTCTCGTTTTTCTCTTCCTGATGGTCTGCTTGAGTTTTTTACTATACTTGCATTGTGTTTTTGGAATTGTATGCTGCAATTAATTGGACTGTAGGACTTTGGCGCTGCATTGGTTACGCCCTGTTCTGCTCTGACGAAACTGAACTCTGCGTTCTCTCTTTTCTTGCCTATTACATATTGCTTCGCTCAAGGGGGCGTGTAGTGAGTTCTCCCTGAATACGTACATGCATTGTTCAGTTGGCATTACCACGTTGAATGTTTTGTAGCCATATTTGTGTCTTTGCACACGACACTGCGTTTACATGTTCTTTCTTGAATAAACTGCTGACTCGAGGCTTCCTTCAGACGAGTGCATTCTGTTGTTCCCATCCCAAGCTCTGCGCAGAGACCTTGGTCTGTACATGCTGTGACACACAGTCTGGAATTTTACACAATGCATGTTTTCCACTCTAGGTTGTTCGACCCACGATTTAGCCATGGCACACGCGCAGCTGCACATACCTGACAGTTGGTGCTTTTCATATCTCAGACGTCATGTTTATTATTCAGACCGAAGACGAGCCTTCCTGCGAGGAGACTCCTGATGCTCCTGTGATGTGATTTCACTAAGCTGATCTTTGAGGTATGGGGTCCCCTATTTAAGCCTGAGAGACCTTCTATAATGACATGATTGTGATATTGGCTACTTAGTTAAGGGAAGGTGGTAGTGTACTCGGTATTTTCCGATTCGCTAAATACCACCTCGGTATTTTCCGATTCGCTAAATACCACCTCGGTATTTACCGATTCGGTGGATACCACCTCGGTATTTACCGATTCGGTGACTTCCGATTCGTATTTACCGAATGTTACCGAATCGGTAACTGTTACCGAATTTTTACCTACATATAACTTACCGGTTCTAATTTACCGATTCGGTACGGCTCGGTATTTATGAACCGGTAAAATTTATTTACCTACATGAGGCCCATAGTGAGCAAACCACTGGGGCTTTGGTTGCACCACTTTTTTTCTGGGAAAATTAGTACTGATGACCAGGGTGATCTTCAACCCAAAGGTCAAGATTCCTTACATACTAATAAATAAATGTTATTATGGGGCGACCTGGTATCACTGCAAATCTGGATATCTATTCATAGAGCAACACTGGTTCCCTTGGTAGAGTGATTTTCCTCCTAAGCTCCTATGCCAAAAATAACTGATATTCTTCAGTAAATTGGAATGGGCTTTTTAATTAATTCATGATTATCTCTAATATACAAAAAACAATGTAACTGCTGCTACAAATAATGGCACAGAGAGGATGGCAAGTGACAAAAGTGCAAAGCTGGCAGTGTTTCTTAAAAAAGAACAATACTCTGGTAACAGTGGTGACAGCGTAGTGTAATGATTCAACTGAAAGGAGTCAAGATTTTAGTTCAGTTTTATGAACTTATAATGAAGTTTAGTTAACCAATTTGTTAATCGACATTTCCACCCATCAAGGAACTCAAATATGGGTCTTCATCAGGATAAAGGGGGAGCAATCTCCCTCCTACTGATAATTAATAAGTGGAAGCCCTCTTGGGGTAAACAACAAGTTGGTCTGCATAAATCAGCCACACAGAAACAGCAAATGTTCAAATGATTTAGTTTGTTCACATATGTACTGAAGCAAAAGCTTTCAGATGCCAAGGATCATTGGAACTGTTCCTGTGTGGCAGATGTGTGTAGGCCAATTTATTAGTCTCCATCGGTTTGACCCTAAAAGAAGGCATTGAGCTTTTACATCGATCACACAAGAGACCATTGTGTGGATGATTAGATTTTTGTGGGCTTCTCTGAAGCAAAGAAGGGGAAAGTTGATGAAAAAGCCATCAGCGGCACATATATGCTGCTCCGTGTCATCATCTCAGGGCGCAGGACAGAGCAGTGACTGAGGCGATTTATGCCATATTCTGGTCTGTGGGAGTTATTGCAAACCATTTTCCGGATCCATTCTGGTGCCTCTGGCGATTCACTAAATAGGACCACACCCCCTGTCCCTTGTGGAGTTCCCCTGGCCAGCATGCACTAGCTTCAGAATCAGTTGCATCTTCTACAATGTCATCACAACCGGAACCCCTGCCTATCTGCCTGACAAGCTCACCACCTCAGGTGGCTCTGTGCATACCTGCAGCCAGGACATCAGCAGACTGGAGCAAATAAGTGTAAAAAAGAAAAAAATAAGTCTTTTATCTTTATGCACTTAGGATCTTGCACAACATGCATTTCCCTCAACACTGCCCCAAACCAACTCTAGTTTAGTAAAGAGTTTAAATCTCGTCCTAAATTCCACAAAAATCATTCTGTGCCCATCAAGAAACATATTCTTTCTGGATGCCCCTCTGCCACAGTCATAGGCGAGGGCTGTCTTTTGCTCCGTAGTAATCACAAAGTAATGCTCCTTGCCACTTCTGTTTATTCCAGTCAAACCTTGTTAGTTAGAAAATTCAAAGCACCCATAGGTTGCATGTGCTCCTGCGACCACAATGAAGTCTATGAAGCAAATTTAAGAACATCTAAACATGCAATGCCAACAGGTTTTGGGGAAATGGGTCTACCATGTCGCTGTAACACCTTAATTAAAAGAAACACTGCGGTGATGGCTAGAGTGCCAACAAGGTTAGTTTGCGAGGGTAGAGTCGAGTCTCCTGAAGTCGAGGGGGGGTGCCTGTAGTGGGTTCAGTAACGGAAAGACTGTTGTTTGAGTCCGATCTGCCTTGCTCAGGATTAGTCTTGCGGTGTTTATTAACTGTGCGTTTGCTGGACCCATCCCGCTTTGTGACTGGCAGCGAAAATATTTTTTACGGCAGGCAGTGGTCCCATGGACCACTATCTAATCTTAAAAAATGAAACACAAGTGTTTAATTATTCTTTATTAAATGCAGCTTGTTTTCCTTAAATGAAAACGAGCTGCATTTTTTTTTTAAAACTGCTTTATTTAAACAGCAGTCACAGACGTGGTGGTCTGCTAAACCCAGCAGGCCACCATCTCTGCGAGTCAGATAGGACGAGGGAGCAGTTTAGAGTGTCAAGCTCCTTGAGCCAGTCTTGAATTGGTTGGTGGTTACTTTTCGGAGACAACAGTATGAATTCCGTTTTGTCCGGGTTCAGTTTTAATTGGTTTGCATTAGACCAGGTTTGGATCTTGGTTAGTGTGACATTGAGGTGTCGGACGTCACTGGGTGATTTTATTTTGTAGTATATTTGTGTGTCATCTGCATAAAGGTGGTATTGAACCCCTGCTTGTTTCAGAATATTTGCAAGGGGTTCCATGAAGAGATTGAAGAGGGATGGTGAGAGGATCGATCCTTTCGGGACTCCAAGTTTGACTTGTGTTGGTACAGAGAGGCAGGAGTTGATTTTAATTTGTGGCGAACGGTGCTGAGTGCCTCTTCAGAGTCTCAAGTAAAGCTGGATGGTTTATTGTGTCAAATTCCGCTGATAAGTCAATAAGGATGAGGAGACAGGCTTCACCTACATCTAAGGCTCTGTGGATATCATCTGCAATATTGAGCATCGCTGTTTCGGTGCTACAACCTTTCCTGAAACCCGATTGAAAGGTGTAGAGGAGGTTGAAGTTATCAATATGTTTGTTAAGTTGTAGGAGAATGCACTTCTCCAATGTTTTAGCTAGGAATGAAAGGTTGGAGATATGTCTGAAGTTGTTGAGCTCGTTGGGGTCGGCCCCTGGTTTCTGGAGTATAGGTGTGATTTGTCCAAGCTGAAGGGAGTCTGGGACACAACCAGATGTGAGAGAGGAGTTGATGATTTTTGTTCAGAAAGGGGCAATGATGTGGTTGAGTTTTCTTTACTATTGTGGATGGGACGGGGGCCATAGTGTGGGAAGTAGGCTGTAAGCTTGTAATTATATTGAAGACTTTCATTTCCAACATGAGTTCGAAGTTCGACCAATTAGCGCCATTTTTCAGTTGGAAGCAGGCCTGGTTGTCTGTGGTATGATTTCGATCTGTTTGGTCAGGGGTGGTTAAAGGGGAGCAGGTTGCGAGGGAGGGAGGATTTGAGGTTTGGATGAAGGATTGCTGAATTTTTGTGACTTTATTTGTGAATATTTTTGCATCGATCCTTGGTGGCCTTTTATTTCTTGTGGGGGTGTGCCGTTTGTTTGACTTTTAACAATGTTGAAGAGTTCTCTAGGTCTATTCTTCGCCTTGTCTAGTTGGCTGCGGAAGAAAGTGGCCTTTTCTCTAAAAATGTGTTTTTATATGCCAACCGGGTTGATCTAACTTGTGCTAGGTGAAGAGACAAAGGGTTTAGATTTGATAGATCTCAAATGTTTGAGTGTGAGTGGTGCTACTTGATCTAACACCTCTGTCATTGTGGAATTAAAGTGGGCTGTGGGGCCATCGGCCGTCATAGTGGAAGGCTGGGGTTGTAGATGGGCATGAATCCTGGATTCCATTTCGGTTATGGGGACTCCATTGATGTTCCTGGTCCAGTGCTTAGGTTTGTCAGGTCGTTTTGGTTGGTTTCTGCCATGTGAGTCAATATTAAACAGTATGAGGTGGTGGTCAGATCAGTCAATGGGAGAAATCGATCTCAAAGAGACCAGCTCCTTTTTGGTGATGATCTTAACCAGTGTTGCTCCTTTGATGTGTGTTGGTTCATTGCAGAGTTGTTTGAGGTTGGTAATTTCAAGCAGGTTGGAGAGGTTCTGGGTTGTAGTGTCTTCTGGGTTGTTCCAGTGGATATTGAAGTCACCCGGGAACACGTCTTCCATATCTGTTAGGGAGAAACAAGTTATTAGGTCGGTTAGTTCTTCAGCGAAGAGGGTACGTTCACCAGGAGGATGGTAGATGGTGTGAAATTTGATGGGCGTGGTGCCTTTGCCTGTGAATTCAACACCTAGGTACTCAAGCGTCAGGTATTCTGTGGATTTTAATCTGGTAAACTGTATTCCTTCTTTGTGAATGATAGCTAGGCCGCCACCTTTTTTGATCGGTCTGTCGTGTCTGATGATGTTGTAGCCTGGAGGGGTGAGAAGGTCTAGGATGGGGGTAGAATGGTCATTGAGCCAGGATTCTGTGAGGAATGCGACTTCTATTTTTTCCGCCGAGTATAACTTCAGCAGTATCAGTGGCGTGTTGTACTGCTGATCTACAGTTGAGGAGCATGCACGATAGAGGACGGGGAGCCTCAGTGTTGGTGTGTGCTGTATGTATAGAAGTGTATTGAGCAGGGGGTCTGGGCGAGAGGAAAGGTCTAGGGATTCTCTTAGTGCTCACTAAAACTGGGATTACAAAAGGGTTGTGTTCTGGCTTATTGCGAGATAAGAGTCATTGATATCATCTGCTTCTCGTTCTGAAATGGGGCGGAGAGCTTGGCTAGATCGATGTGCCTGATTCCTCATAGGGTTGGTGGGCCATGTGGTGCCAAGTGGGGCCATGGAAGAGGCTGTGTGGGGGAAGGTTTGTAGCTACCCGGAGTGTGTGAGCAAGGTGGCTTAATCCAGTTGGGAAGGTCTTGTTGTAGGTGTAGGATATTGGCCGCTAGGGAGTCTATTTTCTGCTCCATTCGGGTCAGTAGCTGGGTAAGTGCGCTTAAAGGGCATAGTGCCTTCGTCTGGAGCAGTGCATGACTACGGTCTGTGGAAGGAGAGGGTACTAGGTTGTGGGATTGAGTGGCATCATTGGGATTAGGAGTGGGGATAGATTGGATCTGAGGAGTCAGATTGTTGTTGCTTCTGGTCAAGAGGTTAGGAGGAGGTGTTGTGGGTCTTGGGTCCAAGGGAGGGGAGTGAGCAATGGTTAGGAGGAAGTCCGTGTCCAGGGGATTGGCAGTGTGATTAGAAGTGGGGGTGGTTTGGGCATGTGGCGGTGGGTCGGGGGAGGGAGAGTGTGCAGTGGTTTGAGGGAGGTCAGTGTCCGAGGCATTATCGGTGACATTGGAAATGGAGATGGTTTGGGCAGGAGGAGTAGGGACAGTACTGGAGTGGAGGATAGTTTGCTAGGGTAGAGTTGAGTCTCCTGAAGTCGAGGGGGGGGTGCCTGTAGTGGGTTCAGTAACGGAAAGACTGTTGTTTGAGTCCGATCTGCCTTGCACAGGATTAGTCTTGCGGTGTTTATTAACTGTGCATTTGCTGGACCCATCCCGCTTTGTGACTGGCAGCGAAAATATTTTTTACGGCAGGCAGTGGTCCCATGGACCACTATCTAATCTTAAAAAATGAAACACAAATGTTTCATTATTCTTTATTAAATGCAGCTTGTTTTGATTAAATGAAAACGAGCTGCATTTTTTGTAAAAAACTGCTTTATTTAAACAGCAGTCACAGACGTGGTGGTCTGCTAAACCCAGCAGGCCACCATCTCTGCGAGTGATGGCCATTCCCAATGGGGTCGAAATTGCGACCTGCCTCATGAATATTAATGAGGCAGGTGGTTTGCGACCCCATTGGGAAGCACTAACAGTGTCTGAGACACTGTTGTACATTCCATTTTGCGAGTCGCAAAACTACGCAATTTGCGACTCTCAAAACGGAAAGGTCGTACATCTGGCCCCTAATGTCTCCACACCAATTTATGCCTTCCTTTTCCATCTAACCAAATCGGGGATTACACATTCTTCTCTCGGGTACATATGGCTGCCATTTTAAAATGTTCCAGAAGATCTAAACGTCTGTTTTTACATTCTAGAATAGTAAAGGAACTTGTGAAGGGGAGTTTTGGAACGTTTCCACTCACTACTATGCTTGCCCATGATGGAACCTAATATCTCTAATAATTTTGAACTTGTTCATAGGGTTTCAATTCAACATCTTTTTTAGAAGATTTACATTTTGTAGATCTGGAGCAGTGCACTCCCAAATGTGTCTTTATTCAATGAAAGAGACTGATCAGTTCCTTTGTGTAAAGTAATTCTTTATTTCAAATACCATCAAAATACATGAGCTCCAGCCAACACGTTTCGTTCAAAAGGTTGAACTTTGTCAGGGCTCAAGAATCATGGGAACTATCGGAGATCCAAAGTCAATGGTTCCCCAACTGTTATGTTGACAGTGATGCACGGGATGCATCAATGTAAAGTGATATCTGGGATGTCACGGCTCAATTGATGACTCAAAATCCTGCGTGGGCCTCCTTGATAAGGCCCGGTGTGTGAACCTAATGCAGACTGTCGGGAGGGCTCCTTCCTCGCTTCGGAGTTCTTTTTTAGAAGATGTACATGTTCGCCATCACCACTGCCAGGCAAACCTGAAAGAAACATTCATAGATTCCTTACCTTAGAATTACCCCTAGGCATCAGACTGGATCCGGAAAGTTTTTCGTCAGAGGTACCCCTGCGCGTCTTAAGGTGGCGTCCGTCGACTCTGCGTTCGGCGTCATGGTCGCCGGGATGACGTTGTGGTAGCTACATAGACACCGCCTTCGCATGCTGACGTCAGTTCTTTCTTTTTCTGCGCCAGCAAGCGCAGATCCGGAGAGAGCAGTTCCCCCAGTTTTTTTTGACTGACTTTTTTCTCGACTTTTGTCAAATTCTTTTTTTGAGTCCATCGACTCCTGGTGCACGAGGGATGCCCGGATTCAAGGCCTGCGGTTCCTGTAACTGACTGATGTCGGTGACGGACCCGCAACGCGTGTGCCTCTATTGCCTGGAGCACGACCACGACCTCAAGTCGTGCTCCGACTGCCGGACCTTGGCCCCGAAGTCTTTGCGAGAGTGGTCCCGAAAGCTACTCTAGGTCTGGCAGTCGGCTCCGGTCGCTCGGGGTCCCGGTCGCTGAGGAGGTCGAGGGACCGGTCGCTGAGCCAACACCATTCTTCGTCTAAGTCTTCGCACTCGGGGTCAGGTAAATCAAAGCACAAAAAGAAGTCGTAGAAGCATCGTCGCTCTGCGATTTCTCCCCGTCTGTCGGCCGACGCGCCGAGGGATGCGGTTGGTGTCCCTCCCGCAGCTCCGCGTGCAGAGCCCGCTGGGTCAACTTCTGGTTTCCCTCCCTTTCCGGGACCCGGTGCGACCTCTGCCCAGCTTCGGAGTTTCTATGAAGCGATGCATGCCATCTTTGGGCAGCCCAGCCTCAGCGCCGAAGGGTCCCCTTGGATCCAGGCCTGGATCTAGATTGGCGCCGGTCGACCTTGTTACGCCTCGCCCGGCGCTGATTCCACCGGCACTACGCCCGCAACCGGCGTCGGCTGTATCCCCCGCCAACGTGGACTCCGGCCTCCACCTCGAGGTAGACACGGAGTAAGACCGGCGTTGACCGACGCCAAATCCGTGGCCGATGGGTACTTTTGTGCCTCTGCTATACCCTGGTTCTCTGAGACCAGACTGGCAGCCAGAGGAGGGTGACGAGGACTGGGAGGGGTCTGGGGACCCTTTAACCGACCAGTTGACTGATGAGCAGGACTGGAGAGAGGAACTGGGGGAAGCCAGTGGTCTGGATACCTCACCAGACCTTGACATGTTGTCTCGTCCTACCGTGGCTACGGAGGAGGGAGCGCCATATGCAGTGGTGTTGCGTAGGGTGGCCGAGGCTCTCCACCTCGAGCTACCTATGGTGGCTAACAGAGGTCCTTCAATCGGCAGCGAGCTCTTCGGAACCTCTGCTGCTGTTTAATGAAGCCCTCACGGACATCCTTTTAGGCACCTGGCCCAGGCCCAACACAGGGGCTCCTGTGGACAGGATGATAGCCCAACGCCATCGCCAGGCCCGGGCGACGTCACTTTCCTCTCCCAACACCCCACCCCTGAGAGCTTGGTGGTCCAGGTCTCTACTTCGAAAAGCGCATTCCCTAAAGCACCACCTGATAGGGAATCCAAAAAGCTGGACCACTTTGGAAAGAAAATGTTTTCTTCTGCCAGCTTGGGACTGCGGTCGGTAAACACCGCATGTCTGTTGGGCCGTTACACCCACTCTGTGTGGGATACGGGTGCGCAGGTGCTGCCACAGTGCCCGGAGGAGGCCCTAGCCGTGCTCTCCCGTGCAGTTGCCAAGGGGAGAGACGCAGCGAAGTTTACCATCCGCTGTGGGCTGGATACCACCAATGCACTAGGCAGGACAATTTCCACGTCAGTAGCCCTTGCGGTCGACTGGTTTTTCCGGTGATGTCCAATCCACTCTTATGGACATGCCTTTTGATGGCTGTCGCCTTTTCGGGGACAAGGCAGACAACGTGCTTGAGCGCTTTAAGGACTCTCTGGCTAAGGCCAGGTCCTTGAGCCTCTCCACCACCCGCCCTGTGCAGTCTGCCTTTCGCCCCTTTTGTGGCTATGGAAGGGGTACCCCTCCACTTCCCACCCAGGGCCACAGGCCTGTGGAAGCTGTTCAGCCTCTGTGTGGCCAGGGACGTGGGAACCAGCACCGTGGTTCTGGGGGCCAATGGGTGGGCCAGTCCACCACAGCCCCCTCTGCAGCAGCCTCCAAACCCTCCTAGTCTCACCATTCAAGGTCACCAAACACCAGTGGGCAGCAGGATTCGCCATCACCTCCCCCACTGGCGGACAGGTGGGTTTTGCAAATAGTCCAAAAGGCTACTCCCTCCCCTTCAAGACTACCTCTCAATCCATGCCGCCTCAGTACCATTGCATGTCGGAGAATCATCTGGCCCTTCTCCAACAGGAAGTTTCGGCACTCTTGGCCAAGGGAGCCATCGAGTGCGTTCCTGCCCCAGAAGTAGGTCGTGGTTGTTATTCCCACTACATTCTGGTGCCCAAGAAGGACAAAGGCCTGTGTCCTATCTTGGATCTCAGGAACGTCAACTGCTTCCTCCAGAAGGAGAAATTTAAAATGTTGACGCTCGCTCAGGTCTTGTCTGCCCTTGACCCGGGAGACTGGATAGTAGTGATGGACTTGCTGGACGCTTATTTTCACATCCCCGTCCTGCCAGTCCACCGGCGTTACCTGCGGTTCACCGTAGGCCACGAGCACTTTCAGTTTACTGTGCTCCCCTTTGGCCTTACCAGCAACCCTCGGGTGTTCATGAAAGTGATGGCGGTGGTCGCAACTCAT
The DNA here is from genome assembly GCF_964204655.1 of Triturus cristatus. Taxonomy (NCBI): domain Eukaryota; kingdom Metazoa; phylum Chordata; class Amphibia; order Caudata; family Salamandridae; genus Triturus; species Triturus cristatus. The sequence continues at coordinate 40,794,914 of NC_140584.1, read as the reverse complement.
CTGCGCAGATCAGGGGTTCCAGTCTTCCCCTATCTTGACGACTGGCTGTTGAAGGCAGGCTTGCCCCAGGCTGTCGTCTCCCACCTCCAGACTATGGCCGACCTCCTGCATTCGCTGGGGTTCTCCATCAACGTGCCAAAGTCACACCTGCCCCCTCTCAGAAACTCCTCTTCATCGGAGCGGTTCTGGACACGACGCAGTTTCAGGTTTATCCTCCCGAACAGCAAGTCCGGGATATTCGGCCTATGATTCTGATCTTTCAGCCTCCATCGCGGGTTTCAGTCAGGATGACCCTCAGGCTGCTGGGTCTGATCGCCTTCTGCATCTTGCTGGTGGACCATGCCAGATGGCATATGCGGACTCTGCAGTGGGACCTGAAGTTCCAGTGGGCACAACATCAGGGGAATCTGTAAGATTGTGTCCAGATTTCGGAGTGCACTGCACACTAATTGCAGTGGTGGCTTACGAACCAGGATTGGGTCGACAGAAGATCCCTCTCCCTTCCTCAACCAGAGTTCACAGTGGTGACCGATGCATCACTTCTGGGATGGGGCGGCCACATGGGGGAGGCAGAGATCAGAGGCCTCTGGTCTCCGGTGGAGTCCGGGCTCCCCATCAACCTTATGGAGCTTCGAACGATTCGTCTTGCACTCAAGGCATTCCTTCCCTCTGTTCGGGGAAGAGTGGTGCAGGTGTTCACGGACAACACCACTGCCATGTGGTACTGCAACAAACAAGGCGGGGTGGGGACGTGGACCCTGTGACAGGAGGCCCTCCGCCTCTGGACATGGCTGAAACATCAGGGCATATCCCTGGTGGTTCAACACCTGGCAGGTTCTCTGAACACCAGAGCGGACAATCTCAGCCGCAGGTGCATGATGGATCACGAATGGCGTCTTCACTCGGAGGTGGTGCAAGGTCTCTTTCAGCAGTGGGGAGAGCTTTGGTTAGATCTATTCGCCACCGAAGAGGACGTGCTATGTCAGCAGTTCTGCGCGTTGGAATTTCCAATGTCGCACTCGCTATGCAACGCTTTTCATCATGAGTGGAGTTGCGGTCTTCTATACGCCTTTCCGCCTATACCACTTCTGCCCAGAGTGCTAAGAAGAGCAAGCGCGACCGGGCCCAAGTCATTCTTGTGGCTCTGGTTTGGGCACAAATTACTCAACATGGCTATCGATCCTCCGATCAGACTGCCTCTTCAGGAGGATCTTCTGTCGCAGCAGCAGGGGACGGTCATGTCCAGCCTTCACCTCCTTGCGTGGAGATTGAGCGGCGGCAGTTGACGTGGTTTGACCTGTCTCCCGAAGTCTGCGATGTTATCTTGGCAGTCAGGCCTCCCTCCACTAAGACGGTATACTCCTGCAGATGGAACAAATTTGTGGCATGGTGCCCAGCAAAAACTGTGGATCCCCTTTCCGCCTCTCTTTCTGAGGTTCTCTTGTTCCTCCTTTCTTTAGCCCAGCAGGGCTCTGCACTGGGCACTCTAAAGGGTTACCTCTCGGCCATTTCAGCCTTCCTTAGGCTTCCTTATCAGCCTTCTCTTTTAAAGTCCCCCGTTGTAAATAGATTCCTTAAGGGCATTACTTATCTTTTTTCACCTATTCCCTTTGTGATGCCTCAGTGGGACTTGAACTTGGTTCTTACCTACCTCATGTGCGCTTCCTTTGAGCTGCTACCTAACGGTCCTCTCAGACTTCTCACTTTGAAAACTGCCTTTCTGGAGGCCATCACCTCTGCACGCAGGGTGAGTGGGCTGAAAGCTCTTTCTTCCAAGCCTCCCTTTCTGGCTGTCCATCCGGACAAGGCCCTCCTGAGAACTAGACATTCCTTTCTTCCCAAGGTAGTTACTTCTTTCCACATTGGCCAAACCATCACTTTGCCCATCTTCTTTCCGCCTCCGCATCCTTCGAAAGAGGAAGAGAGGCTCCACCGTCTGGATCCATAACGTGTGCTTTCCTTCTACTTAGATCGCACCAAACAATTTCAGGTGGACGACCAGCTCTTTGTTGGTTACGCGGGTGCTCAGAAAGGTCGGGCCGTGCACAAATGGACCATCTCCAGGTGGGTTGTCCTGTGCATCGAAGCCTGCTACTCTTTGGCAAAGAAGGAGCCTCCAGTGGGGCTGCGCGCCCATTCCACCAGGGCGATAGCAGCTACTACTGCTTTGGGACGAGGAGTCCCCCTACATGACATCTGTCAGGCAGCTACATGGGCATCGCTGCACACGTTCACTAAACACTACTGCCTAGATAGCCAAGTCTGGAGAGATGGCTTTTTTGGCCGTTCTGTTCTCCAGGACTTTCTGGTGTGAACTTGGTTCTCATACCCACCTTCGGGGTTGGTATTGTTGGGATATCTTTTCTAAGGTAAGGAATCTATAACTGACTGTTTCTTTCAGATGAACAAGTTACTTACCTTCGGTAATGATATATCTGTAAGAAACATAGGTTAGTTATAGATTCCTTTCCGCCTCACCCATCTCCCCGTTCTGCGAACTGACTTCTAGGGTTAAGGACTTCCTTTCAGTGCCCTAGTTTTGTGCACCATTGGTCAGTGTCTTGCATGGCTCAGCGCTTCTGTTGTGGAAAGTCGTGTACAGAACTGAAGTCAGCGTGCGAGGGCAGCATCTATGTAGTTATCGCGACGCCATCCCGGTGCCCACGATGACCAACACGGAGTCGACCGACACCACCTTCCGACGCGCAGGGCTACTGCTGACGAAAAACTTTCCGGATTCAGCCTGACGCTGGGGGGTAATTCTAAGGTAAGGAATCTATAACTAACCTATGTTTCTTACAGATATATCATTATCGAAGTTAAGTAACTTGTTCTTTAGTGAGATTAAAGTGTTCCCTCTCTCAAACAACTTTGCTGTGTTTCTTTAACAGCAGGATGTCTCTCGGAACTAATTAACAATTCATGCCTGATGTACGTTTTTGAGATAAAGCAAATATTGATTTGTTTACTCTTTTCATGCAGCCATGCACTGCAGCAGAATTTCTGTTGCATCCTTTGGACATTAAAAGATGTTTGAAACTCTACTTGGGTGAGGCTTTGATGCAGCGTGGAATTTCAAATCCACCCTTCGTCACAAATCAAATATCACACTAGCACATTCACTCAATACATTCATTGGTGGGGCCCATAACACCAACTACTTACACATTTCTAATCTGCTCTTACGAGAGGGATAGGTTTTCCAAACGCTGACATGAAAGGAATAACTTTTGACCTAAATTAACATATTTACATATACATACATTGAATACCTTTATTAAACTCTGCTCTTTGAAATATTCCCTCCATTTAGTCAATAGATCAAATTAGTTGTTTTTGGGTAATGGTAACTTAATCCTCTTAACTTGTACTTAATCTTAACCTATTCTCTATCAATAAACAGCCCAACACATATGTTTGTTAAATAATAATTTTGTTTATCTAATTAATCGCAAATTTTAAGAAATCATTAATCAAACCACAGAACATCATATTTACCTAATCTGGCTATTAGTCGTCCTCTAAGTCAATCAAGTCGTTAAAGTCTTTATTTCATCGAAAATCAGGCAGCAATTCAGTCTGTCAATGATTCAGGGAAACAGCTGTCCAGCAGTGTCACCGTCCTCTCCGTCAGCATAACGTCAGGAAAAGAAACCATCAGTTCGCACGTCTCAAAGTCGAAGAAATCTCTCCGTCTGCGTCAGCATTCTCTTAACTCACTATTCTACCATCTTTTATAATAAATTTAATGTCAAGATGTAACAAAATCAGTTTTAGGCAGTCCTGATTGGTGGGTTTGGGGTCGTTCGGTGAAGTTCTCACGTAGTCTATTTGGTAAGGTCATCACACTTGCTGGTTCCGGTTTTAAAGACAGTCTTTTGTTTAATAGTCTTGGCAACTCTCCCAGTACGACCTTGATGGGTACATCTTGCATGGGGTCAGGTCGAGGCCACTGTTGCTTGCGGTGGCGCAGGCGCTCTTCACCCGAAACCTCGTGGAACGGTGACTGGCGCCATCAAGTCAAAAGTCAGCCATCTTAACGTAGGGCCAATCGGTCAACTTAAGCAAAACAAACACAAAACGAAATTAAAACATGGAAATAGCTAGTAAAATCTTAAACCCTCACTAATTCCCCTATGTGTATGTAATTATCTAGCATAATAGCAACATTCAAAGTGTTTATATTCACCCAACGATGTCATCTGGTGCGACATACAATTACGTCACAAAAGCAACATTTATCATGCAATATTCTATTTTTCTAGTATTAGTATGCGTACATATATTAGTATACAAATTATTTTAGTCATGCAAATGCAAATCCCACGTGTAACTCTTTCATTAATATGACTGATTAGATATCACTTCAAACAGATTAATATTATTATAATTAATAGATTACTCGGATTAATATGAACATGCAGAAACAGGTGGGTATACAAACTTTTGTACTACCCGCTCCATCAATCTCCCCTTTGGTGATTATATTACTACACCATCAAAATTTTGTATCTTTTCTACGGAAATTCAAAGTGATTTCTTGCTTTTATTCATAATTCAGTTTCCCATGTCTCTTCTCTTTTTGCTGATTTGTACATACTCTCCTTAAATTCTTCTAATTCTATCTCTTCAAATTCTCTCTTGTTTCTTGTCTTTTCTCCTTAAATTTTCTGATTTTTGTTCTTTTTACGACAAATACATGCTAATTTTATTATTAATACTATGAAAATCACACATGTTAATGGAAATAATATTTTACCTAAAAAGGTACTACCCAAGTTTACTAAGAAATCTTTAATAGCTGATATTTTCTTTCCAATCTTTTCCCAAACACCTTCAACCTCCAGTGGTGCAATTTCGTCATGCAGTTCTGTAATATTTTTAATATACATTTTCAAATCTTTACTTTCGTCAGGAATGTAAGTACAACAGTGTTGAACTTTCAGCATTCCACAGACTCCACCCTCTTTTGCCAATAATATATCAAGGGCAAGTCGATTTTGCATTAACATAGCACGCATGGCAACCATTTCAGTATTTACCAATAAAAATCCTCCAGCGGTGCTTGTTGACAAGCGATCCACTACTGTTGAAAGTCTTCTAATTCTGTTTGCATTCCGAGATATTCCCACTGCTGGTATCAATGCTCCAAAAATGTCACCCACAATTTCTGACCAAGATTCTCTCTTACTACGTGCTAAATAACTACCTAAACTATGTACATTATCTTCTCCTCTATCCATATGAAAAAGCTTCGGAAAGACCAGGCCTACATAACATGTGCCATACCAATGGTCTGGCAAACGATAATATGCCCTGTTCCCACAAATGAAATATAACCCAGGAAAAACTGGATCTTTTCCACCTTTAAATCCCCATCCACCCATGATTCGGTATGTATCATGGCACTCGCTATTCCCTACAAAATAGTTATCATATGCAGTTTGATTCCTTCCAATACACAATTTTCCTTTCGGAGGCCAATCTAAAGCCATAGTTGGACTAGCTTCCCCTTTCAAGTGTTTTTCCATTTCTACATCCCATACTGTTTTCTCCACCTTTCCTTCAGATGCCTTTCTTTGCATTTTCAGTCTCCTCTCTTCAACCATATCTAAAAATATATTTTCCTCTTTCTTTAAACTACAAGTCAAATTGTTTTCAAATATGTATTCTAATGTTAGTTCTTTAGTCTCTAAGAAAAAATCACCTAATACCTTTGCAGGTTTTACCTTGTTTAGCTTGTTATCTGATGGTACTTGTGAAAATATGCTATCTACATCTGAAAAATAGTATTCAAATTTTCCCATTTGGTAAAATAAACTAGCTATTACACTACATATTATTCCATAAGTTACTAGAAGGTGGTGATAAGTCGCTCCCTCCGATACAGAGGCAGGTAACTGCATACAGGCATAGCAGTCCCTTACATCCATTGTCTTTACATATTCATACAACAATTTCAAAACACATTATTAGAAAAATTGGTTATAGACCTCTCTTTACGTAAATAGTTTTTATCTATTCTAGTTGGAACTACCTTTTGAATCTTTCCTATATTAGTTTTGTTTTCACTATGTTCTTCTATTGTATCTATAGTAACTTTAAATGAGATCAGGAGAGCAAGTACACTCCACAAAAGCATTAGTAATCCTGTACAACAACAACACATTTTACACCATCTTTTCAAGAGCGTACATCTACCTTTTCTACTATCTGTGTTTGCCATTTCTGCTAAAACGGACAGTGGGGCATATGCATCAACATTAGCATTTGCGATTCCTTATTAGCGAAAAATAAGGAATCGCTAATAAGGAATAGCAAAAGGCTATGCATGTAGGAATCGCTATTCAAATAGCGATTCCTTAACATTCCTTATTACCGAATCGGTAATACCGAATCGGTAATAAGGAATACCTACCCATTCATTCCTATGGGCTTGGAGGCCCATAGGAATGAATGTAAAGCCATTCTGTATTAGCGATTCGGTATTACCGAATCGCTAATAGCTGGAGCACTTTCAAGGGTGCCAGGGTGTCAAAAGGACACCCTGTTGCACCCCTGAAAATGATATGTGCACATATGTTGCACACACACATGCTCTAAGGGCATGTGTGTGCGCAACATGACACTTTGAAAAATGCACAAAAGTGCATTTTTCAAAGTTTTTGCAAATTACCATGCAGTTCATCTTCATGGTAATTTGCTCCCCTTATTAGCGAAATCGCTAATTTTTTAACTTTGATGCATTGCATTTAAGGAATCTCACTTTGGGATTCCTTAAATGCAAGAGCTATTTAAGGAATCGGTATTTAAGGAATCCCTATTTAAAGAATCGCTATTTAAGGATTCCTTAAATACCGATTTCTGCTTTTGGGTTGATGCATTGGGATTGGGTATTTTTTACTTAATACCGGGAGCTAATAAGGAATCGGTATTTTACCGACTGGATTTTGGCTTGATGCATAAGGGTGAGTGTCTTTTGACTTAGCCTCTTCCACTTCACAACCAGTTTTCTAATCCAAGGCACTAAGCACCTACTTGGTTCTACCAGTTTTTGTCTTTTCCGTATTTTATTGTCTTTCCATCAGTAGTTTTCTTATCTCATTCAGTTTGGCATTTCATTATCTTTCACTTTTCCTTCGTGATCTGTATGCAGAATGTCCTGAACATCCGCTTCTTCTCCAATATTGGACAAGATAACTCTCAGGATTTCCAATTCTTCGACTTCCTCAACCACTTCTGGGAAAATCACCTCTGGATTTCCTTGGCTATCCGCCTCTTCTTTTACTTCAGGCAGGGCCACATACGTCCATTCTGGTGATTTATACTTCTGGTTAGGTTTTCTTGTTCTTTTGCTCTCTTTAATTACAATGGTTTCTTCGTCTTTTGATTTCTCCTGACTCGTCTCTTCATTCACCTGTTCAGTCCTCGGTGAATTTACTCGTGTCAGTCGATATCTCAATTTTTTTATTTTATTCAGCCAAACGTCGTCTTTTGCTGCTCTTTTCAATTTACTTCCTTTATCATTCTTTTCAGTTCTCCAAGCTCTCTTTCTTAGAACTCAACCTTCAGGTATTTCATCTTCGCTTTCCTCTGACTCTGTTTCAACTTGCTTTTTACTCTCAACAGTTTCTTTTTCCACCACTTCTTTTGTTTTCCCTACTTCTGTCCCTCCTCGAATCTCCGACACGCAATCTTCCTGCTGACTGCTTGTCCCTGTTTCTAACTGGATGTTGGAGTTCCCTACACCTCCTCGGGGTCTTCCGCAATAATCTTTCCCTCTCTCTCTGTATCTGGCACCTGTCCATCTAAATGTGTTGTTTCAGGTGGAATTTCTCTCAATCTTTCATCTGGCACTTCCTTTTCATGAATTACTTTTATTGTCTCTTCACTGTCTTTATCTATGGTCCTCCCTTGTTTTTCCCTAGAACATTGTGCTCCTTGTTCGGTCTCTGAGTCTGAACTGGTATCAGAAATCTGTAACCTTCTTCTCAGGGAAATACTTCTGGGAACAAATGTTAGACTTTGTTCTGTTTCCCCCCTTTCACGATTTTCTTTTGTTTTTGGCTCTCCGTCATCCGACTCAGTACTGGATTCTGATTAATCAAAATACTCTTTTTCTGTGCTGTCCACTGGATTTGGAATTCTCAATGTATGGCTTGCATGGATCCAGTTTTTCAATCCAGCACACTTTACAGCTGTTGTTGTGGTCAAGGTGACTTGTCTTGGTTTTCCCCACCTTGGAACCAAACAGTTTCTTCTTCTTTGAACTTTTATCCTCACCCAGTCCCGTGGGCTTAGATCATGGTCTGGCTTCTTTTCAAGGGTGGTGGCATCCGCTACAACCTGATGAAACAGCCAGGCTTTTACAGTATTCCAACACCATGTCATCAGTTATAGTCATCAGCTTGTTGACTGGTATAAACACGTGCCGCATGGCTCGTCCCATGATGATTTCATGGGGGCTTAACCCTGTAGTTCTATCTGGAATTGATCTAATAGTCATGAGTACCAGAGGCAAGACATCAGGCCATTTCATACCTGTGGCTAAACACATTTTCCCTATCCTGTTTTTGATAGTACCATTCATCTGTTCCACCACACCAGAAGCCTCTGGTCGGTAGGCACAATGTAGTTTTTGTCGTACATTCAATGCTTCACAAATCAGTTTTATTAACTCGTTATGGAAATGTCCTCCTCGGTCTGATTCAATTGTCACTGGGAACCCAAATCTAGGGATAAATTCCCTCAAAAGTAATTTTGCCAATGTCATCTCATCATTTCTTCTTGTTGGAAATGCCTCTACCCATCTGGAAAACAGACAGACCATAACCAAAACATACCTCAGTCTGTTACAGGGAGGCATCTCAATGAAATCCACTTGCATTCTGGTAAAAGGCCCTCCTTCTCGACCTATTGTTCCTAGACTCACTACTGTCTTTCTTCCCGGCTTGTATTGCTGACATATTAGTCATCTCTGACAAAGACTTTCTGCTACAAGTCTGAATTTTGCATTGTACCAGGTTTGTTTAAATGACCTGATCATGGCATCTCTCCCTATGTGTCCCTGACCATGATACATCCGTGCCATGGCAGACATCATGCTATCAGGCATAACTGGTCTTCCATCCCGATAGACCCACACATGATCCTTCTCTCTTGGTGCACATCCTGCTTTTACCCACTGCTTCATTTCCTCATCTCCTGCTTCTTCCTGTAATTGTCTCACTTCTTCCCATGTTCCCACAATGTTAGTAAACATCAAGGAGCAAGAAATCCCCTCTCTTTCCTTAGCCCGATTAATGGGATTCTGATTTCGTGCACAGTATTGTGCCATGTCATTTGCGTATTTATTGCCAGTGGCGACATAATCACCACTTTGACTATGGGCAGCGCACTTCACAACAGCCAATTGCCTAGGCAGCTGTATCGCCTCAAGCAATTTTCCAACCACTTCAGCATTCTTAATGGGAGTTCCACTTGATCGCAAAAATCCTCTCTGCAGCCATATTTGACCGAAGTCATGTACGACTCCGAATCCGTACTGGCTGTCAGTTATCACAGTCACTCTCACACTCTTCCCAATCTTGCATGCTCTAGTCAAAGCAACAAGTTCAGCTACTTGTGCCGATTTTACTCCTTTCAGATATGATGCTTCCATTACTGCTGCAACTGTACATACCGCATATGCTGCGCTTAACACTCCATCATCTGTTCTCAAACAGAACCCATCTACGAACATGACAAAATCACTTTCTGGTAAGGGTACATCTTTTATGTCAGGTCGTGGTTTTGTACAGAAATCAAGTACATCCAGACAATCATGATCTGCTTCATCTCTGACTTCCACATTCTCAGCATCAGGCAGTAATGTTGAAGGATTCACATTCAAACAGCTCACAAGACTTACATTTGTTGCACCTAGTATAACTTTCTCATACTTAGTCAGCCGACTATGTGTCATATACTGAGTACGACTTCTTGTTAAAAGGATTGCCACATCATGAGGTACAAACACTTTCACAGGATATCCCATCACAATTCCCTCACTCTGTTCCAAACTTCGGCATGTAGCAGCTACTGCTTTCAAACACCCAGGTAGGGCCACAGCTACTGGGTCCAACATTGATGAAAAATATGCAATTGGTCTCCTCAGTTTTCCATGCTTCTGTATTAGCACAGAGAGCGCACATCCATTTCTCTCACTGCAGTACAACTCAAACTCTTTCTCGGAGTCAGGCATACCTAGTGCAGGTGCTTCACACAGCCCATCTCTCAATGGTTTAAATGCTGCCAATTCTTCCTTGTTCAAATCAATGGGATCTTTCACATCGCTTCTCGTCAGTCGTACCAGAGGTTTTGCGACCAACGAAAAGTTGCTGATCCATTTACGACAATATCCAACCATTCCCAGAAACATTCTCACCTCTCTTTGGGTCATGGGTGCTCTCATTCCTTTTATGATCCTGATTCTATCTATCGTTATTTTTCTCAGTCCTTTTTCAATGTGATGTCCTAAATATTGTACTTCTTTCTTGCAAAATTGTAATTTTGATGGTGACACTTTAAGTCCTCCATCTGCCAAATGATTCAGCAAGGCTATAGTGTCTAGTTCACAAGCCTCACGGGTTTTCGAGACTTTCCAAAGACTTCTTCAATAGCTGATTAAATATTGAGGGGCTTTCTGTATACCCCTGTGGAATTCGGCACCAAGCCAAAATACGCTCAACGAAACGCAAACATTTGCTGACTGTCATGGTGCAATGGGATGGAAAAGAAAGCATGGCATAGATCAATTACTGTGTACCATTCTGCGTCATGGGTAATCTGATTTAAAATCACAGATGGATTTGGTACAATGGGACAGCATGACATAACAATTTTGTTTATCTTTCTCAGATCTTGTACTATCCTGAACTTCCCACTAGGCTTTTTCAGTCTCATTGTTGGTGAATTACATGGATTACTCATTATTGCTCTCAAAATACCTTGTTTTATCATTTTCTCAATCACAGGAGTTACTCCTTCAATAATTTCAGGTATCAGTTTATATTGAGGAACATTTGGATAGCTTACTCCTTCTTTTACTGTTATTTTTACTGGATCTATATTTCTCATTAATCCCACGTCTTCTCCTGTGAAATCCCAAACTTCTGCTTTTACAGACTGTTTTAATTCTTTAGGTAATTCATCAGGGTTAAATACAGCATAGGTTTCAATAACCTCTTTTTCCCTGTTTGTCATTGTCATTTTATACAGCACATCTTCATCCGGGGTTTCAAATGCTATCCCATCCGGGGTACAAAATATAGTGCAGTTCATTTTACACAACAAATCTCTACCTAACAGATTCATGGGACTGGTATCGCACACGACAAAGCGGTGCATTTCAGAAAATTTCCCTATGCTAACTTTCACCGGCTCTGGAAGGTAAGTTTTATTCTGCCTGTTGGATACACCAACTACTTGGATGGTTTCATCCGAGAGAGGAAGGTTCTTAACATCAGCTGATCTGACAGTTGATCGAGTAGCACCAGTATCAACTAGGAAAGTAATACTTTCATCATTAATCTTTCCATCTACAAATGGGCCTGTCTGGTCTACTTCTAGAATTGCGCCAAGTACGCACTCTTCTTCCTCCCTTCGGCACCGTCAATAACCTTCTTCTGAATCCCGTTTCGCTACTATACTTCTGGGAGTTTTTGCTCTGTGGAAAATGCGGTTTTGGCACCTGATTCTGTTGGGTAACAACCTGCTGCTGTCGCTGCAGTTGACCACTCATCTTATTCTGCACCTGTGGATTCAATGATGCATTTTCATTGTTAGTACTTGGGGGGAATTTACACTCTGATTTCCAATGCCCTATTCTACCGCAATTATGACATGGGAATTTCTTCTTAGCTTCCTCTATCCTTTACCTTTCCCAGGACTGAATTTTTGTGTTAATTCCCTTGTTCTGCTAATTGAGCTTCCAGTCTCTCTGCTACCTTTACTTGTGCCCACAAGCCTTTTCTTGAAATTTTCGCTGTTTAGCTTCAATCTCATCACTGAAATATTTAGCATGTGTCAATACTTTGTCTATTTTCTTATTCTGCCAATCTACAGTATGTTGTTTTATCCTCTTACTAATTTCTGGACGTAGACCATATACAAACCTGTATACAAAATTACTTAGATCCTTTTCACTCAGATTTTCATCTCCACTAAACTGTTTAAAGGCCAAGATCAGCCTCTCATAATATGCATGTACTGACTCTTTGCTTTCCTGATGTGTTCTATCAATTTTCACCCAATCTGTCTCTTTAGGTGGAACCTTATTCTTCAGAAAGGCAATAACCTGTTCGTATTTCTTCATTAACTCGGGGTCTGGAGTCCCTGTTTTTGGATCCCTTGGGTATTCTTGTGTTGGCCAATTTATCATGAGTTTGCACTCTGTCCATAGATCCGCTGGTACTATTATATCAAATAGGCTTTTCAGATCAATCCATAATACTTTAGACAACTTCACAAATCTATCCACCTGCCAATACCTCTCGACAGGCTTTTCGCGTAGTCAAGGGAAATCATTTGTAAAGGACAAAATATCCTGTCTTGTCCATGGGACATGCACATATCCTCCTGGAATCTCTCTCATAGGGCATTCTGTTACTACCTTTTCTTTTTCTCTTACAGGGAATGCTGCAAACGTTTTATCTGGGGAATCATCTCGTTTTCAGTACCACCTGCTTCTCCATTTATCCATATCTCCCCATTTTCTTAATAAGATCATTATTTCCTTAATCTGACTTATCCGTCCTGTGGTGTTCAAGTTTTCAATATCCTTTTCAGTGAAATCAATTCGATAGGGTTTTTGCAAAGCCTTTACCTTTTCAATATCTATACCCATTTCATTTGCTACTTCTTCTAGTCGTTCATGTAGATTCTTCGCTCTTCATGTCACACTTTTGCACAAAAATAATAATTCCTCATCTTGGTAAGTTTTTTTAATTCTCTGTAGGGATAGTTCCTACTATTAACTCTTCCAGTACCATTCTTAATTTGGCCACATCTATTGACTGAGATTCTTTGTCTTTTCTCTGCAAGCTTCTCAACCATTCACTTAGTTCTTCTATAGATGGTCGTACTGACTTCTCTATATTACCTGGTTCTGAATCCTTTTGTGTTTCTAATATTGACTCCACTGTTGTTATACGTCTTTCTGCAAAATTCTGGCCTAAAACGGGTTATTTGAAACATTTGATTCAACATACTTATTGTCTGACTCCATGGATTTTCATTTTGACTCGGTTTTGGCTGCTCAAGCTGTTTATTGCTTTAATAAGGAATCGTTAAACAATGTTCGCTATCTTTATGTTTATCAAAAATAGGCATTACTGGACCTATCGTTACTGGAACTGTTACAGCTTCCAGATTTTTAGTCAATTCTCTTATTTTCTCTGTTAATTCTAAGGTTGTCTTTGCTAATTCTGCTGAATTTTCACCATTTATTCTACTTTCTGACTTCCTCTCTACCTCTTAATGGAATTATTTTTTTTCTAAATCTTTGGACTCTGGTTCCGATTTTATGATTCGTAAAGTTTCTTTCATTGGGGCACTTGGTGTTAAAATTTCTGGTTCTGGCCGATATGGAGGTGGATTTTTATAGAACATGTCATCAAGAACATCATCCTCTGATTCATTCACTCCATACCCTCTCGATTCCACATTATTTTTTTTGTCTGCTCATTTTCTTCCTCCATTTTCTTCTGCAGTTCTTACGGGAAACAAACCCTCAGTCATACTCGCATTCCGCCACCTTCTCATTCGATCATCATGATTCTCATGTCCGTGTGATCTACCAAACATGTACCTATACCTTCCGCCACTCCTCTGTCTTTCTCGGTCATGCATCTCATCTTCCCATTCTGTCAGTGCTTCAAATTGTGTCGGTCTAGGTCTCGGTTCTAGATTCATCATTTTCTCTCTTAAATTTCTCAAAACTGCTAAATTAAATGAACCATGTACTGGAAAAGCCAAGACTCCGTCATCTCTAGTGTACTTTACCCAATTGTCTAACCAAATACAGGTGTGATATCCATATTTCGCAACCATAAAGGATGCAGGGTGTTTTGGTGGAGGAAGTAATTGTCCTTCCCTAATCACAATCGGTTTGTCCTTTTTAAGCCACTTCTTAATTCTCCCAAACCAGGACTTTTTCTCCTTTTCTGGTGGATTGTAATACATCTTTTATGTCTTTTCGTGTACCACTAGTCTCTCCTCTCGACTGAACCGCTATTCTCGCCAATTGTAGCGCGACTCACACTAACACACTAATCCGGAGCGTCTATGTCACCCTGTGACTCTCCACTCCTAGCGCAGCGTACACTAACGCATCAATCAGGAGCGTCTACGTCACCCTGTGACTCTACACTCCTAGCGCAGCGTACACTAACGCACCAATCAGGAGCGTTCTACGTTTCCAACTGACTGGCCAATCCCAGTGCGGTCGTTCTGACGTCAGCAGCCGCAGCTCCTGCTCCTGTCTACCCCCCTTTACAAAATTCACTCGGTATGTTTTGTTTCAAATTTACAAATCTGTTAGTAACAACACAAAAACACCACCATTGTCCGCTTCGCTAACCAAGGAATAGCAATAGACCTTTCTCACAAGAATTCCATCTTTCCCGAGAGCAGCGCTTACCTCTGCCCTACTACGAAATCGTTACTTCCGTTGATAAAGTAGCACATCCCTCTACCTTACCCCTCTAACAAGCATTAGCTAACTGTTTTTCCAGAATTAAGACACTTAGGTGGAGACCCGATGCTCCTGAGAAATAAAACCAGAGTTTCACAATTAACCTGAATGCCTTTACATTCACGCACTTTCACACGAGAAAATGTAGTACATTCACACAGAATTCTGTCTTTGCCGAGAACAGCGAACAGTCTGTCCTACTACAGAAATATGACACACGTTAATAAAGTAGCACTTTCCTCTACTTTATCCTAAAAGTCTTTAATTCATCGAAAATCAGGCAGCCATTCAGTCTGTCAAGGATTGAGGGAAACAGCTGTCCAGCAGTGTCACCGTCTTCTCCGTCAGCATAAAGTCAGGAAAAGTAACCAGCAGTTCGCACGTCTCATAGTCGAAGTCGAAGAAATCTCTCCGTCAGCATTCTCTTAACTCACTATTCTACCATCTTTTATAATAAATTTAATGTCAAGATGTAACAAAATCAGTTTTAGGCAGTCCTGATTGGTGGGTTTGGGGTCATTCGGTGAAGTTCTCACATAGTCTATTTGGTTAGGTTATCACACTTGCTGGTTCCGGTTTTAAAGACAGTCTTTTGTTTAATAGTCTTAGCAACTCTCCCAGTACGACCTTGATGGGTACATCTTGCATGGGGTCAGGTCGAGGCCACTGTTGCTTGCGGTGGCGCAGGCGCACTTCACCCGAAACCTCGTGGAACGGTGACTGGTGCCGTCAAGTCAAAAGTCAGCCATCTTAACGTAGGCCCAATCGGTCAACTTAAGCAAAACAAACACAAAACGAAATTAAAACATGGAAATAGCTAATAAAATGTTAAACCCTCACTAATTCCCCTATGTGTATGTAATTATCTAGCATAATAGCAACATTCAAAGCGTTTAGATTCACCCAACGATGTCATCTGGTGCAACTTACAATTACGTCACAAATGCAACATTTATCATGCAATATTCTATTTTTCTAGTATTAGTATGCGTACATATATTAGTATACAAATTATTTTAGCCATGCAAATGCAAATCCCACGTGTAACTCTTTCATTAATATGATTGATTAGATATCACTTCAAACAGATTAATATTATTATAATTAATAGATTACTCAGATTAATATAAACATGCAGAAATGGGGGGGTATACAAAATGTTGTACTACCCGCTCCATAAGCTTCCCTAAATCCGACATACTCTGCTGCTTTTAAAAACACAAACCGTGACAAATCCCTGTCAAAGCAAGGCTCCCATATCTTAAAGCAAATCTTTTTTGGATGGATTGCTTTTTTGTGTTACTAGAGCTGACACTCATGTGGGTAGCCTGCTCTCTGCCGGGGTCATCGCTGTTTCTGCAAGAGGCATGGCACCTACAATCACTCTCTTTGCCAGAGTGCCCTTGAAAACACCTACAGAGGGCCAGCATGAACAACAATACTTCTTTCTCATAGTATTACTGCTTTGACGCACATGCCACCATGCTATTTCCAGTGGGTAGGTAACACTTTGTAACCTGTTTGCTTAAGGTGAGCCTTATCCCTGCATGCCACTATTACTGTTCTGTTACTTCTTTGTGTTTATTGAAGCTTGTGAACATATGAAATATCCAACACTGGAGAAGAAAATGTTACTTTTCTATAAATTACTGTTCTCAAGTTTTGGTATTTGTCATTTATTCACGTGTGAATCACCCTCCTCCCCTTCCACGGGGCTCTGCCATTATTTAGTCATACAAATACCACATACATGGAATCCCTATACCCCTCCAAAACTTATACTCGGAGTTGTTACCAACATCTGATCCCATTATAATAGGAGGAGACTATAACATAATAATGAATCCAAAAAAAGATAGATCACCTCCAAATAAACATTTGAATCTACCTAAGATGAGGGAATGGCTAAGCATATATAGAAAAGATCTAGATCTGGAAGATATGTGGCCACAAAAAGGAGATAAGATATATCCTTTTACCTTTCACAATAAGAAATTAGGACACAAATCAAGGATAGATCTCTACCTTTTAAACAGATCTTTACAGAGTAGGGTCATTAGTATAGAACACATCCCTGCTCACATATCTGACCACTCAGCGGTAAAATTAACTTTGCTTGTACCCAAAGATGCAACCCCCTCTAGATGGACAGTAGACCGTTCTCTACTACACAAACAACAGTATATCAACCAGCTAGAAACGTCTACATTTCAATACTTTGAAGAAAACGCAACAGATATTTCAAAACAAGTAACCTGGGATGCTTATAAAGCGGTGATAAGGGGAAAATTGCTTAGTCTGGGAGCACATAAATTAAAAGTGAAGAAACTGGAAATTAATAAAATGGAATTGGATATCAAAAACTTGGAGTTACAATTAGAGAACGAAATTGCCCCGGAAAAAAAAGAAGAGTTGGAGATGAGACACCAAAGATCAAAAGAAAAGCTAGAATTTTTTTTAGAAAACTTTGTGAGAGAAAAATGGGAAAACAGTAAACTAGCAGATTATGAATACGGGGAAGGGTGCGGAAAACTATTGGCATGGAAAACAAAATGTGAACAATCTAGGAATAATATACCATGCATCCAGATTCTAGAACAACCGCTAGAAACTTTTGAAGACGATATAATAAGACAAGAGTTTTCAAAATATTACTCCAGTATATATAAAGAAGATACAAATCCAACTAAAGAACAAATTGGAAAATACGTAGAAGATATCCTCCTTTCAAAACTAACAAAGGAAGAAAAGACAGAGCTAAATCAAAGAATTAAACCGGAAGAAGTTGAAGAAGTAATAAATAATTTAAAAAGAGGGAAAGCCGCTGGACCAGACGCCCTTGTAAATGAATTTTACATAATATTAAAAGATTATCTAGTTAACAAATTAACAGATCTAATGAACAGCATATATATAGATCATGAAAAGATTCCAGACTCTTGGAACGACGCGATAATCAGCATCATTTTAAAACCTGGGAAAAATCCAAAGATCTGTGAGTCATATAGACCAATATCGTTACTCAACTGTGACTATAAATTTTTTACATTAGTTATAGCAAAACGACTCGCCAAGGTCATGCCTGGATTGATTAACTCAGACCAGAAAGGTTTTATAAAAGGGCGGAAAATTCACGAAATTACCCATGAGCTGTTCGCGGCAATTGATATCGCCACTTCCAAAAAACTTCCTCTAACTATAATCACTTACGATGCGGCTTAGGCGTTTGATAGGGTAAATTGGGCCTTCCTAAATGAAGCAATAAGAAAATATGATCTAGGGGAAAACGTCGCAAATGCCATAAAAGAAGTATACAAGAACCCAAGAGCTAAAATAATAGTCAATGGCAACCTTACCAACAACATTAAAATACAACGTGGCACAAGGCAAGGGTGCCCACTGTCGCCGTTACTTTTTAACCTCTATATCGAACCACTGGCCGCTTTGATTAGAGATCACCCGCAGATTCTTCCTTTTAAATATCAAAATTGGTCCAAGAAAATAGCATTATATGCTGATGACTTAATGGTTTTCACAACAGATTATGAAAATACCTACCAAGCACTGGACAAGATGATGAGCGACTTTGGAAAAATTTCAGGCTACTTAACAAACAAAGAAAAAACTGAAACAATGAGTTGGAATTGCAATCCAATTTCGCCATATAGTAGGGATAAATTAAAATATCTAGGAGTCATTTTAGTTAAAGAATTGGACAAAGTCCCGCAACTAAATTGAATGATAATCGCTAAAGAAATGAGAAGAATATTAAAAACATGGTCAAGCTTACCATTAACTTTCCTGGGAAGATCCAACGTAATAAAAATGTCGATTATTCCAAAGTTTACATACCTTTTTAACACCATACCATTGGATTTTAAAAAAGAACCCATGAAGAAAATAGAAGGCGAAATTGCAAGTTTCATTTGGGCCTCCAAAGGAACGAGAATAGCCTGGAACAAACTAAGGAGGAAGAGAGAGCAAGGAGGGATAGCAAGTCCTGACTTATTTGAATATTACAGGTCCTTCCAAGTTAAGAATTTTAGATCTTTACTAAGGAAGTATCAATATTACCCAAGTTTCCTGCAAAGTATGACGGAGAACACCGATCATTTCCTGTATAAATTTGGACACCCAAAATTTTTCAAAAAAATAAAACTAAAGATTCTACACAATGCCACTAGACTTTGGTTTCAAATAAGAAGTTTAGCAAATATACCGTATTATAGTATAAAAGCACCAATATGGGATTCTCCAGGTTTACCGGAATGCTTAAAAGATTCCCTAGCAGTACCACTCAAAACAGCAGGAATAATACTATGGGGACAGCTACTAAAAGGTAAAGAGATAATCCCTTGGAACTTACTATATGAACAAACGGATGGTAAGATATCGAAATTTAAATATTATCAGTTATCAAATTGGGCAAAGTCCCTAAAAGAAGAAAACATCGGAAATGAGACTACTGAAAATGAAATGATAAGAATTACATCAATCAGAAAAGAAATATCAAAGTGGTATTGGACATTAATTGAATCAGGGGAAGAAGATTTCTTAATCCCGGAAAAAACTTGGAGAAAAGTTATACCAGATTAAGAAATAGATTTACAAAGGATATGGCAAGAATCTATGGGGAAATGCTGGTCCTGTATAAAATCAGCGCCATTAAGAAGAAATCACTTATTTACAGTACATCGAGTGTATTGGTCTCCAAAGAAGCTGTCTAAATTTAAAGGTTCCAGTATTAAGCTCTGTCCCAAGTGTGGAGAAGCAAGAGCGGATGACATCCATATGTTTCACAAATGCCCCGCAATAACCAACTACTGGGAGGAGATTGGTAAGACCGTGAATAAGATTCTAAGAACCAACATAACTGTAAGTACTTCTCTTATCTTTTTTGGGATTCTTAGTGGTATAGATGCGGATAGCAACAAATTAAATAAAAAACAGGAAGATTTACTCTTTGTTTTAATGCTATTAGCCCAGAGAGAAATCTGTATTAATTGGGTTAAACCGATCACTCCAAATTACACAAATTGGTTAAACTACATCATTAAAACCTTGATAGAAAGAGGGGCCGTACGAAGAGAACAGATTTTTGGGAAATCTGGGAAAATCACTTCCAAAGTATTTAAATGTTTTTCTGGGTCATAAATAATAAATCCAATGATTAATGCGTAAAACCATAATACCAGGCAGAAATGATTTCTGCCGAGTAGTCTTTTTGGCTAGCTCCTCTCCATTAACCAATGGTAATATGGGAAACGATAAAGGGTAATTGGAGTAAAACTGATGGATCAAACAACAAAAGGGTTTTCCTCCAAAGTTTTCTTTCAGAAAGTGACGGGACTGTGAAGGCAAAGATTAACGAAAGAAAAGATCATCAGACTCCAGAAACCTCCTTATCAATTCAATCGCAAAATGAGGATATAAAAAAAGAAAAAAAAAAAGAATTCCATCTTTCCCGAGAGCAGCGCTTACCTCTGCCCTACTACGAAATCGTTACTTCCGTTGATAAAGTAGCACATCCCTCTACCTTACCCCTCTAACAAGCATTAGCTAACTGTTTTTCCAGAATTAAGACACTTAGTTGGAGACCCGATGCTCCTGAGAAATAAAACCAGAGTTTCACAATTAACCTGAATGCCTTTACATTCACGCACTTTCACACGAGAAAATGTAGTACATTCACACAGAATTCTGACTTTGCCGAGAACAGGGAACAGTCTGTCCTACTACAGAAATATGACACACGTTAATAAAGTAGCACTTTCCTCTACTTTATCCTAAAAGTCTTTAATTCATCGAAAAACAGGCAGCCATTCAGTCTGTCAAGGATTCAGGGAAACAGCTGTCCAGCAGTGTCACCGTCCTCTCCGTCAGCATAAAGTCAGGAAAAGTAACCAGCAGTTCGCACGTCTCATAGTCGAAGTCGAAGAAATCTCTCCGTCAGCATTCTCTTAACTCACTATTCTACCATCTTTTATAATAAATTTAATGTCAAGATGTAACAAAATCAGTTTTAGGCAGTCCTGATTGGTGGGTTTGGGGTCATTCGGTGAAGTTCTCACATAGTCTATTTGGTTAGGTCATCACACTTGCTGGTTTCGGTTTTAAAGACAGTCTTTTGTTTAATAGTCTTAGCAACTCTCCCAGTACGACCTTGATGGGTACATCTTGCATGGGGTCAGGTCGAGGCCACTGTTGCTTGCGGTGGCGCAGGCGCTCTTCACCCGAAACCTCGTGGAACGGTGACTGGTGCCGTCAAGTCAAAAGTCAGCCATCTTAACGAAGGCCCAATCGGTCAACTTAAGCAAAACAAACACAAAACGAAATTAAAACATGGAAATAGCTAATAAAATGTTAAACCCTCACTAATTCCCCTATGTGTATGTAATTATCTAGCATAATAGCAACATTCAAAGCGTTTAGATTCACCCAACGATGTCATCTGGTGCGACTTACAATTACGTCACAAAAGCAACATTTATCATGCAATATTCTATTTTTCTAGTATTAGTATGCGTACATATATTAGTATACAAATTATTTTAGCCATGCAAATGCAAATCCCACGTGTAACTCTTTCATTAATATGATTGATTAGATATCACTTCAAACAGATTAATATTATTATAATTAATAGATTACTCAGATTAATATAAACATGCAGAAATGGGGGGGTATACAAAATGTTGTACTACCCGCTCCATAAGCTTCCCTAAATCCGACATACTCTGCTGCTTTTAAAAACACAAACCGTGACAAATCCCTGTCAAAGCAAGGCTCCCATATCTTAAAGCAAATCTTTTTTGGATGGATTGCTTTTTTGTGTTACTAGAGCTGACACTCATGTGGGTAGCCTGCTCTCTGCCGGGGTCATCGCTGTTTCTGCAAGAGGCATGGCACCTACAATCACTCTCTTTGCCAGAGTGCCCTTGAAAACACCTACAGAGGGCCAGCATGAACAACAATACTTCTTTCTCATAGTATTACTGCTTTGACGCACATGCCACCTTGCTATTGCCAGTGGGTAGGTAACACTTTGTAACCTGTTTGCTTAAGGTGAGCCTTATCCCTGCATGCCACTATTACTGTTCTGTTACTTCTTTGTGTTTATTGAAGCTTGTGAACATATGAAATATCCAACACTGGAGAAGAAAATGTTACTTTTCTATAAATTACTGTTCTCAAGTTTTGGTATTTGTCATTTATTCACGTGTGAATCACCCTCCTCCCCTTCCACGGGGCTCTGCCATTATTTAGTCATACAAATACCACATACATGGAATCCCTGAGTGAATACTGCTAATAATTTAAGCATGTGAATTTATAAAACATATCAACCCTGACAACTGTAGATACAGCCATGTAACCTTTTTCATATTGTATTCTTCCTTGACATTCAACTAGCTATAAGTGTTTAAGCCTGGGTGACATTTTGTTTATGCTGGGGTACTCTTGCGTAATTTGTGGCATTTCTAGTTATGATTAGCATGTGAAATGCCCAAGATTATGCCATTTTATCATGTGGGGTCGTTGGGATTTCGTTCGGGTAAAAATGCTACTGTGGAAGCATGAGAACAAAATGAACGAGCTCAACACAAGTGATTGTTTTTTGTGTTAGGCATGATGTGGCTCCGTTTTCTGGGCGCAAAGTTCATCCTTGCGACGTAAGGAAGTACATCTTACTCAAACATAGCGCTTAATGTCGTACCAGCATTCCGTTACATTTTTGGGCATTTCCTTTGCAGAAATGACTCAAGTTTCACCAAGGCCTTCATGTACGTGTTATGCGGTGTGTGCTCATGTTCTGCACTCTACAGTCCGTATAAAATAATTGCTTTTCAGAGCACATTTGTGGTTTAGAGGTGTCTTGTTTGTATTCATTCCCCATGATGCCTCTAATTAAACTTTAATTCGCTGTTTTTAATTCAGCTCTTGTTCTCTTTTTTCCTAACCAGGCACCTGGTCTTCTGTGTATGGGATATTCTGTTGGAAGTTCTGGTGCTTAATCCTTCCAAGGATTCATTTGCCAGACAAGTGTAAGGCCAATGTCACACTGTTGGCGTGGAGAAAAAAGGACAGTGTACTTTGTGAAGCTGCCCTCGCTATCTTTTCTCATCAGCTGTCTTTGTATTCCTCACGGGCAGGTAGTGAGGATGGAGAAGTGCTTATGACTGAAGCAATTGGAAGGTGGACTCTCGAGTGGGTAGAATGTTCCCTGATCACCATCCAGTAATGGGCTGACCTTCTTGGGCTGCATCTACGTACAGCATGTTTGACCCGACCACATGTGGAGTCCTGCATGAGATAACTTTCCATTGCAATCCTGGTCCCAAGTGAGAACCTCTGTGCTGTGTCTCAGATCTGGACCTTGAACATTGATGGATCTGTTGCAGATTGAATGAGTTAATGAAGACGAGAACCCACAGTATCCGGAACCATGGCCCACATAGTCAGTAAATAATTGAGCTCCAACCTTCCTTAGGAGTCTGGAGTAGACGTGCTACGTGTTTGTAGCAGGAATCCAGATGCTGGTGTTGAAGCGGCTCCTGTATCTAGATGATAGAGAAGATGTGGAGCTAAGAGGAAGAGTCACTTATAAGTTTGTCTGAAGGATAACAAGAGCTGCTGCTGATTTGTTATAGCTGTGGAGATTTTAACTGGAAGACATGCCCCTTCGGAACACTAGTTATGTTTGTGTTTTGGGGTGTGATATTTCTTTAGGTAGGTGAACCTGAAAAATAGGAGCAGGGTGAGCAGTCTAGGCACCCAAATGTGAAATTGTTTAAATTAAATTGCGTGTTTGTAGTATGCTTGCCTTTCCTTCACTCCTTGCCATTCACTACCAGTCTGTTGCTCGCTCTCACTTCTGTTGTTTCCACCCCTCACAAGCCTTCCTGTGCCTCCATTTTATGGTATTAACTTCTTAGACTTCATTGTGCTAATACAGCATTGCCTCCCCTCCATTGCTGATGCCTTCACCCTTTAAAGTTCTGCTCAAGCACCAGCCACTTTGCTTCCTCCCAACACTGGTGTTACTTTCCTCGTTCTTAGTACCACAGTTGAGCACCCTCTTCCCGAGCTGCTGATTACCTCCTGTTCCGGTTAGCACCACACTCTGCAGTGCCATTGGTCCCACCCCGCAGCTTCCTGCTGTTGAGTCTTTTTTCTAGCTCTTTCAGTCCTCTGTGCAGTTCAGCTCTTCTTTCAGCAGCCCATGCTCCAACCCATGATGGTGCTGGTGAGAACCATAAAAAACACCATTACTGAACAGCTCTTTCGCTAATTCATGACCAGAATTCTGTGCTTTGCCTCAAGCCACAGAACCTGTATGAGTGGGAACTCTGGTCGTAAGCGCAGTAGCTTGTTTGTTGCAGTTTAGGAAAAGGACACTCGCCCACCTTTTTCAATACTGTGCATTCAGCTGCTGGGACCCTAACCTCTGTATATGCTTACGAGTGCTGCTGTGGTCTGTTCTGACAATACGTATGCCTTCGCTTGTATGTTTGGGAGCTCCAGTCGGACCAGGAAGAGGTCGACGAGCATCCTAAACAGCAGTCAAGACAAACCGTCTTTAGAGAATGTACATTCCCGGTTTTGGGTAATCACTCAGTAATCTACTCCCATACACACCATCATGTAATTTTAATCTGGTTGTACTAAAGAATTAATTTATATCAGTCAGGTGCTTGCGAGCTCAAATTTAGCTGAGTTCTAATAATGCTTAGTGGTCTGTAACTAGAAATGTGTGTTTTATGTTAATTTTAATCTCTATGTCGTGCCCAACCATGCTGATTTGTTAGACCCAGCCCATTAAATCATTTGCACAACGATTTCTATGTGCTCAGGCCCACTCCTTACAATATATCTGTGTGTAACAACAATTTTCTTTCCTGAACAGCTCTATAAACCTACCCACGTGCTTTATCCTACTTAATATCGCTGTATTTCTGTGCCTAAAGGCAGCATTGTACTTTCTCGTACACTAGTGTTATCCCTGGTAGTGTACCGTGGATGTTTTCCAAGCCACTTGTTGTTAGTATTATCACTTTTGTCAATAGATAAAGCCCAGGACATCTTCTCCACTTGTTTGGTTGAGAAGCTCCCATGGGTACCCACAGTTATCCGCCATCTTTGATTCCACCCATCACAAAGAAGAATGATTTAGAATCGGTGACTGCTAATTCATCTTGATGTAGGTAAACTCTAATTACATCATACTAAGTCCACAAACTAAATAAATCTTTGTACTGCCCATTATTGTTAATGGCCATTTTCCTCGGTGGTATGTGCAGAGCCTTGGAATGGCGGTTTTATATTATGTTAAGTGTTGTTGACATCAGATGCACAAAATCATTGGATGGTCACACATAAGACCGAACGACAACAAATGCACACTTTCCCCGTGATAAATATTTTGAATACCATTATAGGGTATGAATTACATTACATTCACTGTCTGGGTACAATTGGATATTTCGTAATGGTGAATAGGATACAATCGACATTTATATTTTGGTATGTCTATATATGTTTATTTATATATGAAGGTTGAGTAGCAAAGCGCATAAATAAATTAACAACAACATATTTATTATCTGTGTGTTTACCTGTCGTGCTGATTGAGTTTTACCTTTTTTATTGAGCTTAATTTCCTGGTATTAATTGAATAGCTCAGACATTAGCAAAAACTGAGTTTGTTATACAGTATGTCAGCAGCAACAGTGGCATCCACCATTTGGCACTTATAGCAAGTTAGTCTCTAAGCTACTTCATGCTATCGATTTCAGCCAGATAAGTGAGTGTACTGCATACAGAAAGCGGGGGGGGGGGGGGCACAGGATACTGCACAGTATGCTATGACCTTCAAATGTAAAGCAGACCAACCCCCTAAATAATCTACACGAAGGAGGGCAGCAGAACACCTCTGATGTGAAAGAGATACATGGGCAGACACTGTAAATGGTCATGTTCAAACTTCATATAATTGAATTTTAACTCACTGAACCCTGGTGGGCATCAAAACAGCATGACTAAAATCTCACCATGACCAGTTTGTGATTAAAAGAAATAAATTCATAGACTTCTCCAATTTTCTATCTGCGGACGTGTTGGTAGATTTTAATTTTTGATATATGTTTGGAAGAATTTTCTTTAAACTTTTTATTTCCTGTGACATGGACATCAATACAGAAATGTCCTTGATCACCCACGAACGAACTTCATTTATAGTACCTCTTTACCCCAGGCTGGCTTACTAAGACAAGGCATGTGGCCATCTTACATATCTTACATATCAAACTGAATGTGAACCCTGAAAGAAACCAGAAAATGATCATGACATGACACTATCTGACATAGTGTTGAGAACTATCCAATAGACCCTTCTCGGATTTTGGCAGGTTTGCTACTATTGTCCTATTGGGCAAAATCCGATAAAAGCTAGGGGGAGGTCAGTATATATAATTTATTGAAATTGTCTGGCCTTTGGCCGTGGGAATAAAACCCATGTTGTCCAACCTACACCCGAGCATATAATATATTCTTCAGTATGATCCTCCTACTCAAAAACCTGCAGCTTGCTAACCAACAGAGACAAAGGACTTACATGCAGGAGAAGTATCATTACACTATGAGTATTTGAGTTGCGCATGGTTATTTCCATCTTTTGACTCTGAAAATTCAAGAATTAGCATTCTTGCTAAAATAAATAAATCAAAGGTGACAAAGGCATACATGGGATTATACAAGTTTCTTGATGTGATAGTGACTTTAATTGGGTTATAAAGAGGCTAAATAAAGTTATATTCATATTTATTCCAAATAAGATACTCATGTTAACTATTGTTACTAGTGAGTAACTGTCTGGTGTGTGGCCCATCTGCATAGATTTCTCCATGCACATATACTACATGTCTATACAGCTGGTGTTGTCCTGAATAATTGTATGCATCAGGCCATGCTTGGTAGAGTTGTTTGTACTCAGCCTAAGCTTTTGGATGTGACCAATGCAGTATGCGCAACTCTGGAGATGTCCTGAACCTTATAAAAAAGGACACTTCCTAAAGTCTTGTTTAGGCATAGGCATCCATCTATAGATCTGACTCTGTGTCCTTATTCTGTTGTCAGCGAGGGCAACAAAAACATATAAGTTTGGTTGGTCCCTCCTTGTTGGTTGATGACGGTTGTCTGTGCATCTATCCTTACATAGCCTTTCATCCAAAGTTGTGTAAGAGCACATGAGATTTCTATACAGTACGTTTTTGGTTATTTCAACTTCTCCCCTATCTATAAATGATTCTGTTTAAGCTAGACAATGTTTATTTCTATTATGTGCAATTCTTTTAAATTTTTATCTTGCCTCAGGAACAATGGTGCATGGGAAAATATCTCTAGGAATCTAAAGTGTAAGTTTTTCAATGATATTGCTCAATAGATTTAAATTCCTCTTGTGTGTGTGTGTGTATATATATATATATATATATATATATTCACTGAAAAAACCATAGGTTTCACACATGTTATAGTTAGCTGGACATTTTACTGATAAAAAACCAATGAAATTCCCCCGTTATAGTTACTGTAGGCAACTATAACTCACGCGACCGCAATCCTCTGCTGATGCTAATACTGTATTTAGACACTTATTTGCCCATATCTTCTTCCATTAAATTTTAGCTATACATATATTACAAATATTTTTTTTTCATAAAGACACATATGTCATCAGCAGAGGATTACGGTCGCGTGAGTTATAGTTGCCTACAGTAACTATAACGGGGGAATTTCATTGGTTTTTTATCAGTAAAATGTCCAGCTAACTATAACATGTGTGAAACCTATGGTTTTTTCAGTGAATTAGCAAGGTTTTTTAAATGCTATTTCCTAACTATAACGTGTGTGAAACCTATGGTTTTTTCAGTGAATTTGTACGGTTTTTTAAATGCTAAGTTACTTTACGCCATTTGTGGCGTGCGCGCCCACTTAACGCAGTTCGTTCCGTGCACGGTTTTTATCAACTTTAATAAGCCCTGTACATTTGGTGGCCTTCGGCCACCAAAAGCACAGGGGGTGAGGTCAATGTGGATAGTGTTTTTTTTATTTCGATTTTATAATTTCATGTTGCCAAAATTACGTTTTTTTTCTCTATTAATAAGCACTGCACATTTGGTGGCCTGCGGCCACCAAAAGCACAGGGGGTGGGGTAAGTGTGGATAGTGTTTTTTTTATTTTTATTTTTTTACCGTAAGCGTACGGTAAGCTTACGGTAAGCGTACGGTAAGCGTACGGTAAGCGTACCCCGCGAAATTGCCGAAAAAAAAATAAAACCGTTTTTGCTCTTGGGGGATGTTTGGGGACTCCCTCAACATGACTATGTGGGAGGGAGTTGTCAAAACAGCCCCGTAACATGTTTTTGGCCATCATGTTTGATAAACAACACTCAGTGCGAGAGACAAAATGGCGGACGCCGCTTCCTGGTTTCGGCCGATTCGAATGTTTACTAAGATCTAAGAGCCAATCAGAATCGCGCTCGCGCACGCCACCGTAAGCTTACGGTAAGCGTACGGTAAGCGTACGGTAAGCGTACCGTAAGCGGGCTCAGATATATATATTGATTTAAAGGCTATTTTCTCAGAATCTACTGAACAGATTTACACCAAACCTACAAAAGGCACTTCCTTGACCTAGGGACTACCTCTCTGCCAAATTTCTAGTAATTCTGTTCAGCCGTTCGGGCTGTAGCTCGTTCTAAAGGTCCTATGGAAAAATGCATGGGAAAAACGCGTTTTGGGACCCCCCTTTTATCTCAGCCCCCGCTTGACGAATCCCCCCGAGACTTTCAGGGTAGGAGCGGAGCGTAGCGCCCCACCTATTTTGAGAAATTCGCGAGGATTCGTCGACCGGCGCCAAAGTTATTCAAAATAGAATGTTGAGGTTTTCCTATGGAAACGTGGTCCTAACTATAACTACCTACTGGCGACCGCCAGTAGGTAATATATATATATATATATATATATATAGATAGATAGATAGATAGATAGATAGATAGATAGATAGATAGATAGATAGATAGATAGATATAGATAGTCATGGAAGCTCACCAGCTCTAAACTCTAAAAAGGTCTGGGTCCTACATAAAAGTGATGAAACCTATGTTTTCCAACATCCAATTCCCTTGAAATTCTAGCACCCAGTGGCCCACGATAATACATGCTTATATTTTATTTTATTGAGATCCATAAAAAGTATCAGGCGTGCCTGCTGTTCAGTAGCGTCGTAATGAATTTGTGAATCAGAATTTAAATTCTTTTTTAGAAATAGACAGCTGTAAATGAACCATAAACAACGAAGGTTGACAAGAGAAATAAATGCAGGTG
Source organism: Triturus cristatus (assembly GCF_964204655.1). Lineage (NCBI taxonomy): Eukaryota > Metazoa > Chordata > Amphibia > Caudata > Salamandridae > Triturus > Triturus cristatus. Next base: position 40,765,796 of record NC_140584.1, on the reverse strand, counting down.
TTCAGATCTCACCTTGCACACAAAGGTAGATAATTCCAAAGACAAAGCTTGTAAAGAGGTATGATGCATGAAAATCTTTATTACTTCAATGTTTGAAATCCCTTGACACGTGGGCCTGGAGCTGTTTTTTCTTCGTAATGCCAGGCACAGTGCTTTTACACTGATGATCCTCTAGAAGATATATTTATAGCCTACATCCACAACATTGGCCACAGGAGTGCAAAATGTGTAGGATATAATCCACCAAAACCTTGCAAGATAGCAAAAGCAGAATGCCTTATAGCTGACAGAAGGAAAGTTGTTCCCTCAGATAAGGAATTCTGTCAGACGCCACACCATCACCCACAAAGAGGGCACATAAAATGCAATCAGTGTTTATAAAATCTTAACATATGGATGATCTAAATCCTACAGAGCTGTTTGAGGAGAGTAAAAGATACAAAAAGTCTAACATGAATGTTTCTCAGAAAATTGCTTGCCTAAAATATAGTTGACAAAATCATTGATGAAGCCTTCTGCATGATCTAAATGTTCTCAGATTCCTTCATCTAAAAAAAATATTCAATTGAGAAACCTATTTCCCTCATCAACGGAAACTATACTGTATACGAAGCCTTTGACAACATGAAGCACACGAAGCACACTGTCGACAACTTAAACTAGGATAACTTCCTTCGTGTTGATGACTACGTTGATAATACTTCCATCTATGCCATCAACATTGACAAAGGATCTGTTGTTGAGCTTCCCTTTGACCACAGCCCCGTCGACGAGCATCTTTTCAACAAAATCTCTCTTTGAGGACACAAACTTCACCTACTGAAGTATCAAAGCACCTGTTATAAGCCCATCTATCGCCCATAAAAGTCCCACCTACACTTCCTATGAGGAACATAGGGACTGATATGACGGGAGGTGATGGTGATCATTTTCCCTTTTAGACTTCTTTACAGTCTGGGTGATCCCCATGTAAAGTACCAGGATATCTAGGACGATGATGGCGATCCTGAAATAGGTGCTTCCTGTGATGCTGAACGCCAAGAACCAACTTATCATAAAGTAGAACAAAGTCACTGATGGATTTATCGTAGGTTTCACTGCAATAGACATTATGATTAATATTATGGCCTATATTTGATGAGCCCTGCTTAAAAAGAAACTCCTGTGATGCAAATGACTATAGATTTCGTGTTTGATCTTCAGTCCATGATGATGAACGATTATGCAAGGTTTCAATTCGCTCCTCAAGCCCAAGTTTCACGCACATGGCGATAGGGAGCAGATGTGGCCTAGTGGCTGCATTGGATGACCTTGGAACTAGGGGACCAGATTCAAATCTTGGCCTCACGTAACATTCTGTAAATCTGGGCAAATTACTTAATCTCCCTGTGTCTGTAAAATTGTGTAACAGAACTTGGTTCTCTTGTAAAGCATTCTAATGCACTCCAGCCATGTTCACATTATGTGAAATTGCAAAAAAGAATAGCTGCTAATTGTTCCTTTACAACAACTTATCTCTGCATCCATTGCCACGCCCATGTTTTCAACTTCTCAAACTGTTGAACATAGAGGGAGTGACTATGTGGCTAAATGAGAAGAGTTAGAACTTTAAGAGGTAACACAACCTCATGATCAACATGGATGGGATGATTTATATTACATACCGACCAAAGGAAGCAGAACCTACACCAGTGGACTCTCACCTGGACGATATAACTATATTGCAGTCCTTTACTAATTTGGAAAATTTGTGCTTTCTCTAGGACTTTAGATATCCTCCTGGAAGGTCACCTAAACCGCTATCAATAGTAGATCACGTTTGGCAAGGGGGAAAGAAATTGAAGCAGTCACTCGCCACTCTCCCAGCTACTGTGCCTCAGCTGGATATTTAATATATAAAGCTTCATAAACACTGTAGTCCGCTTAACCGGCTATCCTAAAGTAAACTCTGAGGTGGTTGAAGCAGCACAGAAATGGTCCAGTAACACGACAAAACCATGCACTATTCCACCACCCAGGGAGGTTACGTGGATGCTGTTGGCAAGTAAGTGTCACCTTTACAGCCACTTCTGTCCATGCTGCTTATTTCCTCACGATAATGGGAAGCTATGATTGCCAAATGTGAAGTCCTTTGTCACCAAGAAGTTCAAAGCTGTATTCTTGATATGCCTTTTGCTGGAAGGTCTAGTTTTAACCACCACATCAAACACTGAGATAGCCAGGTTATTGGGCATATCATGCAGGCCCAATGATCAAAACCTTTTAATGGGTTACAAGGACATGCAGTAGTTTCTTCCAGCATAGCAGCCATATCACAGAAGGCCTTACTCTCTGTTAACAATCAAAAAAACATTTGGGGATGTCCTGCATTTAACAGGCGTTCAATGCAAAAATATCAAGCAGAACAAATAATCAAGACAATTGCCATTTCAACTGACCAGAGCTGTCACTAGAAAAGGGTCAGTTGAAAGGTAATGCTAAAATACACAAAATCTAGTACACTTTATATATATTTTTCCTCTCAGTACAAGTCTGTAAAATCCAATCACATGACAGAAACATGTTACTTTCAGTAAAACCATGTCAAATGAGCAGGTGGCAGGATCCTCTCCTGAAGGAAGGACGAGGCGTCTTTGAGGAGAAGATATCAATCATATATACAACACCGAGTTTATTTTCTCCTCACGGTTTGCACAAATGTACATATGTACTGCCCTAAATACAATGGCTTCTAGTCCTACTAAGGCCATGAAACTTACAAAGCATAATTGAGGCTAAAGTCAGTTCATCTCAATTAAAAACAACACACAGTGATGTGCTTATTATTATGTATTAAAAAAAACGAAGTATATAAGAATATATAAATAAATACAATTAACAATAACAATTTACAATGATTATGTATTCACGCATCTCAGCAACTTAGAGCGTCGAGCTGAGCGTTGCTGTTCTATTCCGCTCAATCTAAGGAACATGGAGGCGGACATTGGAAATAACAAGATACTAGGGGCCAGAACAACCCACCATGTCTGGCAGCTTCTTCTCTTTCTTACCCTTTCATGTGAGGATCAAACAGGTGGTAAGCCATAACCCCCCTCCCCCCAACACCCCAGACTAACCTGTGACCACTCCTCCGACCGGTTAAGGCCATTTTGACCGGGATCCAGCTCCTCAAGGCTCCTGCCTCGCTCCTCTTGCGCTCTCTTTCACCCGCTCTCTTGCAACTACATCTTTTCTCGTGACTTTTACTCTTGTATCTGTCCTTATTCACTGTCCCCTTTGCTCTGTCTCTGCTGTCCTCAAGTGTGATTATCTTTTTGCTTCTATTTGTCACTCTTTTTATTTGTATGTGGCCTTGTTTTGGGTCATTTTCTGTCACAGTTTTTCAAAGTTTGTGCCCTTGTTTTTGCCATTGTTGCTCACCATTTTGACCTGTTTTGCCATTTGTTTGCTTCCATTTCTCTACTTGTTTGAGTTTCCACTGTCGTGACTTGTGCCTGCTGTCTCCTGCCCATTTTTCTCCTCTCTCCGTTGGTCCTTACCTGCTCCTCACACCGCTGCTGGCCCTTTCCCCTCTCTTCTGTGCCCCTAACACCTCCTAAGTAATGACGGCCGCAGCCAAAGGCAAGGAAGTTGGTCTCTGTCTGCACCTGGATTACACCCGGCACCAGAAACACTGGCAGCCCGACCCATCGTTATGCATGGCGCCAGAAACACTGTACCTTCCTGACCCATCACTACCCACTTGCACTCCACCACACCCTCAACCCCTGACACTGCTCACTGTGCTGCTACTGCACCACACAACACAGAAGGAGCCTTCATCTTCTCCCACTGCCATTTCAGCTGCACCACCACACCCCACTCGCCACTCAGTCACTCACCACAAACACACCAACAGCACCCAAACCGTTCAAGCACACTTAAACTAGACGCACCTCTCACTGTCAAGCATGCTCCTCACCATTGCCCACTCAGAAAATACCCCCAAGGAGATCTGAGACCTGCTGGACGACTCCATTCCAGACTTCCTTTTCCTCATGGAAAAATGGCAAACCCTTGATTCGGCACCGGAAGTTGCCACAGCCAACCCCACTGGATACAAGAACATCAGGCTACTAACCCAAGTCCAAAGGAGGAATCGCCCTAATTTATAAGGAATCCATCTTTTGCACCTCCTTTGCAGAAAACGAAACCAACTAGATAGAACACCTCACCTGTGGGGTCAGAATCACAGCCAACTTCACACTGCATGGCACCCTGGTCTACAGTCCTCCAGACATCCGCACGAACTTCAACAACAACATTGCAGACTTAAACACCCCACTAATCATCAAGTCCAGCGCCTACATTCTCAGAGGAGACCCCAGCTTTCTCATAGCCTAGAAAACCTCATAGACACAAACTCAGTAGCGCTGCTTCAGAATTTCTGAAACTTTGGGCTCACCCAGCTAGCATCTAATCCCACCCATTCCACTGGACACATTTTGGACCCCGTCTTTACATAATTCAACGATGTCACAATCGTTAAACCACACCTGTGACCTGGATTGACCACTCCATCGTTAATTTCAAAGTTAACATCCCTTACAACAGCAGAGCACCCAACACAGGCACACCTCGATGATGCTGGAAAAATGTGGCAGAGAAGGACTAGGCTTCTGGCCGCTTCAAGACCCCCTGGAGCACACAGGCAACCTACCTAGAGCCATCACAAAATTCAATACCTGGATCTCCACCTGCACCATCAAGATTGCCCCCCACAAACAAGAACAACTGGCAGGAACATGAACCCAGGCCAGCTGATACACAGAAAAACTCAGAACGACCAAATAACATTGCAAACAGCTACAACACAGGTGGACAAGAAGCCTCAGAAATGTAGTTAAAGGAATTTGCAAATCTGCCCTGAGATTCTACCACGATCAAATCCAGGAAACCAAGCGGAAGACCATAGCAGACCGCATCAATGCCAGCTCCAACAGCAGCATAGAGATCTTATTGGTTATCAAAGATTTCACAATGCCCTTAGCCACCACCAGCAACATCACCCCATCTCAAGAACTGTGCAATGACCTTTGGAATTTCTTCAGTAGCAAAATCACAATCATTACAAAAGCTTCGACCATCAACCTGACCCCAGCACATGTCTACAGATCTCGAATGGAGAACACACAGTGACCTCTTTAAACACCATCACTACAGATTAAACCGCCACCATCATGAAAACCATCCACCCAATGTCCCCATCAGACCCCTGTCCCCACCATGGCGTCAACAAAGATTTCATCTGCCACAGCACAGCCCTAACCCCTCATCCTCAACACCTCCTGCGTCACTGCAGTATTTCCAGAAGTGCACAGCTGTCAATGCTCTCCTAAAGAAGCTCTCACCAAACTCGACCAAAGCCACAAACTACCGACCAACTACCTCACGCCTTCTGTACCCAGTCATGGTCTTAGGCAAAGCCATCAACAGATGCCTCGCCGACCACCTCGCCAACTACCAGCTACTCAGCACCACACAGTCAGGCTTTGGACCTAACCATAGCATGGAGACCGACCCTTTTGCAGAAATAAACAGCACCCTGAGGATCCTGGACAGAGGAGAAACCGCAACCCTTATCCTACTAGACCTTTAATCTGCCTTTGACATGGTGTCCCACCCTATCCTGATAAGATCGCTGAATGAGACTGACATTCAAGGTCCTGCCTTCCAATGAATCTGCATCTTTCCAACTCGGAGAACTCAGTCAGCTTGGCACTTTATTCCTCAGAAGTGTGGGAACTCATGTGCCAAGTACCTCAAGGCTCCTCTCATCCCCACGCTTTTCAACATCTAAATGACCCCACTGGCTGATATCATCCACACTCACAACATCAACATCCTATACTATGCCAATGACACACAACTGATACCGTCCCTCTTGGACAAATCCCTGGGCACAAAGAACAACTTCACGACCTGAATGACTGAAGTGGCCACCTGGATGACGTCCAACTGTCTCAAGCCCAGCACCGACAAGGTAGAAGTGGTGATCTTCGGAAAGGATGCCTCGTCATGGGACTCTACCTTGTGGCCTACAGACCTTGGACCATCTCTCACCTGCAGCACACAAGCAAGAAACCTTGGGATTATTATTGGCAGCAACTGGCCGTGTCTGCCCAGGTCAATGCAGCCACCATTTCATGATTTCCATTCCCTAACAATGCTGAGAAAGAAGTACTCAGGTCTGTCACATAGGACCAGAAACAACATCACCCAAGCCCTCAAAACCAGCAGGCTGGACTATGGGTGCTCTCTCTATGCTCTATAGTTACCAAGCAACTTGCACAGAAGCTGCAGGCCATCCAGAACGCGAGACGCGTTCTCAATCTTCCATGCAGGGCACATATCACATCACACCAGGGAGCTACAGTGGCTCCCGATACACTAGTGCACACAATTCATGCTCCTCACCCACACATGCAAAGCACTACACAACTCAGACACAGCCTACCTGAACAGCTGCAAAACATGTCCACCAACCCTCCAAGCACTTTTTTTCTCAGTCAAACTCTTACTTGCACGCGTCACACAAATCCACAGAAGCAGGTCCTGTGGTCCAGCCTTCTCATACATTGCGCCTAAAGCATGGAATGACCTCCCACTCCACATCAGAGCCTCCTTCCCGCTCCTGACTCCCGCAAGAAGCTGGGGATGTGGCTTTTCTATTAAGTCCCCCTCACTGGACTAACCTCACACACCTGGGAAGCACCAGGATGCACTAATGGATGATAGAGCACTATACAAACACAGAGAAGATAACCTAACATCTTTGCATTCCTTCGAGAATGGGCAAACAACAAGTTTGACAATTGGCTTTTAGATCAAATTCAGTGGAAAATGCCTTAAAGTTCACGCAGGGACAGCATGCTACATTGCCTCAGCTTGAACTTCGTCAACATCTTCGACAGTTGAAGACAGATTCTTCCAGTGATATGGAGGGGGATCTCAAACATGTCCTCAAATACCAACAAACCAAAGGTTATATTCAAGAGTCTTCCTTGTGAAAAAAAGTCTGAAGAATGCAACCAATTTTGGATGTTCATCGCCTGAACAAGTTCATCAAAACTCAATCATTCCAGATGCTCCCCCTTCAAGAGATTCATCTACTATTACAGAAAGGAGAATACGTGACATCATTGAATTTGCAGGATCCATTTAAGCATTTCCCTATTCATCCAAAGATCAGAAAATATTTTAATTTCCAAGTAGCCTGATGCCATTAAAAGCATCAGGTTCTGCCCTTTTGGTCTCAAGTCCTCATCTTCATCTTCACAAAGTGTATGACTTCAGTGTCAACTTACCTGCATCATAATGACTATGAAATATTGCTCTACCTAGATGGCTGTCATGGCCAACAAATATTTCCTTGTCGTGGCAATTTGCTAGTAAAGAAGAGAACACAGTTTAAGTGTCAGGATTTCACTGGAATTCAGGGGAAGGACTCCGATGCTAACCTCACTTCTTTCCCTTTCAATCAAATAAGATCTGAAATGAATTCCAGAATCTGAAGTCACTGTCTAAGGGGAAAAGAGGAAGTGAGGAAGAACACTCTCTAGGCATCTCAACCTGCTGACCTCAAGAACACAATTATACATACAAGCATGGTTCCCTGTAAGCTGTGCGTCTGCGCGCGCGCAGCCCTCTCTCTTTCAGCGCACACAAAGTCAGTGGCAGCGCGCATGCTGTTACATGCCTTCAAAGTCCGAGACCAATTTGAAAACTGGTCTCGCTCTTTGAAGCTTAGCTGGTACCACAGTACAGAGGTCATGAATGGCAGCAAGAGAAACAGGTTCCTTCATGTCTTGTTGTATTCAATCAGCCCTTTGGCTGAAAGCTATACACTAAATGGAAAGTGTTCAGCTTCAAATGTTACATTTATTTTTGAGCAGTCTCAGGTTGTGGATGAGCATTGTGTGTCTTTTTTTCTTAACCAAGGACAGGGGAAGAGGTTCCTGTAGGTTTATTTTCGAATTTTAACAATGCATTTCAGTCTTTAGAGAGGGAGGAGGCCCATCTAACACAACGTGACTAAAAACTGTAGGTCGAAAATAAATAAAGCTTTGAGCCATATTGCTGTGCATACCACTTTAGGCTTCACTTTGCACAGCGAAGCCAATATTCCAAAATTCTGACACACTTTACTCAACAGCTATGTCAAACTATTTTTAATATTTTATTTAACTATGCACTCCAAAAGGGAATCCTATTGAAAATCTGAACAATTTGCAGCCTTTTCAGGGGTAAGAGTGCTATATGAATGCTACATTACAAAGGAAAACAACCAGGCAAATATGTCAGTGCTCCTTTTCTATGGACCTGTGTGGGTGGGGCACTGGGTTCATATGGGAACCTGTTGGGGTGAATGTGTAAGTTCTTCAAAAGGCCCAGTAGGAGTGGACATACAGGTGTGGACTCTCAGCAACAGAAACATGGAGCAAGCAGATATGGCCTGCACTTCCTCTCTCATTACCCAGGGTGCACCTTGTATTCCTGGGGGAAAATAGACTGGCAAACCTTTCAGCAGTTGTACCGATTGGGGTAGGCAGCCATGGCACACACAGCCTTTCCCAATACCTTCAAATTGATGCTTACAGTTTTCTTGAGTCCGAATTACAGATCTTTAGCATTAATGCCTTTATGCTGCCTACTTCTGAAGCCTTGGGTACACTATTACAGTTGTCCTCGGACAGCTAAGAAGCCAAGACCTGAATGAGAGCAGTATTTGAATAGTCCCTTTCCTGAACATATTTTGGTGCACAATGGCATTCATGCTCTGAATTTGCAGGATTGCCTATAGATGATGCAATTTGTTCGGGGTGCAGTGTGTAAGACAGAGTAGCACGATAGTGGGAGGTATTTAAACAGCGAGAACTGAAGAGGGGACAACATTTAAGACGAGAAGACTAAGAGACATGTAAAAGGCGAAGGAAAGAGTGCAGATAAGAAACGGATAGTGGGCAAGACAGAAGAGCAGGGTAGTGGGAAATGTGTAACGAGATGCACGATCAGAAACATGAGCGAAGCAGTAGAATACTGCATGTTGTGTAAAGGCAAGGGAACACAGTGTAGACAGGAAGGATGCAAAACAATGAAAAAAGGAGACACATAGTAGAAAGATGTGTAAATCGAATGGGGAAGAATTAAGGAATATCTCCCTCTTTCTGCTATCTAAACCACTAATTTTCATAGCTTGTGCACTTGCATAGTATAACAATGCATGTCTTCGGTGTACGTAATCTTAGCTGCAGTGCACATAGAACCTTCATTGCCACACAAACAGAAAGAAAATTAGAGGGAACATTGCATACAAGTGATGGATCGAATGCTTAAATTAATCTCAGCCACTGATATTTACTTAGGCCACACCCCAGTCCATTTTTATTTTGCACACCATGCAACCTCAGTTTGGACCCAGCCATAAGCAAATCAGTCTAACCCTGCTCCAATGGGAACAGTGCAGCCCGAGCTGCCAGGCCAGGTCCTCTTTGAACCGGGCCACAAACAATCCAGGACTGGTTTCACTCTAGTTTGGGCTCATCAGTCAGGTATAACTTGGTTCCAGTGACAATCTGTGCACAGGACATATGTCTGGGCATACCTGTCCCACTTAGGGTAACACACTGAAGTATAAAACAAGCATTTACAATGCAATGGTCTCGGCAATATTATAGGTAGAGCTATTGGTATTGCTCATTATTTTTTTAATCATTTTTGTATCCCTAAATAAATGGCATTGTCATTTCTATTGGCATTAGCTTTTTTTTTGCATATGTGATACCTATTGCATTAGCAGAGAGAGAGTGAGGTAGTGAGATAGAGAGAGAGAGTGAGGTATTGAAACAGAGAGTGAGGTAGTGAGAGAGAGTGAGGTAGATAGAGAGTGAGGTAGTGAGATAGAGAGTGAGGTAGATAGAGAGTGAGGTAGTGAGACAGAGAGTGAGGTAGTGAAAGAGTGAGGTAGTGAGGGAGAGGGATGTTGTGAGGTAGTGATATATAAGCATAGAGTGATGCAGTGAGATAGAGAGAGAGGTAGTGAAAGAGAGAGTGAAAGTGAGTTAGTGGGATAGAAAGAGTGAGGTAGTGAGATAGAGAGTGATTGTAGCGTGCCGCCATGTTTTAACTGAGGCGGGGTGGGGGGTGTTTTTGTGCCCCAGCGGCTGTTTGTTGCGTTGGAGCTGGGACACCAGAGGCGAGGCAGGGGGGAGGATGCGCAAGGAGAGATAGAGGCGGGGGAGGCGGGGCTGCATGGAGTGGGCTGTGTCTCCGACCCTGGGGGGTTGTTGGCACAGGGATGCAGAGCTGCTGGTCACCGTCCTATGGGGGGGACAGTATGCGTGGATGGGCGTGCGGGTGGACAGGGAGTGTGTGAGCAAACTATGCAGGCCCCTCCCCAAGTTAATACCCCACGCTCGACCGGGGATTTATGACGATGAATTATGGAGGGTATTAAGGATGTTACAAGATATTTAGAGGAGTTTCTGCACTAATATGGGAGAGGAAGGCGGTTACAGAGGCTGACAGTGCCAGGACGCATTCAGGAAGATTGAGGCTGTGTGGTGCGGTCGCCCCAGGGAAGTATCTGCGGGATGATGTCAATGAGGACAACCCAACCGCGGCCCGAACGGGTCAGAAAGAGGAGAACCCCCCCGCCACCAGCCTCGAAAGCGACCAGGAAGCCACACAGACCATCACTCACTCGAGGGGCTTTGGTGCGAGCATAGGGATCGGAAGAGCATCTCCCTCCCTTCCCCCATGTCTGGACCCAATCGGTCCGTTTAGAACTCTCGGCATTGTTCCACCGCCACCCTGTGTCAGCACCCTCATTTACCTGTCCACTTTGGACGTGCGTTGGTTCACCTCCCACGCGTGGAGCCGCAAAAAGCCGGATGCCAGCGCGTCCATCTGGGCGCAGCTTTTAAAGGCAATCCACGCTTCCCGCAGCCTGTCGCGTCAGGGATCAGCACCATGCCACAACGTGTCACGTGGCATAGGGGGGGGTGTCCAGGTCGTTATGGGATACATCGGCCCTGGTCGTGCAGTGGCCATCTTGTGTTGTAAAGCGTATTTCAGCACTAGTGCTCACACCAGTAGTAACCTGTGTAACTGCGTTTATATTCAGCCAAAACTTGAAAACATTAAAGTATTAAGGGAATCATGTGCTGGGTCAGTTGTGGTGTAATAACGGCACCCTACATGCTTGTTGTGTGTAGTGTTGATAAAGCGTGTGTCAGCGCTGGTGATCACACCCGTGGTGAGCTGTGTCACAAAGCGTATATTTAAGCCAGAAAGTTTTTTAAAGCATAAAGGGAATCACATGTTGTGTCAATTGTGGGGTAGTGATGGCACCTTAAATGCGTAAACTCGCCAATAGGTTTGTTCAGAACTACATCCATAAGGGGACTCTACGGGTTGTCTGAGTCTGTAGACATGGTGAAGACTCATAGAAGTCTTACCTGGCTTGATGCAAGTGCTGCCAAAGTCGCGTGTTATGTGCGCGGGCCATGCAGGTATCACAGGCTAGAATCACAGGCTTAAAAGGAGTACACTCCCCAGCCGTGGCCTGGTGAATAACCCCACCGCTGTCCAGAGTTAGGGTGTAATGTCGTGGTGTGTCTAACTCCCTATCAGGCCGATGGTTATGGCAAGAACATACGGAGACACCACCGCCTTTCTCCGAGGCGAATCAGAAATGCCTCGGAGAAAGGCAGCGGCGTTTCCGGATTCGGGGGCGTGTTTTTCTTTTCTCTCCTCTTGCCATTGGCTGGAGGAGATAATGAGAAAAGTAGCAAAAAACACGTCCCCGAATTCGAAAAGGACGGGGCCTGTTCGGAGAGACAAACCTCTTCTCCAATGGCTGGCCAGCATTCAAGAGGCCAGCCAATGGAGAAGAGGGGAGAAGAGGGGCGGGTTCAAGCCCCTCTTCTCCAAGTCTTTAAATCTCGCGAGCGAGACTGCGCAAGCGCAGCCTTCGCTAGCCGAGACCTAAAAAGGGGATAGATGGAATGCTTGAATTAATCTTAGCCACTTGTAATTAAACTGGGCCACACCTAAGTCCATCGTTTATGGCACCTCAGTTTGGACCCAGCCATATGCAAATCAGTCTTGACCCTGCTCCAATAGGAACAGTCCAGCCCGAACTGCCAATTCAGGTTCTCCCTGAACCGAAACACCAGCAGCCCAGGACCGTTTTTGCCCTAGTTAGGGCTCATCAGCCAGGTATAGCTTGGTTATAGTGATACAGTGTGCAGGGTACCAACATCTGGGCATACCCATCCCACTTAGGATGACACACTAAAGTACACAAAAAAGTGAACACAGGCTGGTGAAATGCATGTGGCAAGGGCTCGGTCTGCAATGGGCTTACTGGTAACCCCTGGAATTCTATAAGACAAGGTACCCCTAATCCAAATATACTGGTGTACAACACGATACAGTGTCTTATGAGTAACAGTAGAATGGCTTACCGGTGGATGAAAGTGGAGAGGCTGTGACTAGTCCCCAGGTAACCAGGATACAGCTGGGAAATCAAATATGAAGGTTCTCCGCCAGTACTAGAAATGCCAAGATCCTAGGGGACTTGGAGTGTTTGAAGTTGGATCATGAATTCTGGAAAGGCAGCAAGCAAAGGTCAGTATCTGTGGAGAAAAGGGTTGACTTAAGCTACCCTAACCATCCGAGGGAACTGAAGGGGAGCAAAAAAAAGATATGTAGGAAATTCAAAAAGTGTAGAGAATACAAGCTTTAAGTACTGACTCCGAAGTGTCCAGAATACTCCAGCTATTCTAAAAAGTTAGGGTATTTGTGGAATGTTCTGGCTGGTTCACCGTTTCCTGGACGTATTGATCTATGTTACCCTATGGAATCGACCCTCCTTTACCTCCCCAGGCACTACAGGCCATGTGCTGCAGTCTCCGAGGCCAGCATAGCAAGCCTGTATCGTGGCATCTGAGAAATGGGATCCCCTCCCTGCAACAATGGGCATGATCCCCAGAGAGCATGAACTCCAAGATTTCTGATATTGAGGAAGCATTCTGAACAGATCTTATCTAGGCCTGTTCTAAATACCAGGAAAGGAAAGGCCTTCCCTTCACAGGAACGCATCCTAAACTTGAAAAAGACTCCCAAAGATTTCAGAGCATACACGCACAACAGTTCTTTCATAGAAATCTATAATCAGAACGATGTCCTCTTGCATTATATCAGTTCCCAATTTCCATCCACACGTAAGGCTCTTACTGGAGAACTTGGATGCTAAATTGATACTGTCTGAAGGTTTCTTTAATAATAGTAAAGGGTCAGCATTATTAAAATAGTCTATGCAATTGTAGACCATCAAATGCAACATTGTAGTAGGTCTTCGTTTGCACCATAACCATGCTCCTTCATATGACCATAGATGCATCCCTGGAAGGCTGGGGGGCATACCTTCAGGGGCTTTCACTGAGGGGACTATTGAACCTAGCAGATTATCAGCTTCACATAAATGTACAAGAGCTCAGAGCCATCGAATTGAGCCTCCATTTGTTCCTTTCTAGGATTCGGATCTCACCAGTTCTAATTCTTAAGGTCAACACAACATCCATGTTTAAAATAAAAAGGGAGTAATACGCTCTCAAGCACTGTCCACAGAAGTCCAGCTCTTATTAACATGGACAATTGAATATGATATCTCACTCAAGGCGGAATATCTACTGGACTGCAGCAGCGAGTGGGCCGATACACTCAACAGGTCAGTGGGAGAAAGCCACAAATGTGAAGTTAACCAGTTAATTGTAAACAAAATATTAACGAAACAGGGAAAACCCCAATTCTATCAGTTTGCTATAAAAAACAATAGAAAATGTTTGTACTTTGCCAGCAACCATTGGCAACCACTCCAGGGTGAGATGTTTTTTAATGAAGAGGAGCGGAATATATACTTAATGGATTTCTGCTGTTACCCCTCAACCCTTGGTCCGTTCCCAAAATCATAGTCAATGAATGTCAAATGGTTCCAGAGTTGTGTAGACCATTCAGTATTTCTCCTATTGTCCATCATTATATTCCTCTGGGCACCAGTCAGTTTCTGCTGTCATGCCATTAAGGCCAAATACTCCATCCAGATCTACATTTATTCTGCTTGACAATCTGCCTCATGAAGACAAGAATGACTCCAATCTAGGCTTTGTGGCAGACTGTACAAACGTTTTACCTCAGGCAACAGTGTTCACCACCTACAAACTTATATAGTGAAATTGTTTCCAGCTGGATATACAGTAAAATGCCTACTCTATTATCAATCAATGCACAATCTCATCAATAGTTTTATATCTGTTATATGCGGAATCAGGGCGTTTCTCATCCATATGGATTCGTCTTGTAGCTCTCTCCAGATATCGTCGTTCAGGTTCCACACCCTCACTATTGTCATCCAGGCTGGGCAAAGACTTTATCAACTGACTTTTTAGAACATTTCCACTGGTGAAAAAACTGGGAGCTCTCAATACAGGTTTGTCCCAGCCCCTGTAATGACCAATCGAGCCAATTCGCAGGGCATATTTAAAGTATGGATTTTTGAAGATTACATTACTGTTAGCTTTGGCATCTGTCTGGAGAATCAGCGAACTACAAGTTCTTACTGTTTAAGAGATATGCATGAACTTTTCTAAGGACATGATCATTATTTGAATTAACTCAACTTTTACTCCAAACAACTGTCTGATTTCCACCTCAAAGAGCCAGTAGTTCACAAGTCTTTATTCCCATACACTCTAAATGCAGCAGAGACTGCCCTCCATTCCATAGACATTAAGAGGTGTCTAAGATTCTACATCACAGGAACAGATCCTTCCATACATTTTGACCAATTTTTGGAGCATCTGGTAATCCAAAGAAAGGAAAACTCTAGTCCGAACAGGGTTTAGCAAGATTTAATACAGCTTCAATTAAATTGACAGAATAAGGCGGATTGTTCCCCATCAGGCACGCTCTACCAGAGGTGTAGCAGCAACTGTGGTTCTGTGTACAAGAGTCCCTTTGATTAATATCTGCAGAGTGGCTACCTGAAAAATTTGCCACTTACTCGCGAAACACATTTTTTTGTATGGCATGTGCGAGAGTATATGCTGTGGGACAGGCAGACCTGCACAGCCTTTTTCAATAAAGGGAGCCATCTTTCCCTCCATCCTGATATTTTATGTCCGGCTCACTTTTCCGATTCAAGCATGTGAATCCTTTAAAGATCCAATGCTGGAAAAGAAAATTACTTACCGGTAATTGCAGTTCCCCAATCTTGGTATCTTTCTTGGATTCATATGTGAACCACACTTGAGGCCCAGCTAATACTCGTGCATACCTACTTACACATGCGCTTTGAAAATCTGAGCTCCTCCTTTGCTGTAGTTTGTCATTTCCATTGAGGTGGATGTGTTACTAAACCAAGAGATGTTTGCTGTGATGTGAACCGGAGGCTCCACCCTCAACAACGATACACTGGGGAAGTGTAGTTAAGGTTAAGTATTTTCTTTTCTTCTTGAACCAACAACCAAATTGGTATTTTAGCCAAAGAGGTAATCTATACAAGGATTTAAGAATCAAGGTTAGCCTAGCAAATGCTGGTGCACCTGTAATAATGCATGTCTAGTGGAATTAAAACACTAAAAAGGCAGACAGTGCACACTCTGAAAGATCCATGCAGGCCTGCAGCTTGGAAACTGCTGTGTTCAAAAGATTTCACTAAAGTCGTTTTTATATTCGTATTTCACACCCTCCTACAAGCGATCCCAGGTTTAATGAGGCCTTTTAAGTTAAGCTCATTGCCCAGAGTCTTCGCCAAGATGATGAGGTAGTTAGTGCATCCCAAGGTTAACATGGGAGAAGAGAAATTCCTCTCAGTCTGGCCTTTGGCCCCTGGTGGCTTTCCTTTTTGCCGCGTTGGGTCTGCTAGTCCCTGATGCTGTTTTACTTTATTCTCTTCTATACAAAGCTCTCTGTTCTCAAGATAAAGTCAGTATAAGTCAAGGGATTTCTCAGTTCATGTGTTCCTGTCAGTAGGTTGCTACTTGTTATTTCAAGAGAATGCTAGAATCCATTGGGGGATATTCTCAAGAACGTGTGATTTTCATCGCAAATTAGCTTAACGCAACTCTTCACATCGCAGTCTACCGCGGGAAATTAACACCGTGGTAAAGTGGTATTCACAAACCGGCAGTACCATGCAATAGGCTCATGATAACTTGTCAAATGTCTGCGATAAAGTCAACGCGACACCGCAAACATGCGAAACACCAACGCAAAAAAAGCTGCGATGAGGCCAATCGATATACAAAAATCAGCGAAAACCAGACACAGGCCTGCAATTCCCATGCGTCATGCGGGAAAATGCACTATAAAAGCAGAGAAAAAAAAGGGAGAAAAAAAGAAACTGCGTAGCACCATGGAGGCACCCGGATCGAGTGCAGAGGCCAACGCGAACCCCATAAGCCCCACAGACCACCAGCAAGGAACCTCGTGGTCGGGGAAGGCCAAGGAGAAGAGGAAGAGGCAGATGGGGTGCAGTCCGCAGGAAAACCAGATCAGCGTCACGGAGGTGACAGAACACTACCACCCACTGAACGTCAAAATGACAAACGTGAATGCAGTTGGAGTGTCGAGGAGGTCTATGGAGGAGGACAAGAGGCGCTGGCATTATGTGAAAAGCCAAACCAAGCACAAACCCGCTGCCAACAGGAAGGCAGCAACGGCAACAGGAGGTGGGAGTCCTGCACCACAGGAGGAGTTGGAGGAAATGGAGGCCACAGTCATCAGGGTGGAGACGGCGCAAGGAGTTGTGAGTCTGGACACAGCTCGGTAGGACCTGACACAACATCAACAGGGGGAGTAACGACCAGGACCTGGGGGGACGGGGGAGAGGGGCACAATGGCACACATGCACAAAGATGTGTAGCACACTGCACACCCACAATGACCCTGGATCATGTCCCTTATCCCCATGGCACACTGCAGCACACACACATAGCAATAACAGCACATCCGACGACAATGTGGCCCAAAGTGCAACACCGACACTGCAGAACAGAGGACACAACTGGGTCCGCTCATGTGCAGAAACAGGCCAATCACATCTAACATAGCAGGAAACTGTGAGATGGAAATGCGCGTGTACAACCACACATCCGTCATGTAGTCCAAATGTCCACTCTCCTGCATCAAATATACAGCACCTCCCAAACAGTCACAGTGTACATAGTCATTCAGTCTACATGTAAACTAGAACAATGCGCCAATATACGTCAGCACAATGTCAACATGCATCTCCCCTTCACATTGCAGATGGACAAACAACACCTCCAGAATAGCAGACCAGACCACTCATCAGTGATGTTGGAGAGGACCACCACACCTTCGACATCGACGCCCTACAACAGCCCATGGACATCTTAGGCAACCCACCCCCAGGAGCAGGGCAGCCAAGCCACACAGAGGAGACCCCAGCCCCTGCACAGACCACACAGCAGGAAGTACCCGCCCCAACGGCCGGCTCCCAACACTTCACCTAGGCACACATCGCATTCCAATGCCAGGTGTCAGAATGCCAAAAGGAGGTGGCCGAACAGGTGCGGGTGGGGTCAGAGCTCATGGAAGCCAAAGTAGATCACATACGTGGGTGTTCAAGTCTCATCAGGGACCACCTACACCCCACAAAGGAGACCCACAATGCGACAGATACACATGTATGTGCACATTTCCTGCAATGAACCACGCCCAGAGCCACGGAATCATCATTCCCACCCCCATGCTGGACCTCCGTACGACGGCCCAGTCCACTCCTCTTACGCATTGAGGGGTTGACGACAAAGCTACATGTTCAAGGTCTTACCCGCTGCCAGCTGTGACATGGTTGCGTCCGCTGTACACAGCACAATGTGATGTTGGAGGCCCTGGGGACCTCATGCATACATCATGACCACACGGACACACGCAGATAGTTCATGGAACTGGCTAAGAGCACGTGCGCCCAGCCCCTTTATTGGCAGGGTCACATGTACAGTGACGCCTGTGCTGGATGGGTGTGGGGTGAGTGTAAGCCAGCCCGCATGGAGCGGTTGGTGCTGGCAACAACTTGAACAGTGAACACCATTAAAACGGAAACAGAAAACACCAGCATTACAGAGACAACTGCGGAGCATCATGGTGGTAGCCGGAGCAAATACAGAGGTCACCCAATATGCAACCAGAAGTGTCTGTGAGTTGCAGTGCACTGAGGTGGGGGCACTAGAGATGAGTGTGCTCATGTGAAAATAATGTCGAGGATTGTGTCCCTTCGGGTTATTCCTGATGCAGCTGCAGTGGGGTGTGTTACACATGCATCATCTTCCTCATCTTCGTCCCAGGTCTCCCACACTGCCTGAGGTAACATTGCTGCGTGAGCTCATCACAGCACACAACTCATTCAGAAATGGTCCAGGAGTCGTGGTGCACTGCGTTAGTGGCACCTGGAGTGCTGAGCAGGGTATCAGGCAGATGATGGCATTCACGACAGGTGTGAGCAACTCCGTTAGTCTGCCAGTACGGCTGGTTCGACTCTGGCGTTTGGAGGTGGTCCTGGCGGTGGTGGCGTGTGCCTCCTGCGGTGATGCGACGTCCGGGCCGGTCAGAACTCGATTTGATGTGTGAGCCCTGGTGGAACGCATTTGAGTCCAGAGGCAGCGGACAGCGCAGGGCCACAGACACATGGCATTGAGGACCCCAAAGCCATCGCTCAGAGGCCATCCAATATCTCACCGGACAGGGTCCCTGACTTGAGCTGCACAGAGTTAGTGGCCCTGGATGCACTGCGGCCGGCACAGGCACACTGCCACGGGACGGTGGCTTGCAGTGCAGTGAGATAGGCCACGCGAGCTGAGCGGGTCCTCATCGATGTCCGAGGTGAATGTGGTGGAGGGTTGTGGGTGACAGTGGAAGGTGTCATCCAGGGCATGATGCAGAGGATAGAAGCCAGGAGGAGTAGAATGCAACAGCCTCGTTTTCGCCCAAAAATCTGTATCACCAACATGATGATGAAGACAACCCCCAGTCCATAGACTCAGTCGCCACCAAAGTTCAAACAGAAAGTGTCCATGGCTGTCGGGGAACAGACTTAGTGGCACCGGAGCTGTAGGGGTAAGCAGTCTGCGATGAGGCCAGTACAATGATATAAAAACTGCCATAAATAAATCAAGACTCAGTTCCCAATGTGTGACCTACTCTACCGCAGAGTAGGCCCAAGGCAGCGGTCAGCAGGGGCCCACAGCCACGTGTCGTTGGCTCGCGATGCACAGAGTTAGTGACACAAGAGCAGTTGTTGGCAGTGTACGATCACCTCCGTAACGAGGATCTTTTTTTCCTCCGGACTGCACCACGTCTACCTCTTAATCCTCTCCATGCATTCAATGATATGAACTCTGCCATACACAAATCAAGACTCAGTTCCAACTGTGTGACCTACTCGAGCGCAGTGTAGGCCGAAGGCAGTAGTCAGAAAGGGACCACAGACAGTTGTCGTATGGATGCTATGCACAGTGTTAGTGGCACCACATCAAAGGGAGTATAGTGATATAAGGGCAGCCATAAAAGTGTGTACTCTGCCATTGCGTTATCAAGACTCAGTTCCAAATGTGTGACCGACCTGGCAGCTGTGTAGGCCGGTGGAGTATGTAAACGAGAAAGTAGTACTGCGGGCCTGTGTCGCGGAGGCCGTGATGGTCTGAGGAGGCTGCTAAGCTCGCGGGCCTCGGGCTTGGGGCTTGCGCTGACACGTGGTGGGCCCTCCTTGACATTCGGTGGTGTCGGCAGGTGAGCAGTGAGGCCTGGCTTCACGGGGTCAGGCATGACAGGTCAGGGACCAGCGGCCAGGGGTGCAGCAGGCGCACATGTTTGCAGGCAACACCGCTCACGGCAACGGCCTCGTGGCGGGCTGGGAGGGGCCACCCTTGCAGAGACGTTGGGCATTCCGGAAAAGGACCACGCCCAGAGCTACGTGCTTTTTATTCACACCCCTACGCTGGCCTGCCCACTCCGCACACGCTTACAGGGGGGGACGTCACAAGCTACATTTCCGGGATCTTCCCCACTGGCTGGGGTGACATGGTTGCGTCCACTGTCCACCACACTCCATACACCAGCAGTGTATGTGGACATGGATAAGTGTGTGGTCTGCATACTGTAGTCTGTCCAGCACATCTCCCCCACACTTGGCATTGTGTACCTTCTTATTCATGGGTCACTTCCCTCCATCGCACATGCCTGGTTCCCACCTCTCCCCACATTCCGCCATTGTGTGGCTGAGGTTCCATGCCATTGATGGCTCATGTACATGGCTAGCCCAGGTTGCCGCAGTAAGTTATGCTGTTGTGTCTGGTGTGTGGGCATGTTGAATGTGAGTCTGTGACGTGTGCATTCCCAGAGTTGTGATTTGGATGATTGTGGAGTTGGGGGGTGTGGTGTGTTTATTTGGTACTTGGCAACGAGCAGTGCATTTCCATGGGTGCCATCATGTTAGTGCTGGTCGATGATGGACTGTTGGTAGAAGTAGGAGTCATGCACCCTGCCTGGGTAGTTGGCGACGCCGTTGGTGGGGATTCCCAGGTGATCCACTGTTGCCTGCACATTGATGGAATGCGTGTGCTTTCTGTTGAGGTAATTGTGTGCAGTGTCACCAGGGGGCACAAGTAGGAAATGTGTGCAGTCAACTGCCCCCTGACACGTGCGGGAAGCCAGCTATGTCGTAGACACCTTGCTTGGTCTCCAGCTGTTCATGCGCAATGTGGGGGGAGTATGGGTACTGGGATACCAAGCTGATGATTGCATCCAAGACAGTTGTGATAAACTTTGATTGGGCTGGCTGTGACACTACTCCGACTCTGGCGGTTGTTGGTTGGAAGGTCCCAGAGGCCAACGTGTGCAGCACAGCCAGCAGCTTTGTCTGCAGAGGGATGTTGGTTGTCCGCTGTGTTGGTACCGTCCACCTGTGGGCAATGATGGTCAGGATGCGTAGGATGGTTGTCCTTTTGAGCCTGTAGTGTGGCGGTTCTCTGGTGTTGGGTCTGTGAGGTTGGTGCGTTTTCTGGAGTTCCGCTGTCTTGGTCTACGCTGCCTCTGTGGTGGCCCGGGGAGGGGCTACGGGGGGGGTGGCAGTCCTGGGTGTCGTAGCGGTGGGTGTTGTGGCCCTGTTGTGGCTCCGTGCTGCATGATCAGTGGCTCCATGGCATCTGTTGGTCTTCAGCTGTGGCTCTGGGCTGTGCTCCCTTGTCTGGTGCCGGTTGTCATCCGACTTTGCACCAGGTCACAGCACGTGTTAATTTCCTGCTGCTAACGCGCCTTATCGCATGTTTTGTGTTCTTATCGCAGATCTGGCTGGTCATTGAGAATGTTGCGGTGTGGTGTTGTCGTGGCTTTTTGCTCGGGAACGCCTACTCTGCATCTCATTAGCGATAGTTGTCAGGGTCCTCTGTTGCGTTGTTTTTTGAGGATGCTATCGCCAGAAAACTGGTGATATGGGCTGTTAGCACCAGCTTGTGAATAGGGCGCTACATTTATCGCCACTTTGGATGCGATAAAGTGCAGATAACTCGGCGATAAGTACTTGATAATATGCCACATAGCTTCAAATCTCTGTACTTTAAAAGCTGATGAAATGGCTATTACAACCATTTGTCTAGGATACAGAAAGTTTATTTCAACATCCTTTCATAAAGTGTAATTATTTATCACTGCCATTTAGAATTATTTATGGATATAAGTGGAATCTAGGTTTGTCTGTTTCTTAGTCTTATAAGCATGTCAGTGACTTCAGCATGATTGATCCTTCCATCCTCCTCTATTGACTCCACAGTGTTAGCGTTAAAGGAGTAGAATTACAGTGAATCAGGTCCTTTTTAGGTCTTGTCTAAGACAACGCATGTGCTGTTGCTTGCAAGAGATATTGTATACAACTTTGGGCTTGGAGCCCAGCAATTGCTTACCATTCGCTGGCTTTAATGTCACTCTTATTTGTTGCCTCCTAATTGTCAGCTTGTGCCGCTTCACTTTATCATCTTTCATGGGGAGTATGTACTATTTTTATTTCTTCTTCCCTTGTCTTTCTTGTTAGTTCTTCTTACTGATGTCCTTGCTCCTGTTGCTTTTTCCCCTCCCACCCCCACACATTGTCTGTGTCACTTCTCCCTCACAGACACTGTGGTCAGTGTTGCTTCTTCCCAGCCCACCCCTCCTTTGTTCGTGTTGGTTCTTCCCCCTCCCACCCCTGTCTGTGTTGCCTTTTCCCTTCCTCTCCATTGATCATGTTGCTTCTTTCCATCCCACACCATCCCCCCTTTGTCTGTGTAGCTTCTGCCACTCCCATCTTGCTTTGTCCATGTTACTTCTTTCCTTCCCCCCTTGCCTTGGTTGCTTTTTCCCCTCCCACCACCTATTGTCCTTGTTCCCCTTTGCTCCCCCCAGCCTCCCTTTGTCTGTGTTCCATCTTCCCTCCAACGCCTGGCTCTCCCGTTGACTGTGTTGTACCACCCCACTCGCCTTCAGAAAAAAACCCAATATGAAACGACCAGCGCTGGCTGCATCGTACAACATTTTTGCTAACTTTTAACCATGCTGCACAGCAGCTGCCCTGCTCTACAACATGGCTAAAAACACTGGCAAAGTCAGTAGCTCTTGCATAGGCAAGACCCATGGACTTTGCCGATGCTTGCTATCAGAGAGATCACAGACAAAGTTATGTTCCGAGACCACTTCGCAAAATGCTAAGTAACCTGTGGGGTCCTAGAGGGATCAGGACAGTGTCTCCTTTTTATTAGAATTTATCTGTGGCCCACCCCTCATTTACTTGAGCTGATTATTTGGAATTTGAATTATATTTATTTAGAAAACACACAGATATTTGGTTGATGTTCTGTCTGCTTACTACCCATTGAGAAGTCAATGACTACCAACTACTGTAAGCTGAGTACCCCAAGAAAACATACATTGTGACAATGGGTGGTGCAACAGAATGCTTACCTTGAGCTTTAGACACGTCACCATCTCGTGCTCATATACTGTGTATGGTCATGATCTCATCTCTACAGCTCATTTAGCCAGTTTTCACCACCTGTAAAAATTGGGAAGAAATATTGATTTGAGATTTTAGTACAATTTTACTGCATTTAGTTCATGGATCCATTAACTAAATGCAGTGACATTTTACTAAAATCTCAAATCTACATTTCTACCCAATGTTCAAGACAGAATTTCCATCTGCTATCCTTATTGCTCAGAAATCAAGGAAAACACGTGAGAGCCAGTCTCATGTTGTGTAGGACTTATCAAGACATCTTGATTGGCATTCCATCCATGATTCAGGAGCTTCCGATCTGCATTATGCCCAACTCTTTAAAGTATATGTGGGGAATGTTAGACAGTTCCCCAAATGGGTAGTAACAAATAAGT
The DNA here is from genome assembly GCF_964204655.1 of Triturus cristatus. Taxonomy (NCBI): domain Eukaryota; kingdom Metazoa; phylum Chordata; class Amphibia; order Caudata; family Salamandridae; genus Triturus; species Triturus cristatus. Next base: position 40,742,306 of record NC_140584.1, on the reverse strand, counting down.
TACGTGCAACAGCCCCGAATGGGACTGCGCATGTTCTCTAAAAGCTTGGCTGCTATGTATTAAAGTCAATAAACATAAACATTCAGTCAGAGGTATTTAGGGGCACATTTACTAATGCTTCATGGAACCCCTGACAGCAAGCAGGGCGGGAAACATCCTTTACCACGCAACCATTACAACGCGGTATGGTTACATCGTGGTTTTTACAACGAAAGTCGTTACACCGACTTGCACTGGAGGGCGCTCTAGACTAAGGAATAGTGTGAATTACTATTCCAACACCTTCCCTACTGTACGTAGACTGGAGTTGGAATAGTAATTCACACTATTCCTAAATCCAGCGCCCTCCAACGCAAGTCGATGTAACGACTTGCGTTGTCAAAACCGCGATGTAACATACCGCGTTGTGATGGTACGCGTTGTATCATCATACATCCAAGCAGGGCACCTTCCTGCACGAAAACAATCGTTAAGAGGCAATTTCCTCTAAACGTTGTGCAGCAGAATTAATCTGGGCTAAACAAATCTGTCTTTGAGTCTACACTGCAAACGCTGCATGGTACAAAATAAACACAAAACAATGTTGAAGTCTCTTGCTGTTATTGTTTTTAGGGTACGGCCCCAAATGAGGGAAAACTCATATACACCTGTGTTAGGAAAACATTGGGATACCTACATCATTTTAACAGAGTTTAACGTATCTTAGGAAGAGGTGCCTGGATAGATATGCACATGTAAAGAATTAATTTGGAACTTCAAAAGCTTCTGCCCATAGATGCTAACAGTAGAGAGCTTGGAGGGTCCCAAAGTATCTCATTAAAAAAGTGACTCAAAAAGAGAAAAGTGCAGTCTTGAAGAGGTAGTTAATATTTCTAAGAACATGGGGCTTTCTTTTGAAGGGTGAACTGCAGTAGCGGCTGGAGACATTTCGAAGTGGTGAGCGTAAAAGTTGGGGATGACTGTTACGGCCCCACTGGTTGTTTAGGAGGTTTCCCTACAGAAACGTTTTTAAAAAGAGTGTTAAATGGTGCATTTTAAAGTACATTTAGAAAGTGTGTGTAACTAGAGAGAAACTGAATTAAATCTTGGTTGGTGCATTGCGAAATTGTCACTTGTGTGTTTATAGTGCTACAAGGTCACATCCAGCGACTGAGAAGGTACTGTTAATATGCAAGCCAATATTTCAAAAATTGTTATGCAGACAGTATAAGACTGGTTGCCACAAAAACCACAAAGAGATTTTTTGTTTAATATAAAACAAGTGTTTAAAAAAATATATTTTTTGTTGTACACATAGGTAATTGCTTAAATGCCAGTCCCTACACATCTCTACACTTCTCCCTCCAACCATGCCTGCTCAAGACCAATTTATACCCAAAATATGCGACTGGACAAACCAGTGCAGCCACTAGCTAAGCAGAATATATCATATGAAATACCATAAAGGGACGTGCAAAGCTGTTCAAAGCTAACAGCTTACTGAAAACCAAAAAACTGCACATCTCTTACACTTCATCATCCCACACACGGCTATGCACTGCATCACATAACACGATAACTGCACCTAGGTGGTCATCACTCACAAATTGGAAACACTTCCCACATAGGATCAAGACAAAAACAAAATGCTTCCAACCACACAACCTACATGGCGTAGCATGCTACTCATGTAGGCAAGTGCTTTGGTGCCCCACGTAGGGTAGTAGGTGCAATATAAATGCTGTAATACAATACAATTCAACCTTTCCGAAGTCTCTTTAAGCTCATAGGGCTGCAATACATTAGCAAAACGTTTGCCAGGAGACCTAAGTTAGGTAGTTTGTGAATTACAAATGTTATCGGTCAGTACATTGTGCAATTTGTTGAGATATTATTCAGTGCGATTGTCTTCCTCCTCTTATGGGCATTCATGTGCACGTGGTTATTGTGTACTTTTAGTGCCACATCTGGATGTCATACACAAGGCAGCATCTATGACAGCTGCTCAACTACCTTTTGCCCACAATGAGCATTCGACATGAACTCTCAATCAGGTGGTGTTTTTTTTAGGCTTAAACGACAAGCTGTTTGGCTTGGCCTTAAGAGGGCTTTTGATTATCTTATAATCTTCTCTCAAGTATGAAGGACAAGGCTTTGGACATACCAGTAACTGAAAGTTACTCAACAGTGTGACTCTCATAGTCTATAGTTTCGTTTACACCATATGTCCAAGTTCTCAACTCTACTATCTGTTGATCTGTCCCTAGAGTGTAGATGGAAAGTAAGACTGAGGCACCAGAAGCAAGGAGGCATGTGAGGCAAGTGGGACCTGGACATGAGAGGCCTCCACTTGCTTTTGTTTCCCTAAGAAAGATAACTTTACTGTGTAAATGAGTTCTGATTCTCGGTTTGAGGTCCTGACATCAAATGGGTAAGGAGAAATAGGAATATAATTGCTGGAGTCACCACATGTAATAACCTCTACTTTTCTATGCCAAACTTCATTTGGAGGCTTAAGGAGACTTACAAAATTGTTATTTATGTACAGATTGTAGGAAGGTGGAACCTGACTGCATGGTTGCCCCCACTTTTTTTCCTGGTGTTTTGCTGGTTTTTGACTTAGTTTGGCTGGCATCCTGCTACTCAGGACCCCAGCCTATCTGCTTCCTCTCTAAATTCATTGCCAGAACTTTAGGTACACTCCAGATTGGATTCTGGGGTACCCTTATAAGTCCCTAGTATATGGTATACTATGTACCCAGGGCATAGGTACCCCAGAGGCCTACCAGGGGCTGCAGCATGTATTATGCCGCCCCTGCGAAGCCTTCCAAAACGACACTACAGGTCTGCTACTGCAGCCTGGGTAAGGTGGTGCATACACCCCTTACTGAGATATAGGTTCACTATATCTCTCCATATCACTGCACATGTAAACCTATCAGTCCCCCCTATGGCAGGCCTTAACAATCCTAAAGGCAGGGTGCTGGGTTTCATGTGAGAGGGTGCCCATGCATGAGCAGAGCCCCTCTGCAGCCTTCGGAACCTTTATTCCGGGGTTGTTTGTGATGCAGCCAAACCATATACTCTTAAGAGCATTATAACCTTGCGGTAAATGCTAACTTTGTGATGGCTGTATGGAAACATGTTGTGTTTGGTGTCAAACACCTTGGAATCATACCCCACACCAGTAACTGGTGTGGGAGTATGATCCCACCCTTCTAGAGGGAGAGACATGACAGCACCGGTACCAGCTTAACAGACCCTGGCATCACAAAATGGATGCTGCCAGCCACAGACACGAGTCTGCCCTCTTGCTGTTGGACGAAACTCTGGCAGGGGAGGCCTGGATAATAGATTTCCTGTCACAGGGAGGTGTGACCACCTCCCAGACAGGCTTTAGTGTATTGGGGCTGGGTGGGTGCACTCCAAGAGTGCTTTGAAGTCTGCACTGGGGGCACATTTGGTGTCCCTGTGCATAGTTCCGCTCAAACCGGTTGCAGGGGCTACCAGCCCCTGCTCTGGCACGAAACTGGACAAAGGAAATGGGTGTAGCCACCCCTCTTTCCTGACCCTCCCATAGGTGGGTCCCTAGAGTTTGTCCCACCCCTTCCTTGGGTATAAGATAGGAACCCCTGGCTTCAGGACTTTAGATTACACCTGGACGAAACTCTGATTCATAATCCTGGAACTTCGACAATCTACAAAGCGCTAGATGACTGAAGAATCTCCCTTGGAGTAAAGGAGTTACTCCCCTGCAAGGTAGGCACCTAAGACGCATCTGACCGGTTTGCATCTCCGAAGCTCCCGCCTGACTTCAAAGAATTTGCAACACAGGAGGTGGGTTCCCAGACTTCCCAGAGGCTGACCCGAGCTCCCAGCAAAGCTGAGACCCGTAGCCCTCGTGGGGACCATGGAACCGGAACCCCTGGACACTGTGCACATTTGCAAGTGCATATGCTTCTCATCGATCCTTGAGGCTGTGCTTTGGGCTATTTGTAGTCCACACCCGGAGCAGTGTCTCCACCGAAGATTACTGGCCTACACTCACCGAGTGTCCCGTGGGCTCGTATTGTTTGATTCCTCTCGAGGTCCCTTTGCGATCCCTGGTCCGTCGACTGGTGGGTCCCTGTGAAGGCAACTCTAACTTTAATTGGGCTTACCTGGTTGCTCCAGACGTGCCCTGACTCTCCATCGCTTGGGGAGTCCCCAGGACCTTGCTGGTCCGCACCAAAGCATCTTTTCTCTTCCTGCATGGGTTGCTGTTGCTAACGCTTGTTGGGTTCAATCCGAGCACCGACACAACAGCACTCGACATCCTTTGTGGGACAGCTCGAATCCAGCTCCTGGTCATCGTCGACGCCTCCTGGTCCTCGTGGCTGCAGAGTCAAGCTTCACCTCTTTAGACCTGAAACACCCGACATCGGTGGGCATTCGTCTATCGTGCTCCTGGTCACTGGCAAGTGACCCAGACTCTGTCCCCTCTGCTTTCAGGTTCTTCTGATCTTCGATCCAGGCTTGGATCACACCGGAAACCTTTCTTCTTCCCGGCAGCAGCACTTTGCAGCAGATGGCCATTGAAATCAACGACGATTCCAGACACCATTTAACACCTATGCACCCGGCTTCCCTGGGTGAGGTAACTCAAGTACTCCGGTGCTCCCGTGGGTGTTGGCCCTAGAACCCCTTATGTCTAAGGGGGTTTGCTCAAAGTCCTCTCCTAAGTGTCCTTAACTACTAGAATTCCAACCGCCACTTTCCCATAGAATAGTACGGGGCTCGTGCCTTTGTTCTCACACTGCACACGTCCCCCGTGGGTCTCCTGTGTCACTATCTTGGGTGGTTCCTTGGGATCCCAGCGATTCTACGTGCTCTAGGCACTGTGTCTAGTCAAGTCGTGGTTCTTATACCACTTTCTTAATATATGGTTTGATCCTCCCTGGGGCCCAGAGGATATTGTGCTATTTACTGTCGTTTTAGAACTGTATTACTATGTATCTTGGACTCTAATCTCATACAGAGAATAGCAGTGAGTGATTAGAAATAAATACATATATTTTATATATACCTTATGTGGTTCTCCTTTCATTTAGTAATTCAAGAGGTTATAATCTGGTAAACCAAGCTGCTTTACACTCCTTCAAGACTTAGCCTGAAGGCTGCTCTCCATAGCTACCACTAGGATAGCTTTCAATAAAGGTTGTCTTTAAACCTATTCATCAATAAGGGTTGTTTGGACTGGTACAAGGTGCCCACTATAACTAGTGGACAGCATATACCAGGACAACTTCTCACACAGATGACTAAAATTAGATTTGGACACACCAACTTGAACTCTGTATTGTCACATGATTACACTAGGCCCGGTAAAGATAGGTCATTTTACATGCTCACATTCTTAAGTTGCCTTCTCTCCCTAAATGCTGACATTTGACACACATTCATTTGCGTACCCATGCAGGATAATATTCTTCTAACTAAGTTTTCCTACACTACCACTTTGTAGGCACTCAATCAAACACCTTGAACATTCTGTAAAAGGCTAGTTTCATCACGCAAGATGTTATTTGTTTTGGCTGCTCAATTACAGAGCTATTACAATAGAATAAATAATAGCGGTCTGACTTGTGTTTCAGCATGGTAATATGGGTGATGTTATATATACGACATCAAGCCTTTGTTAAGACAGATGAGCATTTCACTGGCACTGAGAGGTCAATCCATGTCAGAATTCCAGCTCAGCTGATTCCTGTTTACCTCATGCGAGGAATGCTGTCCAGCTCTATACCAAGACGGGTGGCTTGATGACACTTACCCACAGGTTACGGGGAGTTAGATCACCCTACAGGGATGCTTTACTCTGTATTTCTTGTGTATCTCTTTGGGTATGCGTAAGTAAATAAGCAAAAGGGTTCCAGATCTGTTACCACAATTTCCTTGGGGAGTCAGGGTTGTCGTGTTCTGAGGTTGCACATCCATTTATTAGCCTATAGAGTTAAGGGTACAGACACTGCACTGTGAGCTAGCAGCAACATATCCGGACGGTGTGCATAGAATCAGTCTTTCTTAGTTCTGATGGTTATGTTATCCAACAAATGCACAGTTTTACTTGCGAAAGTATAAGACGTACAACAGCTTCTGATGTTGAACTCTTTCTCAACATGTTGCTTCGTCCACTGGAGGTATGTGTGCTTGTGCCTTTTGGGCCTAGGCAACATCAACGGCCTCCCAAAGGAGCTTTCCCAGAGATGCGCTACAAAGTAGCCATTTTGTCTACTCACAGGGCCTTTTACAAGGACTGTGTCTTGGATGCCAGCTCGAGTGTCAGTGCTCATTTTGACCAACTCGAGTGAAAAACATTATATATGAATGCTGCCATTCTTGATTATTGCTTGTCAAGTCTCGCATCAAAAATATTCCATTTTGTACAGATTGAAATATCTTGGTGAAGACGCGCCTGTTCTTAGAATTCTTGAGCCCTGGAATTCAAACTATCTTGCTGCCTCCTTCTTGCACCAAGATCCTCAGAATGAAACCCGAAGTACCACCGTCAGCACTGTTGCCGCCTCTTTTGAATGTATATATGATCCTAATTAAGAGCCGTTCTGTGGTCTTTTAATAATTATGCAGATTATACACAGCTTCTATTCATGCCAGGACCAGCTGAGAAAGGAAGAGTACAACTTTTCAAACTACTTGATAATTATCGAATGGCTCAGAATTGTCTGGCAGTAAAACCATAAAAAACTGACTCTGTGGTGGTGGGTGAAGGAGAAGAAAAGTGAAGAGTGTTAGTCTAGCCCATCCTTACTCAATATGGAGAAGAATAGAAGAATGTGTGTTTTTTTTACTGGAAACACAACATTTGGTTTTTGCCCTATGTGGCCTCCTCCATCTAAGAACTATTGGAAGAATTAAGCCCTTTCTCAGCCTCCGCGCATATCTTCATGGCCCAGGTACCTTCCTAGTTGCACTGCGCACTTGGGTGTTTTTGGGCTACCTGTCAATTTAATCAGAGGCAGCCAAAACAATAGGAAGGTTTGGGTCCTGCTGCACATCAATTGGAGGCATCACATGACTCCAGCTCTGAAATCCCTCCATTGGCTGTTAGTGAGACATGATTGCTCATAAGGCAATATGCATTACTAGCCAGGCCAACTGGTAAAAGTGGTAAAATACAATGATTGACACCTAGACACATCCGGATAACTCCCCGGTTTAGGAGAATCAGCATGGTATGGACAACTTTCTTAGAGCTTCCTACAAAGCCTTTGCTAGTGCATCTCTGAGACCTAATATCTCACCTTTCATGAGCTGCTTAAGGTGCCCATGTTGAAGGTACTAAAATGATGAAGTGATCAAAAGAATAGGTCGGCGTGAGTAGATGAAAGGGCAGTAAAAGTGCAATTGAAAGCTAGTGTAGAACGGATAGGGAGCAAGATATAAACTACTAATGATTTTCGATTGCACTATGAGGCACTGCTGGGGCACAGTTAACTTATAAAACTGGTAAACTTGTTTCTTTATTTAGTAAAACAAAAGGTAAAGCACTATGACTGTTGAAACCCAAAGATGATGCCCGCCTAGATGTGCTATGTTAGCCAATGAGAAGGATCCATGCATTGTGTGGCTTGTCATATACCAAGTCTACTGGATCCAGCGAGAAGTCCTCAGAACCAGCGTATTTTGCCCCTTTCGATGATTTCCGGGAGCCTATCCCGCATTTAACCACAGAGTCAGGCCTTTGCATAGGCTGTTGAAAGGGCTGGGCAAGGGGATGGTCGACTAACAATTATAACTCAAATTGATAGACGAGTGGATGGAGTGTCATAGCCACTGCAAATAATAACTCTTTAACTTGGAAATGTGTAGAATTGGCGCAAGTAACTGAGCATATGCATAAAACAGGCTCTGCCCTTTAAATGGACCAAGTCCTCCCCCATTGTTCTCATCCCAGTTGCCTGCCACTATTCACCACTATCGCAGAACTTTGATGTGCGCGCTGCCGCGCTTTGACGTAAACCAACTTTTTCTCGTCAGATATAGCACAAACGGTCTCTAATTCAACACCACATAGTAAATGACATGTTCATATGGAAGGCAGCAACAGACTGCTCTTTGTGGAGCTTTGTTCTCTTTGGCTAATTAAAGTCGCTTCAAGCTAAGGCGCTTTGTAAACTTGCCAAAACAACCCAATGCACTACCGCTTCTTCAGATTGCGCTCAATGGGTCTATCAAGGCTCACTTTATGTTGTCCCTTTACTAGACCCATCCGCCCTTCCCCCTTCAGACATTGTCTTCCCCATAATGTGCCACATCCTTTGGTTCCCAACCCACTTTCCTTTCGGTCTCCAAACAAGAGTGGGAGACACTTGAGATTAAATGGTGGGAACAAGAAGCAGCCGTTCAAAGACATTGGTAGAAAGTGGCAAAGCAATGAAAGGGCAGATCCTGGGGAGCGAATGAGAGACGACGCAAACACGCCGAACTTAAATTCACAAAAAAGTTATCAGATGTAAAATGAAAATATTTATTTGAAATATAATGTGTTTTACTGTAATACGTAGAAAAAAACACTTGGCACCCGATCTTAAAATAACTAGGAAGTCATCTAGAAAATATATTTCTATATGGAGAATTACGTATGGCTTCATTGCCTAAAAATATGGGTGATAATGGTGAACTCTCCCACCCTATATGCACATTTCATACAACATTTCTGCAGTAGAATCATACGTGCATTAAAGGTGGGAAATGTTTTTAAAATGTAAGTGTGTCTTCTAGTGCCCCTACCGGCCACCCCCTTCCCATGGAAGTTTTATTTTCCTCACTCGATTACTAAACTTGCGACTGGAAAATCTGGCCACCCAGTGCATACTGTCAGATGATCTAAGTTTTATAAATGAGCCCAAATGTCTGCATCCAGCCTCTGAGAACTGGGAACTGTTGGTGGCACTTGCAATCAATGCCACTGTTATCGCTCTTCCCTGATATGTGCACAACATTTTTATGAGTCGGCCACTTATTTTCCAAACACATCATAGTTGCCAAAATTTAGGATCCAATCAAAGGCACTCTAAGCAGACGGTGCCTAAAATCAGCGGAGATTATGTCCACTGTTCCAGATATTAAAGTGCCCTCTTTCAAGGCTGATGGGTTCCTGATAGTGGAACATCCTCCCGCTCCTTTAGAACCATTATGAATAGGTGGTGGCACCTCTGAAGATGGTGCAGAAATCTAGGGTTCCCGGCCCATCACCAGTTCAGTGGTGTCAACACTGTGAAACAAAGCCCCCAACATATGGTGATCTTTCTCTAACAGCGGATTGGAGTGCAGGTAAAGACTACCATCTTGCCAGGGGCACTTGAAAGGTGGGGACTTTCAAAGCACCCTACTTCTGGGGAGAGTTCCCACTACCCACCTATGCCACCTTGCCACACGGGTTATGGGAAATTCTTGCAAAAGACTTCTTCTCCATAAGGGTTTCCTCCCATGGCAGTGACAGCCATCTCAAAGTAAGAGTCCCTGCCACCATGACTACCATCATTTAATATCAGACATCTTCCACTATAGGCATAGGAGGTCCCTCTGTTGCCTCCATAGCACTGTGAGACACTCAAGAGTGACTTGTCACACTTTATAAATCCTGATTGACTGATTGATTGATTGATTCATATGTAGGACATCCACTGTTCCCTCCACCAAGACCCGAAATGTTGTAAACCATGGCTGTTCCTCGTTGGCCAACAAAAGATCACACCATGCCTTATGTTCCAACTATCCACACAACATGCAGGGAATCTAGATGTAATGATTTACATAGCCTAAAAATCTATCATGACCCCTGCCCATTGTGGACCAATGCTCAGCAACCCTTTTTCAACAGTTGTGTGGTATCTAACCTCCAGGCTGATGGGGAGGATGGAAGGACGGTGGGAAAGAACCTAAACACTGGGACCTAATAAAACTTCCTTTTACCTGTGAGGTTAGTATGCACTAGGTAAGAAAGTGCTCTTGAAACAAGGATGGGGTTTGTGGTATCAGATGACTGGTATTTCTTTACAGCCAGCTACATAGCAAGGGTGAAATGTGGTCTTGGCAGGAGAATACTCTTATTAATACCCAGAAACGGTCAGGGTCGGACTAGCCTGTAGGGCAGTCAGGCATGCCTCATGGACTTGCCTGAAAGGTCAGTGTGCAGGCTGGTTTTTTTTGGCTGTTTGTGGGCCTGTTTTGTGGTCTGCTGTGCTGGCTTTTACTGATAATTTGACTGAAATTAAAACAAACATTGCCTGTAGCAAGCTCAAATTCATGCACTTTTCCATACCTTGCAAAACACGTATATGACGTGTTTACAAATTCAAAATTGCTAAATTTTCGAACATGGGCCACCTTTTTGTGCTTTTGAATTCACTAATGAGGGACACTTTTATTATGATTCCTGGGCCTATTTTCTATCAAAGTCCAACCGTGGACCGGTGCCAAACGGCAATTCCCAAATATAATAAACCACCCTTTGCTGACCTCTGCCTGAGGTGCCGGCTCGAATGCCCCTTGGCCCTAAAATGGGCATGCTGGACCACAGATACTTTTAGTCAGCGCACTGTTTTGAAACGTGATTTTTGTAGAGAGCAGGGACAGGATTGCACCATAAAGCAGGATAATCCATACAGGAGGAAGTTACGGGAAAAATACTGTTTGTTACGCTCTAACTGTGACATCACTACTAGCCTGTAATACGGAGGAGACATGACCAGCCTGCTGTAATAAGTAAGTACAACTTTCTCTTGATGTCACAATGTCTGCTGCCATCACTCACTGTCAAAATGAATCCCTCCTCAGAACATCAACCTGCATGTAAAAACTAAAATTATGATAGCCATTTTTGCTCCCTTTTTCTCAACTTTCTTTCCATTAAAACTAGCTAACATGGAGATCTTAGGGGCCCATTATGATAGTGGGCGGATTGCCCCGCTGGGCCGGCGGTAGTCACCGCTGGCCCGGCGGGGGCGATCCGCCCGCCATCCACACCTCAAAGACCCCCCGCCATATTACAATGGCTGGGGGGTCCGCGGCGGATGGAAAGACCGTCCTCCGCTTTTCCACCGGTCGACTCGTCGACCAGGCGGAAAACATGGTTAATATGGTGGTGGTGTCTGCAAGACACCGCCATCCATATTATGATTATGGTGGGGATCAGCCGCCATGGACAGGCATGCGGTCTTTGCTATTGGGGGCCCGTAGCGGGCCCCCAGGAGGTTTGGGAGTGGGGCTTGCACATAGGTACCCCCCTGCATTGGCATGGACACCGCCCTGTGCCTGTCACCTTGTGCATGCCAATGCACAACGTGCATTCCCAGAATTGTGGCGGGCGGTGCTGTGAGCACCTCTTGCCACAATGCTGGGAATAGGGGATGGCACCGCCACGGTGGCGGTGGCATCCTAATTGCAGGTGCGGGACTGCCGCACCCCTGGCGGACGGTCCCGCATTCCGTTACGGTGGCGGGCGTACTTTGTCCGCCCACCATCGTAATAGACCCCTTATTGTTAGCGTATTTATTGTTGCACTGTTGGAGATCAGTGAAGAGCACCAGGGACCTACCTACAGGTTACAAGCCAATTTACTCCACAAAGCAAGTTTTCAAATCAGTGATGTTTAACTGCTTAAAAATGTGCTTGCAACAAATAACTAGTGGTGTACTAGTTTAATTTCACGATGAAAGTTCAACATGCATGCTACTTGTCTACAACAGTCCCACCTTGCGTGTGAGTAAACAACAGATGAAGTATTGAGTGTCGGAGAAGAGTGGTTGCTCTAACATGCACCTGAATGAATAAACTACCCCTATAAAAGGCTACTGCAAGTCACCCTAGAGATCCATAACACAACAAAGTAACTAGCCTTTCGGTCTTGTTCTTCTTTTTGTTCAGTTCCCTCCTCTATTACTTTCAATATTTTTGCACTGTCCAGTACTTTATGCTGTATACTGTCTCAAAAACGGTCTTGTATATTTTGGGTGACAAACTTATGGGGTAGAGGGGTAGCCTGCTGCTGTCCTCTTTGTGAGTCGTGGAGATAGACGGTTTTAATCCCTCCAGGGTGATTCAGCCTGTGACCTTTATTCGATTGATACGCCAATTACAATTGTGTTGGCCCAAAAAATTTAAATTCTATTGGCAAAGTTTCACCAAGCTTACATCTATAGCACTTGTGAAACTGTAAAGTATGAGAAGAACTGTTACAGTGTCACCACGGAAAAATATTTTGAAAAAAAGGTTTCCAGGAAACAAAAAAGCAAAAAACATTTATGCAAATGAACGTTCGCACAAAATAGGCCTTTGATGTGTTTGCAGCCTTCGCAACATACTTTGAATAGATTTTTTTTACATTTTTCTAATTTCATATATATATTTTTCTTAACGTAATTTTGCACCTTTCCTCTCCTCCAAATTGTATTAATAACCCCTCCCTCAATCGTACTGGAGATTATTACGTTTGTGGTGTGAGTTATATAAATGGCTAACATAAAGAAGAACTTTCTTTAAACTGCAATAACTTCCAGAAGGAAGAGGGTGAGGAGTCCTTTCAAACATGCACTTCTAAGGAGACTGTTCTTTTTTTCCATGGGAGCTCTTAAAAGTGGAAGCCGCTGTAATTAAAAAAGGAAATGAAGCGGGTCCCTGGATTACTAAGGGGGAGACGTGTGCGCGAGGAGGAGGCCATTCATGACAGTAAACCGCTTGTTCTGCGCTTCACACCATCACAGCAAGGCCACTCTCCACGTTTATTACCAGGGAAAGCGCGCGCTGCCCTTGGCCCCCTTGATTCCAAGTCCATTATGTAGGTCTACGCGCCTTTTCCCCCCAAGGCTCCCCCTGTTTTTTTGTGGTTTTGTTTGTGCTGTGAGAACTGGCGCCCTAATCCGTATTCACTGAGGCTTAGTGCAATTACTGCCTATTCCACCTGACCTTTAGCGAGGGGGGCTCCCAGCCAGGACTCATCGGAGATGACTGTCTCCCAAGCTCTTGGAGTTTCTTCTCCGAATACAGGAGCTCCGCTGTCTTGACTGTCCCCGGGACAGGCGGATGTTGGGACTCGCACGTACACAGAGGCCGCTCCTCTCTGGTGGTTTCTTCCACCGAGAGGGCCTCTTTCTGGCAGTGGCGAAACACAAAGTCATGGGGCCCCGGCAGAATGTTTTTTTGGGGGGCTGAGATTCCCATATATCCGAGATATAGTCTTGAGGCTGAATGGGGCACCCTAGAGTGGGGGTGGGGGGGCGGGGGGGGTACCTCTGTATCGCATGGGCTGCAGGGGCCAGCGTTACCCGGAAGACCGAAGAAAAGCATTGGTAAACCACCCGGATTACTATATAACGAATTTGATAATCAGATACCGAGGCCTACGTTTACTCTTCTCTCCGTGATGGCAGAAGTTCCTACCAGGTGGGGAGCCAGTTTAACAGCCTATGGCCCAAGCAGCTCTCTTGCAAATGGAGGCGAATTTCGCTGGGTAATTAATATATGATGTGTCAAAAATGTATATAGCACACCTAAACAATAAAGCCCTCGTTATGAGTGGCAGGTAATTGGTATGATATTTACTGCACCTGATAACATCGACTCTGCTGGGTCGGAATATATTGGGTGCGATAAATACAATCCAGTTATGAGTTTTGGGGGAATAACGTGGATTTTGGTGCCTACTGCAACAAAATCCTTTGGTAGAAGCGGGCGTGTGATCGGCAGGGCACGGCGTGCCCCTACTTTTTCAATTTAATACATCCGTTCCCCTACTTCTCTATTTTAAAAATAGATCCCAGGATGGCAGAAACAGCCAAGGCCTATAGATAAGGCTCTGTGGTCCATGGCCGTTTGGGGACGGGCGGGGTGGGCAGAGAAGAAAAGGACTCTGTCCCTTCTGGCCCAGAGATGACAAAAACAGTGTCCACTTCTCCTACTCTGCCGTGGTCAGCTGCCCCTCCTCTCTCTCTCTTTCTTCCTCTTCCTCCGATTCCCTCTCTTTCTGTCTGTCATACTCCTCCTCACTTGCTGAATAATAACAGTGACCTCAAGAAACAGAGCTTAGCAGAGATACTTAAAACTGATGCCAACTCCTTTCAAAACCCTGTGTTGAACCCTTGGTCTAATTGGATCTTACGACCTAGAACGCACCGGCACTCGTATATGCTACGACCTTAATGTATTTTACAAACTGTTACAAGTGCTCTGTCTCTATGCCTCATAGTGCCCCTCCTTTCTCCTTTCATTTACTCTTTTTGTTTTATGCCATCTCACACATCTTTGGGTTTCTTGAATCTTCATATGTTGTGTACACTTATTTCTCATCCGTTTCCTGGATTTTGCTTTGTAATTTTACTAATTTAGACCCTCAGGTCACGATCAACCCTCCAGGATGTTACGCACTTGAACTGTATATCTTAAACTGGACCCTTGTATTCTCTGATGGCTCTTTTTCTCTATTCTTTGTTTTTTGAAAAATTGCTCAATAAAATTCTCCTAAAATTAAAAAAAAAACAGCGCTTACACTCTCTTTCCTCTCCTTTCGTTAATTCTTTCCCGTGTGAAATGGATCAAAAAAAGAAAGAAACACTTTTTCTGGAAATGTTGTCTTTTTCTGACATTTTGTATTCCAAATTGCAGCCTCTGGACAAAGAGAAAAAGGGGTTCAAAATATGAAAATAACTAACTAAAGCAAGGCAGAGTGGTCACAAAGTGGCCAGATTGGTTTAATTCACATCCAAACACATATAGCGCTCCAACGTGCAACTCCCTGCCCCTCCCCCCGCTGAAACAGCTCCCAAGGAGATAGACAACTGTCATTAGTGTGGTTTAACCAAGGGCGTAGCCTTTTATTCACATCGTGACATAGCATCAGTAAGCAATAATAACCATAGTTAAGCATACATTATTGTTATGAGAATACAGGACATAAGATTGGTCAAATACATTATTTTTATAAGAATACAGGATGAAAGATCAGCAAAAACAGCTCATAGATTGTGCAAGCAATAAAACAGTTGGAAACACTTCAGAATGCAAAAGTGCCAGCAGGCTCCTTTTCCATATCCATCGCCCACACCCTCAACCAATGGCATCTAGGGCATAACTTAGCAGCAACTTCTCTTCCATTACTCAGAGGTATGGGCAATACCCGCAGTTCCACATACACCAGGGCACCGCATAGCACTCCATCCCCGCCGGGGTACCCATCACCAGGCAAAACCACCAAAATGTTCAACTTCAGGTATTCCAGGGTAGGGTAGGGAGGTCCAGGACCACCAGCAGGCCAGTCCCCCCTCCTGCCTGCCCAGTGCTCGCACAAAACAACACCCCTCCAAGGTGTAAGTTCAGTAAATCAGTCTAAATTTTGATGTGCCCCCATTTTCTGCTGCAAGAAATTCTGCCAATTCCTCCTTCCTCAGGGAGTGGGTGGTTCATGCAGTATGTTGACTGGTGCGTGGTGGAGAGAAAAATAATCTGATCCCTTGCCTTGCGATGCTTTATATGTTGCCTCTCCGGGTGCCCCCAGATGACGTCACAGGACTGGCAAACTAGGTACTGACGAAACAGACGAGGGACTCCATGCTTTGTCTCCTGCCCGTGGAGCGACAAAACGCCCCACTGCTATTTGCCGGGGGCTCCTGGTCATAGTGCGCTCCAACGTGCAACTCGCTGCCCCCCCACTGAAACAGCTCCAAAGGAGATAGACAACTGCCATTAGTGTGGTTTAACCAAGGGCATAGCCTATTATTCACATAGTATTTCTTTGAACAAAATTGTTTCCCTGAATGGGGAAGTGCATCATTCCTTGAGGCACTGCAATACCTAGCTGATGAATGGAGTGGAAATGCTCAATGTGATCCTTATTAGTGATTTCATTATTTTAGTTTATAAAATGTGTACCTTGGTTCTATGTTTATGCATGTGGTCTTTTTAAACCATACTGCTTATGTTTTGTAAGGATATAAGCAAAGGACATTGAAATGGGTCCCTGCCGTGCCCTGTAGTCATGTCCTTAACTTTTCAAGCACAGACACTCATTGATTTCTGAATAATGAGTGCAAAAGCGTTTGGGTAACTTGCTTACACTTCACATGCTTTACTTAATCTTGCATTCCTTATGAGCGTTTGCTTTTTGCAGAATATTATTACTTTTTTGCAATTTTTTTCCAGGCATCATATTACTCTTGTCTGGTGCATAATTTGAATTGAGTCACAAACAGGTGTTTATAGCGGGCAACATTGGGTTGTAGCTGAAGGCAGTGCAAATTTCTCTCAGTGGGGCAGTTTGGTGTTCAGTGGGGGAGAGGATGTGGCACTATGGCCCGAGCTGCCGAATTCGGAACTGGATAACCAGGTTCAGCCTTCATGACCACTCCACCAGACCGCTCTCCTGAGGGAGCATGTTCCCATGCTAGACTTTAGAAGGCCCACTAGACCTTAGACGCTATGGTCTCTAAGCACCATCAGGTAGACCCTAGTGGTGGCAAGTGTGGGTTAACCTTGAAGGTCTGTCCACCACAAATCATACTGAAGTTCACCTCCAGTTTTGCGGGCAGGCCTATGAAGCAGCACACCCGACAGTGACTCTGTCACTGAGGTCACCAGACCCTTGAGGCCAGTCCGCCTCACTCATTGGTACCTCCTTTGGCCTTGTTTCAGCAGTTGTAGTGAAAATTACCAGGGATTGGCAATGCAGGATTTGCACGCACACAAAACTAAGTTTGCAAACTTCATAGTCCAGTGGTGCAACAAAACTTGAGGGTGCCCCCCTGCTAAGGTCAAAGAAGGCCCCCCCCCACGCTCTAAACCCAGGCAGGAGCTCTCAGGTCTGGGCCAGCCACCCGTGCACAGTGCCAGAGGGGTTACCCTGGAGCTCGGGCCCCCCCGTACCGCACTGGCTGCGGCGGCTATTGTTACGCCCCCGTCACAGCCTCTCTGCTTCATGCACAAGCACGTTTATCATGTACTGTCTGCTTTGGGTCCACTGGATTTATGCATTAGTTGATGACAAAATGAAGTCGCAGAGTTGACTAAATTATGCAGCAAAAATAAGGCTGCAGTGTAATGCTGTACATTTTCAGGAACTATTATTTTGACATTTTTACTCGTCCCTGCCAAAATTTTGATTTATCAGTACCAGTGCGTTAGACCTGGCACTGCTTGGCGTGATTACCCCAGACTTTTTGCCTCTACCTCCGCTATTTTCTGACTCACTTAGATGCTTTGGACACTTTGCCACTGCTAAACAGTGTCAAAGTTTAAGTGTTCCCTGTATAGAGTAATGGTAATTGGTTGTCCATGATTGGTATGCTTGCCCTACTAGTAAAGTCCCTAGTACAGTGCACTATGTTTGCCAGGGCTGGTAATGCAGATGCTACTTGTGGGCCTGCAGCACTATTTGTGCCACCCACACAAGTAGCCTTAAAAGGGAACTCAGGCCTGCCATTGCAGGGCATGTGCGCAGTTTGTTAAACTGCCAAGTTGTTCTGTCAAGTGTACTCACTTGCCAGACCTTACCCTTCCATTTCTAGGCACATCAGACACCCTTATGGTAGGTCTAGGGTACCCCCTGGACAGGGTGTAGTGCATGTGAAAGGTAGGACATGTACAAAGGTGTGTGTCTGACATTTCTGTGTGTCTCTGCCTGGCTGTGGATTGACTGACTGGATTTGAAAGCGATAGGATCTGGGGAATGTCTTGACCCAGGGGAGGAGGAGAGACAGCAACAGGCTGACCTGCATCTGGATTGTAGGGGGATGAGAAGCCCCTAGAGGTGAAGAGGTCTGGGTTGCTGCTATAAAACAATTGGCTCACCTCCTGCTGAGTGATTGTGAATCCAGACCCCACTAATCAAAGGAAGAGAGGTGTCACTGGCAGGGAGGCACCCAGAACTGGTTTCAACAGCGGTCAGTGCCCCTTGAAGCACAAAGACTTCAAAGCCATTGATGGGTATAACTTTGAGAGCTGAAGCCCCTGAACTTTTGAGAATGGCTTGATCAAGTGTGAACAAGACTGGAGCTACTTTGTGGTCGAGAGGACCTTTGCCAAGGAAGAAACAACTGAAGAGACTGAAGAATAGGACTGACCCTTGCTGTGTGATCTGGCGCTGGCCTGCAGTTTGCTGTTTCAACCAAGGAAAGGCTAAAGGGACTTTGCTGTGTACTGTGTCCTCTTGCTTGAAGGACTTTGCTGTGTCCTGAAGTAACTTATCCCCAAGGGCCTGAGGTGAGTTCCCTGTCCGGAAACACAGGAACACAAAAGTTTCCAGGAGAGTCTCAGCTGCACTGTGTGTGCGTGCTTGTTGCAGTCTAAGAACTGCCCTGTGATCGTAGGCGCCTGGCGTCCAAGTGAGTCTCAGCAACGCTGTGTGCATGTGCTTTGTGCAGCCTGAGACCTTCAGGAGGATCGGCCTGTGATCAGGGGCACCTGGAGTCCAAGCAAGGATCAGCGACGTGGTGTGCGTGTGCTTTGTGCAGCCTGAACCCCTTTGTGAGGATTGTCCAGTGATCGTGTGCACCGGAATCCAAGTGAGTCTCATTGACGCTGTGTGCGTGGGCTTTGTGCACCGTGAGACCTTCGTGAGGATTTGCCTTGTTATCGTGTGCACCAGAATCCAACTGAGTCTCATCGCCGCTGTGTGTGGGTGCGTTGTCCACCGGGAGACCTTCGTGAGGATTTGCCTTATTATCGTGTGCACCGAAGTAAAGTGAGTCTCAGGGACGCTGCGCGCGTGATCTTCGTGCAGCCTGAGACGTGTGTGGAGTGCCCAGTGATCGTGCATCCAGAGTGAAGGAAGACTAAGCGACGCTGTGTGCGTGTGCTTTGTGGCAGCCTGAGATCTTCGTAATTGAAGCGGCCCGGACCAGCAGTCCTGGAGGAGCTGAGTTGCTGGTCCGAGCTGCCGTTGCCATTTCACAAAGCTACATTGGAGGCCCAGCCGCTGGGCGAAGAGGAGAGTGAGTTTGCGCCGCCCAGGTAACGTGTGTCGACTCCTGGGGTGGGGTGCGGGCTCGGAGGGAGACGCTCTCGGCCTCTCTCTCGTGTTGGCATTGCGAGCCTCTGCTTCGGCTCGTATCGCGGCCCGTTTTGCCAAAGAAGTGGTGGTACAGGGGCCGGAGTGCGAAGCTTCACTTTGGGATTACATCGTACTGTGTTGGGTGCAACTGTGAGAGGCTGACTGCAAATCAGGCGGAGAGACCGCCTAAGGCCCAATGATCGGGGCCTGAGTGTACGGAGTACCTGACTGTCGTATTACACATTGCATCATTTCTGCATAATGAACTACCTGATTAGCGTATTGCGCATTGCATTATTCCTGCATAAGGAATTATCTGATTAGTGTATACGCCTTGCCTTATTTTTGCAGAACGACATATCTGGTGGTTGTATTACGCATTGCATTATTTTATCTTGCAAAGTGCCTGATTGTTGCGTTACGCATTGCATTCTTTTCATTGCAGAGTGTCTGATTGCTACGTTATGCATTACAGTATTTTTACATTGTAAAAGAGTCTGATTCTAGCATTACGAACTGTATGACATGATATTAGGAGTACAGGAGAATGTTTAGAAGTGCTCATTTACATCGCCAGAACTTACAAGGGCTGGCTGGCCTAGCAACCGGCCAGGAGAAATATTACACAACCTCATATGTTGCTTTTATATCGTGTGGTCTTATCGTATATCTTTTTACATAAAGTTTATACTCGTTTTATAAAACTTGTGTAGAGTCTATTTGTGGTGTCATCATTGGATTATTGTGAGCGTGGTTGCGAATACTTTACACATTTGCCTTGAAGATAAGCCTGGCTGCTCGTGCCAAGCTACCGAGGGGGTGAGCGGGTCTATCTAAGAAGGTGACCTTCCTTTCCCTGATGTTGGATCACGTGTCCCTACATGGCATAAGGTACCTACCTCAGCCAACCAGGGATCCCGGGTCTAACACAGTGTAATATGCAAATGCAGCAGTGAGAAATGTGACCAGTCAACCTTTGCAAAGGGCCTTCCACTTCGCAGCAACACGAGTCACATTTTTTAGTAAACTTTATTCTGTTTGAGCTACAATTTATTTGTTAAAATTATCAGATTAAGCAGCTGATGATGTATAGTGGCAAATACGGCAGGGCCATAATTATGTGGAAACATTTGCAGACTAGGATATTTTGCCATTCATGTTTGAACGGCTCTTGTGGAAAAAGGGAGGAGAAATGCTGATGACAGAAACTGCATGGCTCATAGACAAATGGCTTGTGATTCCACTTTCAAGCGCATTTGGGACATTTTGTGAGTGAAACATATCCCACTTTGTGAATGTATTTTAATGTCAATAACTCATATTAAACCTTAAATAAACATGTGTATCCATTGGTTATATTAAATACGGTACTAAGCTGTAACTGATCAGAGAAATGCCAAACAAATACTATAAACTGGGATGTTTTGCTCTTTCTTGCCACACCTCTAACTCCGCTCACTGATCCATTCTGCCCCTGAAAATACCGGGCATTTTTTCCCTCATAAAAATCGGTAGGTTGGACTTGCTGATATTGGTCACAAACGTCTTAATTGCAACATGTGTGGTAACTGCAGCTACTACCAATATCACAATGACTAGATTACTCGTAATAAGACCTAAGTAATATTGTTGCCCATCTCAGTGGTACTCCTTTTAATGAACTACCATGGAGTAAAGACCTGTCAAAGAGTTTGGCTTGGAACGCCAAAGGTTACACACAGATCTCTGCAGTTGGCATTCGATCCAGTGAGTTGTTTTGCCAACTGAGGGTGTGCTAGGATTCCTGAAGCCATCAATATATGTCTCCCCTGGCACAGGGTGCTGTTGTGCTTGTAGAGTGAGAAATAGGCACTTACATGTGCACTACACAGTCCTTGACGAAGACACAATCAAAAATGATAGTTTTGCAGAACCCGGTGTTTACAATAACTTTATTTCATCCTGTGTGGGGCTCATCTGTGTGATGTCTTATCATATTCGGAGAGTAAAACACCTCAAAAATATCAGAAAACCTCAATGATATGTTGAAAAAAAGTGTGTCTAAACATGTCTTAATATGCTGTAGAATAGATCTGTGTTCTTGCTACTAGTCATAGCAATTGAGTTGCACTATAGTTATCACCCTTAAGCGGTGCTGGAAGTGAACTTTTCAAAGATGGTGGTGTTACTACCAAAACTAAATTGCACAGAGTGAGGGATGCAAACTCGACCTCTTGCAGGGGTCAGCGGTAAGTCCTTAGGAAGCAAAGATATCACGTTGATTAGACAGATCTTAAAGGCTTGAAGAGCACTGCTAGGTTACTCTAATCTTACTGGGTTAAATTCCAGACAGCATTTATATGTAGTGATATAATGATGACAAAAAGCAATAAATATAGCTCATGAATGCCTGCACATTTCCCATCAAACCACCACAGCAGCATGAAAATGTGCTCTATAACCATGCCCTATCGCCCACAGTAAGTCTACATATCAACAGTTCAAAAATTATCATTCAAGAATATTTAGTCGCACCATGTTTTTCCCCAAAATATCAGTTTGTCATTTTTTTTAATGTACTCATTGTTTCCTATGCTTAAGACACCAGTTTGTCATTTTTAGGTCGAGGGTGAGCCAGCGCGCAAGCGCTGCTCTGCGAAGAGCTGGGGTAGTTCAGTACGGGCGAGAAGCAGCGCCCACTCCCCCGCCCTATTTTTCATTGGCTCCTGTGTTTGTCCTTTGTAAATGCTGTCTTCTGATTCATTATGATGCTTGTTAGTCCCTCCTTAGAATCGCCATGTCGTCATTTGTACTGGCCCCTTTACTCGCTTGTTACATGGGACCTGTTCTATTTTCTTTATTGAATTTCTCCTACCTCAAGCCCAGGGGCGTGCTTCGCTTACATTCAGCTGCCACGCCACTTTCACTTTCGCTGCAGCCGGGACAATGGCCGCCGTTTGTTTGCAATGCCATAGGTCTCGCATTTAAATGCGAGACCTATAGTATTGTTTTTGTTTGCTTCTGAATGTCATTGCTTCGTTACTGGCTCATTCTGCCATCTTTCATTCCGTTGCCCATCGTCGCTTTTAACCAGCCTCTTCTGTTTTGCCCTCAGTAATAGCAGGACAGCAGCGCAATGGAGTCGTTTCTGCTCGCACCCGCATTGAGGTTGTTGCGGATACATTCAGCAGAGGGAGCCCTTTATGCAATTCTTATCATTCGCTCTCAGTCACCCAACGATCCAGCAAGGGTTTCAAGTATTGGAAAAATGCTCAAAAGTAACAGGGGTTGTGGTACGTGCAAGCGGGAAAGATGTTCATGCATTAGTGAGGCTCACTGTGAATTCAACGACATTGTTGTTTTGCCCCCCACCGTCCATTGAGCTCTGAGTCGGCAGCATACATTTATACATTAAGAACATATTGATGACGCTCCTTAATGGGGTTTGATTATTATTCATCTGGATTTTAGTTCACCTTATGGAATTCCACAGCAGAATGCATGCTCGTGTTTTTATTTCAGATTATTAGGCGGAGAGGCACCCTAAATGAATGAAATCCTTCACTAATGCAAGACATCTTTTTACCAAAACCTTGTTGTTTGGTGTAGATTCACAAAGAAGGCAATTAAAGTGCGAGCAGCTAATTGTCACTCTAAATCGATAAATCATTTCTAACACCGGCCGCACTCCGTTCGAGACCATGGCAGAATTTGTTTCCTCCTTTCCCTGGATTTTTCCGTACTTTTTTTTGTTCCAAAAGCTTTATTGATATTTTTAAACAATACAGGAAAAGGAAAGAGCTCCTCAAGCACATTGAAGTGAAAACAATTGTTATCCGGTGTTCATGCAGACTGATATGACATTAACCATAATGTTATGAGGTAAACAGTTATATGGTGACATCTTAGTAAACAACTCTCAATGACTATAAAGTCAAGCCATATACTACAAGTAAGATAAAAAGCAAATATTTATTCATCCGTTTCTCGTCCTATAATAGTCAATATTCAAGGACATCTTCAAAATCACAGAACTGTGCTTGGAGATAAATGAAACAAAACATGTGCGGTGGGATTCAAGGGGTGTGAAGTAGAAAGAGAGAGTGGAACAGTGTAAGAGAGAAAGTCAGAAAAGGGTATCCAAGAGGTTACACAGCAAAAGAGAAAGATAGCTGAGTAATAGGTCGCTAGGGCCAAAATCAGGACTTCGTCCACCCATGATGACGGGCACTGGGCTCGAAGGGAAGCCAAGGGTCCGCTACTACGACTTACTAATGAAGGAGTCTAAGGATTTCCAAGTGCGCCGAGACACGGTTGGGATGCTACGGTAGTGAGATTGGGCCTTGTGTTTTCCTGTAAGGTGTGTGACCTAAGCTCACCAAGTATGAAAAGAAACAGGTTTGAAGTGTTTCCAATCAAGTAAGATAAATTTAAGTGCAACAGTGGTCAACAAATCAACGAGAATTAAATTGTTGTTTGTAAGCTGGGGTGGATTCCCAGCTGCATGTGGTCTGATCACGATAGTTGGAAAATCCAACGAGAGTTATTCCAAATATTTTACTTATTTGGGTTGCGATGTCATACTAGTACGAGGTGAAGTAAGGATATGAAAAGAACATATGTTCCAAGTCACCACAGTTATTGCGCATGACCAGCAAGTGTCAGTATCTTTCAGCTCAAGTTAAAAAAGTTTATTAATTCAAATCAAATCAAAACAAGCTTTATTCGGTTTAAACACTTAAATCATAAAAGCATAATACTTAAAAGAATAAGATCATATTCACAAATCCATTAGATTACAAAATTCTCAGGATCATTTATATAACACGATCGTAACTCGTCAACTGCGTCACATCTTAATATATTCTCTTAAAAGACCGTGCATGTACAAGACATATTAAAATTAATGAAACAATTTAAAAACTAGGCAGATAGCATGGATTTACGAGTTCTAATCACTCCCTTCAAATATTTCGCTACACATTCCATAACCATTTCTTCATCCAGGAGTTGTAACCTGAGAAAAGCGGGCCGACATTGTCTCAGGCCCAACCTTTTCAATATTGGAAGAATCCATCTTCTACGCAAAAAAATCATAAAATTTGCAAAAATACAGAACATGAATGATGGATTGTGGGGAAATGTCATCACAAGGACAAGGGCCTAAAAGCCGGGACCAATCATTCATATTGGGTAACGCAGTCAATCTGTAGAAACTGCCAAAACGGAATTGAGTTAACAGCATCCTGTTGTAACCCCCCTTCACACTTAGAAGATAGGGTTAAGTCCCTGGTTGTGACAGTAACAGTTGGGTCTCTCTAATAGTCGGTTTACCAATTTCTAGGGATAGCCTATTATTTGCCAAAAATTCCACGCAGGTGGTGTTTAGTACTTTCCTTGAAACAGAAGAAATGCTAGAAGGGTTAAAGAAGTAGTCTGGACTGCCCAAATTAATCAGAACATTTTTAACATAATTAAGCCATGGTATTTGTGACTCCCCTTCCAGATTAAGACAATCATTAATCACGTCATGATTAAGGCCTGTAGCAGGGCTAGATCAAACCTTGTGCCATAAAAGGACCAGCTGTACTTTAATAATATCTGATAGGTATGGCATACCAAGTTCTGCGTGGCAGATTTAAGTAGCCGCGCTATTGGGAACCGCTAAAAGATATCTTCTAAGTATGTTCTCCACTAATTGTAAAGATTGCACATCTGCAATACCCCAGATGCCGGCACCGTAAATGGCTGTTGATATACATTTGGCGTTATAAATTTTGATTAATTCAACAATAGGTCGTTTGCCCAGCTTCCTGGCAAAGTTCACCAAAGCTGCCGTGGATTTTGCGAATAATAATTTCCTCGCTCTTACGGCGTTTGCCCATGAGCCCCTTTTTTCAGAAACTATTCCCAGATATGAGTAATAGTTCGTGAATTCCAACTTTTTGCTATTGATAAAAACATCTCGAAACTTTAAACTATTTTTGCCAATTTTCATTACATATGTTTTGGTGATAGTGACCTGAAGATCCAGGTTAGACATAAAAGAAGCAAAACTAGTGACTACTTTTTGCAGTCCTATTTGTGTGCGGGAGAGTAAAACAGTGTCATCCGCATATAATAACACTGCAATCTGGCGACCGCCAATACGTGGGGTATCCTGACATTCCTTGTTTAAAACTGCACCCAATCCGTTTATATACAAGGTAAAAATAAAGGGGGCTAGCACGCATCCCTGCCTAACCCCCTTTTTAACCAGAAAATTCTGACTGCACTCCCCTGCTCTACCATATCGAACAGTGGCCTGCGCATCGTGATACAAGTGCCTTACAAAATAAATGAGTTACAGGTCCACACCCATTCCCACTAAGATGCGCCAGAGCTTGGGGTGACTAACGCAGTCAATTGCCAAACTTAAGTTCACAAAGGCCAGAAAAAGATTCTCACGTTTAGTATTTACAAATTTGCCCCAGATTAAATTCAATTTTAGACCTTGTTCGATGGTACCTAGGCCTTGTCGGAAGCCATATTGCAGCTCCGAAAGTATACCCAGCTCCTCGGACCATGTCTGCAGTCTATTCGGAATGATACGGCCAACCACTTTCGCAAATGCATCTAAAAGTGAAATTGGCCTGTAACATGCTGGATCAGTACGGTCTCCTTTTTAGGTCTCGCCTGACCCAGCGTATGCGCTGGTCTGGCGAGACTTATTGAGAGGGCTCCAAAAAGTGCTACCAGGCCAGCCTAGAGCTACAGTGCACGTGCGCGGGCGCGCGCGCCGCGCTTTACCGCGATTACTTTCACTTTCGCGGCCGCTTTGATGTTTGATCGATCGCGATCACTTTCACTTTCGCGGCCACACGGCCGCTTGGCATAGCCAATAGGTCTCGCTTTTGGGACCTTATAAGTATTTAGTTATGCAACTGTTGCATGGCTAAACACTTATAAGGTCTTAAAGGCGAGACCTATTGGCTATGCCAATGCTTGTTTGAAAATAGGTACGAGGATAGACTCAGACCATGTGGGAATAAATCAGTGCTTACAACAGGCTTTCAAGACTGATGTTAGAAGTGTGCCCCAGATATAAGGATTAGATATATATAAATCCATAGGAACACTGTCTGGCCCAGGGGCTTTCCCACCCTTGCTTGCATTGATTGCATCTATAACTTCCTCCACCGTAAAATCAATGTCCATGGGGAGGAACTTCAGAGGCTGTGTACCTGTGACATACTGGGTACTATCACTTGTATCGCTAGAGTATAATTTTGAAAAATGTGTCACCCATTGATCCGCACCGATAGCAATCTCAATGGAAGGGATGTTTTTTGGTGCCAAAAAGGGGGCATTCACTACTTTACAAAAGCCGGCACTATCCTTTAATTCTGATGCTAGCTGGAGTTCCCGCCAAACTTCCATTCTAATAGCTTCTTTACGAGTTTTAAGTGAATTTCTATAAACTTTTCTGGCCAGCTTAATTTTGGCCTGATCTCTAGCTGGTGTTTGTAGCGCAATTAGTATCAAACCAACCCGTTTTGGGAATGTAGTTATTATTTCGCCCAACTAATAAGTTTTTCTTAATCGCTGTAGTTAACTTCAAGAAGGAACTAAAAATATCAGAATCAACAGCCTTTTCGTCCAAACAAAGTGGAATTTCAGATTCGCACTGCTTTAGGATATTCTTAGTGAACGATAAGGGGTCTGCCCCAGATCATTTGATTGTATATCCATTGCGTCTATTAATGACAATGTCCTGTACCAAGTGTTTTGAATTAATTTTCCCAGATGACTCGTTATTTGGCAGTTCAAAAATGACACTAATCGGAAAATGATCACTAAAGGCAGCGCTATGTGTAGTAAAATTTCTTAAACTACTCGCATATCTATTAGACACCAGGATGTAATTAATTGTAGAACATGACCCCTGTCTATGACTAGATGGTGCTGGAGGCGAGCATAGTTAATTGGCAAAACCCATATCTAATGAGTACTTGATGGTATTTAATTAGTCCCCAAATGAGGAGTGTAAAAAATGCGTGACATCAATCCCATCCTCTGTAGTTAGATCACAGTTGCCTCTATCGGCATACGGACATAATACTGTATTAAAATCCCCGCCCCAAATAAAACAGATGTCCTTATTAATCTCCAACTCCACATTCTGCAATTCCTTCTGTAGTTTTTAAAGATTGCATCAGCCTGGTCTATTGGGCAGTTATTATAAAAATTAAGGAGGACCGTGCAATGTGTATTATCAAGGTGAGTATTATTAAATGATAGTAAGAATTTGTATCAGTGAATTCTAATTTTTTAACGGACAACCTGTGCGAGACGTAGACACATCGACCTCCCTTCTTCCTGCCATGGGTAGATGCTAATGCCGAGGTGTGGTATGTTTTGTAGCCATTCATATGCAGCTCACAATCTACCCAGGTTTCATGAAAACAGAGTAGGTCATATGCCTTGACAAAATCAATCCAGGCAGGGTTGGAAAGTTTAGCATACAATCCTGCCACGTTCCAGAATAAAATTGTGCATAAACCTCTTCTGCCCTTGCCCTGATTTCTGTCCCCTTTGGTTGGCACCCTCACGGCTATGCCATTATGGTAATCGCCCAGAAGTTCGTATTTATAAGGTAGAGCTTGGCTGATTTTAATATTATCATTAGTTCCTTTCCCTTGATTTTTTTGGTATCATACTAGATCTAAACTGCCATTGTTATCAACTAGAAATCCGCTCTATTCAGGGGAATAAGTAATCCTTGTTTTGTTTATAACACTTATGGGTACGACGGAAACTTGCTGAGAGTCACAATGTGTTAGTTTCAAAGCAATTGTTTTATTTAGTTCAGCTACCCTTGAATCTACTCGATTACCCGGAGCATAGAGTCAATCAATATCTTCTAGAGAGGGCAGTGTTCCAAATCTATTATACAAAGGTATACCAGGAGAGTACACTAAGGCACCAGGAGGATCCCTCACATTTGTGTGTATCTGCGGAAAATTAACGGGGGGATAGAAGTAGCCAAGAGGTAAGACATTGATATCCCTGGTCATAACACAATCTCTACCCATTCTCCAAAGAATCTCTTGTATCAGTTAAAAGTAAGAACAACGCAATCCCCTGGGAGTAATTTTTCCATTCTTCCAACCCACCTTACTCTTCTGGCCATTTTAAATTTCTAAATAGAGCATCTGTTAGGCCTGTTTTATTACCCAGCCAAAAAAGAGCCTTATTCCTTAGTGCTTCCCATGTTTCATGTGTCTGGGGTGAGATCTAGGGGGCCATTCGCCAGGACAATGATGTATGGTGTGGCTGCGGGAGGCAAGTCCAGGCTAGTATTCATCTCATCTAGTTTGGTTAGTCGAGAGTGGTCTGTATTTGGGTTTAATCCCTGAGTTAGTTGGGAAGTTGCCTCTGTATGATTGTGGCTAATGCTTGTACTATTGGTTGTGAATTCCACCGTTGGACTGCGTCCCGCCATTATTTGTCTATTACTTTGGCCTTGTGTTGTGCCTTGGCTGGAATGCAACTCAGCTTTTGATACTCCCTTTGTTAAATGGCCAGCCTGATGGAACGGTAGATCCTTGGTGGTGTTGGTTGCCTGGAACGAGGGATTTGTGGTAGTGTTTATCAGTGGATCAATAGAGCCTTTTCTCAAAATATTTTCGATCGCTGTTACCCTAGTTAATAGATTCTCTAATTTAAGCGAGAGTTTATCGTAGTCTGCTCTATCATTGATTTTACTAGTTGCTAAAACTGATTTCCCTTTCCCTCCCTTATCAGGTTTGGATTTAACAATGACATTCTTTTCTTTCTTTACTGAAACATTCCCTGGCTCATGTGTTCTAAGTTTGTAAGTGTCTTTACCCTGTGGCATGGCTGCTTTTTCAGGGTTTCTTGGTCGCTTGGAGGGGGGCTGGCTCTCAAGTTCCTGGTCGAACGCACAGATCAGATCAGACGTGTCCTGTACACACCCATTGATGTGAGCTGTCGAACAGGGTTCAATTATATCAATGACATCGTCAGTGGGTGAGGGACTCATGGCTAAACACTCTGAAGTAGGCCCTATGACACGCTCTCCTGCCTTAATGCCATGATTTAACGTTTCCTCAACTGTGTGTATTTGTTTTTCAATGGCCCCCATGGCTCCCGATAAATACTTCATTAAGGAATTATGTGTCCCTCCTACCGCCTTTGACATGCTACCAGCTTTTCTTTTGCCCATAACTTGCTTGTTGCCCCTTCGTTGTTATATGGTAGAAACTGAAATTATAATATAACACGCTCAGGTCGATAAGTCAAGGACCACTGCCCTCTCCCCAGGTTTTGGTCACAACGGGGAACAGACAGCCTATTGTGATGTAAAATTGGGGACAACCTTGAACAGTTTATCCAGGTGACTGTCTTTTTTTAAAAAGAACACTTTGTCACATCAGAAAAATATGTAAATATCAGCCTCTAGTAATAATAAGAATAACCATTCATTGGTAGCTCACTAAAAATCCCACAAAATTAAACGATATCTGGAAACAGGAAAGCATCCCATACAATATTACTATTTTCAGTGAGCTCACCCTCTGTTTATAGGTGGTCCTTGCCCACAAATGTCAACGGTGTAGCCCTGTCCGGCCTAAGACGGGCTAAGACGGGCCTGTCTTGGTGTTGGCCTTTTCAGGCATCCTCACCCCCTCCTCTCCTCCAGGCAGGAGTCGGAATAAAGTGCTTGGTGCTTTCAGGACCAGGGACCGGCAAAAGTGGCAAGTGCTTGCAGCAAATATTATTTTCATCTCTTGAAAGAGGTTCTTGTTCTTGTATTAATTATCCAGTAGAGTGAGTGAATAATTAAGAATTGAGTTTGTAAGAACGATGGGATACGTATACCATGGAGCAGGAGGGACCCAATCTTACCCTAAGTGTTTTAAGAGGGAGGAGTAATACCTTTGTTACTGAAGTATCTGGTCCATTTGTTGCACAGGGAGAAGTTAGCATGGGCAGAACCCTCACATATTAATTTATAAAGTTGGAGGCCACATGTCCAACTGATTGGATACGCTGGAGGGTAGAGAACCAAGCATTTTCAATGCATCAGGTCTCACATTTATGCAAATTTGAGCTATTGGCATTGCAAATGACAATTTCTTTTATTTATGTTTTGTTTTTTGAAATATAAATAACACACATTGTCATTTACAATGCCAATAGCTTAAACTTGCGTAAATGCGTGACCTGTTGCATTGCAAATGCTTGTTTGAACAGTTTCTACTTGTACCCCAAGTAACAGCTTTAATTTTTAGTAAACACATCTATTTTGTCCCCACCAATCACCTTTAAGTGTTCTGGAAATACATGAATTTTGGCGCATAATGTAATTCTTTTATTTTAAGTAAACATGTGAATGCCTTTACTTGGCCACAGGTTCTTAGTTTTGTCCATTATGTAACAACCATTTCCATCATGTATTCAAGTACCCCCAGATGTGGCAGTCATTTACCATACCATCTGTTGGCCATGTCTCCACATCATATACAAGTCAATGCCAACATTTGCCAAGGTATCACCTTCATGCAAGTCAATGCCACCATGTTCCCATTTAGCCCCCATACACCGGTTAATGACACTTTCGTCCATATACCCATCTACATGTTACACATGTATGAATGTGGTGCAAACCTTGCTGGGTAGCAGAGCAACTTATCCAGGAATCCGTCATCATATTCCAGTCAACACAACCATGTGCCCAGATTACCCCATATGGCAGATAATTGTCCAATGGGATCCTCAAATGCAACAATGCTCCCCAAGATAGCACACATTTGCCATCCAGTGCTGTAATGCATCTCAGGTATCCAAAATATGTCAAATAATATGACAATGTCCCCAAATTGATCTGAATGCCAATTAATGATGTGCGACACTCCAGGTACACATAACTACACACACACATGCACACACACATTCTCCATAGACCACATAGACACATTTACACCCCGATGATTCTAAACACTACACATGTGCAGACACAGGCAGACTCATTGCCAACATTAGGGCTGGTTGGCAACTCTGATGGGACAAGAACCTGCAGGGAAAAGCAACAGAGACAGGGTATGTTCACAACTTCTCCCTCATTGTGTGAGGTCGAAGACTTTGTGTCAATCTCAATCAATGAGGGGAAGAAGAGGAGGCAGAGGTTGTGCAAACTGGAAACCGAAATTGGCCCAGGGAAAAATGTTCAAACCAGCCCCATACTGGAGGAGGCCTCAACTAACATGCAAAAAGGAGTAGCCAGAGGCAGCAGCAGCTACCGATTGCTTTGAATAGAAATGCCCACAACGTGCAGCGTGTTGTCGCTTCATTCAGGCCCACGAGGCTGCAAGTGTGTGAGTGAGCGAGTGAAAGGTGAGCTGCGGCAGCCGCAGATGGTTTTTTTTTCTCAGCAGTAGCCACTGAGCTGCCGAGCCAAGGTGAGCTCTAATCCTCCCGGCACTCTTTGGCTTTACACCCCAAAGGGCAACTGCTGCTCACCACATCCCTCGTCCTTCGTGGTGCCCTTGTTCCGCGCATATTACTCTGACTTCTCTCCAGCACGTGAACACGCATGAATGCTTGCCATGCGGAGTCACCCTGTGGATGAATGTGGAGCAGGCAAACACAGCAAACTGTGCTTGACATGAGGTGAGAGCCAGCTAGCTGTTTCAGCTATCAGCCAGCGGGGAGGTTTTGAGAGCATTCAGCCAGACCTCCATGCAGCCGCCATGCAGCCAGCTGGTAACTTTACTACCTTTCTGCAGACTGCTTCCTGCTTCTTGCTCCTGGCCAGTGCTAGGCACTTAACTGATTGAATTTGTCATCATGCTGTGTGGGGAAGGGGAGATTGATCCATTGATAAGCAATAGACAAAGTAAAAGACAAGTAAAAACAAGGAAAGGCTCCAAAGGCAGTGAGGTAGAAACTGACCAAATCGGTGGCGGCAAGAGTGGTCTATTAACACAAGTGACTAGTGATTAGTGAAAAAAGCAACAAGTGATAAGAGAGATTGAGACTGTGTGTTGACGTCAGACACCAACCGGGTTGCTCGAGGAGTGAGCTCCTGGTTACGGGTGTCGTGGCATGTACAGGAAAGGAGAGCATTCTCAAATATTGGCTTCCTGCTTGTAGAGACGCCGCCAAAGTGGCCGACTGGAGGAGTCCCAACTGACGAAGGGAGTGTGAGCAGCTACTCTGAAGTGGGGTTTCCCAGCAAGGGACTTTGCAACTGAAAAGAGAGCTGTGGCTTAGGGTCTGTAGCACAAGGCAGGCGCTAGTATTCATGGAGGCGGCCCAGCTAGGTTGGGTGTGGCTTGAGGTATTTGGTGTGCCAGCGTGCTCCTAGTTCGTGCTGGATGTAGAGCAGTAAATTAGAAACTATTACCATTATAAACTAGTTACTCCTCTGCACTATCCTCTGCGACTTCCTCTCTTGAGTAGACAAAAATGTGTGAAACAAGAGCTAAACGTAAGACTAAAAAAGCAAGGATTGATATACTTTATCTGACAACTTACCACCTAGAGGTAAACTCTGAGCACCCAGATACACTGTTTACTGATGTCACACAAATAGTACCTTGTGATATTCCAGGCTCAATCCCAAAAATGGGAAAATGGGAGCTGGGCATGACCTCGCCATTGGATACGATCAAGCACAATAGCGCAATTGTCCACTATCCAAAGACTGGGAACAGTGCACTTCAATAGCGCTGTTGGAATTAACATATGTTAAGAGGCCTTGCATAAAAAAGGTCCAAATAGAGCTGGACCAAGAAAGTCGGTGCCACCGTTCCCATTTAGCATCTACCACCAAGAGCCCTGCTTCAGTAAACGCTATAACAAGCTATTATAGTAACAGTTATGCCAACTCGTCAGTTTTATTACATCAGGACCACCGAGCCTATCAATCTGAGAGTTCACTGTGGCAAACAATTGCATCAAAAGAACTAGGGTCAGATACCCCTCTGGCTCATCACAAATTACATCATCTACGGCCGCAA
Organism: Triturus cristatus; assembly: GCF_964204655.1. Classification (NCBI taxonomy): domain Eukaryota; kingdom Metazoa; phylum Chordata; class Amphibia; order Caudata; family Salamandridae; genus Triturus; species Triturus cristatus. Next base: position 40,709,282 of record NC_140584.1, on the reverse strand, counting down.
GGGTGTACAAACAAGCTCCAACACATGCAACTGAAGACCAGTTCTTATTAAAAACTTCACTTGACCTTTTATTGCAACATAAGGCCGGCTTGGAACTAAAAGCAACCAGCTTCTTGGAGAATCTTGAAGTCAATGCAGCGTCCCTACATCCGTCTATTTTACTATCAGCTGCAGGACCAGACCTTGATATGAAAAATCTATTGAGAAGTTGCCAACTGGAACACATCAAGGAATCCCCCTTACAGATGCCACCTGGTTCGAGTCCAAAAGTTAAAAAATAAAATTATTTCTTTGACTGTATTGTCTAGTCTTTGGACTCCTCCCCTATACCAAATATGCAGCTTAGATAAGGAAACAGAGGGACAGGGTCACAATTGGACAGCTTTATACATAACGGCTCTGATCTATCCAATAAAGGACAACAGATATACAAGGATTTTGATATAACTGTGCCACTTGCAGATCAAAACTCAAAAGATCTATCATTTTTTCAACTGAAGCTGATGATCATGAATGTTATGTGCAAAAGCTTGGATACAATCACTGATGCAATCACACTGAAGTCCTCAAAACTTGATTTTCAACTAGAACTTAGTAAGCAATTTGCAATCTCTATAGTGACTATTGAACGCAGGGTGGCCGCAGTTGAAGAAGTGGTAAAAAGAGAACTTACAGTCAAATCCTAACCAAAGATTATCAGGAGACCAAATCTGCATACCTCTTCTGGAAAAATTGTGGAAGTTCCAAAGGTGATAAAAGACATTATAGAAGATGGCAGACAAAAACAGTCAAGTAATGTAATTTATGGCCAAGGAACAGCAACTGCTAGCTCAATATCAACATCTAAGGCAGCATCCCCCAGGCAATATGCCCCGACTCAGCCAAACCACCTTCTGTTGACAGGAGATTCAAAGTTAAGATCTAGGAAACCTTCATGCCCCTAAAACTGAGACAAAACCTGCTAATATCAAAAAGCCACAAAGGAAATGGAAAAAAGGCAATGTAAAATTAATTGGCAATCAATTTAGAGCAAGTGTGGGGAAAAGTATTTGTCCTTCTTCCACCTTACCTCCCCTTAATACAATCTCCATAATCTTCTCAAACCATTATTCTATCAGTCAAAGATTCTAACTCTGGAGAAGCTTGAAAGGTCTCAAAGCAATCACATAAAGAAGCAACAGAACTTGCTCAAACTGACTCTTTTGTGAATCATAATCCAGATCTGTTGTGTAGTACAACATGTACCCTGCACTCTCGTATAAACCCTATCCAAATCGGGAAAAAGGCTGGATTCTCCACCAGAGCTGTAAATTAAAAATGGGTAACGCCCATTAACTTGCCACCTTGTACTTAGGGTGAAAATAAGGGATCGATATGAATCAATCAAGCCAATCAAATCAACTTTGCCAAACTCAATTGCAAATTGGCAAAATAGAAAATAAAAACGACATTCATTCTCCGAAAGAGAACAGCAAGTGGCATTCAAGGGCTACAGATGGAGGATCCCGGTTGTACCATGTAGCTAGTAAAAAACTAGTAGAATTAAGCACTGCAAAAGCCTTACACTGGAAAACCCATGGTGCAGCCATAGGTATCACGAAAACCCAAGCAAATTGCTTGGATCAAAACGACCCTGTATATCTGCAGGCAAAAACAATAAGCATTACCCATGGCAGGAAACAACTTCCAGCAAATAGTTAACTGGGAAGAACTAAATAAAGTTATGGGTCTAGGTCATAATCAAACCCATTGCCAAATCTTAATCAAGGCAACATGAATGCCCCAAAAGAGCAGCGGTCGAACATATTCACCCTCAAGTATGTTTCATGCGAGAACCATGACATCTTTAGTAGATACAGATAATATCTTGCTACCTAAAAACACATGCCAGGCTTACAAAGCGTAAGCTTAAATGAGTTGAAGCTTGTAAGCTTTTTTCAATCTAGTAAGGACAGGGGCAAGGAAGCCACATACACAGTCTGGCCAAGCTTAAAAGTAAAAAAGGACATTCTTATCCATGTGGACACACTGAAAGCATGGGTTATCTATGTAGAATATTTAAAAAACAAATATCACCTGTGTATCTTTCTAGAGCAACCAAGATCAAATTCGCTGGTAAACAAACAAAGGCTAAGTCGAAGAATAAATCCGACTTGGAAAGCAGCAGTTGGCTCTTTTCAACCATTCCCAAGGATAGCCGATCTCATCGAAATGACATTCTATATCTCAAATAGTTCTGTAGATAAACATCTAGCGTCTTCAATGATAAAAATAGAACAGCAATCACTTCTTACATATTGAAACTGTAAGCTCTCACCATTAATTGGATTGTCGCTAGGATAAACCAGTCCCCTCACCTCGGTAATTGGAACAGCAGAATGCCTAAAAATATTGAGTTGGAAGATAGCAGGCCTAAAGTCTAAAATGGATGCTAAGGATTGGTTGGCTTTTATGAAACAACATGATATCTGTTGTTTACAAGAAACATGGGCTGTTAATTTAGTCGGATACCTAACTTACTATATACCTGCAAGAAAAACACAAAAAGGCAGACCCATTGGAGGCTTGATCACCTGAGTAAGGAACCGCCTTTGTCACCAATGCAGAAGGGACCCACACAATACCTAATGATAATATAGAAACTGTGGAGCTAAGGAACCAGGAGGGGTCATTAAACATTTTGAATGTATATTTCCTTCCTGGGAGATTGGGCTCAAGTTAAATCAGATGTACGGCTATTTAAAGAACAAATCATGGCACTATGGTTTGCAGAATCTAGAATGAGCTCCTAAACAAATACTAACGATGGACACTGGCCCACCAAAAAGGGAGCTTGTGAGTATGTAGCAACTTTAATTCTGAGCTGCACCCTCTATTGTTGGACACAACGTTCAAAGACGAAGATAGCACATGGAAATTACCTCCAGTGTCCAAATAGTACTGCACTCTTACAAGGAAAGGCAAATCTATCTTTGAAACCTTATTTGAGGGGGGATTACTGGTCACACACATTCCAATGACCCTCCAAAACCTACATTTAGATCCAGAAACAGACAAAGAGTAATTGACTATATGGCAATTAACATTGAAGCATGGTACTTGGTTACCGACATGAAAGTGCTTGAAAGAATAGAAAGCGACCATGAACCTCTACTTTTGGTTATAGCGCTCCTGCCCTCAAGCTATTCTGATCATCAAAAAAACATAGATAACGAACCTTGGTTCTCAGACCAAACTTAAAGTACATCTTCGGTTCCATTGAAACATGTGATCAGAAGGTATTCACTTCTAGTCCTAAATGGATGGCCCTGCATTCCATGGCTACCAACATAAGCTCGACAACGAGAAAACTTTACATGGAAGCATTTGAAAATCTATTGACCCTGATGGCTGTAGTCACAAAATGTAACATGCAGGTTCCACCTAGAAAATAGTCCATACATATCCTGGACTGGTATGACACGGAGTGCTTAAAACTAAAAAGAGCTCTGACAGTAGCCCTGAAAAACCGAAAGCTGTCCAATAACAACATTATCTCTAATGGGGTGACTCAGTGTCCTACCGTGCCTGGGAGAGTAATGCTGTATAGCAACAACTGGTTCAGTAGGGAAACGCACAATTTATTTAAAACTAGATTCTTTTTATTCTGATTAACTAGGACTTACCCACTGATTGTGTGACACGCAAAATTCTAAACAAATTAATAACCAACACTGACACAAAATAAGTACTTTCTCCGTATATTTCTACTCATATATCGTAGAAAAACACAAGTGCTACATATTACAGACACAAAACTGTTATGCAACGTGAAAAGAATAAAATAGTGCCATACGAAAAAATGCAGACACATGCAGTCACATTGAAAGGGATACAACATGACAAACAATTGAAATTAGTCCATTTAGAACTCATTAGTATTTTTGAACCTATCTCCATTTCTTGGCTGTGGATATGTAAGGTATTGATACGGAACACTTATTTGTGTTGTCAGCGTTTCAACCCTCTGAACAACGTGTGCATGAAAAACATCACAATGGGTCTTCCTCAGGACTAGAAAGTATGACTGTAGCCGTCATCTTGGACAAAAGCAATAATTGTCCCATTATACAGAAAGGAGCCAAGAGACCGCCCAGAGAATTATCGACCAATCTCATTGGTCGATGGAGTAGGAAAACTCTTTGGGAAATTGTTTTTATCTCGCCTAGATCAGTGGTTGGTTGAAAAAGATATGCTATCTTCATATCAAGTGGGTTTCAGGATGGGCCAGAGCACAGTGAACCAAGTACTGAGATTAAACCTTATTTGCTTAAAATTTCCCTTTTAAAATATTCCTTATACTTGGTTTTTATCGATCTTTAAACGACATTTGACAGCGTCAACCGTTTCCTTCTATGGCAAATTCTAAAGCAACATGGCATCCCCCAAAAGTTATTGAGCTTTCTAGTTGCAATATGTTCTGATTCTACTATTCGGCGACATACAGCACAAGGGATAACCTCACTGCCGAGATCCCAAAAGGATGGGGTGTCATGCAAGGTTTCATGTTATCACTAACTTTCTTTAATTGATATATAAATGATGTTGTAAAAACTTTGATCTAGATGTACCAATAATAAACAAAGAGCCAAAACAATACTGCTCTTTGCGGACAACGCAGTATTAATAACCCAAACGCATATATCGATGTCTTTTGGCGAGTTTTGAATCTTTCTGTGCCTTTAGAAGTCTCCCTATCAATGCTGGAAAAACCAAGTATATGTTCCCTAATCAAAAAACAAACATAAAGTAAACTTCAGGTGCTACAATAAGCCAATATATCATGTGACTACCTACAACTATCCAGGCCTTCGTTTTAACAACAAACCATTGTCGGCTTCACAGGCATCTAAAAGTAATACTGTTTTGGCCCAGCTAGCAGGTGCGGTGTTGAGATTCAAAAAATCATGTGGATACTGTTCAAAAAGCTCAGACATCCTGGCATATAAAATGAAAGCTAGGGTTGTCTGTACATAATGTTCTAAGATCTGAGGGCATAGAAAAACTCCATCAATTCAAATCACTGAGACTATCTTTTTATGACAACTGTTGCATCTGGGTAGAGGAACACCAATGAACGCATTGCAGGATGACTTGGGGATTGTTAAAATCGAGCACTACATCACATTAGCATCCATAAAATATCAGTTCAGAGTTTGGTCCAAGGAGAAGCCTGGTCCTTATAAACATACCTTACTTGACATTATGAAAAACGAAAAGTGTTGTATTTTACCCTGGTCTGCCTATATATATCAAGCGTCCTTCACAATATTGGATTGGAAGACCTATGGCTTAAACCAGAAAATATTACCAAGGCTAGTCTTGATCTGGCAAGAACAAAATTCTGGTCCTATGTAAATCAACTAAAAGCAAGTCGCACAGGTCCCCACCTAAGACTGGCTCTTTAGCAAACAACTGCTGGTGTGAAATAACTTGTTCTGTCTACACAGATGCCTGGTGTTCCCATATTTTAACATGACTTCAGAGTTTTGATCTTCAGTCAGGACTTCCAGCAATGACAATGTCCAGTTTTAAACAGCTTTTTTTTAAAAAAGATTAAAATTAATTCACTTAATGATTTAGTTGCAAAAAACATGCTTGGTCTTTGATTAACTCTCATCATTCCTTGTCAATTCTGCCCTATTTTGAAGGCCTATTTCTTGGCTCATATAAAGGAAACATTTTTTTAAATTAAGATTTGGCATATACCCAACTAAGGAGGGTACGCCATTCTGGATACAACAATGGCCAACTTCAGAATGTAGACTGTGCGGGTGGCCGTGTGAAACCTTATTACATATTGTGTGCGTATGTCCCAAATTGCTTAAAACAAATTGTGCACTATTAAAACCTCTATTTCTTAAGACTGGTGTAAGATCAACCCACCTGGCCCTTATTCTATGCCAATCAGGTGAATCTATTCCATTGTTATGCCAAATGAAACAATTTTAACAATTGCTGAAAAATTGCTGGTGTCTGTGGTTTAAATTGCCTTGTGTTTAACTATTGTCAAGGGATATCTTAATAGTTCCGAAAATATAAGGCCGTTTTTCTTAAGCTACTGGCACTTTGAACGTTCTTGCAGTTTGACCTAATGATTCTGTATTTGGGAAACGTCTGTAATTAGGCTCTAAATAATATATGAAATCATAGAGGCACTTTATTGTTCATTTGCATGATGGTACATAATGTTTACAGCTCTTGTACTTCGGCATTTTACAGCTTATATGCACCAGGTTACGTAATGTCTATAGTTTTTAATGTATTCTTCTGGGAGTCTGACCATTATATGTTATTTGTTTTATGACTAATGATGGTACATAATGTTAACAGCTCTTGCACGTAGGCACTTTATTGCTTATTTTCATCATGTTATGTAATGTCTATAGTTTTTAATGTACATTTCTTGGAACATCACCATTATATGTTATTTGTTTTATGATTAATGAGCGACTGCGATAAAAGATGTGAAGATGTGGTATCAATGTTCTAGTGCCGCATGTAGCCGTAGAAACCTTTTGTGTGTGCACAGCTGTTTATTAAACCCTTCGCCGCGGCGCGAATTCTGCCGCGGCGCTGGGGGGGGGTGCGGGGTGAGCGCGGCGCCGCCATGCTCGTGACGGAACCACTCCGTCATGAGTCACGGGCGAGCTGTGCTCATGACGGAGTGGTTCCATCACGACTCCGCCCACTCGTTAATTCGCCCGCACAGGCGGGGAATCAGAGACGCGTGGGCGGAGCGGCCGCAGCATGACGGAACCACTCCGTCATGAGCACACGCCGCCCGTGGCTCATGACGGAGTGGTTCCATCATGAGCACGCAAGGGGTTAATCGGTGAATTTGGGAATTGTTTTTTATCCATGATCATAATGTTTTATTTGCAATGATTTTTGTTAATCAAGCAATAAAGAATTATTACACTTTCTGGGACAAAACTTTTCCAGCGGAAAAAAGATCACTTTACTTGAAATCTTGTTTATGAACTTTACCACTTGCATCAACGGTCAAAAGATGGTCAACAGAGCCTGTTGAGGGAGCTTATCTGTGCCAATGCTCTCTGGGAGGTCAAGAAACAATGCCCCACTTTTTAGGTCTCGCCTGAGACAGCGCTTTAGCGCTGCTCTGGCGAGACTTATAGTAAGCGAGTTTTGGAAGTGCAAACGAGTGCTTTCAGGCCTCCAAATACAGTGCATGTGCCCCGGGCGCGCGCACCATTTGGCAGCCTGAAAGCACTCGTTTTCTTTCACTTTCGCGGCCCCTTTGAAGTCCCGCACCACTGTGCCCGCCCCCACTCCCCCTCCCACTCCCTCCTCGTCAACTTCAGTGCGCGCTTGTTTTGAGGTTGAGACATCTAATACATTTAAGTCGAAATATCTCGGAGTCAGTACAGGAACTTTAGACAGTCCAAATCACAAACGGAGAGAGGCCATCTCCTCTCATCAATTCCGACTAGTGGTGTCTACTTATCAAGCATTAACTCGGAGAGTTTCCGAGGTATATGGACATAACATACCAAATCAGCAAAAAAACTAGAGGCGCACGACTCATCATGGAAGGCCCAGGTCACTATAACACGGCCATCTGAACATGGCATGTTGTATAACATCCGGAATCTGAAATCTCTATATTTTACTACCTGATGCCATATGTTCAATACATTCTATTAAATGTATAAACACCCCTGTCCTATTCCGCTTTGGTTTCGTCCAATCACTTTAGATGTTTTGTTCTGTTGTTCTTTATAATTGCGAGGGGGTGTGTGATGCGCTTCATTCACCTTTCCAGGTTCTGACATCACTGTGACCCCAGGACCGCGGCATGAGCTTCTCCAAAAACTTGAATTAGAAACTTCAATCAGAGATGCTCACAGCTCAAGTTTACTGCATATGTAAAGACCCCTGTGAGCCCTGGAGGGAGTTTACATTATAAAGGCCGCTAAGGGTTTGAACAGGAGGCCCAGATCAAAGTCGGATAGCCAGTGCAGCCCGCCTCTTCCCACAGCAGGGGGCAAGCCGACACATGGCAATGCCATTCCGGGCTTCCTGCCTTGCGTTGTGCGCAGTGTTTACCAAGGGACCCTTTAAAAACCTCAAAACCTAAGCTGCTCTCCTCTCGTGGTGACGCCACATCTGAGCTTCCTCCCCCACCCTCAGCTTCCACTTTGCAATCTGTTAGTGAGCAGAGCCCCTGACTCGCATGCCCTGGCGAAATCTGCAACAACGGCCTTTGTTTTGCTGACCTCGGGCTTGCCAACTGGCTTTCACGACTAAGTGTGCATTTCTTATATTTATTTTTCTTTTTCTTGCAGTTTTGATTTCTCATTATAGAAAACATAAAAGCGAACACATTATGTGCGTGTTATTTTGTGATTACTTCCAGTGGATTGAAGCCTAATTTCGTTTTTTTGTGCGGTGCCTCCTGAGCATCAAGCATGGTTTCTGAGTTTCTTCTGCGGTTTGTTCTTCAGGGCATATACCCCTATTCTTGAGGGTCCCTTGTGCGACCATCCTTGTGCATGAGGCCCAGTCCTGGGAGTTTCTAGCTGCGAGGCCAGTGATACCTCTGGCGCTTACTCCTGCACACTTCTGTTTGCGAGCACTCCATGGGCGCGAGACCCCGTCCTGTGAGTTGTTGTGGCGCGAGGCTTGGTGTGAGCCTGAGGCTTAGTCTTATGTTTCCAGGAGTAACGATTCTCCTACACCTGAAGCCCATCCCTCCGTCTTCACCATGACAGTCTGGTGTGCTTCTCGGCTCTCCCTCATAGACATGTTTCCTTGCGCTGCGAAATACGACCTAAAAGGCTGTTCAGATTCCACCGGTTGCACTAGCCCTCACAGAGTCAAAAATTAAATGTAGGTTGATATATTTATAACGAGGCACATATAAATGATGACAAATGAGGAAGCAATTCATTCGGTAGCTTGTTCAATGTTCATGTTACTTATTTCTGATTCAAGAAGTCCATGCTCGATTTATTTCATGCAACATGCTTAATCAGGAGAGCACGTTCATATAAAACCTGCAAGGCAAAACAGAATCAATGCTAAATATACATTCTAAAAAGGTTAATTAGCACTTACCTTAGTTTTCGTTGTAGGTTTTTTAAGCCTCCTCATTTGTGATCATTTACAGTTACCGTATCAGGAAGATATCTCTCTACCTTCATTTTTTGACTGAGACCAGCTACCACCGAGAGTGCAAGTGGATATCTGGACAGCCTTCCAGATTTTTTGGGGCATTGCACTACAGGTATCGTGTGTCAAGACCGGTGTCACAAAACGTTTATTTTTGTTTTACATTTATATTATATACATGTATTGTATTGTAATTGCATTTATTTAGCGCTTACTACCCCTGACGAGGCGTCAAAGCGCTTTTTTGGAATACTCTTTGGTCAATAAATCAATCAATCAATCTATCCCTTTAGGAGTTCCACCAGAAGCTGAGATTGTTAACGAAAATATGATACCTGGTTTTGCATTGGCTCGTGATAATAACTTGATTTTTAATAACACACTTCATGGTACAGTTGTTGTTTTTAAGTACTGTAAATAACAGATGTTACTATTTAATAGGTGTTACTTTTACCCAGTAGAATGGTACACAGTTTATTGATCTCAATGGATGAAAGCGATCGTCTCACACAGAAATCAACACGAATGCTTAACTTGCTGACCCATCATGCACTCTGTGGCCGAGTACTGCCTGCTTCTAGTTGTGGAGCATCCCATAGACAACTGGCCTACTGATACTTGTTTCTAGTGGCTGGGCCTCTCATTGATGGAAAGCCCGCGTTTCTCTAGTTGTGAGCCCTCTTGTCAACATGCAGCCTAGTCCTGTTTTTCTTCCTTTGAGGCTTCTACACATGAGACTTAGGCCTTCATTTAGAGATGGGCGTGCAGTACACCATCCACCAGGGGGGGCAGAATTAATTTCCTTTGTTGCCCTGGCACACTAGCGCGTACCATATTTACAGATCCCCACCTATTGGAGAGCACTATGACTTAAGAACAGCAAACAATTTTGTTGTAGAAGAACAAGCTCCCAAAAAAGGAGTTTTGAGTTTGTACTTGTGAAACAAAAAATGATACTCATGACAAGATTTTTTCAGATAGCGTGTGGGTAATTTTTAAATATTCTGTTCAGGACTGCCAGGCATCCTGGTGGTACCACGCAGAAGAAAATCCCCAGAAGGACCTCCCTAAAGGGGGCTATCAGACCAAGATATATATACATTGATGGCCATAAATCCACCTGTAGTCAGTGTATGGTTTCACCAGCGGAGCCAGCATTTGCACCAGAGACTGAAACAGGACTAATTTTCTCGATTCACATGCTCTGCATTATTTCATCATGTAGTGGTTGGGTCTGGAATTGTCTCCTTTTGAGTCGTACTGTTTTGTTCTTTTTGGGTATTGCCAACCATTTGCTGTCAGACATACGTCCAGATAGCTCCTCTTTGTGGTTATCTTTAGGCTTTTTTTTTTAATCTTGGTAACTCTTATTTGGGCTTTGATTGTTCTTATATATATCTCCTCCATAGCTTATTTCCTTCTGGAGAAATGGCTGGGCCATCTCTGTATCCAGAAAACTATTTAAGCTGCAAAACAAGTCCTTCAGGTTTTTAGGTCTTGCGACCTGCTTTGCACTGCGTAGCAGTGCTCGCGCAGGCGAGAGTCCTTTTGTCCGGGTTTTGAAAATCGACCTGTAAAATGCACACGCTCGTGCCTGTGATTTTACCTTTGCGCCCTGCTATTGGAATTTCCGTGCGTGTTCTTTTGTAAAATAGACACCAATAGGCCAGAGGCGGGCGCATAGCTCTGCCCCTGGCCTATTGGTGTCTATTACGCGCAGTTCCTGCCATATGGTTTCAATTATCGTGCCCAGACACGGGCGCGATACTTGAAAGCATACGGGCGCGCGCGCACCACTCGCGGCTTTGTTTTTCACAAAGGCGATCGCGAAAGCGATCGCCTTTCTCCTCCCTCCCCTTTGCCCCCTTGTCTATATTGGCGGCTAAGTCCAGATCAGCAGTATTGTGAGTCTGCTTCTCTCTTTCCAGGGTGACTTCTTTGTGGGGCTCCTCTCCCCACCCGTAGTGCCACAGGCAGCTCTGCTCACCATGAGCTGAGTTTTCTGCTCAGTGAGGTGAGGGGCCGGAGCCCAGAGGAGTACCCTGCTGCTGCTTTCCTCAGCCAACAGGAGAGCGAGATAGCAGGTATCCCATCACGAGCCTGCAGTGGGATCTAGTTATGCTTTTAAGTGCAAAGGTAAATAAGACTGCTTGGGTTTATTTTATAAATAGAAGGTCCGTTTAATACGTTTTATATGAGACACTTTTGTAAAGCGTAAATCTGAATGGCTGTGGTTCTGTGTGTGCACTGTTCTGTTTACGCTAAGAGTGCTGGCTGTAGCCAGTTGACACTGACGAGATTTCATACTTGCACAAGTATATTTTACTGGATGTAGAATAGCATAAAAATTATGATTTCAGACCCTACGCCTTTTAAATCCTTCAGTTTGCTTCTTACGTGAAAACAGTGAAGGAAATCTTAACACAGTGGGGTGGTTTGCAGCTTGTGATACCGCTGCAGCTGCATTTAACTTGCTTTTAAAACATTACAGTGGAAATGGCTAGCACAGTTTTCATGGCTTCATCAGTGGGTAATTTGCGATTCATGGATATAAAACACCTCAACTGTGAGTCATGCCTACGTTAAGGGATCTGACAGCCTATCGGGTAATTTAGCTGCTCATTAATCCGTTTCATTTGGCAACTTAATTTATCGCAGACATAGAATTTTCATCTTGTAGCTTCCAGGTTTTAAAAATGGGTTCTAAAGCATGCTCGGTACTACCAAGTTTAACACGCCCCCTAAGTACTCTGTATGGGGATAGAAAACAAATAGTATTAAATCTTTGGGATAGTCAGCGCCTAATAAAACACATGCTTTTGGTCCACCATTAAGTCTTTGCTATAAACCTTAGCATTTGATGTAGTGCATAAGACAATCTACACTTGCTGCTGCTCCAATATTTTATTCAGTAACCAATAACATTTATTTAATACATTAGTTATCACACTCCTGTTGGGTAACAAGTATTGATGACCCACTATATTAATATATAAAAAAGAATCCCAGTTTATTTCTGTGAAGGCTCCCTCGTACATAAATCATGGAAAATGTCTTGGTAAAACTATTACCTCCGTGGTGTAACTTTTCAGCCTAATCAAAACATTTGAACACCTTCGTTAATAAAGGTCTATTTCTGCCAAAATCTGCGTCTGTTGAGCACAGTGATATATTCCACGAGTGACTTATAGCCAAGGTCACTTGATTTATGCAATTCTGCAGCTATGTTTATTATGCATTGTTATGTATTTGCTGCATTTGTCACATAATCCATCACCTACTGCATAATCTGAAGTTAAAAAAAACAGTTTCAAGCTCAAATGGATCAAAGGCTACGAAAAATGCTGTCACCAATGTTGCAGGAAGGTGGCAGGCAGGGTGGAACTCAATACCATGTAATTACTATCAACATAATTCAACGGCACACCATGCCACGTAATTCCACTACACAAATCCACACCACACAATTACACAATTAATAATTCCAATCCAACCCAACCCACATAATTCCACTACACACAACAGACATACACTCCATAACACATGGGTAAATACCATTACCATTTACAATGCCAATAGCTCTAACTTAAACAATGCGAGACCTATTGCATTTCCAATGCTTGTTGTTGCTGTCAGCATACGCTAGGCATCCGGAAATTCCATCTACCTCCACTCTTTCCTTCTTTAATTTTATAATATATTTTTAGTGAGTTTTGTAGATCATACCAAAAGGGAACGTCCACTCTTTCTTAAACATTAAATCAGACTGCGCAATGAAGCTGTAGCCTTTTGTATGAGAACAGATGACAATAAAATCTTGTGGGTCATTTCAGCTTATATATCTCTGCAGCTCAGAAGAGCATGATATGAGCTTGGAAAATATTGTGCGGTTTTTTTCTTCTCTTGTTTCAAACAATACTATAGCCGCATAGGTGTGTCGAACTTATTTCTGAAGATCTTTCTTGACTTTATCCAGAGAAAACCTAAGCTTTTATAACGGCTACAGTACACAAAAAAATCTTGAATCCAACAAATTTCTCTTTTTATGCTGTAACAGCTTATGTTATGTGTTTCCTTGCGCTTCTGGGGCATTAAAATGGCTAGGAAAACATCAATTGTATTCTTAACATGCTCATGAAAATCCGATAACTTTAGTGACAACTTCTCGTTCTATTTTATAACTTATTAAATTAAAGATTTTTAAATGTTTATTTGTATCTTTATTTTGTAACCCCAACGTATATTGTGCATTTTACTGTAAATAGAGTGTTTCTATTGTGTTGATAATTGCTATGGCCTATTTTGGCTATGATGATGAGAACTATGAGAGCATGTCCTTAACTTTACAGGAAAAAACTGTGATCCATTTTTAGATAATGACTGTAAAAATTAATATCAGCGATGCAGCCCCTGTTTACATTTCACGTTTATTTTTCATTTGCATTCTCTATGGGTAGGTATGTGCTTTTTCCAGCTGTAATGTTCCTATAAGTTTTTGTCATGCAACATAGGAATCTTGTATAGTACATACTGTGGATTGGTCCGGCTCTAGGTATGAGGGCGAGCGCATGTTGTGTGTGGGTGTTCTTGATGAGGCACGATTGAGAGCTCTGAAACTGAGACCGAAGGCAGTGAGAATTCCCGACAGTGCCTGTGAGTGTGTCATAAATGTTTCTAGACACTATGTTCATCCAATGTTTGACCTCGCCTCTGATTGCACAGAATGATGGTCAGAGATATGGCAATTGTAATAACCATTTTACGTGAAAGTGTGTGAAGGAGGTGTCCACAGCTGTTGACCTATTGACAAAACCTAAGGAAAATAAAAGGCTGTGTTGACAAGTGAGGAAAGCATGAATGTGATGTGTGTGTGTGAGAGAGAGAGAGATAGAGAGGGGTAAAAGGGAGGCGACTACAAGGAAGTACATGAAGACGGCCAGAGCATTGGTGAAGCAGTTGTTGGTACAAAGGGGCTGAAATATTCCTTTGGCACCAGCCCAGACCATTCCTCTACTTTTGAGAATTGTCTGTTAGTGTGTATGAGTATGTGGGTATTTTAAAGAGAAGCTGCAGTTCACCTGTTGCTATGTTGGAATTAGCTCATACAAAATTAATTTTCTTGATGGCTAACACATTTTTATTAATTTGACAAATCTGCACCAGATTGTGAAAATCCTTGGTTATATACAATATGGTTCCTAATTGGAAATTTGACGTGGATTTGTGATATATTTTGTTTCTATAAGAACACTTTTATTGATTTTCAATATAACAGTTGTTGCTCTAGGAAGACAAGCACATTGTATATAAGGCTCCACACAGATACCTGCTGTAGGAAGCTGGCTCTGTTTATAATATACCAAAATGAGGTATAGTGTGCACCCCAAAAGTAGGCAGAGGTCAAAGAAGATAGCACCTTACTCTCTATTTGTTGTAGTGTGGGTTAGCAGTAAGGCTTTTTCAGAGGGTAGTGTCAAGCATTTGTTGTGCACACTCAATCAGCAAATGATGTCACACACTCAAAGACTGAACTCAGACCAATTTGTTTTGTATAAAAAATATTGTTTAGTTATTTTATTTTTAGAACCAAGCCAAGCCTGGCACAGGTAAGTGAAATAAATAATTTGTAAAATCTTATGCAGTGTTTCACAATTGAATGCAGGTTCAAATAAAGTTGATTGAAATACAGGTAAGTCAAACTGTCGAAATTACTTTCCAGTTACTTTTCAGATTACTTTTTAAGTTACTTTTACTACTCAGTGTGTTATGCCTAGCTATCACACTGGGACATTTCCTAGAGAAAAGGTAAGTAAATCGGTTTTGTTACAGTTGCTGTTTTTCAGGTTTTCATACAAATCAACTCCACACTTAAAAACATTTTCAAGGAAAAACAGTCAATGTATTCCTACGGAGAGAAATTAAGTTATCGGTTAACAGGTAAGCACTTTGTTGTGGGAGTTGGTATTCTGGGGTTAGAATCAGGGTTCCCCCATGGTCAAGGATGCACTCTCAAAACACTCTCAGCAGCACTAGGGCGGCCGAGAGCAGAGTGCTGAGGCCCAATGTTATCCAATAGGGGATAGGGGTCCTCCGGTTAGTGGCTGCTAACGAGCAGGCCACAAGTTTGTGGGAGCAAATTCCTGGTGTTAGGCTCAGGGCACAGGGGGATCTGGTTTAGCACCCAAAGTACACCCGCAGCGGCACTGGGGCGGCTGGGTGCAGGGTGCTGTTTTGGCGTTGGGTGGCCTCTTGTTTTTCATGGGAGTTGCCAGTTTTGGATTTCAGCTGCAGGCTCGGTCCAGGAAGACTTTCGGGAGGAACCAACAACTGGGCAGGTAAGTTGGAGGGCTCGGAGACGTAGGTGCACCTCGAGTTCTCTTCTCCAGGGCGCAGGGCGGCTGGATGCAGGAGTGTCTTTTGAGGTCGGATTTCACCTTACTGGGCCACTCGCGTTTGGTGGGGTCTCCGTGCAGAGGCTGCAGGCGACATCGGGGAGCCCTGGATGAGTCAACCCACGGTAGACTCGTCTCTGGAGTGCTGGGGGACCTCGCTGGGACTGGTGGGCCACTCGAACTCTAGCTCTAGGAGACGGGTGCAGTGGTGGTTCCAAGCGTCAAGTTGTTTTGTCCTTAGCAGGCTCAGAGACTGTCTTGGGAGTTTCTTTTGAA
The DNA here is from genome assembly GCF_964204655.1 of Triturus cristatus. Classification (NCBI taxonomy): domain Eukaryota; kingdom Metazoa; phylum Chordata; class Amphibia; order Caudata; family Salamandridae; genus Triturus; species Triturus cristatus. The sequence continues at coordinate 40,693,440 of NC_140584.1, read as the reverse complement.
CAGAGCTGCTGTTCACAGTAGATCCGGTCTTTGTTGAAGGCAGTCAGTCCTCCTAGGGTTCTGGAGGTCGCTGGCTGCAGGACAAGGCGACTTTTGGCGCAGGATCTCTCGAGGCTGCAGACAGGCCGGTAGGGCTGGGACCAAGTCAGTTCATCTCTGCAGTCTCCTCTGCTGGGCGTCTTCTTTTGTCCTTCTTCTACGTAGGTTGTGGGCTAATGACCTTAGGGTGACTACACCCTTGGTGTGCTCACCCCACATGGGGGAGTGGGCACAATCCCTAATCCTTATTGGGGAGTGCCTGCCATCTGCAAGTTGGCTGGCACTGAAGAGTGGGCTTCACCTCGCCTCCCCAACCTGAGGGGTGGGGTTGGCAGAGGTGGGCACATCTTCTGGGCTGGCTTATTTTTCCCGCCTGTCTTCCCGTCAAAAAGGAGGGGAGACATGAAGGGGGCCTGCTCTTGGTAGCAGGAGAGGCTGGGGTCGCATTACAAAGAGGGCAAGGCCGTTGAAGCTCCCCTGCCACAGATGGCTCTTCCTGGCCTGGGGGAGGTGTGAACACTCCTGCCCAGGAAAGGCTTTGTTTCTGGGCTCAGGAGCGAAGGCTACCAACGCAGGGGTCCAGAACATGTCTCGTGGTGGCAGGCTGGTCTGTTCCAGTCAGGGAACCCACCAGAGGCTGGTCGTTTTTTAGGGGGCATCTCTAAGATGCCCTCTGAGTGCATTTTTCATTAAATTCCACACTGACATCAGCGTGGGTTTAATGTGCTGAGACGTTTGATACTAAACTTCCCAGTTTTCAGTAAAGTCATTATGGTGTTGTGGAGTTCATAATGACAAACTCCCAGCACCATATACTCTTAATGGCATTAGTGCACTTGCAATGTCTAAGAATTGATCTTGACACTCTAGGGGTAAAGGGCTCATGCACCTGTACCCTCACCACTGGTATAGTGCACCCAATTAGAGGGGTAGCTGACCTATGCCAGAGCAGTGGGTTGTAGGCATGGCACACAGAATTGTGTGCCATGTCGACTCTTTGCTTTGTTCTGCACCAAAACACGCAGCCTGCCTGTGTGTGTGTAAAGGTACAGGGCCTCTAATGTTGGCACAATAAGTGCTACAACCCTTAGAGGCCTCCCCTGGCCACAGTGGCCTTGGTACCCATGGTACCTTTTACAAGGGACTGACATGTGGCCAGAGAGGTGCCAATTGGTGGTGCAAGGTACAGTTTTGGGAAAGAAAACAGGCCCTGGGAACCTGATTGGCAGGGACCCAAGGCACATAGAGTCAAAGTGCATCAGTAGTCTGGCAAAAAGTGGTGGGGTTACAGCAACAGAAACCCAGCTTCCTACACCGCCTCCCCCATTAATCCCACAGGTGTAAAATATGGAGCTTCTTCATCCACCCCTTTCAGCCGCGCCCCTCCAGACCATGGAATGCCCATCATTTGCTCCAGACCTTGTCGTACTTGTAAGAACACCCACATGTAGTATATATTGTCTCTTCGCTCACCAGGCCAAATCTTTCCTCTAGACCCCATTAGAGGGAGCGTTAGGGGAGCTCCAGTGTTTGCTATATCTCTCTTGGCCGGCAATGTTCCCCTCCCCACCAGTGTCCCATCCCCATGGAGTGCCCCTATATCCTCTAGAATGCTCGATATAGCAAGCATTGGGTTTACCTCGATATGCAATCCCACCACCTTGAAGAGTGTGGAGAATATGTGTGGTCAGTAATGTTGTATGGTAGGACAATGTATAAACCAACGAAGTCAGTGTAATCTCAAGAATGCACTCACCATCCAAGGAAGCACCGGTCTCCGAGGTCAGAACCTGCCCGATCAATTACAGGGAGGAAAACAGACCTACGGAGGTAATACAAATTATGTATGAAAAGCCCTCACTCACCAACCTGGTTGGTGACATGCTTCATCATCGGGCTCCACCGGGCATGGCCGAGTGCCATCCCAGTGTGCTGCAACGCCAGGTTACTGCGGAGCGGGGTTGTGTGTGGTGACAGTGAATTTAAAATTCCCAATTAAGTCAAAAAAGTATTTTATTCGTTTTGCTAATTGGAAAATTAAAACATAATAAAAAGGAGTGATGGTCAAAAAATAACAGACCGGGTTCACTCCATGGCGGTCAACATGTTTCTGCCTTTATGTGTGATCTACAGGCTTTCATCAGGACCAGAGTGGAAGTGTGGGTGCCCCGGTGGTGTGAACGCGCTAAGGTTCACCCTCCCGTGGGCTACTGTGTGAAAAATAATATATAAACACAGGAAAAATCCGCCAAAAAAATATGATGGTGGAGAGAAACGAGTTTACTTGTGAGGCTAGACCGTTCGTCGCCTCAGGGATCCCGGGGTGGAGGTGCGAGCAAATATGGCACACCGCCCTCGCTGCTCGGCACCCGTTAGGAACCTACACCGCCTCGAGCCACCGGGTCCAGGGAGAGGACAAGCCATACCGTGTGGAAGAAATCATCTATGGACTCTGGGTATCTAAGGCATGTAGGTGAAGGAAACACCAGTGCCATTTTAGATGCAGTAAGGTGTGAGTTACGCTTGGTGGAGATATTTAATCTGAATGCCATACTCGCATCCCACCAGTCCATCTCACCCAGGGGTCCCACCCAGTCTTCCCACTTGGCTGTCAAGGTGGCCATCTGGTTAGGAAAGTGTGTAACCAGGTTTTTTTTTAGATTTTTTGAAATCCCTCCTTTCCCCAAAGCACCCATAAGTACTCGTACCTCGAGTGGACTGTGCCCTGGGATGTCCCCAAGGTCTTCGTGGTATTCAGAAAGTTGGTGCCTGAGTTGTAAGCATAGAAAGAATTGGGATTTATGCATGTGGAACTCAGTCTGGAGGTCCTGCAAGGAACAAAAGTGATCCTTGTCCCATACATATCCCAGGCACAAAATGCCAACCCGGTCCAACTCTTGGAATCCCTCGAGGCTTGCTGCTCATGCCATCCAGCGGCCCACCTACAAGGGAGTCTCCAATGTAAGCCTTAATCTCTACCTGGCTATGCAGCGCCTCTCCCCAGGCTCAGAGCACCTCTTTTGAAGGTTCCAGGAGAAGTTCAGGGACTGGTGCCCCATACAGAATATTTGTTATGTGCTCCGGGCCAATTATAGCCCTTTCTCCCCAGTATGCTGGGTCCTTCCAGCTCCTGTGTAACCAGTCATTTACTATCTGGATGTGTGCTGCCCAATAATGTAGATGGATTTCCGCCATGACAAGTCCTCTGTTATAGTCAGCGTGGACGCATTTACCAAAGGTGACTCTGCTGAGCTTATTTGTCCACAGGAACCACCTTACAAATGAAGCCAGGGTGTTAAACCAGGTCTGTGGAATGTGAAAGGGGACATTTTGAAGGGCGCAAAGTAGCTGAGGGAGTATCTTCATCTTAAATAGGGCAATCCTGCCCATAAGATTAAGGGGCAATTTGTCCCATCGGGTAATGTCCTACCGGGACCATACATAGCAAGGGTTGAAGATTCAGGCTCCATTTGAATTCTGGTTCCCATGATATGTGCACTACCAGGTATAGTAAACTAAGTGATTTATGGGGATCCCTGGGTGCCAGGTATCATTTAGTCGGTTACCGCGCAGGGGGACCAAAAAGGATTTATCCAAGTTGACCCTCAGTATGAAGGCTGAGACAAAGGTATTCCGGATGTGTTCAATGAAGGCCCCGTTACGGTGGACTGGGAGAGGAACAGGAGGACATAGTGCGTATATTAGACGATCCAGTTCTCCGACGTCAATCCCCAGTCAAAGCCCCACGCCTGTTCATCGCATCACACCCAGGCAGCCAGGGGCTCAATAGCTAGGGCAAACAGGAGGGGGAAAGGGGACATCCCTGTCCTGTGTCCCACCATTTATTCTCACCTGAGCCTGTGGGGCTGCATACAGGACCTTGATAAGGGCTTGGTACTGTGGGCCAAAGCCCATTTTAAGAAGTGTTTACTCTAGAAACGACCAGAGCAGGATATGTAAATGTAAATTAGCATTTATAAAGCACAAAGCTGTCACTCTGCGAGGAGTATCCTGGCGCTGAGGGATTGGAGGTGAGAGAGGGTCCTAAGCATACTAGCTCGTAGCCCAGGTAGATCAGCGCAAGACAGCAGACATCGGAGATGTTATATATCCATGTCTTCAAGGCCTTCCTAAATTGAGTTTCAGTTTTCTGTAATTTTAGATTGATTGGAAGTGCATTCCAGGCTTTGGTCCCCAGAAAGGCAACAGTTTTTCCTCCTTTTGTTATCCGTCTGAAAGTGGGGGGTTTCAGGAGATTGGCTGTGGAGGACCTAAGAGTCCTGGAAGTGATATAGGGGGAGAATCGTGCTGAGAGATACTTAGGTCCTAATTTAAGCGTAGCTCTATAAGTGATTAAAATAATTTGAAAAAGGATTCTTTTATGAATCGGGAGCCAATGCAGAGCTTTGAGCGCCGCTGATGGTGACGCTCTGTGTGGGAGCCTCAGGACCAAACGCGCTGCAGCGTTTTGGACCACTTGCAGTTTTTTAATCGTAGATTCATTGGCTCCTGCAAGGAGGCTATTGCAGTAGTCCAAGCGCGAGAGAATCAGGGCCACTGCTACTGATTTCTTTGCCGGAAGTGGGATCAGATCAAAGAATTTCTTTAATGATCTGATAAGGCTGAAGCAGGTCCCTGCTGTGGCCGACGCGTGCGGGAGAAAAGAAAGCGCAGTATCAAACTGTATCCCTAGATTTTTTGCTACCTTAACCATATCTGGTGGGGGGGGGGGTAGTTCCCTCTGGCCACCACGTGTCCGGATGGAAAGTTACATCTTTCCCAATGGGAAGGATTTCCGTTTTATCAGTGTTACATTTAGGATGGTTATCCCTCATCCACAGGATAACTTTCGATAGGCAGCATTTAAAGTTCCGTTTGGCCTCTGTGTTGTCATTATCGAGAGATACGATCATTTGAGTATCGTCTGCATAGAACGTTACTTCAATTCCGAAGGAGCTAATGAGGGAGATGAGCGGGGCCATATAAATATTGAACAACAATGGACTCAATGAGGAGCCTTGTGGAACTCCTGTTGTTATGATTTTCTCCGTAGAGAGAGAGGTACCTAGGGTCACTGCTTGTCGGCAGTTAGTAAGAAATTATTTAATCCATTCCAGTGCAGTACCTGAGATGCCGCCACGTTCGAGTCTCTTTAGAAGGATGTCATGCGAGATGGTGTTGAACGCAGCCAAAGCATCGAGTAGGATCAGGACTGCTTTCCTACCTTTGTCTGCTATGATTTTTAAGGCATCGGTGACTTCCAGAAGGGCTGATTCTGTTGAATGCATCGGTCGGAACCCCGATTGTTGTGGATGAAGAATATTAGCTGCTTCGATGAATTTGGTGAGTTCCTTATGTACACATTTCTCTGTTATTTTTCCTAACATGGGGAGTAATGAGATGGGCCGGAGATTAGAAAGCACCGAGGGGTCAATATTCTGTTTCTTTTTGAGAGGTTTTACCAGGGCCAGTTTCCACTCATCTGGTACTGTGCCCGTACTTAATGAAGAATTGACTATTTGGTTTATGACAGGGTTGACTATGTCAATGATATTATTGAGAATCATGGGAGGACAGGCATCTAAAGGGGAACCTGATTTGCAGGCCATGATAGCCTTGTGAGTCGATTCTAGAGGTACCGGTTTGAAGGTTTTAATGCAGTGAGCAGTGGGGATGGGAACTAATTCGGTGGGATCATCCCCATTGTGACTGTGAATGGTTAAAAAATTATTTTGAATGTTAAAAATCTTTTCTTCAAAATAAGTTGAGATGTCATCACACAAAGTTTGTGAGGGAGGTAATTCTTTCTGTAACACTTTAGGGTTGGTGAAAGATTTTATGATCGAGAAGATCACTTTTTGATCTAAGTTAGCCTCCATTATTTCCTTTGAGTAATACTCTTTTTTTGCAATTTTGATATGGTGGTGATAGAGTTTTCTGCTCTTTCTATAAGCTATTCTGTCTACACTATTATACGACCTTGTGTATCCTCAGTGTCCAGGATTCCATATTCTTCACACATCACTAACTCCCAATCCAGTGGCCCAGTAAGACAAACAGCTCCCCGTCCTCTGTGATGCTTTAGTAGATCTGTAGTCTTAGTCAGTCATTACATCATTGAAGTCCCCTTTTGATCGTCACCCCATGTGGTAGGGCAAGTATGAGCTCCCTAAGGATCGCAAGTGTGGGCTGGGCATTTAGGGTGGGAAATACACACATACCGGATTGTAGGTGGTGTCTTCCAAGGAGCCTTCAAGGATCACAAACCTCCCATATGCATCTTGGAAGACCCTGGAAACGACCAGGGGCAAAGGTCGTGCCCTGGAAATGTGACCCACCAGCATAACCCTGTTTCTGATGTTACCCTTCCGATACCGTGGAGGCCGTGGTATCCAATGAGTCCTGTTTTCACCATCTGGATTGTTTACAACATCTTCCCTCAGTAGGTCCCCCCTGTCCTCACCGCCCCAGCTTTGAGGGAGTAATTGTCTGCCATCTCGGAGACACCACTGCTCTGTAAGCCAGACCCATGCCTCCTTCAGGGTATCAAAGAAGTATGACCTTGAATCGTAAAGCATCTGCAACCGTGTGTGTTAAAGGAGCATATAGGAAAGGTTCATGTTTCGAAATTTGTGCTTCACTTGTTTGTAGGTTTTTTGATGGGATTGAACATGGCGAGTGTAGTCCAGGAAGGTCATAAGGCTGAGAGATTGATGCACTAGGTGACCCTTCGCCTTTTTCAGGATCACATCTCTGTCCCTGTATTCAAAACATTTGGCTATCATAGGGCAAGGCAGGGCTCCTGGTGGAGGCTTTTCCGCCAATGACCTGTAGACTCTTTCTGTGATAAAGCAGGAGAAAAGGTGAGCATTGTCCAGTGAGGACTGGATCCACTGCTGCAAAAATGTGTCTGGTGATGAGCCCTCAGTCCCCTCCGGGAACCCAACAAACCGAGGATTATTATTACGAGCCCTGTTTTCAGTGTCCTACGCTCAGTTGCGAAGAGTTATGGTGGACGGAGATAGGTGGGCGACTTCAGAGGAGAGTCCCATCTTCCAGTTCGGAGATTCATCCCTCCACTTATGTTACTTGGTCTACAGCCAGTCGGAGGTCTTGCCTCAGCAGGGCCATATTGACCCTAGCCTCTCGAATCTTGGTCTCCAGCGCAGACTTGGAGTCCTGTATGGCCTGCAATATTACTAAGGTGTTGTCTCTGATGTGTGGGATCGATTCCAGAGCGTCTCCTCAAGGGACGCCTCTTCCTCCCCCACCAACTGCTCTAACCAGTTCACAAACCACCATATTTGTGTCATGTGACAATGGTTATTTGTGGCCTCCAAGCTATCAACCAGCGAATGATGGGAAAACACCTTAAATGTAACCATTTGTAATCAGAAATCTTAATTTGCAAGGAATGGAAAAACTTCCAGCCTACAACCATCTGGCTCCTGAAACTCAGCCCACTAAAAGTGACATCAGCTGAAACATCAAGTTTGGAAGTGGCCGTGGACTCCAGCTTATCACTAGCTTTCCGATATGCTAAATCACAAGAGGCACTTTCTATATTAAGCAAACCTTTTGACAAACTCATTTTTATTTATGCTTCCTTCAGAATTAACAGGCCACCATCGCCATTGTCATGTTTTGTGTAGGCTGCGCAAATGGATGTTACCTAGAGGCCATTCTCATCCTACTCTGAAGACTGCAAAGAGTCCAGAATGCTGCAGCATGACAACTCCTCCATTTACTTCTAAGTTACTACATTACAACAACCCTCCACACGTTTCACTGGCCATTCTGAACCAGACAGTCTACCTTCAGGTAATCTGCTTTGCACTCCAGGCATTTTCTGAAAGGGCTTATTGTTCATCTAAGTAAAACTGCAAGATACTCACACAACAGAACCCTTTGTTTTAGACCAGTTCCTTAGTCAACTGCACTCACTACCCTAAAAGAATGTGTGCATCACTTGAGCGGCCTCCTGCATAATGGCAATACAAATATGGAACTCTTGGGGCAAAGACAAGAAATATTGAAGGCAACCAGGAAATCGGGAAGGCAGTGAAAACCTGGTGGTGTCCCACCAGATGATAAAGGATTGCACCTCAGGCAGAACCTGTGCCATCCAAGAGCATAGATCACACAAGACACAATCACACCCACCCTACAGCAGGAACCATATGTCTTTTAAGGATAGTAGACATGACAACACAGGCAGTTATCTCTCACTTGCACACATAGTTCTCACACAATTCCGGTCATCAGATACAAAATGGAAATTGCTGTCACATAATCCATATCACATACACACCCCATTCCAACAAACAGGGCACAAGTCCTCTAAAAAGAAGTGGGGGGACTGACAATATGCAAATGACCTCATGACGTCATGAAAAGCAGAGCTCACACGTCCAGTCCAAGTTTTTACTCTGTATTCTGGAACTTGTAGTCCTGCTTATCACATTGGAAAATGTGCAAATAACGACATTGTATAGAAAGTAAAAACCTGGACTGAGGAAACTACTCACGCAAGACTCTGGGAAAGCTGGGGGCTCTGCATTACTAGAGGAAGCTGCCCTGCGGCTAAATCGAATACCCACACTAGATAGCAAAGAATCGCTGTGAATGCTGCACGATTAACCCAGTCCTTCGCCAGTTTGTGTTTTAAAGTCACAGGACGGCAAATGAACGCCAGTTTATATTACTGTAATTAGGACAATACCGCTTTCACGAACGGTTTCCTTTTTCATCCACGCCCCGTGGGGCCCAAGTTCTTGGCTCGAGCCCTGCCAACAAACCACTATCAACTGAATAGCATGTGACTCATCTGCAAAATATTTTGGTGCTTATAGGGGGGTTAAATGCTGAACACGTTCTACTGCAATACGTTACACCACAACATCAAAGTAAAGCTCATCTCCTTGATGAGGTGTTTTAGGAATTTGCCCTAAAAAATAGCAAAATTATGAATTTTAAAGCACGAAATGGCTGACAAAAAGGCTGTTTTATAGACTCCCTGGGTGGTGTTTCCGTGAGGTGCCTCCACACCTTTCACACATTTTTTGTTGTTGGACAGGATGTGAAAAATTGTTATGGGTGAGAAATACACACAATTTATTTTCCGGGGGAGATAGACACATTTGAGAATTTTAAGCAGGGATAGGAGCACCCAGTGTGTACAGCATTGTTGAGCTAGTACCTAAGTAGTCTAACCAAGAATAGGTTGTGGGTATGCTCACGATGTTTGTCCCGAGGTATAAGCAGGTTCTGTTGATGAGACTGTTTTGAGTGGAAGGCGACCTGCGTTATTTCCCTCTGTAGCTCCTTTTATGAAGGATGATCTTCAGTCCTGCCAAGTACCACGCATCAGGCGTTAGACTAAAGCATTTCAGTGTGATGCTCTGCATCACCGCACTGAAATGCATTGTCACTCATAATGCATAGTGTCTCAGCTGCACACTCATTGAAGAACTGCAAACTGAGAGTGTGTGGCAGCTGGCTGCAGCACGCTGCCTGTGGCCTGCCTGCACTACACGCTGCTTGGGGCGGTGCTCTCTACTGAGCTAAGGATAGGCAGTTGTAGGCTCACAGTGCTACATTGTTATTATGTATCATGAGATTCCCACTGAGCTGCACGGCTCTGATTCAGTGTCAGACAGCCTGGCTGACGTCACGGCAAGGTGGTGCCCAATAGCTATTATCAAGACAGCCAGGGCCCAGTCAGGTTGTGTGACACAATGTGGGTGTGGCACTGCGGGGGGACGTCACGTCATGCTGGCTGCCAGAGCGGGACATTTGTCTGTAGTGAAGGCCGGCAGCTCAGTAGTTTGTGGGTGGTACTGGCCGCAATCATGGTACAACTAGATTCAAAGCGCTGCTGCTCGCAGTGGCCCGGCTGGGCCGCCCGTGCTCTACTGTGAGCTAATATAATCTAAATCAAGGCTGCCACCCACTGGAAAATTCAATTTGGTTCCAAGCCCGGCCGAGGGAGTCACTACAGTGGACAGGTCGGTCTCGTAGTCATGACTGACCGTCACTGTTGTTTGCAGTGGCTGCCAGGACACATTGAGGACAGCCGGCAGCCTGGACCGAAGTCTAAGGCGGATTGCTGCTTTGCAGAATGAGTTGCCGACGCACCAGTCACGCTGGCTTTGAAGATCATTCAGGAGTAAGTAGACAGTTGTTTACCAGCCATCTGCTACCCAAGAGTGTTAGTCAGTGTTTACACAAAATAAATTACCAAAGCCTAGCAGCACGCGATCAGGGCGCTGCTGCAGCTGCCTGCTGTCTGAGTTACTTAGTGGGTGCTCCATCACCGAGACATAGGTGGGTCCATGACTAACTGTTGTGTTGAGGCCTCTCACATGATCACTGCTGTTGGGCCGGGTGACATCACTTGTGACACGGAGAGAGGCCTTGAGTCCTGAGATGGTGTTCTCCAGATTGATTTGACTGTCAATCTCAGTGTTCTGTTTTTTGCCGGTATGCCCGGCAACACTAAGAACCAGCGTGTGGGGGCCTCACACATCCTGTTTGGGCCAAGTCCCAGACCCACGTGGGAGAGAGCACCTGGAGTGATGCTATTAAGCAGCATCATTATTAATTACAAGGGAGGAGCCGAGTGCCCAGTTCGAGTCGCAAAGCCAAGGCTGGAAGGTTGGTCATTGCTAGCAAGCCAGCCCAGAAACACAGATGGCCAGCCCAGGTCCACGATGTTTTTGTGAGTCAGTTGGGGCCACCTCACACACATCCTGTTTGGGCCAGGTCCCACCTGGGAGAGAGACCTTGGCGTGATTTCTCCAAGACTGCAGCATCATTAATAATTATGAGGGAGGAGCCAGGAAGCCCAGCACGAGTAACTCCCGCTCAGGGAGGAAGTGTCAGTCCTGTGTGCGACTCTGAAAAGAAGAGTTAACATCAGTTCCTCGTGTGTTTGAGGTGGGCCGGGGCACTGCGCATGTGATCACATTAAGTGGGTCCACGTGTGATCATGTGTGGCACTAGAGTGGTGAGAAAGGAGCTGTTCGGAAAAGGCGGAGGCTTAATTATTTCTTGAAGTGTACTGAGCAGGGTGAATGTTAAGAGCAGTGTTAAACAAGTTTTAAAAAGCCCAAACAGTCATCCTATGCATCTCGTTGCTCAAATGGGTGTAATTTCTGATATTTATATATTTCCCTCGTCTTCATTGCATGATTTTATGTGCGTGAAAGTGTCACTCATATTCGTTGAATGTCACTCATAATTACACTGAAATTATGAATAAGCAATCTGAAACCTTGGCAGCAATGGATCTTGGGAAACGTACTCTAAATTTTTATTAGGAGCTCGGCGTGGCATTCCTGATGCAGTGTGAGGTCTAGAGAACATTCATGAGGAGTGTGTTATCATTTAGCCTAGCAGTCGGTATAAGAGATGTTACTCCGATTGTAGATTTTGCACTACAAAAATCGCCAATACATAACACATGAGCATGCACAAGAACAGAGATGTCCAGTGAAACACTTTTAATAATATGCACTCCTGAAGGAATTCCGAGGCCGAATGTAGAACACCTACATCTCCCCAGTCTACCCAGCTCCAACTGCACCTCCCCCTCAGAAATAAACCTCTCACCTCCAGCCTTGACTCAGGACAGCTCTAGTGCATGAGTGGTGCTTTGGCTGATTAGAGAGTGGAGTCCCTGTGCTTCATGCTCTGCTTAGCCCCCAGAAAATCCCTCAAAGGTTTACACTCGTTCAAACAGATACCTGACACAAATATTTATAAGAAACAGTCTGGGGCAAGCAGCATGCAGATACACTATTCATACAAAAAAATCAAAAGAAACTTATCTTTTTAAAGGTGTTTCCGACTATGGACCTTGATCATTTTAAAACTAACAAAAGGTGCTCCGTGAGGGGTGAGTGTATACTGCTCGTGCAAAGGAAGGTGCATGTGCTATTGTGATCAGTCATATATAGCTGTAGTTGCTGGAAATGTTGAACATAGCCTCATTTAATTCTTTGCTTTAGTGAGAACAGAAAATCACATATTTCAAAAGTGCATTACCAAGTTTAATGTTTCCTGCTTAGTTAAAAAAAGGTTATTTTGCAGTTCATGTTATGTGTGTTGTTAGAAATAAAATGTCTCTTTTAAAAGGAAGGTTAGGAGATGAAATTGTATTAAATAAGATGCAGAATGTACTGTGGGAAGGATCTTTGCCTGTCTGTGAGATGACGTATGAAATCTGCAGATGGGTGGAGGCATCCTTTTGGAGAATGCTGGATTACAGTTGGAGAAAGAGAAAGTCACGCCACATGCTTTGTAACATTATTATTTGATAAACGCGTTCCTAGTTAGTAGTTTGAGAGAGCATAGAGGGAGAGAGGAGAGAGAAGAAGAGGAGACAGGACGCCTTCCAGAACACAGGCAGGAAGACTTTCAGAGCCCTTTGAAAGAGACAGACAGACAGAGATTTAGAGACGCAAAGCTGCAGAAGAGTATCAGACTCCGACGCAGAAATGAAGGAGAGGGCAGAAGTGATTTATAGATGCAGTGAAGGAGAGGGAGACCTTTGATGGAGAGCAGAACGTAGGCAGACGTAGGCAGATTAGATGTAGGTTTAGTTCCATTCTGATTTTTGCTTTGACTCATTAGCTTTGCCAAGGCTTATTTGCTCTATTCTTTGTTTCCCTTCATGGGAGATTCTAAAATTATTAATTATTGATTGGCTTATGCTAACTCATTCTTGCTTCTGGAACTTTTCAGGAGTTCTGACTGACATCTTTTGAGCCCCATTGAATAGGGATTATTTCTTTTATGGAACGCGCTGTTTGCAAATTATGATGCTTTGTGCTAACCTAATTTTTCTGTTATCAGTTCTGTAACCTGATTGGTACCTGACTACTGAATGAAGAGTCAGAGATTCTTACATTTTGATTGGAAAATAAGTCCCTTTAAAACTGCTCATAACTCTCATTATTGGCTAAAATGTTTATTTGCATTTTATGAATTGCTCATGTTTATGTAGAAGCTCCCTGGTCATAAACGGTGGCAAAGATCCATTGACCTTTAGCGGAAATCAGGGTAACGGTAATCAGAGGTAATGGTGTCACATTTCCTAGATTTTCAAAAGCGAGATTACCGTGGGATTTCCGCTGCAACATAGTTGTTTGGAGCATTTTACAATAAACTGTCCATTGCACAATGTTCAAAAACGTTGTGGCATTGTGTTCACAAGTAAAGTCCTCCACTAACAGCCAATTTCAATGGTACAGAGTGATATAATCATTGGCGTTTCGACCACAACCTGTATCTGAAAACATTGACATGGGGCCTCATCAGGGCAAGAAGAGAAATACACGATAAGGAGACATCCTCAACATGAGAGTGAGAGTGTTCAGATAGTTCAATAGGGTCACCATAATTTTTATTCAAAAGCCTTTGCATCACTTTTCAAATCAAATCTCTTTCCCACATAAGTAAGTGGTGCACGCCCCATCCACCCTAGGGGTGATTATTATTCATAAGGATACATTCTTTAGTATATGTAGATCATGGTGCATCTTAAATTTAATTAATGTTGGTTGCATTCACCCAGCTGGAAACCGCATTGCCTCTGTGCCCGCGACAGGACAAAACAAATTGCAGAACTTGTTTTCTAAATAGTTTTGTCATGATGTGGACGTAGAGGCAATCTGGTGTCATTTCCCTCCCCTAACACACATACAGTTTACTCCAGTTCTCTTCACATAACCAAAAACAGGTGGCCACACTCAAAATAGCTGACAAAATTGAGCCCCCCAACATGACATTTTCATGTGGATCAAAGTAATGCCAGGAGTGTCTTTCAAAGTCGGTGCCTTGAGGGCATTGCATGTGTCTTCATGTTTTGGCCATTGAGTGGTTGCCAAGTTTGGAATAAATGGGGTGCCGGTGCTTTCTTTGAGTTTTCAACCTTTTTTGGATTTATGCTGCGCCCATTCAAAGAGTTAATATATTCACAGTATTGGATGCTGCTTTTTAGAAATTCACATATGTCTTTGGACAGAGTTAACCTGCTACTCTCAGCCTATGAAGGGTGTCAAGGAGTCCTTTGTTGTGCTCACCTAGAATTTGAGCATAAATGAGGTTATCATCACCCAGCTTGATAACACCTACAAGTCCATTCAAAGTGTTTCTTATTGCGACCTGTAACACTTCAGCAGATGATGATGACACCCGAAGCTCAACCTTTTGTAGTGCTGAAGGGTGTACAAAGTAGTAATATAATGGCGATCTTCAAAGAGTAAGATTTTGTGAAATTGGTGTTGTAGTGAAATTATTTTTCATTTGTGTTTAATGACACGCTAATGAATAACACGTATAATCTTTGCTTACATATATTCATGGGAAATTTCATATTTAGATTGTGTTCCTTTTGCATTAAGAGTTTTACCATAGTTAGAGTGTGTTCCCATGAAGTTAGCCATAGTCACAGTAGGCCTTGATTTGAAATGTGTTTCTGCCCGCTGTGCATAATCTTTTTCTCGTTTCAGGAGCCAAGTATTAACTGCTAATTCACTGAAACGTTATTGTTATTTTTAAGAACTGTGGAATAGCCACCTAGAGTATTTTATTATAGATTTAGACTGTAAATCTCAGCTCCTGTACATGAGAGTGGCTGTCAGAATCGTCTCTTGTTTGATATCTATGACAGCCACGGCGATGGGAAATCTTGCATTGTATGACCCATGAGAAAAAGACCGACACCGAAAGTTACATTAATGTTTCGTTTCTTTGGCTCCTTCTCTGTCTGAACCATAGGAGTGTTCTTCTGGTTGCATTTTCATGATTTAATTGTGCACTTTTGTGTTAGACTGTTAGTCTTGCATCTGTTTGCTTTTAGAGACCAACATCTCTTTCCCCACTCATTAGACTCAATGCTCTTTTTATTTCTGCTCATAGACTGAATCTCTCAAGCAAGCACATTTCTTATTTCCTTGATCGAAACCTTCATTTGGTTCTTTTCGAGATATTACATTTGCTGACATCTGCTGCTTATGAATCTCCTGACTTTCGCCACAACTTTAGTTCACTACTATGGAGTTTCTCATCAGGGGAACTGAGTTTTTATGATTTGCCTACTCTGTCTTTAAATATTTTGGCTTCACGTTTGCTGTTTGACTTGTCTGGATTATATTCCTTTATGCTATACTCAGGTGATTATTGATTTATAATTAATCTGACTGATTTGAGTTTTTAGGCTTACTATGTGTTATTAAAACATTCATTTTTGGCAAATCTATTACTCTGTCATTATTGGGGGGCAAACCTGCTTAATTGTTATTGAGATGTTATTAAATGGTTGATTGGCAAAACACACAGGATGATGGACGGAATGTTTCCCATTGGCAAAACATTCACCCCCAGTCACAGATCTGGGTTTAATCCATCGATATTTTGCTCACCACGCCACCCCAGTTCAGACATGGCCATATGCAAATCAGTCTTGACCCTGTGCCTCATGGGAACAGTCCAGACGAACTGCCAAGCCATGTCTTCCCTGGACCGGAATCAAGCATATTAAATGGTTGATGTCAACCCTCATTTCGAGACAAAAATCCATCCTTGGAGTGAAGTTGAAGTCTGAAGATTTGCACCTCATTTTGCATGGTGCAAATACCGTCCTTTGCCCTCCATTAGTATCTAGTGTTTAAGTTAAGTTTAGACAACTACCTGGCACCATTTCACTTTGGCAGGGTGTTATCGAAAGTGGAGGTGATGTGTCTCTCTCACTTGATTGCGGCATTTGATAGTCACATGACAATGCAATTCTGATGGTCAGTTGTGTTTTATGGCTACTATCATGGTGAGATCCATAGTTTAGGTCTGGTCCCTTTCTCGATTACTCCTGTGCCTTCCAGTCCTTTTAGTTCGGATCTATATTTTTCCAGAGGTGCAAGGGGTTCCTTCAATGCTAGCGATGCACCTGAGGTGTTGTTAATATGGAGCTTTATTAGTTTTGCCTTGGGGTACCCCAGTCCTTTGAGGAGGTCACAGAACTGTTGAACGATGTGTTGACACGACAAGCAAATAAGATCAGAGCCAGAGCTGAAGCCATGATACAGCTAATGAGTGTACCTATACCTTCACCAATGACAAAAAATATGGTCCTTAGGTTATCAGCCTTATGCTGGACAGGTATGGTTAAAACACCGAAGACTGAGAGTGTCGGAGTGAAGATATCCGTTTTCATCAATAGGAGGGCTGGTCTGGATTGAAGTATGTTGCATTGTGCCATATCACCAACATTAACAGAAGCTCTGGTGTCTAAGAGTGTGATGACGTTTTTTCCGTAGACAAATATCTCACATTTCAGAGTGGGTAATTGGCTTTGTGACTTTTCGTCCCATCAACACTTTCTTTAATGCAATACTCTTGAGGATAGGGGTGTTGTCGTCTGGATGTGTCCACCATGGTGGTGGATCAAAGGTAAAGTGGTGTTCCTTGCACTCGCAGGGATGACCCCTCTCTATCCTATTTGCCTTTTGCGATCATCTCTCCCAAAGCAATTCTGGAAGCTGAAAGCGAAGCATATTTTCCCCTGTGCTGGGCAGTTGTGCCCTGAGTGAGTTTTTCCTCTGCAGTATCCACATACTTGCCAATCACTATGAATGCATTTATGTCTTTTTGGGTTTTGCCTGGGTGGTGATCTGGCACAAATGGCTTCCGCTCTTTCCAGCTTGATGATTTGCCATGTTTCTTTACACACTGTTATCTATAGTTTGTGGGGGTAATTTTTGTTGTAGTGGATTGGGGATCGATTAGTTCATGTGACGTTCCCATAGCGAGGATCTTGTTCAGGCTGGGTCTTAGTTTTCAAAGAATCTATCCATCTAGACCTGCTGAATAGCATCCTTACATCTATTGGGCTCCAACTGCTTTGTTGGCATTGTCATCTATACACATGATGACTCGCTCTTTCAGGAAGGCATAAAAATTGTCAATCAATCAATCAGTGACACTTATCTCCTTTATGCTTTGCTTGTCAGTGGAAGAAGTGTTCATAGTGGGGACAGAGCTTTGGATTGAAATGGGCCTCTAGTGCCACGACAGCTGCGTCACAGTCATCGCCAGTTTCTCTGTCCACCAAATTTGCAAATAACTTGTTATTTCTTCAACATATTGAAGTAGAAGTGACATTTTTATACATGGCTCTCTTTTCCTTGTAGCGACAAAATGTTTGTTTAATTGCCTCATCCATATAGCTGAACGAGGAGCAGCAATTGCAGGGGCAGCTAACTCTCTAAATGGAGGAATGTTGCATGCCACATTCAATCAATCAATCAGGGAGTTTAGGCGCGCTACTCACCCATGAGGATCTCAAGGCGCTGGGGTGGAGGGGGGTGCAGCTCTGGTCAGTCGATGAGCCAGGTCTTGAGGGTCTTCCTGTAGATGTGCAGGGTAGGGGCATGTCTGAGGTTGATCAGGAGCTCATTCCAGGTCTAAGCCGCTATGTAGGAGAAGGTTCTTCCATCTGTTCTTGCTCTGTGGATGCGCGGGGCTTCGGCAAGCGCACGGTCAGCAGATTGGAGGTTCCTCTTGGGTACGTGGAAGGAGATTCTATCATTGAGATATAGGGGTCCGGTGTTGTGGAGGCATTTGTAAGCGTGGGTCAGTATTTTTAAAGCTGCTCTCTTCTTGACGGGGAGCCAGTGGAGTTTACGCAGGTGTTGGGAGATGTGTTCGTGTTGAGGGATGCCGAGGACAAGTCTGGCTTCTGTGTTCCTTATGGTCTGGAGTTTGCGGAGCAGAGACTTGTTGATCCTGGCATAGAGGGCATTTCCGTAGTCCAGTCTGCTGGTAATGCGTGTGTGGGTGACAGTCTTCCTTGTATCGGGGGGATCCATTTGAAGGTCTTTCAGAGGATGCGGAGGGTGTTGAAGCAGGTGGAGGCGATGGGGTTGATGGGGTTGACCTGTAGGGTCAAGAAGAGACAGGAATTGAGTATGATGCTGAGGTTTCTGGCATGGTCTGTGGGGGTTGGGGTCTGCCGAGGGCGGTGGCCCACCAGGTGTTCTCCCATGCAGAGGGGGAGGGTCCGAAGACCTCTATTTTCTCTGAGTTGAGCTTTAGGCAGCTGCTGCTCATCCAGGATGCAAAGTCCTTTGTTCCTTCCTGGAAGCTGAGTCTGGTTGTGAGGGGGTCCTTGATGAGGAAGAGAGTGAGCTGGGTGTCGTCGTCATAGAATACTATATTGAGTCCGTGCTGTTTGACGATGGCGGCGAGGGGGGCCATGTAGATGTTGAAGAGCGTGGGGCTGAGCGATGATCCTTAGGGTACTCCGCAATTGATCTCTGTGGGTTCGGAGAGGAAGGGTGGAAGTCTGATTCTTTGGGTTCTGCCGGTGAGGAAGGAGCGGATGCCACATGTATGGCAATTTTGGCTAGGGCCCCAACAGGTAGAGGAGCCTGTCCTGTAGCGTCCTGTGGTGGGCCCTGTGTTGGATTCTGTGGTTTTCCTTCCAAGTGCTATTTAATATTTTTTTTCTTTTAATTGCACATGACACTTCTGGTGCTAACAGTCTATGGTGATGTTTCTTGTTCGTTTGTGGGATATGTACGCAAACTGTAACACAAAAGGAAATGGTGGTATTGTTATAGGATGCTGGCACCCACAGAGTATGTTCACTACGTATCTTTAACCCTATCTATCTTAGTACGGTGCTAAAAGGTGGAGACAACCACCTACCTCCCCAAATCCTGCAGCCCAAGCTACAGCTCTAGTACGTTCAACTACCGAGCACACGTAAAAATTACTTTTGCATAGAAAATTTCAGCAGTAGCAATAGTATGTCAGCACACATATAAAAACCGATCATAGTAGTGTCTTCATTCTTTTATTCTTGTCGGTGGAATCTTCATATGTAGTTTTGTGAGACAGATCGACAGCCAACACGTGTTTTGTCGCCTCAGTTTTATACACATGCGACTTTTTCAAGGCTTCACTGTCTTCAATTAGACTTATTATCGCGTGGTGATAATTCCAACCCACACGGACCACCGGCGTGTGGAAAATTAAATGGTAGGATCCAATATCACGACTCTCCCTCTTCAGTATATGTCTCAAATCACCAGCCGCGGTCGGTAGTAGGAGTAACTGCAGGGCGGTGACGTGGGGAGGGGGAGGGGCAGGGTGGGGGTAGTAAACTACGGATTACGGAGGTTTACAGGTTAGTTAACATATAAATTAATAAAATGAATTTCGTTGCGTGCACTGCATCCCCAAATGCGATGCAGTGCA
This sequence comes from Triturus cristatus, assembly GCF_964204655.1. NCBI lineage: Eukaryota > Metazoa > Chordata > Amphibia > Caudata > Salamandridae > Triturus > Triturus cristatus. The sequence goes on along the minus strand of NC_140584.1, from coordinate 40,674,138 downwards.
CGCAACGAAATTCGTTTTATTAATTTATATGTTAATTTACCTGTAAACCTTCGTAATCCGTAGTTTACTACCCCCCACCCTGCCCCTCCCCACGTCACCGCCCTGCAGTTACTCTTACTTCCGACCGCTGCTGCAAATCACGTAAATCTCTTAAGCTTTGTCCAGAACCCTCACGCCATCTCCTCGAGTACAAGGGGAGACGGCCCTAGACCTAGCCGGACAGTACGGTCCGGGTCCAGAGAGTACGGTCTGGGTTCGGAGAGAACAGTCCAGGTGCGGAGATTCCGGACCGACTGCGGATGTAAAGTTATGAGTCGTAAGTGATTTCTATGAATACCAAAAATCGTAAGGGCCTTCTGTGAATACCAGAAGTAGTAAGTTTAGGATTTTGTCTCTGAATAGTTCTGGGAATCAGCCTGTTATAACCTATTGTTGTTGGTGCATCTTCCTTATTATTGTTCTGTCCCTTGCTGCTCAGCCATGAGTGATGTCACTTGGAATGTTGAGTGTGGGGGACTGGAGGAGTTGGCAGTTGGAAGAGATGGGCTGAGCAGCAGGGAGGCTGCTCCTGGTGGGGCTTTACAGGAGATCTACATGGGCTCTACATGAGCTTTACATGGACTTTGTATCTTAATAAATAAACCTACAACTTGTTCTACGTGACCTGTCTACGAGACATCTTTCATTATTACACTGGCGACGATTTGGAGGAACCAACGCGTGTGCTACTTCAATGGATAATGGTTTGTGAAGCTTAAAGGATTTTCAAGAAACAAAGGAACTTAAAGAGAAATTACAAGCTGCGTATTTGAGGAAACTGCTTTATAGAACCTGTGTGTTGCTGATGGAAACTGTACTAGAAATAAGGATGTGTGTAAAGAAATTTAACTGGAACTGGAACTAGCTGTGCATATGAGGAAGCTGACATTTAAGGGCCCCACCAGTGACCACTCCATCGGTCGCCCTACTGTTTAAGTGCTAGTTCCTGCTGCATGCCTGCGAGAACCCTGAGGATTGATGGGGTGTTTGACAACAGTAATCTGAGAACACTCCTGGTGTCGTTACTCTGATTTAAAGAAGTAGAGGCTGGTCGTGCCTCGGAATCTGCATACAGCGTGAACATCGATGTGTCATAAATCTGAACAGTTGGTTGACTTGGAATTGATTTTCTCCCGCTGCGTGTGCCTAGAGTGCCTTTTGGACGAGTTGCGGCTATCGTACAGTGATTCCTGCATGTTATGCTATGGAATGTTTTGCTGACTGAGGAGACATGAACATGGAGGTCCACCGGTGCCCCTGGTGAGGCGTTTTTGGCATCTTTATTTGGGGTTTGAGTTGGACCTGGACGAGACTGTGGCCGTTACGAGCGCACACACCTCTTTCATCCAAATGCAGATATACCGCGAGCAACCTTACCTGTTACTATACACGCGCAGCTTCTTGACATCTGCTTGTTCACGTCATTGCTGCAGTTCTGGCCTGCGTTTACACGTTTGCATGCACGGACGTGCCGGCAGCTCACAGGCTTTTTTAGTTGAGGAAGACAGAGAGAGTAGATACATCTTTCTGACATGCTCTTCAACATCTACATGGCCCCACTCACTACCATCGTCAGAAAACTCAGACTCAGTATAGTGTCCTACGCCGACGACACCCAGCTCATCCTCTCCCTCACCAAGGAACCAGACAGTTTCCAGGAAGGAATGAAAGACATCGCATCCTGAATGAGCAGCAGCTAACTGAAGCTCAACTCTGAGAAAACGGAAGTCCTTGTCCTCGGAACCATCCCCACCGCATGGGACAATACCTGGTGGCCCTGGGCAACCCTCCCACACCCACGGACCACGCCCACAACCTCGGCATCATACATGACTCCTCCCTCACCATGAACCGACAGGTCAACACCTTATCCTCCATGTGCTTCAACACCCTCTGCATTCTCCGCAAGACCTTCAAGTGGATCCCCCCTCCGAATCCAGAAGTACCATCACGCATGTACTCATAACCAGCAGACTGAACAACGGGAACGCCCTCTACGCTGGAATCAACAAATCTCTACTCCTAAAACTCCAGACTATCCAGAACGCTGCAGCCAGGTTTGTCCTCTGCATCCCATGACAAGAACACATTACCCATCACCTACAAGACCTCCACTGGCTCCCCGTCGAAAAGAGAGTGACCGGGACCCCAGTACCTCAATGAAAGACTCTCCTTCTATGCACCCAAGACAAACCTCCGCTCTGCCGACCTTGCCCTGGCCAAAATCCCACTCATCTGCAGAGCCAGAACGAGAGGAAGAGCCTTCTCCTACATCGCGGCAAAGACCTGACACAGACTCCCCCTCAGCATCAGACCATCCCCTTCACTGCAAGCATTCAGGAAGAGCCTCAAGACCTGGCTCTTCGGATGAGACGGAGCTGCTCAAATCCCCCCGCCAGTGCCTTAAGACCCTTATGGGTGAGTAGTGCGCTTCACAAATCCGATTGATTGATTGATTGATTGATTGATTGATTGATTGATTTATGGAAAGAACTATTGGTTGGATGGCAGATGCTAGACTACTAATGTGTGTTATTTTCCCGTTTCAGGTGCCTTTTGCATTATAACTGTTCAACGTGCCCATACTCGGAACCCTGGACTCCAATCATCAATACATGAGGTTTTTGTCTTCCCAGGGGATAGGACTTTTCAATGCTGGTGTGAGGCTTACACTGCTCAGAGATGTTTTAAAGCATGAGCAAAGTGAGCTTTGGCCCAGGGCCCCAGCCTTTCAGGGGGCCTCCTGATAGAGGCAACTTTGCTCTACAGAGAGTCTTGCCCTGATGACCTTGAACAAGTCTTAAACTGAAGGTTTCAAATACAGTTTTTCTTTAGTTTATCCTTAATGTGGAAGATGTGTGAAAGTCTATTACAGAGATTTGGCAGAAAATTGTTTGCTTATGTTTCATGCAACATCCATAGAAAAATTATTTTCGATCAAAAGAGGACCTCACATATTAGAAATGGGAGGGTGTCACAGAGAATATTTGCAGTAATATTAGTGAGCTGCTGCTGTGTTACAAATGCAAACACGAGTTGTTAACCCTGAATATTAGCCTGTGCCGGTGCATTGTCAGTGACCTAGCCAAAGAGTGCATGAAAGAGCTGAAACTGGATCATAAAATTAAAGCTGTTTTCTGAACAGGGGCCCCCAAAATACGCCTGGCCCAGGGCCCCCAAAATCCGCAAGATGTCCCTGGCACTGCCAATGGTAATTAGAGCCTAACACAAGATCCAGTGTCAGCGTTCTTCTCTTGGAAGAGCCTGTCCTTGCATCCAGCGCAGATTACACCCTAATCACCGTCCTCCGTGGAGTGATTTACCTCAGAATGTGATATTTTAGAACCCTGTGCACGGACGGCCGAAAGTGCACACAATAACTAGACACTCTCTGATCACATAACCACAGGGAGGTTTACAGGAGCCAGAATGTTTATTTTAAGTAAAGTAATTCTCACCTTTGGGATTCATTTCATTCTGGTACCCGGCATATTGTAATGCAACAAACCCTGCCACATTTGGAGAGGAACCCCTTTAATTATCACGCAGACTGGCCACAATGAGGACATACAAAGAAAGTGGAGTGAGCATGGTGCCCAGAAGCCGCGGTGACCCCCTTGGCCTACAGGGCCTGCAGACGCTCAGTTTATGCTGCTATGGGATGGGCAATAAGCAGAAATGTGCAATCAGAAAAGCCAGGCTGGGCAGGGTGCTGCCAGCAATACAGGCCATCTTTCTTAGACATGCTACCTTTATCAACAGCCTGTTGTCCCAGCAACCAGTTGGGCCCCAGCTCCTATGCCGTTTGCAGTCTTAAACTAATCTTTGGCGAGAGGAAGAGAAAAGAACCGAATGTCAGTAGGCCCACGCTCTTACCTTCTCCACGCTAAGATTGCTTCTATCGGGGAAGCAAATATCCCGCCGAGGCCTTGCGGTTGCTGGGGCGAGAAGGCTTCTCGTTCTCCACAGCGCCCCGCGGAGGATCAGAGCAGCTCTTGCTAAAAACAAGGGCCCTACTTATTGGTTTGTTTGTGTTTTTTGTCTGAACAGATTTTCGGCCCAGTTAAAAGGGGCTTTTGTCTGCCTCTTATTCCCAGCTGAAGTGGCCTCTCTCTCCCACTGGTTAGATGGATTAAAGTTATGCCCACATCCTGGGAAACACTTTATATTCCATCCTCTTAATGAATAACTCTTAAACCTGGGATAATATGTGGAATCATTCACACAGAGCAGGAACACAGGCGGTGAGGCAGGCACGCACAGAGGGTTTCCTGATAAAGACAGAGGTGCTAGAACACACACAGACACAAACATATATATACATATATTTAAATATGAATTCTACAGTGGCGGACGCCACTGTGTCGTTAAAGTTAGGAAAGGCATTGTTTGTTGCTTTAATAACTTTGGCGGTGGTTGCTGAACCAGCAAGAAAGTTTAAGGAAAAATATGTATCCTCTTTCGCTCCCTGATGGAAAGTTTTTTGTCGATCTGTCAAGTGGGGACCAAAAAGGAGGGTGGGGTCCCAAAAGTACGATTTCTCATGGTAATCCCTACATGCAGGTTTGCCGTCCGATAAAGAACGGCTGAATGGAATTGCACCAAATGTGGAAAAAAGTCAGGACTTTACTCAGAAAGCATGTTTATTTTATTTGGTGTAAATCGGTTCAGCCGTTTATTTAGCACGGAATGTAATTGTATTTATTTATGTTGCAGCTCTATACATCACACTTATTTCCAGGACTGGACTGGGGAGCCTAAACCAGCCCAGGCAAAAATGCTCAAATCAGCCTGCTCCCTTGTCCTCAATCTCTCTCTATCTCCAACTATTTAGGCTATCTGTCTCCTCTCCTGTCTCTCTTCTATCTCTGTTATTGCTTTGTCTTTACTTCCTGCCCCCCCTCTATTTCTCTCTATGTTGCCTGCTGCAGTTAACCTCGGGGAGGTGGGGAAAGTGACAGGGGCACCAAGAGCAGCCCGGAGCTTTCAAAACTTGCCTCCAAGGGCCACAGCCAACCGAGGATATGCCGCTTTGCTTGTTCCCCAGAGTGTTAGGGTGCGTTACTGTGGAGCCTGTTACATATTATATATATGCAGATGTGCCGAGTGGAATAATCTATTTATCATCATAATAACATGAGCGTGGGAAGGGGGCAAGAATGCTAATAAAAAAGCATATGACTCGATGCATATATGCATATACAGTTCTGTCATGCTGTAGTTTCATGTGCATTATTTACACAAAAACAAAATCATGATGCTCATTTCTAAATTTGTGCAGTAAAATAAAATCACATTGAAGAGATCTACTATCAGCAGAGTTATTTTCTTTTATAAAGTCAGTTATTCTACACTATGGCAACATGGAATTTCACCTCAGCGATGTAATAATAAATGGGTGATTAGCATTTACTAGTACACCTGTTCTAAATATCCTGTTATTGGGCCACTGTAGGACATTGGGTTACTGTCTGAGTGGGAGGCTGGTTGATACCCTACCTAGCAAACCCCAATTTAACCTGTGCTTAACCCTCTGGTAGCTTGGCACAAAAGCAGTCAGACTTAACTTAGAGGCAATGTGTAAAGTGTTTATGCAACACAGCAAAGAGTAGCAAAGTGAAAACACAACACAAGAAAAATCACACACCAATCTAGAAACATAGAGTGATAGTTAATTAATTGTTTAAGACCAACATTACAAAAATCCAATCAGTAGAACCGGAGATTTGCAATTCTAAAGATTTATGTGAAAATAGTGCTAAGAAGCAAAGAAATTCCAACTATGGTTATCTGGCTGCACCGGTCAGCACAAAGTCACAAATTCAGGCCAACCTTGATAGAGTGCGGGCCAGATATTGGGACTAGGTTAGGTCCGCTGAACAAAGTACCCTAAATCCAGGTTGCGAAGTATTGCGAGGTCCTGCCTCAAGGATGAGTCGCGCAGCAGCGGCTGCGGGGTCCTGTCCGTCAAGGGTGCGCCTTGCATCAGTGGTTCCAAGGAGCTGCGGGGCTGGGATGTGAGGTCCTGTGTTGAGAAGGTGTTGCACAGTGGTGGTTCTGAGGAGCTGTGGAGTCCTGCGTTGGGGATGCCTCTCGCTGTGGCGGTTCCGATGTGGGGCTACAAGGTGATGCTTTGAGCTGCATCGTTCTGACCGAGAGAACACAGCTGGGCTGGCAGAGCACGTTCAGGCCCACTTCCAATGGTCCAGGGCTGGAGTGGCACTACTTAGAGAGTGAAACCAAGAGCAGGGAAGAAGCCAGGTGTTAGGTTCAAGGTGGTGGGAGCCTTTTGTGTCCCTGAGGCTTTGATCAGGAGGTCATCCAGCTAGCCCTTGGAGTCACTCTGTTGGTCCAGGGTTCAAGATGCAGATCCAGTCCTTCTCCCTCAGGTGGCAGGGCAGCAGGGCAGCAGAGCAACAGTCCTTATTGCAGAGTGGCACAGCAGTCCTTCTGAGTCTTTCACATGTCCAGAGGTGTACTGAAGAGTTGGGTATGAGGGTCCAATTTTTATACCTGGTGCCAGCTTTGAAGTAGGAGAGGGTTGTGGAGGTGTTTGGAATTTCCTGCATCCCTGCCCTGGCCCCAGCTGGATTGGGGGAACAAAACCCTTTGCGAGTGTGCTTAGGTAGAGGCTTTGTGAAGTTCAAGTGTGGTAGAAGACATATACTTCCCCTCATCATGTCAGAGATGGCTGATTCTACTAACAATTATTCGCCCTTTGCCTCACTGTCTGGGAGCAATACACAAAGACCAATTGCAACCTACGCCTAGTCATGTGACACAGGATACCGGCTGCAGGCACCAAATGGTTAAGACAAGAAAATTACAACTTTCTAAAAGTGGCATTTCCAGAACTGCGACTTAAAATCTGACTATACCATTAAAGAGGGGTTTAAATTACAGTTCTTTAGACACCAAATCCGCCATTCCTACTTGCTCCCAATTGACAGTCACCACCTATAGCATGTAATAAGGGAACCCAATGATTTCCTATAGGAGAGGAAAGCCTCACAGTAGTGAAAAAACGAATTTAGGAATTTTTCACTACCAGGACATGTAAAACTTAAACTTACATGTCCAACTTTGTAAATACACTGTACCCAGCCCACTGGGCTATGTAGGGCCTACCCTAGGAATGACTTCTATGTACTAAAAAGGGAGGTTTGCGCATGACAATAGGTTTATTTTGCCAGGCCAAAATGATATTTGAAAACTGCCACAACAGGCTGTAATGGCAGGCCTGAGACATGTTGAAAGGGCTACCTAGATGGGTTGTACAATAGGTGCTGCAAGCTGACTAGTAGCATTTAATTTACAGGCCCGTGGCTCATGTAATACCACTGTACTAGGGACTTACAAGTAAATTAATTGTTCCAATTGGGTGTAAGCCAATGTTGTCATGTTTAAAGGGGAGAGCACAAGCACTTTAGCACTGGTTAGTAGTGATAGAGTGTGCAGAGTCCTATGGCCAGCAAAATGGAGATCAGCAAAAACAGGAGGATTGAAGGCAAAACGTTGGGGAAAACCACACCAAAGATGGCAGGCCCAACAGCCACATACATTTTTGCTGGCAAGACATAAATGATATTCTGGCTATAGCCAGTGTGTAGTTATGGTTGGGTCATAGTTTCCATTAAAAGATTTTAAAAAACATTTTTGGCACTGCTCTAAGAATCTGCACAAAACCTTTCAATAAAAAAGTTCATCCAATTTGGGTTTGGCATTGCAAATGTCATGCAGATCCGTCAAGATTGGGCCAAAACATAAGGGAGGTGGATAAAAAAATCAAATTTCCCATACAATTCTTTGCTCTCTGATAGAGAAAAAACAGAATTGCATAAAGCTTGGCGTGCAGATAGAACTTTACTCAAGAATGTGCCTTTTCTTGGCTTAATATAAATTCACTTAGTAGGTTTTGAAATATTGGTGCTTAAAAAATGGTGGGCTAATATGGGTTAAATTATAGCAATATATTTACTGTAAGCCATGAGGCTTGCAAACCTTAGCGTGTTAATCTTACACTTTCTGAACATTAAAAAACAAAAATCTTAGAGGGTGATGCAGCTTTTTGTCCTATCAGCCATTTTGGGTCTGCAAACTAAAAACAGCATTCTCTGAATCGGTGGCTCATTGATTGGCTGGCCATAACTCCCCAAAAAATATTGCAGCTGCCATTACAGGACAAGGCGTTTAGTCCCAGTGACTTGAAAAAAAATTGAAAGGAGCTGCAGGGCATAGAAGAAGCCCCAAAGTGATCCCTTGTGGTTAAAATGTAAAATGCTTGTCACAGGTTTGGCAGAACCCCAGCTGGCTCTGCAGCTTCCAGCACAGCTTCTGTGGTCCACAAACTCTTGCCAATTGACTGTGCACCTAAGGCAAGTGTCTTAGACTCATGCTGGACCTTTCTTGGGATCTTTAGATCCAGAACCAGGTCCACAAACTCCACGGAATGTCCAGCATAGGTCCAGCAAGGATTTACAACCCCTACAGCATGGTCTGTTAGCTCCTAATAAATTAATAAAAGAAAACAGGGTATGGGTAAAGTCATGTCCCTACAGTCAAACCTGCTGCTAATAGCTGATGGTCATGTCTTGTGGACAACCCCATACACAGTAGAGGTTCACCGCCCACATCAGGTTGTCATAGGGTCTGGATGTATGCCATGCCCTGCATGCAACCCCTACAATTCATGGCCAAAGGCCTTGCACAGTAGGGGTGGCCACTTACGATGGGTTGGGCTCGGAAAGCTGTGTGATGTGTGCATAGGCAGGTTTTGAAGCCAACCCCATGAGCAGTGGAGTTTTGTGGCCTCTGGTGGGTTGAGCACAGAGCTTAGTAGAAGACCATGCCCTGTGGCCAACTCCCTCACACAGCTGGCTGTAGGACTCAAGAAACTGTTGAATGTACCTATACTGTATCCTGGTAGCCAACATCTCTGAGCTGTGGGTGGTTAGCCAAGGACGGTGGTTGGGCGAAGTGACTGGCCTTTGGGTCGCTCCTTTGGTCAACTCCTACTGTGCAATGCCAAAGTCAAAAGGCTGTGTGGAGGAATGGTGGCTGCCCCTTATGGTTAGGGTACATGAAACTGTTCAATGTGGTACATGACCAATAAAAAAAGAATTCACTGAAAAAGCACACAATAGTTAGGGTGAACCATTTAGTAAGCTTTTATTATAAAACGTAAAATAGGTTTCACTGAAAAAAAGGTTAAAATGCAGGAATTTTGAGGAACTAAAACCACCAAAGGCCAACTAAATTCAAAAGTTATCGTTACAACAAGCATGCAAACTAAAATTTGCTCCCCAATAGCACAATGATATTAAATAACAACAAATACTCAAACTAATTATTAACACCACCTTCTTAGGGGAAAAGAGGGTAATCTGTTGGCTCACCAGCAATGATGTGCTGATCACAGAGGAGGGGTCAGCTTGAACCGCTCCTGTACTTTGATTTTAATTATACAGGATTAAGAGATATTGAAACAAATACCCCATCAATCCAAGGTTTGCATTTATTTTGAAATCGATCCCTAAGTTTGCATTGTCTGGCTCAATTTCTTTTAAAAGTGGAGATGGGGTTTAATATCCTTGGGATGGCAGGGCGTAAGAAGCAATAGTCTGACAAGCACACACATGGGCTGCAGGCAAGAGACATAGGCAGGGTGCTGACAGGGATTACAGGGGGCTTTGGTGGTTTGAAGCAGAAACTTTTGTATGTGTGGGGAAATGGGCTCTGGCCCTGGCCCAGGCCCCCCTGCCAACTGCACAAGCCTTTGCCTTTATGCAGTAAGTTATGTTTCATAACACAAGGGTAACCCTGGGATCCATTGAGACCTTGATAAATTAGCAATGTTTTCAAGAAACAGAGGTCCCTAATATATATTCATTAAACAATAGCTCACAGATTTAAAATGTATTTCAAAAACAATGTTTTAATAAAGGAAATTAAAGAAATATTTTCAAGTGCATATGTGACAGTGAGGTCCAAAAAAGGTGCTTGGTGCTGAGGCAAAAGTAATACAAATACAACAGACCTCTTTAAATACATATATTCAAATATGCCATCTGCTTACAGACTGTTTAAATTGTGATACGCTCATTGTGTATGTTAACGCCCAAAATTTAGGAGGGCAATTTGATGATCAGTGCAGACCCAAGGTCTTACAACAAAAGCTTTCTATCTTTAGCGCCTCTTCATCTTCAGGCCAACCGACCTTGGCTGTCATTGTTGAATGGAGCTGTAACACATTTTTCCTTTCAAACATAATCATCAACTTTCAGCAACTTAATTTTCAGTCAATGATAAGATGTTTGAAATAGTTTTTAAAGTTTTATTTCTCATCAAGGGATTAGTATAGTTTTTGTCATTTTTATTTAAATTAGTAACTTTACAGAAATATCAAGAAAAAGGTTTCATTAGATTCAGCACAATATAAACAGCATGTTCCATAAAGGAAATACTCCCTATCTTATTCCAAGAGTCCTAACCTAAATAAGAACCCATAAAGAGTTCTCTTGTAAAAGAGTAAGATCTCCGAACATTTATTTGGCTAAAGAACGAACTACCAATAAAAAGCAACTCAGGAAACTCAGCCGAGTTCCCTAACATGTTGCAATAGCAATTATTCAAAAGATCAAAGTAAAAAATAATCACAGTAGTAGCGATGATCGGCTGTAAAAGAAAATCTCTGCACCAAAAGATCAGGATAAAAGGGAATCGCTGTTCTCAGTAACACACTGCAATCTGGGCAAAAGTAAGAGAAAGATAATGCATAAAGCATCGAGGGAAAGGTGGTATGGTAAAGGGAAATTAAATGGCATTAATAGCCCCCAAAAGCATGAATCCTCTCTAACTAAGAACATGTATATATGAAAACATAAAGCATTTGCAACATTCAGCACGCTTTGTCCAATGAAAACAGGTCTTCCCTTGGTCTGTTGTCTCGCCTCCCTTTTTCCACGATAAACATTTGCTCCGGTGAGAAGTTATCTAAAAGTTTCTAATATGTCTTGTACTAGATACATGACAGAAGGCTCTCATGACAACTTTTGCAGGCCTATTCTGTTAGCGGTTCTCAGTATCCCATTGTGTGGATAAACAGCTACCCTAATGCAATGAAACATTTCTATCTGTAAGTCTTGATGACAGCATGCAAACCAATATCTTCAGAAAGTTCCACATTACTAATATTCTAATCATAATAAAATATACTAGAATACGTTGCTTCATATCATATGGTGTGAGAAAGCAAAAAAAATACATCATACGGTGTGAGGAAACAAGAAATACATTTCTCTTAGAAACGGCACATTTTAAAGTGATGAACGATTTTACAGTTAGAGGATTACGTCAGCAGTTGCTGAAAGGCAGTTTATTTTTAATCTCAAACAAATGTCGACAAATATTTTTCTGGCCTAGTCATAGTAGCACATTAGGTATGAGAGCCTACTACTTATTTAAGCTGCACGTTTATTTTTACACGTTCAAAAAGCATCTTCTCCTATAGTTAAAGGTACGTTACTTATTTAGCATATTTTAAAGAATCATATTCTATGGTTTTCTTTAGATACAATGAAATTACATTTTTTTTTTTTAAGTCAGGCACATTTTCTTCATTGTTCGCCAAGGCAAATGTTATGAAAATTCTAGACTTTAACGTGTATTTGTATCACTTTACTTAGGCACTTGAAACTGTTTCTTTTAATTTCCTTCATTACATTTTTTTGGGGGGAATTGTTTTTACTATTGAGCTGTTATTTAACTATTATATAACAGGAACTGGTGTTTTGTTGAAAACATTTATGCAGTAATTTGTGCAGTAATGATTGTCACTGTGTGCTCCCTCTGTAACTGCATCGTTCTTGTGGAGCCTCTGCCAGACCAGTGCGCTCACAGCCTAGTGCCACCAAACTCCGATTACCTTTTCCACAAAGCAGAGGCAGTGCAGCAAACAAAAGTCCCCATCAGCACCATATGCCTGAATGATGGGGACAGAAACTATACCACACATTGTGGGTATTAGGCTTGGTCGGACCACTAGTCTTTCTGCTTGTCTGACTTAGTACAGCTGATGACTGCTCGCGCCGAAGTAGGGCCCCATGGTAGGCCACAAGTGTAGGCCACATGTCAATGTGCAGCACAGAGCAGCATTATAGCCTCCTTTCTTGACTGTACTGCCCTTGTGGAACCACTGCTGGGCCGGTGTGATCACAGCAGATTGCCAGCTGACTCCGAATCATCCCTGTTCCAACAAAAAACATCCCAGGTATGCAGAGGCCCAAGAGATGAGACACCAGTCCACTGCACCACATGCAGCAGAATTATTCATGTAACTAGTTGTGGTATTCCACACTGGGTTGCTAGCTGCCATGTGCAGAGTTTATGTCATACTGGAATCTTATCTATGTCATGGATTCTTGTAATGTGTATAGTTCTAATAATGTTCAGTTACAGTTTTGCCTGCTGGTTGATGGATGGGATCTTCTATGAGGAATAAACTTCTTTTACATCTTCAACCTGAGTATTGGAATTAATTGAAGAGGAATCTTACACTGGCGTAGTCGGCTCAGGAACCTCTGGAGAAGATCTCAACAAAGATCCCTGTATTTATCTGAACTTTTACAGATGTTTTATATTCCAACATATTTTCTGGCGTTTCATCAAGCTTGTGTGTGCAGCACAGCGGATTTATACCTGTGAGTTACCCTCCTTTCTTCATCTGACTGTTTAAGCTTGCTCTGGAATTGCCTTAAAGCTAGCGAGTGACACATGCTTCGACAGAAGATTGCATTAAATTGCGGCGAGAGAGGTGTGTGGAGGCACTGTGAAATCGCCGTGTGGAAAATCGCTTCTTTTATTGATTTGGCGCTGTTGTGCTTTGACTGAGGATCACATTAGATGCGGCGGGGAAGTGTGTAAAGTCGCCGCGTGTGTGATCGCCGCGGGGAGGATATCGGATTTGGCTTTGGACCTTGTTGTGCCAGCGCGCTTATTTACGAACTTTCAAATCATAACAACAGACTGGTTTCAGCATCAGAATCCCCTCGCTCCACTGTCATCTCCTCGCGAAACTGAACTTTAAATAATAACATTGGTTACCTGGGAGTTGAAGAGCCGCAGAATTTCGAAGCTTCATCTGTCAAGGCTTCTCCCGTTCACCATTGTTGCGGCGTCATTTCTTTTCCTTCATCACTCTCGCGCTTCACCGGATCTGTGTCATTACGTTCACGCTTACTTGCGCAAGCGTGCGTGGTGGTCATTGTGTGTATCGTTGCTAAGCAACGAATAGCAGCGAGTATTAGGAATCGAGATCAACACGCATTCAAGGGTAAAAGCAGTTTAAAGACTTGAAATGTATAGCGTTTTTCAGCACAAGCCAGAAATAGAAGATTGGAATGTAACTTTAATGTTTTGTTAATTTTAGTTTCACTCATACTTGTGAAACCATATTTAGGTGATATAGCATATTACCTAGGGGAAAAAAAAGAGGAAAACCAGTAACATTTCTGTTATTTTATTTGACAATGTAATTTACCACATATATGGTAGAAATAATATTTTATGATACTATATGTTTTCTTAATGTGATATTCATGTAAAAAAAAAAATTCTACTTAAATTGAAAGTTGTGAATAATATAGGTCACTTGTACATTAAGTGGGTGAGAGTAGCAAAGATGCAAAACGTTACAGCGGCCCCATTCTTCTTATCTTGTCCTGGTTCCCCTCCTATAAAATGGAAAAAATGGAAAGTTGTTTTCGAGAGGTACGCGGACCCTCTTTAAGTGCTGAAAGAAAGTCATCACTGTTATTGCACTGTCTAGGATCTGAAGGTCAAGATGTTTTTGACCATTTACCAGATCTCTCAGCTGCGGAATCTGGTACATTAAATGACTATGAGGTGTGTATTAAGAAACTTGATAAGCATTATCTTCCAAAAGTGAGCACTATCCTTGAAAGATATCAATTTGCAAAAAGGATGCAAACTACTGACGAAACAATCGAGGATTATATTACACAATTAAGAAAATTAGCTTCCTCGTGCAAATTTGAAGGTCTTACTGATGAACGCATTAGAGATCAGTTTATGTTTGGCTGTAATATCGAAAAGATAAGAGAAGAACTATGGTTAAGAGATGAACCAACCCTTGATGAAGTGCTAACGGTCGCCAAACGGATTGAACATTCTTTAAAGTGTGTTGCTGTCATTAAAAAGGATTCAGAAAAAGGGGCTAAAGTTGAAATAGTCAAAGTTAAATCAGAGAATAGTGATTCAACGCAAAAAAATAATTCGGAGAAAGTCTGGTCTGAAAGAAAATGTTATAGATGTGGTAATGCGGGACATCTTGCCAATGATAAAAAGTGTCCGGCTCTCAATCAAACATGTTCCAAATGCAGGTTAAGGGGGCATGTAACAGCTTTATGCAAAACTAAACGCAAAACCAGGGTGAAAGAAATTGATATATATCAAGGGGAGTTTGGCGAATCGAATGCTGAAGATCAGGTTTGTGGGCAAATTGTAGTGCAGGTTGAAAACAAAGGCAGTGGTAAATCCTGTCCTTATGATAACATCTTAGTAGAGGGTGAACACACTAGGGTCTTGTTTGATTCGGGTGCAAAGATAACCATCATCTCAAATGAATTTTACAACTCAAAGCTTAAAGGAAAAGTTACCCTAATGAAACCTGATATAATTCCCTTGGCATATGGTGGGGAACCCATTAAACTACATGGATATTTTTCTGGCTTGGTGGAGTATAAAAATAGATTAATATCAGGAAAAGTCTATGTGTCAAAGCGTGGAGATAGCATCATTAGCTGGATTCATCAAGGGGATCTGGGAGTATTTCTTGATCCAAACGCTAATCCTCCTATACAGCTAAGAGACAGAGTACAATCGGTGGATAAAGGGGTTGATGACAGATATGTACAGGTTTTAAAAACGGAATTTCCAAATGTATTTAAGGAAACATTAGGTTGTTTAAAGGGATATAAACATAGGATTCAACTAAAAGGTGGTGCGGTTCCCGTGTGTTGTAAAGTGAGAAGTGTCCCGCTATCTGTTAAGGAAGACATGAGAAAAGAAATACAAATGTTAAGTAAGTGTGGGATTATAGAAGAAGTGGAAGGATCTGAATGGTTGGCTCCGGTCGTTGCAGCACGCAAACCCAATGGGAATTTGCGCCTATGCATCGACTTAAGGCAACTTAATAAGTGTGTGGTAGTGGATAGGTATCCATTACCGAACATTAATGAATTGTTAACGCTACTTGATGGAGCAAAAGTTTTTAGCACGATAGATCTCACTTCGGCGTATCATCAAATAGAGCTAGAAGAGTCATCTCGGGATTATACATCGTTCATCACGCCCTTTGGCACATTTAGGTTTAGGAGAATGCCTTTTGGATTGGTATCCGCTTCTTCAGTTTTCCAACGCGTGATGGAGAAGGTGTTGAAAGATCTTCCGGGGGTATGTGTGTACCAAGACGACATATTAGTGTTTGCTAAGGATGATGTGGAACACGACACTAGATTGAGATCAGTTCTGAAAAATTTGTGCAATCACAATTTGACAGTAAAGGTTGAAAAGTGCAAGTTTAAATCTAAAACCATTAACTATTTAGGTCATAATATATCTGGGGAAGGCGTGAAACCTAAACCTGATTTGATTGAAACTATTACGAAGATGTGTTCCCCTACAGACAAAACGGAATTGATGAAATTCTTAGGTATGATTGAGTATTATGCCAAGTTTGTGAAGGGTTTTGCAGTAGCAACAGTAAACATGAGGCAGTTGTTGCGAAAAGGTGAAGAATTTGTATGGTCAGATCGGTGTGAGGATGAATTTGTGGCCATTAAGAAGAAGCTCAGTCAGGCCCCTTCCTTAAAAAGCTTTGATCCAGGGAGTAAATCCATTCTTGTAACTGATGCAAGTGAGAAAGGGCTCGGAGCGGTGTTGAAACAGAGTGGTCCAAATGGCATGAAAACTATCATGTTTCTTTCAAGGAGTCTTAGAGACCCAGAAACACGTTATTCGGTCGTTGAAAGAGAAGCGTTGGCAGTATTTTGGGCAATTAAAAGACTGAAGAAATTTTTGTGGGGCTTGAATTTTGAGGTTCATACGGATCATAAACCCCTAATTGAAATATTCAGCAAAAAAGGGTTAGATCTTATTTCTGGAAGAATTACAAAATGGATAATTGGGCTGCAGGAATACAATTTTGAAATAAGATATATTCCTGGGGTCGAAAATGGAGTTGCAGATGTGCTTTCACGTTTAGTTTCTGGTAGTTGTGAGCAGGATGAAGTTTTGGAGGACGATGAAGATGATGATATAGTTTGTGTAGTTGATCAGAACATTATTGCTGAAGAAAGATGGTTGAAAGAATTAGAGAGTGATGCGACTTTGGGTGAAGTGATGTCCTTGTTAGAAAAAGGGTGGAGCTCTAATAAAGATGGGTCAGAAGGTACAAGATGTTTTTGGGCAGTACGAAATGAATTATCAGTAGATAGTGGCTTGTTGTTTCGAGGGACAAGATTGATTCCTCCCACTAGCCTCAGAAAGGAGTTAATTGATTTGGTGCATGTGGCTCACTCAGGCTTGTCTAAAAGTAAAGAAAGAATTCGCATGTCTTATTGGTGGCCTGGAATGGACAGAATGATTGAGCGCATAATAAGGGACTGTGCTTCTTGTGCCATTAGTGATAAGAATAAATCTACGAATGTGCAACCGATGGTGTTGAGAAAACGTCCAAGTGGCCCATGGGAAGATATTGCCTTGGATATTGTAGGCCCCATACAAGGAAAAGGGTTGCAAGCATATATTTTGGTTGTTATAGACATGTTCTCCAGGTGGCCTGAAGTTTTTTTTTTATCATCTATTAATACTAGTAATGTGATTGAGTGTTTGAAGAATTTGTTTGCAAGAGAGGGGCTTCCTAAGTCTATTTTATCTGATAACGGTGTTCAACTAGTTTCTAGGGAGATGGAGCAATTTTTGGCTGCTAGAGGTGTAATCCACAAAACCGCTGCTCTTTATCATCCAGAGGCCAATGGGATGGTGGAAAGATTTAATAAAGTGATTAAGGAGACCATTGCATTGGCTAAAGGAATGGGTACTGATTGGAAGAAGGAGGTCATCGGTAAGATTGAGGAATACAGATTAACTCCTCATGCAACAACTGGGAAGACTCCCTTCTTGCTGTTTCGGGGTAGGGTGCCCAATACTAGTGTTGAACCATATTGGGTTAACAGATATGAACTTTTAAAAGGAAAGGAGAGTGTGTGTGATGGTGATCATATGGTAAGAATAGAGGAGGAAAAAGCAAAGTTGAGAAAAGCATACTTTGATAGTAAACATGTTGTAAAGAAAACTAAAGTTAATGTAGGTGATTGGGTCATGATTAAATATCCTGGTTTGCTGGGAAGCTGTTCTCCTTCAAAATTTATGAAACCTATTAAGGTAATCAAAATGTTTAGAAATGCTATTCAAACGCAAGATCATCGCATATGGAATTTGAATAGAGTGGTCGTGTGTAGTGATGTGCTGAAACCAGGTAATGGGTTGGTTTCTTCTAATGAAAGATTTTCTTCTCATCAAACTAAGGGTGAGGAGGAAAGGGATTTAATTAGTCTTAGGACATCTTCTAGAGTGGTCAAAAAACCCAGTTATCTTGATGATTTTGTTGGGGTAATTGTTTGATTCTTTTGTTAAGAAAAGGGAAAAAAATGTTTCTGTATAAGGAGGGGAGATGTGTGGTATTCCACACTGGGTTGCTAGCTGCCATGTGCAGAGTTTATGTCATACTGGAATCTTATCTATGTCATGGATTCTTGTAATGTGTATAGTTCTAATAATGTTCAGTTACAGTTTTGCCTGCTGGTTGATGGATGGGATCTTCTATGAGGAATAAACTTCTTTTACATCTTCAACCTGAGTATTGGAATTAATTGAAGAGGAATATTACACTAGTCTTTCTGCTTCTCTGGTGCTGGCCAGACAGTGGGAAAATGTGTGTTGCAAGGTGGTGCCCAGATGTAGACATGCCACAAAAGAGTGTTGTCACTGATCCCACCATAGTTGTCGAGGGGGTGAGTGAGCTGAAAATGCATATTAAATTCAGAGCTGTTCTGAGCAGGGGGCCCCAAATAAGGTTTGCCCTGGGGCCACCAAAATCCTTAAGAAGTCCATGGTCTGAGGGCCATTAGGCACAAGCCAGCACACAAGGGCTGCAAGGGAGCACGGGCACTTAGAGAGACGCAAGAAGACCGAAGGCACATATACCACAGGCATTGATCACACCGGGGATAAGGCAGCACAAAGGTGAACTAGAGGCATTGGGGAGGCACAAAGAGAGGCTGCAAGGCAGATACGGAACCATACAAAGTAACTATGGGTAATCAGATGGCCAAATAGAGAACCAAGCTAACTGGTTTAATTTGGGTGAAAATGTATTGCGGAAACATAAGAGCAACACTAAAAGGCGTCCCCTAATGTGGGTGTTGTATGCACTGCTGTTTGTCTCCGGGCACCATTTATTAAACAATACTAACGTAAAAAATGTTTTCCCTTTAAAGCATCATTCAGGAAACTTGTTTTTAATACAAATCCAGTTTTTACTGGGGAAGTGCCATAGAGAACAAAGCTACTGTACTTTCATCTTTGTTCCTTTTTGACTGCTTGCTTGTTTCAGGTTTGGATACTGGAGGGAAAGCATCACTCATTGTTTGTCTGCAATTTCTGTTGTATCACCCACTCTTGGATGTTTTACACTTTTGGGAGAAAATCATCAATCAAATTGAGTTCAGCACCTGTCTACAAATTTTCTTTTTGATATGCTGATGATTGAGGAAGAAAAGACACACCATATTTTTCTTCTTTTTTGATTTGTTTTATATTGTGTATATTTTTTGCTGCAGGGCCTGAAATCTGAAATTGGGAATGCAGGGCCTGAAATCTGAAATTGGGAATACAGGGCAGGCTAATGTAGGGATTAAGGAACATGAGAGGAAGGGCAATGGGCTTTTATGGCGGTGGAGCCCTGAGGATGTTAAGGGCCTAAACTGCCATAGGCTTTCAATGTTTTTCTCAGATACTTTATGAATTTTTCACATACTCGCTCCTGCTGTGCTAGAAATGTGGAAGGAACATGTGGATGGCCTTAGAATCAAGCCACAGTTATAGTACATTTTCCAGCATGTGCCTGGTGGTGGTTGAAGGGCGGGGCTCTAGGTGCAGGCAACTAGCCATTTTTCTTTATTCCCAGCTTCCCTTTTTCTCTTGCCATTTTCTTTCCACCATTTTGTGTGTGCATGTGTGATTGTTGGTTGATGTGTTTTTCAGTAAAATATTTGGCTAGGATAATTGTTGCCCCAGGTTGTTTGTGGCATTTTAAAATGTATTTTAATTGTTTTTTGTTTGTGTTGATGTTACTGTGCTGTTTCATTTTGAATTTTAATTGTTATTTTTCTTTCTCGCTGTTGCTTTCCTGTGGTGTAGGAGCCTTTGTGTAGGTCTAGGCACATTTTGGATATATCTTTGCCCTGCAGTGCTGCAAGTGTTTCTTTGCACTGGGTGGCGTGGGGAGCTCAATGGCAGACACCCATTGCTATATGCCCATCCACCATTTTGTAAAACCAGTGTGCATCTGTTAGGCAGCTATTTTCTCTTTTCTGCATGCATTCTCCTTCCTTGTCTAACCATGTCCTCATCCACCATCTTGTGAAACTAGTGTGTGTGTATCTGATGGTTGACTATTAACAATTTTCTTCAACTTTTAAAAGCGGTGTATGTCATGACCTTGTAGAAACTCACAGATATCCCCCTCAGCCCTGATCCTGTTGGACCTCTCAGCCGCATTTGACACAGTGAACCACATACAGTTGTTGGCCTGTGTCCGGTGGCTGGGAGTTACTGGGAAGGTCCTCCAGTTGATTACGTCTTTCCTGGAGGATTGGTCTCAAAGAGTCCAACTAGGAGATTGTACATCTATGCAGGGCAACCTACAATGGGGGGTCCCACAGGGCTCTGCGCTTTCCCCTCTGCTTTTTAATATTTACCTTCAGCCTTTGATAGATGCACTGGCTAAAACAGACTGTCAGGTGTTTAATTATGCTGATGATACTCAGCTAATTGTGCGAATCGATAATTCCGCTGACTCACAGTGTAACTTCCAGAATATCCTCCGGTTCACTATGAACTGGATGACCTCTAATTTACTGAAGGTAAATCCAGATAAAACAGAAGTGCTCGCTCTCACTTCAGGGGTCTGTCCCTGGTCCAGTCTCTTTTGGCCTCAAGAGCTGGGCACTACTACAATACCAGTGCCAGTAGTAAGGAGCCTGGACATAAATTTGGACACTGGACTGACCCTAAATACCCAGGTATCTTCTGTTGTGGGGAGCTGTATCAGCCTGATGCGGCAGCTCCGGAAATTGGTGACCTTGCTGTCTTTCTCCACCATGCGGACGGCCGTGACGGCATTAATCTTGTGGTAATGCAGTCTATACTGGGCTTCCCGAAAAACCTCTGCGGAAGCTCCAAGTGGTTATGAACGATGCAGCAAGGTTGATCTATAAACTGCCAAGACGAACTCAGGCCACCCCGTGTTGCAGCAGTTACACTGGTACCCCATGAAGCAAAGGGTTAAATTCAAGGGGCTCTGCATTGCACACAAGTCCCAGTTTGGAGAGGCACCTAAATACATTAAAGACCGCTTGAGGCCCTATGTCCCTGGACGTTGCCTTCGGTCATCAGAGTCTTGCTTATTGGTATGCCCACGTTTTAATAGAATGACTCTAAGGGGCCGGGCATTCTCAATTCTCAGTTACTATCCCTCAGATCTGGAAAAAACTACCAGAAGGTATGCACAAGGAAGCCAGGCTATTACCGTTCCGGAAGAGGCTCAAAACCCTTCTGTTTACAGAGGCGTTTGGATAAGTCAGCTCGCTGTGTGGGTAGCATAGTTGCGTGATAGGATTCTGGACATCTAATTCAAGTTATAGCACTTAGACACCTTCTGGTGATTGGCGCTTTACAAATATAATTAAACAATAACAATATTCTGGATCCTATATATATGTATATATATATATATATATATATATATATGAAGACACAATCCTGGCACTAAGTTTGATTCGGCAAAACGTGCAGGAACGGACCACAAGGAGAAATGGTTTCTTTACGTGTAGTTTATTTCTCCCACAGCAGCATGATGTGTTTCGACCGGGTCACCCCGGTCTTGATCACATGACATGCCGAGACCAATAGTGCAATTAAATACTGTTTTCACAGAGGTATAGCCCGCCCACTTGTTTCATGGGGCTAAACAACAGACTACATAATACAAAGTTATTGGAAAACACACAATTTACACATAATGAAAATAGTGTAAAAGAAACGTTTCCTTTCAGAACAATAATTATTGTAAATGAGTACTGAACAGGAATACAGATTGTATAATTAGTAATCACTTCTAAAATGCTACATGCATATCTGAAATAGAGGGCAAGTGCCCGATTACTATGAAACACAGGTGTTGACCAACTCAAATTATGTATGTCTGTGAATATACTTCATGTACATAGTGCAATACCGTGTGTGATAAAAAATAATGCATGATAAACCTCAAGTGATACATAAGCAATTTTTACCTTAAAAATCACTTAAAAAATAATAGTTTTGCTGGATGGACTTAGACGCAAAACCTCAGATATGCCATCCATATAAAAATTACATAATAATATAAAGAGCTTGTGCCAAAATAGTTTACTAGTGCAGGAAAATGCTGGTGCAAAAAGATGCTATTTCCGAAAGATATTTACTCTAAATAGAAATAGGAGAAAGAGATTTTGTATGTATATGTAACAATAAATATACATAAACATATGTGCAGAAAACAATCAAGTATAGCAGCCATGAATTCTTAAAACATCAGATTAACAAAAATTCATCATTCAAAAGACCATATAAATTCTCTATGATTTACTCACTGAAATGGCTTATATGTGCATGATAAATCATCATATTCCACTAGCAGCAATGAACCAAAAACATCTAAGATTCCACTACCCCACAGACACCGAATAAAATCCAGTAAAACCAGAAAACCAGTAAAACCAGTTAAAATCCAATAAAAGTAAGGTCTAAAATCCTAATTGATGATCATGCTAAAATAGTATAAATATATTAAAGTATAAATAAATAAATAAATATACAAATATATGAAAAAGTGGAATCTCCTACTTCATAGCAGCAATATTGATAAATCAAAGGAAATTATATAAATCTTCCACAGTGTTCAGGCCATTTGGTATTTTAGTATCTAACTGCAGAATATACTGACTCTGCAATTGGCGCAATTTCATTTCTCTGTTGCCTCCCCTTAATGAACGCGGGACTGCATCAATTACAAAGTAATTGAGATCTTTTACATTATTTTGATGCACCAATTTAAAGTGGCGTGCAACTGGATATGAAGGCTCAGAATTCACAATTGCACGCAAATGCTGTAGGATACGGTTAAACACTTGTAGTTTTGTGCTGCCTATATACTGTAAATGACAAGTACATTCTAATACATAGATAGCATGATCTGTTTTACATGTAAATAAACCTCTAATTTTACATGGAACGGGGAAAAAGTGTCAGAATATTCCTGTTTGTTCACCCCAAATTTACAAGCCCTACATGAACTACACTTGTTGAACCCTGTTCTGTTAGAAAGCCAATATTTAGTTTCTACTACTTCAGGACTAGTTTTAACCAAGGCATCTCTCATGGATGGTGCCCTTCTGAAAGCAATAGCAGGCAATATATCTAACTCTGGAGCCAATTTAATATCTGATTTTAAAATAGACCAGCTTTTGTTTTGAATCTTTCTAATCTGTTTTTCTTGACAGCTAAAAGTAGTTATAAGCCTCACAACTGGTTTTTTAATTTCCAATTTGTTAGTGTTTTCTAATGTTGTACATTCAATGCCTGATGACTCTACGGGTTCGCCATCTATATTCATAATTCTATTCATGGCATTCTGTAAGTCATTAGTTCTGTACCCTCGAGCCTTAAATCTTTGTTTAGAGTCATTCAGGCAGTTAACTAAATCAACTTCATTGCTGCAAATCTTTTTGATTCGTAAAAACTCCCTATAGGGGATGCTTTTAATCAGGTGTCTTGGGTGGGTGCTGCTTGCATGGAGTATTGAATTTCCTGCGGTAATTTTCCTGTGTAATTTGGTGTGTATAGAATTATATTTAATGTAAATTACCACATCTAAAAATTCAACTTTTTGATTTCTAATAGTAGCAGTGAATTCAAGATTTAGATTGTTATTGTTGATTTCATTTACAAAGATTTGAGCTAATTCTTTAGAGCCCTGCCAAATTATAAAGACGTCATCTATATAACGCCACCAATTAATAACGTGAAGTGCAAGTGTGTCTTTATGTGTATGCCCAAGGACATGTTCCTCCCACCAGCCCACGTGCAAACACGCGTAGCTAGGAGAAAAACATGCCATAGCTACACCTCTCAGTTGTTGGTGCACTTCCTTATTAAAGAGGAAAAAATTATTAGTTAGGCATAATTCAATCATTTTTAGTAGCATCTTGTTGTGTTGATTATATAAAACACTTCCATTTGAATGAAAATGGCCAATAGCATTGAGTCCATCACTATGGTTTATGCTGGTATATAATGAGCATATATCCATAACTATGAAATAGCAATCATCATTCCAGGTAACATCCTGTAATTTGCTTAAAAAGTGTCCGGTGTCTTTAACATATGATGGTAGGCTCTCTACATAATCGTGAAGAAAAAAATCTACATATTTGGACATAGATTCTAATAACCCTCGTTGTGCTGAAATTATGGGTCGACCAGGTACAGGAATTATTTGTTTGTGCACCTTGGGAATAAAATATAGCGTGGAGGTTATAGGATAGTCCGTCTTAAGAAAACAATATTCTTCTTTATTAATTAAGCCTTCTCTTTTCCATTGCGCCAATTCCTTAAAAATGTGATCTTTTACCATTTTCAGTTCTTGAAAAGAAGCTTTTCTATAGCATGCCGGGTCATCAAGATGTCGCATACCTTCCTTCATGTAAGCATCACAAGGCCACAGAACGATATTACCTCCTTTGTCAGCTTTATTCACTATTATTGTGTTGTCATCACCAATCTTACGCATGAGTTTCGAGTATTGCTGCTCCACATAACTCTATGGATGAGTGGCGGTGTGTAACGGGATGTATAGGTGTATGTGTACATATGTTAAGTGAGTACATATATGAGTGACTGTATAGGACTGTTGGTGAAAGAGTGGATATGTATGTAGGTCTTGGAATTACTGAATAGGTTGTTCTAACTGGCATTGGTATATCCATTGTTTTGAAAATTGCAGTTTCTATTTTTGAGTGTGTGTATCAAAGGTTATATTAGGGTGAGAGGAGGTCTGCCACTCTATCATGTGGATGATGTCATCAGTGATGTCATTTGAGAGGTCATGAGTGATGTCAGGAGTGATGTCACTGACCATGTCATGAGTGAAGTAATATGTGACGTCATCAGCAGTGCATTGCGGGCGCACGAGTTATAGTTAGCTGAACTAACTATAACGGGGGAATTTCAATGGTTTTGTACGAGTGAAATGTCCAGATAACTATAACGCCCCTGACACCTATGGTTTTTTAAGTGAATTTCAAAGGTTTTTTAAATGCTAGATTCTAACTATGCCTACAGAGGTAGGACATGTGAAGAAAGAAGAAAAAACGCACAGAAAGAAAAAAAAGAAATGCAGAAAGAAACAACAGAAGTCCTCAAAGACGAAGAAAAGTGCAGGAAGAAAGAAAACGTGCAGAAAGAACAAACAGAGGAGCAGAAAGAAGCCTTGTTGCAAAATCATCCTGTAACCTCAACTTTTTCAGACGGGTACTGATGGTAACTGAGTCTAACTAACCAGTCCTAGAGCCAGTGCTATGTTGAAAGACACTTAGAATACAGTGAGAACACCTACATACACTAGGGAACACTATGCGTTGGGGTCCCCCTGTGATTAGCAAGGCCTCCTCTGTAAGCCCCTAGTATATAATAGGGCAGGGGGATTAAAACTACCTCTTAAAATGTACCACGGGGTGCGTTTGCACACTGGTGAAGGGAGGGGAGGGGCCTGAGATGACATGTGTGCAAACACAACCTGTGTGCGTTTTAAGTTGGGGGATAAAGTCCCCTTGAATCCTGAGGGTCCCTGGGGGCCAACTAACCCACCAGGTATGTCCAGTAAGTGCCAGAGGGTTGCATTGCAGAGAAGTGTAAAATGGGGCACGGCCTCGGACCACCTCTCTGTAACGCAGCTCTGTGGTGCTTACTGGAGGTACATGTTGGACTAGTTGGACCCAGGGACTCTCGGGATTAAAGAGGACTTAATTCCCCAACTTAAAATGCGCCACAGGGCGTGTTTACACATGTAACCTCAGGCCCTGTCCCCTCCCTTCACACTGTATAAACACATCCTGTGGCCGTTTTAATTTGGGAGATTAAGTTCCCTTGAATCCTGAGGGTCCCTAGGGTCCAACTAGCCCACTAGGTACCTCCAGTAAGCGCCACAGAGCTATGTTGCAAAGAGGTGTAAAAAAGGGCACGGCTTAGTCCACCTCTCTGCAACGCAATGCAGTGGCGCTTACTGGAAACACCTGGTGGGCTAGTCGGCCCCCAGGGGCCCTCACGATTGAAGGGGAATTATTTCCCCAACTTAAAACGCGCCACAAGGCGTGTTTGCATTCGTCACCTCAGGCCCCATCCCCTCCCTTCACCACTGTGCAAACACGCTCTGTGGCCGTTTTAAGTTGGGAAATTAAGTCCCCTTGAATCCTGAGGGTCTCTAAGGTACAACTAGCCCACTAGGTACCTCCAGTAAGCGCCACAGAGCTGAGTTGCAGAGAGGTGTAAAAAGGAGCACGGCCAGGACCACCTCTCTGCAACGCAGCGCAGTGGCACTTACTGGAAGCACCTGGTAGGCTAGCTAGCCCCCATGGGACGTGGCCACTGAGCATCTCGCTGCAACGCATCTCCCTGACGTATACTGGATGTACCTGGTGGGCTTTTTGGCCCTCAGGGACCCTCGGTATTGAAGGGGAATTAATTCCCCAACTTACAACTCGCCAGGAGGTGCGTTTTCACAATGGTGAAGGAAGGGGGCGGGGCCTGAGTTGACATGTCTGCAAACACGCCCTGTGGTGCGAGAGGTGTTCAGAGGCCATGGCCCTTTTTACAACACTCTGCAACGCAGCTCCCTGGCGCATACTGGAGGTTCCTGGTGGGCTAGTTGGCCCCCAGGGACCCCCAGTATTCAAGGGGAATTAGTTCCCCATCTCCAAACGCGCCAGGGGGAGTGTTTGCAGAGTGGTGCAGGGAGGGGGCGGGGCCTCTGCGCGATGCCGGTCTTTTTAATAAAAACAAATTTAATTCATTTTTTTAAAACTTTGGAAGGGGGGCGCGTGGCCCCCCTCCCTAGGCCATAATCCACCCCGGGGACCCCATCCCCTGGGGCATGGCCATTTATTTTTTTATAATAGATTTGGAGGGGGGGGCTGCGTTGTCCCCCTCCTCAGGCCACTTATGGCCCCTGAGACCCCATCCCCCGGGGCTGGCCTTTCCTTAATTTATTTATTTTTATATTTGGGGAGTGGGGCCGCATGGCCCCCCTCCCGGGCCACTAATAGTCCCGGGGACTCCATACACCGGGGCTGGCCCTCTCCATTGGGGACCGTGGGGGGGTCCCCAATGCCCCCACGGTCCCGCCGGCTCGTCGCGTCCTTCGGGAGCCGGCATTGCTTTTCTACATAGGGAGCTACAGTGTCCTGGGGGTGGGCCTCCCGGGACACTGCAAGAGCCAGCCCTTGGGGGTGGCGGTCCCCAGGGCCATCACAGGACTCCAGGAGGGGGGCCGCATGGCTCCCCTACCACCTTTATCAAAGCCCCGGGGGTGGTGTTCCCCGGGGCTTGGGGGTCCATCACGGACCCCCAAATGGTAATACTTAGTGCCCCGGGGAGGTGCCCCTTTGGGCCCCCCATCACAATTAAAACAATGCCCCCGGGATTTGGCCCACCCGGGGGCCATATAGCAACAAAGTGCGGGAGCCCGTGCTTCGGTTTTTTTTGTTCTCGGCAGGATCCACGCACCCTGCGCGGATTTTGCCGATTTAAAAATAAAATAAAAATTTGGGGCCCTGGGGGTCCTGGTGGACCCCCTAAGCAGGCCTAGGGGGTAATTGTGTTTCTACCCTGCCCCTTTTTGTGTTTTTCGCGTTTCTTTTCCTGATTTCTTGTGCCTCGGTTCAACAGAGACACAAGATGGCTGCCAACACTTCCTGGTTTGTAGTGTTGACAGCCAATTAGCATACAGCTCGTGATCGGGAGGGTGCGCGGATCCTCCGTGGCCATAGATATATCTATGTTTTTACTTTTGTACGGATGTACACCATTTAACAAAAAGGGTTCTTTCTGAACCAAGATCTACCTTTTTGTCAAATTTGATGTAATTCAGTTCACCAGTTCGGGCTGTAGCCCCGGCTAAAGTTTCCTATGGGAAATTGCATGGGGAAAACAAGTTTTGAGCCCCCCCTTTTTTCTCACCCCCGCTTGAAGAATCACCCCAAAACTTTCAAGATAGGAGCGGACCGGAGCGCCCCACGAGTTTTGAAAATTTTGCGAACGTTCGTCAACCGGCGCAAAAGTTATTGGAAATAGAATGATGTGAATTTCCTATGGAAAATAGGTCCTAACTATAACTATCTTCTGGCGACCGCCAGTAGATAATATATATATATATATATATATATATATATATATATATATATACACATACACGCGCAATTATGGTCCCAGCTGGGCAAATGGCGCTCTTTGTGTTGGCGGTGCGTGTCTCCCCGAGCAGGACCTTGCGGGTCTACATTTACCAAACCTGGCGCCCCAGCACCTGAAAGACGGGACACACTAACTTTTGAGGAGCGCAAAATGCTGCAGGATCTAATGGATAATGATATGATCGAAATAAAACCGGCAGACAAAGGTGGGGCTATAGTAATCATGAACACATCACAATACATGAAGGAGGTAATGAGACAAATACATCTGGCCACCAACTATATAAGATTGTGTCAGCACCCTATAAATGAGCTCACAATGACCCTTAATGGCAAAATCAAAAGATGGCAAGCGGAGCACCTGTTGAGTGAGGATGAAGCACAATTTTTAAGGAATGAAAGTCCGATTATTCCAACAATATACTTCCCCCCAAAAATACACAAGACATTGGACTCCACTCCAGGGAGACCCATGATATCCATTTGTGGGTCTCTCTCAGTAAAACGTCTCCGCATATGTCGATCACTTCTTAGCCCCATTGGTGATATCATTAAGCTCCTACATTAAAGATACAGGGGACTTCTTGAGGATCCTTGTAGATACAGGATGGTAGGAAGGCTATTTATTGGTCACAATTGATGTTGTATGTCCATGCACATCCATTAGCCATGAATTTTGGATTAAAATCAGTGAAATATTTTCTTCATCAAAGAAACGATCAGAACTTAAAGCACTCGCAAATTCTCCTGGAAATGATAGAGCTATGCCTCCGTAATAACATCTTCTTGTGGCTACGATTTATAGATAATTTATATATCATTTGGAACGGTGCAGATGAAGACTTTATGGAATACTTTGAGAAGCTAAATTTTAATGAGGTGCGGCTAGCATTCACCTGCAATATAAGTACAACAGCAGTACAATTCCTGGACATGAAGATCTACATTGAAGAAAATCAAACACAAACAACTGTCTATTGGAAACCAACATCTACCAATAGCATACTAAAGTGGTCCAGCTTCCACCAGAAGTCTCTAAAATAAGTATTCCTTAAGGAGATTTCATTAGAATGAAACACAACTGCTCCTATATGAATGAATTGTAAATAGAAACAGAACGGAAATTCCTACAAAGGGGATACAAACTAACTGACATCAAAGAAGGAGAGAAACGGGCAGAGTCCATGACACGGGTACCAACTTTGGTGAATAAGAAATCAGGTGAAATCCCAGAGACTGAAGATCAGACATTAAGAATGGTATTGAGTTATGGTAAAGAAAACCAACAGATCATTCCCATTTTGAACAAAAACTGGAATATACTAAAAAAAAAGATCTGGATTTTGTAAAAAAACTAGGAAGTAGACCTGATATATCATACCGTAAATCTCCTTTACTCAAAGACAAACTAGTGAGAAGCCATTTTGAAATCCAAAATCCAAATCATGGCTAGTAAAACAAGAAAAAGGATTTATACGGCTTGATAGATGTAAATCATCTCGTATAGGAAAAAACACTTGTGAGCTTCCTGATTTCAAAGGATAAACATTCACCACTGATGAAAGGAGAACATGAAAACAAACTACGTGGTATACGTGATTGAATGTCAGTATGGACTAAAGTACATAGGCAGTACTATCTGAACCTTAAAGAAGAGAATAATGTAACATATTCGAACAGTACAGAATAAGGACAGAATTATGTAATGACAAAACATCCGGAAAAACATCCTGGGTATGACTAGCAACAGCAAGAGATACTATGGAATAGCCAGTGTGACCAGAAATAAAAGAGGAGGCAACAGAACTTTGAGATTGATACAGTTAGACTCTAATCTCTTCATAAAATTCAGCTCTTAGCATCCATATGGACTAAACGAGGATGGAGAACTATATACACACCTATGAAGACATAGAAATTGGAACTTAATAAATCTTTTGAGCCAATATTAATTGGAAATATGATATTACCCTAATTAGCTGCTGTCAATACATGAGCCAGATATTGATGGTGTGAAACATATGAAAATTAACCGGTTTGAAAATACAGGGGGGAACCCCCCAAAAATCAGATTAAACAATGGTAGAATGGGAGGGGGCACGTAGCCCAACACATTAAATTGACACCTCATAACCATACAATAAGACCGATCAAGGAGCAAACTGAGCTCACTAATGAAAATACTGAGAAGAGAGAATGTTATAAAAAGTGAGTAGGTCCAGCCACTCCCTTGATCCCCCAATAAGGGCACTTAGCCCAACATAAGCTAAATTGAAACCTTACAATCACATAATAAGATCAAGTAAGGAGCAAATTGCGCTCACAAACTGTGAAGAGAGAATATTATGGAGAAGTGAGTGGGATTAACCTCTCCCTTTATTAAAAAATAGTAGGAAATGTATCCTCAGAGTAAACGGACATGGTTATAAGTAAAGGGAAACATCAACAAACCCTGACACCTAGCCTAACATAAAACTATAGCATATAATCACAATGTAAGAGGGGGACAAGGAGTAAGTGTTGGGGAGGTCCTGTACCGAAGCTCCAAAGGTAAAGCACGAACACTGGGGGGTATCAGTTCCTAAAGGCAAAGGTGATTTTACACTCTGGCAGTCCTAATCGGTACTGCTACTAGAAGTGGGTGTCTCCAAGAGGTAAGTTCTGAAATTTATATAGAGTAGGGTAAAGAGACTCCTGTGCGGGTAATCGTTGTGCCTTCACACACCCTTGCGGGTGCAAAGCATCATCATTGGGCAATGCTCCTCATGGGTGTGGCGCTGCAGTCCCTCACGGGCCCTCGTCGAGTGCACTCTGTTGGAGATCTTTTATAGGAGTCGCTGCAGTTGTGCATGTGGGTGTGCGGGTAAGGTGAAAGGCGGTGAAATAAAATGGACTATTGGTACCCTATAATTTTATTTGTGGGTTCTCAAGGTCATGTTAAAAATGGCACGGGATGTAGGCGCAAATCGCGCTAAGAATGAGTCGGTGGGAGACAAGACGTAGTCCCACTGCTCTCAACACGTATGTGATTTTAAAATGATGTGGTGAGTAAATAGTGGCTGGTCAACATGTTTCGCGCTGCCTGTGGTCCCTAATGGATCCCTTAGCGCTTCATCAGGACCTTAGTGAGGAAAAAATAGGAAAAAAGAATAAGGGGATCAGGGAAAAAAGCACCCTATATTCCCTTGTTACCACGTGACAGGTGAGTGTCACGGTGACCAATGAGTGGGAACGTCTTATTCGTGTCCCATATTCTAAACCTTCCCTTTTTTATGCGGAAGGCTTCTTCGGCAGAGACCGTCAGGATAGGGGGGGTGAAGAGTCCCCCTCTGGTTGAGTCTTCCACACCTAATCTTCATCCACGGACGCCGGTAAAACTATAGCACTCAGTCCCAGAAAGTCATATGAGAACTTCTAACATACACATCTGATGTCAGACACTGACATATAATTGGGTCTGAGAATACTTCACACCAGCTGTTTGTATGAAGCAAGATAAGTGGTAACATTTGTATAATCTGTACAATTTGTTATCAATATATCACTGTCTCTGAAACTACATATCCCACAATGCTTCTTGGTGAGCCAAGTAGGAATTCAGTATAAATGGAGAAACTAAAGAGGGACTCACTTAACTATGATCAAGACTTGTTCGTCGGAACACGTTGGTGATGGTGTGCTGTGGGGCAATGGATGGCCACTAAATAAATATTACTACATAATCAACTCCAGAAGTGCGGCGTAAAAGGTCTTTGTAAGAAATAATTACAGGGCATGGTTCTGCCCTGAATGCTGACACCAACCATATCAAGCGCACTGTAAGTGGAGCCGAGTTGGTGGAATGTGTGTTCGTATGTTTATGGAACCTCAGCTCCCAACACGCCGTCCATCTTCAAAGTTCCAATCCCAAGAACTCGGGCAAACCAGAAATGGTTATCTCAGGTACACTTATTTATTTTTTATATTTTCTCTTTCTCTTTCAGCCAAAGTGCATCGTGCTCGCAAACAATATATATATATAAGGTTTTCATTTCTCCGCTGCTTTGAAATAAGTGCTAAAGGATAGTTTTTGTACCGGAAGTGTCCCATTCTAGTACAAAAATTATTCCTTACAGAACACAAATCATCTTGTGAGGGTGTGTGCATTTGCACATGGCAAGCAAAGTATGCCAGCGCGGGAAGAGAGGAAAACAGCACCGCACCTTAGTAGATATGGCACTGTTATGCTCTTTTCCTTTCACGCTATGCAACAACTTTAGTTTCTGCACTTTGTGGTGTTACTTTTCAGTAAATCCGTGTCTGGGTATTTGTTTATTGTTTTCTCTTTAACATAGGTCTTTTTGAGTGTTGTAGCCATGTTATGCCTGACTCATTGTATCAACTGTCAGCATAAAGGCAGTTTTAGTGTTGAATTTTGTGTTTTACATTTCTGTAATATCAGCTTATCATTGATTTTTGTCTAACAGTGCACTTAGCGAGATTTTGTTTTTGAAAATAGCAAAAAAAACGACTCCCACACAATCGGAGTCTTCTGTCATGGTGTGAGGGTCATCTTACAGTTTCACTGCCCCTTATCAACAGGTTTTACCTGGCGGTGATGGGCAATGAAATCTGGCTCTTTGACTGCCCATTTCAAATCACTAAATTGGGCCATCAGAAAACTGTTGGCTTTGGAGGCAGAGTAGTTGCTGTCACAATGAAGGTCCACCCAACTCTAAATCAGGCAGGCGGGCAGTCCTTAAGTTTGGAGGAGAGGGAACTTCGTTGCAGTTATGATGAGGCACCCTCTCCAAAATAAGGCCGTCAGTATTATATGTTATGGTGTCTTGCACTGCATTCACTAGAATGATCAAGACTGACAGTGCTCCATGTTAATTCATATTCCCTGCAATTTGGACCAAACTAAGACAGAGACAAGTGTGTGAATTAGCTGACGCTGGTGTTCAGAGACCTCTCTGCTAAGAGTTAACCAACATGAAGTCAAGAAGATGGCTCCCTATAAGAATGATTCTGCTAAGAAAGTGGACAGAAAGGTGAAATCTATCACTACAACTGGAAAGACTACTGGAATCAGTCTCTCCTCCTTTATCCAACAATGTGCGTAACATGTTGTGCTCTCATCACCCTCATCTGAGGAGGACATCATTTTTATCATCCCTTGACCAATGATACTACCACTATCACCAAAACCAAATCAGTCTTGCTTTGTTGCAGTGACAGCAGCCATGGCTGAGTCCACCAAATCGGGAGAACTGAACAGGAACAGGATCTTCATATACTGGGTCTTCCTGGGGTAGAAGCAGAGCAGAGAGTTGGGCTTGCAGCATAGCAGGGTGTGGTGCCTTCTTTTTCACCAAACATATCATATTCACATCCTCCTCCTCTAAGGAAATGAAGGCCAACTCAGATACCTTCTCAAAGCATCCTTTTAGAACATTCCAATGCAAAAGCCGACCCAGTCCAGCTCCACCAGAAGTTCTTCTGGGTTAGCTGGTATAAGGAAAGCCTCCTACTCGGTTAAGAGCTTCTTTGCAGTAAGGCTACATGAGCAACATATTACAGATTGCACAGTTTACCCCAATTAGGTGTGTTGCATGAGGAAAGGTAGACATCGTGGTAGAGGGGGCAATGGACTCATGAAATACAAACATCCAATTCTAGTGGAACAGCAGCTTAAAAGATGGGTGTTCCTGAGAGTGAAGAACGTGATTGTCAGGTTGACCAATGCACTCTTACCTGAAAATACTGCTGCTTTGTTACCTGTAAGGTGCTTGGTAGGCTTTCGCAGAGACGCTAAGGGCCAACCTCCCAGGATCCCTATCCAATAACCAGTGATTGTATTAAAACTATGGCCTTTTGATAGAACTCAGGGAGAAGGGCCGGATTCGGACGCCAGTAGAACTCCTGTTTTCAACCTGCGAGGCAACAAGAGGTATTTTTAGATATGATTTCTTAAACTATGTCACTAACCTTACACTTATACAAACACTGACATCCCTACTTGTTTGGAATTTGCGTTTGCTGAAATGTCCTACCTGCGATCTACAGGGATGTGCGTCGCGTCTGGGATGTCGTCTTGAGTCGAGGTGTTGTCTTATGAGGACATTGTTGATGTTATGATGTATTCAGCGTTGTGATGTAGTATCTTCTCTTTTGGTTGCGATACACTTTCTCTGTAAGTGAAAGAAATCACATAGAATTAGTTGTTCTCTATTCTTTTGTTCTTAGGCGCTTTAAAATAACATTCTAGTTCAGGGTTTCAATAACAATATTCACTTACTCTAAATCCTCCCTCCTAGTGATTCCATCACGACCTTCTGTCTTTTGAAAAAGAATAATAAGGAGCGGGATAACAAATGTACGAATAAACATGTAAAATAAAATTGTCTTTTAGATTTCCTAAAGTTCAAATGTCTTTCTTTAAGCAGAAAGTCTTTCCAAAAATTTACTTTAAAGTATTGCGCGTAAAGTTGCAGCTCTCTTGCGATGGGCGCCTTAAAAGAAAAAATTATCACTTAGCTTTCTTTCTTATTCAGGTACCGTCGAGTCAGAAGAGGAGTCCAGGATTGAAGAAACCGGAGATCTTGACTTCTTCGAGGTCAGTGCAGAGAAGACCAGCTGTTGCCATGTCGAGAGCCGGAAGGCTAATCGCCTTCTAGAACTTGGGTGTGGCATTTATACTCATGCCATACCCCAGTACGAGTCCTACGTTGTGCGCGTTAGACGCGCTATGACGTTTTATTGCAGGTCTGAATTCGGGTGAAGCGCGAGTCAGCACACACGGTTCCAGACAGTTTTCCTTCTAAAACAGAGAAGCCTTGAGCATTGCAACTGTGGCGAAAGCTTGGACGTTACATATTTATATTCAGAGAGGTGCCTAAAACAATTCCATAGCTCTTAGGCTGAAACCGATCAGCATCAATAAAGCATTCATACAACATAGCTCAATACATTTTATGTTGGTACACTGTAATATGTAGTGTGCGTTCTAGTCTCGCATGCTGCGTGATGACGCGACACGCGAGAGGAGAACGCGGGGGAGGCAATGCGCATGCGCGAGCCGCGAGGCGCGGAAAAAGAGCCCGCCGCGGCACGAGTTGGTTGTGTGGCCCGGCGCTCTTATGTGTATTGCGTCTAACAAATAAATAAGTGTTGTTCCACACTTCCTGCCTCTTGTGCTGCTTGGGAGGAGGTCCCAACGACATTACAGTGGCGACGAGATCGGGATTGCTGCAATCACAGACAGCTGAAGGACCCTGAAACACCGACAGGGAGCACAGGCCAAGGCAGCAGTAACCAGCAAAGGGGGAGGACAAAAAGCGGAGCAGTCCCCAAAGAATACACACGAAGAGTGTGGCAGAGGCAGTTCAGACAAGGTACGGACCACGTGCAGAGGCCTATAGCCGGCGCGCAACTGCGAGAAGCACACGCGAAGCCGTGTCGCAGAGACCCTGGCGGAAGCGGCAGCAAGCAGCGAAGGGGGGTCAAAAGAGAAGCGACAGCAGGAGCAGGTACGACCAGAACGGGGAGACACACTGGGAAGTCCAAGAAGCCCAGGTACAGCGCCAGGAAAGAGGGAAGAGATGAGCACCCAAGGTTCCTCGCTAACGGCGCTCATACCGTTTCTGCCAAGACCGGGAGAACCCCAAATGAAGTGGGAGGATTGGCGGGAATATTTTAAGAACTACCTGGCGGCCCTCGAAGATGAGAACGGTGAAGAGTTCCCCAGCGCGAGGAAGAAAAGAATACTCCTGCACAATTTAGGCCCGGAAGGCATAAGAGTCTACCAGAATCTAGTGCCGCCACTCAGGCAAAACGCGGACAATGACGTATTCAAGCACGCCATGGAGGTCCTTGATGCCCACTACCGCCCGGCGGTGAGTGTCTCAATAGACAGATACAATTTCCAACAGAGGAAACAGGAGCCGGGAGAAACCATCGATGAATACGTGGCAGCCTTGAAGAAACTGGCAGTGACATGCAAATATGGAGCCCTGCACGATGAGTTCATCAAGGACCAAATCGTCATGCATACCACGAATAAAAGTGTGCAAGATAAACTGTGGGCGAACAGCGAGGCGCCTCTAAAAGACGTAATAGCGATGGTGAAGAAAGCGGAACTGACCAAACGGTGTGCGGAGGCAGCAAAACGAGAAGTGGTCCCCAAAGTCATGGTGAACAGAGTGGATGAAGCGGAAGCGCAGGGAAGAAGCAAGCAACCAGCGCAGGAAGGAAGAGGTCCCCCGAAGTGGAAAGGGAAGACGGGACAAACGTGGAAGCAGACAAAAGACAACAACGGAGCCTGTTACAGGTGCGGCAGTCCCGCACATGCCGCCTAGGACAAGAGATGCCCAGCGTTCCGGGTGAAGTGTATGTTCTGCGGCATAATGGGTCACTACGAGAAAGTCTGCCGAAGGAAGACGAGGAGACCCGTGGTGAAGTATGTGGAACAAGAGCAACAGGGAGAGGAAGAAGAGCAAGAGGAAGAAGTGGAAATCCTGTGTATCGAGGATCAGGTGCTAGGGATAGACGGGAAGAGAACCCGCAAACCCCAATGCGACATGAAGATTGGAGGGGTGAACATCCAAATAGTCATAGACTCGGGGTCTCCGTACACCATCATCCAGAAAACGGTATGGAAGGAGCAGTTCGAACCTACGCTGGGACCGAAGCTGGAACCTCCAGACATTCGGCCAGTAACGTATACAGGAGATCCAATACCTATGGTAGGGTACCGGAAACTGACCTTTGAATTCCGGGGAAGACAAGCCGAGTGCAAACTGTACATAGCAGAGAAAGGCCCCTCTGTGCTGGGATGGATGGACCAAGGGGATCTAGGGATAAAACTAGACCCGGGAGGCGACACACAAGTCCTCTTGACGGCGCCAGGGAGCTGGCCGGTACTGGAAGCAATGAAGCATAAATTCCCGACGGTGTTTGGAGGAAAGGTGGGGAAACTGGAGAAATTTACACACAGGATAGTACTTAAGGAAAACTCCAACCCGGTGTCCCACAAAGTCAGGAACATACCCTTAGCGTGAAAGTGGCGGTGCAGACGGAGCTACACAGATTGGAAAAAGAGGGAATAATAGAGCCGATCGACAGTGCGGAATGGCTTGCCCCCCTGGTAGTGGCGATGAAACCCAATGGGAAAATCCGTCTCTGTGTGGACCTAAGGGAACTAAACAAGTGCCTCATAGTAGAGAAATTCCCGTTACCTCGCATTGAGGAAATGATAGCCAAGACCAAAGGGATAAAATGGTTCTCCACCATCGACCTAACGTCTGCCTATCACCAAATAGACCTGCACCCGTCAAGCCGG
This sequence comes from Triturus cristatus, assembly GCF_964204655.1. Lineage (NCBI taxonomy): Eukaryota > Metazoa > Chordata > Amphibia > Caudata > Salamandridae > Triturus > Triturus cristatus. The sequence continues at coordinate 40,636,911 of NC_140584.1, read as the reverse complement.
AAGTTGACATCGTTTATCACACCCTTTGGGTGCTACCAATTTCGGAGAATGCCATTTGGCCTTGCCTCCGCAGCAGCAGTGTTCCAAAAGCTGATGCATCGGCTGTTTCAGGACATTGAAGGCGTCCAGTATTTTTAGGATGATATACTCGTGATGGGGTCAGATAGAAGAGACCACGATGAGAGATTGGAAAAAGTACTCAGAGTGCTAGAGGACAAGGGCCTGACGGTGGAATGGGAAAAGTGCAGGCTAGGAATTACATCAGTCACCTACCTGGGGTACGAAATAGGAGGACGTGGCATCACCCCCAAATGAGCGAATGTGGAAGCGATATGCAAGGCGACTGCACCCAACAACAAAGAGGAAGTGAGGTCCTTCTTAGGGATGGCCGAGTACTACAGCAAATTCGTACCACACTTCGCCACCAAGACCCATCACCTTCGACAACTAACAAGGGACAAAACAACCTACCAATGGACGGAAGACACACAGAAGGAATTTGAGGCCCTGAAGAGAGACATCAGTCAAGCGGTACCCTTGCAAGGGTATGATCCTCTCGGTCGGTCGATTCTGACGACAGATGCCAGCGAGAAAGTCCTAGGGGCCGTGCTCATGCAGGAAAGGAGCGATGGACAGGTGGAAACACTCAGCTTCGCGTCCATGACACTATCACCCACGGAGCAGAAATATAGTGTGATTGAGAAAGAGATGCTAGCGGTGGTGTGGGCGATGGGAAAATATCGCCAATTCTTATGGGGCACAAGATTCTTGCTGAAAACGGACCACAAGCCACTGGTAAAAGTGCTCACCTCAAGCGGGCATGCTGGGGCCACACCCCGCATAGCGAAAATGACGCTCAAACTGCTGGAGTACAGATACAATGTGGAATATATTCCGGGGACGAGGAATAAGGTGGCAGACTATCTCAGCCGAGCAGCAGCCATGGAAGGGGCCCCGGACACGACGCCTGAAGAAGACGAGATGGTGGCAATAATGGACTACCCCGAAAGGGTGATAAGCAAACAAGAATGGATACAAGCGTATGAAGAAGATGAGGAAACCCGCAAGGTCAAGGAACACATAATAAAGGGATGCCCAGAGAAGAGACGGTTAGGAGAGGCTCTCCGGAAGTATTTCGAAGTGCGAGAAGAGTTATCGGTAGGGAACAAAGGAATATTCCTGTACAGGAGACACAAAGTGGTTCCTCCAGAAACAGTGGTTCCCCGATTACTCGCAATGCTGCACGAAGGGCACTTGGGAATAGTAAAATCGAAGGCGAGGGCTAAAGACATGTACTGGTGGCCAGGAATGGACGCCCAGGTGGAGAGGCAAGTGAGAGAGTGCAGCCAGTGCCAAGGAGCCGACAAGACGCTAGTCCCACTACGACCAGCGTTAGGGAAATTCCCCGTACCAAGTGGGCCATGGGAAGACGTGGCGGTGGACATCCTGGGACCGGTGCTGGACATCCATGGAACGCCCCAATACCTCTGTGTCCTGGTCAACAAGTATTCCAAATGGCCGGAGATACACATACAGGAAGAAATGGAAGCAGAAACAGTGATAAAATTCCTCACTTCCGTTTTTCTAAGGGAAGGCATCCCCAGAAAGCTATTGAGCGACAATGGACCCCAATTTAGATCGGAAAAATGGAACAAATACGCAGAGCGCAATGGGATAAAATTGCTGCACACGGCGGTGTACCACCCGGCAAGCAATGGGCAGGTGGAGCGCTTTAACAGAGTACTGATGGGATCCATCCAAGCAGCTATCATGGTGGGGAAAGATTGGGAGAAGGAGATTCAGAAAACAGTGTGGGCCTACCGCATCACCCCCACGGGGACGGGGTACAGCCCCTTCCAAATCCTAAGAGGGAGACACCCCTTCACAAAGGACAATGTCATGTGGAGAGAAAAGACATTAATGAGCAAGTGGTCTCCGGCAGTAGTACAACACAACCTGGAGAAGGCCCAGAGGGTGTACACGGAGCACTACAACAAGAGACGGAGGTCAAGAACGCCACTCTGGAGAAAGGGGAGTGGGTGAGAGTCAAGCTAGCGGTACGAAGGAAGAAGGGAGAAAGCAAGTACAGTCCACCTCTACAAGTGGAAGGGGCATACGAGAGAGCCGCCTTACTCAGTGATGGGAACGTGTGGTCCCATGACCGCATGGCGAAATGCAACAAGATCCTGAAATGGCCAGAGGAAGAGAATGAGAAGTCAACCCTAGAGACACTAACAAAAGACAACGAAGGAAACCAACCCCCGAAAGGGAGAAGCGGACCGGAGAGAGAAGATAGTGAGGAGCAAGTACAACAGGGGTCGATGGAAATGGAAGAGCTAGCGACGGAGGAAGGCCACAGCCCTGACAGAGCGGGGCGAAGCGAACAACGAGGCCACAGCCCGGCTGCAAGCAATGATTCTGGTAATCATGGCACCCCGGTAAGGCGCACCCGAGCGGGCAGAGTGATTGTGAGGCTTAGCCGCTTCAAAGACTTTGAACTTGAGGGAGGGTGCATACCCTAGAGACTGTGAGGACAGTATGTTATCAGAGCCATGGAAAAGGAGGGAGATATGTAGTGTGCGTTCTAGTCTCGCACGCTGCGTGATGACGCGGCGCGCGAGAGGAGAACGCGGGGGAGGCAATGCACATGCGCGAGCCGCGAGGCGCGGAGAAAGAGCCCGCCGCGGCGCGAGTTGGTTGTGTGGCCCGGCGCTCTTATGTGTATTGCGTCTAACAAATAAATAAGTGTTGTTCCACACTTCCTGCCTCTTGTGCTGCTTGGGAGGAGGTCCCAACGACATTACATAATACACACATTGATTTTGATTTACCTTTATACCATAAACACAACACTTGGAGTGCTGGATGCACGGGACAGGGGTGGGTTTTATTGGGTAAATAACGCTCTTACACAGGGCAGGTAGACATGCTCTGTACCATGTCTATATTAAAAAGACTAGACAGGGATCATGACAGTGATCTGATAAAAGGAGTTGATGATAATGATGAAGATGTCATAGTCGGGACAAGCAGCCCTGCCACATTTAATGTGAATACAGCACCAGCATCAAACTCTGCTTGACCAATGGAAACAAGGTTATTGAAGTCACCCCAAAACTTTCAAGCAGCTCACCTCAACAGAAATCACATAAGTGTATTGTCAAAAAAATTAAATCACTATCATGGCTATGTTCAAAAGGGATGCACCTTACCACCAAACCCATAATCTTGTCCCTTTGTTCCAAATGGCACAAAATTATGGAGTGTGACCTCCTCCCATTTTCATTGGTGGAAGGAGATGGGTTTCTGTAATTTTGGAGGCCTTGTTTCCAAAATGGACTGGGCTAAGTCAGACCTATATCTTAACTATCGATGTCCTTTAGCTGCATCACGAAGTAGTGGGATGCGTTGCTAACGCTATAATGGAGAGCACTGTGCAGTCCATTCATTTCACTATAGACATGTGTGCTGGTTGTTGATCTGAAGACTATGGGCCTCATTACGATAACTGTCAGAAAGGCTCAGAATGGCATTTGGATTTACCTAACAGGTGTCGGAACCCATGTTTCTGACCGACTTGGAAACAATCAATTACAATAGAAGGTAACCATTAGGTTTTTCCAACTCATTTCCGATTCACATTTGGAGACTCTGAGTCAGTTTGAGCTGAATTGTACAGCTCTACAGTCCGCGTTTTTGGGCAGCCTTTCCGAATCAGTCTGTCTGACACAGAACGGCTGTCGGAAACTGACTTTGGGGGCCCGTAGTAGGTCCTCCTTCACCCGGAGGCCTCGGGTAGGGGCCCGTGGGTGTACCCATGGGACCCCTCTCTACATCCATGAACAATGTGGCAGGCACCATAGGTGCAGTGTTTTCCGCAACCACCCCCTTTTTTCAATGTGAGCCTGTGTTGTCGGTCAGAACACAGGCTCCCATTGAAGTCAATGGGAGTTCGACCGAACGGTGTTCGAAAACATTGTAATCAGTCGGTCGGACTCAGCGAACCCGAGTCGGTCGGATCCGATTCCGACAAAGAGTCGGTCAGAATGCTTTGCGACTAATATCAAAATGAGGCCCTATGTGTTTGTCAACACACACTGGATTTATTTCAAGTGGGTTAAGGAAAGGCTATTACTCTGTGCCATGGATACTGATGATTTTCAAGGCAGTTGTCGGCATGCAACAGTTGTAATGTTTTCCATTGAGTAATAGCAAACAGCTGTCAACATCCCGGAAAAATTCAGCAAAAATTTCTCAAAATGGCTTAAAACCAAAGGTCTGGAATGGATTTGTTGCAACTGATGATGTCAGCAACATTGTCAAAGCCATGGCAGATGGAGGATACTTCTGAGTGGGCTGTTACGTCAACACTTATTGTACAGGACTTTCTCAAAATGAATAGTACACAACTTGCTTGCCATCTTAGGTAGGATTTGCACACCTTTTAGTCATTACTTAAAGCTCAGAATTGCCTCAGGATCATTTAGGGCCAGATTTACTAAGAACTGATTGCAAAATACTGGTCACAATTAACAATCATTATTTTTGCAACCAGTGTGGGAATTTGTAAACGACCTATGTACTAATAAGTCAGTTTGCAAATTTCTGATTCCCAATGAGTTGTAATTTGACTCCCACCAGGGTCTCGCTAGAGGATGTATGTCCCCCATATGTAAGAGTTCTACGTGTGAAGATACTTTGTAGATGGTAGAGTTGGACCTTATACACTGCACTTGGGGCCACCTGACCTACTCATCAATTCATTGCCATTGGGCTCTGTTGGTCTTTTGATATTTTTGTTATTGTTATTTGAACACATTTTATACAGCAGAGTGACATTACATTATGGTCCTGAAGAATGCCTAGAACATCTAAGTCACATGTGGCAGAAACATGTTGACCATATACAGGGTAAATATCCATAACCCTGTTTCACTATGCTTTTAACCTCTATCTGTGAGGACACAGGAATAACGTTTTTTTGGTCCTTATTGAGATAGTTTTAAATCACTTTCTCAGTTGCACTCTGCCGCTCACTTTCACCCTTGAGGGACTTACACATATATGTGCTACCAAAACACTCCTGCTCCTTTCCTTTGGAAAGTTGTAGCCCACACTGGGTACCTTGAGGTCCCGGTGTGTGGAGGGACCCAATGATGAGCCATGTCACCCTCGGGCGAGTGAGGGTTCTCGTCCAAACACTTGTAGTGCCCCCACCATTTTCTCCCAGTTCTTTTCTTCCATGTATCCTGTGTCTGGCTACTCTATACTCTCTGTGAGCTTAATAAGCTTTGCAATTTGACCTACCTCGTGAATAATAATTTTATAGGTCACAAACTGCAACCCATTAGGAATCGTAGCCATCAAAGGGATGGTGGCTTGCTGAGGTCAGCAGACCACCATGTCTGAAATTGGTTTTAAAGAAATAATTACCTGTTTCCTTAAAAATTGGGATGAGTTAGATTTTTTTTTTAAATGTACGTTTCATTAAAAATAAAAGTGTTTTTGTCAACATTCGCAAAATGGAAGGGGTCCCTTCTTTGAGGTGGTGGTAAAACATAAATGTTTTTGACCGGAATTCGGTCGCAAAACATTAATATATGCCAATTTGATTCTTCATTTTAAAGGGATGTCCTAAACACGCCCCTTCCAAATACTGAATTGGTATTTGGCTGCATATCTAAATTGCAATTTGGTAACATGATACTGACTTGCAATTTTGTTTTGTACGTACAATAAGACCGTTTTGCAGTCACAAACAGTCGATCCCGAGAATCTTACCCTTTGCCGCCACAAAAAGGCTTAGTACATCTGGCCCTAAGTGAGATAATACAGTCCCTGTAAAAGTCTTCATCCAGGAGGTTCTGTACCATTGGAACTTCACATTTTTATATGCTGCAATGCATGTTTAAGCAATTCTGGTCTCTAAATGATTATGTATTGCAAAGGTTGGGAGAAGCCACTGCCACAACCATCTCACTGGATCTTGATAAACGGGGTGTGCAGACTTCCTGACCAAAAATACTTTTCCTGTTGAATTTTAACTTCGAAAGACAAACACAGCAAGAACTATCTATCAAGCCATCCTATTGGTGCACTTCTTGCATGCTTATTTGTGTAATGTGGAAAAACCATTTACCAGTGTTAATATAGAAGCTTTTTGTTTGGTCACCCTTGCTCATTTGTATCGACGCAAATACCAGACTGCAACATGAGATCGTGTCTTCTGAAGAGCACATCTATGTCACTATACTGGACCCACAGTACAAAAATAGATCATTTTCAATGCTGTATGTCACTATAAAAAATGGATTCTCAAGAGACTTTGGAACTTGAAAATGAAATACTGTGACTTCGAGAGCAAAGTAGAACTGAATTACTATCATCTCCAATCTCTGAAGAGCACGTTGGTGGCTCAGGCAGCAAGTCACAACAGCATCACCTGCCCATATTAAAATAAATCACTATTCCAAGTCACACTGTTTGATACATAAACCAACACCAGTACCATCAGTACAAACATTCCCTGTACTCAATTGGTTTTTAGTTGTGTCAGGACTTACATCAAGTGTGCAGATGCAGGAAACTCTGAACCAGACAATGTCAACTATGACATTAGAAATGTTATTAAAAGAGTGCTTGAATGACAAAACAAGAATAAGGCTCATTGACCTACTGGCATGGTAAGAAGGAAGAGTGGTCGGAACTCAGCAAGATGGCAATAGAATATCTAGTATGGCCAATCACCAGTATATCATCTGAGTGGGTATTCAGTGCCATAGGGGCAAATGTCTAGTTTAAAAGGCCCAGTTTATCTCCTGAAAACGTAGAGGCAGTCATGATTAACAAAATAAACAAGCATTTAATCCCTAAAAATTATCAGACTCCAGAAGACACAACAGTGAATGAGGGTCATTCCACAGACAAATGTGAGTGATGCTCAAGAGGAATTGCCCGGAAATGCACATGATAAAAAATGGACCAGTGTGCCCAGTATCAAAGGCAGTTAACAACACAGTCATTTTGGTTTTGTGACGGTAAAACAACCAATCCAATTTTAAATTCAACCACAGGTTTTGAGCAGCACCTTCTTCTGCAGTAGATGCTGCCACTTCCTGAAAGAACTTATTCAACCCATGGTCCACCTTTCATTCCCCTAGTTAACTGTCACTGAAGATTGAGAGAACTGGACTATGAGTGTGTGTGTGACTTCAGTGCATATGCGTGGTGATGGCATTCGCGTTGTAACGCATACGTGGTAAAGGCATACGTTACAACGGAATGAGTTGTAAAGTCATACAACCGTCTCAGTGTGGATGCAGAGCCCGGCGGGGGCCCGTCTGCCTCGAAGGTATGTCTGCTTGTGGGGACTGGTTCCCAGATGAGCACTGCCATTTTGCGTGTGTAAGCAGGCGGGGTTTCAGGTGCAGCCTCCATGCCGTGGCGGTCCCCTCCTCGATTTCGCGGCATCAGCAGGTAGGCTCAGTATTAGTCAGGTGTTAGCAACGGCGTAGGGGCAGAGATGACTGCTGCTGGATGGTGGAGCGGATGACCTAGAGGTCCGGAGCACTCTTAGAGTGCGACCGCCATCATGACGCTCCAAAACTGCTTTATTTAAAGGCAGTCACTGAATGGTGGTCTGCTGACCCCAGCAGGCCACCATCCCTGTGAGTGCTAGCCATTCCTGATAGGGTCACACATTGTGTCTACCTCATTAATGTTAATGAGGCATGCAATTTGCGATCCCATTAGGAATAGCAAATAGTGTCTGAGACACTATTGTACATCCCAATTTGCAAGTCCCAAATGCGACGCAATTTGCAAGTCGCACATTGGTGGGTCGTACATCTGGCCTTTGGTGATCAATCATTCAGGGTATATGCAGCTAGTTATCTGGGATGACGCTATATAGAACATTAGTCAAGATAGCACTTAGGCCAGCATTTGCTCCTCACTCTGAGACCTCACTCACCCCATTTACCTTAACTCTCAAATATTGCTCTTTTCTTGTTTTATTCAACAGGTCTTCTCTTCTGCAAGGCACCTTCAGCATGCTTCTGCTCTGTGAAAAATAAGACTGCAGTGCCACTCTTTTTATTCAGTATCAATTTTTTGTATTATAAAAGATTTTGAATGTCAATCAATCAATCAATCATCGGCATTTGTATAGCGCACTGCTCACCCGGAGGGTCTCAAGGCGCTGGGGGGGAGGGGGGGGACGCTACTGCTCGAACAGCCAGGTCTTGAGTTGCTTCCTGAAGGCGAGATGGTCTTGCGTTGTCCGGAGGTGGATGGGGAGGGAGTTCCATGTCTTGGCTGCCAGGTATGAGAAGGATCTTCCTCCGGCGGTGGCTCTGCGGATGCGGGGGACGGTGGCGAGAGCGAGGCTAGCGGAGCTGGCGGGTGGGCTTGTGGAAGGTCAGGCGGCTGTTGAGGAACTTGGGGCCCAGGTCGTGGAGGGCCTTGTGTGCGTGGGTGAGGAGTCGGAACGTGATTCTTTTGTTGACGGGGAGCCAGTGCAGGTCTCTCAGGTGTCCGGAGATGTGGCTGTGTCGGGGGATGTCCAGGAGGAGTCGTGCTGAGGCGTTCTGGATCCGTTGGAGTTTCTTCTGGAGTTTGGCGGCGGTGCCGGCGTAGAGGGCGTTCCCGTAGTCCAGCCGATTGGTGACGAGGGCCTGGGTGACCGTCTTCCTGGTCTCGGTGGGGATCCACCGGAAGATCTTTCGAAGCATGCGCAGGGTGTTGAAGCATGAAGACGAGACGGCGTTGACTTGTCTGGTCATCGAGAGGGAGGAGTCCAGGATAAAGCCTAGGTTGCGTGCGTGGTCCGTTGGCTTGGGGGTGGCTCCCAGGGTGGGGGGCCACCAGGAGTCGTCCCAGGCGGAGGGTGATGATCCCAGGATGAGGACCTCCATCTTGTCTGAGTTCAGTTTCAGGCGGCTGTTCTTCATCCATTCGGCGACGTCTTTCATCCCTTCGTGTAGGCTGGCTCTGGCGGCGTCCGGGTCGCTGGTGAGGGAGAGGATCAGCTGGGTGTCGTCGGCGTAGGTGATGATCTTGAGGTTGTGTTGACGTGCGATGGTTGTGAGGGGGCTCATGTAGACGTTGAAGAGGGTGGGGCTGAGCGATGACCCTTGTGGAACGCCGCAGATGACTTCGATGGCCGCTGACCGGAACGGGGGGAGTCGGACTCCCTGGGTTCTTCCGGCGAGGAATGAGGTGATCCACTCCAGGGCCTTCTCCTGGATGCCGGTGTTGTTCAGGCGCTGTACCAGGGTGCGGTGGCAGACAGTGTCGAACGCTGCGGAGAGGTCCAGGAGGATGAGGGCCGCAGTCTCCCCGTTGTCCATTAGGGATCTGATGTTGTCTGTGGCTGCGATGAGGGCGGTCTCCGTGCTGTGGTTGGCTCGGAAGCCGGATTGCGAGTGGTCGAGGGATCCGTTGGTCTCGAGGAAGGCGGCTAGCTGTCTGTTGACGGTCTTCTCGATGACTTTGGCAGGAAACGGGAGGAGCGAGATGGGGCGGTAGTTCTTGAGGTCGGAGGGGTCTGCAGTTGGTTTCTTCAGCAGGGCACTGATCTCGGCGTGTTTCCAGCACTCTGGGAAGGTGGCGGTGTTGAAGGAGGCGTTGATGATGTCGCGGAGGTGGGGTGCGATGATGTGGTCGGCTGTGTTGAAGATGTGGTGTGGGCAGGGGTCCGTGGGGGATCCGGAGTGGATGGTGTTCATTGTGCGTGTTGTGTCTTCGGTGCTGACTGGGGTCCAGGTGCGGAGGGTGGCGGTGGGGGCCATCGGTTCGGTGGTGGGGTTCGTGGTTGGTGGGCCGAAGCTGTTGTGAATGTTGGCGATCTTGTCGTGGAAGAAGGCTGCGAGGGAGTCGCAGAGGTCTTGCGAGGCAGTGATGTCATTGTTTCCGGCGTCGGGGTTGGAGAGCTCTTTGACGATGCTGAAGAGTTCCTTGCTGTTGTGGGTGTTGTTGTCCAGTCGTTCCTTGAAGGCTGTCTTCTTTGTGGCACGGATCAGTTGGTGGTGTTTGCGGGTGGCGTGTTTGAGGGCCGTCATGTTGTCTGTGGTCTGGTTGGTGCGCCATGTGTTCTCCAGGTAGCGGCAGTTCTTCTTGGAGGTGATGAGCTTGTCGGTGAACCAGGAGGCTTTCTTGCTGCCGCGTTTGCTGGGGGGGTTCTTCTTCAGTGGTGCGAGGGCGTCTGCGCAGTTGGTGATCCACTGTGTGAGGTTGTTGGCGGCTTCGTTGGGGTCCGTTGAGCTGGTAGGGGGGTTCTGGCTGAGGAAGGTGGTGAGCTGGTCGACGGTGATCTTGTTCCAGCTCCTGCAGGGGGCTTGTTGAGGGTGGTGGTGGGTCGTCGTTTTACTGAAGCTGAAGTGGACGCAGCTGTGGTCAGTCCACTGGAGATTGGTGGAGTGGCTGAAGGTGACGTATTTGCTGGATGAGAAGACTGGGTCAAGCGTGTGGCCGGCGTAGTGGGTGGGGGTGGTTACCAGTTGCTTGAGTCCGAGGTTGGCCAGGTTGTCCAGCAGAGCAGTGGTGTTGCGGTCCTTGTTGTCCTCCAGGTGGAAGTTGAGGTCCCCCAGGAGGATGTAGTCGGTGGAATTGATGGCGTGCGGGCTGACGAAGTCTGTGATGTCTTCGCTGAACTGTGTGCGTGGTCCCGGTGGTCTGTAGACGAGGGTGCCTCTGAGCGTGGTCTTGGGGTCGGTGTGTATCTGGAAGTGGAGGTGTTCGGCGGAGGTGAAGGTGTCATCGGAGTTGGTCGTGATGCGGATGGTGTTCTTGTGGATGATGGCGATGCCTCCTCCTGTCTGGTTGACGCGGTCCTTCCTGGTGATTTTGTAGCCTTCCGGGACGGCGATGGCGACGTCGGGCGCTGAGGAGGCGTTCATCCAGGTTTCCGTCAGGAAGGCGATGTCTGGTGCTGTCGAGTCGAGGAGGTTCCAGAGTTCGACGGCATGCCTGTGAACGGAGCGGGTGTTGAGCAGGATGCACATCAGGTGTTTGTTGCTGGGGCTCGGTTTAGCAGGTGCGGTGTTGGGTCGGAGGACGGTGAAGCGGCAGGTCAGGCAGGTGAAGGGTCCGTGGGTGCGTCTCGGGGTGGCTCGGTAGTAGGCGGTGTTTCGGCCGGCGTTGAGTGCGTGGAGGGTTTTGGTGTCATAGATGTGCAGGGTGTGCTGGCGAGGGCGAGGACCAGGGGGTCTGGCGCTGGGCGCGGTCCAGGCGCGGATGGGCGCAAACGGGCTTACCTTTGGCGCACCTTCGGCGCTCAATTGGCGCTCCCGCTGCGCGCGTCCGCTGCGCGGTCGCTCTGGGGGCGTCATAAGTAAGGAGCTGGGAGGGAGGAGCAGCTGGGTGGCGGGAGCGGGGCGGCGAATTGAATCACAGGGGGGCGTGGCCGCAGGGAGGCAGCGGCGGGAAATTCCAAGAAGCAGCGGGCAGCGGGAAATTCCCAGGAGCAGCGGGAAATTCCCAGGAGCAGCGGGCAGCGAGCGAAGGAATCTGCAGGCAGGAGGCGGCAAAGGCAGGCAGGAGCGGAAGCAGTGAGTGGGGCGACCAAGCCCTGTGGAGGGTTGAGCGGTCAGGTGTCCACCCACTTTTCTTTTCTAGCCCAGGTAGCTAACATTATTGTCTGGGGACTGCTAAAAATTGTGTTAACATAATTGTCATCTGCCTTCCATGGCTGGTGTGTCATGCGCATGGGCTGTGTCTCAATACCTCTCCCAACCTTTCTCTGTTTCCCCCTTCACATATGTTGATTGATTTTCTAATCCTCTCCACCCAACTGTGAGATTTATTTGCAGTATTCTTTTCCACCATAAATAGATCTCACCCAACCTCCCCTCCTACCCTACCTATGAGACGTACTGGTGTTGGAAACGCTCAGGGCAGGTTGGCTACTGTTTCTTTTATTTTTCTAATCTAGTTCCATTAATCTAGAATCCATTTTCCAAAATATCCTGTTTTGTACAAAGTTGTGTAATAATCCCTGCTTTGCAAGTAACTTATATATAACTCATATACACTCAATATTTGGACTGCTTTTGCAATAGCACAATACTGGATGCTTGACATTGTATCTATATTGGTCTTAAGAGTACTGTATTGATTTATGCTGGCCTCTGTTTTCAATTCGCCACTTAGGGCCTGATTTAGATTTCAGCGGACGGTTACTCCTTCACAACGTGATGGAGTAACCCGTCCGCCAAAATAAAAATCACGTAGGATAATATGGCATTTATGTTCCTGTGGATGGGATATCTGTCACATGTTGATGGAGGAACCCGTCTGCCGAAATATAAAGCCCATAGGATAATATGGGATTTATATTTCGGCTAACTGCATATCCGTCATTGTTGTGACGTAGTAATCCGTCCACTGAAATCTAAATCAGGCCCTTAGTCTTGTTTTATTTTGCAGGATCCTTTTGCTAATTTATCTTCCTCACTCAAAATAACAAACCTTGCTTCCAATGGCATCTTCCTTATTTTAGAAAGGTCAATTGGTCTTTTGAGCTAACCCCTTGAAGCAACTCACTGGTATTTGGGAGCTGTCTGCTATTCTTGTTTGGGAAACAGTGGTATAACGTGCCATCTATTCTATAACTACTACGTAGATGTGACTTCAAATGGGGAAGGAAGTACACAGCTATTATTATTAATGGGAGGGGACTCCAGCAGCACATCATGAAAGAGGGCCACAGGTATGGTCAGATTTCCAACATTGATTACAGAAGAATGGAACCCTGAATTGGGTGTGTCCTCGCAAAGGACACCCTCAAAATGAGCATTTTACAAGGGGTTCCAGGACAGACGTGGATTACTTGGCTCTGATTGTGATGTTCAGAGTCTTTTATTACTGGTGCACTGAGGCCTTAACTTGCAATCGAGCCAAAAAATGAGACCCAAGTATACCCCTTTAAAAAAAATATGAGCACAAAGTATAACCCTTTAGCACTAGACCATGAAGGTAGTGAAGTCATTCAGTTCAAGGCTTACTTGGGGTGTGACGGTAGAGACTCAGAACTCGATACATCGACTGTTAGACTCACAATTCCTGTGCAGGAATATCAGGACTCCAATTCTGCTCCTTATCACCCACTTTGCTCTAAAGGCTCTTCTATTTCATAGCAAAATCTTATGAACTGGGCAACTACTCTGTAGCTAAGTATGCTCTATATAGATACACATATTTTCCCTATAGTATATAATGCGAGAATCAATCTAAATCCAAAAATGTCTCAGTTTTTGTAATGTGTAGTATGTACTTATACATGTGTCTGCTACTTGATAATGTATAGGATATCTATAGCAAGCAGTTGTTTTAACAGGTAGATTAAATAAATGGAAAGGTTACTAACAGCACAACCTATTGTCTGAGTTCATGAGACCATTAGAAGGAAGGGTTTTGACTTCATAACCCACTCAACAATTCAAGTTAATAATAGTAACTTGTAAGCAAGGAAATGTTCAAACAGCAGAGTCTCATTGAATCATCCACCATCTTAAACTGGGCACACAGAATTACATTTCTTGCAGGATTCTACCCCAACGCAGGAGAGGCATAGAATTTAGGAAAACATATGTACAAATCATGGTCTAGCTGCAGTGGAACCATTACCAATCTACTTTGGCCCCATTAAAGAATACTCTCCTAGGCTGACAGTAGATGAGACATAAAGTGTTATTGTTCCTAACACCAACAAAGACAAACTAATAATGGAATGTGCAGTGTGTACCATCCTTTTCAAAGAAAAGCACTTCATTTAAGTCACACACACAAAGTAATTCTGTACATAAATGGATCAGCAACAACTAAAGGTAGTGAACATTGTTACTTTTTATTATTGTTGGATATAGACTAGGCCAGTGTTTTTTTTTACTACTGTTGACCACCATATAATCCCTACTGGAACCCCATGACTTCATTGAATCAATCAATCAATCAATCAATCAAAATACACTTTATTCGATTTTTAAAATCATAAAAGCCATAAAACAACGATTTATATACAGTTTAAAATACATAACTCTTAAATACAGGTCAGGGCACAGTCATTATATACAAAAATGCAAGTGGGCAATACAAAACAAAATTATGTGGTCACACTTCACAGTTTTCCCAGTTTATACCGCATCAATAGCGGGCAGAGTCCTTGTTTTAGTTCTATGAGCTGCCACTAAAAAACTAGCCACAGAGTATATAATACGAATACTGCAGAGAGACTGTAAATTAACTAGGGCTGGCCTTACTTGGACAAACCCTGCCTCTTTTAAAATAGGTAATAGGTATTTGTTCCTGGAAACCCTATATAAACTGCAAAACATCATAAAATGCATAGTGTCCTGAGTGGAAAACTCATCGCATTTGCACGGCGGGCCACTTTCCGGTTTGCTCCAAGACTGATAACAGCCTAGAATGTGTGGGATTAAATTAAATCTAAATTTAAATAACAAATGTCTGTGGAAGGGCTTAGTTACAAGTCTAAGATAGGTCTCTAAAGACGGGGAAGATATCAACATATAATGTGATCTGACTGTTGTTTTTGTCAGTTTGTGCTCCTCGCGAGCCAGTCTCGCCTTTCCCATGAAGTGTGTTTTAATCCAGTTAATATCCTCTTTCCTAAAACGGCAAATTAAATAAATTGGGGCGTGTTAACTGTACAAAAGTGTGTCTCACATACTCCAACCAGGGAATTCTCTTCATATGATCAAGAGACATAACATCCTGCAGGATGGCATGGTTAAGGGATAATTCGTTCTTTAGCCATGTCTTCAGCCAGCATGTTAAGGGGGCAAATCTGAGCTTATCTGTTACATAGTCTAGACCCACCTCCTCATGGATCGAGAAGGTAGGGGTAGACTGGGGAACGGAGAGGAGATGTCTTAGAAACTTGTTTTCTGCTCGTTGTAAGGTTTCTTGGGTAACATACCCCCATAATGACGAACCGTATATGGCTATTGAAATGCACTTAGCATTATATATTTTTAAGAGGGCCTCCATTGGCCTTGCCCCCAGCCTACTTGCGAACCCCATAAGGTCCGATGTGGCTCTCACCATTGAAAGGTTCTTTATCTTAATCTGGGGTCCCCAGGTACCTTTCTCATCTAATGTTACCCCCAGATAGGGAAAAGATGTAACCCTGGACACTACCTCGCCCTTACAAAAAAATGAAATATTTTTACCCTTCTTACTGTGACCGGCCACCCCCATGGTATGGGACTTATTGGCATTAATTTTCAGCTCTAACTGGTCCATGAATGCCCCAAATGAATCCAACAAATGCTGGAGGGCCACCCCGGTGCGTGCTATCAGGACTGCATCATCCGCGTATAGGAGAGCAGGTATTCCTATCTCTCCTACACGCGGCACATCCCCCTCCACGGCCTCAAGATGTTTACCAAGGCCGTTTATATAGATGGTGAAAAGGAGGGGGGCCAAGATGCAGCCCTGCCGCACTCCTCTCTCAGATTTGAATTGACTGGTACACCTTCCCTCTTTTGTAGCCCTTACTTTTGCAAAAAGTTCCTGGTGGAGTGATGCCATGAAGTTCACAAGTGACTTATCAACCCCCAGCTCCAATAGGGCAACCCACAGTTTTGACCTATTCACTAAGTCAAATGCAGAGGAGAGGTCCATGAACGCCAAGAACAAGGACTCCTCCTTGGCAACTGTGTATTTAGATATTAGCATATGGAGATTCAAGCACTGGTCCACAGTGCCTCTCTTTTCCCTAAAGCCATACTGTACATTTGACAGTCCTCCCCTCCTCTCGATATTTTCTCTAAATTGATAGAGTAAGACTCTGCCTAGGATCTTAATAGCAGAGTCTAGGAAGGAAATGGGCCTATAGCACCCCGGGTCATCGCGCTGGCCCTTCTTAAAAATTGGCACGATGACTGATGTGGCCCAGCTGCTAGGAAAGATATTACTGTTAGCAACTGTGAAAACATGGCTTAAGACCCCTGCCCAGAGTTTTGGGGAGTACATATAAAAGTCACCCGGGACCCCATCCGGGCAGGGGCTTTGTTTTTGGATGTCTCTAAAATTGCCCTCTCCACCTCAGCTGGAGTAAAAACTAACGGTGCACACTCTAGGGGCTCCCACCCAAGTCACTAGCACCATAAACTGTTCTAAAGTGGTTAAGCCACTTTTCATCCGGGATAACACAATCCATTACCTTGTTATCCACATCTGAGAAAAATAATTGGTTCACGGTGGCCCAAAACTGAGAACTGTCACGCAAAACGTCGCTTGACATTAGTTTCTCCCACGCCGCTTGATTTATAACTTGATTTCTCCCCATAATGGTGGCCTTATACACCTTTCTTGCTTCAGCGATCTCAGTCCTATCTCTCGGATTACTTTTCAGAGCCGTCATTAAAGCCTTATGGGCTTTGGAGCACTTTGCATCAAACCACCTATGTTGTTTTTCCACCCCCAGGTGCATTTAACCATTAGGGGTTCGGAAATTTGCGCACAATTACCTTCAAACGCCCCCATGACTTTGTGTGCTGGGGCACCCTCCTCCTGACAGATCCCCATTAGCCCCTCTATTTTAGGGAGTAATTCCTGCATAAAATTCCCGGGCACCATATTCGCCCATTTAAGCCTTCTACCTTGATCTGTAGGGCATAAGGCTGGTCCCGGAATACTAAGGCGAGACTTAACGTCCAGCCGTTCACCCCACAAGACCACAAGCAAAACAGGATTGTGGTCACTGTGGATTGAAACTTTTGCGTTATAGGACACAACTCTGGATAAAAAGCCTGGGGTCAGGAAGATATAGTCAAGTATGGAACCGGGGATTGATCCTTTATAAGTGGCGGTTCTTGCCCCGCTCTCCGAAATGTCGGCTTCATACAAGTTATAATTAGCGAGCAACTCCTCAAGGGCTTCTCCCCCCTTAGAATGCTCGAAATGGGATGTCTGTATAGCCATCATATACGCCTGATCTCCTACCACGCACAGTTCACTACATGGATGAACATTAAAATCGCCTAATAGAACCAGCTCAAAGTTTGTGTGATTGTTTTGTCTGAACATAGAGAGGAAATTGTCCAAGCAATCTAAGTGGTCTGTTTCTGTATCTCTATCCCAGGAATTGTAAAAATTAATTATGAGAACGTTGCAGTTGGGTGAAACTGCCCATTCTACAATTAAAAGGTTTGATGAACCACTTTGAACCTGCCTAAATGTACCTTTCAGATTCAGAGAAAAGAGGGACATAAGACCACCCTTAGCCCTACCAGACATTCTAGGAAAGGCTGGGATAGCAAAGGTAATAAAGCCGTCTAGCCAAAAATTTGAAAAAGTATCCCAGGTTTCCTGGCACGCTATGATGTCATGGGCACTAATAAACTCAATCCAGGCTATATCTCCCCTCTTGGCTCTTGCCCCTGCAATATTCCAGCTGATCAATTTACATACTTCAGGCTCACCGGGAGTGGGGGTTCTAGGGCTAATGACTTGTGCTGGGGCTGGCTGTCAATCAATTTCCTCGATGTCAGAAAGGGGAGAAAATCGATTGATCAAAGCCAAACACTCGCCTTCCTTAACTTTATGCACAGGGTGTGCGGCCAAAACTGCCCGGGTACCAGAATCCCTCACAAGATTATATTGTGTCAATGTCACTGGGCCTACACTGCCCGCTATAGAGTACATACTCCCTCTAACTCGCCCTAGGCGGTTGTCCCAAGAACCGGGGGCTGGCGTTAGGGGAGGGTAGAAATACCCCAGGGGAATAGGTCTCAAACGGTCGGTCCCTGAGATATCCGACCCATCCCAGAGCGGTCGGTCCCTGAGATATCCGACCCATCCCAGGGATATCCGACCCATCCCAGAGATATACGACCCATCCCATTCATTGAATCATTATTAGGGGTGGGTGGAACTCCCTGAGTTTTATCCTGCGTACTTCCGGGCCGAGTTACCTAAAAATTCCACAAGATTCCGCTGAGTTCTACGAGCCGCAGAATTCCGGTCCATCGTGCTACTGGCACTAACTTTTAGCACCAGGAGCTTGTCCCGTCTTGTAAAATGAGCACAAATGGCACCACGCTACACGACAGATGGCACCGCTTCTGCCTGCCACTTGAATATATTTTCTAGTCGAGCTGCAGTTTTTGCAACGTTATGTGCAAATTTCTAAATGCGAGTAGTCGCTCTGGTCTAGCTCTCGTTTCTTCTTGCTCACCATCTTAATGTTCACAAGCTGCATGTGAGAAAAACTCTGCCATGCGGCGGTTGGCAGAGTTTTTGCCAAACTATGTGCTCCAAGTGGAGCGTGGAGTGGACAAAACTCAGCAAACACCACTGGCGTAGCAGAGTTTACCATAATCATTATTGGAATCCGGCGAACACTAATGAGTCATTACTTGAAGCTGAAGACCCTGGCATAAGCAATTTTAATGTTTTGAATCGCAACAAATATACAAAAGTACAGCAACAAGCATTCATCAAACAAATAAACAAATAATTAAATCCGTTCTTTACATATTCACAAACAAATAGAAAAATTTCAACATTTTCATTTGAATGGGAGGGTTGTTCATATCTAAATTAAATTTAGGCCAGCTATAGTCCATACTCTATTCTGTTTGATGCACCTGCACTGCCCCCAAGAATCAATCTGAGGATACGAACTACAGTTTTAGTTTCAAATACCTACATATATACAGAACGTTTAAACATTTTCAATTTACATTTTGCTTCTTTAGTTAAATGCATTATATTCATCTGTTAATTTTATTTAATTTTTTAAGCAGTTGCAGACCACATTAGTAGGTGCCAGGGACACCCAGGAGGTCTCCAGACCACAGGTTGATAACTGCAGGCCTAGCCTATTCATTCCGAATAACTTTGCAAGATAATTTTAGTGACACTTTCTCCCTGACCTCCGCCCTCTATGGTATCCTTTGGTAGGGTGTTGAGTGATTGGGAATCCTTGCAGAGTGACCCACTATGGTAAGGAGTGGGGTTAGTTGCTGGGCAGTTCCCCCTTTCTTTTGAAGCAACCCTCTGTTCCCTTGTTGTGTACAGTACCTTCTTGTTATAAGTCACAGCTGGACTGCGTAGTGTACCGAGAGTGACCTGCATCTGTGTCACAAAAGTACCTTCAATGTACAAGCATAATTATCAAGGATGCTAAGGCAAGGGAGAGGATGTAACCTTACGGCTAGAGCGGTCGACCTCGAAGCTGGGGAACCGGGTTCGAGTCTCTGCAACGACGCTCAACATCCTGTGATTCTGGGCAAATCACTTAATCCCCGCGTGCCTCACAAAAATGAATGTGTCCATCTGTATTGAAGCTGGTCCATCTGTAGTGAAACTGGTACCCATGTAAAGCGCTCTGATACCCGATTTTTCGGGTCTAGTTTGCGCTATATAAAACTCTACTAAAAAATAAAAGCTACTGTTTGTTGCTGTGATTTTGAGGCATGGGTGAATGATCTTCAGAGACATAACGTGACCTTCTTCCATGTGGGTGCACTACTCATCCCACCTACACCACCTGCAACAGGCTTCACACCACTGTCAACCCTATTAATTACACATCCCTCACACCACCCAGAACAGACCCAACCCTATGCTAATAAAAAAAACACCACTCCAAATTCTCCAGACTTTTTAAAATTGTCATCCAAGGCTTATTCCACACCACCCAGAACCTTATGGAGGAAGAGATCTGTGGGTGTGTGTAGAAGGAACTGAGTGGGGGTAGTGTGGCTTGGTTGCCTGCAGAAGGTGTGGTGTCTGACTGTTGACTGGTAATTGACTGGTACCATTGCTGCCACTGTCTCCTCCACCAGTCAGCAGATGGCCATCACAGTTGCCTTGATTTTGTGAGATGCAGCTGAGCGGCTACGCCCCTTATGGCCTTGTGTGATGGGTCTTCCTTCTGAACCGGTTGGCCTATGATGGAAGCAGCAGGCTTATCTAATGAGTGAATGAAAAGCGCCTCAATTGTAGTTCCTGCTGAAGTCACACGTTTGTATAGTTGCACAATGTAGATTCTATTCTTCTACATAAAGTCACTGGAATTATGTAATTCTGAAGCTCTAGATATGTTTTGCATTATTTACAGCACTTGCTATTATGTGATCCATCACCACTTGCATACTGAGATGGTCCAAGTGTGCTAAATCAGTATAAAATTATGTCAAATAAAATAGAATAAAAATATTTATTCAAATGAAAATATTTTAACAGTAAATTGATGGAGTGAAACGTTTGAAATGTATATTTAAAATTTGACTAAACTGTAAAGTTATGTTGAACCTGAAAATGTGATGCAATAATGTAACCAGTACAATTTATTTGATTTTATATGCATTATAACTAATGAAGCTAACAATGCTGAATGATTTTGGGACAAATATTGATGCATAATAATTTCAGGGGCTTCCCTTCCTGTACCTGACTTCTAAGCCACACCACACCCTCTTTCTAAATCATTATTAGTACAACAAATATTGTTTCTGAGTTGTTGAGCAAGTGGACATTAGGTAATGTTGACTTTAGGCCAGTGCCGGATTACGTTTTAGGTTTGGTTATCGATAGGTTAAATAAATGAAAGGAAGAATGTGGATGGTGTAAGGTACAGCATAAGAAGAAACCTAAGTATAAGGGATGGGAGAAATGTGGCATGTGCCTTTTTGAGAGCTGTTAGTTCTGGGAGGGCAACACACCCTTTTGTACTGACTAAATGGGAGAGATGCAGACTCAATCAAGGACGATGGTTAATAAATGTTGAGGATCGGGCTTAAGGGCAATAAAGGAATAACTTGCTAAACAAAGAATCATTTTGAAAGGATAGTCAACAAGTCAATGCCATAATATGGGAAAAATGAGGGGAAATGTCTAGGAAAAGACCTGGAAATCAATGAATAAGGGAAAGAGAAGACGATATAGGAGAGGAAAAATCTAAAAGATGGGTAGAGGGGAGCGTGCCCAGGAAGAAAAATAGGAGAAGAAAAAGGGGAAAAACAAAGGAAACATTACAGGAGGTAATAGGATGAGGAAAACAAATATAATCTAAATGGAAACAAGACAAATGCTTAACAAATACCTAAATACATAAAAGAAAAATGAAAAAATGAAAGTATAAAGGCCTTGCTGCATACACAAGAGGTAATAATTGTAAAATTAAGGAACAATAATTAAGCATTACTTACCACCAGTAGGCATGCCCTCTGCACTTGAGGTGTCAGTGCGGGCTTTGCTCTTCACCTTTCACTTGGCCATAGTCATCTTTTGTGTCCTGAAACGGGAAAATAAATAAAAGACGCTGATTAATGATATGAACCGCACTAAGCATTAGTAAAAATTAATATTCAGACAAATCTACTGCTTCAGTACCCAATGCTTTTCCCCCCATTTATCCTAATTGTAAGTGTTTCTATCTCTTAAACTACCTACAAATGATATCCCTCCTCTTCTGACTTAATCAATTTCCATGATGATCACTTAAGGGACAAAGGAACCATACCGTTTGTGCCCATCAAACTAAGCATACTGATCTTCCAGGCAGCTTGCTGTCAACATAGATGACTGTTGTAATTCTCCCCACTTGGTATGTTCCCTTCCCCCCCTCCCCATGATTTCAAATGGTACAGTCGTAGAACCTTGAGATGAAGTCTACCTTAGAATGTTGATGAGGCTGACTTCAGATGAGTAATGCGGTACGACTGACAAGCTGAGGATGTATTTATTGAGTTAACCAATAAAGAAGTTTAATCCACTTACCTGCGTGGTCACTTACTACATTTTGGCGACGAGTTACAAGGGATGCTGTGACAGGGACAGCGATGCATCCTCCCCTGTAGAATTTCAGCTTGGAGTCGGTGATGAACAGGAACAGGTCTGACAGGACAGCATCTGAGGAAGCGGAGGAAAATAAAACCACAACAGCGGTGAGGCAAAAATATTTGGCCGGATGATCGTTGAAGTTGGTTGGTGTTAGATGATGATTTGACCTGGTGCCTCACGGAGGTTCCAGAGTGAAAGTGGACTGCAGTTATCTCCCACGGTGCGGAGCGAGATACGGATTCTAAGAAGTGATTCTAGTAAGCGCCGGCACGAAGGCAGCGGGGTTGAGCGTTAAAGTAAATCCCGGGCTGTTTGAGTGAGAAGCGGCGCGACATTTAGTTGAAAGCATTCGCAGTACGAAAGGTGGTGGCGGTCATTCATACCCCGGGAGCCACGCAGTATCCAGAAGTTGTGAGGAGGAACTGTTGATGAGCGAGGCTGTGGTGGGAGAGACAGCGCTACCGGTGGGGGTACTGTGATTGAGGCGAAGCGCGAAGGAAATCAAAGTCGGTAAGGTGAGCGAAGGACTGTAGCTCACGACTTGAGGCCGCAGCTACGGTGCATTGGATTGCTAGTGGGAGTATCTTAGCGGACCACGGAGGATTTTGTAGTAGATGCGGGAAAAGAGAGAGTATTGCAGTTAAGACTGGACTAACTCACCTCGCGTCAAGCGGCGCTGG
The DNA here is from genome assembly GCF_964204655.1 of Triturus cristatus. Lineage (NCBI taxonomy): Eukaryota > Metazoa > Chordata > Amphibia > Caudata > Salamandridae > Triturus > Triturus cristatus. The sequence goes on along the minus strand of NC_140584.1, from coordinate 40,614,415 downwards.
AATCTTTCTCTGCTGTCGGCGGAAGCGACCTGAGGAGAGGAGTTTCCTGTCAGCGCTAAGGGCGACGCCTTCCTCTTCACACAGGCCAACCGGTTCCAGGAGGAGGCGGTGATTCTTGAAAAAAAAAAATAGAGTAAACACAGTCATAGAAAAGGGACTGCTTCTGGTTAGAAAAACAGTGACTAGTATACATATTTCGGAGGCATTTGAAGGTGGCATTTTTCAAGGGTGGTTTAGTCAGAAATATAGGAGGGAATTAACAGTTATAAGAGGACCATTGGGGCCCTGACCCCCTTAGATCATTAACTGTCACCTTGGGGAAATTTTGCTTTAAACAGCAGGCTTTTAGTGTGATTATTGTTCCTCATTAGGGCTTTTGGAGTGCAGGGACGTGTGACTGGCAGTATAGTGTACTGAGTAATTGTAATTTTACACCCAGTGTAATATGGCGGGTGCAGGAATGAGTCAACCGCCCCCATTTTTGAATGAATTAGGGGAGCCAGAAATTCCTTGGAGGAGATCGGTTGGTATTTTCAAATCGTATTTGATTGCCATTGGGGGTGGAAACTTTTCAAACATAAGAAAGCAGCATATTTTGTTGCACAATCTGGGCATACAAGGCAGAAAGGTGTATGAGGATGTGACAGGGAGGCTGGTAGAGGACGATCCCCTGGAGGAAGATGAAGGAGTGGATGTATATGAGTATACGTTGAGGAAATTGGAGGCGCACTTCAAAGTAAAAATAAATGTGGTCTTAGAGAGACACAAATTTTTTAAACGTAGTCAAAAGAGGGATGAGAAAGTGTCCTCCTATGTTGCGGTGTTGCGTGGAATGTCAGCCACATGTGAGTTTGGTGCCCTCACTGATTCTCTTATAAGGGACCAATTGGTGAGATGCACAAATGACGGGAAGGTGCAAGAAGAACTACTCACAAGGAATCCTGACCTAGAGGAGGCCATTAACATAGCTAAAGGGCTGGAGTACACAGCACAGTGTATGAAAGAAATGAAAATGGGGGAGGCAGTAAAGGAAAAGTCTGAGTCCAAGAAGGGAGCCAACACTGAGGCGGTGTGTATGGTGGATGTAAAACAAAGAGAGGGGGCAAACAAGAAAACGAGTAGTTTACAATGCTTCAGATGTGGTAGCCATAACCATTTGGCGAACAATTGGAAGTGTTCGGCCAGGAATATTGTATGTAGGAAATGCAATAAGAAGGGGCATTTTTCAAAAGAATGTAATGTATTTACGCCTAAAGTACATATGATTGATCACAATGATGCTGGAGAAGAAACAAATAAGAATTTCATTTTTCAGACTGAGGAGAGCACGGAGAAAAATACAGTGTATCCCACGTGTGAAATTAGGCTGGATGACGAATGTTTTAAAGTTTATACAGACTCATGTTCCCCATTCACACTGGTTGATAAGAAAATATTTGATGAGAAATTCGCAAAACGTGACATTAATATAGAAACAGCAGACATTTCTCCTTCAGGGTACAACAAGGTTCCAATACCCCTAGAGGGCATGGTGAGAATGCGGATATCATTCAAAGATAGGCACACGGTTGGGAAGGTATACATTTCCAAAGAGGGGTCGAGCTTGTTGGGTTGGAAACATCAGAAGGAGCTTGGCATAAAGCTTGATCCCAACAACAGTGAACAGGTCCTACTCATGGAGCCCCCAGGGGTTGGTGCCACACTTATTGAGAGTTATCCCGAGGTTTTTTAATGAGGAGTTAGGGTTGCTTAAGAATTACATGCACAAAATTGTACTGAAAGAAGGGGCAACGCCGGTGATTCACAGGACGAGATCAGTCCCCTTATTAATGAGGGAACCATTAAGGTTGGAGTTAGAAAAGTTGGTGAGACAAGGGGTAATACAGGAAATAGAGAGCTCAGCGTGGTTGGCACCAATTGTTATCACAACCAAGGATGGGGGGGAAGAGCATTAGGCTCTGTGTGGATTTGAGAGCACTTAATGGAAACATAGTAGTGGACAGACACCCTTTGCCAAGGATACATGAGATGCTGAGCACCTTGCAAGGTGCAAAAGTGTTTAGCGTTTTAGATCTATCGTCCGCATACTATCAAGTAAAGCTACACCCTGAGTCACAACCGTTAACGGCATTTACTACCCCATTTGGCAATTACAAATTCCTAAGAATGCCATTCGGACTAGCCTCTGCAGCCTCAGCCTTCCAAAGAGCCATGCAGCATGTGCTCAAAGATTGTCCTAAATCCATGTGCTTCCAAGATGACATACTTATATATGGCACAAGCGAAGGGGAGCATAAGGTGAAAGCAGAGAAAGTTTTAGAAAGGTTGAAAGAAGTAGGATTCACCACAAAGTAAGTGCAAGGTAGGTGTCACATCAGTAGAGTACTTGGGACACATAATCTCGGAAGAGGGCATCAAACCCAAATATAGTCTAGTAGAAGCAGTGAGGAGAGCGCCCACGCCTACGGGCAAGGAGGAAGTGCTGTCATTTCTGGGCCTGGCAGAGTACATGGCGAAGTTCATCAGGAATTTTGCAATGATGGCTCAACCCTTAAGAGAAATGCTAAAGAAAAAATGTGAATTTACTTGGGGCAAAGAACAGGAAGAGGCGATGGAACAAATAAAAGAAGCCATTGCTACGGACCCTTACATTGGCAACTTTGATGTTAATAGGGATACTATCATTACCACGGATGCCAGTAGCAAAGGGATAGGGGCAATGCTATCACAAAGTACGGAAGAAGGAGTAAATGTGGTGGCGTTTGCTTCGAGAACATTGTCAGCAGCAGAGTCAAATTATTCCACTATTGAGAAGGAGGCATTGGCGGTGTATTGGGCAATCAGACACTTCAATTTTTATGTGTGGGGCATGCCTTTCGAAGTGTACACAGACCACAAACCTTTAGTGGGGTTGTTTGGGAAAAAGGATTTGGAGAACTTGACGCCAAGGATTGCTAAATGGATCCTAGGCTTACAAAGCTTTAACTACAAAGTGGGTTTTGTATCAGGTCACCAAATCAAAGTGGCAGATTTTCTATCTAGATCACCAATAGAGAAAAATTTAGAAATAGAGACCGAAGAAAAAAAAGTGATGGAAATAAAAATACCAGCAGTGACGAAAGAAATATGGGACTTGCATTCAGACCATGATTCTAAGCTGGGAGAAGTGAGAAGGTATGTGACCAAAGGGTGGCCCAATAAGTGCAGGGATCTTGCAGAAGACATTCAACCTTTCTGGAATGTACGCAATGACTTGTCAATAGAGGGGAAATTACTACTTAAGTCAGGAAAGATTGTACCCCCAGAGGGTTTGAGATCGAAAATTATTGAACTAACTCATGAGGGACACATGGGCAGGAGTATGTGTAAGGCACGCTTAAGAGCGGGGTACTGGTTCCCAGGTATGGATCAGCTGATGGAGGACAAAGTGAAGGACTGCTATTCATGCAGTATCAGTGACAAATCAAGAAGTATAAGACATTCCCCACTCATACCGGTGGAAATCCCGATGGTCCCATGGGACAAACTAGGATTTGACATTACAGGGCCCATCCGGGCAAAAGGACCCCAAGATTGGTATCTCTTGGTCCTTATTGACTATTATTCAAATTGGATATCTTGTAAATTTGTGAACACAATCAATAAAAAGACACTTACAGAGTTCATGAGTGAAGTATTCTCGAGAGAAGGAATTCCCTCCACCTTGGTTACAGACAACAGGGTACAGTTTGTGTCGGAGGAGATGAGAGAGTTCCTTAAAGACATGTCCATATCACATGTGCGTACCCCCCTATATTGTCCAAAAGCTAATGGAAAGGTGGAGAGGGCCAATAGGATGGTGAAGGAGTGCATACAACTGGCAAACAAGTCAGGGATAGCTATTGAACCTGCTATTAGAGACATGCTATGGGCATACCACACCACACCTAGTCTCTCAACGGGTCATTCCCCCTTTGAATTGTTGAGGGGAAGGAAGGCAGGTACAAAGTTGTCCCCAAATTGGTTGTGTCCGAAGGAGAAGGTAGTGGTCAACACGAGTGAATTCAGGGAAAAAACTGATACCCGGCAGAAAAAGTACCAGGAGTGGTATGACAGGAGGTGGGGGGTTCAGGAGAAATCCCTCAGTCCAGGGCAAAGCGTGTACATCAGGGAACCAGAGATCCTGGGTGGTAGTGGGGGTAAATACTACTCTCCGGGAAGAATTAAAGAGATCAAAAGAAATGTGGTAATCCTGGAAGATGGGAAGAAATGGAGCATGGACAGAGTGGCGTTGGACGAGAGGGAGGAGATCCACAGAGAGGACAACAAAGCTCAGGGACAAGGAGCTGGGTTGGAGAAGGCACAAATCAGGAGAGGGTGCCGGCAAAAGAACACTCCGAGCTGGCACAAGGATTTTAGTATGGGAGACTCAAGTTAAGTTTATAGGGCTCATACCTAGGGCTACAGCTGTGCTAGGGACATGGAGGGAGACCTTATTGTTTTCCTCTTCTCCTCCACAGGTCGGGGTCCTCACCCCGTTTGGCTTTTAGGGGAGGAAGATGTGTTGTAATTCTCCCCACTTGGTATGTTCCCTTCCCCCCCTCCCCATGATTTCAAATGGTACAGTCGTAGAACCTTGAGATGAAGTCTACCTTAGAATGTTGATGAGGCTGACTTCAGATGAGTAATGCGGTACGACTGACAAGCTGAGGATGTATTTACTGAGTTAACCAATAAAGAAGTTTAATCCACTTACCTGCGTGGTCACTTACTACAATGACCAAATTGAATTGTTTTTCAAACCATGTTACGTGGCATGATGTGGTGTTGTCTCCTGACAACCTCCCTAATGCCTCTTTCTCTTGTCACTGTTTCAGACCCCCACAGATTCTTATCCTCTTCACTCTCAATTACATAGCAGAGAATAGACATCTGTACCCACAAGGATTTATGTTGCCCTGTCTGTCTTGAGTCTGCACTGGATTTGCAGGTTCACAGCTGACAATAGAAATCCCTTTAGGCGCACAAGAGTATCTGCCATCCACCACCACCATCCTCTAGGAAGAGCGTACAATAACTGGACCACTATTGTTAAAGTCTAAATTTTTCATAACTTTTGCCTTGGTTAACAATGAAGAAAATGTGCCTGGCATTAGAAAATGTGTTTAACTTTTATCGTATCCGTAGAAGAGAAAACGTACAACTTAGAAAATGATTCTTTAAAATGTTCTAAATAAATAATGTAGTTGTAACCATAGCAGAAGATGCTTTTTGAACGTGTAAAAATAATAAACGTGCAACTTAAATAAGTAGTAGGCTCTCATACCTAATGTTCCACTACGACTAGGCCTGAATTTTTTTTTATCGAATTCTGCTTGATATTAGAATAAAACGTCTTTCAGAAACTGCTGACCTAATCCTCTAACTGTAAAATCGTTCATCACTTTAAAATGTGCTGTTCTAAGAGAACATATTTCTTTAGCTTCCTCACACCATATGATGCATTTCTTTTGCTTTCTCACACCATATCATTTCACTAAACAATATAATTGCTATATTTTATAATGAATAGAGCATTAGGAATGTTGAACTTATTGAAGATATTTGTTCGCATGAGCTCATCAATACTTATTGATAAAAATATTTCATTGCTTTCGAATGGCCCTTTGTCTACACGATGGGATACTGACAACAGCTAACGGAATAGGCTTGCAGAGGTTCTCATGAGAACCTTCTCTCATGTATCTAGTGCAAGACATATTAGAAGCTGTTAGATAACTGCTCACCGGTATGTATGTTTACTGTGGGAAATGGGAGGAGAGATGATTAGATGACCTGTTTTCATTAGACGAATTGTGCTGGATGTTGCAAATGTTTTATGTTTTCATAAATACCTGTTCCTAGTTAGAGAATTATTCAATTCAACTTCCCTTTCCATGGCACCTCACCCTTGATTCTTTCTGTATTATTTCCTTGTTCTTGTCCAGATTGCTGTGTGCTACTACTAACAGCAATTTCCTATTATACTGTTCTTTTGGTGGGTAGAATTTCTCTAACAGCCGTTCACAGCTACTGTTGTTATTACTTCTTTGTGATTTAATTAACAGTTGCTATTATAACTTTTTAGGAAACTCGGCTGAGTTTCCTGAACTACTCTTTATGGGGAGTTCATTCTTTAGCTATCTAAATGCTCCAGAAACTTGCTCTTTTCCAAGAGAACTCTTTATGGGTTCTTATTTAGGTTAGGACATTTAGATTAAGATAGGGACTACTTCCTTTATGGAACATACTGTCTATATTATGCTGATTCCAATGAAACGTTTCTCAATATTTCTGTAAATGGACTAACCTGAATAAAAACGATAAAACAATACTATCCTCTTAATCAGAAATAAAGCCTTAAAACTATTCCAAACCTCTCATCATTGACTGAATATTAAGTTACTTAAAGTGGATGATTATATTTGAAATTAAATTTGTTACAGTTCCATTCTGACACGGCGACCAAAATTCATTGGCCTGAAGATGAAGGAATGCCAAAAATAGGAGGCTTCTGTTGTAAGTGCTTGGGTCTGCACTGGTCATCAAATTGTCCGGCCACATTTTTTGGGTTGGCAAATCTGGTATCAGAGGGACAGTACGTCCTGAATAAAGCTATATAATAGATCCCAAGCCTTACTTAAAAGTCTTGATTCCTGATTCCAGTGTCCAAAACTAGAGGATTCGACAATGTGATACTTGAAGGAGATTACGGTTTGGAAGTTGTGAGTATCAATAGGACAAATGCTGTGGTTGTATTCTGTTTTATTTGGGGTGTGCGAGTGAATCGTGAGAGTATATACAAGATGTTGAAGAAGTTGAAGATTTCAAGTTGTCATGTCCGAAAGATCTCAAGATAATATACAATTTAAATTATTTGCAGGATTTATGTGTAGTGTGTGAGGTACCATCACCTACATCAGCAATATAGTTGTTCGACATTTGTTTGTAACTGACTAATATTAATTGATGTTAGTGGAACCTAATTGCACAAACGGGGGAAACTGCATTGATTTGAGTAATTTTCCGCTGGTTGAAAACTCCCTTGCCATTATGGAAAATTTCTTGAGTGGTGTAATACTTCAGTTCTTCTAGCAGATCAAACAAGAAGTTATTTAAGAAGCAATCTAACAGAGATGTGTGAATGTGGAGGAGAATTGTAAAGGAAGGTGAGCTTTGTGAGGAGTGAGTTTGTGCGTCAATGTCTTTTATGCTTAAATTGGTCGGTTGGTGTGATTTCGTGCTGGGGTTGGTTGGTAATGTCATAGTGTTGCACTGTGATTGGATCTTTAAAAAGTGAATCCAGTCTTTGGATTGGTAATTGGTTTCATGAGACATAATAGTTGAAATTTTATTTGGTTGCTGAAAATTGACGTACACAGAACAGAATCATAATACTTGTTTAATTAAATTGTTAAAACCAAATTGTTAACATGAAATGTTATAAGGATATTAAGAAAATTGGTGAGAGGAGATGTTACTATTCCAGTACATAAGGGAGAGGAAGGAGAGGAGGCACCACCCGAGGGTACTCTGGCATACACTATGACTACTGAACATGGTTTAAACACATGTCTATGGTTCTAACAGTGGAGCAGTGGTACTGAAAATGAGGGTACATTGGGTTTTCCTAGATATGAGACATTTAACACCAGAATTCTGGATCATTCCAACATTTCCCTATGGGAGCATGTGTTACGACCGTAAACTGGCTGTAGAACATGCTCCCATTGGGAAATATGAGATAGCGTTAATTGCTGTACCCCGTGGGAGGGATTAACAGGGAGTACCATAGGTGCCCCCTCAGCCCACAACTGGTGGCCACAAGGGAAAGGGGGCCCTGCTAGGGTCCACCAAACACGCTTTCCTACAGGGTTTCCATATCGGAAAGGCTGGCATGGAAACCCTGCCAGAAACCATGCATCATAATCCGGACAGCATAAACTGCCGTCCATTTGGATTATGGGCTGGTTCTGACTTGCCGATGGGATCCTTGAGCCTTCCAGAAGGCAGCCACAATGACAGGCCGGTTTCAATTCCAACCGGCTGAATCAAAATCAGCCGGTCAGAATTGAAGCTGCCGATGTTGGTTGTGAGGCCTCCGACCTGAGGTCGGAAGTCCAATGACCGACATTGTAATAGGCCCCTTAATGTTAGGGAGAAGGTTGCATGGGAAAATGAGGGAGAAAGGTCATAGAATAACTGGGTGAGGAGTGCAGAATTATGCAAATGCTCAGTGAGATGAAGAACAGCATAATATGAGTAAAGCTATTGTTGAGGGAACTAGGTTTTATCCAGTACTTACTTCAGAAACTGCTAATAAGGAAAATAATAAATCTGTCATAAAAAAAGAAAGGGATGAGTCAGATACTGATTCAGGGGATGAGATATTAGAACAGATGTTGAATTTCAGACTCCCACCATTGCGTACTACACTTACTGAGCGAGGAGATCTGAGTACCAATACTAGTCAAACAGTGGCTACTGCCCCCTGTGGATCCAGGTTTGACACCCATTGAGTGGCCCTTAAAAGTCTTGCAGATAATATCACTCGCTGTGTCTACAACAGCTATAGTACCTGTTGTTAATGCCCCAATTGTATCTCAAGTAGTTGCAAGTGATCCTGTTTCAGCAGAAGTAAGGTCAGAAATACAGCCAGTGCCTAAGTCCAGATTTATTCCGACTTCCCAAAATTCACAGACAGTTTTGTGGAAGCCCCCAAGCTAACACTATCATCAATTATTCTGGTGCTTGGCTCAGGTCGTAGGAGACCTGGCAAGGTGCAGGAAGACTGGGGAAGCAAGCATTTCTCTTCAGCATAATAGCAATCACTATGTATGCAGGGGGTGGTCCCAAAACATGGTATCCCCATGTAATTTTCCATTGGCACTTTAGACACAGCTGCAGCCAAACCTGCTGAACTACACCAAATTTGTCAGAAAGTTATATTTTGATATGGAAAGTGCACTTTTTGTGATTTGGTTAAAATATATTCAATAGTTTTTGAGAAATTAAGGTTAAAGATTTATGTATATTTCAATCCACGGAGGAGCCAAGAACCCGAGAGATCAAAAGATAAGATCTAAATCCCTTCCAGAACATCCTCAAAGATATTGCAGCAGCAATTTTAGGACTCTCTGATTCAGTCCTCTGTCCTTAAAAAAGATTTAAAAAGCATGTATTGTAGTAGGGTAGCAATAGTCTGAGCCCATAAACTTGGTGTGACCTATTACATAATATTTTTTAACAGTACAACGGCCCTGTGGAGGCTCCACAGATCCGCTGTAAAAAAAAAAAAAACACAGTGAGCTCCCGCAATTTTGAAATGAAAGCCTCCCAGGGTGGGCCAGAATCCGTGGATTAGAGCAACCATCATTTTTGGGCAAGAGGGTGTGCGCCCCACCTCTCAGAGTCATTTGATGGCCCGCAGAACCAATTCCCACGGGTCAATTTAATTTTTATGGGGAGAGGGGCCTGAGGCTGCCCATCCCTGAACCAATTGAAGGTCTTGTAAACCCCATCCCCCAAGGCCAATTTTTTTTTTTAAGGGAAAGGGGACATGTGGCCTCCCATCCACGAGCCATTAAAAGGCCCAATGGACCCCCTCCATCAAGGCCAATATAGTTATTTATGAGAGATGGGAGTGCAGCCCCCTCTGCAAGCCATTGAAAGGCCCCAGGGCCTTATGTGTAATTTTGGGTGGTGGTCCCCATCCCCGAGCCATAGGACCACCCGAGGCCCAAAAAGAGCCAGTGTCCTGGGACCACATCCCCTGAGACACTGATTGGTTCCCTGCCCAGGAGAGTGCAGGTAGGGAATATAAATTCAATTCCCTGCCCCTCCTTTCTCCATGCCAGGGCACTTAGCTTTGCCCCCGCCCAGCGGGAGCAGAGAAAAAAAACAGGATTGTTGCTGGCTAGGGAGCAGGCGAACTGTGGGAGTCATGCGATTACCCCCACAGCCTCCAACGGTTGCATATGTTCTGGCACACATTTTTTTTAAATGTAAAATATTACAAAAATATGGCCGTAAGTGAGTCAGCTCTCCATGTTGCCTTTTTAAAAAAACACAAATATAGACTGTGGATCTCTCGGGTGATACCAGGGTACCCAAGTAAATCTAGAAAAGAGCAAAGCGGCTTCACCTCTTCATTACTGAAGTGACGAGGTGCTAATTAATTATTCACTGCTTCCTCTTGGGAGCGCCCCATATTGCCCTGCATGGACTTGTTTAAAAAAACGAGTTGTTGTCGTGGTGCCCCACAGAAGGCCTGGGGCATCACCTACAATTTTAAAAAGTGTTGTGGGTGGCTGTAAGGAGCACATCAGCTCTCCAGGAAAGTTGTTAAAAAACAGTGAGCTCCATATCTATGACCCGGTTTGAGCTGCTCTTGAACCGCGCAATGTGGGTCAAGAACGACGCAAACCTTCAGTCAGATTTTTGAAGATACCGCTAAGCCACTTTACATGGCTCCAAAAATCTGGAGTAACACAACGCAGCGGAAACCACTGCATTGCAGTACTCTGCCCTGGGTAGGCGTTCCATGGGCATTGCGTGGGTGTTCCATGCTGCCATGTTTTTTGACACATTCCCAGATGTACAAGATCTTGTAACCCTGGGAATGCACCAAAATGATAAGCCTACCTCGGTGAGACAGTGTCAGAATTTCCACAAAGAGAAGTGCTTGGAGGGAATTATGTGTTTTTGACTAGGGGTGATCTTTATGCCTTTATGATACATTTTCTAAAAATGAGAGAGGAACCTGACAGTGTGGTACAAAGGTTAGTGACAATTTAAAAATGCTTTGGATGATAAGTATATATCATTTGAGACTGTTGTTTCTAATGATTTATGGAAACAGTGTAAGGCTGCTGTTGCTTGGTCGACAGAGGAACCAGTTAAGAGTTGCACTTTACAATGCTCCAGCTGAAGTGGTGCCAGATAAGTGAAGAGTGGTGATATAACATTGGAAAAAGAAAGTGCCAGGGAAAGAAAAATCAGATAGCTACACAAGAACCAAAAGAGTTAGTGCATGGTTATTATGAGAGGCTTATCCAGATTTACTGTATGTGTTGTGAAGTTGAAGAGCCCGAAAGGAAGGTGTTAATAGGTTTGTGTCTGCTTTTGCTTTGGGTCTGGATCTTAGTTCTCATATTTAGCTGAGTTGATGACTGCATAGACGAAGCAGATTCTGAGAAACAACAGAAATGAGATGATGAGTTCTAGATTTAATGCTGCCAGGGAATGCTGGAATGAATGGAGTGCATTTTATGCAAGTTGTCCGAATTAGAAATGAGATGGTGCAGACACAGGGTCATAGTTGAGCGAATGTTAACAATTCGGGAGTGAGTGCAAATATTCATTTGCTAAAGAAGATCACTGCTTGTTATTTCTGTGGTAAAATCAGACAAGGGAAACGTAAGTATAGGCAGAATCCAGATAGAATCTAAAATGATTTGGTTCCCCCGATGCAGCGAAATGCAAATCAGATGGACACAGTTTGTTGCCCCTGCCCAATAGGCTCCTATCCAGAATGTGCAAAATCAAGGGTAGTTCCAAAGCAAATATGTCTATAGCTCCGGTGATGCAAAACATGGAACACAAAATTCCATATAATCCAGGTTACCAACAGAATCCATTGATTCTGAGCAATGATTGTCCCCAGTTTTCATCAGATTCTAATTCATCTAATTCACAATGATGGTGCTTGAGAGGGAGGAGGATTGCATGCAGGATACAGTCCTAGATGTAGGCCAGAGTCACCCATATGTAGATGGTGAGGTGAATGACCACCCATTATCATTCTTGATCAATACTGGTGTTACTCGCTTGCAGTTTGTTCTGCAGAAGTCCCAAAACTCCTCTCAGAAAGAGAAATACAAGTTCTAGTCATTAGCAATAAACAGATTGTTAATCAGGTTACGGCAGATGTCCCAGCTAAAATAAGGCCAATGAAAATATTCAATATTTCATATTATATGATTCAAGTACTGTTAATTTACTTGGCCAAGACCTTCTTTGCCAGATGAACTGTGTGAATTACAGTGCTCCATAAGGCGTGGCAAATAAAACCCTAGAAGAAGATTCAGTGTTTAAAATAAAATCACAAAACTTGAGAGCTTAGCTGTTTCCAGTTCTCACAAAAGATGACCTAATGCTGAATTTAGGAAATACTGTCGAAAAAGAGGTATGGGATTTCACAGGTAAAGGGATAAGATTGATAAAAAGTATGAAAACAATCAGAATTCAGGTCGAATCACATGCTGTTTATTCTAGAATTGGGCAATATAAACTTTCAAAAGAAGCAGAAGAAGGAATGAATCTGTCATAGCAAAAATTATAAAACAAGGTTTTCTAGGGGATATGCTTGGTAGTCCTTTAATGGGCATTTAAAAAACAAGTAGTTAGTGGAGGATAGTGCAAGATATTTGAAAGAAAAACCAACATAGTGATTCTATGTTCTCCGGCACCAAATCCTGCTGTAATATTGTTTCAAATTCCTGAGGATGCCAAATTGTATTCAGTCATTGACTTGTGCCATGCGTTCTTCTCTATTCCTCTGCTTGAGGATAGTCAATATCTTTTCGCATTTAATTCCAAAAGAAAGTTCTCCTTTAGTTTCAAATTCCACAAGGGTATACTGAAAGTCTCTCAATTTTCAAGTCAGATCATAAAGAAAGGATGGAAAATGTGCAGTAACCTCAAAGCCCAGTCTTGGTCCCATACATTGACGACCTATTTGTGGCATCAAAAAGAAGCCTGCAAACTAGATACAATTGCACTTGTGAATCACCCTTCTGACAATTGTTCACAAGGTCCCACCTACAAACATGCAGTACTGTAGCAAAGAAGTGATTTATCTTGATGATCAAATTGAAAACCGAGCAAGGAAAAACTCAAAAGAAACATGTTTTTGCAATCCTGGGGATGAATCTGCCGACCACCCAGAGGGAGGTGAGGATGTTCATGGGAATAGCTGGCTACTGTTGTCTATGGATCTCAAACTTATCCCTGTCTGTGAAGCCTTCAAAAAGGCTTGCAGTGCCAAGGATCCAGTACTATTTGATGACGAATGCGTGAAGGCCTTTTGAGAATTAAGAGAAAATGTATGTAGTGAACCTGCCCTCGGAATGCCTGATTATGTAAAAATGTAAATTTGATACTTGTATAGCGCACTACTCACCCGCAAGGGTCTCAAGGCGCTTGTACAAATACCGCTGTGGAACCCATCCTGGCTTTCCCTGTGAGGCGTCCACTCCTGGGTATCCCCAAAGTGGAGGCCAGGCATCCTTAGCGTTGTGGGGGCCATTGTGGAGATTAAGCAAGCTATTGCCCAGAGTTGCAGAGTGGGACTCCATGATTGGAATAGGGACCGAGGCAAGAATTATCAGGTCCGTGGAATATTTTGAGCCCAAGACCAACCGAGATGGGGAATTGAACCCTGGTCCCAGGCTAGACCTCTGCATCAGGGTCTGCCACTCTAATCCAGGATCCGGGAGACCACAGTAGGTGCCATGCGGGTGCTGCTTCCTGACCAAAAACTGTGTTCCGAGGAGCGCACTCCTCCCTCATCCTGATCAGCGATCACAATCAGCCATAGTGTCTTTTTTTCGCTGCGGTGTCTGCCATTGAGCCGATACCGGTTCCACACACCTTAGCGAGTGTGTAGGTAAATTACCTTTTTATTTTTTCACCATTCACGTGGCTCCACTTTGCCACTCACTGCACTTCCTGGTCCTGAAGAAAGCCCCTTACACCCTGATGTGGGCTGAAACATGTAGACCAACCACATATTCAACTATTAGAAACTAAACTCTTTCGTAGTTGCATCACATAGTCTTATTTTTAACATATCCTGAGCCGCCATCAATAAACTTCCCTCGGCAAGGATTCTCAGAGGTATTTTTAAACTTCCACCACATCACACTATCACACCACACCAGCTCCGCTGTAGTCAGGCGTCGCAGCACAACCGGGAGGCACTCGGCCACCCGGTTGGGGCCCCTATGATGAAGCATGACACCAACTAGGTTGGTGTGTGAGGGGCCTTTTTACACACCTGGTGGGTTCCCAAGCACTGCTTGTCAGTGATCGTACCAACACCTTTGGGTTCGTCCAGCTTTGATAAAACTAATACATACCACAGGGGATACGGACGCACCCCTGCCTCCCTAGCTCTCCCATTGTTCTTTTCACTCTAATCTTTGAGCCACACTTCTCCACTATTATGATTAGGGCTCCCGGTTTTCTAGTATTTGTTTGATTAACATTTCTGTCTGTATTTATCCATATTTACATTTTGCTAATTTTATCTGTATTTTTCCATATTTATTTGGGTTTTGTGACAAGATGAAGCTGAAACTAGTATATTTCCACATTCATCTAGCTGATAAATGACACTCTTAATTGAATTCCTGACAGGTTTAAAAGATATAAACACTGACAAATGATAAATCACAGCACTTACATGAAAACATGCACATTTTAGTACCCAACCTGGTGCATACCTATTGCTTTTTAAGACTCATTACTAAAATGTCTTTCTTTTTCAGCCCCCACCTGTCAATCCGCACTGCTATTGAACTAGCAGTCATGACTGACAGCATTTAGAATCACTCAAAAATCAATCTAATTTACATTTGTACCTGCATTTAAAAATAAATATAGATGGGAAACCACATGGTTTTATGTCTGTCTGTATTTATCTGTAAAAAACGGAAAATGGGGAGATTTAATTATGAAAAATAATTCTATCTTTATTGTCATGAGAAGAGTGAGTGCTCACTTTCAATATTGACTCAAAAACATGGAGGGGTGAAGAGACTCATTGCTTATTTTTCTGCTGTGTTGGATTCAGTAGCTGTAGCTCTCCTGGTTGTCTGAAGGCGGTTGAAGCTGTTTGCATTGTAATTTAACCAAGTGAAGGGCTTACTCAGTTGCAATTCTGCTAACCAGAACTAGAACTCAGTTCCTGACAAACAGCTGCATCACAAGTTATGAGCAAATCATACTAGCAGCTGAATAGATTTAGATCACAAGGTGAAATTTGCTGAACCGTGCAATGCATACTACCTGTTTTAGACAGCAATGAAGACAATGATGATGTTTCAGATCATGATTGTGTGAATGTTACAGAATTATATACCAAACCAAGACCAGATGTCAAAGATGTTGCTCTTGAAATGGCTAATCTGATTTTGTTTGTGGATGATTCCTGCCTGAGAGACCATCTTGAGTACTAAAAGCTGCTTAGGAGTCTGTTCCATTTTTTTAAAATCATTTAAGCATCATAACAATTTACACAGACGGCCAATTTGGGATTGGAATGGTATTTGATCATGAACAGCTGTGATCACAAAGGTGTTTAATGACTTCTTCTGGTACTGCCAGTAGAAATGGCTCCTATATTCCAGATCTTTTGAAAACAATACAATAATAACCAAGATAAAGTGCAGTGGTCAAGTGTACGGACCACAAGGCCGGTGATGACATAGTCATGAAAGGAAACAAATATGCTGACCAGGTGGAAATGTATTGCGCACATGAGAATGCAAATGTGAGATAAAATGAGCCGGTCGCGGTGCAAGGCATCAGAACAGAATGAATCCAGTGCAAGCACTACTGAAAATGCAAAGTATGTAAATTGTTTTTTGTTAAATACAATAAAGACAAAATTAAGTGATTTGAGGCATTTACAAGAGGAGGTACCAGAGGTGAAAGATAGAAATGGGAATTATCTAGTTCCATAAAGAATTTCAATGATGTTTGAATTACTCCTGAATCTAAATATGTATTCCTGGACTGTATATTAGATTCCATGGCACGCTATTTGCAAGCTGGATTCAATGACCAGGACTTTTAGGAAGTACTAGTCCAATACAAAATTCTGAGGTGTCAAAGAAGATCTGTGCCAGAGATGTGCCATTTGTCAGATACATAATCAGGGAATGAGAACAAATGTAATTATGAATCTTTTGGGCAAGTCAGAGACTTGTACACTTCAAGCAGACTTCATTGAGATGCCTGTTTACCATTGGCATAAATATTTTTTTGTGATTTTCTGCTCATTCTCTAAATGGGTTGAAGCCTAACCAACTCGGACATGCGACAGTATGATAGCTGCCAAACTCCTGCTAAGAAAATTAATTCCACATTTTGGCCTGCTATCTTCTATTGGGACAGACCAAGGAACTCATTTTAAAAATTATATTCTTAAATTGATTTGTACAGCTCTTCAGACTGAGCAGAAGTTCCATTGTAGTTATCAACCTCAATCATCTGGCATTGTTGAGAAAATGAGTTGGGCCATGAAAAACAAGCTGGCTAAAGTATGTGCTTCTACTAATTTGAAACGGCCTAATGCTCTTCCTCTTGTTCTCATGAGAATTAGATGTAGGGGTGGGCCTTAAACTTCGCTCAGCTGGTGGAGTTTGGAGAGTTTTGCCACTCCGCCTTCTGCTAGGAATGCAGAGTCCGGAAAAAAACTCCACCTCCACCACCATGTAGCAGAGTTTACCACCCACAGCTGCCTTAACTTGTAAAGTTATGTCCTTGTTTTTGTCACAGCAGCATAAGAGGAAATTGAGGAGCCGGATGGCAGGGTGCATGCAGAGAGCTGTGGCGGGTGCTTGCAGTCTCAGACCCTACCTGCAGGTTTCAGTTTCCGTTCTGAACTGCCTGTCTGTGGTGCTCGTGCTCTGACGCAGCCAGCTTCGAATCTCAAGAGCAGGCAGGCTGAAGTAATCCATTCCAGCAGCTGGCTGCAAGAGGCAGCAGGAGAATGTCACCTACCTTGAGGAGCTGCAGCCAGGGAGAAGGTTTCTGAGACGCTCCACTGACAGGTAGGTGGCGAATGCCGGGGGTCAGGGGGCCCTTGCGACAATTTCTGCTGGACCCATACAGTGTTTGTTTTGTTCTAGCCTCCGCTCAATAGCTTATCAGTAGGAGGCGGGACTCAGTGAGGTCTAGGCTGAGCTTATCGGACTCATCCCCAAGCACCTCTGCTCAGCCTTGGACAGCGATAGCCCATCTCCCCCATACCGATGCCCGCAATGGCCACCTATGCTTGGCCTGCCTTACCCCGGATTGGCGGCTTAACAAACTACATGCTGGGTGTGTCTTTTTTCAGAGCATGGCCCCGCCCACTCCTATTTGAGGTATCTTTAATTAATCCTGTAGAGGCGCCTCTTGCTGTGCTTTGCCTTAGAGTTGCTAGCCATGGGTGGGCCACTGCCCCCTCCCATGCTCCACCTCTGTTCCCCGCCCTCTACACTCAGAAGCAAAATCATGATGTGCTTTTGAAAGACTAATTAGAAGTCATTTAACTAATTGCCGGAGCTTCTCTGAAGACTGTTTAGGAGGAACTTTGACATGGATTCCTGCTCTTTATTGCCTTTTCTCTATCAATTTTGCAAACAGACAAATAATGCTATCTTATTTTTTGGAGGTTCCAATTCTGGGAACAAGGGGACCTTTTACAGTTTTGGAGAGAAAGCTTAGGATCCGCCATAGGTCGTTAAGATGAACTGTGCCAGGTGTAAGTAGTTCTGGCAGTCTTGTTTTCTACTTGTAGTTTGATGATTGTACATTCAAGCCATTAAAAATTGAGGGCTACAACTACCAGTATGTGATTGGTTGGGTATGAAAGAAAATAAGAATTAGTTATTTGAAGCCAAATACTGTGTCTAACACAGAGAGAAGTAGGTGCCTGCCCTTAAATACACGATTATTCCAAACTCCTGTACGTCCCTCATGACACCCCTAAAGGCGTTTAAGACTAAAGGTGGAGTGGAGCAGAATTACACAGAGTTTTCATTCAACTCGGCGGAATTCCGCATAGTCAAATTCCGTCAGCTCCGCCTATCCTTAATTAGATGTACCCCTGACAAAGACTGGACTCTCCTCCCATAATGTATTGTCAGGTTAAGCCATGAGGACTTTCTAAATCCCTTCAGTAAGACTTGTGTCAACAACTGATGATATTGTATTAGATTACTGCAAAGGTCTGGCTGGTGTGGTGAAATCCATCTTTCATCTGCTGAACTTGGCAACAGTACCGACAAAACAAATTAAGTGACATCTGCTGTGAACAGGAAACTGGGTCCTTGTGAAAGCATATGTCTGCAAAAGCTGCCATGAGCTCCATTGGAAAGGGCCTCATTAAGTCATGCTTTTGAATAATACGTCTGTAAAGTGTGCCAGAATCATGCTGCTCACACAATAAGAGTGAAGATGGCAGATGAAGAGGTGGTGCCAACAACCACTGATTCACAGAGTCCAGCTCAAGTTTTCAGCGTGGATCCAGAGGAGAGAGAAGTTGAAGAGGAAGTTGGAGCCGAGGCTTCTGAAGTGGGTGAAGTCCCTGATGAAAGTGGAGGTAAAGATCCTGGTGAAGATAGCAGTAATCAGTGCAAGAGAATCGGAGTGAAGAACTGAAAATGCAAGCCTTCAGAACCCACAGTGGAAGAAAGCAGTTCACAGGGAGTCGAGTTGCTGATGCTGGTCAAAGCATAAATCCCACTGTGTGTGAAGAAGACTTAGCAGTAGTCACAAGTGAAGCTACTATAATCTTATCTCCCAAGGCAGTGATGACTTGCAAAAGAG
Organism: Triturus cristatus; assembly: GCF_964204655.1. Lineage (NCBI taxonomy): Eukaryota > Metazoa > Chordata > Amphibia > Caudata > Salamandridae > Triturus > Triturus cristatus. The sequence goes on along the minus strand of NC_140584.1, from coordinate 40,595,794 downwards.
GGGTAACTGCAGCAAATGATGGACGGAATGCTGAATGATTCAAACATTCTCCCCCAGTCAAAAGATCTGGGTTAAATCCCTCGTTCTTTTGCCCACTGCACCACCCCAGTTTGGACCCAGCCATATGCAAATCAGTCTTGAGCCTGTGCCTCATGGGAACAGTCCAGACTGAACTGCCAAGCCAGGTCCTCCCTGGACCGGAAACTAGCATCCTGGGACCAGTTTCGGGGTATGTCACCCTTCATCAGCCAGGCTAACTTGAATCCAGTGGCACAGTGAGCAAGGAACCCACGTCTGGGCATACCCATCCCACTTAGGGCGAAAAGTGTAACTGCAACAAATGATGGACAGAATGCTGAATGATACAAAAAAACACACTGGAAAAAATGAAAGTTTAGAGACAATCAGAGACAAATCAGAAGTGATTGAAATTGATTCAAAACATAGTCATGGTAAATTGTCTGTTGCTAAAAGACTAACAATAAGAGAAACCTATATAGAAAACGTGCTTCACCTGAATGGGCGTATCTTGAATATGTGTTTGAAGAAGAAAAAGAGACATTTGAGGCAGACTACAATCCAATAAGCTATTGCCTATTCCATTTAGAGAGATGAGTCCCCTTGAATTTTTGTAAATCCTGATGGTCGTGAAATTTTGAATCTAACATTTTGAACTTCGCAAGAAAGAAACCATATGAAGAAATAGGAGTCTTGAGTTTATGAACTGAACAAAGGAGCAGACAAAAAGAATAAACTTTTAAAGTCTGTTTTTTGTTTTGATTATTCTTTCAAATAAAAGAAGAAAAGAGGTTTATTACTGTTTTAAAAAAAAGTATTTCTTGAAGAATGATTTTTGAGTACAGAATTCTTTACATTTTTGCTTTTAAACTCAATAGCAAATGACATATCGCAGATACTGTCCAATTTTTTGCAAGTTTTCACTAGCAAAAATACTAATAGTCCTTAATAACCTATTGTTGTGCCCTATTTTTCCCTTTGGATATGTTTCCACACAGGTTGAATTGGCTACAGTACATAATGAAACTGAACAAAATACACTGAAACTTAAGGAAACCTTAGTAAGCAGTTTTGAGGATAATATCTACGCACAAATGTTTTGTAAATATGTTTAACATTTGGTTCAAATGTTGAAGGGTTTGTTCTTTTCTTCCTTGTGCAGGTGAGAACGCTACCTATTTACAGCTACTGATTTCAGCCTTTCTCGTAATGTTTTTGTAAGTATATTTAAAAAGCAAGAGTTTTTTTGGCCATATTTGTCGGATTTTATTACTCGCTTGGAGGACCTTCCTGTTTCTGAAGATACTGGAAGTAGGGTAACCGATGATAACTATTTGAATACATCAGCACAAACTAACCTTAACAATAAACAAAGTACAAGGGAGTAGGAGTGTTGTTTAAGTAATGAATTACTTGAATTTGATAAAGAATACAATAAGAAGAGAGTAAAAATGTAGAGAGACAGGAAGGATGAGAGGAAAATTAGAGAAATGATTAAGGCTGAAGAGGGATATAGATTAAGAATTGAACATGAATGAAAGGGTCAATTGTGTATGGTGTGTCATGACCCAACAAGAGCAGGATCCACTTAGTTTGTGAGAAAGAGTAATTGTGAATGTTGTCAATAGTGATTTTCTAGTATGTGCAGGACGAATGCTAAAAAGATTTTATTATCTGTGTAGTAAGACTGCCTATTTCAATCTACCTTGAAATTGGGAGGGCTCCTGTAATCTGGCTTTGGTATATCCCAAGGTCTATCATGTGAATAAAATGAGTAATGTTGTAAATTTCAAGAGAGTTAAATGAGGTTTTGGGCAGATTGTGTTAGATGTATTAGGAGCTATGCTTCCATCTATTAGTGTGGCAATGAATGATGTGAACATTAGAAGATTATATATGCTTGTGGAATGGTTTGCTTCTAATACTGCTGGAGCACTAACACAGAGTTAATTGCTATGTGTGCGCTGATTATCCAAAACCGCTAACCTCTAGCTATCTTTATCGCAAAGGAAGGCTGTGTGTGCAGGGTTTGGAAGGTGAGAGGGTGTTGCACCTTCAACACAGATAACAGTAAGATTATTAATGCTTATGTCTCTTGTGAATTCCAAGCTTTAGAAGAGTAAGGGTAAGGGTAATATCTAGGACCATATTAACTCCTTTAATTATTGTGCTGCTCCTTCTCATGACATTTTCTAAATTCATATTTCTAAATTGTGGGTGTAAACAGAAAAAAAAGATTGTCTAAAAGGAAAAAGAATTAAATTGAACTGGAAGATGCCAAAAAATGGGTGTATAATCAACTGAAGCTGTTGGAGGAATCGATTTGCAAGAAGCAAAAAGTGATACAGACAGTATTATAGTTAATTGTGGTTTTTAGTGATTATAGAATAATAAGCTATAGGAATTTGTAGATGTTTTGGGTATTTATATTATTTGTGCATTATTAATAATGAACAAAATATGGATCTACACTTGAATTTACATGTGTACACTTAAATTATGTTATTGGCTTTGAAACAACTTTGATATGAATTGTTAAAATGCCCTTTCTGGGCCTGTGCTATCAGCTAGGCCTCATGCCCCCTTGCTCAAAATGAACGTCTCACCCTGCACATTTGCTGTTTATTATTTCTGCTGCATGTAGTCAAGCAAAGTCATGTTTGTTTATTTCCGATTGAAGCTGTTCTTGAAGAAATCTCTCAAACAAGCGCTTAGTAATGTAATTTTCCATCAAGGTTTCTTCCACCTACTTGCAGTATTGCCTTAATTTGCACTAGTTCACTGTTGTTTTTAAAGCTAGTTTGTTCTGACATCTCCAGATGATTTCAACCCATCTGGCTGAATTCATTTTCTGGTAGTGGGATAGTGTTTAGGTGGTAAAGCAGTGTGACGCTTAACACTTCTGTGCTCTGTTTTGCTGAAATTGTATTCTATTGCTCACACCAAAGATGAAGCTGCAGTTTTTATTAAATCCTACGATAATATTCCCTGAATAATCCTTTGAATTTGGGGGTGAGTTAGATGATTTTCTGATGTTACTAGGGATGCTGTCCGAGTTCATGCTGATTATATTACTCATTTGGGACTCAGAATAATTCTTGACTTTGATTACTTTGATGTATTGGACTATTACTGAGAACTTTCATGGCAATGACTTCATATATCAGTACTTCTGTATTGTACTCTTTTAAAAACAGTATTATATCTAACACAATTTTTTATTCTGCCCTCGAACTCACTTATTGATCTTGTTCTTACTTAATTGACTGTATTTTTCTTATGCTGTGTTTCACCTTATCTTAGGACACATTATCTCATGAAATTGAATCCTAACACAGTCCTCAATCCATCCTCCACAATCCATCCACACATGGGTTTGATATTAAGATGTCTTTTGGGGAGAGGGGGGTATTGCCGGATTCCGATAGAGCAGAGAGCTTTGGTCTGAGTTCCTGCCGGTGATCCCCTATCCGGTGCCACCCTACCCGACATAGGGGGGGGTCCCACAGTGGATAAAACAACCCCCCAACCGCTGAAGCGTGGGGGAGGCGTGCAGCCCGGTAAGGAGTGCCAAAAACAGAAAATATCTGAGGAAGAAAGAGATCGTCAACCAAGACCTCAATGACAGCCAAGATGGTGCCTGCGGACACAGCCTGATCAGAAGGAGCCTCAGAGGCAGCGGGGATCCGAAGACTGAAAGAGATGCAACCTGCTGGTGCTGGAAGAAGGGTGTATGGAGCCTAAGCCGCCCTAACAAAAAGTAAGGAGCACAAATCGAGGAGGCCCTGATGGGGGAGCCATGGAGACTGCCAAGACGGCACCAGCAGCGGTACATTGAGCCCGGTGCACAGTACACAAGCGGCCATGAGGTGGCCGAAGAAGATCTAGCAGGGGAAGCGTGCAGAGAAATCAGGACCCCCAGCACTATCCGGTCCAGGGGGGATCAGGAACCCCCAGACAAAGCCTAGACAGCAGCAACAGAAGCTGGGGGTGCGAAGAAGACAGCAACGTGCATAGAAGAGGTCGACCCAGAGCGGAGCTGGGAGTGGAAGCAAGTAAATCGGCATGTGAGAGTAGGACTCTCCCCTCCCTCGGCATCGGGGGGAGACTTGAGAAAGCCCAGGATTGTGCGAGCTGCGGGCGAGAGTCCATTGAGGCAGCAGAAAGACAGCAGCAAGATCGCATCAGAGGGGCCTGAGATACGGGCTGAGCCCAGAGCTCAGCAAGGTCTAGAAGCACAGGAGGAGGGCCACTGTGGAAACATAAGAAGCACGCAGCAAGCATACAGGCAGAGAGCGACCTGCTCCTGGACCCCCGGAGCCAGGAGGGACAGTAGAAAGAGGTCAAGAGGCAGGAGACTGCCGGGAGGGGGCCTGGAAAAGTACTAAAAAACAGACTAAAAAAGAGAGCAGCAGGCCGAGGGGAAACCAGCGCAGAGCTGCGGATCGGAGCGAGAAGAGCCCCTATAGGCAGCAAGTACAAAGGGAGGCTCGGAGCTGGGAGACTTGTAGGCCAACAGAAACTGGCCTTCTGAAAGGGGAGACGAGCTGTGGAAAGACGAGAAGCCCTAAGAGCGTGCCCTTGCCAGCAGGCGACTGCCACCATGGGGAAAGTATCCAAAAGGTGGAGAACAGAGCAGCAAGAACGGATGGGAGAAGACCCTGGAGACATACACCCGAAGGTAGGGACCCGCACCGACAGGAGAGAGTCCCAGGAAGACCCTTCTCTCTACGACATCCTGCAGGCCATAGAAACATCGAGAACAGCAGTAGAAACCTATATCGACACACGTAGAGGGGAGTCAGGCCTGCTGTGGGCAGACCATTGGACGTTAGCGGACCGAGTTCCGGCGACAGAAGGTGACGTCCGAGACCTGAAACCTCAGGTGAACACGACTGCCCAAAGGCTCATAGATATAGAAAAGAGGGACACGTGCTAGAACTCAGAGTGGAGGACGCTGAAAACAGAGCACGGAGTAACAATCTGAGAATCGTAGGCCTACCGGAGAAAGTTGAAGGGAATAACATGGTCGCCTGACTGGAGAATTGGATTCGCACAAGGCAGCGGAGGAAGGCCTGCCTCCATACTTCATTCTGGGCGAGCACAGAGTACCTGCCAGAGCACCCCCGCCTCGATGGCCGATGAGGCCAGTGGTGGCACGGTTACTATTTTATAAGGGCAGAGATCATGTGTCAGGGCAGGCTCGGGTTAAAGGACACCTCAAAGTAGTTTAATAGCACTGTTAGAATCTTCCCGGACTTCTCCAGGGAGGTGCAAAAGCAGAGAGCATCCTATGTTGCAGTAAAATGGAAATTAAGACAGCTGGGTATACAATATTCCCTCGTGTTCCTGGCCAAGCTTAGAATGATATAACCCGACTAGACAAATTCTTCAACACACCACAGGAATTGTGGGACTGGATTGAATTGCATGCCCCACAAGAAAGGGGAGACGAGAGACACGAGAGGCCAGAACGAGGCACTGCCCACTCCAGAGGGAAGGGAGGATAACCCATGAGCCTTCCCACAGCAGCAGAAACACAGCAAGACAGAGAAAGAGCTGTAGCGGCAATAGCCTCCCTTAGTGCACAAGGAAAACAGGTTACCTCCTTATTGTCCGGGGAGGACCCAAGAGAGTCGGACTCAGACACCAGCTCTAGCACAGAGGTGGAGACCAGCAAGGACCTCCCGGCAGTGACTCCCAGATCGGCGGACAAAATTATTTGAACACCATGGGACACGCAAGTACAAGAGGGAACATGGCGCATGGGGGGACCATAGAGGCCTGGACATGGGCTCACAAGAGATGAGGGGGCCCGAGACCACTGCTTGATATTAGTATGCAATATGTACCGGGTGAGGGGGTCCCGGGGGGGGGGACGAGGGGCATGGCTCTTCTCCAAGTGAGTGCTAGCCTCGTCACTACCCGAACTTTGGACAACTGTTACAGTTGCACATGTGTGCACAGTTTGGATGGGGTAGAGATTCTTGCTTGTCCTAAGGAGGGGGAGTTGGGGCGTTCATGAAGTTATAAGGCAGGGACACTTCTGGCAGCCAGAAAGGGACACGATTATAGTTAGTAATAGATGCATTAATCTGTGTCGGTCATCAGAGGCCTGCAGTGCTGGGACAGATAGAGGGAAGAGAGGGATAAGTAGCAATGGCGAAAAGGATGACATATAACTTGTTATCTTGGAACGTCTGAGGCATGCACTCCATGCATAAGCAATACTAAATATTTTCACATTTAAACAGACGTGGGATTCACATCGCAATACTACAGGAGACCCACATCCTGGCTTCCATGGATGCTGCACTACACAGGAGATGGAGAGGGCAGGCATATGATATCTCGTTCTCGGCATTTGCGAAGGGAGTACTAATCTGGAAAGGGACGGGGGTTCCTTTCCAGCACAAAGGACACAAGGTAGACCCGGAGGGCCGTTACGTGATAGTAACAGGGAGGATGGATGGACGGGACGTAACACTGATCAACATATATGGACCGAACACTGACCAGGAGGCCTTCCTAGAGAAGAGGTCTGGTGTTTTGGCGCGCCACATGATTGGCTCGATTATCATGGGGGGTGACTTTAACTAAATAGCGGATCTGGAATTAGACCGATCTCACCCACCACTCCGAGACAGTAGAAAGACCACAGAACAGCCAGGCCTTTTAGGGAGTGGAAAGCTTGATGGGGATTAATAGACACGTGGAGGTGTACACACCCATTGGACAAAGAATACTCCCACCTCTCACATGTCCATGAACTACATGTATGACTGGACACCTATCTATGCTCACCTGACATGCATGCATTGCTGCAGAGAACGGAGTACCTGACACGGACTGTATCAGACCACAACCCGATGCTGACAAGGCTACAATGGTGGACACAGCAGCAGCCCATCCCTACTTGGCGCCTCAAACCAGAGGCACTGGAGGACCAGGTGTTTTTACTAGAGATCAGGGGACATATCACAGCATACTTCACTGATAACACCCATTCAACTCATTCCAGGGTGACGGAATGGGAAGCCTTTAAGGCAGTGATCAGGGGAAGGTGCATGGCAACATCTACTGGGGTACAGCAGACATTGCTCACAGATGTGAAAAGGGCAGACCGGGTGCTAAGGGAGATCGAAATAAGACAACCTGAACACCCGAGATCTGACAAGAGTTACTAGACGCAAAAGAGGAAGTAGCTGTGCAGGAGGAACGGTTGAGGTGCTTCGATTTAGAAGCATACACAGACAGGACCCATGCAGAGAGAGATAAGGCAGGCAGGCTGCTGGTGTGGCTTGCCAACCCGACCCGCAGAGGAAACATCATTATAGAGATAGCAGATCAGGCAGCGCACCCACTGACAGGGCCGGCTTTAGGGCGGTGCGACCGGTGCCACCGCACCGGGTGCTGACTCTTCGAGGGGGCGCCGTGTTTGAAAGGATTTTATGGTTTAAAAAGCACCCGTTGCTGCATTGCTGGACTCCTGCAATTTTCATACAACAATAAAAATGTCAGGGTAACTCCGGGGATAAATGTTCTTCCTGTAGAGAGAAGGAGTTTGTCTTGTGGAAGTTTTATCTCATTTTATGGTAGCACAGAGTGTTAATGTGCCTGCTGCAAAGAATGTGTACCATGCCAATCACAAAGTGCAGATAGTTTAAATAGGTCAGTGCTTTTGTCAGAGAGATCCTTTGGTTACTAGCAGTGTAGATGTTAAAATCCTAACATGGAACAGTGAGATAATAACTGTCATTCAAGAGCTGCATGCAAACGGTTAAGGTATAGTTTAGAGCATTATGATGTTTCCCTGCATCTTTCATTAGTCTAATATTTCAAAAAGGGTTCATTTTGGTAAAAACAAAAATCCTAATTATTAAATGTAACCTCCAACCCTGGGGTTATGTTTTAAATTCTGAGTCTGTGCCTCTCCAGACCAAGCACACTTAAACTATACTGTCTACCAGTGTGGATGACATGTGACCCACCTTGTAGTCTTCTGGCTTATGTAACATTTCCTATACACTGATTCACACACATATCATTGATTGTCTATGTGTAATGTATGTGTGTGTGTGATGTTAAGTGCCCTGACACCCTACACTGGTATAGGTGGCACTATATAACTAATTAAATATACCTGAGAGAGAGTGGTTATGGAGACTTGAGGGGGCACTATTAAAGGGTGGTAGTGAGGGAATCTGTGGGGGGCACCCATGGTGGGCGCCAACAAACATTGTCGCACAGGGCGCCACCAGTGCTAAAGCCGGCCCTGCTCACTGTATAGACAAGATGAAATAAACCACAGATTCCACACCTATTATAAACAGCTATATAAGAGCTCTGGACCTAGGGGGGAGGGTGAGATAGAGTAGTACCTGGTGGAGCTCCCCTTCCACACACTATCAGTGGAGGAGGCAGACCAATTAGGAGCGGACATCTTGGAACATGAAATCAGAGTGGCCTTTAAAGAATTAGCGAGGGGGAAGACCCCGGGTGGAGTTGTATGCGGTGGCCGGGAACGAGGCAATCTTACCGAAGACCACCCGGGAAGCAGTGGTAATCCCGCTGCTCAAACCAGATAAGTCCCTTCTTGAATGTGTGGCATACAGACCCCTGTCGATGCTGAACCTCGACTTTAAAATTCTAAGCAAACTACTGGCAACTAGGTTGCTTCCGCACAAGACTTCCCTGGTGCACTCAGACCAGGTGGGGTTTATATCGAGCAGGAACATGACTCTGAACATAAGACACCTCCTCTCTATACTAGAGCTGGGTAAAGACGAGGAAAAGGATGAAGCGATATTCGCGATAGATATAGATAAGGCTTTCAACAGCCTGAAGTGGGGGTTCCTCTATGCCGTCCTAGTAAAAATGGGAATCGTCAGGGATTTATACGGTGGGTAAGGCTGCTCTACACTGACCCAGTGGCCTGGGTGCGTACGGGCTACACGATATCGGAGCAGTATCAGATGAAGAGCGGCACGCGGCAGGGTGTCCTCTCTCCCCCTTGTTATTTGCCTTGGCCATTGAGCCGTTGGCGTGCATGGCGCAGACCGGTGGGGGGTACAGGGGTCTACAGCTGAGAGGACAAACACATTACATAGCACTGTTCGCCGACTATCTCCTGCTGTTTCTGAAAGACACAGAGGGGGAGTTGGTGGGGCTAGAAACATGATGGAGGAGTTTGGCAGTCTTTCGGGTCTTCAGGTTAATTGGCAGGAATCACGATTGTTCCCAATAGTTACAGGCACACCAACGCCAGAGAGGCTGGGGGATTTGCAGTGGGAACCTCTGTGTTTTTGATATTTGGGAGTAAAGATCTTCCACTCTCCACTAGATGTGCAGGAGGGGAACGTTGGTAGAGCGTTAAGGTCACTGAAGGACAACATGGCTTTTTGGCGGAGGCTCCCTATCTCCGTAGCGGGAAGGATTTTCCTGTTAAACAAGCATTTGCAATGCAATTGGTCTCACCTTTGGGACCTTATATGTATTTAGCTAAGCAGCACATTAACCTGGTTGCTGAAACATCTACTGTTCTTCAACTTGGAGGGAAAGTAAGCACCAAACTACATGACATGCCAGGTATGGGAACACATGGAAAGAAATATTGCCTTTCAGCGGAAAATGGTATAGTCAAAAGGTCTGTTTGTAATATAAAATCAGGGCCTTCGTGGGTTATATCACTGACAATACAAGATTAGAATTTTTTTTATTTTCTACGGGTGCTTATGGAAGACAATTTCTATGGACTGGAATCTAGAGAATGCTAAAGTGATTCTGGTATTTTACTGATCTCTGCTGGTCGTTTTCTATCAAGAAGATTAAAAAAGAGGTAGTTGCCAGAAAAATAAAAAATAAAAAGTCCCTCAGCAGAAAGCAATTCTGGTATTTTACTGACCTCTACTGGTCGTTTTCTATCAAGACAGGTAAATAGAGGCAGTTGAACAAGCAGAAAGGAATTCTGGTATTTTACTGACCTCTACTGGTCGTTTTCTATCAAGACAGTTAAATAGAGGCAGTTGAACAGAAAAAAAGTCCCTAAGCTGAAGCAGACAAGTCCTAGGTCTGACCTTCAGAGCCCACAAAGTACATACACATATAAGTATATACTAAAGTATATACAAGAGGTCTCGAATGCTCGACCTAAAATGGTGGCTCTCCCCAGATTTTTTTTTTTTTTTACCACATTACCTGTGTGGATACCCGGGGCATGGAAGAAGGAGGGTGGCCCTAACCATGCTAAAAAGACCACAGACGGAAGGGAGACTGGCAGTACCCGAGATGGAGGTGTACTACTTAGCAGGGCAACTGCATAGATTCACACAATGGGTGGCAGGGAGACTGACACCGGACAGGGGGACTCCTCCTTTCGCCCCGGACAGGAACAAAGTGTTCTGTACCCTCCTTGGGACTGCGAGACACAGCCTGTCGACATAGGGTGATTTGGCGGTGTTGGAGTAGGTGCCTGCAGAAGACTAGGACAAGACGCTCATATTCGCCGGGAATTGCCACTGATAATATTTATGGCACTCCCTCATGGGGGACAGTGGAGGGGGATAGACAAGTGGGAACAAGCTGGGGCCACGAGAGTGGAAGACTTGTACAGAGACGGGGAATTACTCCACTTTGAAGAGTTCAGCGCAGTTTCGAATATCCCACAGGGACAATTTCTGCTTTATAGTGCTGTCACGGGGGCAATGTAGAAAAACTGGGGAACAGGCACGACCGAGCCACCGCGGCATGCGACTTGCGAATGCATAGGTCTGGTGGGGTGCACCATAAAGGCAGTCACATGCTTATACAGGGCAATTGGTCGCAACTCCCTACAGCCACTGGAACCATTGAGGAATAGGTGGGTTGAGGATTTAGGCAGGCCATTGTAGGAGAAGGAGTGGGAGAATATACTATAAATGACGACTAAAGTTTCCCGAAACGTGCGCTTTGGCCTGATTAGCTTCTATACACTGCATTGGGCGTACATCACCCCAGAACGAATCAATCGATTTTTCCACAGGGACAACGCCGAATGCCCGAGATGTAGGGAGGGGTAGCGAACTTCATCCACATGATGTGGAGCTGCCAGTCCCACACACAATACCGGCAAGAGGTGACGAGCAAGACGGCCCGAATAACTTATCGATGAGTACCATGTATGCCGGAGCACGTCCTGCTTAACCTGTCCCCTCACATAGCAAAGACTAAGGTCACTGATAAATTCCAGGACCTGGCCTTCATCCTAGCAAAGCGCAAAATCACTAGTAAATGTAAGGCGCCGAATGGCCACAGCATACGTAGTGAAAACTGGAGTTGGATAAATGGCCCAGCTGCAAGGGCAGAGTTTTACTCAGAAATGCGAGGAGAGGCCAGGGTATAATCGAGAGAGCTCAGGCATGGGAGGTACTAGTGGAGGAGATGAGACACACTGACCAGACATCCGGATCAACCACCCCTACACGACAAAGGAGTCCCTTGAGACATGTCCAGGAAGAAGGAATAGGGCAAGAACGGCCCTTAGAGCGAGAGAACCTAGGCTGAGGGGAAAACACCCAAAAGACATAGAATTACATAATACAAGACAGAGGATGTGACAAACTAGACTTATCATAATACCTTGGGAAACAGCTGTGAGTTGTACAGTTGTACAAGAATGCATAACATACTGATTATATGCAGAATAATGACACATGAACATCTGAAACGTATGGTTGGTTCGAAAACAATGTAGAGATTTGTAAACAGAAATAAAATATGTTTAAATAAAAAAGGTGCCTTTTGGGGTGAAGGACTTTAGGGGTGCTCCGTGCCCACAACACCAACCCCAATAGAATGAAATATAAAATATTAAAAGCCAATCATTCATCCACTTTTGACCACAAGCACGACACACTCTCACCAAAACTTCTCAAAACCTTGAGATGCCTCATCAAGAAAATGTAATCATTCTTTGGGTATTAATCCTATTTTGCATATTTATGTCATATAAAATACGAATCTATCAAGCATTTGTAATATTGTATGTGGAATATCAGTAGAAAGTAATCTAATATTTTGACAAAATTATTGAAACAATAAAATGTACTAATGAAAGTTGATATGAACTTGTTTGTGGTTTTTGTTAATTTTTTTACTATTCATCATTTGGAACTGTCTATCATTAAATAGCAATTTAGGTTAGGTGGGTTGGTCTCATTCTCTATTTGGCCACTGCTGCATCCAAAAGATCATGCAATATTTCGGGTAGTCCGATGTTTCACTACCTGTGGCTGCAAGTGCTGGAGCGAAGCCCACTCAGAATCAGGCAGAGCAGAATTCCACACCGGAATTCTACTTTTTTTGACTCATAGACATGACCTTAAGGTTGCCTCTTCAGTGAGGATCTCAGCATACAAGCACAGGAAAACGAGCACGGATGAAAGGTTAGTATGTTTACGAATAGCTGATGCTGTTTCACTAAATGTAGATTCAACATTCCCCACCGCCTATGTGGTCTTGGTACGGATGGGTGCAGCTGGGTTTGTGTTTGGCATAATCTTCTCAAGACAATAGAACCACCTCGCCTGTCCAAAGAATCTAGTGCTCAGCTCATCACCAGTCCACAACATCCAGCACTGACGCAACAGTTCGATCTAGATTAAGTTAATCTTCTAGAGTTACTAGCACTGACCCGCCAGTCACGAAAATCCAGTGTCTTTCATTCATAGTATTCAGAACTGTCTCACAAGCCCTTGCTATCTAGGATCAACTCGTCGGTCCATTCAGTCCAGCATTAGCTCTCCTTGCCATTGAATTTAGTGCTGTGTCTCCGATCCAGAAAATCTAGCCCAGCTTCATGTGTCCAAACATAGCACTGCAGCTCAAAGCAAAAAACCCAGCACTGACTTTACACGACATGCGATTTAGATTTCCTGGCCTCGCAGGGGAATCTGGCACTGTCCTATCAGTCCAGAGACTTAGGGGCCCATTAGGATGGCGGGCCCTAGCGGTGCTGGGACCGGCCGCCAGTGGTGCGGCGGTCCCGCACCTGCAATTAGGATGCCACCGTGGCATCCTCCATTCCCAGTATTGTGGAGGCGGTGCTCACAGCACCGCCCGCCGCTAAGCCGTAAATGCACTGTGTGCATTTTCATGCACAAGGTGACCTTGCAGTGCCTGCCACCATGTCCATGACCATGCAGGGGGGTACCATAGGTACCCCCATGTGTACCCCCCACCCCCTCAATACCCTGGGGCCCGCAACAGGCCCCTGACTGCAAACCCTGCATGCCTTTCTGTGGCGGCATCGCTGCCAAGGAAAGGTACGTCTCTGCCTGCATCCTAATATGGATGGCAGTGTCATGCAGACACCGCCACCATATTGAGCACCTTTTTTGCCCGGTCGACTGGTCGACTGGTGGAAAACCGGCGGATGGTCTTTCCGTCCGCAGCGGTCCCCCCGCCATACTAATATGGCGGGGGGAAATAGGTGGCAGGCGGGGAAGGATGTAGGGCGGATCGCCACCGCCATGCAGACGGTGGCGATCCGCCCTACATCCTAATGGACATCCTAATGGACCCCTAAATTATGCAGTCTAGAACTGCTGTGTAAATCAATACAAGCACTGAGTCACCTTGAATAAGCACTGCGTCACCTCTCCACAGATTGTAGCACTGACTCAGCAGGAAAAAGTTTTAAACACTTTACAATGTAGTACCAATTTGTCTGTTGGGACAAGCTAGCACTATGCCTCACTCAAATCTAGGACTGCCTCACATGACCAGATTATGTATCTAGCACTGCATCGTCTGTATAAGAAGGCACTCCCTCACCTGTCCCAAAAACATAGCACTGTGTCACCTATTCACATTATCTAGCAGAACTTCCCTTACTCAAATATGAAAATAGGCTAGCATTGTTTCTTCTGAGTATTTTGACCGGTACCACAGCTGTCCACTCATACACTGTGTCACAAAATACCAGGAATACATTCACTAATTGCTTGTTTAAAGTTCATCACAATGCATAATGTCAAAACAGCTCCTTGTGCACACTTTTCAGTATGGCAATACAGAAATCGGTAAACCCCATCTCCAATCCAAGCTCTACCGCCTGCTCTAAAATGGCCCCCTGTCAGTCTTCAGTCTGTTGTCAACAGGTCGTTAGGCTCTGACGTCTTTCCAGTGGAAAGTCTGTAGTTGTAAACTGCTTTTGAAGACACTGCTTTGAGTCTGGCCCTTGTTGCCTCTGACATACCTTCCGACGGAGGAAATGTTTTCCTCCCTGTTCATTCTGTGGGGAGGACGATAGTCTTCTGAAGCAAGGCCAATTGGATGTTATTCGACGTTGTTGGATCAGCTTCAATGCAGGAGGCTATAAATATTAGAGGTGATGAAAGTTTCAATGGCTCAAGGATAACTGGCTTTGGTCCAGTAAAAGGGATGACGCAACCTCAAACCCCATTACATTGACTGGCCACTACATCCACCTGACCTTTACCTTGACTTGCATTACCTTGACCTGGCAGATTTCCTCTTCTAACTCCAGTCTTAGCCTTATTTTTCTCTAGAGCTATATTTGATAACACATGTTGCCGCAAAGGCCATGGTCAGGAAAGCCGCGAGGAAAATAGAAATGTGCTGGATGGAGCACTCTCATGCACAGAAAGAAGCGTTGAGTAAGCCAGTCGGTCTTGAGTTGATTGCAGGCGTTTTGGCGTTGTCAATGCTTATTTGGTTTTGCTATGGATTTTTTAAAAACTATATTGTTAGGAAAACTGTCGGTACAGAACATTATTAAAACAAAATGCTGGTTAAAAGCAAAAATATATTTTTGGTCTCAAAAAGCACACCTTGCCGCTGTTTCCCCTGCACTGAAGGGAACTTGTGTGTGAATGTTCTTCTTGTGAAAGAGTAGAATGACGTCACTCGTAGTGAAGTTGGGTAGTGGCTGAAGTGGGCTGACCCAAGGACCCATGCTCTGTGCTGTAGTGGGCAGAAGAACAATGTGAGTAACACAACAATAGGCCAAGCTATGAAACTGGCAGGCCAAAAGTAAGTATATTATATGACTAATTTTACTAAAACCAAAAGGGTCTTGGGAAACGCCAGACCTAAAGAGGCTATTTGAGGTCCACTGCTGTGCTTTCCTCATGGTTGAGGTCATTGGGATTCACTAACACGAGTTATCTTCTGCTTGACATATTCCAATTTCTACTCGCTCATTACAACGTCGAAAATTAAAAAGAAGTACCTTGCTGCTGTCTTACTTGTGTATTATTGGACAGTCCGGACTAATAAAATGAGGAGATAAATAGGTTTGTGCTGCTATTCTGCAAAAGTATCAGGGTGGAACCTCAGGTCGAAGGCGGTCTGATGACATAAGGGGAGAAGGTTATTCAAAGTAAAAGATTTGCACTGAACATATAGATGTTCCCACGGGAGGGACTACACTGAGCATATCTGTAGAGGAGGGAGACATTTGCAATAGATGGTGTCATGATTTACAAATAGAAATTTAAACATCATGACGGGAACGCACCTCTAAATGTATGCATCGGACATTGATACCGGATATGCTGCTCTGACTGATATTTTATCCGGCATGGGCTATACTGCAATTTGTTTATGATTCAAACGTAGAGGAAATGAATTTCTGACTTTGTATAAAATGCAAAAAAGAAAATAATTAGTTCGATATGTTAGTTATATGTCCTGCTCTTGCTTCAAATTTGAAATCTGGCGATTGGTAAACAAGCATAACTTTTAGGCTGTAAATGAACCAAACTCATATTTGTTGACAATGGAAGTGAACCAGAACATGGAGGAATGTGGGGCGGAATCTAACTTAATATACTTGTCAATTTCATTTTGGAGGCACTTTATATGTGAGATAAAGTACCCTCTGCTGTACGTTACAAGGATATTGAAAGGCAGTGAGGAGATTTGTGACTGCATAGAGAAATTAAGCTGAAGGATGAGTTACTTTGAATGGTCATCGAACTGCGAGGTGACTTGCAATTTAATTTTAATTTAGGCAGTTCAGATTTTATTCCTTCTAATAAATGGTCAACCACATACATCCTTGGCTGCACTTTCATGTTCATTGCAGACAAAAAGAATAAGAGCTGAATTTCCATTGCAAATTAAACACATCAAAAACATTTATCAATTTTTACTAAAACAAAATTAGTGTGTGTCGGTTTAAAAAATGTTGCGGCACACTAGAAACATGCAGACATTCTATATTTCCTGTAATTCCCTACAGCACAGAACAAATAAACTTATTCTTATAAATATCTCCTTTTTGCTTATCACTTTTTCTTTTTAGAAAAACAGATGAGAAGGAAAAGAGATGTCCTGTTTTGCTTGTTTAAGCTGCAGGTATATGCCTTTTCCATTGGATCTAGGCACGGGCTCAAAATTCATAACTTACTACAGTTGAGCAGCCGCCTGATTGTTATTTCTTAATTACAGTTGATAAGTGGCATCATAACTGGCCTCTGATAAGTAATTACGGGTCTGGCTTTTATATAGGGATTGCAGTCCCCCGTATGGTATAATAAAATAGTGGTGTTCTTTTGAATCCCTGAATTTAACAGAATAATGGAGAGAAATGCAAGTGATAAAGAAAAAAGAAATTAAAATTTGAAATATTGTGTCTTTACTTTTGAAATGGTTTGGGGCACGGTGGCTAGATATATCTGGCATGAACAAGAAAGTCCAGAGCATGGGGGGAATACTGAAAATAGTGTTATACATACAAGGTACTTTTTTTTTCAAAGTAAAAATTTCATTGTTTCAGCTGTAAACCATACAATAATTAAAACTGTAGTTAAAACACTACAATTGCAGTAGTCATTTCTTAAAAACATCTTAAGTGCAATCTGTTGGAAAACACAAACAGAATTAAGCACCACATTTTATTCCAAAACAGCAATCATCAAATTCATGAAATATGTAAAAGTGCAAGGAATAAAATACTTGGGGGCAGATTTATAAGCCCCGTGCGCCAATTTTGTGCCGCCGTTGCGTGACTTTTGTGACGCAGCGGCGGCGCAAAGCCAGCGCCATGCTGCGGTCTATTTACAACGTGACGCATCTAGGGAGATGCGTCACGTTTTAAAGCTTGCGCCACATGTGGGCGTACCTGCACAGGGGGGGGCGTTCCGGCGCAGGAACGCCTCCGAAAAGTGGCTGAGTGAAATCTACAAGATTTCACTCAGTCATTTTTCCGGCCATGCTGCGTCAAAACCCTGCGCCTGCTTGAAGCAGGCGTAAGGATTGACGCAGCATGTTAGGGATAGGGGCACCCCGAGCCTTGCTGGAGCTGCGTTGCGGTTGCGACGCAACTCCAGCAATGCGCCAACCTTACGCCGGCAGATGCGTCACGCATCTGCTTGTCCTTGCGCCACGATGCGCTGCATTGTAAATGTGGCGCATCTGCGGTGGCGCAAGGGCAAACTTGCGTGACGCATCTTACCTGGCGCATCCATGCTGATTTGCAGGGATGCGCCAGGGAACATAAATCTGCCCCTTGATATATACCATCAAGTCAACCTTTTCATTGGGGCCGAATGTAATGTATATAATGTACATGGTATTATCCAGGACTTGCAGCACAGCACATGATGGAGAGTGTGCAGAGCCTCTTAGATTATAAAGCTGCACTAATCGCTAGAACGATGGACAGTTCTCTCAGACAAGGCCACGCAACCCAAAGAAATGACTCTACCGAATTAACCATGTACATGTCATCCAACCAAATGCACAGTGCCATTGCCGACATAGCATATCTAACATTGTAATATTTGAAGAGGGGGAGAAGCCAGTGCCACTGGGTAGAATCATATTTACTACAGAAAGGAGAAAATGGGTGGGATTATCTTTCCCACCAAAACTACAATCAAAGCACTCGCATCCCGCAGTGAGCCTGAATATTTGGGTTAGGTAATCCCTGGTTGGCAGGATACCTAATCTGTACTTTATGTACAGTGTTGCTTTAATTCAGTGTATAGCGCATCCAAATACATAATGCAGGTGAAGCCATGGGTGTTTCTAAAGTAATTGCATACAATAGACCCGGGCCTCAACTCCAGACTCATCTGGATTCATCTGCATATATATGTGATAATGCTCTTCAACTAGATATGCAGTATCCTGCCTAGCTTTACATGGTGCTGCCCTTTGGGATTGCTACCGCAGGTCGTTTAAAATATTCTATACATGAGACGACCATGTGCTCCCCTACACTCATTTTTGTAGGTAGCTTCTTCTAAGGTTTTCAAATATAGTACAGCCCTGGGATTTCTTATCAACCTAACTTATTAGAGAACGGGTGTTAGAGCAACAGTTTCTGATATTGGAGTAAAATCTAGCTTCGCATAAAGTGCCATTAAGGGGTTACCCGACCCCAACTTAAGCAGAGCTCTTAGGAAGTTGTTCTCAGCCACTTGACGTGATCGCACATTATTACCCCCAGAGCTCTGCCCCATAGAATACAGCCACCACTGCCCTTTGCATGTATATTTGCAAAATAACCTTAAGGTTTATGGCACCTGCAGTACTGTGCCTACCTTTTGTTGCAGGACTAGGGCTGCTTTCTGCACATGGTTACTCCAATTTAACTTCCCTGAAAAGTGGATGCCTAAGTAGTCAAACTACTTGACGATTTTTACAGATAAACCTTCAATTGTGAAGTTTTGCTTATTACTGGAAGACGGCTTAGTACCATACTCTTTGTTTTGCTACCATTAATAGCCAAAGACTTCTTGGCACCAGGTACTTAGTTATTGTTGGAAATTACAATCGTTTGTGTGGTATTCTCCCAGATTTTTACCTTCACTACCCTCTTTCTTTTGCTGAAACCATTTGTGTTGCCATTAGGACTCTGAACACTTCACTCCTGCTAAACAGTGGTAAAGTGCTTGCGCTCTCCCTTACAAGCGTGGTAAAGTTGGCATACACCCATTGGCACATTTAATGAACCTATAAGTCCCTAGTAAGTGGTTCTATGTGTACCCAGGCCTGTAAATGATATGCTGCAAGTGGGCTGCAGCGCTCACTGTGCCACCCACTATAGTGGCACTATAAAACATGTCTCAAGCCTGCCACTGCAGACTGTAGTGCAGTCATAAACACTGTTTTGATCTGGCAAAATAACCATTTTGCCAGGCCTAAACCTTCATTTTTAATGCTTATAAATTACTGCTAAGGTAGGCCCTGAAAACTCGTAGCGCAGTGTGCATGGTATGTAAGAAATACGGCATGTGTACTTAAGTTTTACATGTTCTGACAGTGAAAAACTCCCAAAGTCATGTTTCTCTTTAGCAAGGATAACTCTCCCACAGATTAACACTGGGATACCTTATTATACTCAATAAGTGATAACTTCAGTTTGAGAGCAGATGGAGAGATGCTTTTTCCACTTATTTGAATTGTAATTTAAAATCATCTTTAACCCCTTGTGTGCCCCGCCCTTTCAACGCCCTGTGCCGGGCGTTGAATTAGCGGGCGGGGTTCATGACGAGATAGTCTCGTCATGGGCACAGCGCAACCGCGGCCCATGACGAGACCATCTCGTCATGGGCACTCAAGGGGTTAATTGTAAAGTCATATTTCAAATTACTATCCTGAAAATCGCACTTTTAAAAATGTGCCATTTTTTGCCTAAACCATATGTGCCTTTCAGCCAGCATCCAGGGTAACATGACTGTTAGTGGCTCTCCTGTGGTGTGATGTGAATTATTTCAAGAAAGGGGACAAAAGGGCTTTGGAAGTGGGGAAGGGGGTTCCTCTTCTGAAAGGATGGACTATGTGGTTTTCCCCTGCCCTTCCTGAGCTTCAGGGTAGCCTGAGGGCTGTTGCCAACTCTTTTTTGATTTCTAAAGATGCCTGCCTTGTCACTGGCAAATGCAGATCACAGCTGGGCATGCCCACCTTTTGTTACCCTAGACACATTGGAGCCATATCCAGGGAAAAGGGAAGACATCTACAAAAGTGGTATGCAGTTCCTAATGTTAAAAGCAGGAGATAGTGTGTTTTTTAATGGGCTCCACACGTAGGTGTGGAGTCACAGAAGTGGGGAGAAGAAACTTCTCCTATCGGAAAAGGGAAGACCTGACAAGATCCAGTTTATGGTTAGACAAAGGGAGTGACCCCCACGCACAGACTGACATTGGGTAAAAGTGGCATCTTCAGTAACTCTCATCAGAACTCTCGTGGACCTTTGAAAACTCAGATGAAGCACTGCCCTGTTGTCTGAGGCTTTATCCACTGTAGAAGGGATATTTGAATAAAGGGAGTTATACAGTTAATAGTAAGTGTGGGCGTAATTTGCGTAAGGGACCTACGTGGAGAGGCACGGAGATGGAACCAATCCCTGCACTCTCCGCAAAGTTCCGTTACGCCTCCCGCCCGCAGTATTAAATAACTTTAAAAAGCACATTTCAAATACCCTTACCTTATCGGTGGCGTCCCTGGGCTTCCATCTGTCTCCATCATGTCTTCCTCTGGGAACTGCACATGCGCGGGAGCCCGTGCATGCGCATTCCTGGCGAGGAATGCGCATGCACGGGCTCCCGCGCATGCGCAGTTCCCAGAAGACGTGATGGAGACGGATGGAAGCCCGGGGACGCCGCCGATAAGGTAAGGTTATTTGAAATGTGCTTTTTAAAGTTATTTAATACTGCGGGCGAGAGGCGGGCGGGAGGCCAACTTTCATTACGCCGGAGTGTGCGGAGATTTGCCTTGTTTCTCCGCCTATATCGCGGAAGGGGCAAATCTCTGCACATTCTGTGGGCGGAACGGAGTTGTCCGCCCACCCCTAGGTAATAGTATGATATACCGATTGGGGTTTTGTTTGAATTGAGTATTGGATATCACTTATGAGTGGCTAGGTGAATGGCAGGGTGTCTCTTGAACTATATCACCAAGGGTTCTTCTCATGTATATTTTTATGTTAGTTTACTTAAGTCTAATCATGAACACATATGTATGTGTTAATTAACAAGCATTAATGAATGAATATCCTGTGATCTATTAGAAATTTATGTTTTTTAATTGCATTTGTTAATGAGTATTATAAGTGCATTTATTATTATTTCCATACCAATCTACTTTATTTCGGTCACAAAGACCATATAAGCACATATCAAAATACACAATAAAATATATACAATTTCTCCATATATATTGCAAAACCGAGAACATGATTCTGCATTGCAGTGTAGGCAAATCACTTCCAGGGGACCCCACAACCCATGGTATAATGAAACAGTGAATTATCTAGGGGCCAAATCCTAGTGCAATTCTGCAATGCTTTACAGTAGTCTCTAAAAGCATCAATCTTCAAACTTCATTACAATGTAAATGTTTGTAATAAATAGTTAAAACCGCTAAAATGACTGAAGATGAGAATGGAAGGGGTAGACTATTACCTTGTTAAAACGTCGCTAAGTTAAAATAGTCCTCCGCACGTGCCACATAGAATTAAGAAAACGGGAAACTGCAAAAACAATTGGTGCGTGGGACTCGTATTTTAGTCCTCTATATGCTTCGGCACATTGCACAAAATCCAGGTTCTTGCAAAGTTGAATGAGCCAATGCCGGCGAGATAGAGCATATGCAGGAAAAAAGAAAAGAATGTGTAGATCAGTTTCTTCCTTGTAGTTGCAGGTGGGGCATTCACCGGAATGAATCTTGGACCATTTGGTTGTGTTGGCATGGAGAGGCAAGGTCCCTAATCTGAGCTGCATGTACAATTTCCTAGCCAAGGTTGGTTGTATATCATCCAGAAAAGATTCCAGTTTATATTCATCCTTTATCAATAAAAATTCTGTTGTTAGTTGGCCACAATGTGGATTTTCCTGGATGGCAGAGAGCCTATGAGCTCTATAGGCTCTTACCAATTCCAACCTTGGGAATAGGAGACAAGACTCCTCAGGTGACATCCATAGGTCCGCTCTCCCCAGCTGAGCACAGAGATCCCTAATGTGCTTGAACCAGGGTATTTTGGTAGAGCCAGGGATGCTCAAGAGCTCTTTGAGCTCGGAACGATAAGTGGCCAATTCTGGGGTCACCCAAAGACAGTGCCAAAAAGTCAGAGGTCTGAGAGCCAGCTCTTTGTTGATGGGCCTAATACCCATGTCCAGTCGCAAAGGAGTGAGTGGTGTGCTGGGTGGAAGACCTAGTAGCTGTCTCATTAAATTATTCTCCACTTTGTTCAGACTAGTGCTAGGGCGATGCCCCCACAGTTCTGCCCCATACATTGTGGCACCCCGCGCTTGGGTTTTGTAAATTTGAACTATTGGCCCCACTGGTTTAAATGGTGAGGTTCTGTACTGTTTCATATCCCTCCCAGTGTCTGTGCTAGCTTAAGGCTGGCCTTAGCCATCTGCGGACTCCACTCTAGATGCTCAGTCAGAGTGACGCCTAGATAGTCGAACACCGTCACTCTGTCGAGGAGGAAGCCATTCAAATGTGGATTTGGGAGAGATGTGTTAACAGGATTAAACAATATCTACTTGGTTTTGGAAGTGTTTATCTCCAGCCCCCGAGACTTACAGAAGGTATCAAAGCATTCTAGAATGCGCTGGATTCCCATTGGTGTCTTTGAAAGTAGGAGGGTGTCATCAGCAAACATCAACGCTGGGACCTTGCCTGATGATAGCCTGGGTGCATCATTGGTATAAAGATAGAATATCGACGGGAAAATATCGACTAGCATTAATATCGTGGTAAGAATATCGACTGTGAAAAATATCGTAATAGAAAATATCTTTGTAAAAAATATCGTTTCGTGAGAATGACAAAAATATCGTCATAAAAAAATATCGATGAACAGAATATCGTTGATCAAAATGTCGTTTTATATAATATCGACAGAAAAATATAAGTTGTTATAAAATTTATAAAAAAATATGTATTATGTTTTTAAAAAACTTACAAAACTCCTACTAGTAATAATATGTGTTAAAAAATATTTTCTACAAAAGAATTGTTAAAATTTTAGTAGCGGGTTATTGGTATTATAGGGGATAAGGGTGGGTAGTAATTTAAAATTTGGTTTTTAAAAAATTTATAAAATATAAACAAATTAGAAAATATTTAAGAAATCCAAATTTTAATTTGAAATTTCGAATTGTTCACGAAATTAAATTTGTAATTAAATTTTATAATTTCAAATAAAAATTTTAGGAGCGGGTTTTTGGTATTATAGGGGATTAGGGTGGGTAGTAATTAAAAAATGTAGTGTTTAAAAATTGTATAAAATATTAATAAATTAGAAAATTATAATGAAATCAAATTTTAACATCGAAATTTAAAATTTTACACGAAATTTATTTTTTAATATTAATACAAATTATTACATTAATATTGAAGAAGCGTTATTTTGGTATTATAGGGGAATAGGGTCTAAAAAATAATTTAGATAGAAAAATTTATATTGTTTACTAACCTGCACATTTCCTGACTTATGTTGGATTGGAGTTAGAATAGTAAATTATTATAAAATATAAGCAAATTAGAAAATAATTAAGAAATTTAAAATTTAATTTTAAATTTCTAATTGTTTACGAATTTAAATTTGTAATTAAATTTAAAAATTTCAAATAAAAATTTTAGGAGCGGGTTTTTGGTATTATAGGGGATTAGGGTGGGTAGTAATTTAAAAATGTACTCTTTAAAAATTGTATAAAATATTATTAAATTAGAAATTTATCATGAAATCAAAATTTAACATCGAAATTAAAATTTTTACACGAAATTTATTTTTTAATATTAATAAAAAATATTAAATTAATATTGAAGAAGCGTTATTTTGGTATTATAGGGGAATAGGGTCTAAAAAATAATTTAGATAGAAAAATTTATATTGTTTACTAACCTGCACATTTCCTGACTTATGTTGGATTGGAGTTAGAATAGTAATTTATTATAGTTTACTATCCAGCACTTTCCCTGAGTTATGTTATGTTTGGAGTTAGAATAGTAATTTATTATGGTTTACTATCCAGCACTTTCCCTGACTTATGTTGGATTGGAGTTAGAATAGTAATTTATTATGGTTTACTATCCAGCACTTTCCCTGACTTATGTTGGATTGGAGTTAGAATAGTAATTTATTATGGTTTACTATCCAGCACTTTCCCTGAGTTATGTTATGTTTGGAGTTAGAATAGTAATTTATTATGGTTTACTATCCAGCACTTTCCCTGACTTATGTTGGATTGGAGTTAGAATAGTAATTTGTTATGGTTTACTATCCAGCACTTTCCCTGAGTTATGTTATGTTTGGAGTTAGAATAGTAATTTATTATGGTTTACTATCCAGCAGTTTCCATGACTTATGTTGGATTGGAGTTAGAATAGTCATTTATTATGGTTTACTATCCAGCACTCTCCCTGACTTATGTTATGGTTTACTATCCAGCACTTTCCCTGACTTATGTTATGTTTGGAGTTAGATTAGTAATTTATTATGGTTTACTATCCAGCACTTTCCCTGACTTATGTTGGATTGGAGTTAGAATAGTAATTTGTTATGGTTTACTATCCAGCACTTTCCCTGAGTTATGATATGTTTGGAGTTAGAATAGTAATTTATTATGGTTTACTATCCAGCACTTTCCCTGACTTATGTTGAATTGGAGTTAGAATAGTAATTTATTATGGTTTACTATCCAGCACTTTCCCTGACTTATGTTGGATTGGAGTTAGAATAGTAATTTATTATGGTTTACTATCCAGCACTTTCCCTGACTTATGTTATGTTTGGAGTTAGAATAGTAATTTATTATGGTTTACTATCCAGCACTTTCCCTGACTTATGTTGGATTGGAGTTAGAATAGTAATTTATTATGGTTTACTATCCAGAACTTTCCCTGACTTATGTTGGATTGGAGTTAGAATAGTAATTTATTATGGTTTACTATCCAGCACTTTCCCTGAGTTATGTTATGTTTGGAGTTAGAATAGTAATTTATTATGGTTTACTATCCAGCACTTTCCCTGACTTATGTTGGATTGGAGTTAGAATAGTAATTTATTATGGTTTACTATCCAGAACTTTCCCTGAGTTTACAATTTATTTTTGATCAAAAGGGTATTTAGTCCTCTGGAACGCGTAGACCCTCGGTTTGAGTCGTCACATACTGTAACTACATATTCTGTGGGAAAGTTATGTCAATCCTGGCTGCGACATTCCACCTTAGCATCTGTCAAAGTTCATTTATCGAAGTTACATGACAAAATAGATTTGAATTATTTTGTTAAAGGTCCTGTGGGTGGCAGAACCAAAAGGTGGGCGTATGCTATTTACAACGAAGTGTGGAAATTTTCGCAAATTGAGGCGGCTTCAAGATTGAGAGCTATTGACCAAGCAAACATGGAAAAGGTTTTAGCCGTTATAGATAACAGCATTAGCACTCTCTCTTCCAGAATTTATACATTAGATAATATTGTTTCGTCAGTTGTTGATATTGTGAATGATGATATGTCTGTGTTATATAATGGTCAAAACCAGTTGCGTTCTGTTATGCAGTTTGCATGGACATTGCAGACGTTAAAGGCAGGGAGGGTCCCTTGGGACTATTTGAGCACTACATCGTTATTCATTCCTTTTAACCTTACTGATAAGCAGCGATTTATGTCCATGAAAGATGCTACATATTCATTATTACATATTGAAAAATTAGAACCGTTACCTTTCTCTGTGGCGGAAATCAATTCAGTCACGTGGCTTATACATGGGTTGATAACTCTACCGTTCGCACTTCTTAAGTTTACGTTTTGTATGAAACATTATGCTCTGGGTAGATATGAACAGCTGGGCACCGCTTTCATACATGAGGTTTGGTCCCTCCCCTTTACGTATAGATGTACTAGGGACGGAACTGAGGTTTATCTGAAGGGTGAGGAATGTACCACGACACCAGATCATTCCTTGGTATGTAGGCACATTCAATTACACGGTGCATGCAATGTACAAGCCCCGATTTTGGCCTGCGTCCTACGAGGTGTCCCAGTGCCTGTGATTACGCCTTCTTTGACGCTGCTTGCAAACAGTAGTTATTTAATTTTGAATAATGAAGCTTGCTGCGGGATGTTAGTGGGAATCCCATATATAGTAACTGTATCGCAGAGGGTTGTCTGCTGCAATAATGTTCTCTTTTCACCCCCGCACGGACGGCTGGATGTTTCCATCTGGCCTTCGATTCCAACCTTGAAAGCAGAGTTCAACAAGTTGAGCAAAATAAGAGCTGTATTGTCCCAAAAAGAGGTGCCATTGACTTCCTCTCGTGAAACATTTGTCCTTCACGTTGCTAATACGCGCACTGAGGTACAGGCGGTTTTGAATACTGACCTCCCCCTACATTTCGGAGCTTTGATCCAAACTATTTTCAATGCCTCGTCCACGACCGGCCTGGCTCATTTTTTTAAACTTGTAGGCTCAGGCCTCGTGACCTCTTTCCAAATTATTTTTGGTGTGATTCCGGCATTTTTTCATTCGATTTTCTCGAGCATCTTTGGAGGTGTTCCGCTGCTTCTGGCGCTGGTGGCAGGTGTGCTGCTTTTACTTTTCATACTACGGAATGGCTGCTGTTTCTGTGCCACACGAGCACCTGTCCCGTCTGCATCTTCTTCGTGATAGGATGTTTGACTTTTATGGTACTCTGCCATTGGCGACTTTAAGCCTGGCATATGGATTATCCTTCAGGTATTCCTACTTCACCTGCGTGCAACCTGTATTTCACTGCCTGGATTGTCCCTTTGAATGGCCTCTGGATTTGTGCTTGACCAACACGGTGTCTCCGGTGCCGGATTTCGATCGACTGATGAGGCCCTTAGTGTCTCACGAGTTGGCCTGTTCTGGTGTCCGGATTATGGCTTGTGGTGCGGCGCATGGTATCCTGGGTAATTGGGACATATCAACTGCTGCCTACGACTTCTTGGCTATGAGCTATTTAGAGGAACATTCCGGTTGCCCTCTGATTGTGCTAGAGGCTCCGATGGTTGAAGAACACGTATGTTCCTTTTCTTTAATTAATTGGATGGCTGAGACTTTTAGTGGCCCTGCAAACAATTTTTTGTTGGAAGCAGTTGCCACGTATGCTGCCTATACATTCATGGATTAACTGAACTATCCTCCTTTGCGCCTGTGCTACTGGACAGCAACCTAGCGCAGCATTCATTTTTTTTTTCTAATCATTGTGTTACTTATAGTATTTGGATGATAGTAGTTGTTAATATATGAAGTAAATTGTACATTTACTTAGCAAGTTTAAATAATTTTTATCAGCTATCTAAGTAGACATGGATAAGGTAGTTAATAAATGTTTTTACATGTAAGTTTCTGGTCGTATTTGATAAGTTCAACATGTTCTTTTTTCACTCTAAAGAAGAACACTTTTTAATTTAGGGAGTTTATCTACTTTATGCTAAGTTCGAATGAAAAAAGCAATGGGATTTTACTTACTTCAAGTGTAGTATGACGTTTTGTAGTTGTAGTCGTAGGTTTGTATTCTCTTCTCTCAGCAAGGTAACCGTTTTTCTCCAAGTTTGGCCCAAAAATGGTAAATTACGTTAAGTGTATAATTGTTTTTATATTAGTGAGTTAATTAATGGTAGCTTTTGATTGGTTTAATTAGTGAAATTTCAAAATCATTGGTCGAGAACGTTATTTTGAATTAGAAAACCGTTAAATAATTATATGTGTGAATAGTTTTGTAAAGTAAAATAGTTTAAAAAAGTGTGTAAAATAAAAGAATAGTGGATATCGAGTTGGTAATAAAAAGACGATATTTTTTGTATATTTCTATAAGCAGATAGGTCGTCGATGTTAGTGTAGTCAATATATATGTCTAAGGTCATGTTATTTAAAATAAAGTCGATCATGTAGTAGTCGATATTTATGTTGTCGATATTAGTGTGAACGATATTAGGGTTGTCGATAAAAAAAAATCGATATTTGTGTGAATCCTTGTTTAAGTATAGGATGACGATATTAATGTAAGCGATATTTTAGTGACGATATTTATTTCTGACGATATTTATGTTAACGATATTCCATCATGGAACCGCATCATTATCCGTAACTTTTCTGAGTTGCTCAATGAGACCATTAACAAATAGGCAGAACAGGGTAGGTGCTAGCACGCAACCCTGGTGTACCCCCTTATTAACAGGAAAGCGGGGAGTAAGTTTGCCATGTTTCCCAAATCTCACTTGCTCAAAGTTTTCTTCATGGAGCCTCACCAGAATTTTAAGGAGGTAAGATGGAATCCCCAAGTATCTGAGTACCTCCCAAAGTTTCTCTCTGGGTACTAGATCGAAGGCCGACTTCAGGTCTATGAATATTAAATAGAGGCTGCCACCCTCTATTACCACCGTTTTCCAGAAAAGAAGTTGGAGTCTGAATATGTGGTCGATGGTTGAGGTGTTTTTCCTGAAGCCGGCTTGGTAGGTGCTCAATATCTCCTCTTCTTCCATCCATGCCTGGAGGCGATCAAGGAGAACCCGCACAAAGAGTTTTTGGGATACAACGATCAAACTGATCGGCCTATAGTTGGTGGGAAGAAGGTTGCAACCTTTTTTATAAATTGGGACAATTTCTGCCCCACGACAAGTATCGGGGGGGGTCCATGCCATTCACAATGGCATTGAATAGGGTCCAAAGATATGGTCCCCAGATTGTTGGTTCCTCTCAAAATAAGTCTGGTAATTTATCTAGGCCTGGAGCTTTGTTGCTGTGGAGCTTGCTTCTAGCATTCGTCACTTCCGATAAGGTAATCTCCCCCACCACCCCCTGTCATGACTCAGGGGTTACTTTTCGAGGTACAGGAGCTTCAATTTCATTTTCATAACTGGAGTAGAGGAAAAGAAAGTGTTTCTCCCACACTTCAGAGGCAATATTTGGCTCAATTGCTGTCTTCTCTTGGATGTCTCCCGTGCTCACAATGGCCCAAAAGGACTTCATGTCCTTATTCGATAGTGCAATTTTGAGATTGTCCCATCTGTCCAGTTTCCACATTTTCCTCTCCTGGTGAGTGATCTCTTTGTACAGAGCCCGGGTAAGTTTAATGCGCGGCTTGTCCTTTGCCCTCACAGCGTCCAATAAGGCCTGCTTGGTTTTACGGCATTTGGTGTTAAACCAGGTACATTTGGGCTGAGTATTTGGCCTGCATCGTACTGTTGGGAAGAAATTATGCCTTTAAGTTTTGATGCTAGCTCTTTATGAATTATGACAACTTTCCCAGCATCCAACATTGGACCTTCTGCAGATGTTACCTCCCACATTTTTATCATAGATGGAATTATTAGTTGGTAGACTGTTGCCAGCTTGTAGGGTGACTGTTGGAATTTCTCCCACCTGACTTTCCTTCTGTTATTTGTTAAACTTAGCATACTATTCTTGGGTGTGGAAGTACATGGGGAGTTGGAGAGACCCAAATTCAGTGACTTCAGAACCAAAATCAGGGCATTATGGTCACTATCCTGCCTCGTAGTAACGTGGAAATCACTGACTTCTTGCCATAATCTGGTTTCCACGAGAATGTATTCCAGCTGAGAAGCTTGGCCTACTCTGTTGAACGTTGACTGCCCTGGTGTATCCGTTCTTGTTCGGCCATTGCACGCTCTTAACGAGTGTGCTAGAGTGAGTGAGTTGAGCTGCAATGCCAGAGGGGTTCATGCTTTGATAGGTTGAATTTGTGGGTCTGGGATTAGCCATTGTTGGTATTCTTCACTAGGGGAGGTATTGCTCGAATCAGTAAGGGGTTCGAATTGGCAGTTAAAATCACCCCTAACGATCAACCTAATGGCTGGTTTAATAGTAGGTAGAAAAAGGCCCAGTTGGTCTATGGTAGCTGATTCTTGGCCAGTGGGAACGGGTCGAGAGTAAACATTTTTAAGGGCAATTTTTATCTTGGAAGGGAAGATAAGCAAGACCCACTGTATGTCACTCGAGGGGGTTGGGAGTTGCTAGGCTCTACACCCCAAGTGTGCTCTCACCCAGATAAATAGGCCCCCTGACGGTCTGCCTCTGCCTCTTGAGATGGCTAAGATATTGAAAGTTGCAAAACCCAACCTCTGGAAGTCTTCCATAGGCCAGGTTTCCTGGAACATACAGATATCCTGCTCATCCGTAAAGAGCCCCCAATCAGTGCAGGGTAGTTTATTTTTAAGTCCCGCTAGATTCCAGGATAGAATCCTCAAACTATTGCCTTGCCCTATGTTGCCCATAAGTGCCTTAGGAACACTGGTGCTACGATTTTCAATGTCCTTTGCTATAATCAAGTTTGGGTGGTCTAGAGGCCCTGTAGATTGCCCATCTCTGGATAATTGATCCACCGGCCCAAGTAGTGGGGTAGCAAGAGGCATAATATTTTGAGACCTACTTCCTTCAGGCTCGACCATCTGTGTCGTTGCTCTTTACCCATCTAGAATCATGCCCCAGTGATCGAGGAATCCTATCCCTCGTTTGACCCTCCTCTTGTCAATCTACCTCCTCCAGGATTCCGTACCTGTTGTTGATTGGGATGTTAAATAGTAAGGGCCTGGGGGGAACATTCCAACTACCCTCCCTTTGTGGTTTTGTTTGCCATCTCAGGGTTATGGAGGGGATGTAACCGTTTGATGGCGTTTGGTGCTGGATGTAGAAGAACTCCAGAGGGTAAAGTGTAATTCCTGTCGATGGATCCTGGGGATATGTAATCTGGTTGAGTAGGTTGGTCACAGTCTTGGTATTTTTCAAATTAATGACTACACAGTCCTCATGAACTTGTTTTTGTCTGGTTCCCACCCAATTATTATTTTTAAACAAAAAGAAACAAATTTTTTTCAATGTTGTTTTTTAACATGTTATAAGATGTTTTTATGATAGATTTGAAATAGTGGGAGACATTTATCCTTTTGCCTGAAGAAGGTGGTTGCATCAGTTTTAACCCACCCAAACGCGTGAATGCTGAGCCAGTTGAGCACTAAATTGACTCAGCCTTGGTTGTACATAGACTGTACCATCAGAGTGGTCCAATCCAGGATCCTACAGTTCGATTAGTGCACTAGAAAGACAAATTCATTTTTTTCTGGTGAGAAGGCAAGACGGCCGAATGACCTCGACTAGAGCCGCTGCTGCCTCTCCCCTCCGCACCTCTTTGAAAATGCTGGGGGTTGCAGAGAGCTTAACAAACAAGGGATACTAATGGAAAACGAAGGAGAGAAGCTATTTCATGTACTTACTTTCTGATATGTCATGCGGTTGCTGAGCGCTGGGATCCCGCTGTGCACCAGGGTGATCGTTGCAGTCCTGCATCTGCTGACTCGGAGCACCCGCTGTCCTTCGGGTGTATCACAGGAGTTTCTTCGCCGCTCAAACTGGGCTATGGCTCCAAGACCGGAGAAGGTAGACAAGGCGGCCGAAGGGGGGCCGAAAGACCCTCCAAATGTGTCGGCAGGTTCGGGGGGGGGGGCTCGTGGGGGTCCCAGTGCCTCCAACGCTAAGGCTACAGCTAACGCCGGTGATACAGTGTGGGGGTTAAATTCGGGAGGACGTGGCGGCCAGGCAAAAAGAGCTGATGGCGGCTCTAAGGATGTTGGTGCTGCCGGAGGGAATCGACTTCGGACTGCAGCGACGGGTAGGCTGAGGCAACCCACAGTAACCGAGGCATTTTCTTTGTCTAACGTCCTGCTTGTTTTGGCCAAAAACATTAAAGAAACTTCTCTTGATCAGACGTCTGCAGGAGCTGAAGAGACTGCTGTGCCTGCCCAGCCTAGCTTGGTTACAGGGTTGGAAATATTACCCGGACCGGATCAGCAGCTGGAATCGGGTCTGGCTCACCAAGATGGAAACTTGCAGACAGATCTTGTAGCCTGTATAGATCCACCCGAAAATAATGCAACAAGTGCATCTTTATTACAAGGACCGCTGAAGGACAGCAATTTACTAGCAATCACAACGCCAGCACCTGAAAGTGGTGGTGGTGGTTTAATGGATCTGGTGGAGTCACGAGGGATCCAAGCGGGGGTCCAAGAGAAGAGCCCGGCAGAGTCCGCTGGAATACGCTATAATAACTGCAATAACAATATCGAAACTGTTGTCATCGAGGG